>NC_045476.1:31281719-32519564 GCF_009650955.1 Corvus moneduloides | reverse complement strand
GAATTTAGTGTTTCACAAAAAGAGATGCTCTGAACAAAGACAATGAGTGCAGATGTGAGAGGTCTGAACTGCTTTAATTATGTAACTATTCTAATTCTTTTCCAGATGGACTTGACCAAGGCACAACAAAATCTTCTACATCTCCAATCAATTGTGATTGGAGATATAGGACTGAAGGTAGGTTTGCTGGTATGTATGGTTCTCCTCTTATAAATTAAGAGGGATGAAATGAAATCCACTTCAGGAGTGAGATCATGAAAAGAAAAAAAAAAGGGGGGGGGAAGAGAGAAAGAGGGCAAAAGAGAATGAGGAAAAACTAAACTGTCCATTGGGCAAGACATTCTTGTAAGTAGGGCTGATCTTCAGATCAATTACAGCTACTGCTGAAACTCATCTGCAGCTGTTCTGCTTTCCAAACTAAGCTGGTTGATAAGCAAAGCTTCCTGAAATAAAAGTCCACCAAACTACTAGACTTGCTGTACACAAAGACTGAGAAAACATGTTACAGTTACTGCTTTGAAAGGGGTGTAATCTTTTAAGCACAACTTCTGAACATGTGTACTTGGTATAAGGATGCAAAATGCATTGCTATCTTCATAGTAGATTAAATACTCAGCCTAACCAGTATCAAATATTCTGAGTTATCAAACTATTATATTAATCCAAGTCGACCACCAAAACTACCCCCTAAATTAATTAACTTATGAAATTAACAAAAACAGTCCTTAGTTTCGAACCAACAACTCCTTGAAGCAGCAGCAAGGAGGAAATGAGTAACTAACAGACAGCACATCCCTTTTACAGCTTCATTCTGAGCATCGTTGAGAACATCAGGAGAGGGGAAAAGCCAGTGCTTTACCATTACCATTATAATCAGTCTTCAGCTGCCCTGCTTAATAGACCTCACAAACAAGAATATATTAAAGGCACTCAGAAGAAAAAACTCTCAGAGGTTCTACTACGTGTCAAATTTCTATCAGACATTCAACTTTTGCAGATTTGTTTCACGGAGTCAGAACCAACATTGAACCTAGTGCTGCAAGAAATCACTGATTTTAGGTCTTAGGAAAAGTTCTGACCCTAAACAAATGTTATTTCATCTTCCCATCACTATTGAATAAGTATCCTAGAAACATACAGCAGGCTGCTCAGGGTTTCTCCCACCACACCCTGGAGCATGGATTCTGCAGGCACAGATAGAAAAGATTATATGTTGATGCTGAGATTATATGTACAGAAAAACTCTTCTACCTCCTTAGAAAGTCCAGGGAAAGTATTACTTAGAGAATGGCAACTGAAAAATTTTCCAAGTAGCTAGACATGATTATCTGTAAGATCTGAAGCATAATGTGAGAGACTAACAGAAAAAAGAAAAAGAATTTCTGTTTTCTTTGTGTGCATTGTAGACTCAAAATTTGACTATTAATAGAATCTCTTTAAACATGTGCTCTATTAAAGATAATAGTGAGCAAACCTGAAATACAGAGATAGCCTTAATAATTATCGAAGTCAGTTTTCCAGACAACAGAATGTTCCTGCTACTTGCCAGTAATATTAAACAGAAAAGGCCAATCCTCAAAATAAAACCATGTATTCTTAAAAAACATTAAGTGAAATAGCTATGAAGCAATTTTGTGTCTAAAAAAAGTAAAAAGCCATCTCTAATCTACTAGCAGTGAAAGTACTAACTGCCATAGGCACTAGGATACGTGTAGAGTTCCATGTATCTGGATTTTGCCATACTTTGTCTGGTGTAAACCTGTTGAATTCCAGCTCTTAGGTCATCCCATATCTGGTCAAGACCAATCTGTTTAAGTCCATGCGGGTTCTGACTCCTATTTGATGACATTTTGTATTTCCTGTAAAGTCTTCCAGTGCAACAGCCTGAGATCTTGTTATTCCTCCATTAGAATCACAAGTCAAGTAACATTCTAAACTCAGCTGCAGCAACTCAGCAAGATATTCTTTACACACAGAAAGTGATGTCTCCCAGGAAGATAACCTGCAATAGGAAAAGAAAATATACATGTTATATGACAGTCCAAATTAATCCACATGAAAGATAATTATTTCATTATTATTTCATTGAAATATTGTCATTTACACAGATGAGAAATACCAAAACCAAGGAACATAATTTTGCAATTCAGCACAAAATGAGACAGTTAGTACCCAGAGCTATCCAAAGGCTGTAGATACTCAGATCAATGCAGTTGACAATAAAACCCTAATGGCTAACAACAAAACATAACAGTAAAAAGATTTCCAAGCAGCAGACACCATTTACCAACAAGTGTTTTCTTCCCATTCAACAGTAAAACCCCAGTACTTGTGAGCAACTCTGGGTTCTGCGGTAGCTCATTGTTTAACAAACATCCTGATGGATACCAAATAACCAGAAGGTACTACAAATAACTTTTTCTTCAGTTATCAGTAACTCTTCCAGACTTGAGATTCTATTACAGGTAACCTGAAAGGCCAAGGCATTTTGGAAGCAGAGAATTTTTCTATCTGGCAAGCATATGATTACATTAATTTGTTTTCTAAGTAGAACACCACTTCCTTCAATGTCATTTCACCAGCAAGAGAACATGCAGTCAATAATGGTGGGAAAAAAGAACTACTAATAGGAGTACACAGAACAAATATTGAATGAATTGTGAATGAAACAATCAGAAAGTAAGAAAATGCACTACTCCCATGAGTTTTAAGTGCACAAAATTCGGGACATAGTGAAAAGATGGCTACCAATTCATCAGCCTCGTGATATGATGGAGAAGAAACAGTCACCTGGAAAGGTCTACTGAAAACATCAAGCAGAGAAGATCCATTTTTACACAAGTCCATAAAAATATTTTTGCAATTTTAACATGTCTTATTGTCCATAGCAACAAAGTTAAGAATATATCAAAAAAAGTCAATGTAAAAAATTAGCCCACAAATAAGAGAGTTGTACTAAGTCAGGACCAACTTAATCTTACTGCAGTCTCCCCATATAGGGAGCTTATAAGAAAGATGGAGAAAGACTTTTACTAGCAACTGTAGTTACAGGAGAATGGTTTTAAACTAAAACAGGGTAGCTTTACAGTGGATATAAGGAAGAAATTCTTTACTGTGAGGGTGGTAGTGAGACATTGGAACAGGTTGCCCAGAGAAGTTGTGGATGCCTGATGCTGGCAGTGTTTAAAGTGATGCTGGAAGGAGCTTTGAGCAACCTGATCTAGTGGAAGGTGTCCCTGGTCAAGACAAGGAGACTGGACTAGATAGTGCCTTCCAGCTCAAACCACTCTGTCATTCTGCATACTAGAGCTCATTGACTGGAATATTCAAACCACCGTGAAACATTATGGTTTTCCATTTTTCTACAGACAATATAGTTTTATGATAAATCTGTCATCCAAGGCTCATATGAATCCCTCCATAATTTCAAGAACAGTATTGGCTGAGACCAGATAAATCCTATTATTTGTTCTTGACCTCTGAGCAGCAGAAAATAAAATATATTCCTTCGGGATCTATAGTAAAGTCATAGGTGCTTTGTCACAGCCACTTCTAGGCTTCTCCATGTTCCACTCCAGGCTTCACAGAGTTTTGAAGATTAAGTATTCTGTTATACCCTCCCTGACACCCATCCAATTATTTGAAGTTTCCTTCTGCCTTTTCTCCTGGACACTAAAAAGAGCTGAGATAGAGACATTTTTTCATTCTTTTCAGTCAATGACTGTCTTACTACAGTAACACAGAAATTACCACTCCTCATAGTCCTTTGCTTTCCCATCACCCATACGCATTTAAATATCAAGCTCTAAGTAAAAACACCAAGAAGTATTTTCATTATGTCAGTCTCAGCAACAAGTACTGTCTCATTTTAGTCTGACATACAACTGCTTATGCAGGTAATTTTCTTTTTTACAGGGGTAACAGTTACTCAGAGGATTAGGTGGAAAAACAAGAATTCAATCAATATATATCTTAGAAAACACACACCTAAAATTCTACCCTGCTGTTTTTGTTTCTCTAATTACAGCAAGCTACTTACTAAAGACGCATGACAATCATGCATCATAATGCTGAAATGCAATCTCGATCATACCTTGCTTGTACTTAACTTCTTAAATTTCTGGAAATCGAACCTTCTGAGGTACTACTCATGATGGACTTTCAGGACTGAGCAACAAAAGCCAGGAAGAACAAAGGTCCACGAGTGGCCATTCACCTCCACTGCGGGAAATACTCTGTGCATGTTACACACCCATAGTCTTGGACTACGATCCTAAGTCAGCATTGCAATAAAAGCAGGAAAATTAATCCAATGTCTACAATCCAGGAGAGCAGAAACTCTGATTCCTTAAACCTGGTACTGTCTGAACTCTCTGTAGAGCAAAAATCTGCAACCCCACAACTGCAGTATATGTAAGAACTAGCTGTCACTCTCTTATTAATCTGCCAATAACAAGCAGCCTGGGTTTAGAGTGCATTTGTGTAAAAACATTTTGGTGTACCTAATACAAAATACTTCACTGCTCTACAAGAGTTTCTAACAAAAGGCCAACCCTTTGCTAGCTAGCAGAAAGCATAACCAGCAGATGTTGAGTTTCCCTCGCTATGATGACGGAACTATTTCAGTCTCTTCTCTAATTAAGCATCTCCTAGTTTTTATGTACCCTGGAGCATCTACGAATACTACTTTTTCCCAAAGTCTTTTCAACTCAAGGTGTTCCTTATTCACACTGTATTAATTTTCCCTCCCCTTCCCCAAAAGTAAACCTCTGTATTTAGGTCAGGATGTAGCTACAACACTATGAAAAAGAACCGAATTTTGGTTTTTATTTTCTCATAAAATATGTGAATATATATATTTTATATAGTCCACTATATAAAGATATTTATAAGTCTTAATTCCACTGCATTTGACACTACCTCACTATTGGTAGGCTTCCAATTTGAATTTTGCAATTAAACACACGAATACAGAATGACAATACCATCTCACTAACTTCCTAAACTCAAACAATTTACTTCTTCCAGTTAAATACTAGTTAACAATCAGAAAATAGAGTAATAGACGAATAATTCTATAAGCTACTAAATTTTTTTTCAGATTTATTCATGGCAGAAAAATAGAAAGGTAATTATTAATATACAGAAGTAAAGTTTCAATACTTAAGAATACTTTAACTACAAAAACGTATTTATGAAAACAACTATTCGTACTTAGTGGTTAAACTAAACTATGGGATTAAATTTATAGAAAGAGCAGTGGTAACACAAAGCCATGTTACTTGGCACAGTTGTTGTCACACACAAACACATGAAATTCTATTTCATGTGAAAAGTGCTATTATTGTGATTCGCACGCAAAAAAACCTTTCCCAGGCAAACAATTCTCAAGGGTCAAATCGAGTCCACAGTAGTTGCACTGCATCTCTTCACCCAACATTTCAACTGCTAAAAAGAGGGAGAAAGAGCTCCTAAGCCAGATTTCTCAGTGCCCAGGCTGTGTGCAACTGCCTGAATTAAAACCTCACCTTTAAGTAGTGACCTTTAAATCAGTGAGATCTCTTCCTTGCAAAGTGCTCTTGGCAGGACTACGCACAAGCTGGTCTTGAGCTGACCATCACCATGCTTTCTCGCCCAAACAGATCAGACTTGCTGCTGACCTGCCTCAAGGATAAAACCAGCTGCCTGAGTTGCAACATCCACTCTGTAGCTTTGGACCAGAGAACCCAGACTTCATTATAGCTTCAGCACCAGCTATATTTGCATGAGAAATATTACCCCTGCTGTTTCCAGACAATATATGCACAATTTGATGCAGCAGTATGATAAGTACTCAATGACACCCAATCTTTCAACCCTGCACTCAAGAACTGCGATTAAAACAGTCCTAAACAAAAGGAGTTAACACTTCTGCCAAAACTTTAAAACAGCCTTGAAGGACTTAAAAGAAATGTTACTCCCTCTTTTTCATCACTTGGGGACACATCATGATAGATAAACCTCATATACAAAGAAACACATTGCATTAGAAAACACTGGGTTTGTTTTTGTTGATAATCTAATAATCAAGACTATTTTCTTAGATAGCCCCCCTCTGTGGAAAACAATGTGTAGGCCAGAAGAAGCCTTCAGGAAAATGTGAAAGTTAACCCTGCTTTTATCTAAAAAACACAATAATCCCCACCAGATTTTCAGCATCCCAAGACATCTGCTGGAGCGAGTACCTAATTTTTACATCCTAACACAATACAACTTTCAACTTTACAGCTCTGAGGCCTGTGCATCACCTGCTGTTCTCCCACAACCCCTTATTTCTAAATTACATATTTCAAGATAGTTTACTTCAGTAATTACAGATAGAATTTGAACTTGTCAGCTTCTTGCACAGTAAGAACTTAAAGGTTCAGAGCAAGGTTTCCCAGCTGATGCAAGAGCCCAGATAACGTTGTTTTGAAGACACAATAAAGAGGCATAATCTCTAGATTTATTTTCTCTCTTGTCTAATTTCAAATATGAGGAGAACATTCTCGTCATGTCCAATAGCATGAGTTTAAGTGACCGGTTTTAATCATACTAAGCCCAAACACCTTTGGGAAGGGAAGCAAGTTTCACTAATAAGCTGTGGTAGAATGAATGTCACGAAAAATAAGTTGAAAGACCTTCAGCATTATGAAGTTTCCAAAGTTTACAAGTCTGCGTATTAAAAGTCAGAATTTCACCTCTTTACATTATGCAGAATTTACACTGCCTCAAATCCATTTTCTAAAACTGAATGCAAGTTCTCCAGTAACAAGAGTACAGTACTAGTTCATTTGGACAGTGGCTGCAGGTATCTTTTGTAAAAATGATGCAGTGACCATGCTCACTTTAACGGCCACTAAAAGCAAAATATCAGCCCTCTGTGCTGAAAGAACAAAGCATAATAGAAGTTAAGTCTTTGACTTTAAAAGTCAAGAATTTAGTACAGTCACTCCCTAAAAAATGCAGTATGAAATTCCTCTTGCTGAACTCTTTTCTCCCCATTTTTCCAGCCCAACTCCTCTAACTTACTTTGTTCTGCTCCCCTGTTGCTGTATTCCAAGCAAGTCTGATCCAGAAATTCAACAGATGCTCTTGTGTTCAACAAACAGCAGCACTCAATAAGATTTCCGACCAGTTTTATTCCCCCAAAGTCTCTGCACTGAGCCAAGGCAACTTCTCAGGTTATCCAAGACATTCAATACTGATTGAACACTATATGACACAAGCACACAAGTGCTTTCAAAAAACTGAAACAGAAGCACACTAAACACTACCCTTCGTCTAGCACAAGCTGTGTGCTTGTTCTTATACTATTTTAAAAACAACTCAAAACATTGCATGCTACTTTATACTCTAGCTGACATAAATTTCAAAATGGCTATAATTGAAGTGATACTTAGGTATCACCATATCAAAATATTTGGCAAGGTTTTGCCTTACAATATGCATCCAAAGGTACACCTATTTCTTCAGTATTAGGCTTGATAGAAAACATACCAAAAAATAAACCAAACCCCTAGTACAACTGAAGTTGTCAATTCAGTATTCATATATCCTCTCTTACAAAACATACACTGTTTCAGAGACACGACACTGCCAACAATCCATCCTACAAACCAGGTTTAAGATTCTTCTTGAAGTCATGCAAACATCTTTTGAAAAAGGCATGCAAATGATAAGCACAGAGCTAAGAACAATATACCTCCCTCCACTGCTGTGGAGTTAGCCTGTAAGATACAATCTACATGATTAATTAGATATAAGTGCTGGGAGCCTTACATAAGTATATACTTGTACACTTATATAGGTATATACTTATATAAGTATTTAAGTATAAGGTAGGGACAGATTCAAAAATTGTTTGTTTTTTCACCTTTTAATTCTTTGCCTTTACAATTTATAAGCTACTTCTTTGAAATTTTTTCCAGGTTAAAAAATGCCTCTTGACTCCTAAAGGAGGCAACCTCCATTCCAGCACATATTTGTCTGATGGAATGGAAAGAGACAAGAGAAATAATTCTATTTTGTCCCTATAATCACTTGCACTCACAATTTATGATTTCAAAGACACCTTTCATATCCATGTACCCGCAAATTAATTTTGTCTTTACTTGACTTCAGTTGAGGTTAGCATTATGAGCTCTAAACTGTAACACTGCTTAGTTGAGCCATGGTCCTGCATGCAACATTATATAGCACTCACATTTCTGTCCAGAATTATTTTAGGTCACTAAATATAAAGGCTATAAGCTAGGTAGAGAGTTTATGCATTTCGTATGACACAATCCTTAAAGCAAGACTAGGAACAAGCATAGTGTCCTTAGCACTTCATATACTACAAATGTGTAATTAATCAACATCTGGAAAATCTGCCTATACCAGTCATTTTCCCTGTACCTCAGCAAAATGACACAACTATTGTAAAAAATGGTTATTCCAGAAATCAGTACCAGAAGAGTAATGCTAGAAGTTTTTCTCCCTTTTCAATAAAGATTTTTAAGAGAAAAACTACAAAATTTACAATGTTCAGTTCCTCTGTATTATTACAAAACACTGAGTTACATGTAGTATGAAAAGCTTTAAATCATCTTATTTTCAAGGGAGTTAAATTCAGTTCATCATGAGAAAATTCATTCATTATGAGAAAAGGCAGAGATGTATGCATGCATTCCTCCCTTCCAAAAGTTGTCTTTGGGTGGTAAAAAATTCTGTGCAGCATACAAAAAAACCAGAAAGAGCAGAAGCAAGTGTGTGTAATTTGGCAGTAATTTAAGACCAAGTTGTGTAAATCTGGTGTAAATTTTGGGTGATTAATACTGTACCTCCCTAACGATGACTTCATTTAGGGCTTCAATGTTCTCCCCACACCCTCTCCTCCATGTTTTACAGCTCTGATCAGTGATATCTCAAGCACTGTAATTAATACACTCCTACATTACTTCATGTGCCAACGATACAGTTGCCAGCTGAAAAAATAAAACAAAGCCTGGACACGTTCTTCACAGCTAGAAAGATTCTAAAATTCACTTGTACGTTCAAATTTAAACACAATATACGGAAGTAACTTGGAATTGCGGTTTTCACACTTTTCTCATTTACTTAAATTATCCATGATTGTGCTCACTAAAAGCCTTTTTAACTGGCATGGTTTATCTGCATGCCTGAGAAAAAGGATTTTTCCAAAATACCAATAACTATTCCTCAGAAGAACACCAAGAAACTTGGAGCGTGCTGCTTTGTCCCTTCTTTTTGCCTATTCTTTTACCAGCTCTTTAACATTCATTCTTTATTTCTTCCTTTCAGCTTTACCTTTGTCTTCCTTGACCAAACAATCCCAGCAGCTTTTGACAGGTATTTTCCTACAATAATGCTACAGCTAATACAAAAAACCCCCAAACAACCCACACCAAACCCCAACATATACATGCTGCCTCATAAACAAAAGGCTAGATCGAGACTCAACAAGGTTTGCTGTTGTATTCTACACAAGCAAACTCTCCCTTTTGCAATTTCAGTCAAAGTAAAGTTTGGTCAATATTTAGAATCCCACCAACAACAAAAGTTTCATGGTCGTTTTACTGCATCAACATCAAGTTGGAAAACAGTGCAAGGGACTACATCCTTAAGTACTATACAGGTAAAACTTTTCAAGTTTTGCTTGGCCATCTTCAGAGAGAGTTCACTTTGCTGTTGATGAAGTAATCCTTATGTACGAAGTTTGTAGATTGCTCCCAAACTGAAATGTCCTTTCTAACCTAAGGTCTTGCATATTCTGCATCACAAACAGGATGCAGACCCTACAGTATTTTTTTAACTGAGCCTGCAGTAACATGCTTCATAGCCTCTTAAAACACTGATTATGCTCAGCTTTTACACCTTGGAAAAAAGACAGCTGCTGATTATGAAAAGAACAAAGAGAATCAAGTCAAGATATGAGTGCACTGAAAAGAAGGAAGAAAGTTTTACAGAAGTGAAGTGGGTTTGTGTGACCAGGTTTTGGTAGTGGCAGGGGGGCTACAGGGGTGACTTCTGTGAGAAGCTGGCAGTAGCTTCCCCCAGGTCCAACAGAGCCAACGCCAGCCAGCTCCAGGACGGAACCATCGCTGGCCAAGGCTGCACCAACCAGAGATGGCAGTAACATCTCTGTGAGTACCTATTTAAGAAGGAAAAGAAGTTATTGCACAGATGTAGTTGTGCTCAGAGAAGAGAGAAATGAGAGTATGTGAGGAGAACAACTCTGCAGACACTAAGGTCAGTGGAAGAAGAGGTACTGGAGTGGAGATTCCCCTGCAGCCTGTGTGAAGACCACAGTGAAACAGCTGTGCCCCTGCAGCCCGTGAAGGACCACAGGGATGCAGAGACCCACTCACAGCCCATGGAAGTCCACAGGGGTGCAAATTTCCACCTGCAGCCCATGGAGGAGACCCATGTCAGAGCAGGTGGATGCCTGAAAGGAGGCCATGAGCCCATGGGAATCCCACGCTGGAGCAGGCTCCTGGCAGGGACCTGCGGACCCGTGCAGAGAGGAGCCCATGCTGGAGGATATTTCCTGGCAGGACTTGTGACCCTGTAGGGAGCCCACATTGGAGCAGGCTATGCCTGAAGGACAGCACCCCATGGAAAGAGACCCACATTGAAGCAGTCCATGAACAGCTGCAGCCCATGGGAAGGACTGATGCAAGATAAATTTATGGAGAACTATCTCCCATGGGAGGATCCCACACCAGAGCAGGGGAAGGACACTTCTCCCTGAGCTGTGGGACAAACAGCCTGTGGTGAAATCACCATACCTCAGCCCCTGTCTCCCTGTGCTGCTGGTGGGGAGGAAATAGAGCCCGAGAAGGAGGGAGAGGTGGAGGGGGAAGGTGTTTTTAAAATTTGTTTTAACTTTTCATTAACCTGCTCTTATTTTGATTACTAATAAATTCAATTAATTTGCCCAAGTCCCATCTGTTTTGCCCATGATGGTAATCAGTGAGAGATCTGTACCTGTCCTTGTCTCAACTCATGAGCCTTTCATTGTATTTTTCCTCCCCGGTCTGCTTGAGGGGAGTGATGGAGTGGCTTTGGTGGCTACCTGGCATCCAGCCAGGGTCAAACCATTACAATAAGTCAAAGAGCCTTGACTATTCCCATTTTGTGTCTGGCTTAAATCATCTATATGATACAACCTGCATAAAAAACCCAAACAAAAATAAAAACAAACAAGAAAGCAAAAGACTAAACAAAGCCCAATGAAACCCAAATAAACATAAACCATGAAGGACAATGCATGTGAAGATGCACTTCTTGAACCAGTCAAGATGCAGAAAAGGAAAATGAAGGAGGACAAGCCATGATGTTAGATACCCAATATGCCAAGCAGAAGACAGAGTAACATACCTTGTTTCCTTGGAAAGGGAAAAAGGAAAAAAAAAGGAAAAAAGGAAAAAGAAGCAACAGCAGCAGGGAGTCAAATCCCATGCAATTTAGAAAGAACAAGCACAGAAGACTGGAAACTGTGAAATACCTTGGGCCAGTTAGAGACCTCAGTGATCCTGCAAGGACAATTCTTACCCATAACTGCTTTCCCAAAAGATCTTACCAGACATCAAAACTTCAACTAAATCCAACTTAATAAGCTAAAACATCATAATCCGACTGATCTCCGCCAAGAAAATGTTGGTATTGTCTTACAGTTTGCTTCAGACACAGTGTGACCTCCACCAGAACACACAGGGCAAGCCTCTGAACCCTAACACAAATCCCCCAAAATTATAACAGCACTCAATGCACTGCAACAAATACTTTCATATTGCCCTGTTAAAGACACAAACAGGAATTTTTCACCTGCAATGATATTTCCATACAGAGTTTTTCCATGCTCTTGGAAGGCAGCAGTTCTTACCAATAACTTTAAAACTACCATTAACAGATTGTTAACAAGCGAAAAACAATTCTGGCTGGAATCTTTTCCCAAGTGCTTGCTAATTTTACAGCTTCTTCCCTCTTGTTACTTGTGCAAGAACTCAACTGATTAAGGCAATCCAGTTTGCCACTTCGATTTATAAATAAAGATGATGGTCACACCGATTCATCTTGCAAGCAGTCTGGTATTTTCAGACATTCAAATGTACCACAAGAACACAGCTTAAATACTGAAGAGCTTCCTCCCATATTCACCTTCATACTAATATTTCAGTCTGAAGTGACAAATAATGGACAAATCAAGGACTGCTGCAGTTACTTACATTCATTTCCTGCATGTGACAAAATCATGACCTGTGAAAGCCGCTCCCTCTTTATTTTCTTATTTTCCTTTTAAATCGTGTCTACATTAAGTGCACAGATATATGTGCTAGTGATCTTGATTCCTACTGTGGTGTAATGCTGCAAACACTGTTAGCAATGAACAGTACAACTCTCATATGTTTCATTCCAGATGCCTAAATACAGCCAGCCCAAAAAAGAATGGGCTTTCTAAAGCTTAGAAAGGGATTCACATGTAGTTTTTCTGGTTCAACTACTAAATCTGAATTCTAACAGCCTTAACTTACAGCAAAGAATTTACACCTCACAAGAAGGTAGTTCTGCTTAAATTCAGTATCATTTTCAGCACATTTTAAATCAGTTTTGACCTCTAATGACTGCAGCAGGCACCCTTGCTATAGAAGTGAAACAATTTAACTAATTTTGCAAAAGTTAAAATTGCCACACATCCTTAACACCCACATTTAAATCCTCCTTCTTGTTGATAAAGCTTACACCATTAAGGTCTAAACCCAACCCTGCATTAGAATCTAACAAAATCAATTTAATTACTTAAAGATATCAATTTTGATTTTATACAACTCCTATTAATGATGGCATCCTAGCATAGGCATACTTTCAGAAATAATAAAAGTAAACTTTTCTGAAGTTATCTCTGGGAAAAAAGAGAGTAAGAGAAGAGCCTATTTCCTTAAGAAAATGCAAAACATTCTAAAAAAGCATTTTCAACTGTACAGTGAAAAGTTTATCCTTTGGCTACCCAGAAGCAAGCAGAGCATTCGCCCATGAAATTATTACCATGAAAAGCAAGATGAAAAGACTAACAGCTAACAAAACAAGAACTATTTCCTATAACTCTATTTTTCCCCTAATTCAGTCCTCCAAACTTCAGATAAAACTTCCAAGTGAGTCTCCACTGTCTGTGAGACCAGATGAGCTTGCAAATTTTCATATGAAATTAAGTTTAAGTTACAGAGCAAAACAGGGTGAACTAAGGTCACACCAGCAGCCTTAGTTCTGAACTCTAATCCACATTAAGATATTGTCCAAGCTGAAATACAGAGCAACAAAAAGTCAAGTTACATCAAATGCATATTAAAAATACAAACAAGAAGTTTCTGAGTTCAGTTATGGCTGAAATTGCGTTACTAATAACCCAAATTCTTGTAGGTACCTGCTTTAAGGTCAAAAGCTTCACTTCTACCTTGTATATTAATGAATCAAATACATCTGGGTCCCAGTAGCAAAGCCACCAGTCTCCAATAAAACGGGAAAAGCATGTGCATGTGTTCAAAAGATAAGTACGTTACCAGAGCAGAGTGAGAAGCCCCCTGCACTGCAAAAATTTTCCAGCATCATGATCCTCACCATCCTACATGTAAATCCATTTCTTCTTCACAGTAACACCAAGCTTGAGCCATACAGCAACATAAACTACAGCAAATCTAATGAAATCCAAAGACAATGAGAATTTTATATCACCTTCAGGTACTTCTAATCGAAAAAAACCCCAGAAGTCAATGGTATCAAACTGATACTCAAATCCAGTGCATAACTACAAAGATGTTGGAGAAAGTATATTTTCTTAGTCCTTTATTCTTAGTCCTGCTGTCAAGCAATGCCTTGTACCTACTAGACCAAGCTAAAACAGGGAACCTTTTGACTCCAAAACCAGAACAATCCAAAGGGGAAGAAAAGGAGACAACATAAATTTTTTTCCTGAGATTTTGGAAGAACATCACATCGAAGTTACAGTGCTTATTCAAGAACCATAAACTGGTTTGGGTTGAAAGGGACCTTTAAACATCACCTAATAACCACCCCTCTGCCACAGACAAACATCTTCTACTAGATCACGTTGCTCAAAGTCCCATCCAATCTGGCTTGAACACTGCCAGAAATGGGGCATTCACTTCTCTGGCTAATCTGTTCCAACGCCTCACCACCCTCCACAGTAAAGAATTCCCTCCTTATATCCAAACTAAATCCACACTCTTTCCATTTAAAACTTAAATCCTTTGTCCTGTCACTACAGGTCTTGGTAAAATGTCTCTCTCCATCTTTCTCATAATCCCCCTTTATAAACTGAATGAAAAGCCTCAGTAAGGTCTCCCTGGAACCTTCTCTTTTCCAGGCTGAACAAGCCTAACCCTTTCAGCTATAGGAGAGGTGTTCCATCACTGATCACTTTTGTGGCCCTCCTCTGGATCTGCTCCAATAGGTGCATGTCTTTCTTGTGCTGTGTGCCACAGAGTGCTCCAGGTAGGGTCACTTGAGAGCAGAACAGAGGGCGATAATCACCTGTTCCTTTTGACAAGTTCAGGATACAACTGGCAAAGAAAGTAGTGCAATTCTGGAGAGAAAGAGATCCCAACTCTGGCAAAAATTTACATATGAGTCTATACCCATTTCCTGAAATGCAAAATGGAATTATTATTTTCCTATTTTCACTGTAGCCTATATGCATTTTTCTAACGTTCATAGATGAAGAAGGATTTGAAAAACACTACATTAAATAAAGTGGAATGTAATCAATGTTTGGTTTAGTTAAAAAAAAAATGTATTTGATTTTGACTTGTATCATTTATGAGAAGAGGTAAGCCAGCAACAGGAAGAGGTTCTATGGGTAAAAAGCAAACTGACAGAAAACTACCCACTGGGCCACATTATTTCCTAAACCAGTGCTCTTTCCAGAAGCTGGGATACTGCAACGAGCGTTTAAATCTGACAAGGTTCTATCTGTGTGGTTACAGTAAAGGCTTCAAGTTACAGCACTACAGCAGGGCACATGAGCTCAGAACAATTTTATTACCAAGTCATTTAGTCATGTCTGTAACAGGTCTGGACTGCAGTGCTGTAGAAACATGAACAGTCAATCTGTTCTTGTTCTAGTAGTTCTTCTATTGAAAAACCTACAACTCTTATAATAAAACAGCAAGTTACTCACGTAGACAAGCTCAACATGTCTCTATAATTTTCCAATCATTACATTTTCTTACTGAAAATTCTCCTTCATCAACCAAGGGAAAGTCAGTGGTCTTCATAACAAATCAAAAAAAATAGTAGTTTAAGTTTGCATGCTGTACAGATTATAATTTGTACCCAGATCTCAAAATGTTGGTTCCAAGAACCACTTCTTTACATGGAGATAAGCTTGAAAAACACAGTAACTAAAATTTTTCTATTAGCGTACCTAAAAAACCTAAAAAACATGCTAGCACCTAAGTAGTCTGTTCAAAATGAGATCATGCATTCCTAAAGCACATGCAGAACTTCCAAGGCCAAGTTTTCCATACTCTTCTTTCTTCCAGGTCTGTGCAGCAGGATTGTATCAACCTGCAGGCTGCTAAGACTGCCTGTACACATACTCCTGATATCCCATCCAAGTGGGACATCTGCACTGTTTTCCTTCTGATGCAGACCCTGTTGGACAGCACGGGAAGTACAACAGCAGAGTTGGTAACACATTGACAACCTCTTACAAGGAAATCCCTCACTTCATGTTCATAATACAAATTTTTGATGTTGAGAGTGGTGTAAGTGCAAGTGGAACATCTTTAAAGCTGTTTCATTCACTAAAATTTCGTAGGGTTTTTGATTAATTTAAAAAAAAAAAAATCAAACTTCAGCGGCAAGAGAGAAGATTCTAGGTATTCCCAATTCATGCAACCACTGGCACCTGGGATATGACTCATCATTAAGCTGGGCCCTGCTGAAATAATTGTAACTACACAAAACTAGGCGCTACCTAAGAAACACAACGGATGAAAAGCAGTACTCAGCGATCTTAACATGTAAGTTGTAGGATGACACTTTTTAAGCTGAGTATCTGAGAACCTTCTCAAAGGACTCAGTATTGTTTTCATAATAATACATCTAAAATCCAGGAGCTTGCACCAAGACTAAGAATAAGCTAAACCAAAAAAACAGGCACCCCCAAAGCAGTATCCAAATAAGGGTGTGCATCCATTCAGCTGAAATGAATTTAAGTTATTTAAATTAAAGCAATGTGATTTTCTCATGCTGACAGTTCAAGTAACAGGCCCAAGTTTTAAGGCCAGTTCAAACCAGTGTACAAAGGAGTAAGGTGGAAGAAGAATCATTTTGCTAAACCAGCACCACTATTTCATCAGCCAAGGAGCAGAATGCATATGCCTAATTTAGGTGCCCAAACTAAGACACTGTTTTCTACATGATCTCTGGATAGGTAGTAGTGGAAAGTTTCCTCCAGGGACATTGTTAACGCAAGGCACTGAACTGGGATTCTAGAGTTAGGTGTACAAATTACTCACGAGATCAAATGTGTTCACCATGCCTCCCTGGGACAAGTATGCCCAGTGTTTCACCTGCACCTCAAATACGTGGTCAAGAGGTGACTGTGAAATGTATCCAATTTTAAGAACCAAAACAACTAAGAAAGACACAAAATAAGAAGTTGGACAACAAATACTGAAAACAAGAAGTTACAAAGCAGAGGCAAAAGGCTTCTTTCTAGTTAAGTCACCATCAGAGACACAAAGTGCCGATGCCACATGGACACCTAACCATCAACACACAACATTACAGCAGTTCACTGTAAGTAAAGACTACATACCATGGTACCTATATAGTATCTTAGTACTTCCCCAAAGAGGAGGCATCCCAAATACACTCCATATCAACTAAGTACCAATTCACAGTATGGTATTACAAACATTATTTGGCCTAATTCAAGTCATGTAGCCACTAGGTATTTCTGGCCCTTGTGGACCATTCCTCCCAGTCCTGCCGAAAGGATTTCCAATACAGAGTTTTCTCTCCCTGAGTAGCATCAGGGTATGTGTGCCTATAAGGGCTGAGGTATATGATTATATATGAACACATATAACACGGGAAAGGTTGCTGAGGAAGTCAATAAAAGACCAAAACAAAATAAGGTAAAACAAGTAAGTCATCTTTGCCCTTTCAGCGTTTAACTCTACCCCAGCTGAAACCAGAACACAAGTATACAGATAACCTCGGGTACAATTCCTTTCTCCTCAAAGGCATAGATTTAAATACAAAGTGGGGGAGATAGCACATGACTCTACAAAGGAAAGGAGTATGTGGAAAGAAAATAGTATTAGGTGAGATCACAAGGAAGGTTTTAATGACAGGAAAGTAAGATCAGAAGGGCAAAAAAAACACAAAGAAGGAAATGGTTACTGGGAAGAAGAAAACTGGAAGGGGAAAGATAACAGAGGGATAATGAACGTGCTGGAATATAACTTCAAGAGGAAACAAGAAGGATGGAGAAAGGATCCCAATCAGGACACAGTTAGCTCTCAGTGGCAAAGTTACTGAGAAACAAATGAGCTGGTTATTTGAAACAACAAATAATGCAGGACTAGTCATCTTGATAGAGACAATAAATACACAAACAGACAAACAAAAGGTTACAGAGGGCACCTTCTCTGGTAAGGCCACAACAGTAGGTGGCAACAAGGGGAAGCCTGGTGCACAGTCCTTGAGAGCGATAGAAACCTAGAGAAGGTGACAAAGATGAACTGTGGCAAATATCCCCCAGCCACGATGGTACTGAGGGCACTAGGGAATTTCTCTAGGTACAATTAAAAAGCTCCTAGACAGACCTGAGTATCACTAGGGCTATGGGGATGGATACAACAGGGTGAAAGGAAGCAGCACAGAAAACGACAGGGGGGACAGAGAGCAGGTGAACACCCCAAAACAGAGCCCGCTGAGGTTACGGACAAAAGCTCATAGGGAAAAAAGAGAGCAGAGGCGTGGGACGACCAGGGCCTGGGAAGGCTGGGGTGGGCAGTCCCGGGGCCGAGGGGAGCACAGGGAGGGCTGTGGGGCTGCGGGAGGTCGGGCCCGAGGTCTGAGAGCCGTCGGGGCGGGACGGAAAGGCTGGGGCAGCCACAGAGGCGCCCTGGCCATGCGGGGGCCGCGGTCACGGGGGAGAGCCGGGGAAGGACGGACGGACGGAGGGAGGGAGCGGGCAGCCCCCCGGCGGCCGGGCAGATCCTGCGGGGCCGGGGCAGCCAGCGGGGCGCTCCCGCACCCCGACGGGGGCGATGCGTTCTGAGTGCGCAGTTCGCGGCCTCCCCGCTTCGGCGCGGCCCGGGGCTCCGGGGCCGGATCCACGAGCGGGCCGGGCAGCCACCACCGCCGCCCCCGCGCTCCGGGGCCGGGAGCGCGCCCGGGAGAAGAAAGGCGGGCAGGCAGGCGGACGGGCGGGCCGGGCCCGACCGCCCCTTCCCCCGCTCCCCGCGGCGTGACTCAGTGCCGGGCCCCGCGCCGCCGCCTTCGCAGCCTGCCGGGCCAAGCCAGGCCGGGCCGGGCCTCGCTGCGACACAACGCCGCGGCCTCCCCGCACTCACCAGCATCGCGCGTCCCGCAGAGTCAGGGCCGCGTCCGCCCGCCCCTTCCGCCTCCGCCGGGCCCGGATCCGCCGCCGCCGCCGCCGCCTCCCCCCGGCGCGGCCCGGGGATCGCGGAGGCGCCGCCCCTCGCACCCGCCCCGCCCCGGCTCACGGCGGGCGGGGGACCCGGGGCTGCGGCTGCCCGCGCCGACAGGGCCTGGTGGGGCTGGGGTTCGGCCTCTTGGCGGAGCCTGCGCCCCCGCATGAGCTGCTCGGCAGGGGAGGCCGGCCGACCGCCCGCCATCTCCTTGGCTGCCAGGCCCTGCCCTGCCCTGCCCTGCCCGAGGGGTCGTTGCTCCGACCCCTCCCCAGGTTAGTCCCGTGCCAGAAGAGCTGACGGATGAGCTGAAAGACTTGGGAGTGATGGTCGATGACAAACTCAACGTGAGCTGGCAGTGTGCGCTCGCAGGCCAGAAAGCCAGTCGAACCTGGGCTGCATCAAAAGCAGCATCGGGGCCAGCAGGGCGAGGGAGATAATTCTGCCCCTCTGCCCTTCTCTGGTGAGACCCCAGCTGGAGTGCTGTGTACAGTTCTGGTGTCCCCACCATAAGAAGGAAATGGAGCTGTTGGAGCAAGTCGAGAGGAGGCCACGAAGTTGATAAAAGGACTGGAGTACTTCCCCTATGAAGACAGGCTGGGAAAGCTGGGGCTATTCAACCTGGAGAAGAGAAGGTTGCGTGGAGACCTTATAGCAACCTTCCAGTATCTGAAGGGTCCTACAGGGACGCTGGAGAGGGGCTCTTTGTCAGGAACTGTAGTGAAAGGACAGGTAGTAATGGTACAAATTCAACGAAGGGAATTTTAAGTTAGATATTTGGAAGAACTTTACTGTGAGGGTGGTGAGATGCTGGAACAAGGGAATAAGTTGTGCAGGGAGGATGTGGATGCCCCAACTTTGGCAGCGTTCAAGGCCAGGTTGGATAAGGCCTTGAGCAGCCTGGTCAAGTGGGAGGTATCCCTCCACATGGCAGGGGGGTTTGGGGCTAGATGATCTTTAAGGTCCATTCCAAATCCTTAACGTTCTATGATTCCATGTGTTTCAGGATGACATCATTAGACATGATAAGACTTTCCTTCATCCATAGCTAAGCAGCTGCTTTTTTGTTTATGAGAAACATGGGTTTCTAAAGTGCCCTCGACATAGTGAATGGCACCACACTGAGTCTGGGAGCCTGAGTGGATGGTACAGCTGTGTGTTAACAGTATGTCTTTGTCAAGCAAGTGTTAAACCAAACTGTGAAGCTCCTCTTGAGTTATTCACATCAGGAATTATTGCCTTGAGGTGCATGAACATTGCCTTGAAAACTTTGATTAAAGTGTGGCTTTTGTAAGAACATAGAAATCTTTCTGTAATTGTGAGTTTCAAGAGTAATAACAAAACAACTTGGAAACAACACTGCAGAGAGAAGAAGAGGGTAGAAATTGAAAGAAAGGAAATTTTATTGTTTAGATGTGTGCTGCTTGGAAGATGTGTGAAGGTATTTGGTCTGACATTGAGGGATAAGAAGTTACATGGACCTGTTTGCAATCTGCAAATAAATTTAAGCAAAACTACCTAGTGTAGATAACTTTAATGTATGATGATAAAACAAACTGCTTAGCATATTTGCATCACTTATATGTGGATTGAAAGTGGGGCAGTTAATTTTTCTTTCTAAGAGTATGAAATTGATGATACAAAATCATACCAAAATTAGGGCAGATTTCAGAAAAGTAGTATTTTGGAGCGAGTTCTGTCTTATTTATTCTTGAAGACAGGAATTGAATTGCTGGAGCAGTGTTGCGAAGGAAAAGGTTTGTAAAAGATGTCATAAAAAGTTCTTATCCTTTGTATTAGTATAAGAGTTAAACCCATGAAATTCAGTAGCCTCATGGGAAAGGAAAGAGAAATGGGGAAGCAACAGGAAGAAACAGAAGATTTCTTTTCTTTGCAAAATGCTTCACTTGCATTCTGGTTCTACCAGCTGTTCACCTTTTCTGAAAATTTGCCTTCTCAAAGCTAATGGTCCTTAGTCATGTAAGTGCTGGAAAAATTATTTCCCTGTATAATAATGCCTTACCATGGCACATCCTACTGAAGTGGACACAAGCAAAGTCAGTGACACAGCTCTTCCAGTGAAACAGTGCTGACTACGGAGCACTGTCTGAGGAACTGGTTTAATGTGTAGCAGGCACACTGTCTCAGTTGGCTGGCTGGCATCACGACGCTTATATTAATTTTGCCTGTGTAGATATACTTTGCAAATACCATTCTTGGGCATGACTAAATTTCTGGTTTGCTGACATTCACGAGTTGTACTAGAGGAGAGTTTGTGTTGGTTGGCATCAGCATGGCTGGTTTTGCATGACTGGGGACAGTGAGGGCAAACAAAATAGTCTGTGGGAGACAGGAACCAAATCCAAAGGAGGGTGGACTGATCATGAAAAATAAGGACTGATTTTTCAGTCTTGGAAAGTTAAGTTTTGGTGCTCTATTTTACAGCAGTTGTCTATGCAAGAGGTAAAGGCATCATGGTTTTAAAGCCTACACCAAGCAGACAATAGAGCTATGGATAGCAAGGAAAGTGGAAGAGAAATGACAGGAAGGGAACAAAATAAGGGGAGAAGGAAGGCCTGAATTGGCATTATTTTGCACTAAACTGTTTTTTGTTTTTTTTTTTTTTTTTAGCTTTTGTGATTAACTGCAGATGAAGCTTGAGATCTGACAGTTTGGAGTGTTAAAATTTGTTTTTTTCCCCTAGGGTTGCATTATGATTTGTGTTCACTTTATAGAGGCAAGACACAGTTTTCTGATTTCATTCATGGTAGTGGTAGCTGAGTTGACACTCTGGAAAGGTAGGCCATAAAGAAAGCCTTGATAGATGATTCAGACATGGTGCATAAACATGGCTCCTTCACACATCCATTGAAAGAATTCCAATAGCAGGGTAAGTGGTCCCAGAGAGAAAAATGAATTGAATGCAGGGATTTGAATGCCAAAATACGTATTACCAAATTACTCATAGCAGGATGGCTAATGCATTTTAAATTGTCCAATGGAATTTATGTACTTTGCATGAAAGGAGAGAAGCTTCCCCTAGGGACTGAGGCAGCCAGAATTTCAAAGACAGAGTTCATGAGAGAAATCCACTTTTTTTTTTTTTTTTTTTTTTTTTTTTTTTACTAAAATGGGTTGGCAGCGCTGCTGAGAGGGGCCTGCTTTCAAAATAACTTGCAGGTCTCACACTTGTTGCATCAGCAGTGAATCAGCACACACTAAGCAAGAAAATTATCATGACAATGTTTGCTGTCAGTTTAAGTAGGTAGCTCCCTCAGCAAGGAAGAAAAGCCTGAGTCATTCAAAGACACAGAGTTGCAGCGCTGCTAGTTTATGACTACTGTCAGGAGTCTGGGCTGATTTGGAGGGATACTTTCCCTGCTAGTTACATCTGCAGTGATGGTCTGAAAACAGTAATTATATCACCCCCCTCCATACAGCCCTGAGGACAGGCTTGGTTTAGGCAAGGTAGATGACAACCAGATTTGATAAAGGTTGCATGGCTGCATTGAACATCTCTTTTTCTGGCAGATCTATTTTCCTCTGTGTTTTGGTCAAGAATGTTTGCCTAAGCTTGTAAGTGGTGGTTCCCCATTTAAATGTTTTATTCCTGCTTTTTGAGCTGAGCACAGTTTGCTCTCTAGCTCTGAGAGCCTCTTTTTTGGAGCTAGTGAGAGGCTGCAGGCGTGTTTTTCCCTTTACTGTTCCTTCTTGGGGGGGTTGCAGGCTAAGATACAGGAAATAAAAAACAACATGTTTGAGAAAGGGGTATGTGGTTGTGTACAGTATGTGAGCATACTAGCAATTTCTTCAGCTTTTTCGAGTAGAAAATTTGGGTTTCAGGATTATCCATGATTGCTTGTAACTCAGCCTTGGGCTCAGTCTGTCATGCACATTTGTATAAAGTAACTGAGAAGAGACATCACCTGTGCTTCCAAATTCAAAGGTGCCCAAAAGAATCTGAGTGACAGATGATACTCCACTGCTCTGCTGCTTCTTGTGCTGTGAACCTTTGCAGGAAGGTAAAAAATCATTTTGCTGTGATCAAATTGTTCTTCACAAAGGCCAGTCTCTGCATGTGTCAGACAGGTAGTGCCAGACTCCTGTAAGGAATAAAAAGGCAGCCCAGGAATGCTGCACAAACACCGTAACCTTTGGTTCATCTGCTTCTTTTAAAAGCACAGGCCAGTGTATTTATTGTGAAGCACTCTGGCTGTATCTCCAGCAGGAATGATACGATGTGTGTACAGATGTATAGAAGGCACAGGACAGCAGCTCTCCTCAAGCCTTCTGGTTTTTCTCTTCTCTGACTAGCGTCACCTGGACAATTGATTGTTTTAGAGGTTTGCAGCAGACTGAATTCCAGCATTATAGTAGAGAAGAGGAACAGAGAAAAGAAAAGTTGAGTTAGAAGGGAGCTACAACCATATTTTGGTCCATGAGCATTTTGGTCTAATCACTTCTAACAGTTCTGACCTCAGGGGGGGATGTGGAGATATTATGCAGAGTAGGATCACAAGAAGTGGAGCATCATTGCCCATCCAGAGAAAAGACAATTTATGTCTCTTTGGGTGGAAGAGCAAATATCTACCTTGTTCTCAACTTCAGGATATTTAAATTTCCAAAATGGAAATTTGGCTACATTATTTGTTCACACATCTAAAGGCACACATGTGCTCTGGGAATTCATAATAGAAAGAAGATGGTGGTAGTTTTTTTGTTTGATTGGTTGGGTTTTTGTTGTTTTTTCCTTTGTTCTGTTGTTTTGTTTTTTTCTTTGCAATAATTTTGAGATTAAAAGCTTTTCATCATAAATGGTCTCCTTCTGCTAATGCCTCTGCTGTCTACTGTGGCAAATAATGCACTGATCCACTGCCTTTTCTTTTTCCATCTTTTCCTTCACTGGGCTGAAGGTTTCTCTTGGGCCTGAGATCCAAGACTTGGCAATGGTTTAACTCATTACAGCTCTTTCTTTGTAGGAGTTTTTGCAGACTGAAAGACAACCTTGGTTATGCTTCTCTCTTTTTTTTTTTTTAAATTTTGAATAGCAGCTAATCTCCTGCTAATGTAGCAGAACTCTTAAGTTTCATTTATCTTTAGTAAAGTTAGTATTCCTTTTGTTTGTTTTCTGTAGTCGTTTGATATTTTGTGATGATGAACGGGCAGCTGTTCACAGACACAACGTTTGTAACGAAGGAAATTGACGTTGCGTATGAACATTGTTCATAGAAGAACACTGCTTTTTGGGCTTAACTTGTTTCTCACAATATTTTTACCTGAGGGGAGGAGAACAAAGAAGAGCAGTGTCACAGGAGCAAGCCACAGCTCAACTTTTCACACTCAGCAGATTCAAAACAAGAGTTTATCCTTACACATTCTTCCTCAGGCTGAAACTTCAGACCTTCCAAAGCTTGCTTTCCTTAGTTTGAGCCCACTAAGACACTTCACAGGACACATTCTCTTGTAGGGTAATTAGCTTCTCTCTGATCAGTGTTAGGTTTAGCACTGTACACAGAATTCCTACAAGCAGGAAGGTCTAGTAGGGAGCATGACAGGAGATTTTTCGTAGTGTATTTAAATACTTATAAGCTTCTGATTTTTCCTTCCCTGCCATGATACTTCAGAGTTTATGTGCTTAAACCATATGGTTTAGGTCTTGTAGAGGTTTTTAGTGGAAGAAAATAGGTGGAGGAAACATTTGTATCCTAGCTCGACAGGTAAACCCAGTGAATTGTAATATATTAAATATATGGGTACAAATTGCAAGAGGAGAAATTTAAGTCAGATATTAGGAAGAAATTCTGTACTGTGAGGGAGGTAAGACACTGGAACAGGTTGCCCAGGGTGCTTGGGGATGTCCCAACCCTGGCAGTGTTAAGGCCAGGATGGATAAGGCCTGGAGCAGCCTAGTCTAGTGGGAGGTGCCTGTGTCCATGGCGATGGGGTTGGGATTAAATGATCTTTGCGGTCCCTTCAACTCCTTAACATTCTGATTCTGTGGCAATCACAAAGCGAATGATTTGTAGTAAGTTGATGTGTTATCTGCATATGTCAGTGCATGGCGTCAATGTAAGATGGATGTTGGCAGGAATGGTAAGAAGACAGGTGGTTTGTGTGGTCAGGAAATCAGATGATGCCTGGAAAGCTGTCTGAAATGTGTCCTTTGCCACAGAAATCTCTGCAAGTCCCTGCTTTTGATATTTGTGGTGTGAGTCTGTGGGTACCTATGACAGGACAGTGACAGGAGCTCCAGCACCTCCTGGGGATCTACAGGCTGTGAAGATTGCTCTTTCCATGAAGAGACCCTTGGGGCGGCGCTGAACAGTGAGGCCCGTGAACAGACATGTCAGCCAGTGCCAAAGGACACCGGTCCTTTGTCTGGCACAGCAAAACTCAGCGGTGCTGCCCTTTACTGAGCATGCAATGTTTCTCTAACACAGAAGTTTCAGTCCTTCTCCTCTTGTCCCCCATGGCCTGGCTCTCTCCCAGCTAGGGAAGTCACTGTTTCTTGAGCCTTTACTTCTAGGGTTGGCCCTTCGTTTTCAGTACCAATTCAGGACATCTCAGGAGTTGGAAACAAGCTGTTCTGTCATGGCTTCTGTTTCCTGTCTTTGCTTATGAGCAGCTCTTGCAAGAGCACTGCTGCTGCAGCTTCCTCCAGCTTGTCCCCCTTTGCCTGGATGCAGCTCTGCTGTCTCTAACTGGTGTCCTCAGCACAGGCCCTCCATTGCCTTTACCAGTGCTGCTGGGATGTGAGGTTTGTTTGCACTAACCCAGGAGCTCGTTGGAGGATAGATACAGGCGTAGGTATAGATATGTGTGTGCTTGTGTGCCTGCATCATTTCTTCCTGGTTGTTTCTAAGAGATCATGATGCTTGTTTTGTACCAGGAATGGGCAGAGGCAGTAGCATTTTCTGCTGCTGTTTTCAATGTGAATAATGGTTTTTTTGCCTAAAAGAAAAGTTTGTTCAGACATACACAAACATTTCCTCATTTCAGATAGGAACTCAGCTAGGGCTGTCTTCAGTAGCCTACCCCAGCATCTCCAGTGACACACTGGCTGGCTTTCCCTTTTCCCAAACCATCCACTCAAGAGATAAGTCTTATGGGAAAGAGACCAACAGTCCTTCTGCATTCCAAGGGTGTGAACAAACTTGCTGGGGTAATATGTTCTCAAAGTCTCAATCCGTACCCTCTGTGTAGGACCCTTTCCTTCAGTGATATTTAGCTGAGGTGTTTTAAACTGATCTACACAACTGAGTTGGTTATTTGTTTTCCCTGAGTATTGCAGAGAAAACCTCTTCAGTCCACATGGCTTAAAGAAAATTGGGATCCGAGTGCTTTACAGATCTGTCAACAACATGAAATTAAGCAGCCGTCAGTGAAGTGTTGCATTTGAGATCAGCAGTAGTAATACAACAGGTAAACTCCCAAACTAGACATACGCTAATGTTAATGAGCACCAGAAGATTTTTTAACCCACCCTGTAACAAGTGCAGAAGAGATTTCTGAACTGTTCCAAGCCTTTCCATAGGAAAGACATGGATTGTGTAAAGCCCTGGTGAGAACTCATTTATACCCATGGTATAAATTCCTTTCTTTACATAGTCTGGATGTTCAGATGAATTTACAGGGATGCCTTGCAGCTGTACCCAATGCATAGTCTCCAAGGACAGGGACAGCCACCTGGGCACAGGGACTTGGTCTCTGGACTTTAAAGGTCTAGTAAAGCAAAAACCTTGAATTAATTTGCTGTATTGAGGTAGTATAGTCACTAAATGTCCAAAAATAATTTGTGTGATTCCTGTCTAGATCAGATAGATTTTAGTGATTTGCATAATGAGAGCTGCCAGATTGCCTTAATGTTCCTATCCCAGAAGTCTGAGAAAAACCTAATCAATCTTTATAGCTTGGAGACCAATTCTGTTGGCTAATAGCAGCTACCTTCACACCATTGCAAGAAAAAAGTGGTAGACTTAAACTCAGTAGAGCAAGTAATCAGTTTTACCCTAATTCTCTTGTGTTTTTGCAGAGCAAAGTACACAAAACCCAGGTAGTAACAGATGATGTACATTTTTTTCTTAAAAAAGTCAATTATGAAGGAATTAAAATTGCTGTTCTAAAATAAACGAAGTACATTGTGTTGTTTATGACTGATGCTCCGTTATTTGTCATTATGTTTGCTTTTTTTGTTCAACAATTCACAGTGGGTTTTTCTGCATATCATTGCAAAATTAGCCCACTTTGCTGGATAATAAATACTCTTATCTCTTTGCTGAACAAAAGACTGCATAAAATGAATAATAGTGGTATTAGTATGTGAAAAACCTGGTGCTCCAAAAAGCCAGTATAAGTACACTTGAGCAATAATTATGGGCAACAATGCCTCCACTCCTTGAAATTTATCATAGAAATTGTGATAGCACTAAACTTGATTAAAATCTGGGACAGTTTAGAATGCCGTCTACTTAAAGACATTTAAGTAGATGGCAAACGCATCTGCCCCCATTATAAATAAACACACAGAAATCGCCCCAGAAGCTGAAAACATGCTTATTTTCCTCTGTTTTCACATTTTGGTTTCTAGAAACAAGGTATTTCCACATAATAATAGCCATCATTATTGTTATGAATGCACCTATCTCTATGAGCCACTTGGACTTCAGTTATATAATATAGCAAGACAACAAAGTGAAATGTTTTGTCAAGAGCTACATGTAGTGTTTGGGTCCAGATGCCATATCCAGCGTGTTGTGCCACTGTGCACACCCCTTGGTACCATGCAGATCAGTTTGTAACTCCTGTTAGCTTTGTTTTTTCTGCTGAAGACACAAAATAGCATGAATGTTGACCTTTTGACACAAGCTTGGCTGTATGCTTGGGAAGGATTACTTATCTTTAAAATCATGGCAATTTTGTTACATCAGAGTATGAGGCTGATGGTCAAAAAGTACACTACCCCCACCTCTGCACCAGTTAAGGCTATCAGTCAAGATCTTGCTGTGTCAGTAAGGAAAATAATGGTAAATAATACAAGTGATTCCCAAGGCAACTAATCCCCAGGGGACAAAATTTGAAAACATTTGGAAATAATTCTAATGACATCAAAGTCAGTAACTCATGCAGGTTCTTTGTACACCCTCACAGTACACACTGTGAGTAGTCAATTCACAACCTGTAAAGTTGTAGGCTGATCACAGACCAGCTGCTGGATTGCAGACATCTTATTTTTCTTCTGTTCATACTAGTAAATATGATGCTGATTGTTCCCTTGTTTCCATCTGTGTAAGACAACTTGATAAAGCTAGCACTAATAATTACCAAGATGCTCTAGACAACAAGTGTTGGGCTTGCTGCTCAGGGGTTTGGGTTTTTTTTACTTTGCCATGTTCAGGAAATGTGTCCAATGGATTGTCTAAACTGGAATATTTACTTATGCTTATGCTTTAGAACAGATAAATGAATAAAATGTTAAGTGTGACTTAGTTTTCCATGTGAGTGGTTTTGGTTTTGCCAAATATTTAATATCAAAGTTGTTGGTCGATGTCTGATAGTAACGGATGCATCATTGCAGCCAAGCTTACCACAAAAAAGGTTCTGTGTACTCAAGTGGGGCAGCTGGTATAAACATACTTGAGATGCTAAATATTACTCCTCTTTGACACAAATGTGAAAAACTTCCCATTTAATTTGAAACATCCTGAATACCATTGCTTAATATTGGAAATGCGACTGAGATTTATTTCAGTAGTGGAAGACTACCATTACAGAAGTTTCCAGAAAAGCTATTGCTGTCCAAATGAAGAAAGTACACACAGAGAGATTTTAAAGTATGAATCTACATTCTTGCACCTTATTTTACTGATGTATAGTTAGTTACTGCTCTGGTTTTCGAAATAATCAGAAACCAGCACTTAGGAGAACTATTAGTTAATATCTGTTAAACTGATCTCCAGTGAGTCAAAAATTTTCATTTGCTCATTAAGGGACTCAACCACTATCATTAAAGCCTCCATTACTTCAGAACTGTGGTCTATTCTCAGTTTACTTCTGATTAAATAAACAGTAAAATTATCCTAACTTGTAATAAAGTGATTCATATATCAGTTTTAAATTTTTTTTTTCAAAGCAATACTGATCTCCCTTATAAAGATCACGTGAAGTCAAGTGTTTAATGACCTCTCAATTTTTATGGATTTAAGGAGTTTTATGAAACTATTATTACTGTAACTGTCTTATCTTAGCCTCATTCTTTCTTGTTAAGACTTTGAGAATTTACTTAAAGGTAGGACTTACAGACTCCTACAGATTTTCCCCTATTAAATTAGGGCAGCCATTTTTACACAGCATTACAAATTAATTAGGGACACTAGAGTCCTGGCTGCTTCACATTGCTGAGGCTGGTCAGAAGGCTTGTGTGATCTTCTTCAAGGACATGTGGTGGCTGTTGTTTTTGTTTGCTGTCCTTGACATTTCTACCCTCCAAAATTCCAGGCATCAACAATCAGTCTCAATAAATTCTTGCTATATAAAAGCTGTAAATGCAGAAATAGAAGGAGGGGAGAGGTAGGTGCTGAGCTCTGGCTCCAGCACAAAGCACAGTCCCTGTGTGCCATTAGGCAGCGAGTGATCTGCATGTGTGTGGGGACATGTGGCAAAGAAATGGGGCTCCTGCCCTCTATGTTGCTACCATGTGCTGATTATTAGGATATTTTCATCATTAATGGACCAGGTCATTAGTGGACCAGTGTTGCTCTATGT
The DNA here is from genome assembly GCF_009650955.1 of Corvus moneduloides. Lineage (NCBI taxonomy): Eukaryota > Metazoa > Chordata > Aves > Passeriformes > Corvidae > Corvus > Corvus moneduloides. Next base: position 32,490,093 of record NC_045476.1, on the reverse strand, counting down.
AATCAGTGGTGCCCAGAGTGGATGGTGTCTGTCCTTCCAAAGATAGTCGATGGGTTGAAGGGGAGGAAGAGGAAAAGAATCTTTCAATAATGGTTTCTTAACAATAGAAATAGCCTCTTATTTTTGCAGCCAAACTGAGTGTAGATTGACTTTTAGAGGTGCTGAGGAAATCTAAGTTTCTATGCCCACTGTTGGTATTCAGCACTGGAGGCACTTTATTGAAGTGCCTAACAATTATGGCTTCAAGTTTGAAAATGGGATCCTTTATAAAAAAGCACAGAAACTTAGCAAGATTATTCTTCCATGACTTTATGAGCGTAGTCTTTGGTTGCAGTGTGCTCCATAGAGCTGTTGTGCCTTTTCTCTTCAGCTCTGAGCATCGCTAGTGGAAAGTGTGAAATTCTATGAAGCGAGTTTTTACAGCAGCTCATGATGGATTGAAAAGACTTGATTTCTCGTAGGGGTGTGTGTCAGAGAAAAATTGATCGGTGAAGGAGTCAAATGCATAGTGCTAGTTGCAGGTGCAGTCTGAATTTCTGCAGTATAAGTGTAAAACACCAGAAGTATTTACAGAAATGTTGCCTAACAGAAAGCAATCAGCTGGTCTGATTGAAGCCATCAACATACCAGAATAAACCAACAGCAGGAACACCACAGCAACTAAAAAAGCATGTTAATATTGCTGTTTAATTTATAAGATCCTGACAAGAGAGAATCTAAGAATCTTTCAGTGATCATTTTGTGCAATTCTCTTCAAAATGCATCCATATTGTAGGGAGGCACTATTTTTGTAAGAAACTGCAAGAGGCACTGAAGTTCTAAGATCCTGTTTTTCGTATCTAAAGATGAAGGCAAGTACACAGGGAGATTTCCCAAAGCACATAGATTCCAAGCCCCTCATGCATTGAAGAGAAATTAGGCGTGGACATGGTGTTAAAAATACTACCTGATTTGTGATTTGCAAGTTGAAATAAATAAATTCCTTTTCAAAAGCCTGGAGGAGCTGATTCCCTCCCTCTCATTTGTTTCTTTACTAGCTCTACAGAATTTGCTCTGGCAAAAAAAAAAAAAAAAAAAAAAAGGGAAACCTTCAGTACTGAAAGCTTTGAAAAAATGTGGTGAGTCAGAGGAAAGATGTATTGCAACCATTAACAAGTGATGTACTGGTAGATGGAGGCAGCACAGAGAATGGGCCATATTGAAGTAACACAGAACTGTCCCTTTGCCTGAACCATCTCACACTCCCAGCTGGGCAGAGATGGGCAGGGAGCTGGTATTTAATATCACAGGCCTTTCAGTACCTAATACAGCACCAGGATCTGTTCACTACCTCTATGTTTAAATGTTGATCAAAAGCAAATATTTATGAACTTAAACACCACAACCTGTGCAGAGATTACTAGATGCAGGAATGTATTTCAGCAAGGACTCAGCTGCTTTGTGAATTGAGGTTGTCCTCTGTTCTACAGCTGTCAATAAATTGGGCAAGTTTTCTAACCTCCATTCTAGCCAGCGATCGCTGAGAGTTTTAGGGAAACGTGCCAGTGAAAGCTGAATGTAGGTGGAGGATAGGAGAGACAAGGCACCTTACCTTCATGCTGCTAAAATAATGTAAGTCCCACCGACCCTGCCCAGCAAGGAGTGTGCTTGAGTCCTGCTATTCTCCTACCCTGTTCTAGCTCTGTGAAATGTCATCAAAGCCAGGAATGGGAAGAGCAGCTCCCCACCAGAACAGGACAGATACTGTTGGCTGTGAAGCCACCCCCACTTTTCATTTTCATGGGCAATTTTAAGCCTTTGTCATTTGGTTATGAACTCTGTCTCTCGTGCTGGGTCTAGCACAGTCTGACAAGAAAACAGTGACATCTGGACAACTGTTAAAATATGCTCAGGGAAGGAATTTGTTTGAAACAGCAGAAGATAGTGTTGTCTCAGAGAAATACTAAGTTTCTGCATTAATATTGTATTAAATATTAACATTAAAAGTATATAGTAATATTATTGCATTAATAAATATTAATGTCAAGTTTCTGCATTTTTAAAGATGTGTTTAAAAGTTGCTCAATTATTGTTGCACTGTAATCACAGAATCTGCTGCAATTGCTTTATAATATTGTAAACTTCAGTTTAGCTATGAAAAGCTGAGGAGTCCCAAAACTATTACAGCTAAGCTGTGTAATAATCATGACTTTTAAAATAAGGGCTGATGTCTTTCATTGTAACTTTCTCAGTCTTTGCATTTCTATCGTTAGAAAAGCAATGCAAGTTACTGTAAACATTTTCTTTTTCCCTTCTGTACATTTTCTTTTGTCTTTCTTTAATAATCTTTCTATTTAATGTTTTCAATTTTTTTTTTACCATTTTAAATCCTAAACGTTTTACCAGGCTATATAACATTTTCTATTAAAAAGCAAAGCAAAACAAAACAGCAGAACAAGTTCTGGGCATTTCTCCTTGATTTTCTCGATATTTTTCATTTCTGACCATTTCTTCTCTGATATTTTGTTTCTCTTAGAAATTTGAAATTAGCCTTTTGCACTTTTGCTCATTTATCTTTTTCAGTTATCAGTGTTTTTCTTTTTACTGCTTCCTTAGTCTTCCAAACTTGTTTAACTCTGTCTTCAGTCTGGTTTACCTTTGAGAATCATGAATGATAACACTCAAAACATGACAGAAAATGTTCAGGTTGGCTTCAAAGACTGAAAGACAATCCTTGGAACAAGAAAAAGAGAAGATATCATTGGTGTGAAGGATAGGCTCAGGGGACAGTTTCAATTGATCAAAAAGTCCTTGATCTTGGAGAACCTCAAACAGCAGATGAGCAATATACAAATTTAATGAATGTCCTTCTTAATGCCTTTGGTGAATAAGGTTAATACCTGTAGCTCCATTTTGCAATTAAACACAGACAAAAAAAATCATATTCCTGGTCTTAATATTAATCTAGGCTTTCCATGCTTATATGAGATTTCTCAAGGGCAAATTTCATCGAAACAGGAAACAAGGTTTACAGGATGAATTTCTAAATGTGCTAAGACATATCTCAATTTAGTAACCTAAAAGAAAAACAGCAGCCTGATTATCAGAATTACTGAGTACCCACAGTTTTTGCATGGCTTATATGCAGCAACTAAACTCAGTGGCTCTGGCAATGAGATCAACTTTATCAGAGTAGCTAAAGTCAGGCCATTGGTTTTGAAATGTTTATCTGCAAGAACTTGCTACAAGTTGCATAGAAAGCCTGGGAGACCCATCATCAGATCTCAGGTTTCCAGCTGTCAAATCTGTTCATTAATCATGGGTCACCCTTGGGTTTTTTAATTACACATAGTGCAGTGGTACTATGGATAGTCTTACAAAATACAAACAGGCAAATAATTTTGTATGTGGCATGCTCGAATTTTCATAGGGTGTCTCTGTGGTCAGCTCTATTTCAGCTTGCATTCCTGCAGAGGTATCATTACAGAAGCTAAAGTAACATACCTGCCAGAGCTCTATAAGGATGTGGCTGGGTCTGTTTTCAGTTTAGCTCCACATCATCTGAAAGCTGGATTAGTCTATGCATACACAATAATCTCCTTTGGCAGTGCCTATAGCTGGCAGCAATAACTCCTTCAAATTCCTTTCCGGATCTCAAAATCAGTGAAAAGACCATGTCTGTTTATGAAAGACAGACATGAGGTCTGGAGAAGTGGGGTGGTTGGCTTGTGCTGTAGCCAAAAGCAGATGAGGAGCCATCTTGCTCTCCTGCTGCTGGGCAGGTCTTTGGCCGTGGTGCCTGACCTCAGCAGGATGGCTGCCTGGATGAGGGTGAGTGGCAGCAGTAGGAGAGAGACCAGTATGGAAGCAGGAAAGCTCAGTCCGGACTCACCTGCCTTAGATGTTGCAGCCTCAGGAGAAGAGGTGTCGCCTTTCCAGGGCTCAGCAGGGAGCCGTGTGAAGCTCACTTAAGGAAAAGGAGGGAGAGAGGCAGCGGAGGTTGCATTCTTGCTGTTCAACAATGGCATGTTCATTAAGCCATAGCAGTTGTGCAGTGGAAAGGTGAAGCAGGCGCAACCTGAGCTGATTAAGCTGTTCGAGGGGATTGAGATTGCAGGAGTTGAGTGAAAAGAAGACTAACGTCAAAATAGCATCCTGTTAATTCTAACTGGCTTTCAAATCAGATTCACTGAAGAACAGAAAGAACACATTTACTGCTTGGGATTACCTTAAATCAATTTAAGTAATGCTTAGAAAATACTACAAAAGATGCTTAAAGAAACTGAATTATTCACCTGCAAGATTCCTGTCTGATTTTATATTTTACGGTGATTTCTGCGCTGTGATTTAGAAATGGAAAAGTATGCATTTGCTGTGATTTAGAAATGGAAAATTATTGGCATAGGCTATATATGATCCACCAGCCATGAGGATAAACTTGATGCCTGTTCTGGGGTGCTTGTTTTTATTGGCAGGAGTGTTTTGTAATGACCCAAGTATCCTAAGCAGGGCAGATGCCAGGGATGCTATCATACCTAGGTGATGTGGGGCAGGCTGTGATTGTGATCTGATTGCTGCTCTAAGCCTTGGCTTAGGCTGTGTCTTAGATGTTCTGGGTTTGGTTTTGCTCCCTCCCTTTGCAATGTTGCAAATAGAAATAAAATTAATCTTATAAATACAAATAAAAGCTAACACAGAAATACCAAGATCCTAAAGATTGCATATATATATATATATATATATATATATACATATACACATTTAATACAATCTTTCATTAACATTTTTGTCCCCACAAAGACATGCTACAGCTTACCAGGAAGGCCACAGCTGGCTTCTTCAAGAAGAAGATTGGTCTGTTCTTGGCTCTTTCCACATAGCTGTCAACATTTCAATAAGTTAATGTTTTAAAAGATTTGCAGACAAATCTTTCTCTTCCCCCTTGCCCTTTCCTCCCCTGCCCAGCTGCTGCTTTCGCTTCATATCAGGCACGATGCTATGTCCCCAGTTCGAAATGGGAAGTAAAATGACCAGTTTAATGAGGTGAAACATCCCACAGACTAGACTGTCTCGAAACCTCTGTGCCCCACAGGGGTATTTGAGACATTGACAGTGTCTTGGTCCAGCTAGGTGTCAGCTTTTTCAGCTGCTTGGTGTTTCTAGGTCAAATCTGGCTAAGCAGAAGAGATTGCACTGTCACCCATGGTGAATGGTGACCTATTACAGGCAATAACCTGGTATGCATGTCTATTTTAATAGATCTGAAAGCTCCTCAAGTGAAAGAGCTCAGGGACAGGGAGGGTATTACAGGTTTTTTTAAAAATGGCTCTCATTCTTGAGGTTTTGCTAAATCTAACACTGACCTTTCCAATTCACCAATTCTAGTGGCGTATATTGTAACCAGCTATGAATCTGGTCCTAAAGAAAAAAAAAAAAGGAAAACACACTCATAAAGCAGAGAACAAATTAGTGCCTAAACAGTTTAAATAAATGCCATGTTAAACAATTTCAGGTATCATTCTCATGGAAAAGTTTTAAAAGAATTCAATGAAACTGTAATGTTATCTCACTAAGTAATAATTCAGTTCAATTTTTCTCAGTATGGAAAATCTTTTGAACATAAGCATGTCTCTTCACAATTCTAAAGAAAAATTAATAAAACTTAAAAAAAGAGAAAAAAAATCCCCACCCTGCACAACTCTCAAGCTCTCAAATTTAAAAAAAAGGAATTTTTTATCTTTGCTGCACAAAGACTTTGAAATACATTTGCCTAGCAAATAACAAAATTAATTCATCCAGTCTGTTGCACAGGTCGGGTAAGTCCAGTCCTTTATATGATGAGGGCACCAGAAGGTGTTAACAGAAATGAACATGCCTTAGTTAGAGTACAATGAAAGCTCTTGCTGATCACACTTTGTATCACAGAGCCTTCAGTTCCCTAAGTTTGTTTCAAAGTGCTCTAGAAATTTCTATGTTCAAATTTTAGTTGCATTTGGGAACAGACACCATTTAATTTTTTTCAGCTAATTTGTTCCAGAATCACTGCTCCTTAAGTTTATATAACATGAGTACCCATACAGTTATTAATTTAAAAAACTGCAAAATACCTTATATATGGTTTTTACTGCTAGCAAACACTTAGTGACATAAAATTTCGAGATCTTTTAAAAAAAAAGCCAACCTGGCATCCTTAGTATCATTACTTTCATTCAATCTGAAGATTATTAGCTATTGACTTCCATACCTTAAACCGGCTGGACACCCTCTGTGATGCGCAACTGGGTACTGGAAGTCTTCTTTCTTTGTGTCACTTTCAGATACCGACACAGGAAGGGAAGCAACTGAAAATGTTCTGGTGAAAATAATAGATTCAAAGTCTTCCCATTGACATGGGGATGGCAGTGAATCAAAGTCACCACACTTAAAATGCTGTCAGAAAGTGTAACTGGTTAACAAACTATGAGCCAGTGCTCCATTAAGGCAGGACAATTTGGGGAGGAATCATTTCAAATCTCCATAATTTATGTTTGGTTGTCATTTCATTTAATTTCATCATTTAACAAACACTAGGAAATGGAAATAATGACCTCAGGTATGTGGTATATGTCCAGCCAGGCCCTGGACTAAGAAGATACTGGGCTGCTCCTGTGGCTAAGACCAGCTCCATGGATATCCTTTCACTGTCCCTCCTGAATTCTGACTGGAGACCTGTCCCCTACAGCTGTTAGGCACCTACAAAAGGTCTTATTTGGTCCATAAATTCATGTTCCTTCCTATCTGGGAAGATAAGATGTGGGCTTTTTTTCTCGTTTATCCAGAAGAATGAGTTCTAAACAACAGGTATAGGTAAAGGTGAAAAAAATTGCAATTTTCATAGCACTCCCAGCACAAGAATTCCTTCTTAGGATGCTGTGTAAAAAAAAATCACCGGCAATATTTAAAAAATAAATGTGAAAGTTACATATAGGATAATTATTTTCAATTCTGGATGCAGGAAAATGCTATGGTATTTTTCACACAGAAACATGGGTGGGAGTATATGTGTATTTATTAGTTAATAATTTTTTCAAAGTATTTTTCAGTCTGCCATGAAATAATAGAAGGTGAATAGAAAAATGATCAGCAGGGAAAGGCAAACATGGGCTGACTTCCAGCTATTTCTTGTAATAGCAAGCTATCAGTCAGATGAAAATAATATATCTGTATTTCGCATATGCATTTCCACAGAGGCAAGTAGGAGAATTTTTGGTTTAATCCCCTCAGAGCATAATCTCCATTCTGATCTACTCAGTGTCCCTAAATGCAACTTCAGTAAATACAGATCATAATGATTTTTTTTTGTTAAAGTTTATTTGTTTATTTATTTATTTATTTATTTGTTGTGGGGGATATCCTGGAAGTATGTTATTAAATTTCTTCTTCTGAGATAGAAGGAATAATGAAGTCTTTCATCTCCTCGGGTAAATTCTTTGTTCTGGCAACAGGTAGCAAGAACTTCTGCTCACCCTGCAAGTACTCTGCACAGCAAATATTTGCCTTCAAAATGAAGTAGCATCAGTGCCAGGTGTTTTCAGGTCATCGTGTGCCGCAGGGGACAAGTATCCAACCCATGGGCCATTCTGCAACCCTCTTCCACCTTTCTTGGCTTCGTTGACATGCGCTAGAGCGTATACCTGTAAAACATGTACCTTGTTTGCAAAATCCTCGATGATCTCATTTTGGTTGCTGTTGCTTGGAAGAAATAAACAGTTTTCCCAAACCCACAGGAAGCTTCTCTGTGAGGAACCCAGGGCTGGGTGAGAAATCAGAGGCATTTTGCTGATGTCTCTTGTTTTGTTAGCAACTCATTGTCACTTCATCCTGCTGCACTATGTTTAACTGTGGTTTGCAGATGCATACAGAGAAATGATTCCTAAAACTACCTTAGCACTGGACCACACTAAGTACATGGCTAGCTGTATGACTGAGAAACAGATTGGATCAGCAGCAGCTTAAGTGTCATCTGGTTTAAATGAGGCAATAGGACTGATGCAAATTATTTGCTTAAGATATTCCCAGCAGTTTTAAAAACAAAACTTGACTGTGCTAAGAAAACCAAAAGTCTGGGAGTAATATTTTTGAAGGGGGCAAGACTGGTCTGCATTGTATCTTCTGTCAGAGCTGGCTTTGAGGGTCTGTAGTGGGAATATTTCAGGCTCCAGAGTACTGTCCTACAAAGTGTTTTCTTCATCACTGATGAATACGGTACATTGCTTTGTTTATGAGATCTACTGCTTATAAGTAGTTGGCTGAAATCGTCCATTCTGTGTCCAATTTTTGTGTACATGTATTTTAATATATGCAAGTGCACAAATCTTCATGCACATATGTATACAGGCGTATGTATGTTCTATGCCCATATGAGAACACACACAAGCTCACATTATATACACAGACTTAGAAGCACAGAATCACAGATGGTTTGAGTTGGAAGAAACCTTAAAGGTCATCTAGTTCCAACCCCCCTGCCATGAGCAAGGACACCTTCTACTAGACCATGTTGCTCAAAGCTCCTTCCAATCTGCACTTCTGATGGGTTTTTGGCCCAAATATGTTGCTGAGCAACTCCATGATGTTACGGTATAAGTAGCTGTACAATTTAACAACAGAAGCCAAGCTGATGAGAGAACGTCATGGGTCACAGCTTGGGCATTGATGGAGATTAGGCATGCTGTAGATTAGCTCAAAGGCATCCAAGTGCCAGGAGGGCCTGTTGTGTAAACTACAACCCTTCTGTAAAAACATGGCACCACTGCTTGTTTGCTTTCAGGAGCTCTTTATCAACAACCCTGGTCTAATGTACTTATCAAGACACCACACATTAGAAAAACAGCCATCAGACCATGGCTGAACTACCATGGTATTTGCCCAGAGGGCTCTTTCATGCATCATATATGAAGTTTAAGTAAAAGTTGCAGAGACAATTCATTGTTCACATTGTACACAACCTTTTCTGAAATTTCTTCAAACTCTTTGAACAGTAACAACAGCCTGATTACTTTTACACCAGCCCATCTTTTAAACTCCAAAAGCACAATCTACATGAGAGTTATCTTTACAGAATAGTCTAGAGAAGAAGCACTCCCAGAGAGTTGATACAGTCAGGATAAAACATCCTTGCAATTCCTGAAATGTGGAAGGCAAGTTGCTGTGTGCTTTAGATCTTGTCTTCAAAATCTTGTATTTCCCTTTCATTCACAACCCATTCAGTGACAGGAAAGCATTGAGAGGATGAATTTGTGTGAAAGTTGGCTTTCTGTCATGACAGTGCATGTGGTTCCCGTACCTTCCCTAAAGATGATCCATCCAGAACAGTTGAGTTCTCAGAAAGACTGGCCTGGTAAGAGAAGGCATGTTTGACAGGAAACATGGTGAAAAAACTGATTCTATAAATTTATGGACATTTCTGATATAGCCAACTGTCAAAGATGTATTTAAAGACAGTAAGTATATCTATAAATAATGTAACAATGTAACACAACATAGCGTAGCAGAGTCCAGAGTATGTATTATATTCATACTATATAATACATAATGTAATATGTGGTGTATATGGTATATAATATGATCTTTATCATACATATCTTCTATCACATACTATATATATATGTGTGTGCATATATTTTTTATATATATACATTTTAGTGGCAGAATCAGTCTTGATTTACCCAGTGGACCTACCACTCCTCCCCACATCCCTCTTTTCCTAGCAGTGCTTCTCTGTTTTCATAATGGCTGCCCAGAGTTTTTGGCGATGTTAAGTGAGAATTCAGCTATGCATCTGGAATGAATAGCAGGAAAATGTCTAATACTTCCATTAATATTAAAAAATACTTCTAACTGAACTTTCATGCTAATCTTACATGTCTGTATTAGCAATATAGCTGGAAAAAAGCCCCCATCTCAGAGACACTTAAAAATATTCAGGGATTATCAGGTGCAGGTATGAAAGCTAAATCAGGTATTTTTTCTTCAGCTTATTAGCTGTTCATCTACGGTTTATGGTACTTGCTTTTAATGTTTTTAATGCCTTTTTTTTTTTAAATCCCCTCCTAGCACTTAACCTCCATCCTGTAAATTCTCTTAATTCTTCCAGGGCAGAGGAAAAGTCCTTTGAATGTAAGAAAAGCATGGCACCTTTAAAACCCAAACTGCAGGAGAAATAATTGAATTTAGCAGGAGCTACAGTTACTAAATTATTGTGTGGTAAATCACAAAAAGACCCATGATAACTGTTCAATATTTCATTCTTTGACTGCATCCACATAGCACAGCAAAATATTTAGTTCATGAAATGGCAACAATATCTCGTGATCTTTGTAGAAACACAGTCTAAACTTACATAGTTAGAAATAAATTACAGACTTTGGACAATGGGTGTTGCAGAATAACTATGTTATAGATTTAAAAAAAAAAAGTCAATGCAGATGCAGGCTTTGAGTTTAATCTTGAATCTGTCTCATTTCTCTGTATGTTCCCCTGAGTCCCAGGTCAGCTAACCAGTGGTGACGCTACCTGTAATGCTGTAAGTTCAGGATGACTGTAAAGCTTTGATACACTCTAAAATTATTAAATTATCATAGTTATTAAATTAGTACAATGCTTTTGTGGAGGCTGGTGTATATTTACCTTCCTCATATGTAAGAATGTGTTTTTATTAACTCTCAGTCCTGTATACTTAGCCAAGGACACTGAACTCTGACTGCATTCTTATCGTGCTTTTTGTTGTTAATAGCCATGCTCCAGACCAAAATAAGCCCTCAGCTACACCCAAACACCTTTGCTCTCTGTGTTCGCTTTGCACACACCCTGGCTGAACCTGCATTAGGGCAATTGCTTGCAATTTTCCTGAGGACCCGCGGGAGAAAGTTAATGCCCAGCTTAACTTTGCCATTAAAAGCAGCAGGTGTGATTAACACAGTCTAGAAGCAGAAGTTACTGAAATTTTTTGTCCTGTCATTTCACATTGTTGAACACAGGATAAATCCACGCTTTCGGACAAGTTTTGACATTGCCATAATCAGTTCTCACTGGTCTGCTTATGTGAATCAGTCATCCCAACCAGTTCAACCAGTCCCTTGAGAAATCCCATTACATACGGAAGCGAGAGTCTGTTGGTGCATTTCCACATCACTTAGTTAAGTAATGCTCTGGTCAGTCTCACAACTCACCTGCCATGCCTCTCACCTACCATGGCTGCTTCGCTCTGCCACCTTGCCCAGGGCTGAATCTTGAAAACAAGGTTCATTTGAAGATGAACTGAGACTGCACCCTGGTTGTACTGTGCAAGCCAAGAACATAAAATGCAATGACTAATTTCTATAGCCATCAGAGCAATTGTTTGTTTGCTGATTAATTTTGCCCAAGTTTCTCTGATAGCTGGAGAGGAAAGATAATAAGTATATTTTGTGTTTGGTGGCCTGGTTGGTGAGATGGATTTGAAACTCAAACTTCCCTGTGCTGGAGATGAGAGCAAGGTGGAGTAGGGGATGAAGCAGCACTGCGAATACTTGATATCATTCCTTTCGGCAAGGAAAGGTGATGGTTGGAGAGGATAACCTGAACTTGATAATTCATTAAAACTTCCTAATACAGCAGTGTTTTAGAAGGTGTAGGGACAAATAGAAGGGGAAAAAAAAGGAAGGAAAGCCAAGGAGATGGGCTTGGGCATATGCTGGACCTGACTGTGGCTGATGCTTTGGACATGAAGACTCATCAGCATGTGCATCAATCATTTGCAGAAGCTCACTCAAGACTCCAACTATTTCATATCACACAGGCTGGGGACAGCTGTGTCAGGACAGCCCAGGTGTTCAGGGCAGGTAACTTCATAATTCCCTACAAAGCATCATGTGGATGTGCCCTATGTCTTGACTGCTGCTGGTAACCAGTTTCTCTATGTTAATAGCACATACTGTCCTGAAGGTGAATAGGAGACTAGGATGGATAAGGGTAGGAAGAAGAGAGCTGGAAGTAGCAGAAAATCAACTGAGGATTTTTAATAATGCATTTATGGTTTCTGAGAACTTTGTTGAAGATATGAGTATTTCCCACTGTGGTGTTGCCATTTGATCCTGCCCACTTGATGAGAGCATTTTTGTTTACTGTAGGCCCCCAAAAGAGTTGAGTTTTCATATTCCACTTGCACTAATTTAAATCAACTACCTTGGATATTTTTGCTTTTCATTTACTTTACTTCTCATTTAGTTTTCTATAGCAACAGAACTCATCTCCTTAAAGTTTAACAAAACATAACTCCTTGGTGTCTCAGAAAAAATCTAAACGGCAATTGGCAGCAAAGCGTTCTATAAAAGCAACTTGGGTTGTTTATGTTACTATTTTCCCTGGACCAGAGCATTTCTAAAGACACCTAATCTGTGTATTCATCTCCATGGCCCATTAAGGCAAGTCGAGGAAGAGTCAGCCATAGCATTGATTCGCTTGGGATTATTGGTCTGAGGAACTCAGAGACAACAGCCCCTACAATGAGGGGATAGAAAGGATGTCCTCCTGAGCCAAAACAAGTAAGTAAATCTTTCATCCCCTCAGAAGAGCAGAAAGCAATCAAAAGATGCACGTTGTGACAAGCATCCAGCAGCTCAATCAATGTGTGTGTGGGATAGCAGTGGAGGGTTCATCAGTAATTTGCAGGTGGTTTAGAGAATGGTTTGCTTCCTCATGTGGTCCCTCTTCTGCTTCCTCACCCTTGCAGGCTTCCATCTGCAAGTCAGACACCAAATACTCTTGGGACAGAAAAATAACATGGTGGCAATTTCATCCGTAGATGCTTGTGGCCTCTGGCCCACTCTGTGCTGCTTCAAATGGTGCATACAAAATGCCAAATGATTCCCCCAGAAGATATTACCTGAGGGACACAGGATTTCTCTCCCCCTCCAGGCTGGCTTTCCTCCTGTTGTAGCCAGCTTCTACCATTGGTAGGGCTTCAGAGTCAAGCCTGTAAAGGATTCTCTGCTTAAGCTGCCGCTTTCTTTCCCATCACTTTGTGCCAATGTACTGTAATCAAGAAAACAACACTTGGTGCTGCAGGGGGTAATTGCTGGAATGAATCATCGTGGGTTAATTCAGGGGGAACTGTTTCCACCTTTTCAAACTGTGGGTGTTGCGGGGGCAAGCAGAGAAAACCAAACCCCAAACAACCTGGCAATGTAATTCTTTTCTGTGTGTGCAAATACCAGGTCTTTGTAAACTGTCAGCTTCTGAAAAGTTCTTGTAGCTTTAAGACAGACTGAATTGTCTGTCTTCATGGCTTTAATGAGGAAGGGAAAAAAATACCTTCTCCCTACTAGAAAAGTCTTAAATCTCCTTAGATTTCAGAGCTGAATGCTGTTTGCTGTGTTTTATCATGCCTTACCAATTATCTTGATGAAAAATTTTCTTCCCCCACAAGAGGTGCAGTAATCTGCTGCTCGGATGCCCTGGCATTTGTCCCAGAAGCCCTGCAGGTATTGTGGGAGGAGGTCAGCTCACCCTTGGTGGGAACAAGCTGCGTTGGTGCTTTCACATTCTTCTGGCAGAAAAGCAGCTTGTGGTTCAACAGAAAGGGTCTGTGGGCCTTGTGCTCTTCCCCAACACCAACAACCAGCCTGACACACCAGGCACATGCGGTGGCAAGGTACTGCAAACATGTCTGGAAAGAGGTATTTCAGATGATGGGGATATTCAGGTCAGAATGTGAGTCCTTCATTTTGTTTTCCCATAAATAAGACTTCTGTATGCATGACCACAGCATCAGAAGTCTGGTTCTCTTGCCGCTGCTCCTGTCCTGTCAGTCTTTTCACTGCTGTTCACTTTTCACAGCCTGTAACTGTACAGAAGCATCTGACTGGGAAATCTGTGACTAACATCTTATTTTTTGGGTACACAGTGCCATCTAGGCCCTGACTAAATAAGCTAGAGAGGGATTTTCAGAGTTCCTGAAATGCTGTTCATTTTACAGGAGAAGCTGCAGGAACAGCTTCTGTTCAGACCAACATTCAAATCTTGCTGCACTTTTCTCCTGTCCTTAAGCCATCTGCATCCCATCATCTGCAGCCTTGACTTCTACTTCTTGCAGGTGGTAACCTGCAGAAGGCTTTTAAGAAGATCTTTTATCTCTTTAGCTGGCATATCACTTCTGTTAGTGGCACCCATTGACCAAAACCAGCCACTTCCAACTGCTTGGATGCCCCTTCCTACCTGACTTTACATTCATCCCTTTTAATCCTCCTCCCAGGACTGTTACTGACTTACTCCAAAGGATAAACTGGCATGCTCTGGTGGCTGGCCAGGCAGCAGTTGTAGTAAGCAAACAGCTTGAATCCCCTTACATCTCTCAAAAGATAGAGACCATGTTTTCTCAGCATGCAGCAATCATCAGGGTGACAGCCTGTGTCCTTGTCATGGCATGGAGCTGAGTAGATGTGCTGGGAAATGAAGCAAGAAAACATCAGAGAAAGGCAAAGACGGTCTTGCTACCTGCTGCCACCCCTCCTATGCCTTCCTGCAGCAGCCCAGGAAAGCCTGCTGCTCAGTGGGATGCTCCTACTAAGGCCAATGCCTTGGGGGCCTTCCCCATGGCACTCTGCTTCTCTGCTGGAGCCCCTAAGGTTGGAGAAGCTACCCTTCCCAGTGGAGCAGCCATGACTGTTGGAAAATCTGGGAGACCTGCCCTGCTGAGCACCTGAAGAAATTTTCATTACCATGACACTGAACCTGGTGAGGGCTTTTATTCCTGGGCAGATGTCAGTGGACTTTTGTTACATTTTTCTTCCAGAGATTTTCAGTGACAAAAGCTCAAAGCATTTAATGGAAACTGAACCTTCTCAAGAAAATGCTGTTTTGAACGAAGCTTGCTTGCTTGGAAAATATTTTAAATGCCACATTCTACCTAACTCCGAAAAAGTTTCCTTTCTGCCATTCTTTGATAAGGAATGTAGTTGGCATCAGTATCTGATATAAGCTATTAAATCCTGCATTAACATCTATTGAGGTGAACGGGGCAGTTCACACATCTCATCTAAATCAGGATGTGTGAAAAAGTCAGGCTGGCTCTAGCTACTAGCTAATCATGCTAGTGCTGGTTAACAGCTCCACTGAGGTGCCACTTCCTACGCTCCATCCAGTTCCCCAACCAGACACTCCTTGCATGGGAGAGCAGCTTCGAAGAACATTGCTACACAAGAGGCCCTTGGTCAATGTGATGTCTTGTTTATTCCTCAAGTCAATAAACTTTGATCTGGATACTCACTAGGTTTTCTAGGGGTTGATATGGCTGTGAATAGCAGAGATGCTGATGTGTTTCCTAAATGGAGCAGCCCTGTTGCACATGCAACATATCTGGACCTGAATGGACCAGTTATCCTCCAGGAATGAATATGCTATCCATATTACAGTACTGTGTTCTTTGGGCTGACAGGATGAGATAAAGTGGTTCTTTATGTTCTAAAATATCATTGGGAAAAAGAAAACATCTGCATCTGAGTATCAGAGTTTCAAAAATCATATTTTAGGAACCCTAAGCTAGTAAAGCTGGACCCATCATGATTCAATAACAGCGTGTGATGTTTCCAATACGACTGGCATTTAGTTTTGCTTTCAACAATTTCTCATGTAAGATCAACTATATGAAATTGGTTTTGAGCAGAGGACAAAGAATATGCTGATTCAATACACAATGATCCAAGCTTTCCAGTTAGGGGGATAAAGGACATTTTAAGATCCCACTTTTGTGCATTTTCCTCAGGCAGCATACAAAGATTTCCTTCTCTTTGCTGGAGGTGTTTGGCAGTAACATCCTCCTTATATGTGGATGTAGAGTATTTCACATATGTAGCTCATGATCTTGTACCGTCACAGTTGCAACAATAAATGTGTAAAAACTACTAAAAGTACCCCAGGGCCAGGTGAAAAGTGACTCAGTGCCCAGCTTGAGCTAGTCTGTGAAAAAACCCAGTCCAGAGAAAGCCACTTAGCGGTGCTTTAACATATGGACAGATATTACACAAGATGCATTTATACACGTTTCCATTTGTTTGCAGACAGGCAGCACCAGCTTTAGTGCAACACCCTGGAAACCCCAGTATGTTGTTTTCCATCTAAGAAGGGAAGAGGTGTAATGATGCTGTGACAAGCTTCAGAGCTGTGAGTGACTAGGGAAGAGTAATGGGGGCATAGAGGCAATTTATGTTCTTTACGCTTGACTGCAGCCTGCTATCTGAGCAGAGTACCAAACAGCAATCCTGAAGCCTTGCCTCTCATGTCCATGCTTTCAGATAGCCAAGGTCTTGAGTGGTGTAGGTATACAATCACACAAGATGCACCAGTGCCTGTTTAAGCTTGCCTTGACATGATAAACTGGAAAGTAACCTGAGAACAAAATAAAAAAATAATTTTCAGTGCTGTTGACAGGAGAGCTGTGGCACTGCTGGGAATGCTGGCCCCTCTAGCAGGTGTCCCAGCTTTGGGTTAATCCCAAGAAGGATCTAAAATGGTCTGAGATGCCTGAAGTCCTCATATCATAAAGCCATCTTTGTGCAGGAAGCCACATCCAGAATCCAAATTTGCTGTGCTTACACATGCAACTTGTTCTTGAGAGCAGTAGATGGCACTCTTTGGATTCAATTGCTCTAAGAAATTTTTATATTAATAAAAACAGGCACATGTACACACACACACACGCACACAGATATTTGGTTCTCAGAAAAATACATAAAGTAAAATCTGTTTATCTGAAATTTTACTTTAGGCACCATTAAAAAAAAATAAAACAAAGTGAGAACAAAATCTAATCTAATTTCCAGGATTTTGCCATTGTACTGCATGATTTCCAATGTTCCCGTCTTTCTTTTTAACTCCTTAGTGTAAACAGACACCTTCTCTTTACGTCTTGGCTTCCAAGAACACCTTTCAAGGCTGCTAAATTACCTACACAGATGAACAACCCAAGAACCAGCCTTTTTTACAGTTTTCCCCCAGCATGTTTCCAGTATAATAACAGGACGGGATTATAAATTTTCTCCTACCCTTTTCAAAAGTGGGAAAGCCCAAACTCACACAAGGGCTGCCTACATGGAGCCTGTCCAGCTTGAGCTCTGCTTTCCCGTCTCCTGTTTTATCTTCCTTCTCTGGTCTCTCCAATGAGGTCCATGGAGGCCCTGCTGTTCTGATAAGGTCCAGGAAAACTCCAGCCCTTGCTCTCTGTGCTCATAGAGGAGGATGGTGCTTGTTAGAAATCACTCCACAGGAAAGTAAACCATGTGCTGCTTTTGCCTGGCTTTATTTGGTTTTGCTGTATTGTTTTTTTTTTCAATTTTATTTTATTTTCTTTCCTGAAATTCTCTTTCAAGGAGCTTTTCTGAATTCCCAGCAAGCTCCACCTGTGGAGCCTTATGACTCTGCTGAGGTTGTTGACATGTTGAGATATGCAACTGATGGATTGTAATTCCTGCTGGTGAATCCAGGGAGCAGATGGCCAGCCTAGTTAATTTCTTTCTGTAGTCGAAGCTGTGGATTCCTCTAGGAATTGCTACACAGCAATACAGCAATGAATATTTGTGTGACAGGGTTAAGGAAAGCCCTAATCTGACACTACAGCAAATCCTTTATGCACATCATCTTTTGTCGGTGATAGCAGGGTGCCAGTCACACTGCGCCTGTGCTGGGGAGGCAAAGATTGTCATGACAGTTCGTAGAATAACTAACTTGGCATCTTGTTTCACTCACACTTACACCAGGTCACAAATGCTCTGAATCAGATGCTCCATTGTACAGCAGGATATATTTTGGAAGAAAATCATTCATGGTGCTTCTTCAGAAGCAGTCTGCTTCGAGGCTCTGCTGGCAGTTTGAATCCAAAAGGTTTCAATTCTGTCACGTGGATTTACAGAGAGGTAAAACAACTGAAAAGAGAAGCTGGCCAGTATGTTTTATACACCAGGTTTTGCATCTTTTCTCCTTACCAACTCTTGCAGGAGGTGGGAAGAAAGAGGACTTTGCCCCAGATCGTAACCAGTCAGTCAGTGCATAAAAGATAATACTTAGATGCTGCTAGCATATCAACTTCTGATGGTTATTTTGTTACTGGAAGCTTTTAAAATATTTTCAGTTTAGACTATTTTTTTAAAATAGCTTTAATTATTTTTATCCCCTAATCCTTCAGCTTCCAGTAATAAAATGCAATTCGTGACAGAAGTCCAAAATGCCATTGCTGTTCTGCCATAAATCTCAAGGGCATTCTCTGCAGCAAATGGAAGTATTAATGGAAGAAGTGACATGTAGAGAAGGAGCTGGTAATGTTTATTGAGGCTGAGTCCCTAGTGACAATATCTATCATTAGCACTAGAAACCCTCCCCATTGGAGGGTATGGGGTGTCCAGTGGCACTCAAAATCTCCTAAACTGACTCCAGAGATTTTGGCATTTCTGTTTTATCTTCCCTGCCCTTTTTCAAACCTTTCTTACTGCTTACTGTATCACACTGAGTTCTCCTCCTGAAACTGAATAATACTTTACACTGCCATCCACAGTGGCCTCTTCACACAGGAAGATGGTTTCCATTGTGTTCTCCCACGCCTGATGCCCTTAAAAATGAAATGATGCTCACAACTTCAGTGGTACTTGGGCTCACCTCGCCTTCCATCCTCGTCTCTCTCTGCCCGTGAGCTGCTGGCTGCACTGCCTGTGATGAGTGCCACTCTTCCATCCTCCATGCTGCCTTTTCTTCTTTCCCCTGTGTCTGCCTGCCAGATGTCATTAATCACACTTGTGACAGGCCACAATAAGACTTTTCACCATTATTTAGCTCAAGTTTCTGCTTGTGTCTCATTGGCGTACCCAGCACTGAATTGCCCTAAAAGCAGTTCAGGTCTGTAGAAAAGAAGGAAGATGTAATGGTCCTCCACAGACTCCTCCCTCCTCCAACTCTTTTCCCTTAGGTAATTCAGTCCCTGCTGTGACACTGTGAGTGAGTTATGATTGCATGCTTCATCCCAAAATCAATTGAACAAGTAGCAGAAGGAGAGAAAAAAAGGGAGAAGAAAGTCAATGCAATTTATTGCAACTTATTGCAATGCATCAGAGTAATTATTCTTTCTGTCAGTGTGAAAGAGTCCTTGTGGACTTCACAAATATGAGAACACTGGGAACGTGGAAGCAGGGCTGTTTAGAAGTTTGTTCTGGACTAAAGCTAAACACCTTGCTAGGTCTGAAAGCCCTAACACCAGTCAAAAAACCCACTGGCCTTCTGCGTGCTGCAGTGGCCTGGACTGTTGTCGTGTTAACCATCCTGAAAATAGCTCCGGCCTTGGCTGCTCTGAGAGCAGATGCAATTGCACCCTCAGCTCACAGAGGTGTGTTTGTAGCTACTGTAGCTCATCCACTGCCAAGTGAGTTGTGGGAAGCCAGCATCCAAAACATCCATCCTGTTCCCAAAGGTATACCTGCTGTGTGGGAAAACCATCCCAGGGAGCTGGCAGCCTCACTGGGGCTGAGTTAAATTGGCATCAACCAAGCAAAGGAGAATGACTGCAGGCTCATTTTTGCATGTCAACAATATCATTTTTGCATGTCAACAATGTCCACCTGCAAACCCTTCTTCTGGGTGGCAGGAAGTGTCAGCAAGGTTTTGGCCTACTTGCTTCCATTCTGTTGTCTACCTGCAGGGACAGCCCCATTTTAGGTTGCTGTGATGCTCCTGCTGTGGTGCGAACTGAGTTTGTGCCTGATGCTAACTCTCAGGGCACCCTGCTCCCCACATCCAGGTTCCTACGATGCGACACACAGGTTTACCTTTTTCACAGCTCCCGGCATGCAGAGGACTGGCGCAGAACAAGTTCCACACAGCCCAGTGCTTGGTGTGAAGACTGGTGGCTGGAACAGGGTAGGGGACTGACCATGGCAGTGTGAGCACCTGCCTTGATGGACCATTAGAAGAATCATCTACAAACCAGGAGCGTGTCTTAATCTGAGAAATGCTTGCCCACAGACTGCCATTTCCCTCTCTTTCAAAAAAAAAAAAAAAAAAAAAAAGACCAAAAAACCCCCAAAACAAAACCAAACTAAACAACACACTCCCTCCCCCCGCCAAAATAAACTCTCCAGCTTGAAACTCTGCTGTTTAAGCCTTCTTTCATCACAGTAGAAAGTATTCCCTCCAAATCCCTTACACACAAAAGTAGCACTTTCACTTCACTTCTTATCCAGCTAAATGTGCAGGCATCTGGAAATGGAGAAAAGCCAGTAATGGTGACCTGCCTACGACATCCCATCATGAAACAAGTGCAGGATTTGGAGATTAACAGGCTTACCCAACGCAACGCTGCAAAGGGAT
The DNA here is from genome assembly GCF_009650955.1 of Corvus moneduloides. Classification (NCBI taxonomy): domain Eukaryota; kingdom Metazoa; phylum Chordata; class Aves; order Passeriformes; family Corvidae; genus Corvus; species Corvus moneduloides. The sequence continues at coordinate 32,469,750 of NC_045476.1, read as the reverse complement.
ATCCTGTCTCATTGACTTCTGAGGCTTTGCATTTGATAGGATTTAAAATGCTTCTTTGCTATAGCCCCTATAAATCAAACCAAGCAGCTAAACCCCTTGGTTCTACCCTTCCCTTCACTGTATCCTGCTACAATACTTAGCAGTTTGAACCTGCTGTGTCTGTGCAGTTCTTTGCCTCATCTTAGTGGTCAAACCATCAGTACAAGAGGGTGTGGGAGCCCTTTTGCCCAGCTACTGAAGATTCCTTTCCTAACACTCCTGGAAAAAAACCCAAGCTGACCTCCCTTAGAGGAGCAGGCACTGCAATGATGCATTTTCAGCATTGATGAACTTCACACCTGTTGGAAGAGAGAGGAATACCTGAAACTCTTTCAGGACCTTCAGGGTTTTCAACTGTGTCCTCTATAGACAGAAGATGAGGTGTGTTGTTCACAGCTTGGGGATAAGCAGTGTTTAATCTGCTGTGTGCTTGAGGATACTGATGAAATGGAGAAGTACAAAACACTGTGAGAGGCGTCGGGGGGTAACACAAAGGCTGGTGGGAGAAATGAAGCTGTCAGAGTTGCTATCTTTTGCTCTCTTCCTGGGGCTTTTGAGTCCAAAAACCCCCACAGGCCACAGCCATGCTTGAGGGATTCAGGCAAGACTGGCCATCAAGATGAGACAAACCCCTCCTCTGGGAAGAGACTGCTGCAGAATTGCATCATGGAACATCACAGATGTAATCCATGAGAATGGAGAGGTTTGGAGAGGTCAGGTGCCTCTGGCTTTTCTTAGTTTTCATGAGCCAGGACCTTGAGGTAGCAGTGCCTACAGTTCTTCCTCGATGTGAATATACCAAAAGTGCTTTTCCACCACATAGTTAGGTTTCATCTAAAACAAAACTGGCACAAGGGAACTTCTGAAAATGAAAGCAAAGCAAAACAAAACAACCTCTCATCTTTGATGGATGATTCAGAAGATAAACAAAGCAGGTCTTCCCCTTGTCTGCACTGCCTTCCTAGGGTAGCCCCTTTCTTTCATCCTGCTCTCAGTTCAACGACTTTTCAGGCCCTCCTGGGTTGCAGCAAAATTAACAAAGCCTCTTTCAGAGCCCTAGGAAAAAATCTTTCTTTCTGCCATCCCTGAAGCTTGTTGTCTCGCTCTTCCTGCAGGAAGCCTTCCAGCCCTGTGCTGAGTCTCCCTGCTTTGAACTCCCTGGATAGGTGACCTTGCACAGGTCCCCCCTGCTCCTCTCCCCCAAAAGCTGCTGCTGCTCAGGCTGGAGCTGGCAGGGTCAGGCAGCCTGCAGCCATGCTGCTGGGGCCTGTCTTTAAACCAGGGAAAAAGGCAGAGTGTCTGTCTGCCTGCCTGCCTCTCATACAAGCACCATGACTCTCCATGCACACTGATAGATGAGGAGGTCACAGACAAAAAAATAATTCTCTAGTCCATGCACAACGTGGGATCAAGCCACAAATCTTGTCAGGTGGTGACGGGAAGTATCAGTCAGAAGTCAAATCACACAGGGCTGCAGATTTATCTGGGTATCAAGGCTGTGCAGTGTAGCATTATAAAATGCACTGATCTTTATGGGCACGTGCAGAGATGTAATTGGAACTGTGCAGAACACAAATTAGATTTGAGAGATTTCTTTTGCATCTCTGCTTCAAGTCATGGTGAGGTTGTTTCATTAGCAAGCAGACATAAAGAAAAAACTCCCCTTCTTGCTCGGTTGCTGGTGGGTTTTTCAAATTAAATAGCACAGAATTTCACAGTTTTGAAAGGACTAGACTTGTGAGGAGATCTCACTTGTTCTGCACAAACACTTGGCAGGTAGGTTTGAAAGAGGACTAAACACATAAAACACCTCTGGCCCCTTTAACTGCACATGGTTGGCAGCTGAGAGGCTCTTCTGAGGAAGCAGAACAAGTACTTTGTGCTGTGGATGTACCTTGTTATCATTGTCCCTAGACATCTGCTTTTGGGTGTGACAAAACCAGGCCTTGACATGAGGCACACCTTTGATCTGACCTACCCTGGGCTATATCCCTCAAAGGCTGAAGGCAGCTCCTGAGGTTTCACTAGCAAACCAGAGGGTTTTCAGAGATGAGAATCCCTCTCCCCTCCAATCCCCAGGCAGATCGTCTTTCTCTTGCTGAATTTCAGGGAAGGGCTCACATAGTGGCCTGAGGGAGGAGGAGTTGCCTGCAATAAGGAGCCAGCTGAGGAAACCCTGAAACCTTGCACAGAGAGGCAGCGGGCCATTGCTTTGTGAGTACAATAGCTTGGTTTTCTGTTCCGTGGGAAGCACTGGCATGTCTTCAGTACCCACAGCTGGGCTGCACACAGAGGGAGAACTGGCAGGAGAAGTAGAAGTAGCAGCCCATTAGTAGAGTGCCAGAAAGCTGTTGCTGCTGTGCACAGGGCCAAGGCAGGAGGATGGTTGCAGGAAGAGCAGCTTCTGGGATGTCTGCTCCCCTAATGAGTAGCTCCATGGGCAACACTAGTCATTGTCCAATGACCGTGTGTCCGCAGCCTGTGGCACACCAGCTCTTGCTCTGAAGGGGCCCAAAGCTTCCTTAGATCTTTCCCCTGTTAAATAAACAATATTTGAATGTGCATTGGTCTGAATTCTTTCTACCGATGTTATGAAACCTTCTTAAAAAATCTCTAGCCAGTCAGTAATGCTACCAACCACTTTTGTTTCCAAAAGAAACTGGATATTTTTGTTTCCAAATTATTCAGAAGAAGAGATTCACCTGTTCCCTCCATTGAGTCACTGTACACAGAAATCTGAAGAGCCCTCTGCAGTTTATCTCAGGCTCTTATACACAGTCTGTAAAGGTGGTTTCTCTTGGTGTTTTTTTTTGTTTGTTTGTTGTTTGTTGTTTTTTGGTTTTTTTTGGTGTTAAATGAAGACATCAAATATTCCAAAAGAATGACACAGGCACACACACACACAAAAAACAGTCCTCATCTGGCAAGGCTCTTTTAATGTTGTACTTTTACCAAACCACAGTACATACTTCAAATAAGGCCTAACAGATTATACTCTTTATAAATTTACAAACAGTTTATTCTCCTTAAAGAGATCATATTTTATCAGTCTTGTGTATTTCAATGAATTATATGTTTATTCAAGCATAACATAGCAAATGTAGCCATAAATCTTGTAGACTAAGTGTCTATAACAGAGGAATCTCAGATACACTATACTTTCAGATTAGGACGTTTTTTAATATACACATTTTTGTTTAATTAGGGTAACTGTCATCTCCTGGTTATGCGTCCCATGGGAAAATTGTGCTCAAGAAAGAAACTTGTGGACTAGATTAACTGCAAACAGACAAGGTCTTGGTTCACCTGACAGGAAATTGGGCCAGCTTTGTAGGCACATAACCCTGGGATTGGATTTCCACCTGGTTTGGAGGGAAGGGGTGAGAGGCTGCTTTTGCTTTCCTAATAGCTAATGGCCCTGTTTTTTCCTGGGTACTGCTCCACAGCAGCAGGAGCTAGATCAGTAAGAAAGGACAACTGTGCTTCCATCCCTAGCCAGCAGCCCAGGTTATTGAGAGCTGGCTGGCTGGTAGAGATGAATTACTCAGAAGTGGCATACAAATAGTACTTAAAAAAAAAAAAAAGAAAAAGGGAGTAAAAGAAGAAAGGAAGTAAAATGACCTGCCTCTGTAGCAATTTTCACAATATTCTGCTGCTGCTATGTATATGAATCTGATTCTGAACCATCGTTCGTGTCCCAGTCTCTGCTGAGCCCTTTTTCTGCTCACAAGGCTATACCCATAGACCAGCTGCTGCTAGCTTGCTATCTTGTCAAGCAAAGCCAGCGAAATAGGAGCACCTCACCATGCTGTGAAACCCCCAAGAGACTGCTCAAGACACTGTGTTTTGAGGACCTCACACTGAGCAACATCACGGGCTGTGCAAGGCAGGTGTTTCTGAAGTGTTATATGGCACCGATGGCTTCAAACCATCTCTCAAAGATTGAGAAACAAGTTCCTGCTTGAGCCCAATATGTCCCTGCCAGAGAACCAGTGAGGAAAGAAAAAAACCTGATACTGAGACAAAACCCAAATCCAAACCATGCAAATAATAGTTGAATAATAGAAATCAAAATCCAAGCCTGTACCCCAAGTCTCCCTTGCAACAGAGACAGCTGATTGCTTTCTAAAATGCAGAACCAGCCATTTCTGTAGCTCCTAAATAACGAGTTTGGCAATAGTTACCATGCACAAAGTAAAGGCCACTTATAAAACATCTCCATAAAAATATCTATTTATCTCTATATCTCTATTTATATATGTCAGTAAGAAGCATCAGACTGAGCACAGCCCAAGCACTCCATGATGGGGGGGAAATCTATTTAATCTTCATGAAATTAAGCACTCTTAGCTAGGATTGGCATCCACATGTAGGATTAATTCAGTATAGGTAATTTCCATCAGGCTTCTTTTAATTAGCAGTAGTCAAATGGGGTAGCAGTTGTTGAGGAGCTGAAGCCTTTCAGGAATATTGTGCCAAATCATGCTGTTGTGTCAGAGGAACTCCCTGGACGCAGGCTGCTCAACGTGTGAGTCAGCTCATTAGGACTGAAGATAATTTATGTGACACCTGCCCAGCCAGCCCACTGATGGGTCTTGATCCACTGAAGGGCAGAGGAAAAGTTCCCCATTGCTCGTGTGTGGCTGAGACTGACCATGCAAAGCAGATCTGTGGAAAGCCAGTTCTCTCTGCTTCATAGTTAATAGGAACCAAGTGATGCCTTAGCCTTCTTTATTCAAGTGACTCTGATCCCTTCTCTTAAGCAGTTGGAGCTTCAAAAGATCAGATACAATGCAGGAGTTACAATGGGGTAAGTGTAGTATCTCAGGTATTCCACACACAGAATCATTTTTTCCCCTCCGAGATGCTGATCCAATGAAAATAAAACTATTTAGTAACCAATGTTGAGAATTTTCTTGGATGTGCTCATAACTGAAACCTGTAGGGGGGCTGATTTGTTGGCCCTGCTGAGGCAGACCTTTAAGGCTCCAAGAGACCAAAACCACTAGAAGCTTTTATAATATCATTTGTTTGTGTCCTACCTTGGAGATTACAGCAGCCTTGTATAGCTGCTACAAAAGCACAAGGGAAGGGGATGGCTAAGAGCTCAATCTGACATCCTGTGGCCCTAAGGAAAATAGATGCCAGCTTTTGCTAGACATTAATTTCATTATTGATATCTCTTGGGAAAATTTGAACCAAGCAATAGAAAGTAACCATGATGAGTGGAATGAAGTGCAGCTGCCTAATTTCCAGATTCTCTTTGCCAGACAATGCTGTGATTTTGGAACAAATATAAACAAGCTATAAAATAATGCCGCAGATGGCAGAAACCAAACTTGTACTTTCAGTCACTGAGTACTATGAACAGATAAAAAACCTGCTGCAAATACAAAAGATGACAGGAATGACAGCACATAACCCTTTCACTACAATGGTTACATTTTAGGAAGGTGAAAGTCTTCACCTGCTCAAAGTAGCAAGCACTGCTGAGAAGGAGTTTAAAGATGACAGTGAAAGGCAGTAAATTTGTCAGTGAGAGGGAACACTTCTAAAGTAGAGAAAGAGATGTGAAAAAACTCAGACCTGTCAGCAATTTTCTTTCCTTGGAGTAATGGGTAGAGGGGTTTGGAAAAAAGGAAACATTAGATGTCTACAGAGATCTTACTCCTTACTCTTACCAGGAACTGCGTAATGAAAGGGACTTTACGCTGTGTTTCAGAGTGTGCAGCAAAGGCAATTTCTCTTTGTTACCTTACCCTGTTGTAGTAGTTTATGCTTCAGGAATAAAGGTCTCATTAGTGCAAGTCACACAAGAAAACTCTGCAGACAGACCTTGATTTTATAACAGAAATAACTTACAACTAGCTGCTGATACTGCGTCCAGTGTTTTATGATGGCAAACCATAGATCTACTTTTAAACGTTTACCCAAAGGAGTTTTTCAAGACAAAGCAGTGCAGGGCTATTTGTTCAGCTTGTGAAAGATTTATTGACTATGCCAGGGTCAGACTCCTTCAGTGACACACGCACTGTAAGCATGAGAATGTGCCGTTCAGAGAACAAACATTAGCATACAGTGGATGGCTACCTTGTCTTTATTCAGCCAAGTTAATTTATCTTACATGCATGGGGTTAGAAAAATAATACACAGACCTGGCTAGTTGCTCCATTGCTAACCAAAGCCATGATGAAATGAAGGAGAGCTGTTAGGCTGGAAATGTTCCAGATGAAGCCTGCTTCCACCTGACATGAGTCATCTAACTTTACTGTTTTCTGGATGATTCAAGAGTTTGTTGCCTTGCTCCAGTGACTCTGTCGGTCTTAAAGAGCCTGAAGACAGCCTACCACCCTGGAAATGGAGTCAGTGGGGAAAAAAACAGTATGACTGGACAGGATGCTAGATTATCTCATCTAGGTTCCCTTTCCCACAAAAGGTTGGACTAGAAGGTCTTTTGTGGTCCCTTTCAATCTGTGATGTTCTATAAGATGGAGAAAAAGTGACAAAAGACAGGGACAGGCAGCAACAATCTGAGAATTGTCTTCTAAGCAGGTAGAAGAGCTTGGGACTTGTGACTCTGTACTCTCACCAGCAGCCTAGAGTGGCTTGCTTAAGTTTCACATCTTCAGCTGTAGTCTTGCAACAGCCTGTTTCAAAGCATGTGAACAACAGGAGCTCAAATACCTTGGCCAAAAAGGCAAGGAACACATGGCAATATATAACTGGCCACAGCACTGTACCTAGCCCAAACTCCTGACTGGAAGGCAAGAACTTCTGGTACAGTTTATTGTTCTGCATGCTAAGCATTTCCTCAAATGGTTTCTGTTCTAGTGTCATTCCAGTTATTTACATTTCTCACCCGTCAGAAAATGTCATCTACCAGCCTTTTCAATAAATTAGAGTTTCTTAGAGCAGCTCTGTGCAGAATTCAGAATACCAGTTGTCGAATATTATCAGTATAAATACCTATACGTTATAATTAATATGGTGATAGTATATCCCTGACCCTTGGGAGACAGCAGAATTAATGCTATGGAATCTGAGGAAATAACAATTTGCTCTTCTTTAATACCCTATTACATACCAAGCAAGAACATTAATCTATGGCAAAACTAAAGGTACACACTTTTATGTTTGTTGTTTAATCCAGATGCTTTTCCTTAAGGAAACAACAGCAGTGGGACTACAAGTAGACGTTATTGGAAGCTGAATCACAGAAGAAGCAGGATGTGCTAAATTTGTTACTTGCTTATATGTGTATTTCCAGAGTATATCTTACCCCCTTTTCACTGAAGTGGTTCTGGTTGTGCTTAAATAATTGCTCAGCTTTTCTCATATGATACTTTGAAAATAGAAGACTAGTGAAAAGAAATACTGCTCTGTGAAAAAACCTGTTGATACCAAGCTTTTTTTTTTTATGGTGACTTTTTAAAAAAGACTTTTTGTGTAAAAAAGCCATGAATTGGCCCCTTCTCTTCCTGATTCTTAAGCTGTTGGCATAATCAGAGTTTTGAGCATAGTGCCTCAAGAAGAAATCTGTTTATATGTGAAAGTCAGAGTTAAAAGAACTGTGTTACGGATTGTTAAATAAATGCTTTTCCATTCCCAGGTCCAAGTCTTGTCTCATTTGAGGCACCATATGTGCCTGCTACTGTAGGGTACAGTCTGAGTTTATCTCCAAAATTGCACTTAATTCAAGAGCGAGTGAGTTTGCTAGCACTGCAGACTCATGGATTTGGAGCAAGTTTGGTATCTTATCCACCCACACTACGGCAGCAATTGCCCGAGTGGTGCAGACATCGCATCCCGAATAGCCTTAGGTTTTGGAGGTGCACGTGCACACCCACATGCCTGCAGTGAGACACGTGTGGCAACAGAGGGAGCAAAGACTCTTTGTGTCACAGAGTTCAAGTATCAGTCGGGCTTTACACTTGAACCTTCACTCCCATCTCTTTGTCCTAGAGATTTTTTTGTAAATGAAAAATATTCCTACATAAAGCGTGGCTCTCCTTCTAGGGGCTGCAGCAGTCAGCACAAAAGAATGGCCAGAACACGGTCACACAGTATCCCACCAGGACTTTGCCACTATTATATTCCACAAAGGAAGTGAAGGTCTTGGAGGGATCCAGGGATTTGGTGGGTGGTTAAGGCAATGCATGCTGTAGACAGAGCAACAGTCCCTGTGATTCAGGTGGTTGTTGCGCTGATGCTTCTTTGCCTAGGTTTCACACTCTCCCATTCACATGCATAGTTCTTTTATAAAATGCTTCATGTCATAAAAATATTTTAAAGCCTGATAAGGTAGTTTATTGAAAGGAACAGACACAAGTCTGTTGAGCTGGGCATACATTTTTCTTGACAGTTTCAATAAAAGGCTCTCATTCATGAAGGAAAGGACAGAGTTACGGCAGGAAAGGAAAGCAAACAACCCACACTCAGTCATTTGTCGTATGTAACCCTTGTGAGGCTGGCAATGCCACCGAATCTGCAGTAACAAATGTGAGCAGAACTGATAGCAGACTGCTTGCTGCTAACTGCAAAGTGATCAGAAAGGGAAAAAGCAGAAAGGCAGTCATTAAATTTCTATCCAAACCCTGCTCTCAGACCCTCTGCCCACCACAACGAGTACAGATGTACACTCCGTAACAGATAACTCTGATGCAGGAGGAACACACTTGCACTTCAATAAATCTTCCCTGATTTTAGCACCCTCTCTTCCAGCATATAACTGCATTCCGGAGTACCTTTTTTCATGTACTGGGGTTCTTTTCTTAAGAGGTCATTCCAACTTCTGTCCTTTCCAAACTGATTTCCTGGCACTAGAGAAGTTAAAAATATGGGCAGTGAACAGAATATCCAAAGCATGAGGAAACAGCTGTTACAGTGATTAAAACTATTTCAAATGTCTTTCTCCTTTTTTCCCCCCTCCTCTTTATTTACCAATCTGGTTTCTAATAGAACTTTAGTTAAAAGGAAAGACATTCACAAAAGATATCTATGCATACAAACACACTGCCCTTCATTCATTCTAATTTGCATACTGTTGCTGTTAGAAAGTAAAGTTTCTGTTTAATTTCTCTAGGATGGATAATGACATCTGATTACCAGAATTTAGGTTCTGCTTTTCAAAAATGACATCCTTTCAGGATCACCATGCTTGATGGAATGTAAAATCATTCATGGGAGAAACCATACTGAAAGCTATTGCTTGTCGAATTTAGATAGCTTCACATTTCAACAGATACCCTGGAAATTAGATGAATCTGCCATTAAAGGACATTGTTTTAATTGAGCTCTTATCAGTACAATAAACTTGTACATACACACCACTGCTTCGGCAGTCTTACTAAAATATTTGTGATGACCATCCCCTCACATGTATCATGCTGCCTAGAGCATGATGCTAAAATGCTGCCGTACCTTTGAAGTAGTAACTGCTAGAAGAGATATAAAAGGTACAGGTAAAGTTTAAGACACAAAAAATACAAAGCAGAAATGCTCCAGTACAAGTTAAAGATACATACTCCTATTTCATACATCTGAATTTTCTATCAGTAAATATGGAACAATCAGCGCATGAAAGACCTGATTCAAAACCGCCAGACTGGATTGCGGATTTCCCTTGAGGCTGGGCTGACATCAAAATAGGTTTTCCATTGTTTTGTCTCTTTAGAGCTCCATGTCTCATTACCTGGTGGTCTGCAAGTCTTGTGAATGAGAATCCAAAATATTGCTTACATTATTTCACTAACACTGAGAGCTCTGATCTCCAGCCCAGTCTTGCTCTCCCCACTGCTGGTGGCAGTTTTGCCATCATTTCCTGTGGTGTCGGAATGACCCTTTAGAAACACAGCTGGGACACTTTGGTTCCCAAACCAGTACAAGAAGCTACATTTTTCTGCACAGTTCAAATAGGTGAAACAGCTAAAAAACAGGTGATAAAAGACTGATTATTTTAATATTCTTTGGGGAAAGTACAGAGTTTTATAAAAGTAGGATCCACTCTCCCCTCCAACAGATTTTCCCACATACCTGTTAAACAACATGGTATTTTGGCACAAGTAAGAGTGGGTGAAATAAACTGTGGATGTTGTTTCATCCTTCAATGATGGGCTTGCAGAGGAAGAAATCCTCAGAACAGACCTATTGCTAGCAAAATACACAGGCTATGTCTCAGAGCCTGCTCCTGCTTCACTGACAGGATGCTGAATGACCACTGCCTATAATTAAACATACACCATTCTCAGAAATTAAATACAAAGCAGACAGGCAGGAATTCACCCAAAGTCACCAAATGCCTATACAGAGACCAGCTGCTCATCGATAATATCATGTCTAAGGCCCAGTTCAAGGAGAAACAAAAATTCTAATAATTAAAGGTTTCTAGAGTTATGAAAGTGACTGTATTTTAGCACAGCACTAATGTATTTCACATAAAAAGGTCCATGGTGTCCAGTCAATGGAGAGGTGCAGATGCTCATGACTTGGTTTCAGAAATTCAAACTGTTTTTCAAACTTAAGACACTAATTTATAACTATAGCTTATGCAATGGTCAAAGGTTATTTGCCAGAAGTTCTGGCTTACAGGGTTGTGGGAGACTAGCTGGTAGTTTTTTAGAAAATCAGTGAATAGGTGTCACAGGCCTCACTGCCATAACCCAGAGACAGCTGCCTCTTGCTTTGCCAAGAACTTGGTTAGACATGGAGACCAAGCCATCTTTCCCTTCTAGTACCATGCAGAGGAATTTGGCAATTTACACTACAGCTGTTAAATCTGTCTCTCCCACATAAGTAGCAGAGGACTCTAGTCTCTCAGGACACATAAGTCTGATCTTCCTCACAGACATTAAATTCCGAGTTTTTTTTCTGCAAACCAAATCCCAATCTATGCAAATGATGCTCTATTCACTTCACTTAGTAGCTTGAAGTTGCAGGCAAGGATGTTTTCCAGACTGGACTAAAATACCATTAAAATAAAATGAAACATAAAATCATATAGAAAAGATAATGCCTTTTCAATCCTACAGAGACACCTGTGATTGCTACGTGGTTTGCTGAATGGTGGTGCAGGGTAGATCCATCCCCTGCTGATATTCTCCAAGGTGAGAAGACTTATTTTACACTCATGATTAAACCCAGGACTCATCTGCTTGATTACAGACAAGAGAGGAAGAGGTTAACACTGGAGGCAAGGCAAAAGACTGCAGAGCACAAGAGTGACAGAGGTAAGTTTTAAGCCTACCTGAACCTCTCTGCCACTTATATTACCTGAGAAACAGTATTTTTTTTGAAACTGGCAACTCTCTTGTATGATAATTCCAAATCCATAAATAGAAGAAATTAATGGGCTCGATTTGCTCTGATATCTATGTTCAATGATAATGTTCCTCAAGAACAGGACTTTAGACTACCATCCTTAATACCCAAACTATCAGGCCTGTCTTTCTGACAAATTGTGCTTATCAGTGTCTTGTTTGGTAAGACTCAAATATTTTCTTCCCCCTACATGATTTTTTAATTTATTTTTAAAGTGTCAATTAGAATAATGAAAGTTGGAACAAAAGAAATAGGGAAATTAAAAATGTTAGCACTGCTCAGTGTAGTAGTTTGCACATTTGGGTGAAAAATAAATCCTTATAGTGCAGAAAAATGAATTAAATCTGTGCGTACTAAACACAGAAATATTAAAGATAAAGCAAATCTAGGACTGTCACAAGAATAAATACTTTTAAAGGGAAATTCCTGGTATTGTTTCTGTTCTTTTAGCACGTGGCAAAGCCCTGCAGTATATTCAATCCTTCATTCTGTTCCACTGCACAACCTGTCCATTAAGGCCTTAAATTCCTATCAATTCAGACCATAGGAGAACCATGCTTCTCTACAGAGGGAAAGCTAAAGCTTTGTTATTGCCACCAAAGGATATTAGGTCTTCAGGCTGCCCCTTTGTCTTTCCTACTAGCTGCCTGCTGTTCAGGTGACACTTACAACTTTCCTGATTTGAGAGGAAAAATGGGATGCAGTGCTGTACTTGGCATTGGCCTTGCTATTTTTAAAAATGCCTTACAAAGACAGTAAAATAGTTTGGGTAAATCTCCATATTGAAAAGTAACTCTCACCAGCATGCTGTGTGTTTCTCATGTGCTCTGGAGGCAGAGTTTTCAAGCCTCCTTTGCCTCACCTTCCTGACTGTGCAAGCGCTGCCAGCAGAGGCTTTCCTTGCAATGGGACTGAAACAAGGAATTTAAGGAATAAATTGCTACTCTCAAGTTGAAAAAAAGAAGTATGTGAAGCCTGTGGGTTCAAATGCATTGACTAAAGCCATACTAATATTTCTATGACAGCCTATTATGAAGAAACAGAAGCAAACAAAGTCTGGCTCTAATTCCCTACTACAATGTACAGTATATGCCAATATGCCACAGGCAGAGTTGAGTTTAACCTGGCATGTGCACCAGGTCACCAGTGCCATAGACAAAGACACAGAAACAGACTAGGTCTACAGACTCACACAGCATAATCCTCCCTCAGAGACCAACAAAATAATACAAAAAACCTTTAAAGCCTCCTGTGCTTATGATAATCCTCTTTACTAGTAATAGTAGTAGTCGTAATAATAGTATTTTTACATTGTTGATGAGAATTGCACACAATCAGTGAGGTGCCTGGGTCAAGAAGATGGGTCCTGCCAGGGCTGACATGGGCCAATGAGACGTTGAGAAACTGGCGAGTAAGATTTGCATTAGTCCTCACCCCCCTGTCCCACCCCCAGCCTGAACCCCTGGATCAACGCCACCGAGATAACGGTGATGTGGCCAAAGTGCGGCTGAGGGCAGCCTGTGGGGAAGTGGCCAGCCAGGAACGAACACCACACCGGGAAGAAAGGGCTGCCACTTGTTCTCAGGACAGAACCACCCACATTTCAAACAGCTTTTAAAAATTGTAAAAAACCAGCCCTGTTTCTTGTCACAGGTATCCAGAACATCTCTAAACACACACAGAAATAGACAGGTATTACTTAAAATTGTAACCAATGCTGAAGCTGCAAAACTGATCTTTGTTGTAGTTGTTGGGATACAGAAGGGGCAATTTGCTGTAAATAAATATTAAAAAGTATTTTTTTAAATGCTTGAGATATTCTTTTTGTTTTTTCTCCAGTCTCAGTGGTATTTTCCTGTCACTTGCTCCTCCAGTTGTGCTGATCTTTTTATCCTATGTGTGCTCAAGTGTCCGGCACAGAGTGTTCTCTCTCCACTGCAAGAGTCATCCCAGTCCCACCCTGGCCCAGCTCATATCCCACCCCAGGCCCCATCCCCGTGGGCTTAGATAAGCCATTCCTTCTTGCTCTCGTCTATGGTCTCCGTGAAGTTGGGGTCATTGTTCATGATGGCGGCGTCGGCACTCTCGGCTGACTCTGCCCCTTTGGCCTCGTTGGTGTGGTAGGTTCCCTTGTGGCGGAACATGTAGCGGATCAGGAACACCAAGGTGCAGAGGATGGTGAAGATCACCACTGCGATGACGCCTACACACAGGAGGAAAGAAAAGATGACTATGGTGAGACCAGCTGCAGATTTTAACACAAAGAAAGGATCCCAAAACTCCTTTGAGCTGAGTTGAAGCTACTTAGGCAGTTGAGCATCACCACAGTTGCTTGGTTTCTACTACTCTAATATTTATATATAGTTTTCACCACATACACAATGCAACTCTGTGAAGTCTGCTGGTGACTCTCTCTCATCCCGTAGATAAAATCTTCAACATTAACATCTACTTACAGAGCTAAGATTTGCTGACCATGAAGCAGAGGGTGTGAGCACTTCCAGAACACAGATTCCACCTCTGATGTTCACTTTCTAGTCAAAGGCTGTAAAGACCTATCATAGCTCGTCTACGCGTCCTTGAAAATTGGCTCGGCTGACTGTTGGCTCATGCCACCCACTAGGCGCTGGCTCCACATAATTGCAGATGTTACTGCTTTATCATCAGTTTTAGCCCTAATTGGTCTCCCTGCAACAGTCTATTTTGGGTTCGATCCTGTTACAGAGAAGCTTCATGAATGGTATCCTCTTAGGCATAGGCATCTATGTGACAAAACAGCACTGCTCCTGTTCGGGCCCTTCTCCACAGGCATAAGAATCTTCTAGGATGAAGATGCTATGAAATGTTCAGGTTAAAAAAATCTTGTAATCAGCCAGAGTTATGTTATGATGCTTTATGTTACGTTGGGCAGGTGAACTGAGGCTGTTCAGATGTGGCCTGAATTTTTCTGAGGAATGCAACGCTATCCTTTCGGCATTGTAAAGTTTCAAAGTATAAGGAAAAGTTATAAGTAATAATAAAAATATAAATTAGAAAGGGAAAATTACACAGCAAATCAAAACTAAAGCAATAAACCTAAACCTGGATATGGAAACATTTACCCCTGTTAGCAACTGCAATTCAGCCATCAGAGACATACTGCAAAGTATCTTGGAAAAGTAGAGAGTTTTCTTACCTCCAATAATAGCTGAGTTTCTGTTAACTCCATCTCCTATAGCTTGACCATTGTATGGGAAATCAGCACTCGCTGTAAATAGAGAATTAAAGATTCATGTTGTAATAGCAGTGGAACTTCCGTAAAAGTTCAGAAATACACCCACCATCCTCAGATACAACTTAAAGAAAACTGTGATCACTAGATATTTATCTATAGACGAATAAAAAGAAAAAACGTCTTTCAATATTATCTAATCCCTCTGAACTACTTGCTTCCTCCTCGTAACAAAAATAAAATTAAAATAAAGGAGATACCCTCAGTAAGCATTACTGTTGATCCAGAAGGACATTTTGTCCTTTACTAACATAAAGTCAGTAAGTTTTAAGTGGTAAATTAGCACAAAACCAAACAAACCCCTCTATTTTAAAAGTGTGTGATCATATTATCGCAGAGATTTTTGCCTTTGTCAGTGCTACCCATCAAAGGCCTCAGAAGTTTCCAGGATTTGGTGGCCACCATTGTATACAACCTCAAGCTCTTTGAAAGAAAAATGGGAATCCTTTTTGCTGATGCACAGTCCAAGGTAAGAGAGGGGCTGCAGCTTCTGTTGGTCAGAGCCATAAAGCAGCTACCCCACAGAGCACGTGCCAGCACTTTTGTCACTCTAGGAGAAAGCCCAGCATGTCAGCTGAGCCACTGCTGGAGCTGCTTTGGAGCTTGAGGAGCAAGACTGTGAGCTGGAGGACCTGAGGCACAGCAGGCAGGAGAGCCTGTGGATGAGGAGAGCCTCCAGCACATAGATAAAGAGAGGAAACACAGGCAGATGTGCCAGCACTGATTTGCGAGTGACCTGAAAAGGAGACTCCTTGCAGCAGAACGCGATGAAATTGGGTGGAAGCCTTGGTTTTAACCTCCAGAAAATATCACAGAGGCTTTTCAAGGCCATCTCATCAATTGAACTTATTATCAGCATTTTCTTTATAGTCAGGCATAGCAACTAGACACTGCAGTGACTAAGAAAACCCAAGCAGCTGGGTGAGTGATTGCAATCATTTGCCTCTTTGCCACTGGACTATGGCATTGATTTTGAAATAGAGAAAATGTTGCTAAAAGTGGCTTAACTGGAGAAAGTTAAAATAATCAAGGATATGAACTACTTCTTAGGGCAGCATTTAAAACCCAGCTGTATTTTCCTTGCTGGATGGATTAGGTGATACTGTATTAAAAAAATCAATTGCCTTTACAGACTGGTGATGCATTCAGTGTACCAAAAACTGGCTGAGGAAATTCAACTGTCTTTCTGTTAGCATGGAGTAAAATCCATAATAAAGTTCCTTTTCTATTGTAAAGCAGCTGCACAAAAGAATAAACGGTTTCAGCTTGCCATATGGCCTGAAAGGAGGTCTGGGGCTAGAGTAGCCCTCTGTGTGCCTACTCTGGGAGAGAGTTGAACCAGCTGTGTATTCAGCAGCAAGTTTTTGGCTGGCTGCCTGTGGGACAAACAGGAGCGCACTTCTCAGAGCTCCGTGGAGGGGCCCTGTCCAGCAGATATTGCCAGCAGCACTCGTGTCTTTGACATTTGTTGGTGCTCTGGCTTCTGAAAACCTTCTTCTGCACCTCTCTGAAACGAATCAAGCTACAAATCGTAAAAGATAAATAAATACCTGGTTCCATATCAGAGGATTTTGCTCCAAAGAACTGTGGAAGACTGTTAATAAAGACATTTTGGCACAGGACCCATAAACATACCCTTGCAGTGCTAAAAGGGAAGGGCTGGCAGTGGGAAATCCTAATTTTACACCTGCCCTCCCTGTATCTGAAGGAAAACCCTAAAGCCAAATAATATTATGGGGAAAGCATCAGTTTGCCAAATCACAAGGAATTCCCCTCTGCCATTCTAACCCAAAAGGAGGTCCCTTGTCATCTGAACATCACCACAGGCAGTTAACAAGTCCTAGCACTTGCCACTTGGTTGAGAGTTGGTCTCCTGTGTCCTCACATAAGAAATCTGAAAATCTACAATGGTCATGTTCCTTCTTCCCTTAGAATTGAATATTATATTTTATCTTCTTTTAAAAGGTTATTTCGAGGACAATGGCACCAGTGAAGCTTGAAGAAAGAGGAAAGCTGCTGTTCTTGGCAGTACAATCCCTCCCAAGCTGCCACATCATGGTGGCTATGCTACAAGGGATTCCTGGCAGATGGAAGACCACAGCCTATGATGTCCAACAGGCACGGAAGCACAATGCAGGATAAGAAAGGGCATGATGCAGAATGTGGAGCTCCATCCTTGATCTTGTCTGAGAGCTGCTGCTGGGACTGGACCCAATGTCTCCACCCACAGCTGCTGCCCATTGCACCCAGTCATCTTATAGACTCAGGAGGAGCTGTCCAGAGCAACAGGCACATGTGGTTCACTCTGAGACTCCCACCTCTGACAAAAAGGAAACAGGAACATGAATCTGGGAGCAGGGGACACTGTATTTCAGCAAGAGCTCATCACCAGATTGGTTAAATTGTGCCCTGCTGCAGCTGCTGGAGAACCAGGAGCACTGCAGGGAAGAAAAGGAGCTTAGACTTTCATGAATCTTTTGTTTAAAGCACTTGCAGCAGTGTTGGCAGATATTATTGCCATCATTCATGAATTCTTATTCTACTATTCTCGTGTAACCGAGAGACCTGCTTGTGTATTATGGGCAGGGTTTTGTCTGAAAAACTGTATCTAAAATCTCAGCCAAGTGTGGGGTTACAGAATATATCTTGCTGAAAAAGAATCTATACAATTATTTTACTTAAAGTATTACTACAGATGGATAGAGGAAAAAGAAAACAACTAACTAGTTTCTTTTCTTAGTAGAAAGTTCCCTTGACATTCTTCAGTAGCTCCTCAAAAGATCAGAAAGAGCTACAGACCAGAGGTCTATGAGCCATAAAAGGGTAATTCCTGCCACAGCAATTAGGCTGAAAAGAACATATGAGGGTACAGTCCTTGATCCTCCAAGATGAACTTAACAGATTATTGTCCCCAACAGGTACCAAGTGCAGCTATTTCAGATAGGAGTTACATCACTCAAACACATGGGGATTCCTCTCTGATCTTACTACAGTCACATTCAATATTAATGCAATATTAAGCAACTTTGCCAAAAAGACAACTAACAAGGGTTTTTCTTCCATTGCTGCTGAAATTCAGGAACTAAAAGAGAAAAGAACACATTAGAGCATACCAACAGAGGGACAGCAGTAACACAGATCCTCTGGTAAAAGCACAGAAGACTACAGAGTGCTGTTCATAGGTTGTAAAGAGTAATTCCTAAAATGAATCTTCCCCAGGTTTCTCCAAGTAGCCAGGGTCTCACTTGTGTGATTCAAAACATGAAACACAGAGCAAAGAGCTTTTTAATCTATCCTGGAAAACAGCTACATATTGACCCAAGAAATGTCCTGCCAACTCCCTGAAATCCTCTGCTCACGCAGCTGTGGCACAGAGCCATCAGTTTGCTGTCACGGCACAGCAGAGACTTGTTTCTAAAACCTGCAGCCAGTGTAGGGACAGATTGCTCTGCCTCAGGAAATGCTAAGCTCCTCTGTGGCTTACGAGCATCACTTCATCTGGTTCCCTTCCAGGATCCAAGCTGGGTGATGCTGACCTTTGCACCCTGTCTTTCCACAGCAGGTCATCAGGTTTGCTTCAAACACCACCATCCTGAACCTAACTTACATAAAGGGACACAGTACACTTTGCTTTCTCTTTCATGGGCTGCTCACTCCTTGAATTTTTAGTGATGCCTCATGTGTTGTGTTAGAGGATTACATATATGTCCCTATTATGAACCATTTTCCTGACTTTATGGAAATAGAAATCTTCACAGTCACAGACTTAATAAATTTTTTTAGTACAAGTTACCGGATATTGGAAAAAATACACCCAATTGACAATTCTGGAACTACCAGAACAGACGTGCAGCTTAGAGGGAAAATTGGGGCTTTTAATTTTAAAACAAGGCCATAGTTTTGATAACCACAGAGTAAATCTACAGAGTCTGAACTTATGTTTTGCACTTTTCAACTTTCTGTTATTAGGCTTAGGGTAAATGGGGTTAAAGAAACTTTGCAGCATCTAAAAGAGTGATTAGACTGGCTGCAGGCAAAATCCATGTGTTGGCCATCACTGTAATGACATTTGAAGCTTTAGATGACCACAATAATGTAGTAGGAGACCTACCATCCTTCAGCATGCCCAGCAGGGTCATTGCCACAGCCAGATGCAAAACAGCAGCCCTCAATGAATGGAGAGGGGAGGTGGGACTGGATAAACAGAGCGCAATTAGGATTAAATGTTAAAGATGACAGATGTGCTTGGTTTAGCTGAGTGAATTAATTCTGCTTCATTATAATAGGCATGATTTTGCATCTGCCATTTTCAGAGGGAAAATGTTTTACAATGGATCCCACATAAAAGCCTTTTGCAAATTCACAGAATTGAAATTAAAAAATGACCTTGGTAAAGTAGAAAAGTAGTCCAGAAGATGAGTGTGGGCTGAGAAATGTGCAAAAGGCTGTTCAGTAAAGGCAAGGGGAAACCCAAAACCAAAGGGGGAGATTTTCAAATAAACAGCAATATCAAGAATTACACAGTAAAAAGGCAAATTTTGTTTTGAGATACACTACCAGGAGTGTTATATATAAGTCACTGGAAGCAATTTTTTTAACTGAACATTTTTACTCAGTGGGAAGTCCTGGTTAAAATACAGCATGCTACAAAGGAAGATACAGTTTAGATTTGCTCCACAAAAGGAAGTGTGAGAGTTATCACAGGTCTAAAACAATTGATGAAATGTGGAGTGCCGGAAAATCAGTTTGTTCAGACTAGATCAAATGTGTTGCATGACTTCTTTGGCCTTTCATCTTTACATTACAGATGTCCACAATTTTGAGAGGTATTCTCCCATTTTTAAGACCAGTTGGGTTTTCACATAAACATGAACTAGAGAGGCAACCAGAACCACTGGATCTGGTGATCAGAAGATATATAAAACCTGCATCACACAAGGCATTGATTAGAAGTAGAACAATAAGATAACAAAAGAAAAGATATGAACTATAACTCCTTCTTCCTAATTGTATTTTGCAGCCAAGCATCCAAGAATTGACCTTGCAACAAGAGCAAATGCTCACTTACATGTTAGGATTATGAGAAAGTGTTGGACACTAGCTCCATTCACTAATCTGTTCCTGCATAGGACCACAGCATGGAGAAAAATAAAAGCAAGCTTTCTGGTGGCATTCTGTAAATCACGTCAACTCTGCTGGTCAGATGAGACTGTACTGCTGTGGTTTGAAATTACAGAGCTCTCCTTATTACAGACTCTAAGTATAGAGCCTAACTGCTTGACTCTTGATAGTAAGTTAATGGTCAGTCACAGTCACATTCCCCTTCCTGAAGGGACTGGATCACAAGTGAAACTCTAAACACATGCACAGGAATGACGGAGCAGGAGTAAACAGCTCCATTACACAGTCCTACATCAAAGGTGAACAACACAACCTTTAGAGTGTCCTTTTTTGCTCATCCCACTGCCTATGCCCACCCCACCCACTTCTCTCCTCCTGAGTTTGGGTCTGTGGAGAGCTCCCATGACAAGTAAACTGCAGCAATTCAGCAAAAGAAAAGAAATCCTAAGCAGTATTAAAAAAGCTGTCTCTTTTAATGCACATCTTTATGTGTCTTACTTTGTATTGAAAGTTCCTATTTTTTTATTTTTTAAATTAATACATCTACTTTTTTCCCTACTTCACCAAGCTGAAAACTCAAAAACGAGGAAAACTACCACTACTTCTGTTTTTCTAGGCATTTGAGAGCAGATTCTGAGAGAGGACTGTTTAACATTAAACTCTGTTAACAGACTTTACTTGAAGTCCTACTGACATCAGGTTAACTATAGAACCAAGAGTCTGGCTGAAGTGATTTTTCACATTAAACACCTCCAAGTTTAAAAAAAGCCAACCTCACCCTTACCCCGCCACAAAATAGTTAAAAGATATTATTAACCATCTTGTTTGTAAAAGGTCGGGTTTGTTCTCACATACTACGTGGGTTCAGTCGTCACTCCTTGAATTTTTAGTGATGCCTCATGTGTCGTGTTAGAGGGTTACATGTATGTCCCTATTATGAACCATTTTCCTGACTTTATGGAAATAGAAATCTTCACAGTCACAGACTTAATAAATTTTTTTTAGTACAAGTTACCGGATATTGGAAAAAATACACCCACTTGGCAATTCTGGAACTACCAGAACAGACGTGCAGCTTAGAGGGAAAATTGGGGCTTTTAATTTTAAAAATGTCATCTTCTTCTCTCTGTTGCCAATAATGCTAATTATTTGGAACATGAAAATCTCCATGTTGGAACAAAATTCACTAATTTCTTCAATCTTTTACAACCATCTTGACTGGGGGGGGATAGAGAGGAAAAAACCCTAATATAAGTGACAAAAAATCCTCCAATGCATTAGTGCTATTTGGACCAATTACTTAAACCAAGTTTTGTCACTCGGTTCTTTTAAATCAAAAACATTTTGAAAGGTTAAATTTTTTTTTCCCTAAGAACATTTCATTGAATCTCAAGTGGTTTTTATGTCAGCTGCTGGTGAGTTCTGTTGAGAGTGAGAGAGATACATGCACAGAGATAATGGAAAACACAAAACCTGTGGTTTTACATTTTTGGTATGAAGGGTCTCCAATCCCATCTTTTTATTACAGTGTGAAGTGAGTATAAATCAAAAAATCCTCTGAAATGATGGTTTAATAGAAACACTGACTTCTGAACACCGGTCTGCATGCAAACGCCTGAGACAGTGTGGGAAAGTAAGTGGGGTTTATAGAAGAAAAGTATTGTTGGATGTTTCTGTAAAAAAAAGCATGAATTTTGGAATGAACAATGGAGCTGCCAAAAATGAACAATGGCAGTACTGGGAGACAATGAAGTGAATGCCCCATGGTCAATGAACTGGGACAATACAGACTCTCAGCACTAGACAGCAGACAACCCAATCAGTCCAGATAGCTGTTTGTGAATTTAGGGCTGTGTTATCAGCCCTTTAATTTCCTTCTGCAGGTGAGCTTTGCTGTCCATACTCTTAAGGAGGGGAGGAAATGGAGTTTTATCAATGGCTTACACCAAGAGAGTTGTACAATATTATTTCTTTTGGTCTTGAAAAGCAATCTTCCTGGCAAAGGGACAGAAAAGCTTGTGCCTTATTAGGAGACCCACCACCCCTGCAGCTTAAACTCTCCCAGTCAGTCCTGGGTGAAATACAAGACAGGGAAAACATTCCTTCACTCTCTGTTGGGACGGGTTAGGTGATTCTCCCTTGCTTCCCCCTTTGTATGGTCATTTCACACTTTCTTTTGCGCACAAGCACATAATTGTACAAAGTAGTGGTAAAGCAAGACACTTTATAATACTAATATCTGGCACTTGTATACTACAGAATTTTATTCTCTATTTTAAAAGGAGAATAGACATTTAGCATCACTTTTTGATTTTGTTTATCTGCAGTTGAACTTCAGCAAGTTGGATCTCAGAATCCGTATTTTGAACATTTGCTCTGCCATATTTCCAGTTGATTTGCAGCACATTAGAGCACCCTCATCCATAAAAGACCTAAACTCATCTATCTTTTAATTCCTAGTAGCAACATCTGTTTGACACTGAGTCTCACTATGACTCCAGACAAGAGTCATGCTGGCCTAAGATACCACTTCCATGAAAATTTTATGAGCAGTACTTATATTTCACCTGTTAAGGAAGATACACAAATACTTCCTTTTAAAATTAATGTAGAAGATGAAGTACTTTGGTGCTCTCGAAGGAACAGTGGAGTTAAGTGCTGATCAAAGCCTGGCTGTATATAGCTAATCTTGGATAATGGACCCAGAAGGGAATATGTGAAAGAAACACCCCTCCTCTTCCCCCCCCACCCAAAAAAAGAGAAGAAAATCCACCCCAATGATCAAGAATAGCAAACAAGCCTATAAACTTTTGACAGCTACAAAAAAGGAGGAAAAAAAAAAAAAAAAAGAAAGGCTTGGATTGGGGATAAGAAATGAGTCAGATTGGAGAGTTTAAACCTAAACACCCTTTCATAGCTGTAATGACCTGACTTCAATCTAGAATTACCTCTTACACAGGAAGTAAGTGTGATTCTGCCTGAGGAAATGAAAAAGAAAGCAGTCACATGAAGTGCTCAGGCATTTAAATGCTTCCTTCTCTACTCCATTTTCCCCCTAATTTATGCCATCCCTATGTTCCTAGTTAAGATCAGTACTTGTGTAAAAAATACAGTCTTTGCAGAGGATGGAAAAGACTCTCTTTTTAGAATTAGCACCTTCTCTTGACATTAGGTAGCAGCATTAATATTCAAATCACTGCTTACGAAACAGCTACAATACTGGTCTGTCAACAAATGCCAGAAGAATTTACAAGCTTGGCAGTCTGCCAGCTGTCTGATGCACTAGACAGAGTGTCAGAAATTCCACACTGAAATTATATAGTCTTAAAGTTAAGAGAGAGCTATGCATAATTGTGTGAAGGAGCTACATGAGATTGAGGGAGGCATTTTTATTCCAAATCAATAGAGAGATTTGCAGTAATTCAAGTACCATAATTAAACCCTTTAAGGATGAAGCATCGATTGTGCCAAATTTCAGACAGATGCTCCTCCTAGTTAGCTGTTTGATGGGCAGGAGAAAAATAGAAACTGTTGCATCTAAATGTTTACCACTCACCCTCTTGCCTGCAAGAAATACTTGGTGCTTAGAAACTGAGCCATGAGTTTCTGCTAGACTTAATCCCTCCTGACAGACTGACAAAAAATGCTACCTTCCTGTTTGAAAACAACTCAGGTCAAGGCCATGGACTTCTGAGACAATATTTATATTGGGAGCATGGGGGATGAATGCTGGTCACTCTCAACAGAGTAAACAATCACAGAAACGCATCAGACTCTGGCAGTGGAGGAACCTGTTAACCCACAGGGCAGGTTGCAAGTGCATCTTCAGTCTCTTATATAAAGAGTATAAATATTAAGCTAGCTTACTGGCAGACAAACAGCCTCCCAATGTTTACATGCTATGTTAATTAAAAAAACCAAACCAACCACCTCGAGTAATCAGTAACCCTGAAGAGAGAATCTGGCATCATTCTCTGATTGCAGTACAGGTTTGATATGCTTGAAAAAAGGAGGAGCGTCATTTCACTCTAGCAAATGCCTTCATATCTATTTCTAATTTTGCTAACACTAGGATCAAATTTAGATGTGTAAGGCTGCATCATGAACAGAAGTGGTGCAGCTCCCCTGTGCCTCCTGCCTGGCCTTACATGCCCCTTGTAGGAAGCCTAGGGAAGCGACCCTGCTCCCCTGCCATCCCTTAAAAGAGAGAATGAGTGCTATGTCCTATGTCACCATCAACTTTAATGCTCCTGCTCTTGGATGAGCATCTTGCTCACTGATGTGTACAAGACTCTTTCAATGTCTGTGGCCAGGAGAGTGTTTGGTTCATGTGTTTCTGACTAAAGACCACTTTGTGGGCTGCATTGTCACCCATCACATATAATGCCTTTGATTCTTCTTTCCCACTGTGTCATTTGTAACAAGCCCTTGACAAGGGCAAAAGCTACTTCCTGTCTTCCTAGCCACATCCATACCAGCACACATCTGTCCCAGCCTTCTCCTCAGGTGCTGCTGCTCTGCCCTCTGAGATGTGGTACCAGTGGTCAGTGGATGAGACGCGACACAACTGACAGCGTCTGAATGTGGAAGGTGACCTTCAGCACTGCCACCAATAACATGAGTGACACCTTCTCTTGGTGCAGAAATTGACTGCTGCTCTCTTTCACTTGACAAAGAAATTAGCTGGCAAAATAGGTGAGCTTGGATGTATGGTCAGTGCTCAATGCTGTTGCTCCCTTCTCTTGCCATCACTTGTTAAAGGAAGAGGGATGAATTCATAACAAAAAGAGAGAGAATCCTGCAAGCAGCTTTTTAATCTTGATGACAGTGGTACATAATTTTGCCAGACATGCTCAACATAGGTTTCAAAGTAAGCTGTTGATTTGTGAAAGGCAAGACCTTTCAACTACTACAAAAAAATAAAGAGCATTTAGGGTTTAAACATACACAGTCAGAAAAAAGTCACACCACTCGGAAGAACATTGCAGATGTAGCACTTAATCCTGCTCCATTTAATTCATGATATGTTGAATAGGTTTAACTAAATCCCATGTTAAATACTCTAAATGCCATTCTGTTCATACTCAGAGTAAATGCATCTTGCAGCTATAGAGTGCCATGACAGCTTAGAGCTGCTAAAGCATAATTTGCCAACTATTGTATGTACCTTGCTTTTCTGCGATCTCCTGCTTTTAGTCAATTCAAGATTGGGTAGTTTGGCAAGCTGGAGCACATTTTACCTAAAACAGAGATGTAATGGGTTTCTTTTATCCTTTGTTTATATAAATATGGAAAATTTAGAGGTGAAATTCCATTAGTAAACTGTAGAACCTTTATCTTAGGCAAAAGCACCCACATACCGAACAATGTCACTACAATAATACGCAACTTCTGATATTAACTACAAGGCATTTTAGGTGCGGAATTTTTTTACTACAAAAATAATCATGTTTGGGCTTTTGTTTGCTTTTCTACAATAAGCAAGGCATCAGTTATCAATGACATATATCTTAACTAATCTGAACAGAGAGATATTAAAAACTCCTTGCGATTAGCTTTTTTTACCTATGTGACAGTAACAGATATTAAAACGCACACCAATACAATTAAAGGATATAGAAATTAAAACATTTGTTTTCAATTGTATGCCAGATAGGTAATTTGATGGTTTGGACAATATATAAAGGCAGAACACATAATTTTTAAATACTATGTTCATTGATCAGGCTCTTTTTAGCCTCTTTTCTACACTCCTTTTGATGTAACCAAGGCAAACTGAATTGTCTGACATGAACTGAGATAATACAGATGAGAGGAAAACACAGGAAGTGAACTATATTGATGATCTGCCTAGATGTCATTATTGACCTTTTTCTTTTAAATCACCAGAAAGTCACGTTCCAGAAAAGAATGACTTGTTGAATTCCTGTGCTTCATCATCACCAAGAAAGGATCACCATAGCAACAGGAAAAGACTATGCATTGTGAGAATACTCACAAGCTGAACAAGATCATGGTTTAAGATAATGTCCCAGGAGCATGGCAAAATGCCAGTCGGGGTGGGGAGGAAGGGAAGTGGGACTTCTACAATAACAAAGGAATTTAAAAAGATCTAATATTGTAAATGTGAAATATATGTGTATTCAAGGCTAAAAGAAAGTGCAAGGCAGTGAATCGACAAGCTGTATAGCTCATTTGTCTGGGGAGAAAATCGACAGGGCTTCTTATTGATAAATCCCTGAACTAGTTTTTAAAGGTCAACTGCCAAGTGACTGATGTGTGTCATTATGATTTTCCCTTTAGCCTCTCTGTTAGGGCATCCAAAATGTTTTGCAGCTAGCAGGACATGTTCATGCAGTAGCTACACAGAAGAGTTTAAAGAAAACATTTAATGTAGGCCACCCATCAGGCAGAACCTGCTTAACTTCTAGTAATTATCTGCAAAGTCTGATCCAGCACTGCAGTTGAGAGGTGAAAGGATCATTACATTTGTTGTCTGGTGTATCTGTTCTATTTAGACACTTATCTTTGACCCCCTCCTACAACATTTTTCAATCCTCAAAGTTCGATTCCGCAATATTTGAGAAACAAAGCTAAAAACCTACACTTGACTCAAAATATGAATCAGGATGAGTTCAGAGTATGACATTGAATGAGATTTGAACCACATGATACTTCCCACAATTTTTTTCCCGATTTTTTAATTTTTGCTATGAAACACTCATCCTTCGCTCTCATATTTTGTTAAGAACTATTTAAAATTAAATAGGTAACATAACACTAAAAATTACAGACAAAAACATGTTTGAAATGAGAAATGCTGCACATAGTAACTGCTGCTTTCAAAGCCATGTTATTTGCAACCATTTCTTTGTGGCAAAGTGTGAGTGGCTTTTGCTTTAACATCACTACAAGTGTTTCTGTGAATTTCAACACTGCTTTTTGTCTTTGTCCCTTCAGCCTGTTTAGTGAAAGAGTAAATTCACACTGAGAAAATGGAGACTATTCTAGTTCTGGAGCCAATTACTTATATCTTGGATTCTTCCATTTTCTCTCTCAACATGATTTTTGTTAGAAACTCTTAAGCAGGGTTTGGGAAACATAAAAAAATCCTCAGTGAAAACTGCCAATTTACTAATGCAAAGTGACACTAAACCCCAGCATTTTAATTTAGCAGCCATGAAGATCATTTTGATGACTGACAGGCTATGACTTTGATGACTCAAGGTTACACAGTCTACAGTATATATTTTTCCTGTGACTGAACTATCTGTGTCAGACCACCACTGATACTTTCACAAAGACTGAGTTGTTTTTACTGACACTGATAATGAGTTGCTGAGATACCTCTTTGTACCATGGAAATGTCATCCACAGTAGAAGTCAGACATTGCTCACCAACACCTGAATATCCTTTTACTCCTGAACCAGTGAAACATCACTCCTTTGCTGTGAAATTTACTTCTACCGTAACTCACCTGATGTTGCTTTCTTTGGTGTACAGCAGTCCCTCACTAGAAGGCTTTGAAGCAGTATGATCTTTTCCCTCTACTGCTGTGGATCACTGGAGGGGACAAGAGGAGGGGTTCCTAGCTCCCAGTCTAACTAACACTAATCATTACCAAAAATGAAGGTGAGTCCCTTGAGGTCTGCCTGCTCATGACTTGAAACAGTTAAGTCTGACAATGGCAATGAAATTTATTTTTTCCTGGCAGAAGTTAACAGACAGCCTGAGCCAACCTACTGGCATGCTGCATGTTCCCTGACATCCTTCATGGTGTCTCTGCGACCAAGTACCACAATTAATCCAGGAGAAAAAGTGTAAATTGTAATCTGTCAGGTCAACAAAGTTTCCAAGACGAGATTGAGCCAACACAAGGTCAAGCATAATGTCATGTGGCAAGGACAAACAGAACCTCTTTCTCTGAACTGCAGGAGCTATTAAAACAGTGCAAATATCCTGAGTAAAACCCACCATAGTCTTTTACTAGCTTGCAGTGAAATGAAGTGGAAGGAAAAGTAACCAACAAAAATTAACAACCAAAGCCGATTAGATTCACATGATTCACAGCAGCAGTACATCCTCAAGAAGATAATGGCATGCTTTTTAAAGACATGACCCAGTGAGCAATCCTTCAGAAAATGTGTTTGTATAGAAAGAGGAGCACAGACCATGACCTTCAGGTACAAACAGGTCTACTAATTCCAGAGAAGAAAGGGACTACTAATTTATGATGAAGAAAATTCAGGTAGAAAATTGCGTGTCTTAAGTGGGTAAGAGACATACTGAAATCTTACAATGGCATGGCATGGCAGCAAGGAGGGAATGACAGGTTTTAAAAAATGATACTGCTTGTATTAATGTTTGGGAGCCTCAGCTCTACAAGGTGCTCTGTCTCTCCTTAGAAGCACCTGCCCTACTTTTCTGCTGAAGAAGAGATGAAAGGAAATGCTGCAAGGAGTTCTTTGACATTGCAAGGAAAAAAACCCTAAACAACAACAACAAACCAAACCAACCAACCAACCACCCACAAAAAAACAGACCTCAAAGGTACGACCTTGACATGTACTTCTGAGAAAGACATATACCTGCCTCCTCTTACATAAAAACTGGCATATGGATGCATCCCCAAACACAAAGACTAATCATTATCAAAATCATTATGGACCAGGATTTTCCTCTAGCATCTTAATTTTATGCCACTTCAAACACAACAAATTTGCCAGAACAGGTTCTAATTTACACTCTACAAGTGAAATCAGAGTGAAGACACAATGCAAGGGAGGTGTCAATGTACACCTGACCCCATGAATCTAATTTAACCTGATAGTCAAGAAGCAAAAGAGAAAAAAATCCTCTAAAGTTAGCCACAATGTATAGTTTCAGGGACTGTCAGTCACAAACTAGGGTGAGATTTCTGGGATCTGCAAATTGTTTTGGCTTCCAGCATTTTCAGCATGAGTGCCACCATGACTAATGGGATTTTCCATTAAACACAGCCTACGGAAGGTAGGCATCTTAGTAAACAAATCAGCACTTTACATAAATACATTTATGCCTAAAATTAGATTTACTTTTTTTTTTTGTATGAAGCTGACTGCAATATACTTACTTATTAGGAATACAGCATAAGAAACGCTACCGTACCTTTTCTATATGTACTTGAAGCTTTTTGCTGACTACAGAGAAAATGATATCACAGCAGTTAGGTCAAAACTCAACATTTAAATAGCGTAAGACTTACAGAAAAGAAAAACAAGCAGAATATATATATATATATATATGAAAAAGGCAAAAAATGAAAAATGCCCTCCTGTAACTGCATTTAAAAGTGGTGGCAAATCTCTGTCATTCCAGTTTTGCATTTCCTACCATTATAGCCCTACAGTCACCTATCAATCACTTAACTCTCATTTTTGCTTTTCTTTACAGAGGAAGGCAGACTGGTTTCTTCTCCGAACTGCTTCACTGAGTTAATGTAACACGAACCCCACCTTACCTGAGTCTAGGTGCCAAGGGTCGGTGGCGGCCGACATTGGTGGGATGGTGAGTGGAGACGCTCCGCAGTTGGATTCCACCAGTTCTCCTTGGATGTGGACGTGAGAGGAGGCGTTGGTAGGTCTCAGAGCTGCTTTGAGTGGAGCAATCTGGTTGAACTGGACTCTCGATAGGCAGCCAGTGAATCCTGGGGTGTTGTATTTATATATATCTTGGTCAATCTTCCCAATTTCTATGGGAAATTGAAGAGGGAAAAAAATTAATCAAAACAATTCATTGCTTTGGAAAGTGCGGTTGGTCTGAACACTTGATCCCCAGAGCTCAGTTCCCAAGTCCTGCTCTGAAAGAGACTGAGATTGTGTCAGACCCTGACAGGTTTCTTTACATTTCATTACAGATTAAAGCTGGAAACCTTCAGGCCTTAACATGACTCGGTTTCACTGCTATGCTATCATTAAAATGAAAGGCTGGCATGGAGGAGTCAGTGAAGGAGTCATCAAAGAACAAAAGGCAGGAAAATTATCTTTTCTGAGAAGGGTATTGGGAGAGAAGGCAGAAGGAAGAAGGAAAGTCTTGGCCAGGGTCTCTCCTCCCAGCTGAAGCTGCTGCTGTGAGAGATGCCCCCTCCTTAGCCCTGGCCTGTTGCCCTGTTGGTCCTCCTGGGGGGCTGGGACCACTTGTGGTCACTCCTGTCCCTCTCCCATCTCCTCATCAGGAGACCAAGTGTCCCTTCATCAGGAGATCAAGGGTGAAGGGACCTCCTGGGTCCCTTTTTTTCGGGAGCCAAGCATTCCTTCGCCAGGGAGCCAAGCTTCCCTTCACCAGCAGGCCACGTGTCCCTGTGGCCTGAGGTGGAAAACCATCCATCTCCAGTCTCCTTCCTTTATTCCCCTGCAGTGGTGAGCAGTGGCAGGATCTCATCCAGCCCTGCTGCAGGCTGAAGAAGCTGAGACCCTGCTGCCAGTCAGTGTGTTGCTGTGGGCTGACAGACAAGCTGGCAGCTGGCATCCATGAGCTGAGCACAGGGCTCTGCCACTGCTCTCTAAAACAGCTGTTGCCTCTCAAAGTTGCCCCCCAGGTAGCTGTCTCACTTCTAAAACACCAGCTAAGATGACTCCAAAATCATATAAAATGCCCTTACTACCCAGGAAACCAGCATCTGCTCCCAGCTGTTTTAATTCTGCCAGGACTTATTGGAACAGCCTGAGTCACAACCAAATCAAAACTATCCCTCTCTGTCAGCTGTCTGCATTAGAGGGGAATTAACACTTCAAAGCCTCACTGCAGTGTCTAATATAATATTTACACGACAGTGGGGAATTCGGCTTCCTTTCTTCTATGGTAGCGCAGAGTGAATGAAAAGGACACATGGGAGCATCATGTTTGTGCTGTATCAAGGACTATTGCTCCAGAGGCACTGAGACACTTCCAGTCACCATTCCCTGGGTTGTTAGGTTAATGTCTGACCCCTGAAGTTGGTGGAAGAAGTCATACTGAGCTGAGCAAAGAATTATGGGGACAGACAGGACAGAAAAAAGGGAGCAGCACCACGTTATTCAAAGCACCACGTTCTTCAAAGGCAACCTTTTCAGATAGGAACAATGATAAACGTTTAAAAATCTGTTTTTCTAGGAAAAAATTGCCTGTAAATTACAAGTTTATGTCATAAAAAAGAGAGGAAGGAAAACAGAGGTGGGAAAGAAAAACTTCTGAGAGGTGTGAAGAGGAAGTGGAAGGAAGGTACTTAATTTTAAGAGTCTAGCGGTTAAACTGGGAACCAAAGCACATCTGGGTTTGACTTTTGCTACCAAAAAAAAAAAATCAAACTAAAATTATCAGAAAATGCATTACTAATCTTTTGGGAATGTCTGTGTTCAGTTCTAACCAAAACAGGAACAATTATATGAGGTCTGAGCTGTTTAGTGTCCCTAAAAACTAGCATGATATATATGTCAGTGCTACATTCCTAAGAGTACTGAGGGTTTTGCATCAGTACTCTAACAATGAGTTTCAAGGCTACAAACCAGACAAACCATTTTATTTTCGGGGTTTACACTTTAAACATGTAGTGTGAGAAAACTGGTGGAAACTGGTCAAATCTTGAGCATGACTAAAACAATTTCTTGGTTTTCACACAGAACTATGCCATACCTTTTCTGTCTTTGCAATCATGTTAGAATGATAAATACACAACACCTAAGTCCACCACATACCACATTATGTGTCACATAAGGACACACAACAAAGACGGATGATCTGAAAATTACTTGCATTAGATCCTTACATGATCCACTATACAAGAATGGATTTTTTAGTCCCTGCATTTTCCCTTTTCTTTCTTGCTCGATAATGTCCTTTCTTTGCTAGTGCTTATGCAGCCACATTTCACAAGCTGGCAGTGAGCAGTGACTGTCATCTCTGACAAAGTGGACATATCCTCAGGACTCGGCTAAGGACTAGCTTAAATGCTTAAAATAATTGTATTGGTCACATAGGTCTTTCATCCAGCTCTCCTTCAAAAAAGTAGCTTGACCAAGCCATTAGCAACATCTCCTTCAAAAATTTGATAGTAAGTAAAAAACCTCACACATGCACATGCATTTTCCACAGTTAGCAGAAAAGCTGTACAAAAGCCAGTTCATGCATTTGAATGCTACCTGTAGACCACGTCACTCAGACAAGGTTCCTTTCTGACCGCAATATTCACTCTCTCTTACTTCAATAAAATATTCCTGTTATATTCAGTGAAGAGCTGCATTTTTGAATAATTCTTATAATCTAAGAAACAATTGCAAGGCTCTTCAAACACTGTAACCACTGTTGCTAACAGTTTAGTTACTTCAGTCATATTTTATCAATTCTGTGGAACTTCATGCAGAAGCTAATAGCCTCCCACTCACAATCCTGACTGACAAGAACAAAGAGCCATGAATATGACTGTGCTAATTTAGCAACTTCAGTGCCATGCTTCTCTAACTCCATAAATAAGTGATGGATACTAGATACTGAAAGAATAATAAAAAAAAAACAACAAAACCCCCCAATCTAACAAGGCACCTTGCTAAAGACCCACATTTTTTGTTTAAAACATTCCACAAGTGATGCAAATTTACTGCCAGCTCTCATCTCATCAGTGCTAAAACAATATAGATCAGCTTCCATGACTGTGAACGTGTTCCTGCCCCTGCAGGTCCCTTGGGGCTCAGCACACCGATACCCTCTGATGTTAGGCCATCACACTTTGCTTCCCTGTGCATTTGAGCCTAATAAACCAATTCCTGGGGAGTGCAATGATTGCAAAATGAAATATGTCTTTGTTCTCATGACTAAAATCCAATTTTCTCCCTGTAACAAAGAGGGGAGAAAACCAGAAGATAATTACAATCACAGTATTTAAAAAAAGAAAATGTACACTACAACTACTTTGCATTGTTCCAAATTTCAGTGCATAAGCTAGCACAAAGTCATATAAATATTACAGCATATAGTATTATCATTACCTAATAGCAACATTTATATTATTGCTTTCAGATCTGATGCAGCAACCTCCTGCTGTCAACTTACCCTCAGGTATTTCTGTAATGAAAGACTGCAAAAAAGTTACTTATAGGTCCTTTTTTTACTTCAACTGGTTTTAACCATTTTGCTCTCATTGAGATTCTGGCCCCAGCTGAACACTTCACAGCAGCCACTCTTGAGTGGGAACATTTGAAAACTTCTGCCCAATTCAAGACCTTCAGCTGATATCTGCATGCTGGGTATCTATCTGCCTTGACCACAGAACCTGCTGACTTAAGATGAAGACCACAATTACACAAGCCCGTTCAGGTGAACCCACTCTAGCACAGATGCATTGCAGTGTACAAATCCTTAACACTAAGCATTCACACAGTAACAATACAGCTGCTCACCCACATTACTTAAACATTTTCAAAATCTATATAACTAGCACACAGTATGCCAAGAATCTCACAGATGTTGCCCATATCTTGTGTGTTATCATTTACTGAAGACATATTTACCATCAATGACTTGTAATTTGCGTTTTGCTATTTCTTTAACAGTAAAAAGATACAGGAATTTAATCCTTAGTTACTCGTTTTCATTTCAGGACTTATCTCTCATGGTTGTGGCAGAAGCATGCCACATAGTGATGAAAATAATACTATTTCTCTCTTGGAAATTATGTGCCACTACTAAAGAAGCGCTTTTTCCACTAGGTGAAACGATGTAAAGAATGTCTATTTTCAAGCATATTTCACAGAATCACAGAATATTCTGAGTTGGAAGAGACCCACAAGGATCATTGGGTCCAACTCTTACGTGAAAAGCCCATATGGGGATCAACCCACAACCTTGGCATTATTAACGCTTGTCTCTCACCAACTAAAATAATCTCATCTGTGACACAAGGCACCATTAATGAGTACCCAACAAGCTGAAATTGATTATTCTATAAATCTAGAAGAAAATAAGCAAAAATAAATAACATTGAGGTAAAAACTGTGGCCAGACCAGCGCACAAGTAACAAATGTGTAAGTAGCACACAGCAATTCTAATCAGTGTAATTAGGTTGTCTGTTTTTTAAGCCTTTTTGCCCTTACTACACTACCTGCAAGTGCAGAGTTGTGGCTCCTGCCTAGGCACTATTACAAGAGAAACCAGTAAACACTTTGATTCAGATTATTACCCAAGCTGACCTAGTCAGCATGCATCTGATGAGCTACATCGCCAAATACACTTTTTTATCTTCTCTTTCTCTCCCTTTTCTACTTCCCATATCTACCAGTGAAACATTTATAAAGCAGCTCAAAGGGCCACAGAGCTTCTAACAGCACAAGAAGTTAGTGCACTGCTGGAGAGGTCTGGCCCCACTTAATTCTACCATCTATTTTTTATACATTCTTGTAGCATCACTTAGAAAGACAAGAAAAAACCGACAGCCTGATGTAGCAGAAAACAAAGAAGATGTGTTTGGTCCCAAAGCTCTGAGCAGGTTTTGCATAGATGAAGAACTGCTTTCTATTTATGCAAAGTTCCCTGTGTGAGGATCCTAGAATGTCTCACAGGTACACAAGGCTCTGCAGCAAAAAGCTGTGCAATCCAGCATAGTACTGTACCACACCAGCATTGCTGTGCCACATGTGGAAAGATGGCCTTGGAATGTGTTACACATGGACCTCCGAACGTGGGAGAGGAGGGAGAACCAGCCACGAGGGAAGTAAACCTACAAAACACATTTTTATTAAAAGTATGTGCTGAGCATCTTTGCTCAATACCTTCTCGCTATGTAGCTGATCTGGGCATTTTTTTTCTTGATGGGCTCTCAAAGGCATATCAATATAGAAAGTTACAATAAATTCTGAACCTTGAACAGTGTTCCTGACATACAGAGATCAAGACATCTATTTATAGTAAATTATGTTCCATTAGGAAGGAAATGTAACAGAACTTGAAGTACAGTTTGTGGGTATGTACTACAGTATATGTAATAAATATCCTCTTACGAATTCCCTTGGAGTTTTCCAGTGGAGCCTTTCAAAGTAGAAATAAGGCATAACTAAAGGTACCTATTCTAGTTCAGCAAGGCTCTTGGTAAATGTTACTGCCATCTAGCTCTTCTTTCTGTGTTGGTAGTGGGAAAGCTCTGCCCATTGAGGGGTAGGGAGAAATAAAGCTCTATATACTGGTGTGATTTTAGTCCTGACAGAAGATACCTTTTAAACAAAATAAAGTCTCAGAAGCACACACAAAGCCCTTTTCAGTTCAATTTGCTGAAAAGACTA
Source organism: Corvus moneduloides (assembly GCF_009650955.1). Taxonomy (NCBI): domain Eukaryota; kingdom Metazoa; phylum Chordata; class Aves; order Passeriformes; family Corvidae; genus Corvus; species Corvus moneduloides. The sequence goes on along the minus strand of NC_045476.1, from coordinate 32,434,717 downwards.
CTTCTTACACAATTTCCACAAGACATCATTTGAGTTTTGAAAATGGTGAAAAATCTAGCTGTTTGGATTTAGGACAATGACCTGTTTATATGTGCCCATTTACACTCAGAAATACAAGAGCTTAATGATTTTGGAAAGCAAGGGGCCACATCAGCAGTGGGAGAAGTTCAGCTTTGTCATATGGTGGTATTTCTGACTGAAGTACCAGGATGATCTGCTATTTCACTTAAGATCAAGCATCCACTCAGTGGGTAGACAGAAGGGAATCCATTATCAATCTCTACATCCCTTCCTCTAGGGGTACTAAATTTGACCTAAACGGTATAATATTTTAATAGACTGCACAGGTGGATTCACCAATTCAATTAAATGAACCACTAATTGCTTTTGGGTCAATCTTAGCAATAGATTTTCTCCTAGAAATAAAGTACCTTGTGCCCCCTTGTCCCCTGAACTCAGAAAAGTACCTTGCTATGTCACCGGCTGCTCAAAGAGCAGCTCAATCAGCATCTCAAGCATCTCTCTGTTATGGCGTCAGGCTCCACATAATAGAAAGCAGTTTAAACTCCGCTGAGAGGAAGCTATTGATTTCAGGAATGCACAGTCCACAGAGATTACTAAAGCAGTTTCACTTACTTGAAGCCTAGATGAGCCGTTCAGTGCAACATCAAACCGTAGCACATGCCAATACTTGAGAATTGGCATGGTGTAAAATACACAACTGAATAAATTAATTAGTTGGAATCCCAGTCATAGGGAGAACCTATCTGGGGTGCCATATACCTGCTACACCAAAGACACAGGGCTAAAAACGTCGGGAGCAGTTACTACACATCCAAAAGAGGCATAACACTCAGGGAATGGGAAAATGACATTCTGACACACCACCTGGGTCTTCTTGTGAACATCCTCCAGTGTGGAGATGGATCAGCTGTTTGCTTACTGGCTGTTTTGTACCTCCTCTGTCCTAAGATCAGCAATTTCTATATACAAAAAAAGCATACTAATACCACTTAACTGTGTAGATAATGTGTGATTTTAGAGATGCTAAATACTCACAGTACAAAGCAAAGAAGCTAAACACTCACAACTACGTTTAATGAGCTGTACTTAATTTAAAACCTCAAGACATGTATGGGGACTGAACTGAGCTACTGTAAAGACTTTTCATGGCCCTCAAACTTTCCTGGCTTTTAATTTCAGTCTCTGAAGTAAAATTCAGTAAGTGGTACAAACTGAGTATAAAACAATAGGGACTCTAGTTTGTCCATCACTCAAAACTGAGCTAGCGCCTGCTGCTTTCTGGACACTCGTACCAGTGGAACAAGATGCTCATTTGTGGAGAACATGCTCAAGAGATACTGGGGGCAGCAAAGGGGTAAGCAGCCCCTGAAAATGGGCATTTGATCTTCACAAGTCCCAAGTGCAAATGGCTACCAAGTGCTCTTCATGCAAAGATTAAAATCCTGAGCAGCAGACACACTTTTTTTAGTTCACAGGTCTGCAAGGGCCAGGGGGTATCCAGGTGCCCCCCCACCTGTCCCCTTCCCATCAAGTTAATACAGCAAAGCTGCGGGTGGATTGGGAAAGCCATCCTGTTATTCCCTCTTCTGGCAAGTGTCATGAGAGACTCATCCATCCCCTTCACCCTGCAACCATGATCAGACCCTGAAGTCAGATGCCTCCAGATATGCCTACAACTGATTGCTTTCCAGAGCCTTCAAGTGCCACTCACAGTATGGCCCTATCCTATGGCATGAACCTTCTGTGGCTATTTTAACTTTTTCTTTGTAACTTTGCGTTACTCGTTGTAACTTTTCTGATTTCCTTTTATAAGATGTTATATATTGCATGGAATAATTTTGTTTCGACAGTTTATATGTAGACTGACGACCTCACTGACCATGCACTGAAACACAGAGGAGATGCCATTTATGGTCTATGAAACACTGTGCCAGAAACGGAAGGATTTAACATTAACCCAGCAGTGCCAACCTACAGTGTTGCACAGAAAATGAATGCATGGTGCTTTCATTTGCTGTCTGGCACTTGAGAAATGGCCTTTCCACCTATGGTACAAGCAAGTGAAAAATTACTTATGAAGACTGTAACAGCTCAGCGCACATTTTAGCTGTAACAGTGGCTTTATTAGAATTGCCCAAACAAAGGCCATTCCTTTATGAAACATTTCTAATACTTCCTGCACAAGCTAAAAATGACTGAACTGGGTAAAAACCACACAGGATTAGAGAATCCGAGCTGGCCTGGAAGCTGTGCTGCAGCTCTGGAACACTTCCAAACCCCAGCCCCTGGCAGAGGAGTTACGGCTTTCGGGTCATGCTGTAATGGAGACAGTAAATCACTGACATGAAATACACTCCTATCAGAGTCCCATTATTGCAGGAATAATAAAGACTAGTGCTGGACTGCAGCTCCTCTGTCAAAAAAGGCACTGTGAAGAATGCTATGAAATGGAGATGTTATTTGACAGCAGCCTGTTTTCACATGGCCACAAATGTAGAGTTTGAGAACAAACTGGATTTTTTTTTCTGCTCTTTCGTACTGATGATATAATTACTGAATGTTTCAAGATTTTATACTGGATGTATGAGTTCCTGGAATTTTCTATTTTAAAATTTCATGTGTTAGCCAACAGTTACTATTAAGAAATTCACACTGCTTTTTAACAAAAAGGGAATTAACTGGTGCTGCAAGGTTCTTAGTAATTGCATTTAAATGCCACAAAAGTAAGGCCAAGAGTAAAACTGAACATCATTCTTTCAAGGAAACAAGTAATTTTTTCACATTTTGCTACTGACTTGCTGTATAACCTTGAGTGAGCCACTTCAGATATTCATGCCAAACTCTGTCTCTCCCTCTTAGTAGGACACGAAGAATTCTCCTGACCTTGTAGTTGAGATCTCTCTCAAGGTGTTTTGAGATCTACGTAAAAAAGGTATGGGCATTGCTTTTAAATATGAAAATAAAATGAAATAGTTTTTTTAAAAATATGCTTCAAATTTCTCATGACTTTGGCAAGGTGACTAATGGAGACACAGATTGTATGGCACATTTATGTAGACAGAAAGGAAAGTTCTCTCAAGGGTAATAGAACAACACAAAATCGGGGAAAAAGAGAAGAAATACTAAGTTTCTAGAGATCCTTTGTTGCCAGTGAAAGATACCCAGCATGCAGATATCAGCTGAAGGTCTTGAATTGGGCAGAAGTTTTCAAATGTTCCCACTCAAGAGTGGCTGCTGTGAAGTGTTCAGCTGGGGCCAGAATCTCAATGGGAGCAAATGATTAACTCTGTGCCAACAGGACCAAAATTCCCACTGGTTTTGTGGAAGGAGATAGCAATCTGTACATTACCCTTTATAACCAACTGTGAGAGCAACACAGTAATTTCATAAATTTCTGCAGCATTCTATTCTCCTCTAGGGCACTAATCATTCTCCTTGGGGACCAGAGGCAAAAAGCCCAGCCTGCTGTTTGAAGGAGGAGCCCCAAATGTAGGGAGAGTTAAGAAGAAAGGTCACTCACCCAGATGATGACCTGAGCTGACAGAAGAGAACACTAATATTGTTCACTCAGGCTGCACCACATACTTTGGCTGAAAACGCTCCTGAGAGCTGATGCAAATCTTTTTGTTGAGAAGCGAAGTGCTCAGCACACATGGGTGTAACCCACCAAGCTGCAGAAATCAGCAGTTCTCAAGGCAAAACTGCATAAGAAGTATCTGACAGTTCGCTTCAAGAACAATTTTCTTTTTCTACCCCATTCTCTCTTGTTTTGACATGAAGCAAGAGCAATCAGATCATGGGTTGAGGGCAACATGAGAGCCACTGCCAGGTGTTTCATCCACAATAAAGAATTAAATGTTTCATCTGCTTTTTTTTCTGTAGGCAGGGTCTAGACAGTGAGAGGAAGTGGATGATGGGGGAGGAGAAAAAATTATACAGACAAAATTTCTTAAAAAAATACTAACAACAAATTTAAATGACTGACAAAGTAACTAAATAATTCTGTCATCATAGATATCACTATGAAGGAAAGGGTTGTTACTACAGACAGAACACCCCCAGAATTAGCTGCTACACTGTATTTCAGCAGGATTTATAAGCCCATTCTAATTTACGATCATGATAAATAACCTTGACAGCATCCTTCATAACCCTTAGAGAATTATATAAAACACATACATTTTGCATTACTATGCAAAAGAAATATGCAGTTTTATTCATATTATTTGTCTAAATGTGCTTGTATGTCTTACGGAAGCTGGCTGCAACATAACATAGAAAATTCTTTTCAGGCCAGAAAGTAAATAAATAATCAAATAAGTCTTTTGCAGCCTGTAGTCAAATGTAATGTGTCTTGGCCAAAGTCCAGTGCATTTAGTTATACTGTGCTTTTGTTAGAACTCTATTAAAACTACGTAATTTCTGGCTGATGCTACTTTGCATTTTAATGGGTATTCTCCTATGACTACCTGCAAATGACCTCATAATATACTTTGCATTCTACATCACTAGCCTTAAATATCTGAGTAAAACCGCAGTGTCATCAGAGTGGATAGGCTGAAATTCCCTCTCTTGCCTCACTCCTCCCTTGCTTACCTTAGTCTCACTTGGAGATGGTAAAAAAGCTAGAATAAGAAGATTTGAGGAAGGTCAATGGTATGCAACTAAAACTAGAAAATAGTTTTTCAGTAGGATATTATTTTTGTTCATATACTATTTATGCCTCATATTAACCTTACATATTCATAAAAGTTGTTGACATTTCTTTTTCTTTTTTTTTTAATAATTAAAAAGGTAAAGTATATGTAATCTGTTAAGAAATCACTTTTGGGGATCTTAGTATCACAAAGATAAAACTTCTTTAGCTGTTTCACATAGTTTTTCTCATTTAATTTTAAAGAAATCCATTGCCATTTCACCTACAATGTTGGATTTCAATCCAAAGTAATATATAAATAGAAATTTTTTTCTGGAACTGGCATTTTTCAGAAGATATACACACTGCCATATTAAGAAAAGATGTTTCAAAGTAGTGGCAATTTTAATTCAGTTATCAAAAGCCTGAAAATAGCAAGCAAATGAAAAGCAGAATGACAGCAAGGATAAGAATGCTATAACTTAGTAGGTAATTTTTTCTTCCAACATTTTCCTTCTGTTTGCTTTACTTCTTGATTTGCTATTTAATTTTTCTCAGATCAAAACACCCACTTTTTTGTATAGACAACACCAACCTAGCTGTAGTACTGAACACCATCACTTATTTTAACAATTCTAAAAATACAGTAGTTAAAAAATCATGTAGGACAGTGCAGGGGAAAAGAATCAATTTAATTTCTTAGAAGCAATTTCTTTCATGGTTGGGGTTTTTTCCAGTATTGTATGCTTCACAATTTGAAGCTGAACAACTTATATTTGAACAATCTCTATTATGTGCTTCTTTTCTTTGTTACAAGTATGAAATGCACTTTTGTATTTCCTCTGCTGGAACATGCTTACGTGCAATAAATTCACTTCTGCAAAGTATTACTGTTTGATGCACAGATTATCATAAAAATTTAACAGCCACATTAGATAGATCAATGACTTATCTAGTTCATTGTTCTCTTTCAGAAATGAAAAGTGGCTGATAATAGCTGATTCATAAGTAGTGTAACAGCATGGGGCATGTAAAACGATCCTCTCCCAGAACACCTTTTCGGCTTCCCATAAACATGGGCTTTAAACCTTTCTCGGATGAAAGTTGCATCTTGCCTTTTATATTTAGCCACCAGCAGAACTGTCTCCCGTGAATGTACCCAATCTTTTCTGAAACCATTAACGCTGCTGACCTTCACAGCATCCCACACCAGGGCGTTCTAGGGCTGAACTACTCACTCTGGGACAAGTAACCTCCTGCAGCTCATTTTAAGGCTGCAGTCTGGCAAAGGTAATCGAGGGTCTCAACTTCTTGTATTGTGAAAACCACTGCACACGTCCACCATTACAGGACTGTATTGTATCAAAATTTGGGTGGACAAAATATATAAACTAAAAAGAGAGCTCTCAATCTTTGGTTTAAAAGAAACCCTAATGCACTTCAGTTAGTGTCAAAGCTCAGCGTAAGACCCTCTCCACCTTTAGGCAGTGGATATTATGATTTCATAAAGAATGAAATGTAAAAGCATTACACTACGATCTGGAAACCAAAAATGCTCCCTCATTCAATAAATACACTGGAGATGACAGAAATAGGTGCAGTTTGATGCCAGCCAACAAATTTCCATGAGAAACAGTCAGGAATATGTATAGCTAAACTGGACCTTTAGTGCTTTTCAAATCACATACAGAATATTACATGCCAGGCATGCTCAGTGTACATAGCTTTTTCAATTTCTATGATCTGCTTTACCACAGTATTATCTGGTAGGTAATGATAAAAGACATTCTGACAGAAAGATAGAGCTGGGTGTCTGGAGCGATGATGGATGAACTGGACGAGACAACATGCAAGGACTAACTCAGTGACTATCTGTGCATCTCATCAGATGGCGTAAACCGAACATTTCTAGCTGGCCTAAATCACACTGTGCAGTATCAATATGCTTTATCATTATTATTACATTGTATCCAAGCACGGAATGATATGCTGGAGTAGTAGCTGAGGACACAATGCCATTTGCAGTATAATGGCTTTGTTAACAGCTGTAGCATTTGCTCCCACCCAAATCCTAAAGAAGAGCTTTTGGTGTTTCTCATCCCTAACGTAATGGATTTCTTTAGAGGGATAGGGAAACCTTTGGTCAACCTGCAATAAAAATAAATATAAAAATATTGGAATTCTATGATCTTGTTATGCTTGCTCTAGCAGAGAAATACATTAAAATAAGACATTAAGTTCAAGATGCTATACTGATAAAAATACTGTCATTTGCTTAATTTCCTTCAATGTTGTACGTGACTAAACACTCCGTGTCGCATCGGCTGGATCAGGCAGCAGACATGTCTAACACAGGACTGCTTATTAACTTGCTTCTTTTACAACCAGTTCGCATAAAAAATAGGCAGAAACTTACAGGTGGATCGCAGCACCAGCGCCAGAAGACGATCTAGATCAGATTGCCCTTCTTCGTCCCTTCGAGCCCTCTCTTATCCCCCCCAGCCTCCGATCAAGCGGAACCCCACGCAGACATGAAGCGTGTAAGACAAGGTCGGCAATCCCCAAACCCCAGACGGGCACCTCGGGCACGCCTCGCAGCTTTGTTCTGGCCCCAGAGGTGCGCTCACCTGGTCTGCAGGCGGCTCCGGGCCGGCTCCCGGCTCCCGGCACACGCTGCTGCGGGGCGCGTCCCTCCCGCCGCCAGCCCATGCCACGAGCGCCCCAAGCCCCCACCCAGCAGGACGAGCCTCCCGCCCGCTCCGCCCGCTGGCTACCTGCGCTCTCCGCCGGCCCTGCCCGCCGGGCACTCCGTGCGTCCCGGCCGGGAGCTGCGGGGCAGCGGCGGAGCGGCCCCGCACGGAGCGGCGCGGAGGGAGCGGGCGGAAAACGCGGAGCGGAGCCCAGCGCAGCCTCCCAGCCTGAGTGCTGCGGGCGGGAATACACGGACTGGATCCACAGGGGGAGTGGGCGGGGGCGGCGGGGCGTCCCGGGCCTCCAAGCGCCCGTCTCGCTACAAGATGCTGCTCAGCATCAAGAGCCGGCGATGTTAAACAGGGAAAATGTAGCTGAAGGTCATTATTTTGATACGTTTTGAAAGGCACAGTTCAAAAATATTTTTGCTTTTAATTTACTCTCATAGAAGAGTGAGATGACTTCAGTTGCTCTTTTCAGATGGCAGAAGCGAGACTCAGCATCCTGCCTACAGGGCACTGGAAAAAGAAGGGGTTGAAACCCATCTATTGACACAGAGACTATGAGACCACCTATTATTCATCTATACCTATTATCCAGCTAACATAGACATTATGAGACCACCTCTTCCTTCTCTCCACTCAGTCTCACAAGTGTCTTCTTGCTCTCTCCTCCTCTCCCAGCTCCACTCACCTCCTCTCCCAGCTGCACCTCCATCCCTGCTCCATCACTCATGCTACGCAATGGAGAGAGGGACCCATGTGCTGGAGGGAGGGGGGGAAAGGCAGAAGAAGCAGATACAATTTTGGGATTGACATGAACCCTGAAGAGTCAACAACAATGTAGGCTACAGCTCACTTGGAATGGCTGGGCTTGGCCATTGTTATCTGCTGCTCATCTCGATGCTATGAACCCCAGTTCAGAAGCAGATGCTGCATGGCTTGGGGGGAAGGAGGCTGCCAGCACTGACTCAGGCCAAAAGTATCACTACAGCCAACAAAACGCACTGGCAAGGGGGCAGATGGGGCTTGCTCAGCTTTCTCGCCAGTGAGGAGCCAGAAGTGAGTGAGTAAAGAAAAAAAAATTAGCACTTTACCAGAAATAGGCCATAATGGGAATAATTGATCTTCAAGGAACCCGAATGGAGGAAATGTAGGGCCAGAGTCTCAGATACAAGTCCTTCAAGTTGTCACTCCAGAAGTAAAACAAGAGATAATAGTACTCTTCAGCAGGACCTCATCTAAGACCTGTATTCAACTAGCATGGCATCACAGTTAGTCACATCAGTTTAACACACAATTTCAATTTCAGGATCTTGTCTGTGTCCTGGATATTTCTATATTGTCCAAAACAGCAAAAGTTTCACAAAGCCATGGCTGAATCATTTATTACTTACTGCTAGAGAAACAGCCAGAGTATCTGAAATAGTTCAGACAGAATATTTTTTAGATATATTCCAGAAGAAAACAGTAGTTTCTCCTCTCCATATTTCCAGAGACACAGTATTGTATCTTACATATTCTTGGTGGTTTTTTTTTGGTTCTATCTTTTCCTGTGTGTTAAAAGGGGAATGCTCATTTACAGCACAGTTTCAAATGTGAATTATAATTTATAAGCATTTTGTAAAAGGAGCCTCTTCAATTTTATCTGTTCCCCTCCCCTCTTATTTGTGCTGTGTCAGTAAGGATGTGTCTTGAGCAGTATTTGCCATAGCATTTCATTAACACCACAACATGGACCAGCAGGTTCTTTCCTCACTAAATGACCATAACATGTCCATATATTTAAAATTCCATGATGCTCAGCTCTTGAGTAGAAACTCAGAGAGCAAATAGCAGCAGCTTGACTGAGGGGCTTTTTCCTATTTGGATTTATTACATGACAACATTGAAAAATGGAGGGCTTTATTGAACAAAACTGGCATTTACTGCACATACAATCTATGTATTTCTTTGGAGGATGCAATCTGAGACCTGTAAACCAGCTGTCATTGCCATTTTACTGAGGTCCATTATTATGGTCGTTCTGAACCAAGCCAGGTTTGATGTAATAAAACTGGGTCCTGCTCTGCACAGGCACACAATGTCCTGTTCTGTTTTAGTATTTCACACAGAAAACTCAGAGAGCTACCTCAGTCCCCACAAGGAATGCACGAACTTGCTAATTTTTATAAAGGAAAATAACCCCAGTAGATGAGGACTCTCTAAGTGGTGAACGGTTATTTGTAATAATTCTAGTAGAGACAATATACAATTTGTGTGAGCAATAGTTCAGCCTTGGGTAGTGAAGGCACTCAGAACTCAGCAGAGAGCTGAAAGGTCTCTCAGCATGGCAATCTGCAATTTAGAGATATTCAGACTACATTTAAATGAGCTGGCCCAAATACTAGAAGCAGTTTAGCTGCAGAGGAACAGAATTCAGTTCAGGGTATTTATTCCACCTTTTGGAAGTAAAAAATTATAATTTAGCTGAGAAAGACCCTGACAGAATCAGTTTTTAATTGCCTGTATTCATAAGCTCTGAATCTGAGATATAAACAAAGGGAATGGAAAATTCTCACTTTTAATTACATTCTTGAGAGACAATTTGCTTGACAGGAATGTTAATTACAGAATGCTGAGGACAGCTTGGTAGGGAAGGCACACATCACCAGTGGATTTCTGTTGGTGATTAACATAAACCAGCACGATCTTAAAAGTAGGTGTCCCAACATGCATGCTAATAAAGTTAATGAAAATGGGGGTGATAGGCATGTCTGCTGTGTGTGAAAAAAATGCCCTCATTCTCATTTCCTAGAGACTTCCATTTGGGATGCTTGTGCTGGGATCTCATGCAGCCAGTAGTAGGGCATCATTAGATTATTGACTTTTTTTCCTAAAAATTTTACCGACTATGACATACAGTAATTAGTTTGGACTTCATTATGATGAGAAAAAGACTTAATCACTGGCCTGGAAGATGGTGGTTGCCTAGGGACCAACAATCATAACCTGATTATGTTCAATATGTGATGTATGTGCTTTAAAAAGGCTATCTGGTCAAAGCTGAGGGAAATAATGAACATAAGCAAGAGGGAGGAGAGAAAGGAAGAACTCAGTGGGTGGAAGTGGATGTTAAAGGATAGGTATCTCAAAGAACAAGGTTCCACACTTCATGCTTGTATCGTACGAGGATGTGACAATTCCTTTCAATCAGAAAAAAAACCAAGTAAAATCAAAACCTTACATCAAGGGATGATAATTGGAACTAGTGCTATTTAACATCTTAATGACATAAATTAATGGATCATCATCTTCAGAAAATTTGCAGATGATATAAGCTGAGTGGTGCAGTTGACACACCTGAAGGACAGGATGCCATCCAGAGGCACCTGGACTAGCTCAAGAACTGTGCCCTTAGGAATCTCATGAGGTTTAACAAGACCAAGTGCAAGGTGCTGCACCTGGGTTGGGACAGCCCCCAGTACCAACACAGTCTGGGGGATGAGCAGATCGAGAGCAGCCCTGCCCAGAAGGACTTGGGGGTGCTGGTGGATGAGAGGCTGGACATGAGCCAGCACTGTGCACTCACAGCCCAGAGAGCCAAATGTGTCCTGGGCTGCATCCAAAGCAGCGTGGCCAGGAGGGTGAGGGAGGGGATTCTGCCCCTCTGCTCCGCTCTGGTGAGACCCCACCTGCAATGCTGCATCCAGCTCTGGGGTCCCCAGCACAGGAAGGACATGGACCAGAGGAACACCACTAGCATGATGAGTGGGATGGAACACCTGTCCTGCAAGGAAAGGCTGAGGGAAATGGGTTTGTTCAGCTTGGAAAAGAGAAAGTTTTGGGGTGACCTAATTGTGGCCTTCCAGTGCCTGAAGGGAGCCCACAAGAAAGATGGAGAGAGACTTTTTACAAGGGCATGTAGTGATGGGACAAGGGGGGATGGATTCAAACTGATAGACAGTAGGTTTTGATTAAGTATTAGAATGAAATTCTTTACTGTGAGGGTGCTGAGGCACTGAGACAGGTTGGCAGAGAAGTTGTGGGTGGCCCACCTCTGGAAGTATTTAGGGCCAGGTTGGATAGGGCTCTGAGTAACCTGGTCTAGTGCAAGAAGTCCCTGCCCACAGGAGGCATGCTGGACCTAGATGATCTTTAAGACCCCTTCCAACCCAGGCCATTCTATGATTCCCTAAGTCTGTGCTTATTTGGTTCTCTAAGAACTCCTGGGCGTAAACTGAAGAGATTACCTTCCTACAGCATTCCACAGATCTTTAAGCACTAGAGAAGTTACAGAAGACTGGAAGATTCCTTAGGTCCTTCCAGGAAAACTGAAAATTGGTTAAAAAATCATATGATTAGCTATTGGATAATAAGCCTGATATCACTTTTCATAAAAGCAGTGGAAGAAATATTGTAGAAATCTGTAAGTAGCAAATAAATGAAAAAAATTATTAAGTAAACACATGAACTCTTCAAATAAATTAACAGCTAAAAATGTTTCCTTAAATAAATTTCAAATTTCAGATTTCAAGTACAAGTTTCATCAAGCTATATAACTGTATTTTGGAAAGGTGCCTGTGTCTTCATGGCAAGTTGAATTAATTAAGTTAGAATCCAGAATATCAATAAAGCATGTGTTTAGTGGAAGCAAGTCAGGGATCATAAGCTTAGAAGCTGAGAAGGTACCTAAGAAGGTACAAAGAGCTCTTTAACCAAGCCAAGGAAGGCATAGCAAAAATTGGTGTCTGTCAGCAAAAGCCAAACACATTATGGAAATAACTGCAATTTTTGAAGGTGTAGCAGACTAATTGTTGGAAGAAGCAACCCAGGGAAGTACTTTGTGTTACATTGTGGTTCCTGTTCCAATTTGCACAGTTCTGTTATGCTTCAGTACAAGCCTTAGAGTTTTGTGACACTATTTAGCTAGGTTCCCTCTCACTCCCTCTGAAACCTATATTTAAACTGATGGCTACCCTAATTGAAGGGAGTGGAATTATCTTTGCAACTCACCACAAGTGCTTAGTCATTTTGCTAAATGGTCCCGTCATTATTAAATGATGAGTACCCTGTAATCACCTGATGTTCTGTTGCAGTTCCAGAAGCATGTTCAGCTTTTCCATCAAGCATTTGAATGTGAGCAATACAACCTTGCTTTCAGTATTATTTTTGGCACCTCTTTCATGTTACTGGAACATCAGTGCCTGTCTCTGGCTAGCTCATTACCAACCTTTGTTGCTTGCTTGGCTGGAGTTGAAGAAAATATGTGCAAATCTTCTATAATTCCATGTGCCATGCATGAGGTAAGGTGCCTCAACTGTTTATGAAAATATGATGGAAAGACACCTGCAGAGGAGTGCTTGAAGCAATACAGCCCCTCCACCCTTGCAGAAAAGCTCTGCAAACACACTCCTTGGGACAGGCAAGTTCAACTGATGCCAAAGGGCAAGGGCCCACTGGCTTCGCTTTTAAGGTGCCCTTCTGAGGACACCTCCAGATTGCTCCCTCTGGCCCCATCCAGGACCAAAAACAGTCAGTGCCATCTGCCTACTGGAGCTGGAATTGCTTTTTTTCACTGCCAAATAATCGGTTTGAGGCAAGACAAGTCACTTGAACTAGTCTCCTCTAAATAAGAATGTTCACCTAGCAAATTTACTATTATTTAATAAAAAACCACAACTGACTGAACTCCCAAGAATATTGCCATTATTTTTTGTTATTATGGGTACAGAAAGTTAGAAAAAAAAGGAAATTGTTAAAATGGACAAAAAAAAGCTACATGGAGAGCCCAATTAATCTGGGTTAACACAGCAATACCATAGTTGAGACTTAAACCTAAGCCATTCTCTGTAGTGACAAAGGAAAAACAGAAACATTATCTTTTTTCATTCCACTGAATGAAAACAGACAGTGATGCTTTACCTCGGCTCATTAAGTTAAAACACCATGTTATAATAGGATGCTGAGCTGGAATCTCAGCCAGCTCTTGCGTGACAAATTAGGAGCAATCTTTGGATATTTATAGAGACGAATACCTTTACTACTGCGCTATCTGATCGCAAAAAGTCATTCTCAGTATTGTAACGAGGCTTATTCAAAGTTTGTTGCAACCTGGGTGAAGCTCTCCCAAAGGGCAATCCAGCAGCTGGGGTGTCCTTGTGCTCCCATGATCTAGCCTTTCCTGGGAAGCATATTTTCTGAGGTCTGCACCCCCATGGACAATTAAGCATTTTTACTCTAGGACCATGTGATAATTCAGTAAAACAAGATTTCTTTCTACTACGTGGAGAGATAGTCTGGGGATGAGGAAAAGAGACACAAAAGATGTTGTAAAACATCTTTAAGGAAAACATCTCTCTGCATCTCATGTGGCATAGGCCTCCAGTAACTGTTTATTACATTAAAAAAGAAAACTCATCAATCATTTTAAACACTGGTGCTGGACCAGCAGTAAATCATCTTTGCAAATACAATCTTACTATGGCAATTGTGCTGGTGTTAAGAGAGCTGGTACTAAATAATAAACTCAGAGTCAGGCAGGCTCCTTTTGGAAGCTATGCTCTCATGGAAATCTTGAGCAAATTGTCACTGATTTTTTTCTTTTTGAGCACACGCTTGTTCCAAAAACAAGAACTGTAGGTTGAAGGCTAATTTTGTGGACAAGGGGGTGAATGTGAGAATACTGATATATGTGGTGAAACTATATTGCTCTTGGCATACTGAGGACAGTTTTGGTAGCAGATTAGACATACTTCATAGTAGAGAAAAAAGTATGAAAAAAACTTTCTGATCTACAGCATGTGGACATTCTAAATAATACTTAAAAGGATGGTGATTTAGCCAAAACATTTTAACTGGAGGGTTTCCAGTGTTTTGTTTCAGATCTTCAAAGAACTTAATCACTAAAATCTTGAGCCAGATAAGGAGAATGTGCATGTTACCATCCCTCCAAGCCTGCTCTCCAACCTGGCTTTAGGTTTTAGAGATTAAGCCAGTCATCAACATGAAAGATACATCTCACTTGCTTGACTATGTGTGTTAGTCACTGAAGAAACTCTAACTTAAAGTTCAGCAAACAGGGAAAAAGCAGCAGTCTCCTTTTCTTGTTTCAAGAGTAAACATCTGGACAAGAAGGCTGGCATATGATTATGGTACAAAAGGCCCAGAGGCTGTGATAAATCAGTTTATTTTTGTGATTGCAAGAGAGAGGGGAGTGTGCTTCCATTCCATCGTCTATCCCCTCTCAAATAAATGTGAATAGTTAAGGAACAATTGTAGAAAGAGTTTGTGTCACTCCTGTTGAAACACCTGCTCTTCCTCTGTATGTTAGAAAATGAACACTGCAAACATAAAAACGATTGTGTTGTTGAAGGACAAGGCCATAAGCAAAGGAGGTGATTCTTTTGTCCTCCTGAAGGAAGGCACTTAGTGCCAGCAAAAAGACCGGGAAGGCCTTTTGTGTATATCTCACTGCAGATCTCAGGGCATTCATTCCACTCACTTTTTCCTGCCAAAGTTTCAATTATTCTACTCTTCTTAGGGGGACAGGCAGCCTGGTAGTCACTCTATTGGCAATGCCTTTGTTGCACACAGCCTTTGGTGAAGGTCCCTCTGAAATGAGTGCAGCCCTAGGGCAGCTGGTTAAGCATTTGCATTGTTTGGGAGCAAGATTATTCCTTGTCTCCCCAAAAAGTAGACTGCCACTTAATTCTTGACTGCAAAGGTAATGAGTAGAAACC
Source organism: Corvus moneduloides (assembly GCF_009650955.1). Taxonomy (NCBI): domain Eukaryota; kingdom Metazoa; phylum Chordata; class Aves; order Passeriformes; family Corvidae; genus Corvus; species Corvus moneduloides. The sequence goes on along the minus strand of NC_045476.1, from coordinate 32,419,646 downwards.
CTAAAAACAGGTTGTTCCCATTTTACTTAAATTATTTCTTCAGCCAATGCCCTTTTGAACACATGGTCAGTGATCGTTTGGAGTGAGCTGCGCACTCAGGCAGCTCTTACAGAGCTCACACTTTAATTTGGGAAATAAGTACGATTTCCCTGTCTAGCAGAATTACCTGGCACCACCTAAATGTAAAAAATAACTTGTCCCTTTATAATCAAAGTAAAACAATTACAGATGACCATGATTTTATTGTACGGATTTCAGATTTTCTGGCTCATTGCTAGACCAGTAGGCTTTACAGTACAGGTCCAAGGTACTTCCAGTATATACAAATGAGAGACCTCAGTTCAAACTTCTCATGCACCTATCAGGACTCTAAAACTGAATTACTGTCATGGCTGAAAGCTGATGTGTTATTCATCATCCAGTGAGATATAATTGTAAATAGCAATTATTAACTGAAGCAAACACAAGAAATATTCCATGAGGTTTAGGATATATTTTACCCAAACAACAACGTCAGTAGTCACTGTCTGCGTACTGCAAATACCAAAGACAGATACAACAGAGAAGGAAATTCAGATCTTAATTACTGAGATATGATGATCCAAATGGCAATAATTACTCCCCAAAACAAACTTCCAGAAGTCTGCTGCAAGAATGGAAAGTCAGCTTGTCACCATTGCCTGCTAGGAAGCCACTTGTTTTCTCACTGCAGCACCTGTTCAGTTTGCTGTTCTACAAATCATTGAATTTAGAACAATCAATCAGTGCAATTTTGTCTTCACAAGCACTCTGTGTTTCCCTCATATGGATATTAGTACGTCAGAGAACAGATTTTTCAAGAGATAAAAGGAAAACAGCAGCCATCATCTGTTACAGGAAACAGACTAATACGATACTCATTATATACACACACTTTCCTACTTTATTTGCCTGACAATAATTTTCATGCGCTAAGATAAATCAATACACTGAATTTCTTTTGCTCTTCTTAGTCTCTGTGCTGTAGCAGTGCATCAGAGGTAAATCTCTTGCTTCCTGGTGGTTTGAGCATCACAGTAGAATGCTGAGTCTTGAGAAGTTTGCCCCTCCTGATAGAAAGACATGCCTAATTATCTATCCAAGGAGTGGAGCATGTTTGCAGAGGTCACACTGCTCAGGCAACTTACACAACAGTTTTGCTGCTCTGCTTAAAAAGGATTTTAGTATTTAAATTGTAAACCAGATTTCCTCTATAAATAGAAGATAAAAGAGCCAACAAAACTGTATCTATAATGTAGATGCATAGTTCATAAAAAGACACATATTTGGCAGTAAACCAGGAGTTTGCTTTATGCATTTCCTGTCTTGAGTCAGAAAAACTGAACTCCAGGGATCTCTATCTATGCAGTATGTTGAAAAGTGCAGAAATGAAATGTTCCTCCTGATTAGAAGTTAAGAAAATCAGGAGTTTTATTCTATCAAAGAACTGATTAAAAATAACTATTTCATATCCTATTTAGGTAAAATTTATCCCCAAGACTGACAATGCAGAACATAACTTGGAAGGGAAGGATGCTTACAAAGCTGCATGTGGTGCCTCCACAGCTCAGGCCAAATGGGCTGCATGTTTTTTTGGTCAGTCAGAAAGCTGCTGCTGCTGCTGTGGCCTTGGTACCCCTGCAGGTTTGTGCAAAGACAGATGGCACTGTGCTATTTTGAACCATTTCGAAAACTCTGGATCTCAAATCCCAAACTAGCAGACTGCTTTATTTTCCACTACATCATTCCAGTTGACACTACAAATGCAATGCACAACTGCCTTCAAATCCTGCCAGGAGAGTCTCCAGCACTGTCTGTCTCCATCCTATTGAACATATGCTGTCTCTGCAACACGTTTCTCAGGACAGAGACTGGCTGATTGTGTGGATATTTCAAGAAGCCTTTAAAATTCCCCTAAACAGCCTGATTAAAAGGCTTTGCATGTGGAAAATAGAGCTGCAACCATGGAGGTTTGGATTAGACTGTTGCATGGGCCATGCCCCAGTTGTACTGCAGGGAAAAGGAGAAATAAAAGCAGTAGATGAATGTGTAAAACTGTGAAACAGTCTCTATTTTTATGTCAAATGCTGATCAGGGTGTGAACCACTGCAAAAAAGCACTGATACAAGGTCTCAGAGCCCTACTGAAGAGCAACATTTGCCAAGACTCAAAACCAGGCTGGTGATCAGCTGTCCTATGGCAACACAGGGCTTTATGTAAATACAAGAAGATTTTGGTATGAATATTTCACCAAAAGAAAAAGACACATAGCAGATGAGGAAAAAATTAAACTATTGCCCAAAAGCAGAAACAGTGGAAGAGGTAATGAAATGACAAACAGTGAAGTACAAATATTCCAGCCCCTTCCCGACTGTCCAAGTAAAATTCATAGAACAGAAATGCTTCTTATTGGTAAAATACAATGAGAAGATAGAGCACTATCTACTTCATTTGGAGTGCCTGCAATCTCTTGACAAAGATAGAAATGCCACAGCTCCATGTCATGAAGAGATGTATTTCCTGCTGATTTTTTCTTCCTTGGATTAATTTTTTTTCTTGGTACCATTTAATGTATTTGTCGGCAACACAAACAGTGGGATTGAGTGCACCCTCAGCAAGTTCGCCAACAAAACCAAGCTGTGTGGTGTAGTTGACCTGCTGGGGGGAAAGGATGCTATCCAAAGGGATTTTGATAGGCTGGAGACATGGGCCAATGGTGGGTTACATCAAAGGCCACGTGCCCAGCAGATTGAGGGATGTGATTTTTCTCCTCTGCTCCACTCTTGTAAACACCCCATCTGTCCAGCTCTGGGCCTCCCAACTTAAGAAGTACCTGGGCCAGGGGAGGGCCATGAAGATGCTCAAAGGGCTGGAGCACCTCTCCTATGAAGACAGGTTGAGAGAACTTGGGTTGAGAAGAGCCTAGAGAAGAAAAGGCTCCAGGGAGACCTTAAAACAGCCTTCCAGTACCTAAAGGGAGCTACAAGAGAGCTGGAGAGAGACTTTTCACAAGGGGCTGTAGTGACAGAAGAAGGGGAAATGGCTTCAAACTGAAAGAGGATAGGTTTAGACTGGATATCAGGAAGAAATCCTTTACAATGAGGGTGGTGAGACACTGGAACAGGTTGCAAGGAAGTTGTGGGTGTTCCACTTCTGAAAGTTTTCAGTTCCACATTGTATGCGGTTTTGAGCAGCCTGGTCTAGTGGAAGGTGTCCTTGCTCATGGCAGGGGGCATGGAACTAGGGGATCTTTAAGGTATCTTCTAACTCAGGCCATTCTATGATTTTATTAATGCCCTTTCAATTTTAAAACAATGCACTGAGGGTAAACAGGGGTAAAGGATTATTGTGAGATACCAATGAGAAGAAAATTAGATAATTAAAATAAGATTTTCTTTTAAAAAATGAATATATAAGACAGTATTCCCTTCCCCAAGGAATGAATTTATTCTTTTCTGTCAAAAAGGTAATACTGAACAAGCTGGAAAAACATTCGATCCAAATTGGAGACCCAACTAGAAAATTAGATATTTAATTAACACATTCAGAAATGCATGAACTGTAAAATCTCTGGAATGGAAGAATATTCAGGTAAGATTTCACTGGAAAATGAGAAACGGCATTTGAATTGATAAAGTAGATGCAGTGTTAACATACTGAAGAAGGCACACCTTCTAGGAGGAAATAAATTTCTTTCTACAATCTGCTTAGTATCATTATACTTGAAATTATTTCTAGCTTATATATTGATATCAAAAAGTATAAAAATAACCATATAAACCCCAGCCCCTTTAAGATTAATGATTAAGACTCTTTAAAACTTTAAGATTAATGTAAGTTTTAGTCGCAAAATACACATATTAAATTATTAGGGCAGAGAAATGAAATCCTTGCTGTTTTCAGGTGCTAAATCATTTGCAGTATGACTAAGAGAAGAACACCAGAGAGTTAATATTTGAAGAAAAAAATCCAAGACCTAAGGAATCACAGAAAAAAAGCTCTCCATAGAATGTGCAGAGATTTTTGCTGAATCAGCTTAAGTAGAGATTTTAAGTAGAATTTGATGGCTTATCTGGAGTAAAGCTTATGATGTTTCACTAAATGTTTGGCATCCTTGGTCTCAGGGGCTTTCTGTTCAAGTATTTGATGCTGATTATGTGATACAGGTCACCACCTATGTATTATAGTTTTCCATTCAGTGTTTTCTCTCCACCCTCCTTTTTCACCACTGTTTTTCTGCATCTCCTTTATTCTTATTTCAGGTGTTTCCTTCGTCCCTGTTTTATTCCAGATATTATCATCAGTTATATCCTTTATTCTATTGTTGCATCTACCAGTTCCCCTCTACTTTTTTTCTGGTGGGTTTTTTTTGACAAATACTTTTCTTTGAAACCTTAAGCATCGTGGTTGTTTCATGCCCCTAGGTGATGTGGATTGGTAGACTGTGGTGGGGTGATAAAACAGTTGTTGTCAAGACACCTGTCTCAGACCAGAGGAGTTCTTCACAGAAATCTGGAAAAATTGACTTATTTGAGAAGCCTCAGGTACTCCAAGAACACAGGCATGTGTGAGAGTTTCTGTGCTAGGAAACCTTAGTGTTGTTCATCACGATCTCTATGTTGAACTGAAGTACTGAATCCTCTAAAATATGATAGGCTTCCTCCAGTTCTTAATACACTATTACTGATTGAAGCAGTTTGGTGTAAGCTGAGGCAAGAGCAAAACCACTAATGATTGTTTTCTCCGAAAAATCTGCACTTCTCTTTTTCATCCCTCTTCTGAAACTGGTGAAAAGAAACACTTTAAATATTGCTGCTGGTAGTTTCAATCTAATAGTGAGCTTTGTGACAGTCGCACGTCTGACAGCATTGAAATGCACAGAGAACACTTAGTCTGACACATTAACAGATGCACAGTGAGGCTGAAATATTCTGGATATGCTGAATTTGCTGGGCATAACATTTAGCTGTGCATCTGTGCATGTAGCCACAGCATGTTCCAGTTCATGGCATGTGCAAAGCCGAGTTTAATTTCATAGGCACAGTGGTGAGTTGTCCAGGATTTCTGAATGACAAGCAACCTTCACAGACTATCTGCTGGGCTGCTGAGTGGATGTGAGTCAGAAGAAGAGCTGGAAAAAGGAATGTGAGAGGTGACCTGTAAAAGCAATTTGTGTCTTTTAGCAGCTGCCAAGCTAGTAGGTACGCATCTGCAGAAACTCTATCTGTGGACTCTATTTAAGCATGCTCAGCACCAAGCTCTGCCAGAGAAGCTGAGTAATGGCACAAGAAATCCCCAGTATCCTTTAGAAAAGTACTTGGGATTTCTGTGGATGAGTCCATCTGAAAACTGGAAAAGATTGAAATGAGTATTTTTAAAATTTCTTTTCTCCTTGTCTTCAGTTTGTTACTAATAGGAAGAGTTTGATTCAGGCAGCAATTTAGATAATAAAGGTGAACGCTAGATTGAGATTGCAGGAGTTTAAGATGTAGAGAACCCTGTCATTTTGCCTTAGAAAATCTGTGGCTAGTTGGTGTGTTTGCCATAAGAGGCTGGCGGATGTGTTTGTAAATCAGTTAAATAGCAGAGCAGTGAGGTTGCTGGTCAGAGAGGGGCCTTCTGTCAGCTGCTCAAACTGAAAAGGTCACAGCAAGGGTAGCACTGATGACACGATCCTGTTCATCAGCTTGTCCTTGCCTATGGAGAGGGAGAGCAATGTGCTGCTAATTTTGTCTGTGACACTGAATTACTGTGACTGGAGGTCCAAGAGGATGGAAATGAGCCAGCCCAAAACTTGATGCCCTCTGTTTAAGATCTGTGAAAGTAGCACAAGCTGAAGCCAAACTGCCACACGCTCAGCTGGGACAGTTGTTGTGCATTTTGACAGGAGATCTGACTTTGTTAGGGAATGGATGCCAATCCACAATAATTAAGAAGAAGCAGATGGGTGAGGTAAAGATATATTTGCTCATTTCTTTGACTTGTGGTCAGGCAGTAAGAAAAACACAAAGGAACAAGAAAAAACTGGTACCTCCCAAGGACAGCTGATCAAGTGCCATTTCCCAAACCATCCGTTCCTCCAACCTGGCACCACAGAAGCAGGACGACCCTATTTGATCCACAAGCGTCTGGCATCAGCCATCTTTCTAGCTTATGGACCCTGTTGATTTGTCACCACCGTTTCGTTCCCTATGTCTGTGTTCCTCACAGCCTCTTCCATGCCACTTCTTAGTCCCTTCGGCTCTTTGTTATTTTCTCCCCCATCCAGAGGCATTTACCCAAATTTGCTACAAGAACCTGATATTCAGATGGCACCGCTGCTGCTTAAGTCTCACAGAAAGAAAATTGTCTAACCAGTTAATATAAATTCCTACTTTTTTTTTTTTTTTCCCCAAAACATAGACATGTTTGATGATTACCATTTGAGTTCTGGAAGAAAGGAGGAAGTGTATGCAATCTGGTCATGCTAAGAGCCTGGAGAAAGCTGACCTGCAGAGCCCTGCTATGCTTTACAGACCACATCTCAGCTTTGGGTGCCTGGGCTCCTGGTGGCTGGGAGCCTGAGGGCCACTGAAATGTCAGTAAGCAGAGGAGAGAAGGAGCTGGGTCCAGAGCAACAGAGACAGCATTCTCAATCCACCTGCAGCAACAGGATGCAGCCTGACCTGAGTGTTGCTGAAATAAAAGCTGCCTGCTGCAAAATTTAGATGTGAGCTGCAGACACATTTAGATGTGAGGGAACTAGGCAGAGCAGTAAATGGAGTCAGAGGATGAGGGTGGGAGGAGAAGGGAGATACTGGCTAGCCAAGAAGCCTGCAGCAAGTGTGTGTGTGAGGAGAGCTCCCCAAATTTCTTTTATTTTGGAGACAGCTGAAGCAATTGAAATATTACTGAAATGCACAACTTTTAGTAATAAGAGGTGTCCTAAGCCTGCTGCCCTCACATGGGGCTGTGGGGAAGCTCAAAGGCAGGCAGGCTGGGAACTGGGAGAGAAATGCAGGGGAACTTGTGTACCTGTCTGCCCTATATTATGATTTTTCTTGTGTTTAACATGGCTTTTAATTGGACTGAATACATTACTTTAACAATTATGTACAAAGTAAATTTCTTAAAAAAAAATAACAGCCATAGGTAAGTCTTAAGGAAGAACTGGAAATGACCAGCTGGGAAGTAATAGAAATTAATTTGGTGTGTAAGTGCCATGCACACCACTGAAAAGCCACAAAACCAGTGCAGAAAAAGCTGGATGTGCAGCACTGTTGGTAAAGCAATCACACTGGGAATACAGGATAGTGTCTGAATGCTGTGACGAATATCTTACTGGATAATTCGTGATGAGGGAAACTAGAAGGAGGGCAGATCCAGGTCTGAACACAAAATGGGAGTTTGTCAAGCTCATCATGTCCCACTCTTCCTCCCTGTTCCCCACTCTCTCTCTGATCCTCTCAGAATAAAGTGAAAATGCAAAACAACTCTAGTATTACCCATTCATTTACTTTCCTGTATGAGGACAGGGTGTAGCCCATTATTCTAATTCCAGAAAAAAACAAACTCCTTCATAAATTTAATGCTCTGGTTTCAGTGCATTCCTCAGCAGAAAGGATGTGGCACACCACAAATACCACCCAGGAACCAGATGCAATGCAAACTGAGCTGCTATACAAGCATTCCTTCATCCCTGGAGGGGACACTATTACAAAGTCAAGATAACAGACTTAAGCAATTAAGATATGCTCTATGCATTAATGGAGAGAAATCTGTGGATTCCTGCAAGCTTGCAGGCACTTAGTGGAGAGCTGCTACATAGGCTCTTTTCTCAAGGTAAAGGAAGTACCGGAAAGTATGGCAGTGTAAAAAAATATTTTCAGCTGACATGATGTTACAACACCACTTAAATGTCCTGCCTTCTCATGCTGACCTAGAAACTCAGCAGGGTCGTGTGCCCCCTGATATAACCACGTCCAGTCCTTTGCTCTGAGCAAAATAATGCTTAGGTTTGCCTAAGGGAATGTAAAATGCTTTGAGAAGCTGTATTTGAAGTTCGTGTCACTCCCTCTCTCCTGTAGCTTTTGCAATCACCAACTTCTGCACTTTTAGAGTCAGATCAGTTTTAGCCACTGATACACTGCTGTTTTTTCTCCATATGCCCTTTTCTCCATATGTTGGTTTTCCTCCATATGCTCTTTTCATATATAGAGGGTGGGTTACAGAGAGCTCATTAGCCTTTGCATGTCCTTCATAACCTCTAACTCTCATCCTGTGATGCCAGGAAGTCAAATTTGGCAACTATCTTATTAAATGCATATTTTTGTCTACATTTAAATTAGTGGAAAACTTAAGATGTTACCTATGAAAAATGCAAAGAAAGTCTTTAAGTCCTGGTCAAACTAATACAGAAATAGTAGACCATTCCTAACTTCATTAGTCAAGTTATTGACTGTCTTGCAAAGAATCCCATGTGATTCCCATGATCCCACAATCCCACGTACAGAAGCAGGAAACCAAGAGGTTGCCATTGCTCCAGGGAGACTGACAAATATGCTAATTTTATGTTAAGTGAGCATTTACTGAGTGAAGAAAGTACATATTTTCAAGGTGCTAAACTGAAACTAAATCAAATTTGGCTGAGAAAGATATGACAGATTGATGATTTACATTAGCAATTGTAATAGTATTTTGCTTTGAAGATGTCTCTCAATATCAGTATTTCTGAGATGTCTCATCACCCACAACTCAAAAAATTCTTTTCAAATTATTCGATGTCTCATCACCCACAACTCAAAAAATTATTTTCAAATTGTTCTAAAAACAAAGCTTTTTTTTTTTTTTCTGGAGTATTTATTTTGGAGTAGCTGGAGCAGCTGGAGTATTTTAAACAATTCAATTTTTCTGACACTTGATGATAAATTCATTTCTCTCCCTGGACATTTTTGAAACAACTGTATATATGATGGTGCAACTTTCACCCAGTTTGGATTCTGCAACTGATAAGAAGGATCAGGAGGCAATTTTTTGATCAATAAGCACTTCATGTAACAATGAGACAGATGACAATCTCTCTCCAAAAAAAGAAAAAGAAAATTCAGAACACAGTCTGAAGAGGACAGAAAGTAGAAACAAAAACAGTGGCAGTATATATTATCTTGCTATCAGACTGAACAAAAAAAAATGTTACCTTTTGGTGGGAGACTGACTGTAACCTTACTCAACTTCTTCAGTTGCAAGTGGGGTACAACTCTGGTGTTAAGGTAGCTGAGAGCCACTGAGGTAGATTTGTGAGTTCATATAGTCATAAAGGAGAGATTTCTAGGTAGTGGTCTACATTTATGGGAGAGGAAACAGGCTTCTCTAAGAGAAAGTTGTAAACATGTGAGTTTATTCCTGTTATATTTAAAGGAGCTGTTTATGAACTAGTCACTGTATTGCAGATTAAATACAGTTTTATTATGGCATATAAATCTAAGAATCAGTGACTGTCATGGTCAGTGGCATAACACTGCTACTATTATGTCAGATTTAGTATCAGAATAAACAACCAAGCTGCAGCACAAGGAGCCATTAGTGATGTTGACTGTGCTGTAGAAAACCTTTGAATCTAATTCAGGAAGCAATTTAAACTCAATGCTATCCCTAATACTGTACTACACTATCCTATCCTATCCTATCCTAGTACCATATGACATTATTCTCTTGAAATTTCGGCAAAACATTCAAATAAGGTACCCTAATTTAAAACCCCTCCCCCCAAAATAAAAAAAAGGAAAAAAGCCCAGCAAAGGAAATGACAGAATCATTTCAAATAATCAGTCTCTGCTGAGTGGTGTCAGCTCTATTGGCTTGACAAGTTTTAAAACAATGTCACTGATGCAACCACAATGCCTGTTGTTATTTACAGCATGGGCATAGCTGAAGCCATTGGGAATCCCCCAATCTTCTGAGTGAGTTCCTTCTCCATGACAACTAATAGTGTTTTAACTGTACCCTGAAATATGCAGATGTAGAAAGCATTACTGTACCTATCAGAAAGGGCTTATTTAGAGAGTGTATATATACAGCTTTAAAATTTGCTGAGCAGAAACACTTGAAAATAGACATCAGACAGGTTTTGGTTCTGTAATTTAAACAATGAGATAATTTCTTTTAAAAGAAATGCAAAGTAGCCTACAGTCAAAGGTCTGGCTTAACAGGAAAATGTTGAAGTGTCTTTATATACTTCTCTTTCTTTTTGTGATAGTGGGAGTTAAGCAAATTATTCACCATGAATAATTTAGTCTACGAATTTATAGTTCTATATAAAGGTCCTAAAGAAAGATTATCTTATCTTCACATTTATTCATTGCTTAATATTGTTTGAGGAACGTGTTTATTTTACTATTTCTTGGATATACTCATGCAGAACAGGTGGTTTTTTTTCTTCTACAAAGAGCAGCAGCACAAAATAAACTTACTTTACATTCTATATACAGTCTACGTAAGTGGAGTTTAGTAGTGTGAAGATCGTGTTGAGCCTTTGAACAGAGATAAATTTCATCCTAAAAAGCTGGAGAGCTTAAAACCGCATGGACAGGCCCAGGCTTCTCGGAGAGAATGAAAGCTGTCCAGGCCTAAGGCAGCTCTGAGCCCCGACACACAAAGGTGCATTAGTGCAGCACTTCTCCAGGATCCCTGGTCCTACACTCCTTTTGGGGGTTTGTTCTTTCAGGCACAGGAGCACATGCCATGAAATTCCTATCTAATTCATACTCCAGAAACTCCCACATCCCTTGTTCTTCCCAGGTTCTCCAGCAACCTGAGCAAACTTTCTCCTAGGAAAGAGATTCTAGGAAACCTCTGGTGCTTCTGGCATAAGAGGCCACTGCAGATCAGAAGAGGACACAGACACCTTCAAATTATCAATGATGGGAGTGAAAACTAGTACAGCTCTTGAGGGAGACGTTTGACTTGAACCCAATGAGCCTCTAAAATATGGGGCCTCAGTCACTTCCCTTTCCATCTGACAACCTCTGCAATATTTTGGTCAGTCTATGTGTTGTTTTGCTATGATTTTTCCCTAAGTGAAACAAGTGTCAGATAAAACCTGAGCTTCTTTTAAATTTTCAAACAATGAGTGAGTTTTGAATAAGATGTAATTTCTTTATCTGTCTTTACAAGAAATGGCATGGAAATAATCTGCACCCTTAGCCAAAATAATCTAGCCAGAACACTATTTCTATAGCTATTTCTGATCAAAACATTAGGGCATATTCACATTTTTTGGGCATGTTTTATATCTGGAACTATGGGTAGAAGTTGCACAAGCCAGGTAAAGTAATGTAAACTTTTAAGACCTGTGCCTTGGCTTATTAAAGACAATTTTTTTGTCAATTCTGTCTGTTATCTTAGGGCAGTTCTATTCTAATTTTTGATTTTTCCTTTGAATATACTTGGAGAAAAATTATAAGATACTGTACTTTCAGCTTCAGGAATACCTCTGACTTTTTCAGACTGTGTAACACTTTTTTTTTTTTTTTAAGTGATTTAAAAGCCTTGAAGGTGCTCTGAGTTCTTCAGTTTCGCTATCTATGCCATTAGAATTTCATGGGGCCAACAGCACATTTTATTGATGTCATGTTTCTTTGGCACTTGAACGTAGTTGTGTCTGAAATAAATTAGTATTAGATACTACACAGTACAGGCAATATAATTCCTGTCTTCCTGTGGTAGGGAAAAGTTGTATAACCAAGATATACCACCTTAACAAAATACAGGAGTTAGGAAAAGGTCAGTCTAATTACTAGAGTTTAAGTTTTCATTTTATTCCCTTGCTTTTAAATAGTGTTATCAGTGTTTTGAATGTCAGATAAGACTTGTGAAAATACTCTGTTCAAGATGGCACTAACCAAATTAAATTGCCTTACAATCTCCTTTTCTTTTCTTTTCCTTTCCTTTCCTTTTTTTTTTTTTTTTCAGAGCCAGTAGATTAATACTTTGGAAAGAACTGTAAAACAATGGGATAATTTTCTCAGCAAGATTCTGTCGACTGATTTATATGAAACAATTTTCTGAGACATGTTAAAGCACAAGTGAAATAACTTTAGAATTTAGGGGAGTACTGCATCCTGTTAGAGGCTGGTTTGCATGCTAGAAGACCATGAGAATAAAGGGTGACCTTCTGGAGCTGTTGAATGCCCATGAAAGATTTGAAGACTGGGAATCAGTGAAGTCTCTTCACAGAGAATAGTGCAAGAGGAAATGAAAAGGCAGCTGCCATTACAAAGTATGAGAGGGGCTGAGAGGTGAAGAATCACCTGAAGGGTAAGAGTGAAAAGTTTGTGGGAGGAAATGGCTCCAGCTGATTTTTGGAAGAGCAAAGCTGGCTATACTCATGACAACTGAGATTACCTAAGCACCTAATTTAATCCAGTTTGCCTGGGGTTGACCATCTGCCTCTCTGGAGTTGCAGCAGATGAATCCTGCAATATTCTGAAGAATGGGAAGAAGATGTTGCATGGATGCTGAGAGGCATCAATGAATATTTTTGGCTTCTCTTCTTCATTTTAGTTCTCAAATAAAAGACAAAATTCACTTGGGCTACCCTAATTTCTGACTCAGAAGTTATTTGGGTCAAACTGGCAATTCTAAGTGTTTATCATGTCCCTTGGATGGGAGACCTGTAGATGGGAAATATTCCTTTCTGAATATGGCTTGTAGGTAGGATTTCTCAGAGAAAAACCAGACGGATCAAAACCAGAGATCTGGAAGAAAAGAAAAATTACTTTTATTTCCATCAGGTTTTGACTAGAAGAGCTGTGGAACATTTCTGCCTTTACCAGAAACACTTCAAAGAGTGAGTATGGACAGACAGATCTGAGATCAGAGAGACAGACAATAATAAATCCCAGAGGTGTTTCAACCAGGCTGATAGCATTATACAGGAGGAATAGGGGAAAGAGAATTGTCCAGATGTTATATTTTTGTATGACAATTCATACATAACTCATGCAGGGGAAAGCACATCTTTAATATTCAACTTCTACCTGCTGTAGCAGGAGGGCTCCCAATATGACAATATGCATTCTCACTGAGATTACAATACTGAATGTTAATGCTGGTGCCCAGAAATGAAGCAGCAGGAAGTTACCTTGAAGTAAGTTGGTGGATGAATTGACTGCATACTAGCTGGTTTTTTTCTCATTATCAGTGAAAGTAGGCTGAGCTACGCTGCACTCAGATTGTCTCTCTGCACTGCAAAATGAAGGAGAGCAGCAGAGCTCAAGCTGTGGAGCTCTGAATGTCAAACTACTAACATATATAATGAAGTGTTAACCTCATTATGATCATGAAGTAATAGTAGATACATGTCAAAGATGTGTAGCAGAAGAATACTTTTAAATTATTCATGATCTATTTACAGCTCTGCACTATCTTCTAAGATGCAAATTTAAAAGCTGACAAAAAGTGCCTGACAGTATAGAGATCTAATTCTAAACTGGTGTTTTATATATATATATATTAGCATTAACTTCCTATCAGGTGATGTCAATGTCTAACAGCATACCCAAACTGAGCACCAATTAGAACTATGCCTATATCCTTTGCAGAATTTTTAAATCAAGGCTATCAAAACCCCCTTTTCAATGATGGTAAGTGTTCTCAAAGAGATAAAGTGTTCATTCCTTGGCATGAAACAAACCCTCTAAGTGATAAAACTCTGCAGTTGTGTGGAAGCATGGACACTGAAGCTGATTTTGAAAGTGTGTGTTGGTTTTGGTAGGATGAATAACATGGGAGGTCATCGATGGTTTTCAGCTACAAGTGTTGAAGCACCAAATTGCCAGGCTTTTTCTATAGAAAAGAAAGTATCTTATCTAGGAATAAAGAATGATTACTTCCTGGAATAATTGCCATTAGTCACTGCTGGAAATTCAAAGCATTTTGAACTTTTGCCTCCTATTATTCAGTATCTATTTGTAGAGAGAAGCCATACAACAAAAAAGCAATTCTTCTTTCTATACCTACCTAAGCCATGAAGCAATGTCATTTATCTTCTCCTTTTTGTGAAGTTTTTCTGTGTTCTCTCCTTTGCACACTTGAAACTAACTACTTGGCTAGTAGTTAGAGTTGGTCTTACCTCCCATCAGTTCGAGGTGGTGAATGTCACAATGAATCCAGAGAAATGTCTCCTCACCAATTTTAATTTTCACCACAAACACCAGTAAAGAAACAGAAACTCCAATCAGGGAACAATAAAAAAGTCTTTACATTAATGTCAGGAAAACTCCACCACATCTAGAAATTGACCTTCTACCACTTCTTCTCAAGGAAACTGACTTTTGTGAAAAGAATCCAGGCCCTTGGGGTTGATTTCTAGGGCCTCTCTTTAGCTGTAGAGTGATGGCAGCTGCTTTTGTAAGAAGGAAGGCAGACCTGAAAGGTGTCTCCCCTTTGGCTACTTTTACTAGAAGTCCCTGAAGAACACTAGCTTGAGGCGGAGACAAAAACAGAGCCCACAGAGGTGAGCTGCAGGGACAGCTGTCAATTCTGAAAATTATAATCCGTGTGATGATGACTCATATTATGTCAATTGTTTCCAAGTGGATATTTAAGTATTTCTGAAAAGATACAATTTAACTTGGAGTGGTTGGTGGAGATGAAGGCAAGAAGCATATTCCCTTTACTTCCCTGCCACTTTCTCAAAAGCAACTCTTGTCTGATCTTGGTGTTTCTGTGCTCACTCATATATCCTGTTAAGAAACTCTCAAATTATTTCTGTTCACCAGAATGACACTTTTACAAAATCATGTGTAATTATGTCTAGCTAATTCCTTGTAAATACATATTAAATGCCAAGGAAATGCACCACTTTTAGTTATAAAGTACAGACCAAGACAGTACAGGTGTAGGTCTCTAAAAAGGACATGAAGACAAAGCTGAGTATTGCATCCAAACTCACTACACTTAATGGAAAAATCAAACCTCTGCTCTACCTCAGTAATGAGCTTCAAGTTGCAGCCTACATGAAAATAGTAGATGGCGGTCACATTGTCAAACTTTTGGATTTTTCTCTTCATATCTTATAATCCAGATAGCCAGGTTCTCCATTTTGCCTTGTGTGCAAGCCCTCAAAGCTTAAATATATGTAAATACCAGGTTAAAGAACTTCCTTGAAACATTAACAATACTTTCCTATAATTTTTGTAAAATCCTGCATTTCTCTAGAGCTACTATTTTTGTTACTAGACATTAATGTAAAAGAGGATTTTTCATTTGCTGTCTCTTTTAGCTTTATTTCATACCTCAAATCATAATCCATTTTTCCTGGGTAAGAATTATATACTAAACGCCTTTACCTCCAGTTTTCCAAAAGGGTAAAATTATTTTATTTCAGTGTTTTTCAAGCCAATGAACAAAGGCGTTTTTTAAAAAGTATTTCAAGGAAACAGAAAGCATCTCAACTTAAAGAAGAAAAGTTCTCCCTGATTGCAACTTAAACATTTTTGTTGTGGTGTCTGATGTGATCCTCCTGCTTTACAGAAAATATTATGAGCAGTTATGAAGCAACATTTTATTAATCAACCATATTTTTGTAAGACCTAGAGCAGAGAGAGGTGTTGTATTGTGGTAGGTGTTGTACAAGTGATCATTTCCGATGGGGAGCAGATGAACTCCCTATCACAGCAAGCACAGCTGTGGCAGGAGCGGCTGCTCCTATGCAAATAACACTAATAAAAATGGAAATAAGACAGACAGAAGACCAGTTTCCTAGTAAGATTGTTCCGAGTGCTCTTCAAAAACCCATCAGTCTTTAAAAATAGGGCCTTGCATTCATTTTTGCTGACAAATAAGAATTGCATGGTATGGGAACAACAGAAACTGAATGCAAGTGATGCCAGAGTAGCAGTGAAATGGGAGGCTACTCCCATATTGGCTATTTGGAGAATGTAATTGCATATGGGCACAAATTGCAACTTGATCTATGTATCCACATCTTCTGTTGGTTCTAATCCCTCTCGACCACTAAAATATGCCTAGTCAGTATGAAGTGATAGCTAGAGGCTTTAAAGATACTGAATTCTATGTCTACTTTGCCCTTCAAACTGCTGCGCTTGGGTAACCCTGTTAACTGAGCTCTTCCCTCATTCAACATGACTCCAGTAAACATGAGGTTACTCCATGAGACTCCAGTTCAACATGAGCACAGTAAAGCTCATCAACAGACATGGTCAGTTATACAACAATTTTACACTGGGAAATCCATCTCTTCACAGTGAAGTTCAATTTTTCTCTGGTAGAAAGAATAAAAAAGAATAAAAGTTTTGTTTTGTTTTGTTTTCTTGTTGGTTTCTTTAGTAATGACATGTTCTTCTGCTTAATAAAATGTCCTATTTTGAAAGACAATAACAAACAGAAAGGAAGAAGCAAAAGAATCATATTCCCAAAAGGGCTAATATAATCCCATGCTGTTAGAAAAATTGAGTCAGAGCACCAGCTCTGGTCTAGATGCCTAAATTAAGTGAGGTGAGGTGGGAGTGCACCCAGTTTCCAGAGACTGACCAAAATCAGACTGCATCATCTTCTGTACCATCAACAGAAGTGACTTGGAAAGTTCCAGAAAATAGTTCATGACTCTCCTTATAGCCAGTAATTTTAAGACTTTTCATTTCCTATTTCACAGAAGTTCTACATGTTAAATTTTAAAACCGAAACAAATAGAAAAGTGTATCTACAAAAAAATCCCATTAGCCATGTGATCAATTTCTTTTTCACTTCAAAAAGTGCAAAGGGATCACAGATTAACGCTTTAGCCACTTAACAAAGAAAAGTTTGCAATTTTCTAGATTAATCTCTTCACTGAGTTCAAGCAAAGCATATCTCTGCACAAAGCATTTAGAGGAAATAATATTAATTCCCCTTTATCTCTGAAAAGGAGAAAAAGCCCTCCTTTAAAACTGCAAATGTTGGGAAGAATTGATTCTTGAAGTGAGTAACCCTGGAAATTCATGTAAGAAGTCAGTAGCAGAAAAATTAAGCAATGCTCTATAGGATGGTCTAAAAGTGAGGCCAAGGCATCTGTATTGCCTCTTGAGTTCCTCTGGGGAGCTGGCCAGGAAACTGCTGCACTGGAAATAACCGTGAGATCCATAAAAAGGATAGAAATTGTCCAGAGGAGTGTTGCTGCAGGTGTTACAGACTCCAAAGGACCTTGCTAGTGGGCGTTCCTGTGAGAGAGTGATGGTTTGCCAGAGTGATGAGGGACAGTTATGACACAAGAGGATGCACAGGGATAAGAAGGCTGTCTGCATGGATAAAGACATTATACAAGGCACACAATAACTTCACAGTGAATGATAATATTCAAAATAACTTCAATATCTCCTGATAGAAGCAGTGGTCTCAGTAATTTCCTTTTATTGCCTCCATCTGACACTGAGAGCATAATGAAACCTCACAAAGACAATGTTACAAGGGTCTCTTTGCCCTTATCTTTTTTCCCCCCATGCATGGCAGACAATTACTTATTTGTGTGCTCATCAGTCTCTGTGAACAGGTGAACATAAGGCCTCCTTTAAGTATAACTCCAGTATCACCACTTTCTGAACAAGAATGACGTGTCCAGCAAGCATCCTGCTACACACATATCATTGTTCCAGGTATAAAGTGAAGTCTTACCTATAACTTTTCCTAGGAATAGTGCCTTTGGGGAATTGAACTGAATGTCAGATGTGGCTGGCAGGCTGTAACTTGTTGGAGGATAGTGATCAAGCTGGAGAAAGAGAAAAGAAATGATGAGTATTTTGAACTGATCTGCTTCTTACAGTTCTGATCAACCAGGTCTACTTCATGGAGTTTATGCCATCACTTATAACGTCTAATACACTTGACTTTCATTTTCATAAAGGGAAAACAACAGTAAACCCCCTTCCTTCCATATCTGCCATATCCACAGTTCCGCAGGCCTGGAGAATACCTATACTGAATATATTTTTGTTCTGATTGCTGAAGAATCACATCAGTTTTTGCCTATGTGCTTCGATTGCTAAATATAGCAACAGCATCAATAATAAAACAACTTATTCTTTCCATAGAAATAGATTTCCATTTGGGACCTATGTTACTGCTAAAGCTAGATTTACATAGCTCAGGTGTTGGGGATTTTTCTTCTCTCAGAAAAGTCATAAATTAGTAAGGCATTCTTTTTTTGCACTACATGCTTATTGCTTTCTTGTTGAGAATGTTGTTCAATTTTATTGTGATGATGCCCATTGAAACCTAAATAAATTCAATAGTAATCAACTTAGCTAAATAGTTTAATCTACAGGAAATGCATATTGTCCCTCATATGACACAGCAACCATGTTACATTAGCATATTTCCCCCTGGTTTTTAGCTATTTAACAGAAAAATGTGAAGAAAGAGAGTAATAAAATGAATTGCCTGTGCTTAGTAATAGTGCTGTTAACAGAGTTTAATATAGCTCAATAGAGTTTTGATGTTCACATTTCATAAAGGTAACTGGGATGAATTTTTATCTCTACTGTTGTTATTTATTTTCTCAGCCTTGCATGTTTATTACACAGGCTTAAAGAGGACAGAACAGTAATAGTTTATTTTATTCTGGCCTTGCCTTGGCACAAAACAGGATAGAAACTAATATATGTGATTTAAGACTTTAGAGGGTACAATAGACTGCAGAAGTAATTCTCAAAAAATGGCAACTCTACAGGGCATGCAATATTTTCACATATCTTTTTGCCATGTTTCTAATTTCAAAATGTTATGTGCATTACTTTGTTTTAATGATACTGCAAATGCTCAGTTCAGTGGTTAAAAGTAAATGAATGGCAGGTAGCATAGAACTGAAGGGCTGAATCCCCTGATACCCTGGAATACTGTGAGCTCAGGTAAAGCCTACTGGTGTCATGAATCTGCAGAGGCAACCATCTCAAAAACTATAATAATTGGAGGAGTCCTGTCTTTCTCATAATTCCCCATAAAACCCCAAGAAGAAAAGTGTATATATGTAGTAGACAGGAAAAACAGTCTCTGCAGTTTGCAAAAAAGGTCTAGCAAGTCTTAATATTCAGAAATGATTCTTAATTTGTCTTAACTAGTATTCACACCGATTATTTTGAGATAAATACACGGAAAAACATAGTTCCATCTTCTTACTCAGAAAATAAGGAGCTTCAGTTTGTTCAGAGTATCTTGAACAGTTTTTCTTAGATTTTTAATAAAGAGCAGAAATACACATTTTACCTGAAATGAGAGTTATATAAATTCAAATTCAAAAGAGTTATTTTTGAAAGGGTGTAGTCAATAAAAAGGGTTGAAATACAAAACAGATTGCAACCTCAACCACCTCAGGCCCTACTAAGTACAGACTCAAGTGCTTACTATTGGTTTTCCTGATGGAAGGGAAATGTTCTGACATCCAACATGGCAAGTGCCAGACCCATTTTCAATGGGAACTGCAGGCATATCAGGTGCAAAAAAATTCTTACTTCAGGAGACAAATAGAAATGGCTCAGATCTCTCATGGTATTTACCCTTGTGTTATTAAATGAAAGGTGTAGACTTTAGAGAGGTGTATCAGGTAAAGATTGGTGAAGACTAATCCACAAAACACTGGTTCTCCATTCTCTCATATGTCAAGAGGTTAACCTCATGTAACTTTTTTGCCTGCAGTGGAATTGTTTCCAATACATACTCAGGATTCATCTTCTAGGTTTTCCTTTTATTAATATGACTTCAAATATGCTGAAGAAACTCTGATAAAATAATCTGGCATAATATTACATGCATTGGTCTCTGTCAGTATCATCAACATATAGGTTCTTTCTTTTTCAGAATCAATCTGGAGCAATTCTGAAATATTTCTTTTTGTTGTGATCTGGAATCTGAGCAGTGGTGTTGATAGAGCATCATTAATCAGATAAAATATGAATGAATTAAAATAATTATCAATCTATGATTTAACTTATCGACTTATGGTGGATGTCCTAAAGCAGTAGCCATGTGTCCACTGTCAGAGTAACAAATAATTAGTAACAAGTAATAAAAAACCCATCCCTGCCTAATGTACATACTGCCTTTACCTGGGTACACTGGTTGTGTCTGCAGGACATACATCAAAATGAAAAGTCAATTTAAAACATGAACCACTGTGAACATTTGCATGCACAATTACAGAATATCAAATCCTGCCAGCTGCATTGTGAAAAGACTCCCTTTGTCTTCAGGTAGTGCTCAGGTTGTGGAAAGGCCCTCTCTTTCCCCATCTTGGAACAGGTTAGTTAGCAGTAACCTTGGCCAGATTTAAAAAAAACCCCTCAAAAGTCCTTCCAATGACCTCACCTTCCCTTGGGACTTCAGCATAGCAGAGCATTCTGTCCTGGTACAGAGGCAAAAGGGGTTGCAATAATGAGGCTAATGATGTGTTACATTGCAGGCTCTAACAGGAACAGACACTTTACTGCTGAGGTTTGCTCATTTAAACAGACGTCTTGTACTGAATAAAAACCTGAACCTATCTGCTCACATATATTTTTCATATCCCACTGAAGTCAAGGGAAGATATCCCAATGGGTTCAGCTATGGATTTCTTAATGGCTGTCTGAAGTCTTGGGTTGTTCTGATTCCTAGTTAAAATAAATCTCTACTTAAAAGCTGTGGATACCAATTTTCTGGAGCAAACATTCCTGATCGGGTACAGAGCGAGCTCCTGCTCCACTGTCAGCCCTGGGGTCTCTTGTCAGGGGACACCTGCATTGCTTTCCAGAGCTTTGAGTGACGCCCTTCTCTAATCCTGGCACCTGGAATGAAATGATGCACCACAAGACAGTGGGTCTAGGGAACAGTGGGTGAGGGAATAGGGAGATTTCTGTCCACTTGCTTTTATTGCATGTCTTTGTACTAAACTAGGATTACCTAATAAAAGAAACTTTTTTTTGTTTGTTTGTTTTAGAGACACTCAACCTAGGGTTTCTTTACAGGTCTGTGAGTTAAAGCAGCACGCTGAATTCTTTCCAAAGTTGTATGTGACTGCCATCCAGTGGGGGCTCCAGTGTAAGCAGCTGGAACGGAGCAGCCTGCAGTCTTTGCATGAGATACTAGCCTCTCAATTTAATAGAAGACACATAATAAAAAAGGAATTAGTAGTGTCAAATGATATTTGAAAAAAGTTATTACATTATTTAATGAAAATTAAATAGAACCCCTGCATACACAGACGTCGATGTAATGATTTTGTATTAAATTAGTTTTAAAATTGTATTTTAGATTTTTCATTACAGCTACTTTTCTTTAAAAACTGAATAATTTAATTTGAGCTTCATACAAACATACAGTGTGGCTTTGAGTGTTACACAGATGAAAATAGGTGGCAGTTTCTGAGGAACTTGCAGTTTCAGTTCTGAAGTCACATCACGTCAAGGCAGACCGCCTTTTTCTGAAGTTGTTTGGATTAAGCAGAAGTTCAATAAAATGCTCTTTCTTTTAAATTACTGTTCACTTAGATAATAAAACTAATCTTGATGGGAGTTCTGAGACTAACAGAGATATCAGTCTAAGGGCAAACATAATGTCTGCATCACCTTAGTAGTCTTGGTAAAAAAAAGGCGTAAACACAAACACATACCTTATATTCACCCTGCGGATATATTTATATCTGAATCATTGTCAACCCAGCCTGTGCACTGCTGTGAAGTTAAGGTTTTTCTTTATGCTGGAGATACTTTATTTTAAAAAATTGTCCAAATCAGATGGAATAATAATGCTGTAAGGTTTAATCTCACACCATCTGACGTCAATACATCTCTGCTATTGACTTCAGCAATAGCAGGGTAAAGAAGGGGGTGTTATCATCATGATCAATATAGTATTTCTCTTCTGAATTATTATGATGATTTATCACTTTTGTTACAAACTTTTCTAGTCCTGAACAAGGGCTTTTTGTGCTAAGTTCTATAATAATACATAACAAAAAAGGTTCCTGCTCAAAAATGCCTACAAAGTTAGCACAGACTAGGCATGAGGCCCTAAGAAAATAACAAGGTGGTATGCAGGTGTTTAGATGGAGCTCCTAATGAGTATGATAGCAGTGTATGAGAAAGCAGGAAGATGACTATGAAAATCAAATGGGAGGTATTATGCCATTCTTTTTATTGGTGAAATAAAGATGATTATTCACCTGCTAAAAGGTTAGGAAAAAACTTAAAACAATATTTTTAATACTGTGATTTTTTTTTTTTTTTTTCCTAGTACAAGAGGAAAGGAGCAGACTGGAGTGATAATTGTGTAATTCCTTAGGCCGATCATGGCCACTCTCGCTGCAATTCAGCTCCTTCCTTAGTGTGGCACTAGTGCTCCGCTGATGTGTTTCTGACGGGTCAGGTCCTTGACCCAGGTTAGTGAGATGAGATCAGAGCCAGAGCAGGGACAAGCCATGGACTGTAAACGAGTAGTGGATCCAGAGAAACAGTCAGGACCATAAACCCAGCATTTTTTACTGCCTTAGACTGTCACAGACCTGCAGCCTCACTGCTCATCTGGAACACAGGAGGAGGTACACACTTCACCAATGTGGTGTAAGGCAAGCTAAAGGTTTGCATTGTGCTTTGAGCTCTGCAGACGAAATTTCTATAGAGGTATAGTAAATATTATTTTAGGAACCACTCCTAAAAATCTGTTTTGCTGGTTTAATGCACTGATTTAGCCTTTAGCATTTTTTTTTTTTAAATAAAGGTCAACTACAGTATTTTATGATTAAGTCTCTTTTATGGAGGGATATATATTAAATATGTGATTAACATGTGATACAGACAGAAAAACATAGATACATTGCAGAAAAAAACCCCCAAATATAAAGGTTCTTTTTTTTTTCCTGGTTTAAAACTTGAATCCTTTATGTGCAGAAAGCTTGTATATATGTCTGAAAGCTGCTGTTGCTCTGCTAAATAATGACAGGGATAATTTGCCTCCCTCTAAAAAACAACAAAAATTTGGATAAAATTTAAAAGGAAATGTAGGAACATAGCTCAAAATGTAACAGAAACACTGATAAGGAAAGGGACACTATTTAGTTTGGCTGCCTTCAATTGAAACAATTCTCTGATGCTTCTTTCACATCTGTTGACTTTTTATTGCTCTCTTTAGTAGATGAATTACAATATATGTTAACAGAAGCAATAGAAAGTCATATAATGCCAAGTCATTAAAATTAAAGAGATCTACCTCAGGTACCTAAAGATGACTTTCACAGGACATTAATTTGTCCAATGTGTACTTCCATATAATGGAAACCACCTATTTCATGATAGGTTTTGACTTTTTTAGCTTTGTCTTGGACTCTGGAATTACTTAATGATTTTTTTTTTTCCTTGTTTCTTTAATTCCAATAAAATTGTATCAAACTAGAAATCACACAGGCCAAGGAAGACACACACTCATCACTGAAAATGCATTATAGAAGAAGGAAATAGTTTCAGCATAAGCCAATGTAAGTAACACATTTGTGAGGCGGATAAGCCTGCTGATACGCTCTGCAGACCTTCGCTCTGCTCTGATATGCAGACTCAGGAAATATCAGACTGTACCATGCTCCCTTCTGACCTGAATGGCCTTAGCTTTATTTCCAAGGAAAACAGGGGTGTAGGGTGAGGAAGACATTTCACTTCTGGGTCTTATCATGATACATAGCCTAGACATGGGCAAAGTTTGGGACCAGGCAGCTGAAACATGACTCTGAATCCAGCAACACAAGCTCTGCTAAAAAGATATGAGAAGGATGGATATGTAAAAGAGTTCCTCTTCTATGGAGCAGTTTTACAGAACAGAAAGTAAAGAGGAATATTATTCCAAAAGGCCTCTACATTTGAAACTATCTCAGCTGATGCAGAGGGTAAAGGTTTTGTAAAGATATATACTTCATCAGTCTGAGATGGGGGTATATGGGTCATGTTTTTCCCACTGTGTATCTGCCAATAAGGGAAAGATCTGATGCCATGTCCTGATGTTCAGGGTGAGGATATTCCACCCGCTTGTTTATTGAAGAGTGAAAGGAGTTCTGGTTTTTGAAAACATTTTGTCTGGCCTTCATTGAGCTGAGATTCAATGGGGATGTGCTGGCTTACCTTGGCACGTGCCACTAACCAACTCTGTCACACACAAAAGGGAAGTACAATCGTTCATTTATGAGGTTCCTGTCTACCCATAATTACTCTTTTTAACTGAAATATTGTGAGTCACACTGCAAAATAAAGAAATTGAGTAAATTCAGTGAAGGTTTAAATCAACAAAACTGCTTGGAGCTCATGGTCATTCTGTGAGCACAAAGGAACAGGTAAAAAATTAATAATCAGTGAATTATTTGGTCATTTCTGATTCTGGGACACACAATTGAAATTCTGTTCTGCTGTTTCTCGCTGTTGTTTACAGACACTTTTGAGTATTGAACACCTGGTCATTTGCAACCTCTGGAACAACCTTATAGTTGGAAGATCAGGGTCTGTAATTATTTATGTTTTGGAAACCAGATGTTGCTTAGGGTAATAGTCATGATATACTATATCAATAAAGCTTTGTTTTATTTTCAAAAGTTTATTGGTAGCTATTGATAACTTCTTATGCTACTTTGTCACCTATTTGTGAAAAAAAAAACCCAACAAAAACCCCCTATATTTTCAAACCTGAGTAAAAACCACTTTCTTGTGACTTCTGATTGAAAAAAGAGCTTAGCAGTTATGGGTAAACCAAGTGCTAATGCATTAAACATGCAGATCTAATGTATGGCTCTGCTCTAGAAAATGGTCTGAGTTTGCCTTTCTGTGGCACTAGCATTTTGAGTAATACATTGCCACTACAGAAGGGCAATACATAGTGAAAAGGATGTATCCCCAGGGATTTTAAATAATTCATTTCAGCAGGAAGGCCTTTGTTATTGATAGAACAAATGATTTTCTTTTTCCTTTAAGAAACGTGTTTGGAAATTCGTTAATTATTCTTTCAATATAATAGAATTACCTGGGTATTAGGAAACAAAGCACAGGGTTAACTGTTGCATTGATGTTAACTATGGTTTACATGTTTTACCTGTGATTAAAGTCCTGGATACTTAAAACATGTTTTATCCATGTCAGCAGCTATGGAATTTGTAAATACTCTCTGACTGGCTCCTTTCAAATCATGAACAGTTCTTCCCCATTCCCTACCAGTGAAATGTTAGCTAAACCAGCCTTCAAATTAATCTGGTGTCTAGACAATTTACAGCACTACCCAAAGGAGGCTGAGGCAGCATAATTCCCAGAAAATGAAGGACATAAATAAAGATGGTATTTCCACATCATTTTGATGGCATAACAATCATTGCCATTTCTAATCCTAGGGTAAATGTTTTCAAAATATGACTCAAAGGGACAGTATTCAGAGAAGAGTTAAAAAATTGTTTTCAGTCTCAAAAACTATAGATGGATGATGGTATACTAAAATAGATCCGTTTATTTAGCATCTTGCAGACAAGATGAAAAGATGTTTTAATCAGCATCTCTAAGAAAGTGTGAAGGGGAGTGACACCTGACACTAAACATTTCTTTCATCTATCAAGTATAGACACAAAGATCCCAAAGTTAAATGTTGAAGTCTGCATAATTCAAACTGTAAATTAGGTGAAAATTCTTTACAAGGATGGTACTTACACAGCATAAGACATAGCCAAAGGATATGGTAAATTTTCTATCATTTGAAGTCTTTAAAGCTAGATAAAATGTCTTTCTAGAAAATTTATTTTACTGCTATCATTATTTTTGGGTTAGCTGCAGAAAATAATTTGGGGAATTTTATGGCCTCTCTTAAGCAACAGCTCAAACAGTGATCATATTCTGTTGAGGTTTCAAAATATAGGAAATACAATAGCTAGGTGTAATTCTACAGCATCAATAATGATGGGAGATGAAATTATAGCCTCACTGAAATCTATAAGGAAGTTCCCACTCCCTTTAATGAGAACAAAATTTAATCTACAATTATAAAATCTTTGATATAGTCATTGCTTTTAAGATGGGGATTATATACAGACTGCCTTGCTCCATCGATTTTATTGCTATGATGTTTACCATTTTATTTTGTAATTCAGAATAGTTTTGAATTAAGTTTGTATGATTTATATTTTTAAAGCATCTAGGAGTTTGCAGTTATCTCTTTTCAAGTAGTGCAGAGCTCAAAATGGAAATGGACTTGAAAAAATTATTTTTCTTCTTGATTTCACTTGGGTAAGGGTCAGATATTTCATTGACCATTTTTTCACACAGATGGGTATATACTCTTGCTTGCCTCTTGTGAAGTTGGAAAATGAAGATTTGTACAAACACATTTTCTGATTATTCTCAGCTTCAGCTGAGTTCAGGTCAAGATTTAGCCATAAAGCCTCATAATTTAGCTCATTTTGTGCAAAGTCAGCAATTAATATTGAGAATGTATGGTATTGTTGTGTACAGCCCCTCCATCACATTTTGACATATTGTCCAAGGCTGAAACAGAGAACTGTCAGCCATCCTTTTGTGTGGCCTTCTGAGAAGATGAGCAGTGGCTGCTGATAGTTTTCCTGAAAGCATACTCATAGTTTTGGACAGAGTTTGTTCAGATTCCTGAAGAAGTTGCTCAGGTATAATCCTTCTCAGGAACAAAGAAGGTGTTATAAGCTGCAACTCATAACCCATTACCAGAAATGGCTTTAAAGCAGGGATGGAGAGAGACCTGTTGAGAATGTACAAGTAAGGAAGCTGAGAGGTCCAGTCTAAGTCTGTTGACTATCAGCTTTATTCCACTAACTCTCAAAGCATATCATACTGGTTTTTTCATTTTTTTTTTCTTTTATTTTTCTTTGTAGCAGGCTGATCTACCTTTCTGCAACAGAGCAGAAAAGTCTCTGATCCAGACTCCATCCCCATTTTACTCTGGGGACATGCAAAGAAGCAGAAGGTATGAATCTTGCACACAGGATGCAACTATCACAGCTCTTTAAGGTACAATTTAAAGCCTGCTGGAGGCAATGGAAGGCCTTTCATTCACTTCAATGGGCTTTGGATCAGAACCTCAGCTAGGGAGCTTTTGTCCTTGGCTCTCTTCAAAGAAGATTTTACTGATGTGTGAATACTGTTAATCACCCATGAACACTTGGTAAAGAGTGATCTGGTTTTTATGATATGTAAAATACCCTGCTGAAGCATGAAATCTTTTAATAAAATCAAACAAAGAAAAACTTGCCCTCCATAACCTAAAGCTCAGCTCTTGAAATGTCATTTATTGGAATAGTGCATTCCCCATCCTCAGTCTGGGCTTTTTCTTGCCACAGGTGAACTAATATAGCCTTGGAGGTGCACCATGGTTACTAGTATCTGGTATTTTGCTAGAGGGGAGGGATAGGAACTGTTATTATCAAATGTTAATTTTGTCCACCTCATGGAAACAAGAGCAAATAAGCATATCTTTGTTCCTGAATTTATGTAATTTGCTTTTTCTGACATGTAAATTGACTGCATAGCCTTAATCTTATCCTTGAGAAACCACTGGCAACGCAATTGAGAGCCTGTTATTTCATGTAGAACTAACTACTGATTTGTCTGCAGTCAGTAAATGTATAAAACTGAAATATAAAAACCATTTGACAGAGCCTTTGCTGCTACCTTCAGTCTTGACTGCCATGTTAGGAATAGGGATGCAATTATCATAACAGCAATTCACACTAAATATTTGTTCTTGGGCTTATTTTGTTACCTTATGGACATACAGTGTTGTGGCTATGTTGATTTCAAATCCCACCTCAAATTCTGATTTTATGTATGTAATCAGTGGTCTCCTGTCTGCTAGCATGAGGTGAAGTCACATAGAGTTCATTAATGAGTCTTTTTTCATATTTATATGTAAGTGAAAGTCCTGAGAATCATGATAAAACTCTAGTTCACACAGTGTATATGGTAGCAATTTATTGCCTGGCTTCAGATTTTTAAATCTCTCTGGCACTACAGGGTTATTTCAGTAAGTTAGAAAGGCAGGTATTCTAAGTGTGAACTTGCTGTTAAGATCTCAAAAATACTGAGTGCTCTTGAATTGAAGCTTTGATGAGAAATAAATCCTTCTCGTGACACTTTTATGCCATGTAGAGATGTGGAAGTGTGAGCAATAGCACCTGGCAAGCAAGCTGTCTTCTTTAAAAGCAAGCAAACCAGCTGCTCATCAGGTTGGAGAAGGATTTAGCAGGAAATAAAAGTCTACTCAAATGTTCATAGCTCAGATCTGCAAGAGAAAACTCATACTTTATGATTTGTACTCTGAATACTGAGAAAAACTGTATTTATATCTTCTGTATTTTCAAACACTGTGAGGAGTTCATTTTTGAAAACAGGAATAATTTTCAAGTGAACAATCTGTTTAGGAGATTCATTTCTTTTCATATTAGTTCTCTCATTAACAGAAGGTAACGGTATAAGTAATAAAATAAACTTATGGTGAATAAACAAAATTTGATAGAAATAGTCTCTTTCAGGATATTGTAAGGATAGGATTTCTGGATTTGCTTTGTATGGGTCCCTTCTTTCCCTATTCTTGCATGTGCATCAGACAGATCACCTCATGTAACAAGCCTCAAATGTATCTCCTTTCTGGTTACATAAACCAGCTGCACTTTAAGCACATGAAATAGGTTTAAAAAAATTTTACCCCAGCAGAGAAACACTAACCAAAATGTTTCTGGCTCTTCAAAGTCCTAGATAGGCAGTGGTCTCATAAAACACTGGGAGAAAATTGTTTGGAACCAAATTCAGGTGAGCTGTGGCAAGGCTGCAACATTTAACTGTACATATTTTCCAAATGGGCAAGGTATCTCCTCTGATCCCTTTGGAAAATAATTTATTTAGTTTTACAGCTGCCTAAATCATCCAGCTAGGATTCCATAGGAAACATGCCATACTTCCCCAAAATAAAAGTGTTTAACACCAGAGGGACACTAAACTCTACGTCTTCCTTAGCTTCCATTTAGCTGTAGGAGAAATAAATGCAACAACGTGCAAGACAGACACATATATCAATATATATCCCCCCCAACATCCAACAGCCTGAAAAGAGTTTGCATGTATCATGTATATATTTTTTAGGTTATTTGGCATTTTTTGAATAATTTTGTGATAATTCTACTTCAATGCATTCAGTGTTACTCTAAATACTGCCAGCCCCAGTCAAATGACATTGTAATGCACTGAAAAGTTTCCTTTTGATACCTTGAAACAATAGTTGTTGGATTTTAATGAATATATATTTTAATCTTTAGGTAGATAATACTGTGATGGGTACTATCCTTCACCTTTTGGCTTGGTTCCCAAGGAAACTTCCCCTTTTTATATTTCATTTATTACTGGTTTTGGTTTGCTTCTTCTGAACTAACAAATCCAGATTAATGTATCCTATCCACCTGACTCCTGCTGACGAAACTGTTCTTATACCCTGCTTGCAAACTCCATGTTTGCAGATGTGACAACCAGGGAATGAAAAGAGAGTTCTGTAATGACCAGAGAGAAAGGAGGCTGCCTGCAAACACTGACTGCTTCTTGCAGCACTCCCCTCAGTTATTAAAATAGCATTATACTATCTGAAAGTTTTGTAAACTGAGATATATGGAGAGATGAAGTTCCTACCTGTGCTGTACTGAAACCTAAATAAGCCAAAGATATTCAACAATACTCTCTGTCCCAGACTCATGTCACACAAACACTTAAGCATCTGCTCAGCTTTGCAAAACTGCTCTTGCGATTTCACTGGACTGCAGGGTAAATTTAAATTTAAAGACATTCTCATTTGCAGACTCAGGACTTAACGGAATGATATTATTTGCATCAGGCTTCACTACCATTTAAGATGCTGTAGGGTATCCCTCCTGGCTTCCAGCCGCTGCTCCAGAATGGCACAGTTTTATCCTAAGTCCCACGTTATCTATCAGCCCAGATGTCTCTGATGCCCTCAGGCATCTACAGTGACACCTGTATTAGCCCAGCTGTCATCACACTAAAATGAGGATTTCATAACAACATCACTTGATGCAAGGGAGGGAGTGAATAGCTTTTATTAACTCCTGGGAGTGTGATCTGCAGGCAGAACCCAATCTACTGTACTTTTTATTTTCTAAATTGCACCGATCTTTTCAGAGGACTGGAGACCCGTCTAGTAACAAAATGCTACAAGATATATGTAATGGAACTAAACAACTGACCTGCAGTACAATGTCCCGTCCATTCCGTGTGACATTAACAGTGTGGGGCTGTCCATTGGCCATGTTTCTGTGGTCAATGTCAATGTTATATGGCTCTTTGGTGCCCCCAAGGTTGTACCGAATTTGCAGATTCCCTGGCAAAAAAGAAAAAAATGTGAAAAGCACCCTCAGGTATTTTGATCTTTATTCACCAGCTATTTTCCCATCTTTATTTTCACATACAGCTGTTATCATTTCACACTTAATTGCTCTCATAGCTGGTCTCTGCAGTAAGAGAAGAGCTGGTGTTTGACATTATAAAGTTACTGGGCTGAAACTGCCTCTAGTTTATAACCCAGAAGTGTGACAATGACCAGCATCTCCAAACCACAGTGTTTGTAAACACTCCAGACTGCAAACCAAACAAATTGGAGTTATGCCTTGAACAATATGGACAATTGGTACAAAACTGAGTGCATCGAGTAACACTTTATTGTTGAGATTATTATACTTGCTGCAGTAAAATTCTTCAAAATTGTACAAAGCATAACATTTTCTAAAGAACAAACCATTGACGTGCACTGAATAAAGGCAAAATTACAACAAATTAGCACTGACACATAATTCACACAAGGGACTTCCTTGCTCTCACGTTTAATTGTTGTTAATGGGTGACCGTCTGGACTTCCATGGAAATTTAGTATTATTTTTTGAAATGCAAACCTCAGGTTAGGTTGTTAGAAAAGTATAGTCAGGAATGGTTAATTGATATTCATAACATACTGCCAGACCAGATCTTTCTTTTCTAAACAAAAGTGAAGTGTCTGCTCTTCATAACACATTTAAATATTTGATTAAAAGGAAGAATGTTTGGAAAGGGAAATGCAGCCCCCACTCTTGATGAAAAATGGAAATATTCTGGCCCAAAAGAGCAGACTTAGACCTTTATAACTATAGATTAGTTGTGTGATGTTGAATTTCACTCATGCACCTCCTTTCTTCCCCATGAAGGGAAAAAAATGAGTGGCATGTAGAATACTCGTATTATCCCATAGAAGAGAGCAGTAGTAAAATCATCCTAATTATGACTTTCATGGGGCACTAAGGCACTATTTGGAATCGAAGTAAATTCAGTTTATATACAGTTTTAATACTGTAGCAGCAAATGGTCCATATCCAACCTTCAACCACCACCAAAATGTTTAGGACATTATATACTATACTGCTTCCTTATTTTAGTCACCTCAGTGAGTATCTAGATTTTCAGAACAGTACATGACACTTTTCACTGACTACTAGGGATATTGCCAGGAGTTCAGCTATTCAGGTGCCGTCATGTGGATGTCTACCTGTCTCCACCATACTGCTGGTTCATGGCATGGGTCCAACTGTTACAGCAGGTTTTTGGTTACTTTTGTTTGTTTAGTTTTGTTTTGTGAGGGAGGATTGGCTAAAGAAACACCACAAAACTGAACAATTGCATGAGTACCAAATCTAGTAGAAGCAGAATAAAGGTTCAGATTTCTAAGTGCTCTACTTTTACATGACAAGGGTGAAGAGATTTTCTCATCAGTTCAGAGCTTCCCCTGAGTGTCAGCCTGTTATTGTCAACTGTGCCTTCAATGGAGAGATCCCGGAGCAGTTGCTTACCACTTGGGTTCACAAGCACAGCCATGAAGTCCGGGGTGTAGGAGCTGACATACAGTAAGACACAAGGGAACTTGGTGGTGCTGAAGCTGAAGCTGAGCTCTTCCTTGTTCAAGCTGAGGTCAGGTGCTGTGATCTCAGGATCCGCAGAACTCAAAAGTGTCTGGCTAACTAAATCCTTCACGCTAGTCCCTAGGGAGTGGAAATTGTAACGAAGCCACATTCCTTCTTCAAAAAATGCTCCCACGTCTTGAACAGAACAGGAAAAGAAGGATGGGAAAAAAAAAGGTAAATTTAATGTGCCGACACCTTTTGGTTGAAACATATTACTGTGACTTGATCAGTACTAATCTGTGCATGTTTCTACCGCTGCATTATTTAAGCACAATATTTAGGTCAAGAGCCTCACTATTTTCCTATGAGAATGGAAAGAGCAATCTCCATTTTATTGTTGGGTACTTGGATTCACAGAGCAAAGGAAATATTTCCTTTGGGGCACACAGAAAGCCTATGCCTATATCTCATATCAATACTACAGACAAGAATAATTATGATTTAAATTTATTCTCATTGAAATTTTGCGGTAGATAATGCTCCAAGGAAGGAGGTACAAGGAAGAGTGGCTTAAGGGACACAGTAAACAAACAACAGTCAAGGAAAAGGAAAAACAACAGTTCTGACCAGCAAATTTGAGCAGATTTGGAAGGACCTCACAAAGGAATAATGGCAATTCCAGCCCCTGAAAGGACTGGACACAATGCTTGTAAGATATCCACAGCTAACACAATCCTTCATGAGAGCTCCATAATGACAATGCCCTTAGGGGAGATAAAATTAACTAGGGAGCATGACTCAATAGGGAACAAGAGGCAGGAGATACCTGAAGTGTAGATCCCAGGAGGTGAAATCTAGAAAAAGTTTTCAAACCAATCTGAGACAAGATGTGGTGTTCCAACACTCCTGACAGAAAATAAACCTACTTTTGGCAGAATTAACGCTTTCAGCTGAAAAAGCACTAGTAGTGCTTCTCATAATAATGTGGTCCTGCCTCTTTTCTAACATTAAAATCATAATTCCAGGCTGATGTTCTTGCAGCAACGACTGACTTTGATAACCTCCCACAGGAATTCCTGCACAATTGGCCACACTGGTATCACCTACTCCAATGGGCATTGCTTGACTGACTTCATATGGCAGTCATTCATTTGGAGACATCGTGGTATTGGATCAGCTGTGCTGTCTGGGACAACATTGTTAAAGGAAATTTTTAAATTATATGTGAACTTGATTAAAAATATGTGTTTATGAACATTTTGTAAGATACTAAATAATGATTAAAAATATTATAATCATAATATAAGAGTACTGTATTCAAAGAAGGGCTCTATGAAATGCTTAAAGCCATAAACGGTCTTTAAACAAAAAGGCTTTCATTATTTACTACTTTTCTACATGATACAAAGTCGCCACAGTTTTGTGAAAAATTGACCATCTAAACAAAAAATTTATTTTTATTCTGTTTTAGCATTTTGAGTCTTCACACAATTCTAAGCAAAGGCTTTATCTCAAAACACATGAAGGAAGGTGCCTATTTTCCAAGCTCTACACAGGCACAGAGCAAGTCAGGAAAGAGCCTGCAGAGTTCATTGAGAGTAGCTGAGCAGAGAGTTGGTAAGAGGACAGGTAGAATTATAAAATTATATTGATGGTTCTTTCCAGAATTTTGCTACACCTACTGCTGGAAAAGCTTTATTTTTTTTTTTTTTGCTACCATATGAAAATTCTCCCAAATCCAAAATATCACAGTTGCTGTGACCATATGGACATATAAAACACAGAGCCAAGCTGGGTCCCTAAGTGCTATAAATAATTTGATCATTCTGATGGATTTATAACTGCAATTTTATAGGGGAGAACTTAAATCACCTGAAAAAGTTATGGGAGATGCAATTTCATTTAACAACTATGTTTTGTAGTAGTATCGACTTTAGTGCTCCTGGATTAAAAGTGAAGGGCCCTGTCATGAAAAAACTTCCCCAACTCGTGATGCCCTCTACCTTTAACAGTGGTGTAGGAAACAAGCCTTAGCACACAAAAATCTAAAGCAGTAGCTCCAAGTATTTGCAAGATGGGCCTAAAAATATCCCTATGACCACTAATTTATTTTTCAGCCCCCACTTGTGGCTCATGCAAGCTGCTTCTGGGGCAGATGCTCTACCAATTATGAGGCTGTGGCGCTGGCAGAGCTGCCGGCCGTGCCAGGTCCTGACACTGCCACTGCTGGTGGGGACAGCAGCCCCCGTGGAGGCTCCACACATGAACACAGCACACTGATGCAAAATTATGTTTGCCTTCAGCCTGTTTACTGCCTGTCATGCCTTTCACTGTAGGAGTAATCTTTGGAATTGCCTGGCTCTGTGCTTGCCCAGGGACTCACGTTCTGATGAATACTGGGACCTTCAGTCCTGACCTCGGCACTGCTCTGGGGCTTAACTGGAAACAGTGCGAAGCATTTTTCCAGAGCTGTAAATGTTATAAATTGCTTTATTAAATGTTCATTACTACAAAGAAAGCTTTAAGTAAATGGTGCTCTCTGAAATAATATTCAGATTATTCTGTGTTTCTGTGAGGTGAACTTGTGGGTCCTTGTGGGTCCCTTCCAACTCTCAATACTCTATTATATGACTTTTTTTTCAAAAAGAGTTTCATGACAGAGCAAAGAATGTTCTGTATGTTTAACTTGATTTTCCCTGAGAAAATAATTTTCAATGTAGCTTTATTATTACAGGCATACAGGGTATTGTAATGAAACTTGAAATTCTCCTCACATTCACACCACCTCTTTTAAAAGGCAGGATAAGAGGAAGGTTCACTTTGGCTTTTTGAGTGTATTGAGCCTTCAATAGGAAGATACTGAATCCTCTGAAGTTCCAGCTCATCAAAGAGGTTGATGCATGCTCTTTACTGAAAGAAGCTGAAATCCTTGTAGCAGAACTGCAATGTGCTTAGCGACTCACAGGAGCAGGCTGTTTAAACTATTAGGACATATTAAAAATAGCTAAAAGATAATTTTCTCTATGTTGAATGCAGTTATGTGATGACTTGGAAATGCTGAGGGCTGATCAATGAGAAAGCTACCTACTTGGAGGTCACAAGTGTAGCATCTTCCTGAAGTTGTGCTAGAAGTAGTATGGAAGCCCTTCATGCAGAAAACCATTCGAGCTGCCTGAATATAGAGGGTCAAATGCAGCACAAACCCTGCTGCTGAAATGTGAAGGAAGTTTCCATGCACAACTCTTTTTTCTTCTGTAATATTTGAAATGCTATCTGAAAAGATGACTCTTGGGACATCAGGCATAAGGCATAGTGAAGGCTGCTCTTCAAACCGCCCTTTCAAGGTGGAGGCCTCAGGGAAATGAATGTGGTGGTAACCTGTTTTCCTCAGAAAGTAATACCTATTTCTACACCAATATGCACTGCAGTCACTCTCTAGTGACAGACTTTTCAAATATAAACACTTTGGGCTGGCTTTGTAGAGGAACTCAGAACAGGAACTGTGGATTGTTAGAAACAATTTTATCAAGCAAGGTGCATGTCCGCAGTGTGAACTGCACATATGTTACAAAACTGTCCAGCTTCAATTTGGACAGGGGTGAAGCAAAAGCTGATCCAAAACTTCCACAGAAAATGCACATGTACCCAAAACTGACAAACTTATTTTGAAAGTTATGATTCTTTGCTCATCCCCACAGTCTCCCTCTGTCCACTCAGCTAATTTTGTTTTTGTACACTCTCATTCTGTCTGGGATCAGGAGATTTGAAAGACTGGAGGAAAAAGCCAAATATCAATAAAAACCCCCACTTCTCCTACAAAACTTGCAAAATCTCATGACATTTCAGGGGCGGTGCTGTAGACCTAAGAAAATGCAAGTAGGAATCTGATTCTCCTCTACTGTTTTTTACAGCAGTGAAATGTTAGTGTTGGTTCTTCTGTTCTTAAGTATTTATAATAATTCTGTTAGCCATAAAGTCAGACACATAAAGAACTTGTCTTCTTTCTCCATAACCTTTTTCTCACCTCTGAAAAACACTGCCAGCATGGCACAGGTGTGGCTGAACAAAACTTCAGCAAGATATTCTATCTGGGTGCATATGCATAAGAGATACAGAGCTCAGTAGTCTTTACAGCAATTAAATTTGCTCTATGCTGACAGTAGGGATAGGAATGTTAATAGGAATCATCATTAATCAAGTACCATACATTACTCTTAATAAATAAAGAAGCTTCAGCTTTGTGGGGCTACCGAAAAAATCCCCAAACCACAACCCCAACCCCCCCAGTTTCAACACACGACATTTTCAGGAGTGGCATTGTGAGAAGTGGAATCTCCCTTCTTTAGCAGGACAGCTCTCACTGACTCAAACTGCCATCTCATATTTTTCCAAGTAAACTGGACCTGATTTCTGCCATCTTTCACCTGAAGACCAAGGAGAAAATAGTTCTGGTTATTTATTTAACAGGCGTATTTATTTAACGGGCAGGGTATACCTGCCTTACAGAAGCTGGAGACAAAATCCTGACAACTATGAAGCCTGGAAAAGGAAATGAGAACTGGGGCAGGAAAAGACTCTCTTTGTTTCACAAAGCTGACTGAAATGAGTTCTTACAGCTGTAAGCATGTCCCATCTGGAGGCCCTAAATGCCTCCTTGGCCCTGCTCAGATTCAGTAAGTTACATTACTCTGAGATGCAGCTTTCCAGTGCTCAATGACAGGTCTTCCCTGCATGGAGTTCTGGGTGTGAAAAGCAGCTTTTTCACAATCCTAAGCAAGGACAGTCACTGGAGACGTTCTAACACTTGATGCATGTACAAAGATTCTTCAGACATGGTAGACAGTTGAATAAATCCTCTTTCTTTTTGCATAATTTCCTTTCTTTTTGGATTTTACATATAGTTATGAATATTGAATATAGATTAACCAGAGCTTGCTTGTTCATCATATAGCAAAAAATGTGCAAGGGAGCACCTAAAATTGCTGCTACTTCCAGGCTGCTGTCACAAAGACTAAGACTTGTTTGCTGAAATACCTTCTGGCCATAGGGCATCTGTAAAGGGCCAGAATCTCACAGCTGTTGATCTGGGAGAGAATCTGAGTGCTCTGAAGGTGATAATGCTCATAGTTTATTTGGTTAGCTCATGCAATGTTTTATTCTATCTTCAGGCACATTTAGTGTGTGAAATTGAGAAGTGGGGATTTAAAGCTATTGTCCTACATCCTCAAGTCTCATATTCTGTCTACTCTTACTCTAATAATTTGTGATGCATGTTTGAATTTTCCACCAAAGTACAGCGATTGCTTGTGGACATTAATAGAATACAAAGCTAGTGAGGGCTTGCTTCTTCTATATGAATGTATCGGTACTCAGTATAAAAAAGGCTTTCTTGAACTATCAGAATCAGGGGATATACAAAGTAAGGTGCACCAGTGAAACTATGGGGTGTGATCATAAATCCATGCAAAGATTCTCACTACCTTCAGTAGAACAGGATGAGTGCCACAGGAGATGGGGTTTAGTCACCTGATTCATTACACTTCCAACCCTCCCTAGTCAATGCCAACAGGTAGATTCTGCCAGGAAGCAGTTTGATATGCTTAAACAAGGCTGAGCTCTGAACCCACTTTTGTAATAGCCCTGTAAAGCAGGTGCCTTTTGTTCTACCTTCCTATATCTGCACAGAAGTGTGCATGCCACAGAAAGCCTAAAAATGTCAGGAAAGTTGCAGTTGCAGTTCATTCTGTACTGATTTGAAAGTATTATAGATATTTGATCTGATGTCTGAGACAAAAGACTCAGAGTAAGGGAATGGCAACTTTCTGTTGAATCTAAATGAAAAGCCAGTTCCATTTCTAGTGGAAATATCCATAATGGTTAAAAAGAAAAAACCTTAACACCAACCTTCCCCCTGCCACCATCAAATAAAATTGGACAGATGAAGCAAATGTAATGTCAAGTGTACAACTGACCAGATTTCATGATTTTCTGCCAGGGAGTCTATGGAGGTTCTCTTTAGGTAACCCCAGAGAAAAGCTTGCAGGTTTGCAAGAGCTGTTTGAGAAATATTAGAGACTGTCATTTGATGATTGCACAGTATTCAGAGTAACAACCTCAGTAGGTGAGGTCTGGCTTCAATTCCGTCCTGTACTACAGGTCTCCACTTTAAATGTGAGCAGATCCTTCCTGCCCTCATTATCTCGTTCTCTTTCTGCATTACCATAATAAAAACATCTTCTCACATTACAGAGTTATTGTAAGCATCAATGCCCTATCATCTTGTGAGGTGCCAAAACTACTTCAGCAGCATGCAGATGTATAAATATAGCACATGGGTGTCTGGTGTGAGAACTCAAACCTCCCAGCTGCCTTTGCACAGGCGTGCAGCAGCCAGCAACGTTGCCGAGGCTGCTTTACTTAACTTTTGTAAGACATCTGCATTCAGTGAGCAATGACACTAAAGCAGGCCTATTTTAATTGTCTGACCAAGAAAGTCTACCACATTTTCTGAGCCAGGAATAAGTATTTTTATTTTTAACTTATTTCCCTGATTTGTTTGCTTTCTGTGTATAAAATAAGGAATTTGTGCTTTTTATGAGTCGTTTATAATGGATGATAAGTGAGCTGTCAAGCTCAGTTTTTAATCAGGTTGCTATCTCTTTAAGATATGCAATTACTGTGGGGAAGGTTTGTTTTTCTTTGAAAAGAAGAACATGGGGGTTTTTTTCCAATGAAAGAATTCTTGCACTGAAGTGCAATTTTCAAAGCACTAGAGCATAACTGTGAATGTTTAATAAGGCAGTATTGACACAACTGAAAAATGGAATAGCTTTACAAAGTATATGAATTTTTTGTGAGTATATATATTTACTCAATAGGGGCTAAAATCTGAGTCCTGAAGTATGATCTACAGGTAAAAAAGCCTGACTGCAGCATTCAGACTTACCGAAGTAGGAGCTTAACATTAATAACCTAAAGAAAATTTCTCATGTAACTTTCAGCTAACAGATCATGATCATGTTGCATATAGCAGAATTTTTTGGGGTCTGGGAGGAAATGTCGCCTTGGTTTTCTGGGTTCTGTGATTCTGAACTGTGAAAACTAAGAAATTAGTTACCTTAAACCACTCTAACAATCCCCTCACCATTGTTTTCAGCAAAACAATGCAATGCATTTGCAACCAGCAAAATAAAGGGAATTGAATGAGTATAACCAGGGCAGAATTTGGAGGTGATCAAGTGTCAGTTTCAGAGTCTGTGGAAGGGCACAGAGCTGCTGCTCCCTGATAGGTCTTGCATCCATTCAGCCTAGTAAAAAGCTGGTTTTTTTCTCTTTGAGACATAGAAGAGAGCAGGAAAAGAAGGAAATGTGACTGTGACAATACTACTTGTAAGTGCTTTCAGGGTTCATACAAATATAAAAACAAATATGAAGGACCTCATTTTGGGCATTGTCTTAAGGATTGCAAGAATTCACACTGTGGATCTGAGCTTTATTCCAAAGAAGAAAAGAAAAAAGCATATACCATCTCCTTGTTAATGCAAATTGAGTAACTGGAAAGAAACTGGAAAGCTTTGAATTTACCCTTCCAGCACACCTGGAGGCACAGGAGTCATGGCACCAGCCATTTAATTTTTTTTTTTTAATTTTTTTTTGGCCTCACTCCTGGTGGATGCAATTTCTTCTCCTACTATTGTTCCACTGCATTTCAATACCAAAGGAGGAATGTTTTCTCCCTGGGGTATGTCCCATATCAAAATGCTGCCATGTGCCCTGCATTTGACCTTTGCTGTTTTTTTGTTTAAAGGGAGGAAAGAGTTTGTTTTTTAGAGGAACAAAAATTAATTGTTTTCTCAGAAATGCTCTTAAGATGATAGGACAGCTGTGGAAGAAAAACAGAAGAGAATTTATGCTTAAACAAAGGACAGGGAAAGGTCAGAAAGCAATCTGCAGGACAGCAGAAACACTTCAGCTATTCCTCAGAACAATTTCTCTGAGCAATGAAAGAAGTAAAACCAATTGCATATGCCTCAAATACAAAACAAAAATAGAGTTAAAATAGATGCCAGACTGCATTTCTGTACTTCTTTTTGTCCTTGTAAAATAATAGTGTGATTTCCAGGCCACTACAACATCAATCACATTGTGATGTGCTGCTAATAAGGCTGGAGACAATGCAATTTCTTGTCAGTCATCAGTCAGTGGCTCTAAGGATGGATTTCATCAGCAAAAGAATCCACAACATGCAAGGCCTGCTTTTATTGTGAGGTGTGTTAATTACTTATGAGCCATTGTATGGTGATTTCCTTATACCAATGTTTTTTTCCTTTGATTTTCCCATCACTTCTGCTAGAACTTTCAATATGCAACCAACCCCAAAAAGTTTACTGTGGGCAAGTAAGATTTCAATATCAGAACAAAGCTTTTGGATAAGGGAAGTTTCCTGTGGCAAATTAAAATCAATGGGAAGAGAAGTCTGTGCTATGTTTTAAGAGTTATATTGTGCCACCTTCACTTCAGCTGAGTGGCATGTTTTTCTGTTAATATCTCATATTGGTTTGAATGGGATGTCAGGCACCACTGATTATCAAACCAACAGATATATTTGGCCTGGAATATTTACTCAGAGGAGTGAAATAATGAAACCTAGTCCTAGTCTATCCTGCAAAGCACTAACCCTGTTATTTTCTGGCAGCCAATGTGAATTCCTAGTGAAGGTGACAAAGGAAAATATTCTTTCTTGCCTCATATTAGACTTACCCAGAATTACAGCAACAAACAGCATACTGTGGTGCTGATTATAAAAATGACAGAGCAGTATTCAACTCTGTCATTATAAAGAACAAAATTCATTGAAAACAGATCATACAGTATTTGAAAACATGTTCATAGGCATTTCAGTGCTTTTACAGAGGGGAAGGTGTCACAGTGTTAATGAAAAAATGAATTGAAAGATAAGAATTACGATATTTTCATCAAAGTAAATTAAAATATAATTTAGGTGACATTTTTATTTTACAGGAAAAATTTTCCAAAAAACTTCTCCAATTTTTATAAAATTTTAAAATATTTTTTAAGCTAAAATATACTTTGCTGTTTTGCCAGTGCTTATTTTGCAGTTGTTATGTATGTTTGCTCTTTATTTCTAGATAATACATTCATTCTTGTCTCATGGACCAAGAGGACACAGTACAAGATTCCAGGAGCTGCTATTAGAAAGAAAATGTAGGACCCTCTTCTTTCACAAGTCTAGGAAGCTTGACAACACACATAAATTGTTCCAGTGCTTTACTTGATTTAAAACGCTTAATGCTAGTTAAATTGACAATGTAAATGTAATGGGCTGTAAATGAACTGTTCTAAAGAACTCATTATCAGCATTGCTTGTTACGGAGATTTTACTATTATTTTGATCATAGGATGCTCCAAACCCAGTCTATCTTGTGTAATTCATCCTCTAGCTTTTTCCCCGGTGTCCCATTGTTCTTTCTATAGGGAAGCCTCATGAACTCACCCACACTAAATCACACTTGGGGATATGCTAGATGAGTACAGCAGTCTCCAGTACTAACAGATAGGAAATTGGCAATTTGCACCTTGTACATAAGATCTGAAGGATTTAGAGAGTTATTTTTAGCCTGGAACAGATTTGATATTTAAAGCAGAGATCTGATATCATGTTTAAATGGCACAACACCGTATGGCACAGACATCCCTGCACTACCTAGAGTACCTTCGCATGAGCCAGTGTTGCCCAGCAGCAGCTCACACCAAGTTTTACTGCATGCCCAAAGAATCCCTGTTAGAGCCCTGGGCCCTTGGCTGCACAGGGACTCTGATAAGGAGAAGAGTATAACATAGCATGATATTACTGCCATTGCTACAGCAGTGCTTACAGACCAGCCAAAACCAGGGTTTGTATGTGCTAGGTGCTCAGTTATTCCCCTAATGGTATGTTTTTATTCTGCTAGCTCCACCTCCAGGAAAAACTAAACACTTTAGCTTAGAGCTAGTTTTGGTGGAAGGTTGGGGCTTACCTATCCGTAAGAGGAACAAAATCCTCACAAATAAAAGTCAATGTGATGAGTTCTGGCAACACAGAAAAAGCTATAAAATTAATTCAGTGAATATGGCATGGCAGCAATTTTCTTTTCTTTTCCTTTTCTTTTTTTGAGTAAACATGTGATCTGTAAGAGATTAACTCAATTCCAGCCTGAATGGGTTTCCTCTACCATATAACTGCATTAGTGAACAGAAATACTAAATATGCATTACCATTATTCATGACAAAACATTTGCTAAATTAACTGAAATTACTGTATTCACATTCTCAGGAGTCGTTGTATGTACAGTCCTGAACTGAATGGACATGTTTTATAATTGGCCTTTGAAGCAATACAGCATGGTGAAAGCTGATGAAATTCCTGCATGCAAGCACAGTGGAAGCCATTACCTAGAGAAGCAGCTGCTTCCCTTCGGCTGCACTAGAAATGCACCATATTTATTGGAATTTATAAAATAATCATGCCGGAGATTCATCCATATCCAGTGATGTGAATATTTGGTGATGTGAAAACAATCCCTTGGCTTTTAGAAGAGGGTGGTCCAGTATGTCAGCAATGGACAAAGTTTTGCTGTGGTAGAATGAAATGCGGGTGAATATACACAGATATAAATGAAGGTGTGGGGAGAAAACGCTGTCCAAAACACAAAATCAGGTAAAAAGACTGCCTATTTCTGTCATAAACTTTATGTTTTCTCTAAGTGTGGCTAAAAGAGAGCAGAGTATAGATATCTGCAAAATAATTCTCAGGTTTTGACTTGGAAAAAGATGTTAAGAAAGAGTTGCAAACCAGAACATCAAAGGCCAGGTGCTGTCCCCTACTGTCAAGTTAGCTTCATGAGGGGACTCTGGTGTTTGGTGACCTAGACTGCCTGCAGGATTCCTGGTTCAGAGGGGAATGTAAAAGCAGATGAGCACTTTATGAGGCAAGAGGTTTCTTTAACACCAGGGATACTGATGAGAAGAGCCTTCACATTTTTAGCTGAAACTTTGAGAAAGCTTTAAAAATGATTAGGAAAAGCAGTGGACTAGACAGTCAAAAGAAGAAAAAAAAGTGGAAATAAATTTGTACTTTTATTCTCACTTTTTTGTTGTTGGATCCCTCTTTCTCCTGCTCCTTGCCTTTCTTTCTCATGCAGACCATAGTACATTGTTCTCTTACAATCATTGATTCTGGAAATCTAGAACATATTTTAGGCATTTTAAAAGGACTGACATAAATGTGGGAGCTCTGTGCCTTCCCTTATCCTAGCAGGTTCAATCCTTAACCCAGTCTGAGGTACTAAAAGACTTGATCTACTTAACAGATGGATAAAATTTTTGAGCCAAATGCTGGCTTCCCAATATATAAGATATTCAACCCAAATGTCATACCTACACTTTTGAATGACTGGGTAGCTTTTGTTTAAATCCATGTTTTTCTTCTAAGGAACTTACCATGACATTGTGCTAGTCGGAATTTATTGTTCTACAGTTCAAGACTATGGAATACAGCCTGCCAGATCTGTAACTACTACAGGTATTCCCGATGCATGTTGTTGTTGTGCTATTTGATTTAAACAGGTAACATATAGTCCTAATAAGAGATATGGTTTTAAATAATCACATTTAAATATACACATGGGTGTATAATTGGACATGTTAGCAAGAAGTATTGAACAGGATTTACTTGTCTAATTAATAATGCTGAAGCATCAGTTCCGTTGTGGTTTTTTTTTCCCCTCAGGCAAAGAGTTCCCCCAGACTCTGCCTCCTGCACTAAGCCTTTTACCTTTTATGCAGAATGGTCCATCGTAGGCAGTTTTGGAGCAGTCACAGGAATAGCCGTTGTATTTCTCCACACATTTCCCACCGTTGGCACAGTACATCCCATAGCTCGTGCAGTGGCCAGAGCAGCCAGGCTTCACCCCGGGCGTGACCTTCGCTCTCTCTTCCAGGTCCAGTGTCACCCCGTTCATCCTCAGGGAACGAATGCAGCCCAGGAAGCCTCGCTGGCCTCCTGCAGCACCTGAGAGGGAATGCTGAACTGTGAGACAACGCTGAATGGATTTTATTGCTGTTATTTTATGTGAAATATCCTGCTAAGTCTGTGGTAACTTCTTTATAAGGGCAAGGAATTGCCTTGTCCTAATGACAATAAATCAGTGAAACCTAGCCTGATATCATACTATTAGCAAGCATAAATAATAGTTTTTTATGAGTGCTTGCTTTATACTGATTAGACGTTTGAGATTCTAGCTCTACACTGTAAGGTTTCCTTCCATTTCAACTTCAGTGTTTTTAGAGATAACAGTGTGTCCTGGGTTGCAGTGTATTCTATTACCATCCTCAGGAGCTGTTGAAATCAGGTGGGGCAGTGTTTCCTTGCCTCCTCCCCCCAGACTGTCTTTCTGTTAATTGCCCATCATTGTCCTGCCGCATGACTCAGAGATAACTCCCTCTGGACTATCTTCTGTTAATGAGCCTAATCAACACTTGGCCTCATGACTCATTACCCCATTGTGAGATGCTCCACCCAGAGGGAGGAACCAAGCATCCCATCGTGGATATAATCTGAGATGCTGAATGTCAGACACAACCTTTCCACTGGATTTCTAGAGGACAGGAGCTACACAGCCACCACTGGACTCTCTGAGGAAGAGCAGACTCTTTTTCTACAGGATCACTGCTTCAGAGGACTGCAGCCACCATTCTACCAGACTGCTACAACAGGGAGTCAGGTTGTATCTTGACTCTGTCAGTTTGAACCAGTATTCTCTTATTATTTTTTTTTTCCATTTTCTCTAA
Organism: Corvus moneduloides; assembly: GCF_009650955.1. Taxonomy (NCBI): domain Eukaryota; kingdom Metazoa; phylum Chordata; class Aves; order Passeriformes; family Corvidae; genus Corvus; species Corvus moneduloides. The sequence continues at coordinate 32,374,866 of NC_045476.1, read as the reverse complement.
TTTCCCCATTAAATTGTTATTCTGACTTGGTGCCTCCCACTGGTTTGTTTTCAAACTAGTACACAGTGGAAGAAATGGGCTTGGCTCGACTGTTAAGGTGTAGCCTTTCTCTCCTAATGATTAGTAATGGTGAGTGCTAATAATAGTGCCATAATATGCTATGCAGTGTTACATTTTTCAAAGCCACAATGGGCAAAGAAAAAAGGAGTCAAATCCCCATTCTCAGTTACAATAGGAAATATTCATGTTACCTTCCAAGAAACATCATGTATACTGTTTATTTATCAGAGCACAGACTGAAGGATGGAGCCCTGAAAAACTACATTTGACAGTCTGGGTTGAGATGGATTTTTACAGCAGTTGATAAGAACTGTCCTTTTTGCACCCCTAGTAAACATTCTCTGAAAAAATGTGATTTCAGCTAGGAAAGTCTTATCTCAGGCTGGATTAGAAACAACAATCAAAAAAACCCAAACTAAAAAAATGCAAGTAAATAACAGTGAGTGCTGGCATCTTTTCTGCTCATCCCTCCTCTCTTTGATTGCTGCAGTGCCGCAGGTGCCAGAGAATCCCTGAGGAGACCTGAATGCTCATCACCAAAGAGCACAGAGGCTGATATTTACCTTAAGTGGGGAAGAGGACTAAATACAAACCAGAGAGGGCTGCTTCAAATCGAGTACTGGTAACTGGATGATTTGGAGCAGGAGCAGGCAAGGCTTGGTCTTTGCTGAGTGCACATGGCAGAGGGAGTTCTGGTGTGATTCCGTTCTACATAAACTCATATACACTGCAGTGATGAAAAACCTTCTTTCCCCTCTCAGTGACTGTCCTAGCCCCTAGGACACAAAGTCATCACCCCTCAGGCCCTCTTGCTCACCCAAAGAATAGATATTTATTCTTCAGAAAATGGAACTGGAGGTACCAAAAGAATTCTTGTTCAGCATTACCCTCCATGGCCCCAATATTCAGGTGTTCATTTTGAGCACTCCAACTCAAATCCATTCTAGGTCTGACTCCAGGTAAAGTTTAAAGCTGTTCTCTGATACGTGTGCTCCAATCACCAACTTGCGTGAAATAGATGTAACTCAGAAAGAAAAAATCTGGTGCAGATTGTGACATTCGTTTTTTGGCAATAAAGGTACTATATATTTCAAAACATTGCTGGTGTTACAGTAAATTTAAAACTAACAAATGAAATAGTCATTATCAACAATTCTCAAAGAACTCAGGCTAGAGGAAAAAAAAATCCAGCTCTTCCTGTTTACAGCAAAAGGCTTGGTATTTTTTTAAAGGTTAAGTGTTCCTCTTCTAAACAAACTTAATCTTTCAGCTTATTTTGAAAGTGCCATTTACTGGGATCACAGCAGCAAAGGAGAACCTGAGCTTGTAAATAACACCTGCACATCTGGTGACACATTATACACAGTTTGCAGTGACACTGGGCTGATTACTAAGGCAATGAAGGCTTTAAACATCATTTTAATTCATTTGAGTTTTTGAATGCTGCCTAACATGGAGAAAAAAGAATTTTTTTTCCCCCTTTCCCCTTCCTTCTTCTCTTGTTAACAGATATCTAGAGAGGTATGAAAGTGCTTCTTTGCTCAACATTTCATGCAGTTCTGATTCCAGCTAATGACACTTGGCATGTCAGCACTTTGCAGCCCTGCGGCTAACAGTCAGAGAAATACAAATGCTGCTGGAATAGCCTGCCCAAAATGTAGCGGAAACCAGTAGCTCCAGAAAGCAGCTGGACTAACTTGGTTCTAGGGAATGCATTTGTGTAACGCTGTGTGGTGCTTTCCTACATCAAATGAGTAAATAGCCCACGGGACTAAAGGGAAAAGACTGCTGTGAGAGCTGTGAATGCAAAAGCATGGCCAATGATCAAATCTAAAGAGGCTGGAAGTGCTGCTGAGGCTTGGATGGGCACTGCAGGCACATGCAGTCCTGGCAAGATCTCTGCAGAAATTTTCACTTCTGTGGTGAAAAAGTGTGTGTCTGGGAAGAGACTCTCAGCAAAAAAGGAGTTTGCCACTGCAGTCTTCTGGAGGCACTTTCAGCCAGGAGATGCAGATGGAGAAAGACAAAAAAGGACAAGTTTCTAACACACAGTATTTTTCTCTTAGTTGATCTTTGTATTTCTGTAATTATGGACATGTTTGTCTTTTCTTTTTCTTTTTTCTTTTTTTCTCTTTTTCTTTTTTTCCCCTGCTTTGCTGTCATGCAAGTGCTCGAGGAGCACAGATTCCCACCTTCACTAACTGCTGCTGGCAACACATGAGTCAAAGAATGTTCAGCACGGGAGAGCAAAACCCGGCTGCCCCCTCTGCACCTTACCAACATAGAGCTGGCTGTACAATTCCAGCCGTGTGTGTCCTTCTGTTGGAGCTTTCCGGACCTCCAGGGGTAACTGGTCCACCTGCAGGCTGGCCTGCTTGACGTTCCTTTCGGCATTGACCCGGTGCCACTGGTCGTCGTTGAGCGGGTTGGGAGATCTCACCACGATTTCCACCGGCCCGTTTCCGACATCAAATGAAAAGGAGACCTCTGTAGCAGCTGAAATAGTGAGCAAAAGGTGTCCGCAGTTTGCAGTCTTATACTGTAAACATATTCACGCTTCCTAAAGAGTAAGGGTCGTATCAAATAGAAATATGCATTGCTAAGTCATCTTTCTGAATTTATAAGCACGTTCAGCTCCTTCTAACTTGAGTAGGAGTTAGACTTTTAGAAGACAATATCAGCAAACTCTCAACCAATTCCATTAATCTTTGAACTCTGCAGCTTTCCAGTTTATATATATTTTTTTCAGGGAATAAGCATCTTGATAAAAAATGGTGGAGAAGTCTAAATTTTTTTTTATTTTGAAGGGCAATTAATTCTTGCAATGAACTAATAATACTGTGGTTAAGATCCATGTGACACTTTATGGCTGAAAAAGAAATAGATCTATAGTAAGCCCTACAGTGCTCAGTTTATAGTGTATGATTTAAAACATGTTTAGAATTTTACAAATGTCCATTAAGCCCTACTAGACACTCTTTCAGGTCATCCTTGGCAAATATATAATTGATAATTATTATTGAATATTGAGTGTGATTAACAATATATAAATTACTTTTAAATAAAGTAATATAATTATGACTTTCCTATTGATATTTAGTTTATCTATCTTTAGGCTGCAAATTGTATTCTGGTGGCAAAACATCAGATGAAAGGGTTAACAGAGAATGGATTATCAGTTACAGCATTCACAAATGAGGATACCAGACAGAAGTAAAGACAACCAAGGGTTTCATTTAATTTGTTTTTTTTTTTACACACAAAATAAAAAAGCCTTTTAATTCCTCTGAAAACTCTCGGGTGCCAATTGTGGTCTACATATTCCAGTACAGCTGCGGTTTCTGGTTTGGTTGAACTGAGAAAGCTCTATTATAAACCCTTATTCCACAAGGCTATTAAATTGTGGTAAAAGCACAACTCCATGTTCATTATGACTAACAATGGTGATAAATAATGGGAAATATTTTTGTATATGGCCTAATGGATTTTCACAAGGTTATATCAGACTGACTTGACAGCATTTTTAAAGTAGAGAAATAAATTTTTTTACAGAAAATGTTCTGTCAATCCAAATTTATTATATAATTGATTTTTTTTTTTTCAAAATTGGCTACTTCTAATAGAAAAAAATGAAAAAGCTGTTGTTCTTTCTGTTCTCTGCTGAATAAAAGAATTTAATTTCTTGAATGAACTGCCTTTTATAAGCCATGGATTAAGTCTGTTTGGCCTTTTGCACTTTACAAGGCGCAAAATCTGTATAAGACAAAGCTTGCTGTTATAGAAATAAAGATGTTTAGTTTTAATGTTTTTATGTTTTCTAACTTCAGTGGTTCTGCCACTAAACCCAGGCAAAGGAAAACCTCTCTAGTACTTAAATTGTATGTTGTGTTCAAGTCTATTTTCAAGGGTGTATGTATAATTCTCCTCTAATTTTGCTTTGAAGAACCGCCTCAGATCTCTTCATTGTCAGGCTTGAATTACTTCCCAAAAGCTGTCTGTTTACAAGACTGTAAAATAAGGACCTCTTAGCAGACTTTTTCTCTTATTCTGAGGCAGCTGATGACACTGTCAATATTGCTACTGTGTACCTTGACTATTCATTCAGAATTTTTGAAAACCTCCACAAGAATGTTTCTTTGTTTGCAAGCTCTTGGTCTTCTGGATAGAAGTACCTCTAATTTCTTTAAAGGAAAGTTGTTCTTCTAAAAGGGAAAGTGAAGAAAATCGGCAAATAGAGATATTTCAAGTAGAAGCTCTGTGCCTGAGCAGTCTAACTTTGTGCATGGTTTTAAACTAGAATTTGTGTCACAGCCTAAAAGACATGTAATTAAATTTGTACTTTTGGAGAAAATCACTCCCTTTGAAATGAGTACAAGTTGTATAAATTAATATTATGTTTTTATGTTTAATCTTACAGTCAGGGAAGGAATAGCCTTCCAACAAAATCTCATAACAGGCCATTTCAGTGCATGTACCGACTGACATGCTGAAAGTTAGACAAGATAACACAGCATCTATGGACTGTCCTGATCCTTCCTTAACCAGCCTAAAAACATGATTCTCATACCAAAGGTGAATGAAACGTATTTGCTACTGATGGATTTAAAAAACCATGAAATATGTCAATGAAAAAACTTCGCAGATGGGCAGAGGCTGCAAACAGGATGTCTCACATGTAAGTTATGTTGCTGGTTCTGACTCTTCATTCCTACTTCCATTTTCACTCTATGGAACAAGTACTTTCCAACCAGGGACATTTCTAGGTAAGATGGCAGGTCTTTACAGATATGGATGAATATCTGACCACAGGCATTTTAGTCAGAAAATGAAGACAAATTTCACGCCCTCAAAAATGAGACAGGTGACCTGATGACAACTGACAGGCAGAAGTCTGATGTACTCAACATTCTTTTTGTCTCAGTTTTTACTGGCAATTGCTCTTCCCACATCTCTTGTATCTTGAATTTCAAGGCTGGGGAATGAAAAGTTCAAGGTCAGGTTGGACAGGACTTTGAGCACACTGTGCTGCCCCCACTCCTTCTTTTTCCTCTATGCCAGCTTTACTGCTGAGCAAGTTGTTGTCCTCTTGGTCAATGATCAACTGTCCTGGCTGTGTCCCTTTCCTATGTCTTTGCTACCCTCAGTCTCCTGACTGGGACAGAGAAAAAGCTTTGGCGCTGTGCAAGCACTGCTCAACAATAGCCAAAACACTGGTGTGGTATCAATGCTATTCTAGGCACAAATCCAAAAAACACCACCGTATGGGATGCTGAGGAGAAAACTAACTCCATCCCAACCAGAGCCAATACAACATCCAATGTGTTCAGAAGGTCAGTGTAACTTCTTATATAGAAGACTGGCAATTATTTAGCTTTTTTCCCTTAGTATGTTATACTTTTAAGTCTCTGTGTACACATACAATCCTTGCATGATATAATCCCTTTGACTCAAATACATCTTTGATTGATGTGACAGTGGTATTATTCTGTCAAACATTTGAATAGGATGATTAAAAAAATATCTAACGTACATGTGCATATGTGAGTATTTATTCACAATGACTGACTGAGCCAGCACAGGACTTTTTTCAAAAAGGTGTAGGAAATGAGCCACAAAAAAATGACCAGAGATTTTTAATGGTCACTTTTTAGGTAATGAAATAACTTTTCTTAATAATAATTTTATTTTTCAGTCTACCAAATACCATAAAACCCAAGCCAGTTTTTCTAAGGATCAGACTTCGAACAAATGCCTGAAATTGCCTAATTATTAAAAAAAAAAAAAAAAAAAAAAAAAAAAAAAAAATTAATGTGACTTTTAATTTATTCAGTTGGTACAAGGTTTTGAGATGAAAATTTTGTAAAACTGAACAAGGGTGAATTCTTTATGTGCTCCTGCTACATAAATTCACTCGATACACTGAGGCTTGTGGCTTAGTTTTACCCTTTCTATGCCTTGTACAATTACATAGAATTAAATCTGAACACGTTTCTTTCATCATTTCAATTTTCTGCGGTCTCATGATGTTGTCAGCCATCTGTTCAGAACACAGAAGAGCATCTTTGGCAAACAAAATGCCCTTCTCACTCTTTTTTCTGTGTTTTTTTTTTAGCTCTAGTGAGATCTCACCTTTTCCTCATTTTAAATCTATGAGGCATTTGCCCATAAAAATGAAGGGATACAACTGAGCCACTGTGCAGGAAGACCTGGATAGGCTGGAAGAGTGGGCTAACAAGAACCTGTGAAGTTCAACAAAGATAGATATAAGAAGGTCCACAAAGATGATCAAAGTACTGGGAAGCCTATAGGAGGAAAGGCAGGGAAAACTGTGTTTGTTTAGCTTTGAGAAAGAAGGCTTGGGGGAGTCCTCATCACCATTGTTCTGGTATTTAAAGGGTGGCTACAAAGAAGATGGAGCCATCCTTTTTATAGGAAGTGACATGGAAAAGATGAAGGGTCATGGGTACAAGTTACTCTTGGGGACAGACAAGAGGAAAAGTTTTCACAATGAGAATTATCAGCTACTGGGATATTCTCTCCAGGGAAGTGGTAGGTTCCTCTACACTGGACACTTTTAAGATTCAGCTGGACAGGGTGCTAGGACATCTTGTCTAGACTGTGCTTTTGTTAAGAAAGGTTGTACCAAATGATCCTTGAGGGCCCTTCTAACTTGGTATTCTATGATTCTGTGATTCAATGATTCTGCGACTGCATTGTCTGTAGGATTCCATGTTTCTTTGGCCCTTTCAAGGCTTTCTGGTAGATAAGCTTTAGCTAAACACAAGTTCTGAGCATCAGCTGCAGGGGAAGCAGCAAACACTTCTATGTCCTTTGCTATGCAGAAGGTCAGGTTAAACAAGCTGAGAGACATTTCTGGCATTCAAGATCTGTGACCAGCTAGATCACCCATTTTCCTTGAACTCTTTGTGTTTCAAGTATCTTTTTTCTCCCCTGTTTTCTGGTTTGATCTTTGTTGATGAATTTCAGGCTAGGATCTCTAGTTATCATGAGGCTGCCAGCAAAGAAAGAGGTGTTAACAGATGGGTGGGTACTCACAAGATGCTAAGCAGCACGTGGATGTTCTCAAGACACATAAACTGTGAAAAAAAAGTAAGAGGGATTACAACCCTCCCCCCAACCACCTCTCTAAGGTATGCCCATCTCTCTGTTTCTCTCCTTCTCCCCCATTATACTTTCTTTGAAACACATAGTTTCATGTCCTCCCTCGTACTTTGTTTCTCTTACCTCCCCTAATGTATTTTTATACTCTTCAAATGGGACTGACTGATGTTTTAGTTGACTTACATCAAAGGAAGGAGTATCTAACTTCTTTAGAATCCTTCTGAAATCCCATTCTTAGAACATAAATGCCATCTTACATCTGGAATCAGAGTTCACTCACTTGGCTGTAAAATAGGTTACAACAATAACCTATAAACTGTAAACTGAATCTGCCAGACAGATATTTGTTCTGAGAAAACAACAGCTTGAAAATACTATATTTCTGTAAGGGCAACATCTGCCAAACTTCTTGGACAGTTTGTAAATACACCTCTGACAAAGGGCTCGCTGTCTGAACCTGTAAACAGAATTCAGTGAAATACTTGAAAATGAAAGAAAACTTAATCAAAAGAGAGATATGATAGATATTTCTAGAGCTAGTGGTCTATATATCTTTATATGAATTCTATCACCATGGTCAAGATCAGGCCTGACATATGTAGTTATTGGAATCCTTCCCACTGCCTGTAATAGACTCTGGATAGAAAAGAAGCCATTCTAGGATTTGAAAGTAACTATCTTGTCCACCTTTCCCACTTAGATATCTGAGTTTAAAGATAGTTTTACAAAGTCATCTCTAAACTACCTTCCCTGGTGCCCTCATTTGCACAGGGCTGAGAGAGGCCATGCCAATGCTGACATGGAAACAGCATTGGTAGGTTGTTCCTGGCTGCAGAAAATAGGTGGAAAGGGGTACAGATGCTATGCTGAAGTGCCGTATTGGAATAGAGGATCTGCTTTAAGGAGGCCACTTCTCAAAGGACGTGACTTAAAGCTACAAAAGCAACATAACAGAGAAATTGTTGATCCAGGTTGCCTGACTGCAATACAGGAATTACTGTGTAGCTTGGCTGTCTGTTAATAATCAGGTAGTTGTCAAAAATCATGACTGTATTTACAATAATTGGACTAAGCATCTGGATGGTTTCATCATTTATCTAATTCCCAAATGAAAAGTCCATTTGAACTAATGAGCAGAAGCTTCATTCATTTGACCAAATGACAGTGCACATCCATGCCCAAGACTTCAGTGATCCCTGAGCTAAGTGCCAAATGAACCAGCTCTGGAAGCTGCACAGCTGCATCAGCATGATGCTGTGCCAACAGTAATTAGTTCTAATGAGAGACTATACTGCCCCTAGGATCAAACCCAGCATAGCTGAGTGCTGATTTATGTGGATGTGCTATATCTTAGAAATAGCTCAGGTATCTCTCTAACACAGGGACTCATTGTACAGACTAGACACATTCTACATTTGCCTGTGGGTTACAAGTAAAATAAAGAAAAATCATGAAAATTTACACTCTTTTGAATCTTATGCAGTCATTCATGTAAGTGTTGAGAAGGAAAAATGGATGAGTAAAGCTATTGCTTTGGTTTAACAATTTTTAAGACCCACTTCTCACAGTAAATCCATCCACAAGATAAAATACAAGCGAGGCTCAATGTGTCTCTGAAACTTAGAACAAGCTGATATTCTGTAGAGAATGACCAATCCATCTGGGTCTGATGCAAACACAGCGGAAACAAGGACAGGAAACCTGGGAAGAGTACAGACATGAAATACAGCTGCGTAGGGAGGGGTGAGGAAGGCCAAGGTGAAACTGAACCTCACCCTGGCAAGGGATGCAAAGACTAACAGGAAGGGCTTCCACAGGTCTGTAAATCAGAAAAGGAAGGTCAAAGAAGGTGCACCCATCCCCGATGAACACTGGTGGAAGCCTGGTAACAATGGATGAGAAGGCTGAGGTACTCAACATCTATTTTGCTTAAGTCTTCAATGACAACCTTTCTTCCCACACCTCTTGAGTGGATGGACAGCAGGATGTGGACTGGGGGAGAAAAGCGCTTCCCACTGTAAGCAGAGATCAGGTTCATGACCATCTGAGGAACCTGAATGTGCATAAGTCTATGGGACCCAACGAGATGTTCTCCCAGAGTCCTGAGAGAATTGGCTGATGATTAGTCAGGCACAATTTTCTCTTGGTGAAGCTGTGTTGGCTGTCTCTAATCACCTCCCTGTCATGCATATGCCTTGACATAGCTTCCAGGAGGATCTGTTCTGTGATCTTACCAGGCAGAGAGTTAAGGCTGACCAGTAGCTTCCCGGGTTCTCTTTACCTTTTTCCAGTAATTGGGGACTTTGCCTGAGTGTCATGATATTTAAAATATCACAGAGCACAGTTTGGCAACTACAGTAGCAAATTCTCTTTTGGGATGGGATGCATCTTGTCAATCCCATGGCTCTACGTTTGTTCAGGTTCCTCAGGTGATCTTGAAGCTGAGTTGGGTTGCAACGAGAGCAACTTTTTCCCCCAGTCCCCACCCAGATGTTCAGGATCTGAGATGTGTGGGAGGAGAAATTACCATATGTATTGGTAAAATAATACTTCCCTGCAAAAAAAAGGAAGCACACTGACTCTTATTGGCATTACCATTCTGATGATATAACTGTAAAGTTAGTTTTAAATCTTAGTGATTCCAGACATTCTGTAACAGAATTACTGATTTCTCTCAGTGTAATTCTTGCTGCCTGGAGGAAATATTTTAAAACACATTTTACCTTCAGTCATAGGAAGTCTAGAAACATGTATAGAAAGGAGAAAGGAAATTAACTTCTAAATGAAAGGTAAAGGAATGAAAACATGTATAGATGAATGGCTTTAACCATTAAAGGTTTGGAAGAAATTATAACACAATATTTAGAAGTGATACAAATAGTAATCCAAGTGTGCTTTTTCCCCAAAGACTAAAGAAACTAATTTATGGCGAATAGAATTTATTCAATTCCTGTGCAATTTCATTAGGAATACATAACTCTTCAGAATGTCTGAAGTTTCTTATGACCTTTTCAGTTTGTTTTTATCTTGAAATTTTCAAAGCATCCTGCACACAAAAAAAATCGTATCAGAATGAAAAATAAGGGAAAAGGCTTTGTTGAATTCAGGAAAGAGCACCCCCTAAAGCGTCTATCCTCATATTTTTGATCCTCATTTTCTCCACCATTTGGTCTGCAGCCTGAAGGCACTTGATTCAGTCTCTGCTGTGTGCAGTATCTACATCTGGCAGCTGTAAACTTGCAGTGACGTTTCTTTGAGAATGGACAGGGAATTAGATCTACTGAGAAATGTTGACCTGATTCAGCAAGAGCTGTTGTTTTCTTATGCATATGACTATGTTGTTACATTGTAAGACAAGATTGCACACAAATAAATTGTTCTGCTGTATATTTAAAAGCGGTGAAATTTAATGCATTATTGTCCTTCTTCCATCATGATAGTTTAATATCTTCTTTTTGCAAGATTTACTACTGGACCAGTAATTTCAACAACTGGACAGACAATAAGTCTAAATTCTAGTTTCAGTTTACAGGAGCAAAGCATCTTTGGATTAATGGGAATTAAACATGTTAAAATAATTCTTTCATCATTTCATTTTATGACTGTTCAAACATATTTTCCTATATCTGTCTGTCTGGCTCAATGACTTGCTGTTCTTTTGTTCTTTCATTGCCTGTGTTGGAATAGACTCTCTCTACTGTAATAACCTTTGCCTACTGTATCCATGCTGAGCCTTGAAATTCATTATCCTCACCTGAGGTTTTAATCTTAAATATTCAATATATACCAGTTGACTCAGAAGTACTGTACTACACTGCACCCAGGCTACCTGAAACTGCCCAAAAACTCTCCAGGTGCAAGGTATTAAAAAAAAAATGGTCCTGGCTTCTCTCCGTTGTAGACAGACAGCAGTTCCCATTCTACTGGCACACAAGCACTTATACAACTTGCAATATTTGGAAACGCATAGCTTTACTGGAGCTCATTATGAAGGGAAACCAGAACTCAGTACAGTACCTTTCTCATAATGAGTAAATATCTGTGTAAGGACAAAGATAAGGAGGGATTTGATTTTGGTAATAATTAAGTTATTTTATCTCACTTTCAAATAATCTCGACTGCCAATGAACCAATCAAACACAAATACCAGTCTTCCTACACAGTAGATTTGATTGCTTTGGGGGACAAAAAAAATTGCATTAAATGAAAGTATCAAATTTTCTCATGAAAGCTCATGGAAAGGCCAAATATGCCCTAAGAAGATAATTATTTATTATCACTATTTACTAATTACTTCAGTTATGCTAATTGCACTGCAGCTGTCTTGTAGATAAGTACTTGGAAGAAACTCCCTTACTTTTATGGTTGTATTTTAGTTGATGCAGCAATTTTCAGCCATGGGCAGTAAGAACAAAAAAATACTGCATAACTGGGGAACCAAACCAAAGATGTGTGAAAGAACTTGTTTAAAGTCAAACATTAAATGGTTAGAGCAGGACTTGAAAAAATACCCACTTGCTTTAATTTTAAGGCAATAAATGCAATTTCAGATCAGTGTTACCTCTCATCCAGCCAGCTCTCTTACAATAACTACTTAGCTGCCTGGAAAGAAGGAAGGAACAGGAACAGTGACTCATTGAAGGTCTGTTGATTCATCTCATGAGAGTTACTAATGCTTAAAAAAAATACAGCAGCAATATCTCCTGGTCTATTTTGTGACAGATGATTCACACAAAGGGAACCGTAGTCAGTGCACTGAGTGGAAAAGGGGAGGAGATGTGTGTTCTCCTGTCTGTAGTGGGTTATAATATACTTCATTATATCCTTTTAACTGCAGCACTTTACCATGAAACTGAATTGGTCCTATGCACCAGAAGGCAGCACAACAAGGGGGAAGCAGAGACATCAGAGCAGAGCTCTCCCATGCAGCATATAAAGGGTTTTGTGTAACTGGTAGTTATTTTTGTTGGATGAAAGGCAATATAAAAGCAGGTGGTAATGTTTATGACATCAGATTTTGTCTGAGCATGGTAAAGCATCAGAGAGGTTTTTGGAGAGGAAAGAGTGGCTTATTTTACTGTGAAAAATAGCTATGAGTTTAGCACAGTTCTGAAGCTGCTGAGCAATGTGTCTAAGTGCTTACAAATAGACACAACGATATCAACAGCCCTCTTGAATATGTCACATTTGAATGTAATAAAAATCAGTCAAAATTGTAAATTGTGCATCATTATAAAAGTGGTAAGAGCCTGGTGCAGGTTTGAAAACTAGAGATCCAGACTGTCACTCTTCTGTGATGTGCTTTTATGAAAGCACATTCCCTGAGTCCTTTTCTTCTTCTTCTGTGGTGCTTTCCTTATTCTGTAATTTGTTTATTAGCTGTAGGTTCTGCTGTGGACTGTGGCAAAGACTTGTAAAGGTGTTTAGGTGCCTGTGTGGCAGCTACTGAAAAACTTTTGCATCAGAGCAGGGGCTCATGATGATATGAATTTATTGATTTTTCTGCCTGGCTGTGTAAGGTTTTTCATTTGTAGTGCCTCTTTTATAAGCAATTTTTCATGGCTATTTATTTCTCTGTGGCTGTCCAGGGTCACCATCAGGGTAAGGACTTTGTTGCACTATGCACTTTACTACCACAATAAAACAGGGCCATCCAAAAATATGACTCAATTTTAGTTTTAGTGTAGTAATTCTGTATATGAGAAGGGTGTGTGTGAGGGGGGAGGGTGGATGGACCCAGCTAACTGTGTCCCAGCTGACTCAAACTTTTATCAAAAGTTTGAGTCAAAGATTTTCTGCTCTGGAATATATCCTTGTAATAATTTATAGTTGCCAAAATCCAGGGTAGATTTCCCAAGATGGGAGAAGATATCTTTGGTATTGTTTGCTTTTTATCCTGCAGCAGGAAAATGTATCTACTAAAAATGCAAACCAGAAGTATCATGAAGTTGTACAAAAATATGTTCTCAGAATTCATGGTAATTAGAGGTAGAAAACTTGATGCAGTATGTGAACGAAGGACCTCCTGCTTTAGCCACCTTTTGTGAACAATTCTGCATGAGTATGCATGAGTCTCAGGAAATGTAAAGCCAACAGGAGACCTGTTGCTGTTTCCTGCTGTAGCAGTGGAAAACATAAAAGGGCGAGTGAGAGGATTTATGTATTTATAAAGCATTTGTTTCTAAGATTTCATACTAGTAGAGAGCTGTTTGCAGTGATTTGAGACAAAAAGCTCTATTTCAAAAACAAAGTCAAGACATTTAGATAAAGAGGATGTAAAAAGTCTAAATTATGCAAGATAGTGTTATGGCAGCCTTGTGATAGTAACTGCGTTCATGCTCTTAAAAAATAGATTACAGTTTTATTAACTTTTAAACAAAATTTTACATGAAGTTTTTCTTTCCTTTTACAACATAAGAAATTATATGTGTGCAAAGTTTCTAAACAAAAAGTTGTGAGCAGAAATATTCATTTTTCTTGTCCTCAGAACAACTGTAGTTAGGCAAGATAGAAAGAAAGAGCCCAAACTTAACATGATTTGAAAATGAATTAATTTCCATCATGATTTAAACTGATTTTTTTTAAACTACCATTTGAACCATAATGAAATTCTGCAAAGTGTTAGGAAAATCTGTGGCCAAAACTCTATATGAATATTTAGCATCCACCTACAAACACCTAGGGAGAAAATAATTATATTTACTTGAATCAGTCTGTTGACATAATTCGAATTAATCATCTGCATAAATATTTTAAGCACCATGGATACAATTTTATTTTTATTAAAAACACCTCCACTTTCATTAAATCTAATCGTCTAGTCACAGAAAATCTTTTTCTACCTTAAAACTGAATTGCCTTGGTAAAACCAATAAAGACTAATTTAGAATTTCAATTGACTGAACAATTGCCAGCACTTTATCTAAGAAGTTCAACTTAAAGAAAAAAAGTAGTTTTCAGAGTACCAAGATTCTGTTTATTCACTAACAAGAATGATTCTCAAAAGTATCTAAATAATTTAGGACCAGAGGACCCATTGGATTCAGGCCACATAGCCTCGGGAAACAATGAAGCTTGGTTGGACCCTTTCAGATTTCCTCACGCACGGCATTTCAATTTATGGCATGATGTTGATGTTTTGGATTAAAGAGAAACGTGACAGTGACAAAAGACAGTCAGGTCGTCGTGTGTGTCCTCCCCCTCCCCTCCTTTCTGATGGGCAAAGAGGTTTGTCCTGAGAACACCAGGTGGAAATTGCAGGAGGAACTGTCTGGATGCTCTCATAATCTATATATTCTTGAGATGGGGAAGCTGAGATATTTGTGTTTGGCTTTGGTACACATCAGCCTGCATAAGGGTATAAAATGATGAGAGTTTTTTGGTGACATTTTAGTTCAAACTGCATGAAATTACAAAGAATATGTAAACTAATGGAATTACCATAACTTTAGTGACCTAGTGACCAGATTTTACCCTGCAGTCGATCAAGATAAGACTGCAAGTAAAATCAGCAAGTGAAATAGACATCATTAGACTAATAGACATCAACAGACTAATGTGAGGCAGAACACAAACAATATGAAAGCATATAATGGATTTACCAAAGTCAACACAATGGATATCCTTCTTTGATCAAAAAGACCCTCTGGTTTTTGGAAGAAGAGAATTGTTACAGATTTAGCATATTTGATTTTCTTCCAAAAAGAGCAGACATGGAAAACAGAATTGCAGAGATTGTTGATGAGATGGATGAAGTATTGGTCATCAGAAAATTAGAGGACCTCTAATTTGGTTTGGGTCAAGTAACATTTAGTATTATGATGAATACCTTTGCACAAGAAGTCAGTATACGTCTATTTTTTTTTTTTGCCAGTAACACAAAGTTGGAGAGGTCAGAAAATAATACATAACAAACAGTATCCCAGTATAATCAGGCAAAAATTCCTAGGACAAGTGGGCAGCGTAAGAATTAATGTCATTGTAGAGGGCACTGGTAAACCATTATCAGAATTAATGTGGATAGTTTTGATTACCTGTGTTTAAGAAAGAAGAATTCTAGGTGCAGTGAGTAGGCAGAACCTTATTAGCATAACCAGAGAACAGAACAAGAGGAATATCTTATGAGAAGAGATTATGTGAGTTTGTCTTGCTTAATATAGCAATTAAAAGCTGAGAGAAGATATGATTGCACCATAAATATACAAGGGGAGAGTAAATACTAGGAGGTGAAAACAATTAGTTCAGCCAAAGAACAATACTGAAACAAGAATGCATGGCTATAAAGAAAAGATGCAAATCGAACTGTTAAGAATTAGAAGACATCTGAAAAACAGAGATGTGAGTCTGAAACAGTTGTCCAGCTGGCAAAGATTCAAACTATTTTCAGTGGAGAGTTGCATAAATTTAGGGAGCTAGACACAAGTTATGCATTGTGGTTGTCTGAGACTGTGAGGATCTAAATTCAAGGACCCAGGAGGTTTGTTTCTGTCATATGCCTATAACATCTGGCAATTTTGTGTAGCATAGTAGATGTTTACTTTCTGCAGAAAAATGATTAGCACACATGAAGAAGGTAACAAAGCCTCTGCAGTGTCAGCATGTAACAGGAAGTAGACTAGAAATAAGGACAAAGACCTGAGATGAACTACTGGGTGGTAGTGCCAGCAACGGTTTGCCATGTGCTCCATGTTTTTAGTGCAAAAGCAAAGTCAGCTATGCTCTTTGAATGCCAACCAGTTCCCACCTTGAACTTCGTGCGAGCTGTAACTGATTTATAAGACACTGCACATAAAATGACTTTTAAAGTGGCATTTATGGCAATGAGAGAGGTGTCCAATCACCCTTGAAAGGAGAGGGGTAATGCTGAGGGGATGCACTGTGTAGTGAAAGGTCATGAATGGCATACTGACATTGAAGGAGACCAAAGTAAAGCAACCTGTAACTATAATCTGACGGAGTCCAAGCCAGTTACAGAAGAGTTACTGATGGCGTTCATTTCCCCACAGCCCTGTGCCTAAGATTTTCTACTGGTCAGTTTGAGCCCGTTCCCCAGCTGGAATGTTTATTTGCTGCCTTTGGCTTGCTCTCACACGTGACAGGCTGGGCACCCATCCCCATCTGCTAATTTGGAACTGAGGTGGAAAATTTGGGACAGAGGTGGAACTGGTCTTCTCAGATGAGTCATCAATTGCTGTGTTGAATATCAGGCATTTCTTCATCACCTGCCTCATCTGAAACAGAATCTTGTCTTTCAAAGAATGGTGCTTGCAGTTCTTCAGACCAGGTTTTCTTTTTGTTTGTTTGAAGCCTTCATATTGTCCTGGAGTAGGAAGAGAATTTGCAAGCACTGCTGTAAAAACCTTTGGGTCATAAATTTCCCTGAAGAAATGGAATGTTTTTCCATTTAATTTAATAACTTCTTGTGGGCCTCTGAGATGAAGAGATTCCTCAGTGTCCTATGCATTCTTTGACATATGGCTAATGCTACATGCTTTCCTACATGAAAAGCTTTTTACAGAAAAGTGACCTTCTTCTAGGAAAACAAAATAACAACTCAATTAAAAAGAAAAATGAAGGCCACACCAGTTTCCCTACTGAGGTGAAAAACCAAGCAGTGGAAAACGTAAGCTGCATTTACTTTAACATGTGGGACTTTGAGCATCATGTGGAAAACTCATTCATATGGTAGAATTGCATTTTAGGATGCCTCTGGAGAAAGACGTGATGGAATTATTAAAATTTGTAAGAAAATATATAAATCAGTTGTGTTAGAGCATTCAGTATGGAGGAATGAATGCTGTCTGGGCAGAAGCAAGCAGCCATGGGAATCATGGTCCCTAGTCTGTCACTGTTTCTTGTCTGATTCTAGAGGAGTTACTTATGTCTCAACCAACTAGTGTAGAAACAGCTGAGCACCAGAAGCAGCACGGGACTTTCCACATGCAAGTGTCAGGTGTTAGAGTGCTGTGAGTATCCTCTGTCCACAGAGCAAGTATGCCCATCCTGAAGCCATGCCAGTGCTCTCATTAGCAAGCTACTCCATACGATCCCTTTCACAGCTGCCAAGTTCAGTGATCACTCCTTGGGGAGACTTTTAGGGCACTTTTAGGGGTTATCAGCCAAGTAACATCCCTGAATGCAGTGGTTATAAATGTTCCTAGCATTTTACAAAAAATAATAAGAAAGATCTTTCCTCTCTTACATGTTAATGCCAGGATCAAACACAAGCTGACCTTTATCTCTAAGCCTCATTTTTTTTTTTTCTGTTGCTAAAGTGACTTGCTATTTACTTACTTCAGAACAGTAACAGTGAGACACAATTCATTAGGGTCTGTGACTTGCTTGGAGGTGCTGGGTGAGAGGAGCTACAGAAGTGAGCAGAATGTCTTTTTCATTAGAATTATTTGACAGTGTCATTGAGAGAGTTTTCTGGAAACAGTGATGATACATGCTTCTTCCCAAATTACCACAAATATGCCCCTTCAAAATTTGCTTTCAGGAATACATCTTTTCCAAAACTTGTGATATCTCTCAAACAGAAAATTCAAATGTGATCTATTTGACAAACATCTCAGGTATGAAGTAGCTTCATTTTCATAGCCATAACTCTAAAGTCCTCAAGTCCATATTTCATAGATGTACAAAACCATGTAGGAAAGCTCTAAAAGAGAAAGCATCCTCTCTTTCTCACTCTAAAAACCAGTTTTAATTTTAAAAACATCTGGAAATTTTGACCAGATATGAATGGTTTCTGGAAGCCCTGCCTTACAGAAAAATTAATACCTTATTCAACTACCACCTTTCTAAGCAATCCTAGCCATTGTCAGCTGACTAGCCAGCTATGAAAATAGATTTACTGGTGCATGTAAAAATTGAGGCTTCAGGTAATTCTACATCTCTGTCAGCTGCTCCATGAATGGTGACAAGTACAAGCCTGCCAGAGGAGTTGCTTGATAAATGGAATAGCTAATGACTTCAGGCACATTCATAGTAGCATTTTATCCCTGTTTTTTTCTTGACAGACTTCCTTGTCAGCTGTTTGGAAAAGCTGTTTCTGAAATCAGAGAAACACGGTCTTCCCTTCCTTCCTGTATCTCCCCTCTCCTCAGAGATGGCAATCTGGGGCTTTGCTGAAGGCACATGAAGTTACTCTTCAAAATACTGCAAATGTCACCTCTCTTTCATATGAATCCGGAGAGTTAGAAAATCTGGGCAATTAGACCCCAAGACAATATAAGACTTAATAATTATTAGACTCAAAGACAGCATGCCAGTAAAATAATTTAATGAGTGTTCCTAGTAACAACTTTTGTGTTCAGAATAAAACATGCAAACTCCTTTCTAAAGACTTGAAGCTAAGAATTTTAATAGACTGAATGATTTGCTTCCCTAATGCGCTCACCAAGTGCAGCAAGCTGATTAAAACACTGGATACTGTAGAACCTTTCAGTTCCTGGTCTCTAGAGCTAAGCTTATACATCATTAACCATATGTTATAGGTACACACAGGTATTTTACACATAAGAGAAAAAGGATATAGAATTTGTACTTGCAGGACACTGATTTTAGCATTTTTCTTTTGGAACGGTAAAAAGCAAAGAAATCAAGAAGAGGCTTTGTAGGAAGTCATCCTTCTCCAACGAGAACTGTACGTGTATGAGAAGGCAATGAAAAGACAAAAGCAATCCACTGGATGAAGCACAATAGCTTTCAATAAATATGCGGTGATGGTCATTGTGTAAAAAACCTTAAATACAAAATAGCTGTTCTATTAGAGAATGTGATGGGCTAGCTAAAAAGCAGCTTGCCATAGGAAAGCTTCTTCAGTTTGGAGATAATTCTGTAATTACCTTACTGACTTAAATTTATGTTCCTATTAAGAAACGAATTCACATATTAATTTTACAGGACTTCTGTAAAGGGGAAACAGACTTTTAAGAAGCAGCAGGGTCAACTGTAGAGCCATGTAAGGTACCTCTGAAATCCTGAAACTTAACTTTTCATTTAAATGAATTCCAGAAAACTGTAAGTGCAGACTAGAACAAAACACCCCTAAAAAATATGTAAAACAAACATTCATTAATAAATGTGTAATTCAGAAGAGACGGTGAGTTTCCCTTTGTTACTAAACCCACAGTGTTCAAAGCTTTTTCAGCTGTGACCTATAGAACACTTAAGTCACAGAAAGGCCTTCTCCCGGGGCTCTGAAAATTCCAAGCAATAGTTTTCAGAGAGAACGGCTCGAGTGAATGCAGTGATATTGAATGATCTGCTTTGTACTTTTTAGCAAATACAGTCTGCATAGTTCTTACATTGTTCTACGTCTTTTCTTCCGGATGATATTTCAACTTCTTCCATCAAGAATTTATAATCTAAAGTTTAGATTCAGGGACATGAGGCAGAGGTTGAATTTATGCATATGCCAGGTCGCAGAAAAGTCAGCGGATCTCAAGCATAGGTTTAAAATTAAAGTCCTGTTTAATGGTACTCTGAGAACACTGCCACTTTCTTGAACTCGTACATCTATTCAGAGAGCCACTGCAGCGTGATTATTATTTCCCATGAACCAAGTTAAAAATAACTTTTTTGCTGTCAAGTCACCTTTATACACTGATATTGTCACTTTTTAGCTAAGTGAACAACAGCATGGTTGGTCTGATTGCAGTGGCTGAGAACACCTTCCATAAAGTAGAAGAGCAAGAAGCTCTGAAGATGCCCACCTCAGCTGACTGTAAGTACTACTTAAGTTCAAAGGGAAATTAGAAGTAGCTGCCACTTTACTATTAAAAGGCTTTGCCCCTTGGTAAAGCAAGTAAGACTATTCCCTCTGACTCAATAGGAGCTATTTTGATTTGCACGAATTGCAGATTAGAGAAATTGGATTAAGCAACATGAACTATATTTGTTGTAGAAAGAAAGAAAAAAAGGCACCCAAATGGAACTTGGCATTTTATTTTCCTGGAGGGAAAAATTTAAATGTATTTTAAAGGAGCCTCTTGATGGTTCCTAAATTTCTACATTCTGATTTTTGTGTTTAAACTTTGGAAAGAGTTGAAAATGGCTGTTTGTTTAAAAATTAGATGTCTGTACGTCTAATCTGCATAAAAAATAGATTACTTAGGGTCCATAAGCCAATTGCTTCACTTTCAACATTAATGACTCACTGACTTTTGTGCATCAACATTTAGAGCTGGGTCCTTGGCATCCATGAGTAGCTGCTGCAGCAAAAGGAAGCCCACATGCTTTTCCCAGTGCCCCAGAGCTGGAGAGCAGGGAGGCTGTAATGTGTTGCTAGAGGCTGTAATAACAGCCACACATCTCACAGAGGGCCTCTCGCTGCTCCCGTTCATGGCAGGGTCAAGGGAGAACAAAGGAGGCATAAAACATGTTTCCCACTAATTCAACTGCTTCAATTCCACTAAGCAGAATTCAGGTGCGGCTGAGGATTTCAGCACCTTCTTTGGAAAGTTTGCCCCTGGGCCATTAAAAATGGTTTAAATAATAAAATTGACTTGCCTCTTGGTATCATTATACCCTCTTTCTCAGATCAGCGATTTTATTAACGGATAATGCTGATAAAGATTTATTTTTATGAGATTTTTTATGGCTTTTAAATATCATATGCAAGTTTTCAGCTCTTTGGCTCCTTGCAGTGCTGATTAGGATGGTCTCTTTTTTTTCTTTCTTCCCCCTGTTTCCAAAGCAACCATGAAGTAAAATAGAAAAACACACAGAGCTGAAGACATAAATTTTTAAGAAATAATTCTGACATGCAATTTTGAAACCCCTTTTCAGGTCAGTGTCATTTTTGTAATTGATGTTACCAGTTCTATTTTTCTTTGTATTTTCCCCTCAATAAACAATCCAAATATACTTCAAGCACTCCTCTCACAAAAGGCAATTTGAAAATATGTCAAGCAGCTTGATTTGGGAGTTTTTCCAGGATTTAGAGAGCTTACACATTTTACTGATTGGTACACATTTTTTTAAACCTACTCAACATAAACCCAATTCAGGTGCCAAGAATAGTAATAGGAAGCGTATACTTACATTTCAACTCCAGTTTGATGAAGTCAGTGTTCCCCAGATTCTCAAGAAACACCCCATCTGAGGCCGACGTTTTGAAGTAGAAAGAGATGTCTGCACTGGTTTCCCCTTGGAAGGTGGAGAAGTGGAGGTAAGATGATGAAGTAACGAAAGAAGCTGCGTTCCAGTAATTCCCTGCAGAGGATAGACAGGAAAGACAAGTTTCAGTGCTCCCCTGAGGCTGTTGGAAAAGGTGAAGATTTTAATGTCCATATATGCTACAGTGCTGTCTATGCTGAAGAAAGAACCCCAAGAATCAAGCAAGAACCTTGACGCTTGCTACCTAATTTTTTGTTTTTCTGGGCATGGTGTTCAGATTTCAGAAAATAGAGCATGTTAATGGTAAATTTATTCCCAAGCTCTGAATTTATCATATCCAGTCATACTCAAATGTGTTGTTATTATATGTTTAGTATAGTAACACTGAACTCATGGGAGATCAGAGACGGGCAAAACACTAATTTGGTGACTGCCTCAGTTCAGGCACATGTTTTGCTTTCATATTTTGCTTCACGTGTGGCTTACCTATCTTCAAAATTATTCTACACAGCTACACCCCCTCCTTCTGAAAATGTAGCCATGTCTATTAGAAGTCTATTAATATATATCACAGGAAAAATCCAGTAAATGAAGCTAAGCAATACAGACGCAATTAACATATGCACCTAATAGTCCCCTAGTACTTTCCCCCTGGAGAAATATAATAATTAATAACATCCATGAACTATTACTGTACTTTAGCTACAATGACAGTCAAATTCAGTGCAAGGTAGCATTACCATGCAAAAATAAGTCATAAGATAAAAGAGCAGGTAAGATTCTCTTAATAAGAAGACCATAAAATTCATAAGAGAAGGCTTTGGGGTGACCTAATTGCTGCCTTCCAGTACCTGAAGAGGTACAAGAAAGGTGAAAAGGGACTTCTTATAAGGGCATTCAGTAACAGGACAAGGAGGAATGGCTTCAAACTGATAGTAGGTTTAGATTAGATATTAGAAAGAAATTCTTTACTGTGAGGGTGGTGAGGCACTGGAACAGGTTGCCCAGAGAAGCTGTGGATGCCCCATCCCTGGAAGTGTTCAAGGACAGGCTGAATGGGGTTCTGAGCAACCTGGTCTAGTGGAAGGTGTCCCTGTCCACAGCAGGGATGTTGGAACTAGATGATCTTTAAGGTCTCTTCCAACCCAGGCCATGCTATAATGATTCTATGATGAAGATATAGGTGATACAGTAAGCCAATGAGAGACTGAAACAGCTCATTCTAGTTTCATTACAATGCTTATGTATCCAATTTCAGAAATTTGTTAGAATATCACTCATTATGTCACCACATCTGAGTCCTTCATACTCCAGCTAATAAACACAATAATAAACTACTTTCCATTTCAGTCAAAAGTCCCAGATGTTGGTTATCCATTGTTTGATTACTAAAGTAGGTGATAAGGTTATTATTTGTCTGGTTAGCACTGGATGAGTATGAATGAGGATGGCTGAAGCTTCAGAAGCTCAACTATGCTCATACATTACACTACTGGCCCACACCCACATCAGATGTTTTATTATTTGTGTAATTATTAATTTCTATTAAAATTTAAATTGAACATCTTTCCGTATAAATACATGCATACTCTTGCTTTCCATAGTACCATTCCATACCCTCCATTTAATTCTGTCTCTCTCAAGGATGCAGAGTATTTGGAAAAAGAAGCCACTTTCCATTTACTTCAATGCATCCCAGGAGGAAAGTTGTAATTGAGATTTTGTGTGTGTATATGTATAAACACATGTAAACAGTGAAAATGGGAAGAAATGGGCATTGATAAAACAGATATGGGTTTGTAAATTAACCAGTTAGGCTAGATCAGATCGTTTTCAACATGTATTACTATTTACCCTACTTATACAAACCAGTAATTTCCAGGTTGAATGTTACTAAAGATTTCTATAGAAATGTCAATAATATCTTCATATCATAAACCTGCCTGGGCAAGAAATACCTGCTCATTATTTGCAAGGTTGTTCTCGAAAACATACCTAGTGCTAAAGCAGCACAGATAAAAAAGGTCTCAAATTTTATTTTCATTCATGGTCTCAGGTCTCTTTATCTCTCACTTTTGAAAGAGCTCCCTCAAATATTAGGGCTGCTTATAGTCTAGATGCATGAGTGCTTTGTCAATAATCTCTTAATACAGGGTCCAGATGGACTTTGTATATGCTTTTCTACTTGCAGATGTACCTGGATATCTCCATTTTCTTTTCCTGGGAGCTACAGATATGATAGCTGCTGGCAGACCCTCAAGAAAGATTTTATTCCACGTGCTGAATAAACTCACATGACACAAGTGGGACTCAGACAAAAAGTCAGGAATACATTAATACAATCTCTGTTCAGGAGCTAATTTAGCTGCCCTGAATAACCTTGTAGAAATGCTTGCATGTCTTTGTAACTTAAATTAGTATTTTAGATCTCTTGCTTTACATTCCCTGAATATTACCAAATTTATTAGCTTAAAAAATGAAGAACACGTGACTAGTAAAATTGCTGTGAGTGTGAGAGCTACAAAATTCAAGTACTATTGCAGACAAATCTCTCTTCAGTGAGAAAGGCTTCCCAGCCACTTCGCTTCACCAAATGAGACCAATACAGTATATTATTATGATTAATATTGCAATAAAGTAAATAAGAGTAGGAGCTGCTATATGAAACAGCTATACATTTGTCAGTATTATATTTTTATCCTTTTAATTATCTTGAAAACCTGAAACCATGAAATGCAATTTGACATAGACTTGGTCTGCAATGCTGGGACAGTCTGAGTTAAATCCTTAACTGTGAGAGCGCATAACCAAAGTGCTGGTTTGGTTTTACAGGGAAGTAATTTTCAGCTGTATGTGACCAGTCAGACATTTCAGAGTTTTTAGTATTGGTGTTGTTTGTGGGTTTATCCAGCAGAGTCCAGCCCCAAGGCTAAGACTTCAAACCTTTACAGCATGCTTGCAAGAAGGACTGCTGCTACTGGGTGTGACTGCAGGGTCAGATAGGCAGGTGGGTTTAGATGGAACCTTCATCACCTTCTTATTGAAACAAAATGAAGCTATTTTTATTTAGAGCTACATCCATCCTGCTGAAGAGGTCCATCTCAAAGGATTTTACATTTAATTCAAAATGGTATGATTTGACTTTGCAGAAATCCTTGGCTGCAAATGTTATTGGTGAGAGGATAAATACAAACAATGCAGAGAGAATGGGAGAATCTGCACCTTGAGAGACACATTTTCAAAGACTATTCATGAGAAATTCCTATAAAGATAAAATCATGTTTTTGCACTCTAGTATACATTCATCCCAAAGCACTTTCAGGGGAAAAAGACTTTTTATTAAGAGTACAATAGAAATGCTTTGCTCAACATAAATAATGATATTTATCATAAAATGATATCTTTTGATATCATTGAAAGGGGGTCCCTAAGGAAATACTGTATAAAAATCCACTTTACACACATTATTACAGTTTCTTGCTAGGAACTTTTATCAGTCACTATGCCTCAAAATTTCTTTGGTACATTGTCACAATTCTTTCCTCAAGCGGTTTGAACGTATTGATCCTACAGGCATTTTTCTCCCACTCTAGGCTGACAAGCTGTAGATGGAGAAAACTGGGACTGGAACTTAAAACACAGAGTGGAGGTATTGCAGGAGGAATATCAGACTAAGAGAAGGTAGGAAAGGGATTTTATTTAGAACGAACTCTATAAATGGTAAGTTTTTAATTTATAAAAATACCAGAGTCTAAGCAGGATTTTTATTGTATTATCTGAAATACATTATAATTTTACTTTCTTCTATGTAATCTCAGCTCTAATTCTGTAATGAAGGCCATGTTTTAAACTTGCTTAGTTTCTAAATTTGATTTAAACCAATTAAACAGGTACAGAGCATGCTGCTGTCGTGGAAGCACAAATACAAATCAATCAAGGCACCAGACAAGCCTTTTAAGTTGTTTGCAACTCAAGATAAATGTGGAGATCCCCAAGACATGGCTGTGTTTCTCATAAAATTGCATGTTTCTTGGTGATGGCCTTAGGACACAGGGCACGCGCAGGCAGGCAAGGGAATTGCTGACCACAGCACCAGAGGAAACTGTCCTGGATGTTTGCCTGGATCCAAGCAGGAATCAGAGCCATAGTTGAGAGAGGTGCTTCAGTGCACCAAGTAACATTGTAATTCTGTTTTCAATTTGTGTCAAGGTTGCTCACAGCTCTGCTTCTCTGCTCTGAAAATTAAAATCCAGCTGGTTAAGGTCCTGCAAAACACTCTTACTGCTTTCTCATTAGTTTTGCTAACCCTGAGTTACAGTGTTCTTTGTAAATTATATGGTACAAAGTGTCTCTTCTACTGGTCCATAAAGATTCAGCCTCTGACAGAAGGCTGCGCTATAATTAGAAAGGTATAATTTTAACAAGAACAGGGATAGTCTGTAGCCACAAGAAACCACCCCTACCGCAAAAAATAATGAGAACGGACATCTGAAATCTCAGATAAAAAGCTGAACTAAGACTTGAAGATTTTTCCCATGAAGTCCCACCTCAGCGAGAAGGAAGGAGACCCATAATACTGACAGGGACAAACACACATTGTCCTGAGTTATGCAACATGGACAGGTATCTTTTAATGTCTGGCAGCTCTGTAACTTGAAAACAGAGTCACTGGCCTTATAGTAATCAGCCTTTCAGCTTCTTCCTTGCAATATTTTTGTTCAGAGCTCCCTTGCTGGCTCCCATCAATATCTTCTTTCTTAGCATGATTGAAATTCATGCTTTAACACCATCAATTTCACTTTTACATTTAAACCCCATTGAAATGGATAATGGCAATACCAGAACTGTAAAAGACATCAGTGCTTTTAGCCCTGCTAGGCAATCGCACTAGAGAATGAATGCTGCAGTGTCAGGCAGCTCTTATGTATTACAGTAGACCAAAAACCTCCAGGGCCCTCATCTGCAGCAAAACAGATTTTCTATCAAAACCATTATGTGAATAAAATGTAAGAATAGTTTTCTATTTCAGAGAAGATGGATGTGTGAATGGAAAACTGTTCTGGCACAAAGTAATGGATTGAGATTATCCATACAATTATGCTCAACAAATCAAGTTGGTGGGGCTTTTTTCCTTTCTTATTTTTCCATTCTGAGAGAGGAACATATGCATGCATACAGAGCAGTTTGGGTATCAGTACAGCAACAATCACACCTTTGACTCAAGTCTTCAGATC
Organism: Corvus moneduloides; assembly: GCF_009650955.1. Lineage (NCBI taxonomy): Eukaryota > Metazoa > Chordata > Aves > Passeriformes > Corvidae > Corvus > Corvus moneduloides. The sequence continues at coordinate 32,348,326 of NC_045476.1, read as the reverse complement.
CATTCAGAGTGGAACTGGCTGTAATGAAAACCAAATTTGCTGTTGGACTTTCTATTTGAAAAGTCAAAGAAAATTGGCAGTGTTTCTTGCACTGAGTTGTACTTTATTGTGAAAGATGTAACCATGACCTCAAAGCAGGGCAGGCACTTTTCTGTCATCAGTGCTAATGTTAGCGGAGCTGAGATCACAGCTTCAGTCTGAGCAGGAGGGAGGGGGGCATTGGGGACAGGAGAGCAAGGATGCCAAGTCGTCAGCATTCTCTCCTTTGCTGGGAGGACTACAGTGCCAGTGGCTTCCTCCTGACTGAAAGATCTGCTTGGTGTAATTTTTCATTGTCCTATCATGCTTTTAAACCTTTGTTTTTCTCTGGTCTGCAACTCCATGCCACATCTACTATATGTTTTATTATACTACTTTTACTATATTTCATGCACATATAATTTACTATATATCGTAATTTTTGCATATCTTTGATTATTTTGGTACCCCTAGAATCAGTTTTGACTAGCTCCAGTCCTGAATTTATTTGCTTGTTGGTGAGTTGTTTAGAGCTCTGGGGTCCCCTGTATCAGTCAGTGTCTTGTATCCTCCCATGCCTGTATCCTTCTGCCCAGAATCCCATGTTCCCCGCTTTCAGGACTGCTGAACAACTGCCAGTTGTGCATTTCTCTGCACAGCACCATTATTGTTATTGGTCCTGCACTTGGGCCACAACAACCCCATGCATTGCTGCAGGCTGGGGGAATGCAGCTGGAAAGCTGCTCAGGAGAAAGGGATTGGGGGTGCTGGTTGACAGATGGATGGATATGAGCCAGCAGTGCGCCTGGGTGGCCAAGGGCATCTTGGCCTGCATCAAGAATAGTGTGGCCAGTAGGAGCAGGGAAGAGATTGTCTCGCTGTATTCAGCACTGGGGAGGTTGCACCTCAAGTACTGTGTCCATCTCTATGTCACTCACTTCAAAAAGGACATTGAGGCGCTGGAGCACATCTAAAGAGGGCAATGAAAGTGGGGAAGGGTCTAGAAAACGTGTCTTATGAAGAGCCGCTGCAGGAAGTGGGGTTGTTTAGCCTGGAGAAAAGGAGGGTCAGGTGCCTGAAAGGAGTTGTAGTGGAGCAGGGGTCAGCCTCTTCTGCCATGTCTCAAGTAAAAGAGTGAGAGGAAATGGCATTAAGTTTTGCCAGGGGAGATTACGATTGACTCTTACAGAAGGTGTCTGGATGTGGCACTTAGGGATATGATTTAGGCGATTTAAGCAATTATGGTGGTGCTGGGTTGACAGTTGGACTAGGTGGTCTTGAAGGCCTCTTCCAACCATGATGATTCTGTGATTATGTTAGTTATCAATACCTCATTCCACGTAAAGTAACTACTTTTTATTAATATCTGTATAAAATGGGACTGTACCATAAGAAGATAAGCAAAAGTAAAACGAACTAGGCATGGTACTCCTGCCATTAAAAAAAAAAAGGTGTTTCATCTAAACAAAGTTTGAGGCAGGGCTCAAAATAGTCCAAGCCTGACAAGTCTGTGGCCTTGCATACTCCCTACAATACCCAAAGACTAACTAGAGATAGCAATAGTGTATTTCTTGGGCTACGGGTTAACAATTTATCAACTTCACAGCAGAATATCACTTGAAAAGAAGCATGGAATTTGCTACTTTATTTAAAATTAAGATGGTAGTGTCCTGATTTACTCAATCCAAACCTGAATCAAGAAAAGTAAACTAGAAGGAGTTGCTACACATGCTGTTGCCTTAATAGCAGAAAAGTCTTTTGACAACACGCAGGAAAAATAATCCCCAAGTGAACAGATGGAGAGTGTATTAGCACTGTATAACAGCAAACTGACTTACCCCCTTTCAGGCTAAATAAAAATATAGGCTAGATTTCAATTTCCAAGCTAAAACTAGCTGTGTATCTTTCAACAAAGTAACAAATGGCTCAAAGTCCAGAACAAAACCTGCTGAGAATATCAATACATATAGAGATGAGCTCAGAGTTAACAAAACAGAAAAGTTAGCTCTGCAGTGGTTACTGTCACATTAAAGACAATTCAGATTTTGAAGGATAAATTCTAGGTTGTAGAATTATTTTTTTTACATTGACTTTTTATACCTTGACTTTTTTTCTGCACTGACCATCTAGTCCAACTGCCTGACCACTTTAGAGCTGATCAAAAGTTAAAGCATGGCTTTAAGAACATTGTCCTTAAACACTCTCTTAAACACTGACAGGCACAGGGCATCAACCACCTCTCCAGGAAGCCAGTTCCAGGGTTTGACCACCTTCCCAGAAAAAAAATGTCCCCATGTCAAATATGAACCTTCCCTGATGGATGCAGCTTTTAGCCATTCCCATGGGTCCTAGCACTGGTTACCAGGCAGAAGAGCTCACCACCTCCCTCTGCACTTCCCCTCCCCAGGAAGATGTAGGAAACAGTGAGGTCGCCCCTTGGCCTGCTTCTCTTCAAACTACACAAACCCAGTGCCCTCAGCCACTACCCAGAGGACATTCCTGCCAGCCCCTTCCCCAGCTTTGGTGCCTTCCTCAGAACACATTCAAGAACCTTCACATCCCTCCTCAATGGCAGGATCCAAAACTTCACACGGTATTTGAGACCAACAATGCTGGATACAGCTGCCAGGGCACACACTGCTGACTCCTGTTGAACCAGCACCTCCAGAACCCTCTCTGCCGGGCTGCTCTCCAGGCACTTCACTCCCAGTTTTGTGCCTGACGTTGCTACATGGTGCAGAATCTGGCATTTTGACTTATTAAATTTCATCCCATTAATCAAAGCCTAATGATCCATTCTCTCAGATTTCTCTGCAAGGGCTCTTGTCCCTCAAGAGAGTCAACAGCACCTCCCAGTTTGGTTTAATCAGCAAACTTGCTGATGGTGCATTCAACTACTGCATCCAGATTGTTGATAAATATATAACCCCTTCAATTTCTATACTACAACTGAAACTCAAAGTAATTCGTAATTCTGTGAGGCTTCTCTTCTGGAAGTTCATTGCATGCACCTTCTCTGAAAGTGAGATCCTGAAAAAGGTTAACTGTTCACTCATTTGGGTGGTGACCTTCCACTGATGCCCTTGCCTCCTCCGGTTATGGGAAGGTTGTTCGGTCTTCACTTATAGACCTTTGCCACCTCTCCTTCTGCATGCCTGCCACTGCTATGACAATAGTTGACCTCATTACAGAACTTAGCATATTTTCATATGAGTCCAAGGTCTAAAGCCCCAAACTCATTTATGCATAACAAGATCCTGAGGAGAAGGTGAGTGTATTTAAAGAATTACAAATGCAGGCAAGCCTTAAATTACTTATTTAGAAATTAAAGAGTTTCATCCCTATTTGGAATAAACTTGAGTATTCTGGTCGGCAATGAAGGACATAAAACAACTTACATTAACATTGCAGTAAGATGGATAGCAGTTTATCAGCTGCCATTATAAATTATCTGTTTTCATAAAGATTCTCAAGTGACATAACACTTACAAGACACTGATCAATGGATATAAACACAGATGCTAAAGTTTGCTTTACTCTGCCAGTCACTATATTTGCTGAGTGAGGGAAAAGTGCAATCACATTTATCAGTGAAATGTTGGAGTCAATAAAACAGATTCAGTGATGCAGAAAAGTTTCCAGCACCTGCTGTGTTTCCTGAAATCATCTTTGGAAGACCATTTTTCAAAACTCTTGTCTCCTGGTCACAATGCCTAATCACAATACATACCCTGTCACTGCTGGCATCATTACTTTCATCCATCTAAAGAGTGAAAGGTCCTGATCTGGCTTGGTTTACAACCTGGAGCTGTGTAATGTGCTGATGGAGCTCTAATGATGCATGTAAACTGGTGTCCTTTCAGGGGAATTTTGTTAAACAATAAGTGACCTGTAAACATGAGCTTGATCACCACTGTGCCACAGTCAAGGCAGTATGTAGGAACCCTGCCATGATGCCCGAATGGTAAACATTAAATACAGGAGCTTGTTGCTGTCCACAAACCATGTTACTGTGAGGATCTGATTCTCTATTGTCTTGTACATTTTGGTGGGTGTTTGTAGCTGTGCAAAACAATTGTAAAGCTTTCCATTCCCATCTGGTAATGCTACGTAACCACTGTATGCTCAGCATGTGTCTGTGGAACATGGAAGGCAAAGACACAAGGACAATAATGAAAAAAACAATGAACTTTTAAAAGAATTCAGTTCCCCTGTGGTACTAAATCTATTCCCTCTGCTGTGGAGGTGAACTGCAGGAAATTGTAGCTCTTTGCTCCCTAGATCCTTGGCTTAGTATGTGGACAATGAGATGCAGCTCTAGAGTTCTGTAGAGTCAGAGCCATTGCATTGGCCCAACACCATGTGGACAACATGATCCAATATCCATTTCTTCTTCTGCCATTGCCATTTGCTCTTCCTGGCACGATGTTTTAAAAGAAGCATATGCTGGGTACCTTCACACAGCTCTCCCCCTCTACATTTTCTCATTTTGTCTGCTTAGAGAGATATTTCTCTTCCTATTTGTGGCTCTAAAATCACTTGTCTTTGGCTATGGATCTAGACTCAGTGTCCTGGATCTTTGGTCACCTCATGTGTGTTCTCCTAGACGAGCTCCACGTTCACAATGGAAAATGTTCTTCAGAATTAAAATGTAAGATGCAATTTAATTTCGATGTAGTACATTAAATGTTCTTCATGCCATTGATTCCAGAATTACCTGTTATTCACAGAGATCATGAAATTATTTTGCTTGATTTGCTACTACTGGATGGATTTCAGAGACTTCTGAACTAAAGCTGAGAATATTTAACTCACAAGATATGGCTAGGTCCTTTGTTGAATCATAGTCTTCTGAACTTTGATGAAACTTAGAGCTAAAACAATTTGCTTGAAGTATTAATTTAATTCAGCAGGTGCATTAAAACAAAGTTATGCTGTTCTACTGCTTATTTGTAGAACTATACTTTCAATGACTCCTTTGTTCATGTCCCAATTCCCAGTTTCACAGAACTTAATAATTACTTCAGATATATGTCAAACCTACAGTTGAGTAAAACTATCTTCATTCTTATGATGCCACTCCAGTTTTATGTCACTGTAACATCATTCTAAGTCCAACTTCCCATAATATATTTTTTTTGGCAGGGAGTTTTTATGGATCATTGCTACTTATGCTCAATTGCGAGCATTTGCAAAGAATTTGAATTCTAGAGATGGATATCCTGTTCTGAATTCAAATAGCTAAAAGCTCAACATCCCCGTGGCCTCCCGGTCCTACACTTCTCTAGGAACTGAGAAGAACCACTGGAGTCCATGTTATGGTACCATTCCAGCCCAGACGCTGGTGCTTTGGCTAGAACATCTGATCTATTGTGTGCTGTGGCCCTGGAAATGCTGCTTGATATGCCTGTGTTGATAAAGACTTTCCCCCTTCTGTCTTTGAAAAAAAAGTCTTTGAAAAGTAATTTTACAGTTCATTTCTATATCATCTATGGCAGAGAAACTTTTCACATGACTGCATTTGAGCATTTATTCCACTCCCTGCCTGTTCCTTATCTTTAAAATAACTCATTAAGACTATCACTATGCCCAAATATCTTCCTGTGGTCTTACTATCTCAGCAGGGTTCTAAATCCAAGAATACAAAGAAAGAATACCTAAAAAATTTAAATTTAAAAATAAAAGTTTTTTAGCCTTAACATTACCGTTAGAGCCGCTGTTAATATTGTGATCAGAGAGTGCAGTTACCTGGGCAAAGGTGGGATCCCTGTAGAAAGGTGAATTTACTGTAGGGCATACAGCTCTCCCTCTTCTAACAGGCATTGGCTACTCACACTTCAAATTCCATACAGATGATGCAAGCAAATATATGTAGTGTAATAGCAAAGCCAAACCAGAACACTAATGAAAACTTTTTAGACTAAATAGGTTGTCATATGGAGAGAGAAGAGATCTATTGAAGTCCTGTTAGTGAACTTCTCTTAGTGGTAATGGCACTGAGACCAAGAATCTTAAATCTATATATATGTTAAAATGTCTTTATTTGAATTTAATGACTACTAAACCAATCAGAGTTTACAGATATATGAGAAAAACTTATACCTTGCATGTCCCAATAAAAAAATACCGGCTTTACCATCCAAAAAATATCTAGCACAAATAACCCATGCTAAAGTTTTAACTTCCCTAGAGACTACCTTTCAACCTCAACTATTCTGTCAAAGCATGAACAATATTTCTGGCTTGAATAAAAATGACAAGAAAAATCAATTTAATTCAAAAATTGAAATGGAATTAATATTTTGGGGGTGAAATGGTCTGTGGAAGCAAAAAACAACTCTGCATCTACAGGAGATCTGATTCTGACCTCTTGCACATCACTTAGACATAGCTGTACTGTTCATGGCGTTACACTCAATTTACACAAATCTGAGAACATTTACTCAGTGTTTACTTCCCAAATCTTTTCCATCTCAGCCAAAAGACTATGTAATGAAAGAGAAAAGGGTGTGAAAAAATGTCTCATAAAGAATCAAAGTTCTTTCTTTCTCTGCCTGCTTGCTTCCTTCCTTCCTGCCTTCCTTCCTGCTTTCCTGTCTGCCTGCCTTCCTTCCTACCTTTCTGCCTTCCTGCCTTCCTTCCTACCTTACTGCCTTCCTGCCTTCCTGCCTGCCTTCATGCCTTCCTTCCTGCCTCCCTCCTTCTTTTTCTGGGCTTCCCCATCCTAAATATCTCTCTCCTAAACAGTCATCCAGAAATTTGGACTTGTAAAGAATGTTTCAGCTGGCTTATAACAACAAAAGATTGTAGATAAAAACTGCATTTTGACATTTTACCAAGCATGGCACTGAGTGGGAAAAGCATGCACATCTAAAACTAGACTTTCAGAACACAAAAGGAACTCCTTGTAGTGAAGATTTTTATCTGAAATGGAAGGTGACTTGGGGTAAAGGCACTGTGCCATAATTTACTTATTCTAAATTCAATTCCCTGGTTCTGAAATTCTTAGCATATATGACCCTGGCCAAGTTGTTTACGGCTTATGGCTCCGGAATCCAAGATCTCTGAGGTGAAGAAAATACCACTTTTCTCTCTTCCTTTATAAAGTCTTTTTGAATCTTGATCTTGTAGGACTGTCAGCATTTGCAGCAAACTGTGGTTACAGTCTTAGGCTGCAAGAGGCAGCTTTTCTTCTTGAAACAGGATACTGAACTTGGCCGGAATTTGAACACACTTCTGTGATACAAGAGTTGACAATATTTTTCCACAAATTTACTTATTTCTTTTCACATTATCCAAATGCATTGGTGTTGTATGAAGTCATTAAATGAGTGTCAAAATATTTTGAAAATAGATAACACAATGTGGCAACATTATTTATAGATAGAAATATATACATGCATAAGTATTAGATCTAACAACACTTAAAAAGCAAAGATGACAAATATTTTACTATTTATTAAAAAGCAAATATTTTTTCACAGTGTTTTTTAACCTTGAATGACTGTAATTATCTCATGATGACCAAGATACCCATCATGTTGCATTACTTGCTATAACATTTCTTTCCAATATAAATATAAATAAATGTAATAAGGTTCTTTGATTGTTAATGATTGCTGGTGATTTTTACTCAGACTTTGCTTGAACCTCAAAAGCACTGTATCACTTGTGCTATCATGCAGCCCAAAGCAGAAGGCTCCTTAGGACTCCTTTTGTAAGAAAAATAAAAAAAATCTGACATGGCAGATCTAAACTTTTTGAAAGGGAACATCACAGTCATGCTTACTATCACAGCTACTAGATCAGGCATTTGGTGTTGGGAAAGAGTTCAGGCTAAATTAAAGAACAGGAGCTGTGGTCTGTATTTGGTCTAAATAAGAAACTGCTTACAAGCTGTGAAGAGTTTGGGCTGCTGACACCAGAGGTGTACTTCACTTTGATCTGCAAAGTCTTTTTTCTTCTGAAAGAGGGAAGAGGTGTACTCTGACGCTCAACTTTACAGTTTGGTTCTTCAGGAAAAGATAGTCTTTTTGCACAGCAATCTTGAGTCTCAAATGGAGAGGAAGGGCACAAATGGTCCAAAAGATACTTGTATTGATCAACCGAGATATCAAATATATATTTAAAAGGCAATCTTGGAGGAAAAATGTGCCTGCACAGAAACTGATATGAATTGGGATCTGATTTAGGGAAACCACCTAATCTCACAGGCATTTGTTGCTGCATGACAACCTCTGTTCTTGAAGGAAATTCTCCCAAGGACAAAAATGAATGTGTCTTTTGTCTAAGGAAACATTGACATGAGTCAAGAAATGCCTGGGAACAAAACCAGAGTGAACCCTGGAGATGGATGCACTCAAGCTTGTGCAGGCATACCCAGGTCACTGAAGCATGGACACCTCTCCAGGACTGAGGTGAAGGGCTTGGGAGCTGAGAGCAGAAGCTGGCCAGCACAATCTTCCCACAGCCAGCACTAAGACAGGCTCGCTGCTTGCTCTGTGTTCTTGTCATTTACTGTATGGGCTTGGCTGGAGTTCCTTCATGTAGATAGCACTGCACTGCACCTTGTAAACTTAACAAATGCCTGTACTAATTACCTCGACTGCAGCTTGATCCTCTAAGTGGGGCTGCTCTGGCTTGGATTCAGCCTTCATGTAAGTCACTACAATGAAAACTAATCTTAGTCCTCCCTTTTCAGACTATAAACAGGAAGCCTGTAACCAGCAGTGCATGTTTCCTGTGTAGCCATCCCTAACAGACAGAACAGCTGGTAAACTAGGCTCCTGACAGTGAATCTTTGTGATAACAACTCTCTGCTAGGTGATGGTGGGTTACCTTCTCAGCCACCTTACAATGTTTGCTTAAGAACACATGAACAGAGCACTTGGCTTCAACCACCACTAGCTCTGATTTGTGGGTACTTAAGCTGGTCTGCTGTTGTCTTGGGTTTATAGCTATTTGTTTCTGAATTTGTTTAGTATCCTTTGGGAGCTTGAAGTACAAATAAATACAGGTTAAAATAGGAAATTTGATTAGGAAGAACCAAATGGAACCCTGTTTTTACAATGAAGGCAAAAATGGCACTTGTGTTTATTATGCTATTTCAGTGTAAGTGAAGAACTTATATACATATTATTATATACATATATATATGTCAGTATATATATACATATATATTCATATTATATATATACATAGTATATAGTATAATAAATATATACATATTGTATATATACATATATGGCAGTATTTGTATTTCCAGGCTCTTACTGTTTTTCTCCAGAAACTTTTATATTTTTTCAGTGACGGTGCAGACAAATAATGGAGTGTCACATAAAGATAGCCATTCTCCCCCCACATTCCCTCTTCTTCCTCCCTCCTTACTTCTCAATCCCTCCCCCAAAAAACACCCCAAACAAGCAAAACAGGAAGAATAAAAAGAGTACTTATTAATGATAGATTCAAATTCGATTTTTTTCTGGGAATTTGAATGAAAGCCAGTGAAGGGTTAGCAAAAAGGAATCTCAGAGCCTGGTCACTGCTGAGCTTACCTTGTCATTTCTGATTTCATTACTGAGTTTCTAGCAGAACAGTTGAACCTGCAAAATGTTCTTTCTCTCCCAAGTGCTGAGCACGGTAAGCCAGCTGCTGTGAGTGCTGAGGCAATGAGGGCTGGGGAATAGGGTGGCAGCAAAGTGGATTACTCCAGCTGCATCTAAAAATGTATTAATTCTGCAGAGAGAGAGCAACAGGTCCTGCTTCAGAAAAGGGCTGATTAGCTTTTCCAAAAAAAAGGGTCATGGCTCAGTGAAAGGCTCAAATGCTCATATGGAGAAAAGAAACATCATCTTCATATGAGTAGCATAAGGACATTTCTGTCTATAAATATTTATTGAGAAAGGTACACAAATAGCAGGGATTGAAATCATATTTTGCAGATTAAACCTGGCCTGTCAGTTTTTTTTCTGTTGTCTGTTTGTTTTTTCCTGGGTTTGCTGGGGGTTTTTGTGTGCTTTTTTTTCTCTGTGTTGGATGTGTTGTTTGCTTTTATTTTTTTTTAGTTGGTTGGGTTTTTTTCCCCCCATCTGATGAGTAATTATGCAATTTCTTTGGCTTACACTTATGATAGTACTGGTTATGCTTTTACTGAGAAAAATAAGACTTATTTTGCAAGTACATGTCTGCACTATGTCCATTGAGAGACACTTTGATGCTAAGGCAAGTTCTTCAGTTTCAAAGGCAGTTGATAATGCTTGCCCCATCAGAGGACAGAAGAACTTAGAAGCATCATAACCAGGTTTCGCACTATTTACAGTTTCACTGACTCCACAACAGTATTAGCAGCCTCTCCCTTCAGGGAATGGAAAGCTACAGGTTAGCAAATCAGTACTTTTCTGTTCTATTCTATTCTATTCTATTCTATTCTATTCTATTCTAATTCTTTCTTCAAATAACTGAAAGAGCTAACAACCCCTAAGTCAAAGGATAAATCTAGGAAAAAGATGATTATTTGCAAAGTTATTTGGGTTTTCTTCCCCTTTCAAAGCCATATGGTAATCAAAAATCTAGCCTTCATCTTCAGAAGCTTCTAGCTTAGCATTTTTCCTCTTCTGTTACCACTTTTAAGATTTGAAAATTAATATCAGTGGGAATTTTTTATGTCTTCACCCTCCTTGTCCCCCATCCCACCCCCTGTCTCATCCACAGATCGGTGTCTCTTGGCTACAGAAAGAATGAAACAAACTTTAATCAGATGATTATTTATCTGCAGATTACTGCAGTTTGGTAATCAAACTCATCTTACTCCTGTGTCATCACTTAAATAAAATGCTTTACAAAAATACAGAATGATAGGAGAATTGTGTGCCAGATTTTACTTTTAAGGGAAGACGGATTCCTTCTTTACTGAGGTGAACCAGTATTTCATAGCATGAAGACTACTTTTAAAAATGGATAGGACATATTCTGCTACTAATTATAGATGCAAATCAGGAAATGGTCTATTGACCTTAATAGCTTTTAGTCCTTCTACAACTTGAATATGCCACTGCTCTAAAATCTCTTATGCTTATCCAACTTAATGTTATAAGAAATTTTATCTGATAGTATGACAATTGAAGAGAAAGACAGTTTGAATTAAAAGCCTGGGGAAAAACCTCACCCACACAAAGCTTTTTAAAGCTCTGTATAGATTTTCTTCTTAAGCTTTAAAATAACTTGGCAACCATGGCTTTTCCTCCTGGATGTAAACCTAATGCCCAGTTTTTTGTATGTCTTAACTCCTGTAAGTATTTCTACTGAGCAGCTTTAGCAGACCAGCCTCTCAAAGCAAAAGATTAAACCTTTTCTCCTGTTCCCAACAGTATTAGTCCTGAGGAAAACACAAATCAAAATGACTGAAAAGGAAACATGACGAGTCATATCTACTCATGGAGGGTAATAACCAAGTATAGAAAACTTAAGATATTGACATGATCTGATCTGTTTGAAGGTGGCTTAAACACAGGTTTCTGCACAGAAAGGATCCAGACTTCAAACAATTGTGCTGGGCTTGCTGCCAGGAAGCCTCATAACTGAGTGCTGCTATCAGCCCTTTCAGAAAGGAAAAGCAGAAATAAAAAGACAGAAAGGAAAAGTTCTTGGCCTTCTAATAAGTTTGGCATGTTAACATGCTTGTCAGAGAGGTACCCACTCCAAATACTGAATTTTGCCTTTATGGACAGAAGGACTCTGGCCTTAGTTCCTTGTGGGACTTATACATAGGCCTGTCTGAAGGTAAACACTACTAATCAAGTGTGTCAGCATTTTGATAGGTTGTGCCTTCTACAAAAAGGCTAAGGAAGAGAAGCTAGTACCTTCCCTAAATGCCATTATCCATTTGAGCCTCATATAGGGCCTGTCAAATACCAAGAAGAGGGACAGAAAAAGAGAAAAGCTCAGGAACAGTTAGCCCAGAGCAATAAAAAAAATGGGCTGAACAAAAATCCAGGCAGAAAACTGTAGCTTTTGTGAGGAGAATAATTCACATAAACAAAACTAGTTCTAAAGCAAAAGTGGTGGCCCTCGGTCTTGTTACTTTTTGTTTCTCCCCTTCTTGTTTAAAGTCTATCTTGTTATGAAGCTTTCTCTTGTCCAAGCTTCTTCATCACATACAGTAACTCCATGTCTTGTGTGTTCATCTACCATTACATCAGTTCCCTCAGCATGGACATCCCAGGAAGTGTGAAAACAGCATTTTGATAGAAATTTGTGTCAGAAAGAGTGTTTGTATCAGAAATAGTGTGACCAGAAGGACTAAGAAAGTGATCACACCCCTGTACTCAGCACTGGTGAGGCTGCACCTCGAATCCTGTGTTCAGTTTTGGGCTCCTCACTACGGCAAAGACATTGAGGTGCTGGAATGTGTCCAGAGAAGGACAACAGAGCTGGTAGAGGGTCTAGAGCACAAGTCTGATGAGGACCAGCTGAGGGAGATGGGGATTTTTAGTCTGGAGAAAAGGAGGCTCAGGGGGACATGGTCAATCCTTTTTCTTCAGCCTCAGTGATGGTAATTTACACCCTCAAAAGCTGCCACAGTACAGAAACACTAGAAATACTTTAGCTTTTCTTGGGGTCTAAAATTAAATTTAAAAAAAAAGTAAAAGAAACTTTACTTAGATATTGAATAGCAAAGTGTTGGAAACCAATGCTTTGCAATGGCATTTGTCTGGTATTTGTGCTGTCTATAGTGTTTTCTGTTACAGGCCTGAAATTTTCTGTTGCAATTGTATATAAAAGTACTTCTCTCTGCATCACCTACACTGTTGCCTCTGTGCCTATTTCTCTGATGTCTATCGCACAAAAAGTTGGAACATTGATCCACAGAGCAAGTGAGTTAACTTAGGAAAGTTAATTTAGGCCTTCACCTTATACCCTGCTACAGTCATGGTTGTGAGACCTTGAAAACCTGTTCAGAGTTTTCAGGAATGTATCCTCATCAAGTCTCTCCTTTCCATGCCATGTTCATTGCAATTTCACACTGGAAGGGATAATGATGCACAAGTGCCACTCTAGTGACCAAAGTGATATGGAAGACACAATTTAATCCATATTTGGCTTTTCAAAAGAGTTGAAGAAACACCATTTGGCACTTCTGAGGCCAAATTTGGTATGTGCAGCCACAGCTCTGTAGCTAGTTCTCTGTAAGTGTTTGCAATAAATAATCCAATTTTAATTAACATGGGATATAATAACTCTTATTAAGTCTAAATTGAATGCATGTTAGGGAACTTAAATTTGTAGTATTGCCCAATACAAACCTCTAGAAGTGGCAGCTTCAATCCCATTACTCCAAGTTTTATCACTATGTTAAAAATGACCTCCTAAATTACTCTCCTGGGTAACGTGTAATGCCATAAAAATTAAACACCAATTTATTACTTAAATAAAAGGCATCAGAGATTGTCAGGGTGTTAAACATGAGGGCTGGCTTGTTTTGCAAACCATATTTTATGGCAGACCCAGCTGGTACTCTTTAAATGGAGCTCAAATAAACAACCTTTTTTCTAAATGAAGGCAAACAAAAACCAGGATGGGCCACAGGCTCTGAGTATAGGATTTCAAACTTATTTTCCAACACGGATCACGTGGTAGTGGAGTGACTATATCTATCACTGCCACTGGCTACTGAAAATATCATATCTTCAGTAAATAAACCCATTATTTATATATATCACCTCCTGGGACCAAAGGTTTAAGAAAACTCCCTGTCTTCAGTGTTATTGTTTTCAGTTTGCAGGCTGCTGTTCTTTATCACTGCTGCTTTGTGCCAGCTTTGCTAGCCAGATATGAGACTGATAATACCCTTTCTAAAGATTCAATTGCAACTTTTCCATTGACATAAAATGAAGCACAAGCAGGAATGACACCACTTTCTTTTTGATGGCTGTTTTATTTCATTTCCTCTTCCTAGATTTTGTGCAGAACTGTGGCAGATCAAGCATCTATCTTCCCTTAACTCTGTGTTTCAGCAGGAAGAATAAAGCATACAATACATAGTATTGCTGCAAAATATGCATTTTTCCCTAAGTGCAGGCAGTTAATAGTGATAATGAACAATTAGCTTGGTTTTCAAGAGGATTAGAAGGGCGAGGTAGGTGACTGCAGACACGCCTCAGTGCTGAGTTTTTATTTTCTCTTATGATCGCTCAACTTAGCATCTTGCAGAATCCTAGTTTGCCTCCTCTGGCACACATCTGGGTGCCTGAGCAATGCCGTCTCTTAAAAAAAACCCAGCAGATGGCAGCAGGGTACAAGCTTTTGGGAAAAGGAGAAGCAGGCGACAGAAGTTTTACCTTTGTATCTAAGGAAGTGTAACAAATAGTTTAGCTTTTTTACATTTTTTTTTTTTTACGCCACTCCCTTCCCGCCCCCGTGTGCAGAGCAGAAGGATGCGTAATTTACTTCCCTCTCGGTGTTTCAAGTATCCTGCGTTTCCAGTTACTCAGGGGCTGTATGTGCCCTTCTTGCTTTGCAGTTGCCATGTTGGTCTTGCCTAAGGAGGGCGGCAAAGAAGAGCCAGGTGGCTTCTCAAGGAGACTCAGCCTCGTCTCCCTGCTGCTTTCTTTGGAGCAGTTCTCCCTTTGAAACACTGCCTGCAGTACAGCCTCGTGTCCCTCTGCAGCGTGTTTTCATCCTTCCCGAGTCCCTGTCACCCTTTGGAGAATGGAAATTATCAGTTTGTCTGTGCACTTTAGAAATGAAATCCTGCACTCCTCGGTGCTGGCAGCCAGGCAGTAGCTGCCCGCCAGTCTTTTAAAGAAAAGAGCTGTTCCTAAAAACTACTAGCTGTGTGTTTTGGAGCTGAGGAATTGGGCACAGTGAGTTCAAAGCCTGCTGAGATGTCTGTTGTGACTGTCCAGACACTAATCACCAGAAAGCTTCACTCCTCACCCATGATATCGATGGGTAATCGTGTGGCACTTACAATTGACAGGTTGCAGTGAACAAATAAAGGCAGAGGGTCTGACCTGCAGGGCAGGGTGAGAGCTGCTCTGCCATCATCTCCGGACACTTCTTGCTCTGCCAGTGATACATCCTGACTGTCCACATCCCAGCCTCTGACACAGTGCCCCATGTCAGTGCTGGGACTCAGTACTCCTTCTCCACTCTTTCTTCAATATTTGCTTTCACTCTGCCTTCCTGGTGGCTTTCAACAGCTTTGTCTTGAACCACTTTGTAACTTCACTGCAATATAGACTGGCTGCAACCCCTGAAAAGCACTCATGCTTGCTGCCCCACAATAACCACAAACCCCAGTAAAACAAGAGAGTTTCTGCTTCTTTTGTAAAATGCATAGATTTGTTTCATAAGCAAGGAGAAAAGGATCACTGTGCAAAAGAAGAATAAGGTCAGCGGCAGGTGAATAGGAGACAGCTGGAGGGGAAAGAGGCTGACTGGAGCAGCAGGTGGTATACTCCAACAGCCTGCTCTCTTTCAGGAGCAGAAGGAAGAGCTCCAGGCAGACTTCGGCTCTCAAATCCATATTCTGTTTTCTGGGCTTCTCCACTGGTAGCACAGAAATATCCTGTCTGGAGGATGTCTCTGCATGAGTCAGCATGAATAGAAGGGATTTCTGTCCCTGGGTGCATGGTGTGCCAGTCAGGTTCTGTGTGTCAGGCTGATGTGGGAGCAAGAGAATTGTAAATTTTACCTGACATAGCATTTCCTCAGACAATATGAACTGGAAGACTGAAGCTCAAGATGTGTGTATGGACCACAAGAAGCATTCAAAGATGAAATACAGCATTATCACTCGATAGAAGTTGTTTTTTTTCTGTAAATCTCGGTTTCTTAATACCAACCACAAATGGAATAAAAACCAGTCTTTACATTTTTTATCACAACAATGGTCTACATGATTTTTCTGCACTATATTCATTAATTTCCACATTTCTTTAGTAGCCTCCATGTTCTATGCAACTCCTTTTCAGTATTTCCCTAGAGGCAAAAATGCAGTATAGCAACCACTTCCAGGAGAAAAGCTCCAGTCTTTGGAAGGCATTCAGCTGTACATCTTCTTAGCTGCGCTGGACACAGGACACCAAATGTCCCAGAGAGACTCAAGGACATGAAAAGGGACAGTTCATCCCACTTTTGCAGATACTCTTGAATATCCTTGATGACTTTCCTTCTTTCTCAACTCTGGAGATACGTACATATGCAACAAAGACCAAAAGCAGGAGCAAGAAAGGTATGAATCAAATGTCTGATGTTTTTATCATTGATGATTTCAAATTGATAGTGACTGCTTGAAAAGTTTTCTATAAATAGAAGTTTGCAATGAATAAGAAAAAACAGTCTCTCAGTCATGCTACATTGAAATTTTTCATACACACCCGGCATATTCATCACCTTCAAAGATGTGTACTATACACCGCTTCTCTATGAACAGGGGGATCAAGAATAAAATCATCAAACCTACAAGCCTGAATATGTTTCCTTAATTCCTATTGTTGGATATTTATGGAAGTAGCCAATTAGATAAAAATTAATTAAGTGGTTGAAAATACTCCTGAAGAGCAGGTTTAGTAGTCTGGTTTTCCTGGATTTCAATTCCAGTAAACTTGATAAGTTTCTGTCATGTTTTGTTTTGTTTTAACATGCTGAATTCAGATGAGAATTACATTTACAAATACTAAGAAGCAAAACATTTGCACCTCAGAGAGAGATGCATGGAGACATCTTAACGATCCACACATCCACAAAACATCTGAAAATTGTTCCTTCCAAAATGTGCAGAGTGGCTTGCAATGGCAGGAGGAGTTGGTTTTTATTACTAGCTTTGCTCACGGACAATGGCTTCAGTGTACAGAAGGATATTTCTTCAGCAGAAAGCTTTCTGAATATCAACAGCACTGAGACAAGGGTTACCAATTTCCCAACAGAAACACAGTTCTGCTAATTCTAACCAAATATCCATAATGATCAAAATTGGGAAAGAGAGCATTTTGGATTAGTAAATGAAAGCCATTATTAATACCTACAACCTTGTAGTCTGCATTTCCTGACCATCCTTAATGTGAGAAGAGCAGCCCCACTGTGTGTTGGTAATTATGAGCAAATCAGCACACATTTACAGTCTTATAAATACCACAGAAAGCATCTGCACCATTCAAATAATGCTTAAATTAGGGAATCAGCAAGCCAACTCATTTTATTGTAATGAAAGGGCAGAAGAAAAAATCTGGATAGATTTTTAGAGAGCTTTCAGGGTGAAAGAAAGCCACAGTCTACAGAAATAAATATTCATGTGAATTTACAAGCACAAGACAAAAATATCCCTCTACATTGTAAATTGGACAAGAAAATCTATGCTATCTGTATTTTCCTGATAGGGTTATAGTAAATGTTTCACATCCATATTTTGTTCTTTATCTGCAACAAAGCTTTGTGATGTCGTCCACTAGTAGCTGATGGTATTTGAATACATGGAAACCAAACGGTGCAAAAAAAAAGAGCATATGGAGACAAATACTGCATTGTAATGTGTGCATCACAGTGGTGGAGAAATATGGAGCAGTATCAAAACTATTTCAGTAAAGTAAGCTTTTTCCTCAATGGCTACCCTAATTTTGTTATTATTTTTTGATTCACAACTGTCAGAGTGAAGTGTTAGTTACAGAAAACCCTACACCTATTTTGAGAACACCTGTTATATTTCCAATCATCGATTTTTAATGAAAGAAATCTCCCTTGTAATTATTCTGCCTCTTATTCAAACATCTTTGGATTAAACCAGCATCAGGTGGCAGAGAAGGCAGAATTCTCTCAGTCCAGAAAAGTACTTAGAGAGTGAGGCACTAAATTCCTATGTAAGCACTTCAGATCTTTTTCATTTCACTGAAATACTCTAAATCAGAGCTCTGCCCACTGCTCCCGCTAGATAAGAACCCATGAATTGCTACTAATTTGGATGGACGAGTCCTTAAACAGGAATAAATCACTCAAACCCCTCTGTGAATGTGAGCCCATGGAGCAGGATATGGGGGTCTTAGAAAGTTGGTGCATTTACAAGGAAAGTGTGCAGGCCCTGTTGAATGCAGGGTACCAATACGGGAGCTGTGTGGCTCCTTGTCTGCTCTCCTGTCATTTTCTTCCCCTACCAGCAGCAAGCTCCCAGCTGCAGGCAGTATTATCTGTTCCTCAAAATCTCTCCTGGTGTGTCTGTTTCACCAGCTTCATATCATGTTCTCCCTTGACTGATTTCTTGTCATTTACACATTGCTTTCAAGCTCTCTTTTCCAGCACCTGATCTTTGTTTTTAAAAACAAGAGACCTCTTGTTCACAGACCATATGTTGTCTGCGATCATTAGCCAGTTCTGGGAGTGCAGCCAGGAAGGCAGTCATGGGACAAGGAGTGATGGGCTCGCAGGAAATGTCCCTTTCTCCCATCCCTGTACGCACCCCAGCAAAAAGGGAGCATCAATATCTGAGCTGGAGGAAAGAAGCAAGGAAGGAGGGAGGGAGAATGAACAGCTTACACAAACTTTGAAGCTGGTAGGAGAAGAATGTGTTTCATATCAGCCTTTTCAGGAGCTGACCATCATCTTAATGGTGAGTTTTACTACACTGGACCAAGTAATTTCCAGCTCAGATTGTTGATTTTTCCCACACCACCTATTTTCCTGATGTTATTTTCCAGACTATATTGAATTCTAAGCCTATTTTCATTTCTTCATTTCCTTTTACTCCCAACATTATCAACCTTACATGCTCTCTGCCTGACCTCTTTAGAAAGTCAGGGAGTACAGAGTCTCCCATTTTTCCTAAGACTGTCCCTAACCAGTCAGTTATCAAAAGCGAGCTCACCAAACATGAACATTTACAAGATTGATACATTTACAATAAGGGTAAAAATGAATAATAGGGGGAAAGTAATTTGAGTTAGAGACATTTAAAAGGAAGGCAGTTAAAGACATTTAATTACTTCTTTATTGTCTATATTAACATGGTGGCAATGGTTTCAGCCTATTTTTCTTGAGCTGAGAGATAGTTTGTTATAGGCTGTCTCCATGAATATCTCCAGCATGCAAATAGAATGCCTTGTAACTGCAAAAGGCAATTACTCTTATAGCATATGCATAATGAAATCTGACTGGATTATCTTTTTGTCCTTAATAAAAACAGTTTACATTTTTGCAATTTGTGATGCAGTTTTTTTGCTTTAAGATATGTATTTGCATGGTGCTCTTTTCTTAAGAGAGGGAGGAAGAAAAGAGAAGTAATACAGGTCAAGTAGCCCCCCAAATATATGTGTATTCAGGATGGAATGATGGAATTGCTAATTAAGCTGAAGACAAAAAGGAAGGAAGCTTTTATACAAGGACATGCCTTCCTCTCTAAATCAAAGAGGAGACAACTGAGGAAGCGGGCAGCTTCAGACATTTTGGGCTAGTGACAGCTGTCCCCAGGGAACAGAGCTAGACAGGCTGAAGCAACACCCAGCACTTGTGCCTACGGTTTAATGGATGGGACTGCCCACCAGAAACATGGTCTGAGCCTGAGAGCTTCACTGTCCTGTGCTGATGTCCTGGGAGATTACGGAGGATCAATGCAGTTCCCAATACAGTCAATGGGTGGTAGAAAAAGATACTAAAATTTGTAAGTGCATAAGCATATCTATCCACCTGAGCTTCCAGTGACTTACCTTTTTCATAGAACCATAGAAGAGACTTCCAAGATCATCAAGTCCAACTTTTGACCTAATATTACCATGCCCACTAAACTGTATCGCAAAGTGCCACATCCACTTGTTTTTTGAACATTTCCAGGGATGGTGACTCCACCGTTTCCCTTTCATCAAGACATACTCTAATGCTACTGAGACTCTTTTACTGAATATTGTATATAAGTAAGATTGTGATATTGAACGTGGTTCAGCAACTCTTGTGTACTGTAGTCTAATAGTGTGGACTTCGGAGAATCCTAGAATTATCTGGGTTGGAAGAAACCTTAAAGATCATCTAGTTCCAAACTCCCTGCCATGGGCAGGGATACCTGCCACTTGACCAGGCTGCTCAGAGCAACCTGGCATTGAACACTTTCCAGGGATGGGGTATCCACAGATTCTCTAGGCAACTAGTTCCAGTGTCTCATCACCCTCACAGAAAAGAAATTCTTCCTTATGTCACATCTAAATCTACCCTCTTTCAGATTAAAACTGCCCCTTGTCCTATCACTATAGGCCTTGGTAAAAATTCTCCCTCCTGCTTTCTTATAAGGCCCCTTTATATATTTAAGAGTTGCGGTCAGGTCTCCCTAAAGCCTTCTCCAGATTGAACAATCCCAACTCTCCCAGCCTGCCTTCAGAGGGGAGGTGTTCTCGTCCGCTGACCATTTCTGTG
This sequence comes from Corvus moneduloides, assembly GCF_009650955.1. Lineage (NCBI taxonomy): Eukaryota > Metazoa > Chordata > Aves > Passeriformes > Corvidae > Corvus > Corvus moneduloides. Next base: position 32,327,920 of record NC_045476.1, on the reverse strand, counting down.
ACCCTTCTCTAGACCCACTCCAACAGGCTCATGTCTTTTCTTATGCTGGGGACCTGCATGCAGCACTGGATGCAGCACTGGATGCAGCACTTCAGGTGGGATATCAGGAGAGCAGAGAGGCAAAATTGTCTTCTCAACCTGCTGACCACACTGCTTTTTATGCAGGCTGAGATGTGATTGGCTTTCTGCCTGCAAGCACCAACTTACAGAACAAGTTTTTAGGAAGTTTAATGGGAGTGCTGAACATTCAGACAGGGTAGTTGATTCAGTTCAACATGAATAATACCTGGGCATCTCTGAACAGATGTGAACATGTTAGTTGAAATAATGCATTTTTGTTTGGTCATAAAGAATTACAAGTATTCAGATAACCCATTTAATTTAGGTAATCAGCAAACTGTCTTTATATGCACGGTTTTAAAAAGATGGATAGATGATGGTTTAGCAAAAAACTTTAATCAGCTAATGCTCATTGTTCTACTGAGTCACATTGAGCTCTGTTTCAGTATGTCAGAATGATGGAAGATGCAGCCCGTCAAGCTGCCAAAAACATGAAGTGTGGAATATAAATAGATGTTTTTAGTGTCACAGGTGCTGCTGAATTGTCTGGAGACATATTATTCAAATTTGCAGGTAATACTCCATCCACAGAACACAGTGATCATATTCGCTGTTGTTTCTTGAAAGCACTGTCCTGGAAATCATTAACAAAACTAGTTTCTCATGGGGAACAGCAAGGTTGTGCAATCTGCGGTCTCTTTCAAGCCTGCCTATATAACCCCCTGTAACCAAAAGAAGAGTTTCATGCTATTAGATTATTCTTGGTACATTGCATGCTTTTACTTTTTCTAGTGATGAGCCCTCTCAGGCAGAAGAGATTATTTATTCTGGGTCATATATATATATATATATATATATATATATATATATATATATATATATATATATATATATTTGCACCATTGTGGTACTTCTTTGTTCAAGTGTGATACAAAAGCATGGGTTGGGATACTGCAAGCCAAAGAATAAATTGTGAGTGCAGCAAAAAAAATATTGCTACAAAGAAATTATTATACTCTGGATTTCTTCAGTTTCCAGGTCCTGAAGTGTCTCCTTCAAAACATGCTGGCCACATGGGAAGGTCTAATGTAGCCCCGGTCATTCCTGGAAAAGTTCTCTTCAGATTGAAGCAGATTCTGGTCTTCGCAAACACATCTGCACTGCTTTGAAAATCCTCCATGAAGTGCTAGGATTGCTGGGCTTTTTTCCACTTCCAGGTTCTTCTCCACTCTAGAAACTAGGCAATACACGGTTGTCACCCCAGGTTTAAGTCTTCAACGCACTTCCTGAGAGTCACAGCACAGAGTTTTAATAGAGATCTTAAGTCTAATGGCTCCCATTTAAGTTGATTAAGCATTGTCACCCTAATTCCACATTGCATGTAGGACGTAAGTGATGCAGAAAATCAGAACTACTTTGACATCTAAGTCAGTGACAAAGCTGGGACCAGGGTCTCTCAGAACCTTCCAGTCAATCTTCCTTTTCCACCTGGCATAGCAAATAAGCAGTAGCCAGTAAAAAGGAATCTTATTTTATGAAACATAGTAAACCTCGCCCCAACCTCAGTCATACTGGTCCTGAGTTTTGAAATTTCAGCTTTCATCCTGGCAACATTTTAATGTAATTTTTAGAAAAATAACAGAAAGCAAGCAACATCCTTATCAGCCTTATCAACAGATACTGTGCAAGAAGTCAAGGGATGAGACACGAATTAAATAAAAAAAAGAACCTTGTTATTATTTTTATTTTGAAACTGCATAAGAACATACAGTCTTTTCATTGCGTTGTAATTATTGCAATTATAGAATTTTTTAAAAAGTCCTATAGTAGCATCTGAAATCTGAAAGTAGAACTGCCAGCAAAGAGAAACCATGTGTATTATTCATAGAGAATGAAATCAGAGTAATTAAATGATGGATGGTGGAAAATGGATTGCATTTTTAAAGCTGATGTTGTAGCATTAAGTGTTATTAGTAACAGAGACAAGCATCTTCTGAATAATGCCCTTAGCTACAAGTCCAACTTGCAGATGGTTATGCCCACATGGAATGTGACTGCAGTTTGGATTTTCCAGGGTAAATCTGACTGCAGGACTGGAAGATAGTTATCAGAGGATGCAATTCAAGCTGTGACAATTCACCATTTTCATATATTTCATCCACATTTTACTTGTGCCTTTGGGTCCTAAAACTTTAGTATCATTTTTTTCAGTGTGTTTTGTGACAATTCTTGAAATCTATGAGTGCTACTGCAATCGCATCAACTGTTCCTACTAAATAACTTTAAATCTTATTTATATTGCCACTCTGACATGTGGCTGTGTGTGTTAGTAACCTCACACCACTAGGTCTCAGTTTAACATTGCATAAACTTGTCGCAATAACACTAGCTTGCTGCTGCACAACCCAAAGGCTCCCAAATGCTGTATTAATAAATATAGCCTTCTATGACATTCTTTTTAAAGATAGATCATTCCAAATGGAATGTTGGTTCAATGCTTTAGCTCTTCGAATGCTTTATTTCTGATAGTCTGACTTCAGCCTTGCTCTCACAAATTGTAGAGGTAACTTGAGTGACATTGTTGAAAAACATGGCTTGTCTGTGATTCCTACAGATTAAGTGTGACTTAGGTAGCTGCAGTCTGGCCTTTAGTAACCTAGAATCATAGAATATTCTGAGTTGGAAGGGAACCATCAGGCCCCACACAACACTCCAAGAGCCACACCATGTGTTGTCCAAGCACTCCTTGAACTCTGTCAGGCTGGTCCTGTGACCACTTCCCTGGGGAGCCTGTTCCAGTGCCCAACCAGCCACGGGGTGAAAAACGTTTTACTAATATCCAACCAAAACCTCCCCTGACTCAGCTTCATGCTGTTAACCTACAACAATATGTTGCAATTCCTCTGGGAGGGCGAACAGTACGTGTGCTGCACACATTCTTAAATGGCAATAAAGACTCTAGATTACATGATCATACAAGGGTTCAAGACCTTCAGTTCCACAGGACATTTAGACAAAAATGAAAAAGGTAGAGAAAACAGTGTGGAAATCCTAGACGTTTTTCTGGGATCTGTATGCCATCAGTCTTTCAATTTCTCAAAATCATTTCATACACTGTTTCTATAGGATTCGTCAGGGAATTAATTTACCCTATGTCTACACCTACCTATTCATTTATTTTTCCACAGTTTTCTTTGGAGTGTGCTTCCAAGCTTAACACTGAGTTTCAAAATTAGGTATTTCATCTTGCTAAAAGAAGACAAAATCCCTTCCTTTCTTTCCTTATCAGTCCTATACTGTGGCCCAGGGAAACATAGGTAACTTCTCTCTGGCTCAAATTCCATAAACAGCTGTGAAGCCTGTGAATGGCTAAACACTTATCAAAGTTTGATCTGTGCGTCCCTATTTCTATTCATGAAGTTGCTCGGGTATAATTAGAGGCTTATCCATAATTACAGAGTGGCTTTTTGTCCCCACAGAATGGGGCACACAGATGGACACTATAATGGAAATTAGTCAGCAGCCTGTCCATGATCGATGAGTCGGTAAAGTGCCCAGCTCCTACCCTCACTAGAGTATAGGTGCTCTTGGACCCAGCCAGCAGGAAAGAGAGCAGACGGCTTTTTGGTCTTCACATTAGCAGGTGGTCCTGAGCAAGCAAATCTCCTGAGTGAAAGATGACATCCTTACATAATCAGTTTTCAGACCAGAATTGTTTTAAAGTAGGAAAATATCTCTCAGAGAAAGTTGCAGCACTGAAGTGCTTCTCTCAGCTCTTTGCCTTAGTAACATATAAAATTTCCAGACAAATGAGCCAGGGACAAATGCAGAGAGAGCAGTCCTGTATTTACTTGACTCACATTACTAAACATAATTTGGACACGGGATCTGGCCACATTCATGGTTTATGATCAGGCTGAGCACACAATGCTGAAACTCCTATTAATTCCCTGAGAAAGCTGTCAGGTTCCATTTTGATCTCATGTCTAATGAGAAAGGTTTGTCATGCCCTCTGAAAAATACCAGGCAAGTCTTACAGGTTTCTAAAATCTCATTTTCATTCCCTTCCTTTCTGACTCTGCTACAAGGAGCTCAGTGCCACTGTTCAGAAATGGATGAAAGGGAGACAAAACGATGCAAGTGTGAGCTGGCTAGAATCAATGCCTGCCTCACTGTAGCCAGGAGATCAGCATGCAGGAAACACGCTAACACCTGGGAAGTGCAGACTAAGGCACAGCACCAAGGGACACCAGGACAGCTGGATTAATGAACCTGTACTGGAAACTTCATGCGGAGATCCTTTTCTGTCAAGGGAGAGAAACAGAATAGATGAAAATGAGTGGTAAAAAGATGAGGAGAGTAGAAAAATAACTTCTATCAGTCTCTTGAGATCATGTATGAGAAAAAGAATGCCCGTGTTTCACAAAAGAGTGTATTTAAAGGCATATTTTTTGCTGTCAATCTCTTGCCCTCTGATCAGTATAAAATAGTACTATTGAGTATAGTCAGTGTAGGCTGGAACTCTTTATTGTCTAAAGTGATGTGCATGTAGTCCTGCTGCACAGTAACTAGGGCAGAGAGTTTCTGACAGATGTGTGATTGTTTCTGCCTCGTTTGAATGAGACTATCAGTTTTAGTTTCCTTGTGCAGAAAGGCTAAACTTTTACTGTTTCCATCTCTTGGCATCTGATCAGTCTTTTGCTTGTGTAAAAGACTCAGCTTCTGAAGGTACAGGAATATATAGAAATTTTAGCTTCCCTCAACTGCCCCTCCCCCCAAAAAGCCAAACCCCAAATTGAAAAAAAGAAAAAAAGAAAAAAAGAAGAAAAAAAATAGTTCTAGTTTTAATGATTGCATTTATTTTTTTAAAAACCATGAGATTCATACTCAGAAACTAGAAAGCAGTGAAAAGAACCTTAAAATACCCATAATCCCACAGTGTATTATAAACACCTGTTATTGCAAAACAACAATGTACCAAACTGAACACCAGATTAAAAGTGTTTATGCCATGTGTATGTAGAAACAAACGTAGAACAGTTTCATTTAGCACCTGTAGGTACTGCATTGCTACACAACATCAGATGTTTGCCCTCTGGGAACTTTTAGAAGCTTTTCCTAAAGCTGATGGCTATCCCAAATGGAATTTTGTACTTCCTATACGCTGAAACTCTAATAAGGTGCATTTGTACTTGCTGTTGTGAAACCGTCACCAGCAAATACTGCACACAAAGAAACTGTAAACCTCTAGCTAATATGCTGCTTAATGCCATGCAAACCAATTAGAATGTCATTATTACAGCTGCTGCTTCATCTACATGGGAGAAATTAATAACTGCCATTAAATATATACTTTCACAAATTTGGAAATAGCCTTACATGATTGCTTTGCTCAGAGTTCACAATTACCTTCAAAAAATAATTGAAAAAGAAAACTCACAAAGGCTGTAGAAATCACTAAATTAACTTTTCCTATCTGCTACCCAAAAGACTGTACAAATCCCCTTGTGTTGTCCAAATCCCTTCAAAAGAGCACATGATAAAATGATAAAAAATATTAACTTAAATGCACCAGAGGGAGTGATGAACTATGAATACCCATTGCTCTAGTAGACGAATCCTATTAAACTAACTTCCTAGAGTTCTTGGTTATTATTTACTTACTCCTACTTATAATCACAGAGCAAAAATACAAGCAGAAATAGTTTTTGCAGTATTTCAGCAAAGAACAAGTGAATTTTTTCAGATTCTGAGGTGTGCCCTGTGATGGGCAGGACAGGTATGGCAAGCAGGGTTGAATATCCTCTCGTGTCTCTTGAACACAGGACTGATAGATGGGTTTGTGCATGCAGTATCATAAATTAAAGCAGCTCCAGGGACTGCTGCTCACATCTCCCCGTGAAGCTCTTCCAAAGCTCCATTTAAATCTCTTTCAATCTCGCTGCTGCCAGGCTCATTTGCCAGCTTCAAAGGGACCAGTGGGGAAACAAAGCAGACTCCTAAGGTCTTCCTTCTAACACTTCTGCCCTATGCCTTTCCCTCCAATGGTGGCCCAAAACTAAGACCCTATTATGACAAGAAAAATTAAGTTTTTATATCGAGAAAAGTTTACAAGATCATAGTTCTGAATGGAAGGTTAGGATTTACCTGAGCTAGTCCCGAAATGCAGATTTCGTCCAGTTTTATATTGGCCAAATACTTACTTAACATTTTAGAGTAGTACTTACCAAAACTCCCTTGCATTCCAATTTACATGAATACTATGAAATGTAGAATGTTTTGAGATTATATACATAATTTTGTTATTTTCACTCGTGCTCTGCTTCAGCTGCATAATGTTCACAGGCGTTTACTCCTTGTAAGTGTTGCAGATTATGTGACTTACAAGTTGCATTAGGAGATGATTTGGACTTGCCCTGTTTGAATAATGTTTGAGCAAAAATTCAAAGTACTTCCCCATCTGCTCCCCTGAAAAATGACTTCATGAAATACCAGTATGAGGTTTATTTTCTTGAGAATTTCAATATCAAATATATTCAGCTGAAGTACATAAGAGTAAAAAAAGTGTGGGTTTCTTTCCCAACAGTCAGCTCAAATCCAAACTTGAGAAATAATAAAGGGATCTTTCCTCCTTTGCACTATGGGAGTAAGGAAGAATATAGAAATTCAGCTGATAGCTAACTGGTGCATTTCCCCTCTTTTCCAATTATACCTGCACTGTCACTGTCATAAAAAATTCCACAAGATTTTAATTGATTTAGTTGACATTTTACTTTACTTTCTTGAAATTGTCTCCATTCTCAGTGCTTTGCCAGGACACAAATCCTTTGGTTCCTATGCAGAAAGCACCACACATGCTAGTGTGATTTAGAAATGAAAACTGCTACTGTCGGCAGTGGAAAGAAAAGAAAGAAGATGAAAATGGGGCCTCCCTGCAGTGCAGAAGACCTGCAATGAACATGGTGCAACAAGGGAAAATGAAGTAGCTATACTGTATAATTCTAGGAAGCTACTTTTGTTCACAAGCAAAGAAAACTGAAATCTAGAGCAAACATTTCAGGCTGTTTTCCTGGAAGGATAACCCCAAAATGCTCTGAAAATGATGAATTTTCATGGCAGTGAGAAGTGGAAGGCATGGTAGTAGTGCAGCTTTAGCCTGAAACACATCCACATTTATATCCAAGAATATTTTAGAGACAGAGTGGATAGGGGTAGCTCTGAATATACAATGTATGGATCGATCAGTAGATCACAACTCTGCACTATTTATGTTGGTAAGGATATTGTAGACAGCAGTGGACTTCTCTTTATGCTGCTCCACAAGAGAGACAGATAATCTGTCTTCCCTTCTTACCTTTCTCGGTACAAACAAACCCCTTCAAATACTCTACAGAGTAAAAGATTTGCTTATAAAATTAAAAGTAGATTCTGAATATGCTGAATGACCATCTGTTTGTAGGGCTATAAAATGTATATTTATTCTAAATCAGTTTACTGTAAAATTTGAAACTGAATTTATGGTATTACTAGACATGCAATTTTAAACATCCTCTAGAATAAGCAGAAAAGCTATAGCTGTTGAAATATATGACTCTCTAATATCTTGCCAAAAAAGCTTTGAGTTCCATACAGAGCTAAATGATACGCTTCATGTAGTAAACTTGAGCCCCATTAAAATAACTGAGCACTTTGCAGTACTGTGATCTGAAGCTGTGATCCTGAGAAGAGTCCAGCAAATGAAAGTCAGCTCACAGTTTGGGAGGAAATGGGGTCCTCTATCAGAAATTTTTCCTGCTAAAGCTGTGGAGTTGGTATTTGGCATTGTAATAGTTAAATCAGCAGTTAACAAATGCTTTATAACAGCATTAGAAGGTACAGTTTGAGCCGTTACCTTTAAAGTGAGATTTAATATTAAGGGCTTGGTCCACTGCAATCATCAAGGTTTGAGAAAAAAAATTATCCTCACATAAACATTAAGTAAGCCTTACTAATTCCAGATAAGGATGGAACCAGCACACAGTTTGTGCTTTGATCTGTTACATCTAAAATCCTTCTAGTATTTTTTTAAGGAAGGGTGCTAGTTCACACATCTAAAAGGAGGGAGCCTGTGTTCTGCCTACTTCTCTTTCCTTCCCTTCATTCTCTAACTAATTGTTTGGCTCTTACAGCTGAGAGTCAAACCACTGGCAGAGGTTTCTCAAACCATGTTTGAATACAATAGACTTTCCTCCTCTCCTGTTACCTGTTCTTCTCAGATGCAAATGAAGTCAGAATTCCTTTGGTTTTCCACATAAAAACTTGAAAATAAGATCTTCTAGAGATTCCCTAAAAAATCCACCAAGTGCAACATGTTTCAAATTCACTAATTTTACAAATAATAAAAACTCAACTCAATGTCACATTTTATGGGAATCAGATATTTAAACCAGATATACATAAAGTATTATTTAGACTATGTCTATGCTCTAGTCTCTGTTTCTGAATAGTAACTGATTACTTTTTGCACAACAATACACTTGGGTGGTATATTTCCAAGCGTTTGATTAGGCAGTCTTTGACCTTTGTGTCTAATTCATATTAATGGACAATCCTTGACTCTGGAAATTGTGACAAACCATGGAAAAAGATGCAAAATATTATTACTCAAAATAAGTCTACTCTACAAATGCTTTTAAATGTGCTTGTGATTCTGATATCAGTATTCTCCTCCAGGGGAAAGCTAAGGGATCAAAGGATGGTTTGAACATAGCACAGAGCTGGATGGATAGAAATGTTCAGCGTCTTAGCAGCACTTTTTTTTCAAGTGTACCAGGACCTGAACTCACTTCCTTGCATTTTCCTTAGGGAATACCATTTCCTAATTTTGTTTGCAGTATTACGTAGGAACTACGAACCCTTTCTTATGATATAGTGGCTTTTATTTTGAACTCCCCACTGGACAGTCTTTATATACTTTCCTCATATCTGACAACCAGCAAGGTTTCCACTGACTTTTAGTTCTGTCTCTCAAAATTATAAGCAAGCTATTCCCTGGTGAAATGAGAAGTGAGCAATGGGGATGCTCGAAGAAATGGTAAGCCTTACTTTCTCCAGGTGGCCCAGACTGATCTGTTTCTTTTCTGCATGTCTGAGCCTGCAACAAACATATCGCTTCCTCCCTATGAAGTTGTCTGCAATACGTTAAATAGGTTCCAAATCATACTTGATGTTCATAAACTCACATAAACAGCTTACTGTAAATTCCCAAACTGTTTTTTCCCCAGAGCCTTTGAGGATCGGAAGGTGCTGCTATTTTCTTTCATTATGGGAATGATAAAATTTCACAAATTAAAATTAAAATTAGAGTTTGTGGTCATTCTTTGCTATGTATGCTTTTAAACTACGATGACAAGAATATCAAATTGTTTATTACTCAGGGTAGTAGTTGAGCATATGCATTAAAGAAATAACATTTAAACATGTTCACAGCTTTAATAACAGCAGCTTCACAATCTGTGTTTTTATCTATGAGGATTAAAATTGTATTCGAAGTTCCAATTTTAAATTTCATTATCTGATTATGCCTATTTTATTATTGACATGAACAAAACAAAGTGCAAATTGCCCAAAGCTCGATATCTAGGAGGTTTTGATTCAACCTATTCAAGTGCTAATTCACTGCTTAATCTAAAGGCTTTGGTGAGGAATTCTGGGGGCAACATGTATGAGAACTAGTTGAATACTATGAAGAGAAGTCCCTTGTCCTTAGCCAGGGCATATCCTTAAAAAGATCCCAGAACCGCTAAATCATCAGTCATCAGCACTCACACAAGAAAACACTGCACCTCTACTCTTTGAAAAAGAGTATTCATTCAGTTCTTATCATTCTTACACTGCTTCTATTATCTACCCTCAATTTTTGTAATCAGGACACGTATTCTACAGTGCCAGTGGCCAACCACTTCTGCTCTATTGCACAGTTGTGTCTCAGCTATTTTAGCAGTGAGGTCTTAAAGACAGAAAGAAAAGAGGAAAGAAACCTCCACACCACCTTAGTAAAAAAGAAAAGAAAGGAAAACAATACTTAACTACATGATGACACATATTAGTAGACTTCAGAGTTGTCCCTTTGAAATGGCTGTCCTGAATATACAAACTTCCTCTCTCAAAACACACAGGATCCAAGGAAACAGCCTCTCCTTCAGTTGCAGACTCAGTCTATATGTGGGCTATATATCATATAGCTGTCGCACAAAGGACCAACATGACCCACTGAATATCAAAATCTAGGCATATGTGCATACATTGTGTTCAGCTGAAAATAGATACAGCACATCTTCCAAGACCTGGCCTTGCTTTCACACCACAGTTGCAGTGATTAGGTAATTGACGGAGCTACATCCTATACCTGAATATAGTATTTTGTGCAGCATAATCATAACCAACTAAAGCATCTATTTGTTTTACTTAGAATGCTATGAATGTAGCACTGCCACACCCTCCCAAGGGATGCCAACGTTCATAAAGTTCCCAAAAATTGCTTAGGAGCATTAGTAATTCACAAAGTTGAATTCCAAGTATTATTCTTAGCATTATGAAAAAAGTTGTTCTAGGACCACGGAGTTTCTGGTCATTATCTGCTCAACAAACAGATTTCACTGGCCATTTAGTAATGACCCCTGAAGACAAAATCCTCAAAGTCCCAGTAGGAACATCACAGCAATTAATGGTGGCTGTGTATGCACAAAGTTCTCTTTTCAGTTATGCTGTCTCCTTGATGGTGCACTAAGCATAAGCAAGATATGTTTTAAATACATTGATTTCCTCGAATGTTATCCATTTCTACTCGTTGAAAGTGAGTAGCTAAAGGCTGTCTTACGGTATTTCAAAATATAAATCTTTTAAACTACATTAATAAAAGGTGGGCTTTCCTTTGTCTGGGGGTAATGCAGCTGCCCATCACTGAATTTGAATTGAAAAAGAAAATTAGTTTTGTCAGCAGGAACAGCAGGGAAAGGTAACGTGGTACTTAATTTATGTCAAACATTCATAGTGAGAGTACGAATTAAACTGTTCATTTAAGGTATTGCTCTGTTTCTGATGGGTCACTAAAAACTGAAACAGAGAGATTGATTCATTTTCTTTTTCCAAATTAAAATATTGGTGAACATCATGAGTTAGCTCATGTCACAGGAATAATATGACTTGAATATATCATTTCATTTGGAGCTATATAAAAAATAATTCCCCTTTGCAAAGATTTTCCTTTCACATCTATTAAGAATATAATTAAATGAGGCAAAGAAAAGTTATTGGCACACATGACAAGGACTATATTTTTATTATTTATATGATACTGGTACTTTACTGAAAAAATAATTAGAATAATATTATTACTATCACTTCACTAAATCATGCTATTCTATTTTAGATTATGGCATTAAAGCATTTGCTTAATGTTGAAAACGGCCATTAATTGCTCTGCTGTACTGGTTCCAATATCATTACCTTTGAGGTATTCAGTCTGGGCTGACCTCTCCTGTAAAAATTTAGATGTAAAAGTTAAGAAGATAACGTCACATTAAAGGTCCATCCAGCTTTCTTCTGCCCAAGAAAATTGTGAATGTCTAGGGAAGAATACAATGCCAGGACAAGCAGATATTAATGCAACCTGTCAATATTTTCTGAACACTCAGAGGTCTGTACCTCAAACACTTTGTGATACAAAAGGGTCAATATATTTAATAACTCTGTGTATTATTTTCCTCCTTGAATTTGTCTGTCCCTTTATGAAGGATGTAAAATTTTTAGTGTACTGTGACAAGGACCTCCCATGTAAAACTATATTATTTTGAGAAGAAATATTTTTGCAGTTACCTTTGCTAAGTGTGACTGAACATTAAAAGATGTTTTCAGAAGAGCAGTGTTCATCTGTTGAAAAGCTAAAATTTGGGCACTTGCAACTTACCTTCCTAAATTTCCCTAGTAACTTCTTGAAACTCATCTGGGTTAAAATTTTTCATATGCCACTGAACGTTGTATCCTACAACACTGTAAATCAGCAGCAAGTAAACTTGTTTGTGTTTAAAAAAATAGCTTCAGAGTACCTTGGGATCAAAAGTACAACTCAGAAATATAAAACTACAGCTGTTATATTGCTAACAGTCTGGAAATCTCATGGGATGCATTATGGTGAATATGCCGCACATTTCTTTCTTACAATTCATATTGAACTTGAGACTCTGGTATGTTTCAGGGACCTTTTGTGTAGGGAAAAAATAAAACTACTTGTTAATCTACGCTTGGCATAATGTATAATGAAGTTCATATACTATCCTGGAAACACTTTCATAAGAGAAACAGCATTGCTTTTAGCATTTAAATTTTTTCCCCATTAAAATAAAACCTGAAAATTTACATTCTTCTAATTTTTTTTCATGTATTCCCCAATCCCAAACAAAAGCAAAGCAGAATCATGACAACGAATGATTTTAATTTCCACTCAAATTTTGAATTCCAACAACTTTTAGTATAAATTTATATTTAAGATATATTGTTGAGCATCAGCAGTTGAAGAAAGGAATTTTGATTCCCAAAGTTCTGTGCCCAGCAGGGTTGATAGAGCCGTCTTCAGACAGCTGATGCCTCATGAATTGAAAGTCAATTTGATGAAGAAATGGTACGGCGAGACTTTGTTTTTCCTGCTGAAAGCAGGAGAGTCCTAAAGGCAACTCCTCACCCTCTGGGCACAGCTGAGAACCAGACAAGCTCTGGCACACCGGTATGAATGTGCTTTTGAACCATATGAAGCTGTTGTCTTTCTGCCCTCACTCTGCTTCCAGCAGTGTATTAGTATCTCTGGGAGACACTAACTCTGGGAGAAGGAGATAGGAAACTGAATTCAGAATATAGAAAATCAAGCCCCCCAATAAACAAAAAACCCCAAACAATGACAGCAGCAACAACAACCCCCCCCCCCCCCCGCCAAACAACTCCAAGAAGCCAAAGAAGTAAAAGGGGTGAAAAAAAAAAATCAATGAAGATAAAAATGTTATAAAGTATATATGTTAGGTTTTAAAAGACCATATCCTTCCTGTAAAGCCTAGGATTCTCCCATGTTATTCTTGTAAAGTGTCTTTTTTCTTGTATTCTCTATTTCAAAGAGATGTGAGTATTTTGGATGGTGAGTATTTTCACTGTGGACCCTGACAACAAGGATCCAACTGAGCCTGAGGCAAGTGTGTTAGCCATTTAGTGTTGCACATGCAAGAACCTGGCTCAGTCAACTGTCCATAAATGTTCACTTTTTAATGACAGGTACATTGTTTCCTAGATGTATATTATTTTAAGTACTTAAAAAAATTGCAAAGCAGTACTCCCGGAATTACTAATTCATCAAGTGTTACAGCTGGCAGCAGTTCTTGATGCTACAGTGTCTACTTGATTTGAAACAAACAGCCTTGTGGCAAAGGATTTCTTTAAACTGTTTTTGGAACAGGAGGAGACCTAAAATACAGTAAACATGAGCAAGGCAAAATGTGTTTGACTGATTTTTAAAAATATGAAAAAAGCTGCATGCAAATACCAGGTACTTTTTGGTATTTGGAAATACCAAGAACTTTTTCTTTCTGGAGTGTATCTTTTCTATAAATTGTAGACACAGCTGCAGGAAGCAGTATAATCCAGAGGTTATGACCACAAAAACACCTCAACCATTATATACTACAATATAAATTCTAAATTTACAGCTGATAATCTTAATATATCTAAGGGAGTTTGAAATAACTTCTATTTAAGCTTATCCAGATAAGCTTAATGCTGAATATTTGGGCTACATATGCCTATCTTTCACAAATGCAGAGGTAGAAGGAGTAAGACAGTGCTTATTTGCAGGCAGCAGAGAAAAACAGGATTTTGTTTCCATCTGCTGTTCAAAATTACTAAGTGAAACAAACTAACCTGGAACACACAAGCAACCAGGAGCACACATGCTCAACTGTCAAGTTATTTATATTGCCCTTTCTGGAAATGTGATTGATTTCCTCCATTTTATGGAACCAAACAAAGCCTAAGCTACCAGCTCATGATCCTAGATAGTCCAGGATAAATGCTTTGGGTAAAAGGACTAGAATAGATCCAAGTGCCAAACAGAACAACAGAATACCTTGTATTTATAGTTGCCTGCAGCCATGGAGATTGTGAAGTTCACTGCAGAAGGCTTCCAGTAGCTTCAAGGACAGTAGCTACAGGGATTCAGTGGTATCTGTAAGCCAAGTATTAGCGCAGGCAGCTGTCTGAACTCCTACTGACTGGTTCCCTCGATCTCTCTGCCCCTTATAAATTTCAAATGGGCCTTAACACTCCAAGGAAACTTCAAAGTACAAATACCTGTGAGTACAGAAATACAGACTTAGGTAGGCTAAATTTATAACTCACCCTCCTTCTCTCTGACCTCATCTGTGAAAATCAAGGATATGCAAGCTCTATTTCCTATATGAGCCGCACCATCTCCTGATAGGAGACTGGATGTCACAGAAATGTTTAGCAATCTGTATCCCCAATGGCTAGGATGGTAGGATTTATTATCACACTGATGCATTCAAAACTGTGCCTTCAACTTTCAGTTTGGTGATAAGCATTGGCAAACTTAACTTGAGTTTAATATTGTTTTTTATCTAGTAAATGGCTATTTGAGATCCCCTAGGAGCTCTTCTCTATCTGTGTTTTCAAAGCTCTTATGTCTTCTGGCTTCCTTTATGTCATGAAAAGTGTTTTCTCTGCTCATTTACAGACTGCTGTGCAAAAAGCAGCCTCTGGAAATGGCTGGTGTGCAGCATATCGTAGTCTACAAATATATTACAAAAAGACAGCATTAAACCTTTTAACAGCTACTGTCAGCCCTGCCATTTGCATCTGCTCCTTTCAGAAACAATCTGATGCTCTTCAAATGGTGAAGTTAAATGGCTGCAGTGCTACATGATGTTAATGGGCAGATATTTCCTATCTCCTCATTGGTTACCCTGTCCAGGCACTCCCTGGCTCCAGTATGTGGAATACCAGGAGTGCTGCACTGGTGAGTGCCCACAGAAGGATCACTTGGCTGGAGGCACAGAAGTGGAGGGTGAGGGAAGGGGGTACAGAAAGAAAAGGTTATTCAAGGCCTCTTGTTCACAGGGTCAAGCAGGTCTCTGCTCCTGTTCAGGGAATGCAGGATGGACTAGGCAAGCATTGATCTGCTTTTACTGTGTGAGAGCTGCAGGCAGCACAGCCCCTTGTGGTGGCAGGCTGGGGAGCTGCAAAAGTACCATTGTAGGGGCTCCATTTGCTGATCCTGCTGCCTGCTGTCCCACCTTTAAGGATGGTTTGCACTTAAAAGCTGCAGGAGAGCTGTTACTGTTCAATTTGCTTCAGTATATGTGATAATTTACTTTCCCATCAAATATAACAGGGAATACACATATTTGTGCTAGCTATTTCTACCCACACAATGTGTGTTTATTCATTACCCTCTCAGCTATCTGTCTTTAATTAGTTCCTCAGCTGAATACTTCAAGCTGTGCTATGCAGGTCTGGAATGTTTCTCGTTTTACTAATGAATTTAATTTCCTTGATCATAGCTCAGTTGCTATGAACTACTGACTCTTCATGTGTAAATAAGAGGGAGGCGATGTGGAGTGCCCCTGGCTTGCTTTTTGTGATAAGTGATGATGTTTACTTGCCTAAGTCTCTTCAAGGGTGTGAGTACAACTAGGAAAGAGGGGACGAGTAACAAGGTGGAGAGAGAAATCTACAGCACAACCCACCACTTCTCTAAAGTTCTCAAGGAAAAGGTCAAGTCTAATAACTCTTCCTATGATGCATATTTAATACAGTCTGCCAAATTCAGAATCCCTGGAGCCCAGAAAAATAAAATTTGCACTTTAGAAACATTTGAATATTATTCAAGAATAATTTTGGTTCTTACATACTGAAATCACAAAGGAAAAGAAATTGTGTGGAAAATCATTTAGTATTTTCCTTATTTTCACGCATGGTACTGCATAGAATAAAGCTGATATAAATCGAGTTTGATAGTCTCACGTTACATTTTCTTTCAACATCAAATGCATTTTTCGGAGGCAGAACACTATCTTGTTTTGTCCTGTTAAATCACTAAGCATACATGCAATTATCTATTGGTTTAGGATCTTGGTTTGGTAAAGCAGCCGGGTTGGGGTCTGTGGCTCAGACCCAGGAAGCCGTGGCAGCTCTAGAGAGAATGTCCCACAAGGGACAGTCCCCCAGAGGTCTGCGGCGGTCCCTCGGCCGCTGGGGTGCCTTCACAGGGGGTGCCTGTCTCAGCAGGCTGTCGGATCTTTAGTGATTCAGCAGGAGTGATTTCAGCTCTTGTCCTGCGAGGCAAACCCCAGGCTGGACCAGGAGAAGAGAGACTGGAGGCTCGTTTGGCAGTTCCGCATGGGGCAGCTTTATTAGTCCCCACCCCTGCGAGGGGGAGGCTAGGGACGAGCTCTCCGAACTCAAAGGGGAAAAGGGCTAGATCTTGTAGGGATACAAAGGTGGGTGTGAGAGGGTAAAAGCCAATGGGTTACAAAGGATCTACATAGGGTCTCCCAGAGGATCACGGTTCTGTGTCCTCTCTCGCCATGATCGCAGAATGGTGCCTTTTCCAAGGGGATTCTGCTGGGAGGTTATGCAATCTCCTTATCTCAGCAAGCCTCCCTCCAGGGCAGGGGCTGGGCATATCCCACAGTTTGGGTTTTGCTCATGTATTTCTGGATGTGAGATTGCTAGCTTGGGCTAGTAATTACCAAGTGATTTCCAGGATTTTAACAAGTTTCTGGAAGTGATTCCAGGAGAATTGATGGAGGTGGGAAATGCAGCTCCTGATATATATATCCTTGGGTCTCTGGCTTGTTATGATGTCCACTAGCTTCTATGCCACTGAAGATCAGGAAGGAACTGAGGCAATTTTTTTTGCCATTTATATTCCCTTCCTCAGGACACTATAGATTTGTGATTGCTAGGCAGACACAAAAAAATCATACTGGTCCCTCAGCTGCTTGTCTATGTGCTTAGTAGCAGTCAAAGAGAGCTGCCACATGTGGAAAGACACCTTCCAGGTGTTGGTTGAGCTACTGCATCAATTATTACATCATCATATTAGCAGGATTGTCCCATAAAACCCAGGAGACGGGAACGCCTGACTTACAGATCTTTACTCAAGAAAACACTCAGCCTGTGGTCTCTGGCCTTCTCCTGGGTCACAAGGTATCATATATTTAACAAGCATGCAAGGACTGAAGTATGTGAAGTGTGGGGAGAGTCTGAGGGGAGTAGGTTTGCTTATCCCCGATCCTTGTGATGCCTTAGGTTTTAGCTTTTATATTTTTCAAATCCTGCACTGCTTAGTGTGTAACTCTGAAGTTTCTTGTAGCCTGGTAACTTCTGCTCTCTCGTGCTAGGCAGACATAACAAAGCCTCTCTGGGCCTGCTCTTCAAGGACACCCAGACCGTCCTAGGCCCAAAAGTATAAACCAAAGAGCCTCTAAGGGGGGAAAGTGGAGGGGAAATTACATCATTAACTGAAGCTTTAATTGGAGAATTAACCCTGATATGCAAATGAACCAAACCTATAAAAGTGTGAAGAACTCGTGACCTGTCGTACATCTTGGGGTCCATCTTGGCAAGAGCCTCTGGCTCCCCAGGGGTACCTTTAAAGGCCTTTCAAATAAATACCTACCTTTATTCCCTTACTCCTGTCTAGTCTCTGTTTTTAGGAAGCCTCTTAAGACATCACTTGTTTCAGAAAATATTTTCAATACAATGTGAAATAAATTTATCAATTAAGGGCTAAAAAGATAAAGAAATACAATAATGAAAGTCTACACATTTTTGTCATTTAGGGGTTACAACAGCTCATGGATTTAAGCAAAAAATCAACAAAACACTTTTTCTTTCGTGTTGCCGTGGGAAGTTGTTATTGAACTGATAATGACACACATCTTGAATTCACAGCTTCAGATGCTAGTTTGCCATTTTCTCAAGAAATTGCCTATTGCTTTAAGCATCTTAATTTTATTTGCTTGTATCTTGCCCTAGACTACTACATATTTTCTGAGGCTGGGATAGCTGCAATGCACTGTATGATAATAACACTTTTATTTAATGACTGGCTATCCTAATGGGATCCCAAAATTGCCTAATGATATTTTGGAGAACAATCAGATTAGCCACCTGAAATACAGTGTTCACAGAGAATAGGGAAAACCTCTCTCTGCATGGTGATATAGAGAGACAAACTTCAGAATAAGGAGGGGTAAAATATCAGTTAATCACATTACGATTTAAGCAGGACTGAGGATACTGCAGGAATGTTTTCTTTTATTTCACAGAAGTGAAAGCTCCAAAATCTCTATCTCAGCATAAGGAGTTACTTTGCATTTAAAGAAAGGAAAGAAGGAGTGTCCTTCCCATGAAGGAAATATTAAATTTAGTTTAGTTTTCTAGCAAGACCTTGCCATTATTGGAAAACACTGAAGCTTTTGAGAGTTTTGAAGGAAACAGAAAGTTTCTTAAAACTGTTAATGAAATGTAAGTACACTGAGCACGTTGGTTTGAAAATTTTACTTCAATTTCGACATTTTAAACAGCCATTTGATTCAAAACTTCATTTATAAAATATAGTTAAACAGTGATGAAAAAGGCTCTTTTGTAAAATGTTGAAAGTCAAGGTTACACTGATGTCCTTACATTGATGAGAACTTGATAACCAATGTGTTCTGTTATATTTTCTGAGTTTACACAGCAAGAATTTCTGAGAATTTGCTCTTCTTTTGGAATGGGAAATTAAAGTATTTCTTGGAAAAATCCCTTTTCCACTGCCTTTTTTGGAGCATCTTAACTTTCCTGGAAGATATCCTGCCAACTGTGGATCAAATTTACTTCTGCCTGAATCTAAAATACAAAGACACAACAACAGTTCATAACAACAAACTCTTTTAAATTTAACCTTACCATAGCTAATCTAAAATAAATGATAATGGAAGTTACTTGAACACTGGAAGATACATGAACTATGTTCTGTGTGTAATAATTGATTTATACTGAATTACTTCCTCAGTTTTCAAAAGCAAAACTGTTTGGAGTGATAAGGCAAAAGTTTTCCATCAGCAGGAGTTCATGAAACCAAGGGTAAATAACAAAATATAGATACAGTGGGCATGCTGGAAATTGATTAGCTAAAGAACAGGCTGAAAAGAAACTTTTGAAACCATAAATCACTATTGGCTCTCTTTCCATAACTGCTTCTTTGAATGTTGTTCATGAAAAATATTGCTCCTCTGAATTAGAGCAAATCAGATGTGGAGCTGATTCTTCACAAATGAGACTTGAAATATAGGCATACAAAAATGTTAGAATTTGCTGCTTAATATTGTAAAGTTGAAAGCTTTATGATTCTGCAAGCTTAGCTAATACCTTTGAAGTACAGATTACTGTAAGATCCTAACAGGAAATGGATAGAACTGCTCTGTATTGCTTTAATGACAAAAAAGGTACTAGTTTGTAAGGTACAGGATTTCCCCCTCATCTCCTTTTAATTCTATCTGAGCTGATTCAAAATTAAAGCTTTGACTAAAATTATCAGCATTTTCAAGTTTCTTCTTCGTTTCCCTTGAAGAACCAAGATAGCACCTCACAAAAGATAAGTTTTAAGCACAGAAAAGAGGAAGAATGAAGTGGAATCAAAAACTTTCCTCTGAAACCTGCTCTGTAAATACCTAATTTATGGCACTTCACAGGTTGCCGCATTAATTTGGAATCCAACATATTCAAACTCAGAAATTTAACAGTGGAAGTTATCCATAGCATTATCACTGGAAAAGGGAGTAAGTAGGCAATACTTCATAGCTCTCTTACAGTTTTCTAGCCCTTTCTCTCCCACATTTGCAAGTTTTTCCATAGAAGACAAAGGTCAGAAAAAAAGTTAAAAAATAGATCAGAGAAAAGGAATAGGAGGTTAATTTTTAATATATATATTCCACTTCTCTCAAACTATTGCTATATTCCCTTTTAACAGTTCAGACTTCTAATCACTTCCCAAAAATGCACAGCTTTGCAACTCTGTGTTAATAGGTAGTTCCTTTGGGAACTGCATCATAGTTCTACCTGAAAATCTAGAATGACCTGCTTCACTGAGAGAGAGAAGGATCAGGTAACATTCCTTCAAAAATTCAGGAAAGCATGTGTATAATAATATATATACCTATATAATAGGACTTGATTATGGGAAGGTTTTGAACTGAAGCTGTCAAAATTCAGTCCTACAGTCAAAGGTTGGGGAGAATAGACTGTGGGATAAGAAATCATTATGAATAGCAGCTGTGATTGTGAAATACATCCATGACCATCCTTTTTATTCTCTCATTGAATAGAAAAGGTTCAACTATTGTAAATGCTTGTATTTAGACACAATTAGAGTTAGTGTGGCTCCCCAGCACAGAGATCAGTGGTGCAAGTTTAACAAGTGCCAAAGGTCTCCAACTTCTTAGTTTTTCCATCTTGGTGATTGAACATTTTAAGCATTACTGAGACACTTTATGTTGTGTGTCAGATATTGGGTGCCATGAGGTTATAACTGGCTATTCTCCATCCTACTGCCAATCACTTATCTACATCTAAATGAGACTCAATTTGCATAACTTACACATAGTGATGAACGACACTGACCTCACTCTACCTTGCCTTCAATCATTTTCTGCCTTTCTCTTTTCTTTCTGCTCTTTAAATGTCAGTCAGTACTGCAGGAATGCACAGGCCAAAAGTATCAAATTGAGAAAGAGTTCAGCCTAAAAAAACAAATATAGATAATTCCCTCCCTATTATACCTCATTTCTAAGATAACTCAGGCTTATAGGGTGAAATTTAAAGGTGGCTGCAAATTTGTACATGTAATAGACAGGATTCCAGCAACTTCTCAATCCCCAGTTTAGTCACAGGTTCTCCTAATTCCTTATGGCTTTACTGGCATCTCCTTCTCACTTTTCTATACACTGTGGGAAATCTCTCATAATTTCATTCTTAGATTTTGTATCCTGCACAATTGCTTTTCTTACTTTGCTTGGGTAAGATAGTAAAATGCATTACAATCACATAGATGGTAAAATGTTTGAAATTATAATTAAAACATAACTTCAAGAGGATTTGAGTTTAATATGAACTGCTACTGTATGTCATCTATCAGACTAATGATGCTTGCTTAAATTCCCTAGGAATCTAGAGACAATACTTTACATGAAATGCTTCAGATACTTCTTTTTTGCATTAAAGAAGATAAAATTAACTGCAATATAATCATAATGATGAGGAGAATTTGAATAAGATTAGCTCTTAATTGCATTTGAATTCTGCATCACTGAAACATAAAGCTCATAACTCCCCTATGGAATTTCACCTTTTTTTTTGTTTTTATGATCAGTTGGAGAATTGAACATGGGCATAGATTGCCATATGTTTTCATTACTTCAGCAAATATGCAAAAAGAGCAAAATTAATTAGTTCATTGATATTTGAATGAACTGTCCTCTGTAGTTTATACCAACATATACATTTAGGTAGAATGGAATGCATATGAGAATTAAAGTTAATCAATAATAGGCAGGTCTGTTCCTATCTTAAAAGTTTGCTGTCTGATTTACATTTTGTGATGAATCTGGAAAGGGTGGAGATGTAAACTGGGGAATTGTGTTACTCTTTGTACCTACATTCACGTGTGTGAAACAGGTGTGACTTTCAAAGGCAGTAGAGCATGCACAGAAAAAGTAACTAAAGGAAGGTAAACAGGAAAGATGAACAGGCTGAAATGCATTTCCCATCAAAACAGATCCTCAGAGCATACTGCCTTCATGACCTTAAGGAAAAGTCTCCAGCAACGTAAGTTGCATTCATAATGAAAATACACTCTGAATGACGGTGTAATCTATAATACTGTCATACACTACCAGGTACTAGGCAAAAGTGTCATAAATCTCACTCTTTTGAACAAAGCACCCAGGCTCTACTGGATCTTTGCAAAGCTGGAAAAGGATTAAAAAAAAGGTTTCAAACTGCATCAAGAGCCATTGCTTGTGGTTAAAACGACCTCTCCTCGGTGTATTCTAACAGGATCAGGTCCACCTTTTTATTTTTTACCTTGGGTTACTAATGTTCATGTGGCACAAACTGTATGGGACATTGTTTTTCCCAATGTGACAAAATTAAATTTTTGATTCTACTGTGACTTTTTTCTCTTGCACTATTTGCAGGCATCCTGTTGCTTCAGTCTGGCATAAAAAGACATGTCCAATAGGAAAATGGTTAAACTCTGTGTGATCTGTACTTTTTCCTGCTCTGTAAGATGACTAGCTCTCAAGGGTAAGGTTTGCTTTCAGAAAGCAAACAGAACAAAATCTGACAGAGAGTGGGATACAATAGAGAATATTTATATATAACCTATGAGTCAATATCTTTCTGTGTTAAAACTATGTCATTTTACAAGCCTTTATTCCATGGATACACATGTATTCAAAGTTTGAACTGAAAGAGAATTTTATGGCCATGTAATAAACCTCAGTAAAGGTCATGTACTGCAGAAACATTGAGAGCTTATAAATCATTAATGTCACCAATTCCCTGTGGGTTTGGAGATGATATAGAAAAAGAAGCCTTACATTCAGGGTGGTATGTAGAAAGAGCACTTGCAGAATCTTACAGTCCTGTGGAGGCTAATTTGTCCCAAATTTGTAGGCCAAAATGTCTCCTGTTGTACAAACGCAAAGGAGTAGGAGAAAGGTGTCTAGAATGATTAGTTAGGTTTAAGTATTATCACAAAGAAAGAAAATATTTTTGGAACTTGAATAATACTAACCATACATGTTCAAACGCTGTTCACACTGCCTACCACTCCCCATCCCCTAAATCCAAAGACAATTCCAGGCTGATTTGCGATTTTGGAGACATTAGGTCTTCTCATTTTGGTACTGTCCCCCATGGGTCATCTAAGGTAGAGGTTATCTTGCTGAAAATGTACATAACAGGAACTTCTAAATTAAATTCAAAGGTTTTTGGTGTACAACATCAGAGAATCCCTTTTGAGTATAATTACAGTGCTTTTGAGAATTGGTTGCAAATTGAAAAGGATGACAAAACTACCAGCCAGAATGCCAGCACTTGGAGCACTTTGCAGCTCAGGAAGGATATGAGAACACACATAAGAGAAGGATATACTTTATCCCATGTTCACCTTTAATTTTCCTGCATATTTCAGCATGACAGAGAAATGCTCTAAATTCATGTGAACAATGGAGATTTTCTAGCTCCTATTTTCAAGACAGGCAAAGTTTTATTTACATGGCCAGAAATAGCCTATGTTTGTATGAGATAACTGGCCACAGTCTAAGTTTTCCTGGGAGGTGAGAAATATTTCTCTTAGAAGTATTAAGACTCCACAGGAGGGCATTTAAGCACTGCTTCCTAGAGAAAATATTTCTGCATGAAGATGAAAATAAAATCTAGTTAAACTTCACAATAAATTTAACTATGCATTATAAGACAGGGTTAAAGGTGAAGGGAAAGTGAAAGTCCTAAGAATGAGAAATGAAATTATTTAAATCAGATATTAAACAACCTCAAAAGAATGGATTTTTTTACTTAGAAAGTTGTAGAAAAATAACCTAGTGGGTAATTTTTTTTCTCTTGGGCCTCTGAGGAAAGCAATTGCATATGAAGGATAACCACAGCAGTTTGATTAACTAAAGCGTAGATCCCTACCTAAATCCAAACCAAAGACTGTTGTTTTCACTGAAAAAATCAAATGAGTCTGAAATAGTACTTCTTGGTTGGCAGGCTGCTTTTATTGAAAGGATGCTTTTCTTCTGTTTTGCTGGTAGCCCTGGAATGACTGTGATAAGCAGTGAGCACAATGTCTTGATGTATTTTGAATGAATCTGTATTCCACTTGAACTGCACAGTTTACCATCTAGTGCAGCACATAAAGAAATGCTGGGGTAATAGATGTGGAAATCCAGCAGACAAATTTTTGTGTGTACTGAAGGAACCTATAGGTACCGGTGAAAAAAATTTAAACTCTTAGATGGATCAAGTTTTGATCTGTATTTTCCTTACTGAACATATCGCAATTCATTTGGAAATCATAAGAAATTAGTAATAACAGAAAAAGTTATAAAATAAAAATAATATAAAAAAGGATTGCTAGATATATCCAGCAATATAAGCAAACAAACAAAAAAAAGGAATGTAGAAAAATCTAGAGCTTTTGATTAGTTTTCTAACCATCGTGGCAGAGAAGTAATTAACACCTCAAAAGGGAATTGTCTAAATTTCAGATATGTCATCCCATCACACAAGCCTCTGGCAGAATCATTGCTTCAGGAGTTTCAAAAAAACCTTTTTGTATTTTCCTGAAAGCACTCTGGCTAGGTTTTGTTTTTTTTGGTAGGGGACATCGCTGATGTTAATTCTCATTTGATACCATGTTTTCACTTCCATTAACCTGTAAGACAAATCACTATATAACTGGAATGTTGTCTAAGACAAAGTAGGAGTAAATTGTTTCTACTTCCAGTAGAGGACTCAATTCCAGTTGGATCTTTCAACAATAGGTTGTTTTTGTTTGGTTGTTTTCTTTCTGGGATACTCTCCAGTTTACCTTACCTATGTATGAAACAGTAACAACACTGCAGATCTCTCTGAGTCAACACACTGCACATCCTACTAGAGAATTGACCTTGGTCATAGGTTTCATGTGTAACTGGAAACTGCACTGTAAGGCTATGCTATTTTTTTCTCTGAAACTCAGGTGGTACCCTTGAAAAACAAGTTCAAGATGTTGAAAGAGTCCTCAATTTGCAATGTAATGAAAATGGATTTAGCATGCACATGAAGCAGTTAATTTATTTTCATTAAAAGTGACAGTTCTGAGTCACCAAACTGCACATGTGATGCATAAGAAGTACTTAAGGAATACAAACCCACACCTTACCAAGGATACCAGCCTCTAAGCACTGACCCTGACAGTGGCTGTCTGGTTTAGATAAATGCAGAGTGGTTTTAATAGAAACCCAGAGTCACAAAAAATGTACATGGCCATTCCACTGTCTGAATAAATAAGCCAACTCTGCTGGAACATTCTAAAAGGAGTAAAGCCAGAAGTGATATTCAGGAATGAAAGAAACAAAGTATCAGTCATGAAAGGAGTAATGATGAGCCATGATCAAAACCATTGAAAAAAAGAACTCAAGGTGTATTTCCCCTGAGAACACACATGCACAGTCATATGCACACGTGCACAAACAAAATCAATGCACTGATGGAAGAACTGGGTTTTGATTTTTTCCTGAACTTCTCTTATCTGTCAAGGGGACATTTTTTGTCTGTCACTGCAGATTCTCCAAGCACACTGCTGATACTGGTCTTCATGAGAACTTAGCTTAGAAAGAACCACAGTCAATGAATGCAGCTGCTTCCTCCTCCACATTTTGAAGATTACAGATAATAGAAGTAATATACAAGAAAATGATTCATGGCTCAGAAATCAAAGTCTTACTGGGAGGATAAAACCTGTACAGCAGAGAAGATGGAAAAAACATAAATCTGAGCTGTGTAAAAAACATCTCCCCCTTAAATTCTGTCTTTTCTATAGAGGAAATGGGACAAAAGGAAAATAGACTCAAGGAGAAAAGCAAATCTAGAGCAGAATAGTCAGTCTATTCCCCTCTGGGCTTATAAAGAGCAAACTCGAATCAAAATCCTTGGAAGTCCTTGGGAAAAGGATACTCTTAGCAGGTGGCAAATATAGAAGCTTTGTGAAAACCGTTATTTTCCTAAGAGGAATGAAAAAATTTCTTCAGAAGGTGCCAGAAGCCAGAAATGTAATTTTGATTCAATATGATTTTTGATGAAATCTCTGTAGCAATAGCCCCACCATAGCAAGGTAAGTTATTCGGTTTGGTTTCAAAAGAAATTACCAGATCTGCTTTTGAAGCTTTGATCTACCACCTCAGGCTGAGCTTAGACAGAAAAAACCCTCAACATACTTGCATTCTTCTCTAAAGGGAGAAGGCTCAAGGTGCCCCTTTGCATTACAGTGAAATAGCATAAAGAGATGGACAAAGTCTTTCTATTACTGGTTGGCCAAGGCTAAATTCAGGGCAGCTGAGGAGCCCAGGTCCTATTACACAAGTATTAGAAAAACTGTAATAGGTCTGTAAAGGAATTAATCAGTGTCTCAAAGTTAGCTGAAGAATAAAAATTATTAATTTGTGGTTCTATGGTGCCCATTTTTCTGTATCCTGCACAGAACACCTTCACTTCAGAGAAGACAAGAGTAGTTCCCTTATCCAGTATTACTGTGGAATCTAAGGACAGTAGAAACAAAAATCTTTGTTTACACTTTTAATTCCAGTTCGGCTAAGAGGATATTGAGAATGTGCTGATAAACTGCCTCTGTCATTCTGTAAGTACAACGCTCGTACTGCAGTGGTCAGGAAGGACAGCTTTGCTTTAAGTCTGCGTAGAGCTGACACTTGCTGAAAACCCTTGCTTGATCTTTGAATCATTGCAATACAGTGTCAAAAACCCCCACCAAATTCATCGCCTATTTGTGCATCTGTTCTCCATGAAATTGGATAAGTTTGCTTTCCTGGTAGATCACCACTTAGAAAAATCTTTAGATATTTAGAAAGCATTCCTCAACATTAAAATAGCAAAGAGACATCCTGGATATTAAATCCAAGGCGCAAACCAGGCCCCAGACCAGATTTATGGGATTTTTGGTGAAGTGACTAGATGAGTCTTCATCATTCTGGTAGAACAAGGCAGCTTAACCAGATCTTTAGAGGGGTAATAAAGGCCCTTTTTGCTGAATACTTTTCAGAATGCAAGTAGAGTTTTCTGAGGTGCAGTTAAATAAGAAAAATACTTCTGGAACACAAAGATGTGTAATCATGAATAAACCAGTTTTCTGATCTTTATCTCCAACAATAGCCACTATTTGAGAACAGGTAATAAATCAGGCAAAAAGAAAAATGAAATTGTCATTTGTGGGACCAAAATAAAACCTGTATTTTTGAGAGAAGAATAGTTATTTTTGCAACAGGAAAACAGTTATGATTCTGCAATCTTCCTTGGTTTGTGTCAAAACAAATTGCTCCGAGATGGATGATTTTCAGATTTACTCTGGTCAGTCAATAGTGTAGGAACAGTTAATTGTCATGGTCTCTGCTGATTAATGGATCCTTCAGAATTTGATGAGCATGGGATGAAGTGAACTGCATGAAATAACAAATGTCTTTGCTTTCTTTAATCCTCTTTGCCCTCAGATAGTAAGCTTTCAGCTGTCTCTTTAAGGACTGCAAAGGCCATCAGTTCTGTGGTACTCTTACTCCTGTACTCATGTGCAGATGTGAGTTGGCCTAGGTGACATACCACTGTCACTAGATATTACACAGAGGTAGCTATGAAGTGTGTGGCAAATTATACTGTAGTTCTGATGGGAAAACATGACTTCATGTGCTGCAAAATATCACTAGACTATGGGTTGATACAACACATGGCATGGACAAGATGAGATAAGTTGTCACAGTATTGGCTGCAACCACAATGAGAAATTCTTCTAAATAGGTAAGTTTTTATTTGACTGGTTAGGCACTCCTACTTTTTCCACCTTACTTGCAAGCAAAACAAAAATCTGTATTTCTTAGCCAGTCTTTATAACTATAACTGAATTTCATTTACACATGCAACTGAATTTAACTGAACACATGAACAGTCCTGTGATGACACTCAACATCTTTAGTACTAATAATGCTGGTTTTGATGCATGCAATACACCAAAAAAAAAAAAAAGAGAATGAATTGCTTTGTAGTTTGTTGCTCTTGTTGTTGTTGTTGCTCTTAATACTTTCCCAGAAATGTAGTACTTTGGATCTTTCCTCTAATTTGGAACAAAAGCACAGTTTAAAATTTTGGCATTTTCCCTGGAACAGAAACCTTGTTTTCCACAAGGTGAAACAGCAGATGTTGTATATGTTCAAGAAAGAATACAAAGGGGAATGCTTAGTAAATGCACTGGGAATATAAAACAGGAGCTTTTACTAACTGTAAAGGACTAGGCTCTATATTATCTCCTGTGAGAAAAATTATACCAGATTTTTGACAATAATAGATGGTCATGGAAGTAAAATCAAATTTATTCATAGGCAAAGTTTTTTAAAAACTACGAATCATATCTGTAAAGTATGTAGAGAAAATTAAATTAATCAGGATGGTAGGAATACACCTGCTCACTTTCCCAAAAGGCTGTGTCACTCAGTCACATTCTAATAAAGGCTACTGCCTGCTCAGATGAGGTTTCATTTATACTAATACTTAGAAATGGCTCACATTTTAGAGACTGATATTTCTAGAAGCACTCAGATTCAGGATATGAATAATATAGGTGCAAGAAAAATGCTATTCGTTATTTTTTGTCATCAGTTGTAAGAGCCTATTACAAAAAAATTTATCAAACATAGCTGAGACACAAACAAACACAGACTGACCTGTGACTGGTCAAACACCATAAATAAAAAGCAATAAATATATGATGTGAATATTTCTGCATCACCTCAGTCTTATAGGCTGAGTTATAGTACTCTTTACTGTGGATGGGTTTTATACTATTTATAGATCACACAAATATTAGTTGTTTTAAACTAAATCAGACAACCTTTCCTTACTGCACCTATTGTAAGACAACTGCCTTAAAACACAGTGGACAAATAAAACATGTGTGTCAATTGCACAGAGTTTAAATTTTTGAAGTGTGATTTAGAAGGACCTTAAACAGTTGCTATGCCTTTGGTAGTGGATTTCACCTCCTGAAATATAAAACAGACTGAAGCAAGACTACAGTTTTCCTCACTGCATTCCAATTTTGAGTGTGTGTGAGGTGGAAATTGACACAACACTGATTTACTCTATCACTAGATGATCAAATTGGAGGATGTACGCCTCCTAGCATCACTCAGCCTGGAAACCAGAGACTACTCCAAAAATCTCCCAACGCTTTATGTGGAAACATCTAGTCCTGATACACTTAACATTTGATAACAATCTTGTCAAACTTTATGCACCTATAGCCAGAGATTACAGTGATAAGTTTTGCCATCATGCTACCATTTATATCCTGTAAGCATAGTAATGATAATGACACTGACAAGAGCACCCAACAGCAGCACAGATGTTGAGAGATGTTATTATGCAATCTGTATTACTGCTCATCTATATAAATTTAGTTGAATAATCCAAGTTGCCACATTTACCATAAAATAAAGATGAATATTGATATTTTAAATGAAAATATAAGCCATTATATGTGTATTGTCATAGTCAAAATTTCTCAAATCACATCATGATTTCATAGCAAAAGGCCTTTTGAGCAGACCGCCATAAGTTCCCACAGGGTGCCTCCAAAGTTACCCCTTTCCAACTGGATTTCTACCCAGGAGTAAGCGGAAGAAGACCAGAGGACTTACGATCTCCTTGGCAGCGCACGGGACCCACGGACACCTTGGCTTCAGACCCAGGCCGGTCGAGGTCTCCAACCACCACCTGGCTGACTGGTAGGTGCTCTTTGTATGACAACATCCCAGAGTCTTTCCTCCTGAATTACAGAGAGACAAAAAGAAAGCAACTGTGAAACATATGAAATTATTTTTCTTGATTTAAGCACCAAAAGAATAGGTATGCAAAAATTGCATGCAGCTCAAACCCCATTTTAGTTAGCAAGACCACTAAAATTCAATTTATAGTCGTGTCTTAGAGCCCCTCATTTCAACTGCAGCAAATAACCTAGTGCTTTCTTCATGCTTGGACTAAATCACTGTGCCCAGTTACAACATTTTTCCTTTATTATTTCAACAGCTGAAACCAATTGGCATTGAGTGTTCTTTCTTCCAAATAGAAAATGAAATACGCAATATTTAATGAGGTATTTTATCTCTCGGCTGGTTTTCTCTGTGGGTTTTTTTTTGGCTGTAGATTTTTTTGTTGGTTTGTATTTTCTGTTTTGTTTGTGTTTTATTTGTTTTTTGATATAAACACATAAAAGGCTAAATTATCCACAAAGGAAAAAATGCCCTATATATAGTGTTAAGACCATACTTTTGGCACAAAAGAAATAAAAAGGAAACAGAATAAATCCAAGTATTTCTCTCTGTTCCACCCCCGCCTCCCCCCCCTTTTCTTTTCTTCTCTATCCTGCCGTGTAATTGAGTATCTAAAGTAAGGAACTTTTTGATCTAAAAAATCAATTCCTTTGTTCAAACGTACCCTAGGATGAAGGATGAATTCAGTATCTGGAAAAGTTAACTGAACCACACAGTATGACTATAACCAAGAACTTGCAATGATTTCAGGAAAATGAAAGCCTTTTTCATCTCTAACTTGGATGACTCCAAGATCTGACTCATTATATTGCTAATAACTGGGCAGCACAGCAGGGATCTGCATGATCTGTGGTAATGTTCAGAGTCTTCCAGTAGGACAGTAGTGTTTTCCTGTAGCATCTCCAGTCATCATCCTTATTTGGTCCATCTGAAGAGATGGAAGGCAAAACACTCTTTTAAAAAGAAGCAAAACTAAGCTAATTAAGAAAATAACCATCACGTTTTCGAACAACAGTTCATTGGAACTAGTGCCTGTTCTCTGTGATGAAGAGAGCAATTAGAGATTTAATTACTAGAGTTTATCAAATAGCAGTGACTTTTTTACTTAATCTGTGTGTTCTTCCCCATCAGAGAACTTGCCTTGAGCCTTTGTGTTATGTGACCCTTTGTGTTGCTGAGATCATTAGCCCTCTCTGGCTGGACACAGCTACACCAGGTGCTCTGTTGGTGAGGTTGCTACAGGACATTGTTAGAAAGGGAAGAAAATGGAGAGGAGGAACCCTGGCAGGCTGCTCCTGCACATTGTGCTGGCCTGTAGCATATTGCTTTTCATCCCCAGATTGCCATGCCCTTTGCAAAGACATCCTTTTCATCAATTTGGAGACAAGCAGCATAAGAAAGGAAAGATTAAAGGACTTTCCATTTAAGAAAGAAAAAAGTGACTAGCAAAGACAGGTATGTAGACCTAATCTTCATCACTGCTAAAGACTGCATCCATGGGACTCACTCCCTTCTAATAGAGGATAAATGTAGGTCATCACTTTACTCTTTCTGAGGTTTTCCTCTGAGACTGGCTTTCACTGCAAATTTTTACTCTTTCAAAGAGCAATTTAAAGATGGACATATCTATTTAAAATAAAGAATTCTTCAAAGAGCAGTAAAAAGAAAACTATTGGCATTTCTCTTTCTTTCTTTCCTCTCACAAAACCAGCTAATATTTCAGGTCCAAATAAGGATGTTAAAGGGTGGCACTTTTCCTGTCACCAATAGCTTTCACCTTCTTTGAAGGAAATAAAAAGGAGTAGTAACCGTTTTCTCCCTCTTTACTGATCATTTTTTACTCATTTTAATATCTTATTTATGTGCTTAGTGATATGGTCACTTTAAAGCTGTTGCCATGACAATAAAAGCTAAATGTTAAGAGTTCTTTTCAGAAATAGCCTTATTTTCTGGTAATCACTTACTTGTGTCATCGTTGTAGCAAATGCATTTTCCCCTGCACTGAAACTATTGAGGGCTGGGAGTGCTGAACTAAGAGTTGAGAGAGGTGAGTAGCCTTTTCACCAGCAGAACCTGGGTAGTTCTTTCACTCTTAACAAAAATGGGATAATGATGATTTTTGGCCCGCACATGTGCCAATAGGACAAGTAGACTCAGAGACTGAATGGCTCTGTTATGCTTTTCTAACGTACTTGCAGTTCCTCTGGACACACTATCAGTGCTGACAAAATCAAAAAAGTTTAAACCAAAGACTAATTATTATGCTTGACTTTGTACAACACACTTAAAAATAATCACAGCTCAGACACTCAATTCCTGCAAGTGATAATGCTTCTGATGGTATTTAAAGACTTTGCACATTAAGAGGGTGGGGAAAGTCTCTGAAGTTTTTCCTCACCAAAGAAAATCCCCTCAAGAGAATAAAGGTTGAATTCAGAGAGTGTCATATTCCTATTAATAGCCAAATGGGAGATGAATGAATCTGATCAAATCCTGTAATTATTACCAGGAGATATTGATGAAATCTCAGTGTAATTTTCTATTCCTAATTTCTTTTCCTATATATAACAGTCTGCAAGGTGCTTCAGGGTGCCTTTCAATGAAAGTAGCAGATATTAGTGCGAGATTTATCATGTTTTGATTATGATAATCTACTTCTTCTTTATAAGCATTCTGTGGTATGTAAAGAAGAAATGCATTATACATGTATCAGCAAATGTCATATTCAAAGTAATGATAAGATTCTGTATCATTATTAATTTGCTTATATAATGATTTAATACAACCAGACTTCTGCTACTGGAGTAATTTATTTTCTGTGATTTTGTTAGACTTCACTTAATTATCAGTCCAGCCATACAAAGTAAAACAAATGAAGAATATACTACAGGTAGGAATGGAATAAATTTTAAAAGATATGGTTTTATGAGTTGGGGAATTGAAGTTATTTTGATAATATAAATAAAACACCTGCTGGACTGGAAACATAGTGTTAAGCATATGTAATTTAGTGATTAGCAGTGGTTTGAAGAATGCAAACTCCAAAGTATGACCATTCCAAACGTCTACAACTTTCCACCTCTCACAAGACCCAGCTTTTTACTATGTAAGCACCTCTGTATTAATCCCTGCATTTCCATAATCTATTTGAGGGAGGTATAAAGCAGTTTAGTCCAGTTAGAGTCTGCAAACAAATTCCTGTAAAAACATTGTGAAGAGCACAGACATACAAAATACTGGTATTTTCCCTCATCCAAAAATATCTGGCAAGAATTTTATTTATATTAAAAATGCTAAGAAGAATGAATATTACAGACAATTTAATGAACAATGCAATTTTGGCAGCAAATGTAATAATCTGGAAGTGAGTTACTTGGAAATATGCAAGGTCTAATTAACAGGATTAAAACCAGGGCAAACAAAAACTAGGATTAAAGCAAATCTAACTAACTCTTGAAAGGTTTTGATAAAATTTAGCTAACTTTTTAATAGACATACTGTGCAGCACAAAAGCCATGCTTTTAGATTCACCCTGTACCCAGGTGAATTCCATCTGCCCTTTGGAATTAAAAACTGCAAACCATATACTCTAGGACAAAAGTTTTTATTTCCACTGGATTTTGCTGTTCTCCGGGATTCTTGTGGCTCTTTTGTCCCTTTCCCCCATATCTTGTCACCTCAGATGCCCTTATATGTTAAGTTGGAGCTAATGACTCACCGTTGATTTGTCTGACAAGGGGTATTATGGAGAATTTCTCATTACTGTACAGGGTCATAAAAATTGACAGATGATCATAACTCAATTTAAGTTTTTTTTTAACACACTGGCATTAGACAGGATAAGATCCTAGGAAATACGTGGTTCCTAATGGCAAAAGAAGGAGGAACTTTTACAGTTAAGACTGATCTTAAGGCAATTAAACTCCTCTAGCATGCATAAAATATTTTTACTTTTGAGAGCACTCACCTCCTGAAAGTCCAAACAATTTGATGAAAGATCATCTAATTCCAGCACCCAAATTACAAACATAAATCCATACTTTTATTTCTATTAGTAAAGATTGATTATACCAAAGACATGAAACTGATGGTGCAGCATTCACAAGTAATCCTTGCTTAGAAATTACAAAAGAATGCATTGAACAGATTAAATTAATTTAAGGGGAGATACACTGAGAAAGTGGTCAGAAATATGTCTCATTTAAAAAATATATCAGGAAGGAGACTGAGGAAGTTGACACTGGTTCTACAGAACTTTCTTGCCTGAAAGGACTTCTTGACTTTCCTTTCAAATAGGAGTTTGTGAGAGGCTGAATAACCACAGCAAAGGTGAATAATGGAGAGAGCAAATGGGGCTCTGCTTTCTTTTGAACACTGTGGAACCAGTTTCCTGCAAAAATCTGCCTTTTCTGAGTATATGCTCATATTCTCCTTCCAAAAGACCAGTGGAGACAGAAAGTCCCTTCAAGCAGAGCAGCTCCTCTTACAAACTTCAATTCTTTAGTGTTATTTCAAAGAAGTAATGGAAATTCTTCTCTTCATTTGAGGTCTAGCAACTCTTCTGACTTGATTGCTAATTTTTCTGATTTCCATACTCAGATATTCTAAGAATGAAATCTAGGAATTCTACCCTGCTGTAATTGATCTTTGCATCTGTCAACAATTTAATCAATTTTATGTCTGAATTTTAATTTTTTTTAAGTAAGTCAGGGAACCTATGTGGCATTTCCTTTAGAAGAAATGCTAAATTGGGATGTCCCTTTCACCTTGGTTACAAAGACAAAATTACTTGGGATTCAGCTGAAGCCAAGAAAAGAAACTTCTGTGAACATAGAGCTGAAAATGGATGATATGGGAATTTTCAAAGGAAAAATTGACATTGGAAAGGGCAACAGCTTGCTCAAATAATTTTTCTATAGTACTTCAATTATTTGGCATTTTAAAATCAGCACTATTATTTGATCTCAAAATATTTCAAAATTTGAAAATTCTTTAAAAAAAATAGTTTATAAAAATATTAACAATATCCCATAATTAACAATGTCCAAAAAGCTTTTTAGTCACCCTAAAATTTGAATTGCTTTGTTTTATGACAGAAATGAGAAAACTCTCCTCTGAAGAAGTGTAATCAATTGAAGGACAATAAATTAAATGCTCCGTTCAGCTACTCAACTTGCCCCAGAAAATTAAATCTATATTTAGATATTTAATTATATAAATCTATATTTATGATTTCTATATCACTTTGTCTAAGAGAAACCTACATTTATTCCATGATCCCATCACAGATGCCGAACCTTCCCATGGAACAGCACCTACTTCAGCTCTGAGGGAAGATAATAATGAAGGACTCTACTGAGTATTACCACCTGTTTTAAAAATTACCTAACTTAAAACACCAAGAATTTTAATTACACTTTTGTCTATCTGAATGCATTACAGTGATGATAATAATTTACTGTGTGGACAGTAGAAGCACTTATCTAACGAAATGTGTGTTTTCTGCACTACTGATTGCACAGTTGCAAGGTCTATGCAGATAAATGATGAATTCTTTACTTCATCTATTCTGCTGACTAGCCACAAGCCTTTGGCTCACGTCCCATCAAGCTATCAGACCAAATGTACTTCTGGTAGGATTTTTAGGGCACAAGGATCTGTATTGGAAGAAATATTAAAAATCTCAGAGCAGCAGCTCAGAGGCTTAATTTCTTGGAGTTCTTGACAACTTTGACAGTTTTATTTTGTGTGACTGAAAGAGCTAAATAAAAATAATTGACTATGGCATGACAAAATAACAGATGGCTATAGTTAATGCTGACTTCAGCCCCTACATGCCGGTTGAGTTCAATATGGCACTGAAGTGCATAACTTTGTGTTGAATTTGGTCCAGAAAACTGAAAGAAGTATGGTACTTCCTGCATCCAGAAAATGTCAGTAAAACCCATTTGTATAAGCATCTACCACTACTCCTACCCTTCCACTGGCATTTGCTGCAGTGTTCCTCCTCATACCCCATCTATGCATATACCTCATACAAAACTGAAACCAATCTATGGCAGGCACGTTGGGAATATAAGGATGCTGTGATTTAGGTCACGTCTTGAGCTGCTTGTATAGCTTTGACACCAAGTATTTAGGGAAAAGGTCTCTATTGATCACAACCTGGAACAGAGCGCTTGATTAGGCAACCTCACAAAATCTCCATATGTATGAGAAGTATGACCAAAAAGGGCAACAAAGCAGGTGGAGGGTCTGCAGTACAAGTCCAATGAAGAGCAGCTGAGGGATCTGGGGTTATTTAGCCTGGAGAAAAGAAGGCTCAGGAGAGCCTTATTACTCTCTACAGCTACCTGAGAGGAGGTTGTAGAAAAGTGGGGGTTAGAGTCTTCTCCCAGGACAAGGACAAGAGGACAAGAGGAAATGGCCTCCAGTTGCATCAAAAGTGGCTTAGATTGGAAAAACATCACAGGTGACGTTTTGGATGACGGAAAATTTAAGTTACTTGCTAAACATCACATACAAAAAAACATACCAGCACCCCTCTTCTAAATAATTATCTAAGTAGCCAATAAAGAGGCAAAATATAGGAGAAGTAGCAATGTCTCATATTATTAAAATTCCACATTACTATTTGACTATTTATTTCCTTTCTGTAAAGGCCCCTACCACATATGTGCTGATTTTTAAGAAAACGTAGGTATTTGAGTCTATTTTTCAGTAAGCTCTCTCCATTCTACCTGACCCCAAAATTTAATTGTACCAACCACAACATCTTACTTTCTATACCTATAATCAGTTCACACTCTTTAAATACTTATTTTAAGGGTATTGCACATAATCTGTGTCCCCTCAGAAGACCCCAGTTTCAGTCCTTAGAGGCAACTTTCACATTGAACTTTAATTTTCTCTCCAGTCTCAGCCCCAGAAGGTTGCTTCCCATTTTACTTTCATGAGTGTGAGGAAGAAGGCAAATCCCCAGTAGCAACCCTTCTCTCAAAGTGGTACTTACCCCATCAGGACAGATGACCAGTTTTATTTAGTCTTTCTTACATAGCACACAGCTTGTACGTCTGTAGCTCTTTTCTCCTGACAAGGATTTCCTAACCTACTGCTGTTCGAAGCTGGAAT
Organism: Corvus moneduloides; assembly: GCF_009650955.1. Classification (NCBI taxonomy): domain Eukaryota; kingdom Metazoa; phylum Chordata; class Aves; order Passeriformes; family Corvidae; genus Corvus; species Corvus moneduloides. The sequence goes on along the minus strand of NC_045476.1, from coordinate 32,291,048 downwards.
CACTGGTCCTACAAATTATTATTTCTTCTTTCTGCTTATCTAATAGATAGAAAACTTGTTTCTAACTGAAAAATGATCAGTAAAAGTAATCTAAAAATGAATTCCACATCAGGACTGTGAAATTTTTCATGCTGTTGTAATCATTTGTTAGACCTATGGAAGGTAGGTCCTGCAAATGGTGGGTAAATGGGGAATAAAGAGATACTTAGAATATGCCAAAGTTAAATGGAAGAAGAAATTTGTAACAACTGTCACTAAAAAACCACCATACCGAAATGAAACCTTAAAGGATTATCTACAAATTGAGCTATAAACATAATGAATGATGTTTCTATGTCTACTGAGGAAGGAGAGTGGGGTCTATTATCATGAAAGCACTCTAGTTAGAAGAAGAATTAAATATCCCATTACAAAATATTTTAAATGTACACCCATTCATCAGAAATAATTATTTGAAAGTGAATGCTCCAAGATATTCAAGCACATTTAAAGCAATGGTGCAGCATAATTAACAGAGGTCTTTATTTGTTATGTAAACACTTTGCTATCAAGCACAAGCAAAACTAGGATACTTTCCTCCGGTAGTAAACATGCACATATATCTCTCAGAATTGATTTAATTTCAATTAAGTTCCTTTTTTACTGCTTTTGCTAAAAAGATGGATGACCTAGGTTTATAGTGATATGCAAATTTACCTGTAGGTTAATTTCTTCCTGACCTCTTTGTGTTTTTATGATATCATTACCTCTTGTACGTGTGTGTGTATATCTCCACACACAGTGGAGTAACTGAGGAAATGAGAAAGGATACTACACAAGGTACTTACTGAAGTTTCTAAAAAAATTGTGATTCCTGAAATGTGTACAACTGTGTCAGCTCAAGAGGCAGCTGGGTTATGTGGGACTCTACACAGACATTCTCTCACTGCAGTTACTCTGAGCATTATGAGAAAACTCAGTGATGGAGATTAGGATTTGAGCCACAGGGAAGGCATGGTATGCCACACTTTGTGCTAAATATTAGGCCAAATGCAGATGCCCTTGTTCAGAAAAATCTGTTTGTCTGCACTGACTGTAGAATGTCAAGCATTTGTTTAGCGTTTTGTTGGTCACACTTATACAGGATTAGTGATATATTCATTAGCCAGACTGCTCCACTTTATTGCTCTGATGGGTTTCCATTATCCTTTCTGTTAGCCTTTGAGCTCAACTTTCCTTACATTACACATCACCACTTTTTTTCTCGACAAAAGACTGGCACAGACTTAGCAGAATTCACCAGTCATTTCCTAACACAATTCCATCTGAGCTGAGCCTGTCTTTTCCTAGCACAATACTTGATGAACTCCCCCAAGATTTTTACTACCAAGTCTACTGTGACAGCCCTGACTGCATAGACTAAAATGGCTCTGGGCCACATGTTTCTAACAACCTGCAACAATATGGTCATGAACAAAGGAGGCTGATGATGAAGTGAGCAAGATTCTCCATCCCTCTTATCTATAAGAATGGTGCTTTTCAGGACTCCAAGCAATTCTGGGTTGATTTTACAGGGAAGCTGACCCTGAAGCAATCGGGTTGTGCTTCTCTGGTATTTCAGAGTGTGACATTTTTTATCAGCATTAGGTGAAGACAGAAATTAAAATATAATGTAACATAGGTCCAGAGGCCTAGGGTTCACAGTATTCACAGAGGGTACACTGAGAGCCTTGCCAAGGTTAAGCTGCATTTCAATGGATAGGTACGTTAATTTGCCAAATGTTGATGCTTCTTTTCTGACAGCTTAAACATAGTTTACTGCAGATGCTTCTTGCCTTAAAACAATGAGATAACTATTGTCTCATGGGCTTAGGGATACCAAGAAGTCTATCACTTCTACCTATAGCAAAGACTATGCAGGCAATGCAAGAAAGGTTGCAGTCACTGATGACAGCTCTCCGCTACTGCAGGCAGCCACCTCACCTAATCTCTTGCAGAATCTGAACATATCTGCACTAGTTTAATCCAGGAGGGAGATAATTTTCTTTACAGTAGCTCCTGTGGTGTTGTTTTTGGATTTGTGACCAAACCAGTACAACATAGGGATGTTTTTGTTATTGATCAGCAGTGCTTACATGGTCAAGGCCTTTTCTGCTTCTCACATCATCATGTGAAGGAGGAAGGTGAGATATTCAGTGATGGCATTTGTCTTCCCAAGCAGTCTTTACACATGATGGAGCCCTGCTTTCCTGGGGATAGCTGAAGGCCTGCTTGCCCACGGGAAGTGGTGAATGCATTCCCTACTTTGCTTTGCTCAAGCATGCAGCTTTTGCTTTAGCTGATAAACTGCCTCTATCTCAACCCACAAGATTTTGGACTTTTCCAGGTCTCTCTTTCACCCCAGTGAGAGGCTGTGAGCAAACTGCTGTGTTGAATTTAACAGCCTGCTTAGGAAGAATTTGCCTGTTCTTCCCCCCTACTCTTATCTAGAAGCTATTCCAGAATGGCTTTGTTAATTGAAAATGTTACAAAGTACACAGTGCTTGCATCATCCATTTATAGACCTGTTTTCCATGACTCTGTTAAATCTTTTCCTGAATCCCTGTCTGCTTGCACAGCCTCCTTTGGCAGCCAGTTCCAAAAGTTCACTAGTGTAAAGTAGTACATTTTCTCCACCTGTTTAAATCAGGTCTTACCCCAGATAGCAGGTTGGTACCAGCTTTTGGCATCTTTGCTCTGCTTGTGTGCACTGTGCAATGGTGTTCTCTTGCTTGTGAACTTCCCATCTTTTTTTTCCTCTGGCAAAAGACAAGAAGTGGTTCTATGTGTATGTAACAACAATACCCCTGTTCCTTCTGAGCAGGTTATTCCACTGCCCCTAAGGGCAAACCAGAAATCGGGCCAGCAAGGAAATTATGATCACATTATATAACAAATCACTAAATCACAGAATGGTTGGGATTGGAAGGGGCCTCCAGAGATCATCTAGTCTGACCCCCTTCATAATCTTCCAGAAAGGCATGAGTTAATAGTTTTAAAAGATCTTTTTCTTTAAAAAAACTCCATGTTTACAAACAATAATAATATGGTTTAAGATTATAGAGGAGTCACTGATAACAAAGCAACAGAACCTGGAGGTTTGCCAATACATCCTTCAGCTGTATCAATATAATTTATACTGAATTTTTATGTATTTATACAAGGTCATAAGTGATTTGCAAGCATCAGAAGTGGAAACTGAAATTAGGTAAGAATCATGAGGAGGTAGGTGCTATAAATTTTCAAAGTAAATCACTAGAAGGTTCTTAAGAAAGTTGAGTAAGTTAAGAAAGTTAAGTAAAGGCAGGTTGAGTTAGTAGGCTAAAAAACCAAGTACACAATTTTCTTCATTGTACAACTAAATGAAAGATATAACTAGAGATATAATCATCAGTATGTCCATTTCCTCCTACAAACTTGAGCTATTTCAGTCACACATTGTTATGTTTGTCACCTATAAATAAGTGCTCCATATATAAATTCTCTCAGTTAGAAGACAGAATCAGCATAGTGTGCGTAGTAAAATACAAGATTAGTGCATGCATTCGAAAAATACATAACTTATTTAGCAACTGAAGCTGAAATACTACTGTGATAATGAAAGCAAAAAGAAAATAATGTTTTGCCTACATATTGATTCCTTATAATATATATTTCATCATGTTTTGCAGATGACAAGAGCAAAACTGACATTGAGTCAGAGAAGAAACAGGCCCTGAATTTTACTAAGAACTGCAGTTTGTTCAGTCTGCTTATCCACGGAAAGTGAAGCCACTCATAATCCACCACAAAACTGTTGAATTTTTGTAGGAAACAAAACCAGCTGCCAGAAAGACAAGAAAATGTTTCCAGATTCTATTCTTTTTCCTATTTACTGAGGAGTTTTTTGTTTGGTTGGATTTTTTTGTGAAGTTGTTTCTTTTCTATTGATTTATTTCATCTCATGATAGGCAAAAAAATGTCAACAAATAAACATATTTTGAATCACAGAATTTTCTTAACTTCTCTCAGTATTTCTTTCAAAATACTGAAAATATTAGGCCTGTAATTTTACAAGGACTTTATAGCCAATCATATCATTACATCATTTTGCAACTAAATGAAATCTGATGATTTGCAACTAAATGAATCCCAAATTTCAGGATATGCACATAAGTCAAAACCAGCACATTACTTGACAAATTTTAGTAAAAAATACCTGGAAGATCCCAGTACTATGAAGCCTAACCCCTTCAGCTTGGACAGCATATTGGATATACAAGAGCTAAAAAGTTATTCCTTACCTATTTCCTATAAATGAAAGAAGAAATAAGAATCTGAGGCATGCACTAGTAGTGTGCTGTAACTTTCAATGCCTTTACTTCAGACTTTTCCATCCTCTCTATAACTAGAGTGCTCTTCCATGGCAACAGGAGAGAAGGCCAATTCTACAAAACGTTGTTAGAAATACCTGATTTATTCAGCAACAGCTGGCTTAAATCGAATGTTCCAGTCTTTGAAAGGGTACCTGTTGTCCTTACCACATTACATCATGACAGTGGTCAAACTCAGGCACAGGGTCTTCAGAGGAATTCCGGGATGTCCATCCTTGGAGGTTCTGACCTCAAATGGACACAGTCCTCAGCCAGTTTGATTCCACCATCCCTGAGCATCAGGTTGGACTACAAGACCTCAGGAGGCCACTCCCAGGCTGAATTACTCTATGATCTGATGAGTGTAGATGAGTATAGTGCAAGAGCTAAGCACCCTCAAAGAGTCTCCAAAATTATTTGTCTTTAGGAAAAGAATTTAATAAGCTTTTGCTGCCAAGCTCGGTTTCTTCAATGATTTTCTCAGTTCTTTATCTTAGAGTTAACCAGGTCAATGTCTACCTTCATTCCAAACATAATTTTGCTTTTTTTCATCTTTCAGAACAGAAGATGACATTTTTTCCTGTTTATTATTTAGGTTTGTTCTGCTTCACAATCATCACATATAATTTAACACTTAATAATAACAGTGATAATAATAAAGTAATAATCAATCTTCCTGAGCTTTCTGTTCACATTTTTCATCTCCTATCTGCTCTCTTGATTCAAGAGATTTACATCAGTTGATGTTATCTGTGTTGTTGGCTTTTAAAGGTCCTTAAAGGAATATATCATTTTTCTGTTTTTAATGTCAGGGATTAAAATTTTCTTTTTCTGGGCTTTGGTCTTTTTTCTTGAATGAAATGACAGAAAAACATAAGATCAGTTTTAAGAGCATTATTTGTAAGTGTTCTGTGCAAATCAGGAGTTTGGTTTTGATTCCAGAGTCCTAGGAAATCCTTTAAACACTTCTAACACAATATTGTTTCAGGAATAAGTATCTTAGATTTAACATAAGATACTTGAATTCATTCTCTTTTCCAAAATGTTTTAACTCAACAGATGAACTCTTGACCATTAAATGTTATTATGACATATTTTGTCATACCTAGCAAACAACTGGTTTTAGACATGAGATTACATGTTTAGTCATAGCATTTTAAACATTTCTCTTTCATAGAAATAATAGCTACAAATCCATTTGTGCTTTTACAGAAGCAGGAAAAAATTTTTGCACAATAGATATAGGTTTTTATACTTACTGTATTTTTTTCATCACATTGCCTAACAGCAGATTTTAGTTTATTAATTTTATATTTACCTGCTTGCTTGAAAATGTTTCAAAAATTTGTTTTTTCATTTTTCTTTGCTTTCTCTTTATTAATTTATATAAATAAATATACACTCAGATACTTCCATAAAGGCAAGTGCATAATTTAAACAACAGACCTAAGTCATAACTCAAGGAAGATTTTGCTTCCCTAATCTACAATTAATGTAATCTTGTAATCAACTTCAACTTGACCAAAAGCTGAGCAAAAGATATTAATTGTGATACAGGAATACACATCATTAACTGTCCTGAGATATTGGTTTAGATAGAATAATTTCTTCCTAGTAAATCACTTCTTTTTCAGCAAAATATGAAAAAAAAAAAAAGCCATCTAAATTCCATCAGGAAACTGGCTCATATAGACACACTTGTACTGTGAAGAATCCATGTAGCATTTTAATTTCAATTTAAAGACTGTTGAAAAAAAACTTGAGATAAGAATGCAACAGATTACCTTAGACCTGGTTTATTACATCTCCATTGCATACTCAGACAGCTCTTAGAAACTTTGCAGGATCTCCAGGGACTGTGTTTCCTATATGTAACAATTATCATAAGTATAGTGTTTTGCATGTGAACAGGAGGCAGGGGAAAGAAAAATAGAAAGAAAAATAGAGGAGGGGGGGTGAGGGTTGGGGGAGGCAAAGAGAGTTGCAGCTGGGACAAAATATCTAGCCATAATTAATTACAGACAAGTAGTAATTTTGAATTCTTAGGGCAATCCAGGAGGGAAACATGAATGGTAACTAAGATAAACCCACACCTAGCCCATGATATTAAAACAATTTATAGAATTTAAGCTTTTTCTACAAGGCTAACTACAGGGGAAAAAAAAAGTAAAAGCAGTCTCCCTTTTCTCTAGGTGAGCAGAACCATTGCTTTTTTCCTCAATTTCCACACTTTATGAAAGGTTACATGATTGCTTTGAGTGTTTTTCACAGACAGTGTAAGTCATCTTCCTTTTTACAGTAAAATAATACATTATGTATGTAACAATCATTCCCAGGCAAACACAATGTTGCAGGTGAGTCTTGCCTATTTTTCTGTTTCTTTATCAGGCCTTTTGCAGTGGTAAGAATCTGCTGGGCAAAATGAGAAAAAGACAAGGAAAAATTCTTCCTTCAAATGTTGAGGTTTAGCAACTACCTCAGTGATGAACTGACAGGATGTTTTGATCAATTACTCTGAAGACTATATTCCAAACAAGTCTGAGACCTGATACAAATGATGTACCTTAAGGGCTTCTTGAGTTCTCTCTTCCCCAAGACCCCTCACTCTCCCCCCCATATGACTATTTCCATTCTTCTCCTTATATCTATGTATCTATATATATCTCCTGGTACACCAAAGAACAAACAGTGAAAACAGATATATCTTTTGTTTACACTGCAGGCTTAACACCTTCAGCTTGATGGACTCCCTTGTGATTGTTTCAGCTAAAATATGACTGCTAATAGTAATAACAGCCAAGCATGTGCTGCAGGCTTCATCTACCCTATAACACAGGTTGTCATATATTTCATATGTCTTTACATCTGACTGCACTGATTCAGAAATAAAAAAGTCAGGGAAGTCCTACAATTTAAGAAGAAAATACTTCTCTTCAAGACTTAAGCAGAGCCAGGTACTGAGTGAAAGATATCAGGCTGGTCAGCATTGGGGTGATTTCATCTTCATGGCATGGCACTGAGGGCAGAGTCATTAGTCTTTAAGTTAGCCCATAAATAAAAGGTGGAAGAGGAGAAAATAATAGGCAGCTGAAAGTTCTGCAGTGCACAGTGCTCAATGTACTCTGCCCTTACCTGACAAGCTGTGACAGTAAGGTCATTTGCTTTAAAGCTAAGACTACAAGCTTTTCATTCAGACTAAAAAGTCTGCATCTTTCTATGCAAAATATAGTTGACATTTTTGTTCTTGCTCACTTTATTTGTCACTCACACTAATCATGAAGTTTAATAACGAAAAGAATACAAATGTGCTGGGAATTATATTCAGATCATCTGCATGGTAAAATTAAAAGTCACGTATCTGCCTTTTCACCTGCTAATCCATAAACCTCTCAGAAATTTCTTAGACTATCCTGAGAAAGATAGGACACTTCTAATAACAGCAAGAATATGCCAGAGAGTAATAATTACAAATACCTAATTGTGATAGATTTTTTTTCAGTGCCACTGTTGAATGATTCTCTAACTTTAAAAGACCTGGATGACACCATCTGTCTGTGACTAGTTGGAACTGAAGTCAGGAAAACCTGAACAGCAACACTCAGAAGTGAGGTTGTCAGCAGGATGAACACTCACTTTTTGTCTCCCAATTAGAGAACACAAGGATAATGTCCTGTCATCACTCTCCCCTTTAAGTTCATTCATTATTGCTAGCACTGAGAAATGAATGAATCTGAAGTCAAATGGGAATCATCCTCATCCTTAAGAGGTTGTTAGAGCTTGACCATTTTCACATTTACAGCAAGGTAAAAGACTCTGCTCATGATGTATGAGGCATTACAGAATCCTGTTTCCTCATTCTTAGTTTTGTATTGATTGCAGGAAGAAAAATCATTGTAACTGCACAATAAGTACACAGGATTGCATACATAACACTGAGTAAGAAGGGGTATTTTAACAAAGAAAAGGCAGGTTGCCAAAGAGTTATTTTGCCCGCATTTTCCCGTGTTTTCAGATTTGGAGAAAGTTAAGACTTTGTTCCTCACATGTCTATTCACTGCCGTTAGCCACAAGCCTTAAGGGAAATGTTTTCTTTACTCCCAGTGAGTAGCATGATAGCTGAAGTCCAAGGAGGATCAGCTTTCTATAAACAAGGCCTGAATCAAGTCCTGAAGGTGAATAATACAGAAGAGAAAACAGAGAAAACACAAGTAAAATGGGAAAGTTTCATGATTCATTGAACCTTGAAACTTCTAAACCCCTTAATCTGTATTGGTCCAGGCTGGAAATCTGTCAGTTCCTGTGAGCTACATACCATGGCTGTTGTCAGTACTTGCACGGAACATCTCTAAAAGAGAAAGAGCAATCTATATGACCCTATGTTTGTCTGGATCCTGGACTAGAGCTGCCAGCTCATTAGAAATACAACACAAGCATTAGGGGCAACTCCAGACAGCAGGTATTGTCCTTCAAAGTCCACATAAAAGCAATAGCCTGAAAACTTACTGTGCAAGAGATGCTATGCCCTTCATCTGCCCTTGGATTGAATTTTAAATCACTCGAATCAGTCTTACATACACATTTATGGTAGTGAATGCACAGCACTGAGGAAAAAAACAGTCTTTTTTTGTTTGTAAACAGCCTTGCTTAATAAAAACCTGGATTTTGGCTAAAGTCCTGTGGTGGTACTAAGGCACAAGTAAAGGAGAATTTGAAAGCTGCTACTCAGCACATCTGTAGCATGGCCAAGTGTTCCATTTCAAAATTTCCATCTCTCAAACTTTTAATCTGTTGTTTTCAGTAACAAAATCATTCAGCCTTTTCTTGTGGAAGAAATAAAGAACAGGAATGCATAATGGACAAACACAAGGTACATACAGTTTCTCTAAACAAAAACATCGAACAAGTTATAAAAACAAGAGGACGGAATGCATTTAAGGAAGATTTCACATTTTTCAGCATGCAAACTCTGTTTCAATATTGCACACCAGCTACATCTGATGAGTACAGCTGAGAAACACAGGACAGACAGCAGCCTATTTAATAGCCAGTCACTTGACCTTTTTCCCTATTGGAGTAGTTTTAATGGTCAAATTGTAACTAGAAGGAATGAACTTCATGGCTTCTGGCTATCTGCTTGGTGAAAGTTCCAACTCAAATCTATCACTCATGTGGAAAAAAGTACTACCAGCTGTATTAAATCTAATATTTCCTAAGGTTTGAATGCTTGACTTTCTGTCTTTAGTGTCTCTCTTCATGCAAATTTTATTCTGTGCCATTACATACTGTCAAAGTGCTAAATTTTGATTGACTGGAAATATATTAACATTAGGTGTCAATGTCAATGTACAAAGGAACTCTGCAAGGTAACCCTAAAAAATCTACAAAAGCCTGTCTGAATTTCTAAGAGTACAAGGAAAACAACCATCTGAAGGAGTGCAATTTGTCGGCTAAGTTTCCCTGCCTTCGTCGACCAAATGAATTCATTCCTTAAGCATAACTAAAAAATAAGTTTTGATATTTCAACTTTTATTTGACTAAGGAGATGTAATTACTGCACAAAATTACTAATAGTGTTTTCTTGTCTGTCATTTCAAAGCTGGCCTTTAAGTCCTGCAAAAATGTTGAATTACAGTTTTCAAAGTGGAGTGGCCTAATTCTACAGTTTTCTCAATTTCTAGGAAATTGTGATTCATTATCTGATAAAGATGTGAAGCAAAACAGCAGCACATCACAAATCTCACTAGATAATTTTCTGATCTATCTAGTTTTATTGGAAATTTTTTGTTTGTATGTGTATATCTCTCTATAGGATGTTTCTACTCACGCATGTTCCTCAAGATTACTTTTATGGTCCCTCAAGTTCTTTTAGGTATATTCAAATTTTATCCCTTTTACCTATTTAAGATTTCTTTACATAATGCTAGAAATAGTAATTAAATTTAAACAAAATTTAGCCACAAATTTAGCCAATGACAAGTTCTCAGTTTGGTTTTGGTTTTTGTTTTTCACAGAGAATGTGTAGCCTAGTCACTTCTGATCATGCAACACCTCTGTGGAGACTCCAGTTGCTGCCTAGCTGGGAAAGTAATGGAAAAAAAACCATCCAAAGACATTGTTAGCAGCTTGTGATGAAGGACAGGAGAAGCCGGTGTCTTCTAACTATCCAGCTCTCTCTGCATCAGCAATTCTGTTACTGAGAGTGCACAAGGTTTAAAGGACAGAAGGATTTTCAAAAGTGCCTAAGGGAGTCAGGAACTGAAATATCAATGATTTTGATGGTAATTATTACATACTAAACTTAAGCCTTGATGTCTTCCTATAGGTCCAGGAGACTTTAATATCCTGTTAAATCTGTCTACAAATGACCTACCTGTCAATGCCACAGCTTCAGGCCGGCATTTCAACATCCACCTGTCACTCAAACAACTCATGTCATTCTGAGCTCTGTTTAGTCATTTTTCCCCATGACTTGAAACTTTCTTTTGAAACTCCCTTTGTAGGAGAAGAGTTGTGAAGGGAAGAGGGATGCATCCTGCAGAGTGTTCTGTAAAACACCTCACAAAAATAAAGCAATTTGGCAGGCTCTGGAGAAAGAAACTTGAACGTCCAAAATGTGAGATTATAAATAAGGCTCCCTCCACTGATTTTCTCTATTTGTCCAAAGCACTTTTACCAGCAAATACTGCTCAAACTCTTTTGATCATCACAAAATAGTTCTTGAAAGATTAGCCACCACACTAGTAGTCAGCAATGAAGTCCATGACTGACTTTGTAACCTGGTGCATCCACATCAGGAAGTACTAAATGAAAAACCTTCTTATGTCACCTTTTCTGAGTAAATCCTTGAACATCGTATTATGAGTCTTCTGACTTATTGCAGCTGTTGTGTAATAAAAAACAAGCAGCCTGTGGTGTAGAAACTTTGGCCAATCTGAGTGTTTAACTGACTCTAGGGTCAAATGAGAGTAGGAATCAAAATTTCTTTGCAGAGCTTTACATTTGTTACTTAATTAGTGCAGTATGCCTGTCTCTACAATGCTAGTCATTTTTGTAACAGAGCTGCCTAATTTGTAATAATAATGTTTTTATTCAAATAAGATCGTTTTTCAAAAAGTCTTACATTTTACCTAATGTTAAAAATTTGATTGTAATTTTGTTTAACAGCAACCCAGAAAACTTCTTGCTACTCATAACAGCTACCTTTATTCTCTCAAGATTGAGGCAATCTGACTTTAAATGTCAACCACACTCACTTTTAAAAATTATCTTTATTAGCATGGAAAACTAACCTTTTTTATATAATCTGATCCATTTAATTCTGAATTAATTTCATTTTGGTCACAAATCATGGATAATTTGGGACTAAGGATCATTTCAGTGAGATTACTGTGGGTGAAGCTCTTCCACCTGTGTTTTTGTTTCTTTATCATGACAAACACGATTACCTAATATTTACATTGAAGCAACAGCTTGAGTTCTGTTAAGAATCAGGTTGTGTTTTAGACTGTCCAAATACACATAAATCTGAATTCCATATTTCATATTCCCTGCCAATACCTACCATTTGGCTTATCTACCATCCAGACACGATAATCAACACATTAGGCACGTGCTGAATAGTTCTATAACAATTATATTCAGATAGACAAGGTGTAATGTGAAATTTTAAAAATCAGTAGAAAAACCATTCAGATGTAAGGTTTACCAAGCCCATGGTATACAGTAATCCCTGGGAAAAGTTATATTGTAAGCAAGTCCACAATTAACACAGCTGGTTCCGTACTTACACAGAATTACTCACATACTTGGTTTAAAAAAAAAAAGCAAAAACCAAACACAAAATTTTGGAAGAAAAAGCATTTCAGGCTGCTTAAAGAGCTTAAATTAGTCCCCTGTGTCTACCATCACAATCCTTGACTGGTCACTGATTATTATTTATTCTGGAGGGGGTCAGCATAATTCAGTATAGGATGAAGAAAATACTCATTTAGTGTATCATTGCCCACTCTCCAAATTTACTCTTATGCTTCAATATGTGGATCCCATTTTATATCTAATGTGTTACTTCAAATCTTTCTATAAAGACCGTGTTTTCTCATTGGATTTTTTATAGTGCTCATTAGTACAGCAGATGATTGCTTCATAAATCTACCTATCTTTGCAATACCTCCAGGAGGGAGTATCTGCCATAATTTGCATTCTACAGATTGGATGTTGAGGCCGAAAGATGTTACTGTTGAAAACACTCACACTTAGTGCTCAATCTGAGATGCCTAAAGACTGGTTTTTTTTTTTTCTTTGAATGACTGCATTAGATACATTCAGAGAGTGATCCCTTATTCTGGTTGCAGTTGTGCAGTTGGTATTTTCACAAAGTGGACTTCTGGGTTTCCATTAGATACCCAGAAAATTAGGATCAGACTAATGACTGTTCTGGGAAGATATGGTTTATGAAACTGAGGAAGCATCATGCAGGAATGTGGTTCCAGAGGCAGGATTAGAATCCAGTTCTCCAAGGAAGCATTCTCCTGCTTTTGCTATGAAATCATTCATCAAACTGTAATTTCTTTCTTCATTTCTAACACAGTTTCTAACTTCTACAATAAAAATTCTACTTACACTACATCATTCTGATTCAGTCTGACCCATTCTTCAGTGGCTCCCCAATTTCCTCTAAAAATCTCTTTCCTGAATCTTGCTCTTCTTCTTCTTCACCTTTCACTCTCACAATTTCTAGAGTCCTCTTTTCCTATTTTACTTCCTTACATTTTCTAATATAGTTATTGCTCTGGCTACTGCCTTCTCCCCACTGTATCTCACCCCTGCAACCACCCAAAAAACCCCAAAACAGTTTTTCCCACACTGCCTGGCAGGAGCAGAACATCATTGTGGGTGTACCACTGTGGGAACCCAGAATACAGAGAATATTTCTCTGCCTGTTTTGAAGTGTTCTACCCTCCTGGATAACACTGTTTTTGACCTTCACCCATAAAGAAAATTGCCTAACCTCTGGGAAGAATTAGAATGTAGAATGCTGTGAACTAGGTGATAGATTGTCACAGGGTGAAAAATTTAGAGTTTTTGGGTTTATTAGTATAGTAAGTAGATAAAAGCAAAAAACATCAAAATGGAGGATTGTTTTTGTTCTCCAGACCTTCTTCTTCTTCTTCATCTGCTCCATATTCTGCAGTAGAAGTGGTCCGGGATGATTGGATAGAGAATTCCGCAGTTCCTGCCTGCATGACTAGATGATTTATTAGACATTGGTAGAAAAGTGAAAATATCCTGCTTTTTAAGTTTTCATTGGGTAATTTACCTTTAAAAAGGCTGTGCAATCTTGATAATTCAGCCTTTGGTGCATTGTCTGCTTCATGCTATGTCTGGGTCACGTCAGTGGCTTGTACTTTTCTGATGAGACTTAATAAACAACTACAGAAGAAAGAGAAAGCCAAAAGCTCCATTCGTCTCTGACTCCTGGCAAAGACTCTAAAAAGTCTCCCCCATCAGGGGAGATACAATTAAGGCGTGGACTGCATCATACCACAACCAAATGCAGTGCTCCCAGCTGTGGACAAGATATGCAATTACTGCAAAAGTCCCACCTGGACTCTCAGCCACAGTTTGGCGTTTACTCAGCCCTTCTGTTTTAGGGGATTGTAAATTCTTCTAAAATAAGTTGTGCTGGTTAGCTATGGTGGCAAGCTGCTTTGTTAATATATGAACTGAGACTTGTCTGCTCATCATAAACTCTTGCATATTCTGTGGTCCAAACCAGGAGCTGTTTTGCTGTCACCAGAATTGAGCACAAATGTGTTGGAGGCCTCAGTTGAATTCTGCCTCCGATGACTGAAGTCATCAAGGTCTCCTATCCTCTGGAGCTCACTTGCTTTTTAGGTATTGATGAACCTGGCTAGATAAAATTCTTAACTAAATAACTCCCAAGCCCAAAAGGTATGACTATGGAAAGGACTGGATTCTGCCAAAACCAAACTGAAAAAATGAATCTTGAACAAAATGTCCTTAAAGACTATAATAAAGCTTTCATTTCTTCCTGTGATTTACACACGTCACAGCTTAAAATATAATATCCAATGGTTGAATTGCTTTTCATAAAATGTCCTGTAATAAATAGTAGTTGTCCTGAAAAAATTCTGATACCTATCTACAGAAATGCTGTAAAAATATATTCCTGTATGAAGTTCTGAGTAAACAGTTGTGTATCTTTTATGACAACAAGCCTATTTTAGATCTAAATCTAATAACCATATGAATCTATTTATTAGTAGAATCCACATAATCTCAGTGTATATAGGGGGCACAGAGGTTACAGAAAAAGATTATTGAGTGCATGCTGCTTATCAAATTATCATCTGTGACTCTTAGAGGATCTTCAAGAAGAGATCAAAAGCCAGTGCCATTTTCTCCACACATTTCCCTTGGTGTAAAAGAGAACAGTTAACATATGGTACAGAGCTCTATTATTCATGGATAGGCATCCAGTGGCTCAGGCAATGAAAACTGTAAGTGCTCCTAATTCTACCATTATTGTAATTATTATTACAATATCTTCCTTTTATTGTTACCGTTTTGACACAGAATCAAACTTACCTCCCTTCTGCCATACTGCTCTAGTGCCTATGATTGAGTTGGAGTCATCGGACTTTATATTCCTCATTCTCTCTGTATAATTCTATCTCTGAAGTTTGGCAGCATGTGTGATTGCCTTGTCTCTAAAACTGACTCCTCTGTGTCTGTGGTGTACTATAGTCCATCCATTATCATAGCTAACAGCATACCAGCCTAACAATGTCAAAGCTTAGGGTAGCAATGTCTGTGGCAATATTTGATTTTCCACATCCTAATCTACAATTTTTGCAGGGCCTGGAATGTTTCCTTTATTATTCTATTTTTGTATTTTTCATACTTCATTTTGCAGATCACAGCAAACAGGGTCCTGCTGCTACCTGGAGTGATCCTCATAAGCTGGAGAAGTGGGTTCACAGAAATATCATGAAGTTCAACAGTGAGGAGTGTAAAGCCTTGCACCTGGGGAAACCAGTGTATGCTGGGAGCCACCCAGCTGGGAAGTAACTTGGCAGAAAAGGCTCTGAGAGTTCCAGTGGACACCAAGCTGAATATGAGCCAGCAATGTGCACTTGAGGCCAAGCAGGCCAATGCTATCCTGGGGTGCATTAGGCAAAGTATGGCCAGCAGGTCGAGGGAGGCCATCCTTCTCCTCTGCTCTGCACTAAGTGAGGCCACATTTGGAGTGTTAGGTCCAGTTCTGAGGTCTTCAGTACAAGAGAGGGATGGAATTACTGGGTGGAGTCCAATGAAGAGCCACTAAGATGATAGAGGGACTGGGGCATCTTTCCTACAAAAAGAAGCTGAGGCAGCTGGGACTGTTCAGCCTGGAGAGGAGAAGGTTCCCAGGGATCTCATCAATGTCTATAAATACCTAATGGGAGGGTGCAAAGAGGATGGAGTCAGATTCTTTCCATTGGTGCCCAGTGCCAGGACCAGAGACAATGCACACAGGGAAGCTGCAGAATCTCCATCCTTGGATATACTAAAAAACTGCTGAGACAATGTCCTGGGCAACTGTTTCTAGGTGACCCCCCTTGGACAGATGGGTTGAACTAGAAGAACTCTGAGGTCCCTTTCATCCACAAATATTCTGTGATTCTGTGGTTCTGTGATTCTTCCTACTCTTTTTTTTTTTTCTTTCTTTTTTAGCCTCTGACATACCACTACAGTTCTGTAGCTCTACATTCATTAATAGCTGTAGAATTTCTCAATTAACCCCAAATGGTTTATGAGCCATTATTGACTCAACTACCCACGGGTTGCTGTTAATGGGAGAACTGTTCATAAAAGTATGGTTTCAATATGTCACTGAACATTGTATACCATGTAAAATATAATCCTGCCTGTCATGACAAAAGAGACAGAAATGATTAAGGTTCACAAAGAAAGTGCTGTAACACAGAGAGTGTCTCACTTGAAATGATGATGAGCTTTACACACTCTGTTCATGTTTGTGGGGAATATCAGAGATGCGAGTTTATTTATTTTTTCTGCCTAATTAATTATCTCATGCAAAGCCCAGTAGCTTCCTCTGAAATACAAAGCCTTGTTCCATAATAAGTGTGGAGTCTAGTTCTTAACATATTTTTCTCATGAAAGATGGATAATGAGAATTGGAGGCACTAGATGAGTGATTTCAACACATATCACTCACATTCAAATGCAGCAGCAATACTCTAAAAAGGAGAAATTCTGGGAAAAAACATGACGTTGCAGAGATAAAATTAATTCTGTATTGCAATATAACTGGATCTGATGGAGACAAAGTTGCGTAGGTGGCCAAAATGCTGGCCTTTCCTATGAGGATTTGCTTTTGCAATTTTAGCATTCTTTTCCATAGCTCAGTGGGCTTGAAAACGTAAATATAATCCTTATATTTGACAGTCACAGATACCATGAATAAAGTGGAAATCAAAGCATGGGTTGACATGTTGCAGGAGGGATCACAAATATAATATTTTTGCCTTTGTTCTTTGATAAGAAAGGAAATATAGAAAAAAAGTATATTCAAAGTCATGGCGGTGTTGTATAAGTTAAGAGATTTGGTCATTCTCTTCCTTCCTTCTTGTAAAGCACTCACCATTGCTTATAATCAGCATCACAGTTGCAGTAGTACTTGGGATCAGTACAGTTGCGTTCGATGCCGCAGGCACATTTTTGAATGCCAGGTCCTGATCCGCCCCAATAGTAGTGCTTCTCATTGGCTTTTCCAACCCACCAGGTATATGGATTCCCTTCTGCAAGGAATGAAAATGCAAGGTTATGATGCATCGAAGAGGTAGAGCTCCATAATGCATTCACTGAGCTCAGATGTTTAATATGCAAATGCTAACAACGCATAACTGGAGCCATCCCACATTGCTGGCAAACAGATGAATTCATTATTACTAAAGGTATTCAAAAGACTCTGCCAGGTAAACAGAACACATTTTCTTTTCTGTATTCACACAATGTATAATGACTGAAATTAATTATTTTTTTATCTTATATGCTCTTCGTTTAGCTTTTTTAATTGTATTCTGTATAATGAGAATATGTGGGCAGACTCCATAATTACTTTCAATTCAGTTCAAACCATATAGTAAGATATCAGATGGATTATTTCAATATTTGACCTTGAATGCTGCACAGAAAGATGTGTTTATTTTCTCTTATTTATTTATTTATTTATTTAAACGACAGCTTTTAATTGAAAATTATTCTGTCTTCACTGGAAAACAAACGTTCATCATGCTCTCTGCAGCTGGTGCTAAACAAAGCGTAAAGAGATACTATCAAACTCCAAAAGCATCTTAACCATTTAAAAATAAGCAATTTCTTTTTTAATGTAATCCTTTACCAGAGGTGCTCTGAACTTAGATGTAATCATATTTCTTCACATTGGGTTTGCAACTTAATATCTTCATATACTGCTCTGAGCTTATTGCTAATCCTTTTGGACCAACTAAGCCCTTATATGTAAATAAATAAATAAATGAATAAATAATCAACCCTCCTCCACTCTTATTTCTAATTTGAAAAAAATGCCCTTACTGGAAAATTATTTTTTTATTCCTCTGCTTCAGCAAGACACTCAAATATGAACTTAACATCAAACACAAGTGAATAACTTAATCAGTATCAATGTACTGAGTGATTTTTGACATTGAAAAATAATGACTGACCTTAGTCTATAAACATGTTTTTTTTTTTAAAATGTCTCTTTTCCCTCATCTGATCTGCTGCTGGAAATTTTATGTTAAATGAAATTAAGCTATGGAATTCATTTATTAATAAATTTCACCAGTAAAATCCTACATAATAGACATTCTACTTCCACAATTTTCTGTTTGCACATCTCACACATCCCCCCAGAACTACAGGCATAATCCTTAAAATAGCCATTTCACAATTAGATTTGATCATCTGGACCATAAAGCTACTTATTTCAGACAGAAGTTGAAAGTAATTCACACCAAACTCTAAAGAAAATTAAATTCCAGAGATGAAGAGAACAACCAAACATATGTTTAAAGAATACCTAAACCCCAAAATGCACATCTCTCTGATGTATTTGAATTGTTAAACATCATATAAGATAACAAAAATACAGTAATGTGAAAAATTCGTGGCGGCTGAAGGTTTTTATTAGATGTTGCTGTGTTGCACAGTATGGCCATTCAGCTCTAGTGCTAATGCAATGGGCGTGGTAATCGTGTGACTTTATTCTAGACTCTAAATTGGTCATTTTAGCTTCTGTGACTCAATTATCACTAAGTGCTGCAAGTTAGAAGAATGTGCCATGTGAATGCTGCAGCAGCATTCCCAACCTAAGCAATGAAATCTAGCAATTCTGACAGTACATAGCCCTGGATTACAAAAGATTCTTTAATAAGCATTTAAAGGTAAATGTTATCTTTCCACAGAGAATGACAGAATCGCTTTTATTAATACAGGATCTGACTACAGAATTAATGATATTTGAGACTCCTATTTTATGGGGTTTTTCCATCCCATCTTTGAAGTTAGTTTTTATGCTGTGGCACCAATGCTGCCATTTTGACTGTTACTCAAAATTCTCTTTGTTTACATCCTTTCTGTCAAGCGAAGAATTGCATGATTCAGTCAGCAAGTAATTTGCTGGGAAGCAAGACTGTTAATTAAAGCACCAGGAAAAAAAAATTACTTAGGATTGTCAAAAAGTGGATCAAAAATTCAGAAACAGGTAGAATAACTAAAGCAGACGATAGTGACGGCAGAATTACAGACTACAGTGATGGCTGTCACAGGCCACTATGACAGACACAAATGGGGCATGTTTGAACTCATTTAAATGACAATTGATGTACAGTTTTAAACCATGAGCGTATCCTAGCATAGGCAGAGCTGTTTTTCACATCTATTGTTTTTAGTGTGCATATATGCTGGCTAGGCCCCATTTGGACCCATGCTTCTCCATTCTGAAGAAAAGACCTACCCTCAGGCCTTGGAACACACATTTAGGAAGAGACTAATGTGCGTGTTTAAAATTTCCAGAAAGGTCAAGAACATAATATATGATTTTAAGGGTTTTGCATTCAGCACATATTCTCCTAGACATCCCCACAAGCAACAATCACAGCACTGCCTTGTGAACACCACCCAAGACTCCGATTGCCTGGCATATTATGCTAAGGCTTGTAACAGAGGAGATCTTGATTAGCTGGCATCCACGCAGTAGGGCGGACTTCCCATTGGGACATAACCCCAGGTACAGGAATAAGAAGAGCCCCACACCAGATCGTTCTCCACCACAATGGCCATATAAGAGATACTGGAGCTCCTTTATGTTCTATGGTTAATAAAAGCAAAAGGTGTGGAGACACAGTTATGTCCCATCTGGTCTGTGCCAGTCAAATCAAATGGAAACAACCCTTTTCAGTCTTCCTGCCTCATATCAGCCAAGAAAAAGATGAGCAGCATTTTGGCTAAAGTTCATATGCTTCAAATTGGGAATGCTATGCAGTAATATTGCAGACACTGCTATGACTGACAAAGAGTAAAACCCTGCAAATGGAGAGATTAAAAAAACAACAGAAAAGAAAGGCTAGAAAGGAGAAGGATGTATCATCCAGGAAAAAAAAATTAGAAATAGGACCCCTGTTCCCCTCTCTCAATTCATGCTCTTTTAAACGTCTATAGCCTCCTTTTGAGAATGTAAATCTTTCTACTCCAGAGACCTTTGCTTTTTTTTTCTGCTTTGGAAGGTTTCGGAAAAGGCTAATCCAAGTAGATGGAGCAGTGCAGTCCAGTGTGAAGACTGATCATTAATGGATGTAATTTTAAGTATCAGACTATTTTACCAAAAATTATTATTTTGCTAAACTATCAATAGTGTTGGTCTTATGGAATTAACAGTATATAAATTCAGTTTAAGGACAAAAAAGTAGTTTTCAAATGTTTTACAATGAGAAGCAATACCAGAAGATATTTCTTCTGGTTTTTAAATTACCTTTTCTTACCTCATATAAAAATTTTGAGCCATGGGTAGCTTTTCAGTTGTTGTCATCAACTGAGCGGTTTTTTTCCCCCCAAGCTTTTGTGGACAAATAGCATCATGAGATGATGGAGGAGGAAAGAGATTCTCTGCCTGCCATGGGATTTTGATTAGAATAAAGCCTTGATGCAGAACTGCTTTTTGGGTACAAACCAGCTCCCCTTTGAGGGATGCTGTGGGAAGTGTTCAGGTTTGTCCATACTGAGTTATGATCAGGATGCCTTTCCAACACCCTTCTTGAAGAGAAGCCCCTTGCAAGGTTTTGTGTACTTAGCAGGAAAGCAATGATATCAGAGTAAGATGTGGATACCAATAGAATGGATAAAGATATTTTATCCATCCACAGTTTTTAGGAGATCCTATAACCCCACAGAAAAGAACAGTATTCTAAGGACAAAATGGCCAATATGATTGGGGCATGCAGACATATGAGCACAGCTACAAAATCAGACTCAAATCATATTCATAGAAATTTGAATCTCTCTCTCTCCTGTCACACACACACACACACACACACACTCAAAAGCCTTTAACATTTACATGTAATACATTTAACAGTGGTTGCAGTGTCTTTGCAGTAATGGGCTTTGGTTAAAATTATTGCAAAATATGGGTTCTTATTTAAATGCCCAGATTTGCAGTTACTAGGTGAAAGTGTGTAAAGAATCTGGTATCAATGTTTTCTATCAAGTTCTCCTGTACAGAATATTCAAGAAAAAGTAAAGATTAAGGAAAGTTTTCTGTATTCTCACAGATCACTTCTTTGTATTCTCACAGAATGTCATAAAAAAGTGATTCCTTTTTCATCTCATAAATGTATCTTTGTGTGAACCATTTCATTTAATATAAAACCATATCCAACAAAAGTTAATGTAGTATGAACAGAACTCTTAATAGTCAATAATATATTTATTTCTAATACAGCTGAACAGTGTCAAAATGTAAAACTTTTGAAAGTACACTTTATATTCTAGTGAGCATTTAATATAAACAATTGGTTTTACTATTTTTAAATGCAATTGATTAATTAAAATGCTGCTACTTTTAGCATTTTAGGGCTTTTATTTCTAGGTGTTCAGTACTAGTAACTGAAGCAGCAATACTGAGAGAATTCAGGGAACTAAATTAAGTGGACAGATGCTCCAAAGCACTCTGCATTCAAAGGCTCCATTCAAAATACAGCCCTCAGAATGCTGATGACTGTATTTATTTGTAAAATACCTGGAGAAGCTAAATGCTTCTGTTCCATTTGCTCTGGAAATTTTCCTGACCTTTATATGGTCCTTAAAACCAAAGGAAACGGTTTATAAAGAAAGGCTAGGAATACTTTCAAATGGAAGTCAATGGCTCAGAACCTCTGAAAAACAAGACCAGTGAAAATTACTTACTGGGGACCCTGTCTAACTTTAATAACTCCATTTAGCTGTTCCCTGGAAGCAATTAGGTGTTCCTTTACAGGAGTGGATAGCTTTGAATTGAACTTTTAAATGTTTTATTTTAAATGGGTCCTTTCCAGTTTCCATTAATATTACAGATCCCCATTAAATACTAAGGACTGTCAACAACAATTACAGAACTTGTATAACTGTTTTTATCTTCAGAAAATATTCTCTTGTTCAGTCTTTTACTTCTTTTTTTAATGGAACATCTTGAATTAATTACCCAGTTGTTGTTATTGGCAGACTAGGCCCAAAGATATCTTTCCAAAACGTACTGCAGTTTTGGACACCTGAATTAATCATAGGTAGAAATGAAAGCTATTTCCCAGGGGTAATATCTGATGATTAAATAATAGATAAAACTTAAAAAAAAAAAAAAAATCAATCTGCACATGTGGAAAGCCAGGTATAATTCCTCTATTTCTGGATTAAATACTTTCTTTAAACGTGCATTTGCATTCAGCTACACTATAACACAGTACATTTAGACTCACAAGGGCAACTTGATTTAAGGTCATGGTTCATTAACACCTGTGCAGAAATTCTATCTGCTATTGCAGTGAAGAAACAGACACTGAAAGAATAATTTTGTCACTGTTTGAAAAGTTCAGCATGCTAATATGGCTGTGTGCTTCACAGCTTTCACTGTGCTTCTTATTGCCAGTTTTTTTCTTCACACCATAGCACTATCTATTCCACTCAGGTCAAATCTTCTTAAGGAACATTGTGAGCCATTTATCTGAGCTTTTGAAGATTTAGTATTTGGAAAAAGAATAAGGAAACATGGTTTAATGTCCCTCATGCATCAAGTACATCTACGTGTTCCAATTTAGGATTCTTAAAGCCAGTGGTGTCAAATCTGGGCAGGCTTTGCTGCCCTAGTTTATTTTGTGCTGATTTGATTTTTCCTCCTCTTTATTATTTTGTTAATGCTTGGGACCAACATGAAGCTGAGTAGACACTTTGCTGGTTTGCTGCCTCTGTCTTATGTCTCGGGAAGTGCCCCCCTAGACTGAACACCCAGCAGCTGAGGAGTTTCATGGCAAGAGTGGACACTGCTGACTGAAGATGCTAAACCGTGAGAGATTCTGCTCCTGCCTGCAACTCAGGTGGATTATGAGCAGGTTCTGCCTGTTTCAGGGATCACCCAGAAGGCCGAATTATTTGAAACTGAGAAAACAGAACTCATAGAAGAGTCTGGCAGGTCACATTTCCACTTTTCAGTGACAATACTTGTGCATGAGTGAACCTTCTAAAATAAAAGGAGAGTTCTTGTATAATATCTATATGTGGTTGTGTTGAGATTGTTTTCCTTTTAATTAATATTTTTCCGATTTTCCATTTCTTCCAGTAACACTTCTTGCTCACTAATGTGCTGTGCAACATATACACAAATTCAATATGACAATTGCAAGCTAAGTCAATTCTTTTGTTGTTACTCTCATTCTGTGAACTGATAAATCATTCTTTGCAATGCATTTGGGGAAAGTATAAGGAGTGCTTACTATTTGTGAATACAGTTTGCATCAGTGGTCGCCATTCTAATGACTAACAGTTGAGATTAGTCAAACCCTAATAGCAACACAAATGAGACATTTGAGCACATCGGAAACTTGGGGCAGAAAACAGATGGAAAAGAAACTAAAAGTACCCTTGGCCACTTCAGAAAACTAGGAACATCTAATTTATAGCTGCCTGTGTATTTAATGGAAGTATAACCTGAAAAGTTTAGTTTGCTATTTATGATAATTTAAATTTTGTAGGTACTCACATCTGACTTAGTTCTTTTTTCACAGTGCTAGTGTCAAATTATTTCTTTTTCTTTTACTAAGACTAGTCTCAAACATTTGTTTTCCTTATAAGCTCACTAAAGTGCTTGGTCTATTTGACAGTACTATTTATTTGCAAAGACTATTTAAACTGCTTGAAAATATAAGATTTAAAGGCTGCCCAGAAAGAGAACTCTGAAACATGCTTTGGTTGTTAATAGAAGAATTGATGTGGTTTGATGTCTGAATTCATGGCCAAAGCATTTTAATGCAACAGTCCTTAGAAAGAAGTGGGTTTTTTTCCTTTGTAAGATATTCAGAATTATGCCATACCTCAAGGGGAGTCTATGAATGGAAAATATTCTGAAGATTTTAATAGAAAATGAAGATAAATATTGGAAAATACTTGTGAAAAGCATAAAAATGTCAGTAAATGTTAATACAACACACTCTATTTACTGTTTTCTTAAGAGCATGTTAAGTTTTAATTGCTGTCTCCTTTTCCTCCACAGCCATAAAGTAATGCATTTTAAAGTGGAGGTAAGGATAACCATCTCCATAACCCAAACTAGAAGAACTTCCATGACCTTCAGTATCAGGAACTAAAATGAGATGTTCATATGTCCAGCCAGGAGCTTTGGCTTTCCCACTTTTCCTGGAAGAGAAGACCCCTGCAATCAGTCCTCACCATTCTTCCTGAGCGTCAATTAAGTTTTGGTGCATAAAAAGTGGCCAGAGAAGAGCCCAAATTTTCTCATATATGTCCAGTAAAGACAGAGAAGGGAACATATTCAAGTGCTTGAGAAACAAATTGCTGCCTCAATGATGCCCATGCCCCAGGCTGATGGCCATTGCGTTGTTCTTCAGCTCGTCAAAGTATTCTCATGTGTCTGTGTATTTGCTTGTTAATTTTTCAGAGAACTTATTTCATACATATATATATCAATCTCAAACTATAAAGCAGAAAACACAGTATCTTTTCCTAGATAATAGATATTTAGCTAAAGCATCTTTTCAGTAAGGCTGTAGGGGTACTCCTGTTTATTGAGCCTGTATTTTTGTTCTAGTATACCTGCCTCTAAAATGTCAGTGTCTGAATCCACAAATATGTAGGCAAAGATGACTTTTCTTTCAGAATTAGCAACCTATAAAAAAGATCAGGAGGGAGAACTGTCATATTGATGTCCAATGGCATCTTATGAAAAAGCTGTCTGACAGCTTTATTTTACGATTGGAGACATTTACTCCTTGGCCCAGCTCATGAAAAGCTAGTACAGTACAAATGATTTTTTCCCTTGTCAAAACTCATATTCCAAGCTGCAGCACTACTAACCAAGCCTGACTTGTTATTTTGCTTGGAATCAAGTCTCAGTGGTGAGATTTAGCTGGGGAAAGCAGCTGTCAGATGTCCTTGTATGCCACTATTTGCTGAGATTTAAAGTGAATGCATTATAAAATCACTACAGTCCCTGCTATCCTTAACAGCATGATATGCTGAACTTGCTACTGTTGCAATTAATTGTGTACTGTAAATTCACTGGATCATTTAAGGCCTAAGAATAATGTCTTAGCTTAAGGTAGTGCTAAGGGGAAAAGAAAAAATAAGTACTTTCAAAATTTAAAAGTCATTTGAGGGATAAAAAGAACACTTACAGGCATAAATATTCAATAAAAACCAGCTAATTATAATTTTTACTATGTGTTCTGAAGGAATGGGCTTATGGCACTTTGTGAGGAGGGCCTACAGGAAAATCACAGTTAGAAAGTGTGACTGCAGTTGGGATAGACTTTTCACAGCTAGGACTACCCGAGGTAGAAGAGGTGCCAGCAACAGCAAAGCTGGGAAGGTCTCACAACAAGCTTGTAACTCACCCTGGGGTTTGCCCAGCCAGATCATGACAAAATGCACATGTCCATGCAATGGTCGTGTGAAGAACATACTAACAGTAAGTCAGAGGATTCCGTGATTTTGCTGTGGTTTTTGTGATCAGTTGATAAAATTATCTCTACCCAAACTTGATGGATGGGTAAACAGCATACACACGTTCATGCAGCCATTAGCATTGAAGTTCTGCAGGTTAATACAGCTAAAGACCCTGGTTTATTTAACTTCTTAAAAAGGACATAAAAAAGCCTAGAAACTCACCAATGATATTTCAACAGTGAGGGGATGCCTTTTGAAGCTTTCTGTAGCCACAGCCTCATTTTATGGCAGAGTACCATTGGGAGAACTTCATAAATTGTGGTTATTAGCATAAAAATGGCTACTCTTATAAGCAGTGTGTTTTATAGGGAGCGTAAAATCAAACAGAAATTATTTGATCAGATTGAGTGCAAAAAGAGGATCATTTAAGCAAGCATTCGATACATTATGTGGCAACAGGGCAAAAGCAAAAGTAAGTTCTGTAAAATATTATGTCAATGATAGTGATATCACAGAATTGTATTCATGATCTTATTCTCAGATTAATTCCCTTGCTGTTCATATATAATGAAGACAATCACAACATTCATTAAATAATCTCAAAATCGCTAAATAATTCTTGGGATCTTGCTTCTAACACCCACATACGAGTACCTTTAACCTATACAGAGAAGAAAATGCACACCCTTATGTGCACCTACATCATCCAGCCCAAAATATCTGCTGCTCCATTTTATCTGATTTGCAGTAATAACAGACTACATGGAACTAAATATGACAACTCCCTAAGAGCCGATGCCATCATTTTACTAACAAATGAACTAAAACT
Organism: Corvus moneduloides; assembly: GCF_009650955.1. Lineage (NCBI taxonomy): Eukaryota > Metazoa > Chordata > Aves > Passeriformes > Corvidae > Corvus > Corvus moneduloides. Next base: position 32,264,615 of record NC_045476.1, on the reverse strand, counting down.
AACAAGATCCCAAGGTAAATTAAACTACACTCAATATTAGCAGACCTGATGCAAGCTTTTTCTCCAAATGGTCTTAGAGGTCCTATACCTCTCGCAAGCATTTCTCCTTTTGAAATGTTGCTCCCTGCCCCCAAGCAGTAGTTTAAGTTGAAAGAAAAAAGCCATTATAAGAGGCAGAAGGACTTCAGGCTTCTCTCCATCCATGAGAACTTAATATCTGGCAGTTCATACAGACAGTGGACTGTGGCACTCTTGGAAATTGGTTTTGGGAAGCACAAGGGTTTTCTTTCGTTGGTGAGACTGCTGCTGCTGTTGATTTTCTTTCCCTACTGACCCTTGAGGAACCTCAAAACATTCAGCTTTACTTCTTCTGTTTCATTGTTCCTCCACTGCTGTATTGAAAGCCAAGAATTCTTGATAATAACACTGATATTCAGTCTAAGAAAATTTGTCTTTTTTTTTTTCTTCCAATTACACAGTGTGCATGGACAGTTTTGAAGCCAGAAGTAACACTAATATATCAACATAGATATTAGCCTGTTTGCACGGTAGCAATACCTTTCCCAAACTGCCCATAATTCCAAGTTTGGAGGGTATCCCACCCTTTGGAACTAATAACGACCCAAACAGGTATTACCATGACTTGCAATGCACTGTGTTCCATAAAATAGCAATGGATTTCAAATGAGTAAAAAATGACGCAATGAGCTTCAGCACTGAGGTGTACAACAGGCTGACTATCAAGCATATCCAAATTGAAATAAAGGAAGCTACACTACACAAAAAACATCATTCTGGGACCAACAAACATTAAAGCTGGAGGTCCAAACCCAAGCCATCTGTTAAGGAAGGGCATTTGATACAGAAATGAGAGATGGTAAAGAATAACATTCCCAAAGAAGACCTCTCAGAATGCATTTTCATGTTTTCATGTTTCTACAGTCCAAACAGTTTGATTTCAAAATGCTTTTGCTGTTTAAAGTCCTGTAATCCTGTAAATTATTACAGACTATTACATCCTCCTATTAAAATTCATACGAGTGTATGAATAACCTTTTAGAGGGTATACTTAGTACACACAGATTTTAGAAATTATATAAGACATTAGCAATGATGATGTTGCTACAGAGAAGTTATTTAAAGGGATACAAATTTCAGTGTAAAAGGAAACAAGCAGGGAAGGGAGGTAACTGACTTCAGATATGTGTTGTGTTATCTACACCTGACTCTGGAGAAAACTCTCTGCACCCAGTGCTGGGATAGTAAGGGAAAATAATCAGAACGCTTTTTCAGCTGATCATTTTTCAGCCTTGATAATGGGCTTGTGTTTTGCTATTTTTAAGCTAAATGATTTTTCTTCCAGGTCAGGTTGGGTCTCATGGCTACTGTAAAGAACTAGGTCTCTATTGATTTCTGGAAAACAGACACACACATATTGATGGAGACTGACAAATGGAAATGTTAGGTGATGTGTTTCACATTGTCAAGATACCACCTCCTACAGTCTGAGCTCAGGGCAATCTTCTTCCTTGCTGAAGCTTGTTTCATCAGTCCATTCAAGCATATTAATTCTCACACATCAGTTTCAGATTTCTCTATGGGAAAATTGAAATTGGCTAATGACGCACTTTACTGAAGACTTAATAAGATATTATGATAATATCTTATTCTATGAGTTGAAATGACATTTCATAACTATCATTATATACTCACAGGGCAGAGGAATTAGGCTGATACAGCGTATGGAGTTCCAGTTGCTACATTAAGAGTAGAAAGAGAACTCTAATTTTACTTGCTTCTGAAAAACTTGACTTGAAAATCCTATATTACTGCACTGACATGATGAATGATTTCCCCTGCTTTGTGTGACAGAGTTTAAATTCCACACTCTAGAGAGAGAATGACATATTGGCAAAGATAACAATGCCAGTGTTATTTCCTGTGGTCAATTCTTTGGACTACTTGTGCTCCAGCACACAGTTTTCTTTCGTGAGGACCAGGAGTGTACCTCCCTGCCTTCAAGGCTAGCTTGCTCAGACAGATCTTTGAAAAGCCTCAGCTGACTCTGAAGCATCTCCAGAAAATGCTAGATGAGGCTTCAGCTGAGGCTTCCTCCCAAAAAACTCTGCCAGGAAACCTCATTGGGGGCCCCTCCCTTTCCTGGAGAGCTCATTTCCAGAGTGTTCCCTCATGTGCAACACTGCAGGCATTGCAGCTTTGGACCTCTCCAATTTGGACCTAGGCCCAATGGACTGCCTTCCAGCCTGACCTTAAACCTGTGGGTTTACCCAGTGACTGCTGGCCTTTGTCTGAACCTGGCAATTGTCTCCGACCATGACTTGATATGGAAATACCTTCTTCAAACACTGATATTAATGAGAAGCCTTGATGCATGTGATACAGAAACTATTTACACTGAGAAACGTTGTTGCAGTGTGAGTGGCCGTGGCCACTATGACCCCAGAGGGAATTACAGCATCTGAGTCCTGGAGGTCAGGCACCAACGTCTAAGATCACCTCCGTGGTGATGGTGAGTTCCCATAATTCTCAGTTTCTTTAACTTGCTTATTATAAGGTGGTTGGTTACGGTTCTTCCCTCCTAGTTTTATGTAGAAGATCATAAATATTTATCCTCTTAGTTGAATATGTATCAGTTCTGGAAAGTTCTATGTTCCTTGATGCCCCATTTGCTGTTCCCTGTGATCCCTCCTATGAGCTATTTCCATTGGCTACTTCCTAGTTAACCCCTCCGCTACCACCTTTCCTGATTGGCTGTTACCCTTGTCCCCACCTTTCTTTCCCTGAGTACAAAACCCCGGAACCCTCTTGTAAAACCGGCTGTTCATCCCTGGGCCTTTCACCTGGAGTAAACCTGCTTGTGGAACCCATACGGAGAGTCCCTCCTGCTTCTTCGCCTCTGCTGACGCCACTACCACCCTGGCCTGGGCCTCGCTCCACAGAGTGAGGGGCTCGCCCTCCAACTGCTGTGACTCGCCTGCCAAGGGCTATCATCATCGAGATGCTGTGCTGCCCTTTGAGCTATCCCTAGGCTCGGCGTCTCAAAAAGTGTTTTGAATATATTTGGACTGTTATGTGAGTGTCCTGGTTCTGGCCAGGACAGGGATGATTTTTGCAATAGCCAGAAGGAGCGTGGCTGGGACATGGACATGGTTCTATACCACCCCAGGTCATTGCTGGGGCTGTTGGGGAAGGGTCCCTACCATGTGAGTAAATGTGGCAGAAGGAGTGGTGGGTAATGCTGGTTCCGAGCTGAGGAAGTGGTTGGATAGCGCCGGTTCCAAGCAATCACATGTGAATTGTTTGCCTCTCTTGTACACTTTGTTATTGATATTGCAGTTGTTATGGCTTGTTTTCTTATCTCATTGCTGTTTCCAGGAAATTGTTTTTATCTTAGCCTGTGATCTTTACCTATTGTACCTCCAGTTCTCCTCTCCTGCTTTAGAGGGAGGGGGAGGGTAAAGTGAATGAGCGGTGCCTGGTTTGGAGTTTCAGTGGGAACGCTAAATTGGGGAATACCATTCCTAAACCACAACAGAGTGTCAGTGAAACAGCATGCACGTCCCTTTTTGCCGTGAAGAAAACATGGAGAAAGATTCAAAATAATGGACTGAAAAAGCTGATTTAGACTGATCATTTTAAAGGGCCTGAATCTTTATCATGCGGAGCTCTTCTTGACTTGTGAGTCACAAGCACTTTGCAAGAGGGCTGTCCTGCTGAATCACACAAAGTCTCTCCCTCAGTGAACAGGTTCAACAAAGCCCAGAGCGCTGCCAGTTATAGAAGTGATGTTTGGTATATGAGTTTGAAAACACTGGAGTAAAATAGTAAAAAGCAAACTTGGTTACGCTCTCTAAATACCTGGAGGGAAAGCAGAAGTTGCAGGAGTTGTTATGAAATGTCTCACTTAGCAGGCAAAGCATAAAATAACCCACAGTAGAAGATGAAGCGAGGCATTTTTAAGCTAGAAATAAAGTTCAGTGAAGTTCATTAACCTTTTGCACAATTTGCTGAGAGTTATGTTAGATTCTTTACGACTAAAAATTTGTATAGTGAAAAATAAGATCTTTTCTAAAACATATGTTCTATATAAAGAGAAAATGCCATGCATGCTTTGAAGTGGAGGTCAGAATAAATAATTTTAAAAATCCCTTCTGGCTTTATAAGCTACTTTTCAAATAAAAGTTATTTGCTACCCTTGAAAACTACTTGGAATATTTAGTGATGCAGAACATGACTGATTTTCCACTTGTACTTGGCTATATAATTAATAAGATGGATACCCCATCATTTCTCTGCAAACAGCCCTGGATTCTTGTTTAGTTGTGAAAGTGGAGCTTAGGGTTGCTATTTTCATGCCGTGCCACATTACTGAAGTTCTGCCTCTGAGAGGCTCTTTTTTCTCTCATATTTCACTACCATAGTTTTATCACTGTCCAGTGATGCTTCTACAACACGTGGCATTGCCAAGCCATGCAGATCCACAAAGCACTCTCCTCAGTCTGATAAGGTTTCATCTGCCCTTCAATGCCTGGTCAAAATTGGCTTCCTGCATTAGTCTCAAAGAAACAGAACGATGTAGAATGGAAGGGACATTCGGAAATCATTTACTCCAAACATCTGCTCAAAGTAGTGCTAACTTCAGGCTTGAATCAGAGCACTTCCAGACCTGAAAAATCTCCAGAGTTTGGGATTTCACAGCCCTTCTGGGCAGCTTGCTGCAGTGGATCACTACTCTCACAGTAAAGTATTTTTTCCTTTAGATTAGTTGGAATTTCCTCTGTTGTACCTTTTATTCCATTGACAACCTTAGAGAAAAGTCTGTCCCTGACTTCTGTAAAACCACCCCTTAAGTAATGAAAGACAGCATTTAGATGTCTCCTTAGCTTTCCATTCTCTAGCCTGAACAAGCCCAACTTTCTCAGTTTCTATATTTTATATTATCTTCTCCACTCTCCAAACCATTTTCATGGCCCTACCATTGGACTGCCTCCAGTTGGGAGTCCAAAACTGGATTATTAAACTACGTAAGGATCCTGCCAGACCACTTGTACAGCACGTAAAGCTTCCTCTGGGTGACAGTCTATCATACTGACCACTCTGGTATTACCTGTGAAATAGTTGAGAGTTCATTCTGTCCCACCATTTTCGACGTAAACATTAATTAGCATTAGCTTTAATGCTAGTCCCTGAGGAACAGCAGTGGACTCTGAACCACTGGCCGCAACTCTCCGAGTCTGGCTGTTCAGACAGTTTTCTGTTCACCTCATAGACCAAAAGATTGAAGGTTTTCAGGCAAGAGAGCCTGGTATGAGATTTCCTTTTTTTTTTGTTTAAAGATACTTACAACTGATCTGACAGATTCATTCATGTTTGAAGAGTCCTAGGTTTTCCCATGCAATATTTTCTCATATTTTACTGCTCTTTTGACTATTGACGTATTTTTTTTGGAAAACTAACCCTATAAATCAGATTAGATTAAAAGGTAAATGTAAATCTGAATGTTATGTTGAGTATCTTTTTCCAATATCTTTTTCCTACAAGTGAATGACTTAACTAAGTTTATTGTGTGATTCAAGTTAACAAGGTTTTGAAGTACTTCCATTAATATGAACTCAGATAGACCTACTTTTAATTCTCCATTTACACTAAAAGTCTAAGAAGTGCCCACTGAAATTGTTTTTAAAAGTCTTTAGGGGACACACAGGATGATCTCTGAATTAGATGCACCTGTAGTAGTATGCATAGAATTGCTGTTTACACTATAGTTAGCCTACATCATATCCCATTCCAGAACAACGATGCAATTTGAGAGAAGGCTTAGAATTTTGGACCAACTGTGCACAACACACTGCTACTTTGTAGATAGTGATAAACCTTTAGTGAGAAACTGGAAAAAATCACAATTTTGTTGATCAGAAAGAAGCGCTAAACCCCGCTGTATTGTGTGGACTTACTGGGTGAAATCCAGCAGGATCTGCAAGCTGTGGACCTGTTAATGAGCAACTTGTAAAATTGATTGCACATTCTGTATCAAGTGTATACTTTATATATGACTTACTGTGTTCACTGAGTCTTATCAGCAATGACCAGCTGCTGCCTCTTCTTCAAGTCTTAAACTCTGTCAGTCTCTGGAAATATAGAGGTATTGTACAATCTGACCTAACAGAACTGGCAGCTGTGAGTCTGTTTTACTGATGGATGATCTGAACAAACTACTACCAGGGAAATCCTGGCTTCAAACTGGACATATTTATTTCAGAAAGGGAAACAGACTAAAGGATGGGCATGGAGTGAAGCAACTAAAAGTAGTTTTGCATTATAATGCCAAATTTTTCATTTATTCCCAATAAATAACCCATTGCTCCAGCAGTCTAGTTCAGTGTTGAGGTCTCCAGTTGTGAATCACATACTCTTAAGATATTTGGAGTTGTGTATGAAGCAGAATGCACTCTTATCTGTGTGCTATCCTGTGATAAGGTATGAAGAGGAAATAACTGTGAATGAGCTGGAAACCAAACTCATCAAGAATAATTTTATTTGTCATTTTTATATAATCCATTTCAAACTGCTCAGGTCTATCATATGGTAAGAGTAGCTTTATGAGTCCTAGTACCAGAGCAGAAATAGTGCAAATGTGTGATGGAAAAGGTACAGATTTGACATGAACTCACTCTGCCAGTTGCTGTGGTTCGACCACAGCTGTCAACTAAGTGCCACACAGATGCTTGTTCACACACACCCCATCCCCAGTGGGATGGGAGAAGTATGGAGAAAAGAAGTTAAAACTTATAGGTTGAGATAAGAACAGTCCAATAATGGAAATAATAAAAACACCAACAACAGTAATAGTAATAATGTCATAAAAAGGGAGGAATAAAACCCAAAAGAAATGAGTGATGTACAGTATAATTGCTCATCATCCACTCACCAGCGCCCAGCCTGCCCCCAAGTAGCAATTGGCATCTCCCAGCCAACTCCCCCAGCTTCTATACTGAGCATGATGTTCTATGGCATGGAAAATCCCTTTGGCCAATTTGGGTCAGCTGTTCTGGGCTTTCTCCCACCCAGCTTCTTGTGCACCTGCTCCCTGGCAGAGCATGGGAAATGGAAAAGTCCTTGACTTAGGGTAAGCAGTACCTAGCAGCAACTGAGTTATCATTATTCTCATACTAAATCCAAACCACAGTACTGTACCAGCTACTCGGAAAAAGAACTGTATTCAAGCTGAAACCAGGACACCAGTCCAAATTGTCCAAAGACAATGATGGATTAACTTAGTCTAGGCAGGCTTTGTCCCACATCCAGTATTGCCTGTCTATGCAACTCCAGCTCTGTGCCAGCTGAAGTACCATTTGACATCTGTTCTTCTGCAGGAGAGATCAACCCAGCCTAAGCACATGAAACTGTTAACTGTATTAGCATCATCTTCAAAAAATTCAAATGGGATTCAGTGATGTTCACCTGCCTGAACTAGATGAAATATACATTTCTGGCTCATCCAGTACTGCACAGATCTGATATTAATGACTGTGAAACAGCTACAAACCTACTCTTTGCCAAGTTTCCAGAACTCTATTCCTTCATCGGAAACAGACAGTGTCATTGCTTACTGCAAACAAATGATCTAAGAGAAAAAGTATAATCAAAGCTCATGTCTATTTTTCCAGAAGCATGCCAGAGGTTTATTTAAAATTTTGACTGACAACATAATGAAAAGAATGAGAGGACTATTTAAGTCAACACCTTTCTAGGAAGATGCTATGGTGTAGTAACTCTATCATTGACAAGATGCCAAACAATAATTATTTACTTGAATATTATAATGTGATATTTTGGTTTTGTGAGCTCATAATTTTTAAAGAAATGCTCAGATTTTTGTGATGTAGTATTTTCTCAGAACCCTGTAAACAGGAAGTAAGGAAATTTGGTCTTTGCCCTATTCTTTCAATATAGCATGTACTTTTGTTGTAGAGGTGATCTCAAAATTAACACTGTCACTTTAGTCAGAAACGGAACAAAAACTTGCCATTGTGGGAAGAAAACATGGCAGGCAATATCAATATCTTCTTTTTGGAGAAATGGCAGAGGCAGAACACACAGATGCACAACTTATGTCTTTCATTAAAGGGGTCAGAATTCTTTTCCTCTGCAATCCCTACAGCCAGCCATTCACAATGGGTTTTCTACAAATGGAATTTCAAGACATTTCAGATGAGGCACTAGTTCCCTCTATGCTACAAGGAAGATGACACAAATACCTGCACAGTGAATTATGGGGTGTTTCTGACACCTGACTGAACATATCTCCGCATCACTGAAGCAATCGAGGTAGGTGATAAAAAAAGATCAATATCTTTGCAGGAGACAATATTTTCTCCTCTATGCTACTATGCAGAATAAAGATGCAATGTAATATATACAATTTTCTCTACAATTCGTGTCCAGTGAATTGGCAAAATCTAACAGTTAAAGCACTACACTGTTATTTATAAAAACAGTAGAAAAAAAATTAATTAAGGGACACAATGAGGGAGACATGAAAATATGCATTTGAATATATAATGAATAAAAATATTGTAACTTGGGTGATACTTAACTGACAATTGATACATGGAACACTATTCAATTAATGTTTGCTGGGCAATTATTGTCCTATATCCACCATGCTTTGGTCACTACTCTTCAAGATTCATAAAAGTTATTGTTTTTACAGTTGTCACCAATTGCTAGGATTCAAATGTGAAGAGTGTTATAATGAGCATAGACCAACCTTGAAGCAAATGAACAGATTTGGACATGTGGCTCTAGGTGTTTTAGGGAATAGACTGATGGCTAGGAAGTTCTCTCTGATGACTGAACATTCCTTCAAACCTTTGTCAAATAAATGCTTATTTTCTTTATGAATTCTGCATCCAACTTCCAGATAAATTTTATTTTCTACTACCTTTTATCTGCCTTACCTCATGTTTACCTCTGTTTTTTTTTTTTTTCTTCTGTAAAGCAATGAATTTTTTAGTTGGAGAGAGATGACAAAAAGGAGAAAGGTGGTATATAGCACAAGGGAGTGCCAAATTGTCATAATTCTCTGCTTATCTTATAAGATGGCAAAGCAATCAAAGCCCAAATGAAGTAATTCCATATCAATAGAAACTCCATGTCTCTTTAAATTTATGTATGGAATATTACCACGTTCAGAAACAAGGCAGACAAAACAAGGATCCAGAATGGATCCCTGCTATCTTAATGGATTCCAACATGTCATATGTGTAGGTATGTATGCATATTTATAGGAAAATATATACAGGTACCCTGTATACATGCATATGCATATACAGCTATGTATGCAGAACCATATGTGTATGCAGGCACTTACCTTTTTAGCTTATGCACATTTTTGAATTATTTCCCTTTACCAGCTAACATTTGGTCTATTTTATTGGACAAGAAATGTCTTTCCTGTTGGTAATTCCTCACTGTGTAATAGCATCTGTCTGTCTTCCTATTCTGGCAGTGTCAGTCTGACAGCACAGTGAAAGGCATTTCAGTTACAATGTTCAGCATGAATAACAGAAGGGTAAAACAATTTTCTGAAAACTCGTCCCACCACACCTCCACCAGCCCAGCTCAATGATGATCTAGAGCACTTTTGTGACAGAGGAGAGAAATGTTTGCACTCCAAGGAGTTCATTCTAATTCCTTGTTTCACAAAGCTGCCCAGAAAGAACTGAAAATCAATAAATGATAGCTCTGTAGTAAGTATTATGACTTATTATGTCCCCAATTACTTTTAATAACTTTTAATAACAGGAGCATCAAGAAAACGCTAAAATCTCTCTAATAATTCCCAGGCCTCTGAAACTGAGGACTTGCTTTTGTGCATTGAGCCCCAGCACAACATAATTTTAATTCTGGTGCACAGAAAAGCTCAATGCTTTGAAAATTTTCTTTCACACATTCACTATGTTAGCTACCACATGCACATATCCTATAACTTAATTGATTTAAAAGTTCACTACAAATTAAGCTGCAGAAAAACATAAAATAACATGACAATCCTACACATTGCTGAGTAGGGATGAATGCAAAGCACAAATACAAGACAGGGAACTTGCTTCCAGAAAAACTGGAAGAGTCAGGGGAACCACAATTGAAATTTGAGTCACCAGTGCCCTGAAAAAAACAAACACACAGAGCTTCTAAGAGGTGCATAGTGACTGTTTCTGTTTCAACGCTTGCATGCTTCATTACCAACTAAAATTCAAAACCAGCAACCAGCAAAGGCAGAAAAAGGGAAAAGGAGTCAAGGGGGAAGGGAGAGGTTGACTGGACAGGGACTAGTAGACAGAAGTGAGAATAGTCAGAGGTCCAGAAAACATGACATACACAGAAGAAGAGATCTGCAAAATTTAGCTTAAGGAAGAAAAGACTAAGGGACATAACAACAGTTCTTGCTCACAAAATAGACTTCTGCAAAGCCAGGAGAGCAGTCTGTATTGCTTTCACGCAGTGGGCAGGCAAAGAATTAAAATTGGAGCAAGGAAAATCCAGAAGATATGTCAGTGAAACTGCCTAATGGTAAGGACAGTGAAGTCCTGGAATAGGAAACGAAGGGAGGCTATGGTGGCCCTATGTCAGTGGTGGCTCTATTGCACCAGAGAAATATGTGTCAGGAAACACAAAGGAGCAGCTGTCACAAGAGGTACCAGATGAGCTCCTAGAGGTCTCTCCAACATTACTGTTTTGTACCTTATTACCATACTGTAAGCATGAAAGAGAGTGGAGGAAACACACAATTCATTAAACTAGTGAAATTCCTGCCCGCTTGTTTTCTCTTGATTAAAGACTTACTGACTGCTTGAGAACAGATAGAAGTATGTCAAATTGAATGATAGATTTTGACTTCTACTTATTCAGAAATAAAACTTTCTGTCTGATATCTACATCCAGATCTCGCCACATGGCTGTCAGTTCAGCTGTGTTCAGAGGCTTAAAGAAGATCCAAAGCTGTCTAGTCCTGAGTCTTCTGCTCATTCCTGCAAAGCTCAAGACACATTGGCTTGTTTTCAGCTTTGCTCTTTGTTATTTGCCATTTTATACTAATCACTAATCTTTACATTATTTACTGATGATAGATGGGTGATCTTTGAACAAAATATCAGCATCATGACAGAGCTCCATAGCTGGTCCAAAATGAGATAAGTCCCTAAAAACTTGTGAAATGCATTGATGCAGTTCCTAAGGTGGGTACAATAGAGTCACTGTGCAGGATGACTGAATACACAACAGCTTCAAAGTCTTAATAGTTCCTTTCAAAAAAAAGACAATTAATACTAAAAGCATTGCTAATTGAATATGCAAATGGTTTTTGTCGAAAAAGTGTATAATATTCTCAAGATATGCAGAATTTTATTGTTTGAAATGTCTACAGACTTTCTGTTGGTATGAAGATAATATTTTTTTCCTCTGGAATTTAGAAGAAATAGAAATTATTTGCCTTATTTATAACTATAAATGATTGAATAGTGAGTGGATGAACTTCTCCTGATTTAGAAAACTTAGTTAACTTTTTTCACTTGTTTTATTGTCTTGCTTCTTAAAATATGTACAGAGTGTATTATGCTCTTTTCCCCCTTTTCAGTTCAGTAACTCCATCTGTCATTTTTAGCAATCAGTCTAGCATGTCCAATCAAAAATGGACTCTTGCAATGCTTTGATCAATGGATATTTGAATATATCAACATATATTGCACATAACTAAATTCATTTTTGGTACTTTATGTCTCAGTAACTGCAAGAATTTTATTGTGCTGATGTTCCACTCAGATGGATGCTGAGATGTGGGTAAAATGACCCACATGCTTCTAGACACTGACTCCAGCATTAATAGGGAAAAATATTTCACATCGAATGTAACTCACTGCAGACTCTTCTGAGATCATTTTATGACAGAACTTTGACTTGAAGGAAGTACTCCGGAAAAAGTGATAAACCTTGAAGAATGAATTATAAAATCTCTAAATACAACATATGTCATTAGTTCTTTGTTTCATCTTTATCAAGTTTGGTTCCAAGATATCATTTTGACTACTATTGAAATTACCCTCATATGCAAAATATTATTACAGTGCTTCCATTTTATAAGCACAGTTGAACCTCTGTTGAACTAATTTTTCTTTTTCTGAGACTAGTCTTTTCCAATACTAAAACTCCCTTCAAGTCTTTTCATCAAAAGGTTACAAATCCTCCTCTTTTATTTTTCATTGCAATTGCAGTAATAAGTATCGTACTGTTCTTTTCACGTACAGTTTTTTTTTTCTTTCACTACACTCAGCTAGAAGTCTCACTTTTCTCTACACATTTTCTATTAGAAGTATTAGGACTACTATCTAATTCTTTGCTCTATGCAAAAAAAATGTTTCAAAAATCTAGATGACTTTTAAAGGAGCATTATACAGAAATTGTCATGTCTAGCTCAGTATAATTTTTTGATTTTCAACAATTTGATTGATTTCTCTTCATTAACACTAAATCTTTGTGACTGGGCTCAAGTTTCTAAAATAGCTGAGGCACTAAAACTTTTGTGAATTCCAAGGAGGAGAACAGAGATACAAACTTATTGCCTGCATTGGGAAAAACCCCCTATACCTTCTACTGGATATCAAATCCTTGCTATCAGTAGATGCCATTTTACTATCTTGTTTTCAAAGACTAATTTAGTTCCAACATATTCTCTTTTGATTTAACCTTTTTTCACTCACCTCTATATTTCTCTCTCATCTAACCTTTATACATTTGTATCTTATTTTTCAAGGAAGGCTATGTGATCAAACTTTAACTTTTCATCTCACACTGCTTCTGATGTGCTATATAATAGCCTTGTTTTGCTTTTGAAACTTAAATGCTGATGTAGAACTTATCTTCCAAATACACTGTATACCCATTAAATTTCCATGAGATCATTTTTATAGGAAGAATTATTAAAAGCTTTGCTTATTTTCAATGTCATCGAGCTGTTCTTCTGGACATTTGATGGGGCCCAGCAGAGCAACAAGATTAGTGAATAGCAGAAGTTTTTCTTTCTATGAAAGGAAATTGTTAAATTAAACATACATAATTTATAACAAAGATTTTCTTTGCTTCTCAGGGGTAAAAATTTCATGCATCTGCAGAGTTTCCAGTCCTGTTTCCTATTATCAGAATATAAATTTGAGATATATGACTGATTAGGGCTCGAATAACACTTTGTCTTAAGCAAAGATGTTTTGTTTGTACAGTTGGTGGCAAGTTCTCAAAGAAATGAATCACCAAATCTGCTAAAGAGGCACGGTGGATACAGTCACCTAAATTTTTCTTAAGAATCAGATAAAGATTAGGATTTCATCCTGGAATAGGTAAAGTTTCTAGGATTAGTAAGCACAGATCAAACTGGTAGAGGAAATAATGTGGAAGGGAATTTTCTGCAGATATGACTGATGAAGTGACCTAACTTTTAATATCCTCTAGCATTTAAAATGGTGAATTGTTTGGGGAAATTTCTTTCTTTTCATGATGTGTTTTCCTTTTTGTTGCACTATGTGATGTGGTGATAACTTGTTTTACACTGGCTCAGGAAAGCAAAATTACAAACTCATTCTTTAGGGAGCTGTTAGTAAGGAACTGTTTTGTGGGCAGCTATCTCATTTCTTGTTAACTGTACAGGTTTTCTAGCTCCTCAGAAATCAGGGGTATCATAAGTGGACCCAGGAGACAGGTATTAGAATAAAATCAAGGGCAGGAGCGCCACCTCCCACTTGATATTGTACTTTGAACCTGTAATTAAACTATTTTAACATGGGCTTTTAAACAAAATCTGTCTTTCCCAGGACTCAGGTTCCTAATAGGTTCTTTCTATGCTATTTCCTCTTTCCTCCACATTAATCAATTGTATGTTTTGAGATAGAAACCAGTCGGACTTCAATTTCTTCCCTGGGTCTGAATTGCTTTCTCCTGCAACACAATAGAGAGTCTAGAGATTATTTCAGTTTAGCAAAAGGATTTCTTTCATGAAGGGAGAAAGTGAAAAGGAAATGAATCTTTGATTACTCTTCCTCATGTGAATTTTTAGCCAGGCAGATTCCTGAAAATCTCTTTAGAATCAAATATTAGTGCTTAAACTAACATACCAGAAAAATGCTAGGTTTTTCATCACATGCTAAGCTACGGCTTAAATAAATCTGTGAGATCTTCCTGTGACAATCTCAATTATGGCTGAGGAAGATGATGTAAACTCTGTCTGCACAAATGCAATCCCAGCTTCTGTCTACAGCTGTCCAGGAATGGCCATGAGGTAGGGCCACATCAGGAGTTTTTAAGCTCTCTTTTTACACACATCACTATAACAATATGAAGTCTATATTTGTCCTACTAACAAAGATAAGATGGCCCAAACTCCCCAGGTCTTTTTGTTGTACCACATAAATACATTGTAGGAACAGATGAAGGGACTATGGTTACAGGGGATGATGTGTAGTTACCCTTTTTCATGTGTCCACACCCAGATGAAGCTATGACCAAATTAATACCAGTGCCAGACTCAGGAAATTTTTGTTCTTTACCAACTCTATCCCCTTGTGCTTGTCTTTAATCTACTTCTTTTGTGTGACATCTGCTCCTGGACCTGTTTAATCCGTCACTAGAAGTCTGTTAAGACAAATGTTTAGGAAGAATTCAGTTTGCAGCTTTGGTGCAGTTTTGCCTCTCACTGCTGTCAGGGGACTACAGATTACAGTGTAGGGTAACTCATGACTAAGGCTTGGTAGGTATGCTCTTCTAATATTTTCCTGACTTCCATGGAGATGCTTTCAGTTCCTACCAGCCCTATAAGCAGATGGTTAATTGTTACAAAGCTGCATGCTGTTAATTTTGAAACTTGCATATGTTACCATTTTCAGGGTAACATATGGCTTAAAAGAATCATAGAAAATTTATAATAATGCAAGGACAGGAACAGCAAAAAAATCCCGACGTCTTAAAATGTGTTGGACTATTGTGAGTCACATTTCTGCTTTTGTGGCACAGCTTTTCAAAGATGATAAAACAGAATGAACCTTTCTAGTGAATGAACCTGGTACTGTAAGGTACTGTGAGATGCTCCTGAATATTTAAAGAGCTGGCATTCTCCTAACTAGGAATTTTTCGTGTTCTCTTTTGTGAGAAATGAGCCACCAATGTGCAAATTCTCATTCATTTCTTGAAGACCCTGGTTTTCTTGGTTTTTTTTTTTGTTTTTGTTCCTAATACTGTACAGTTTGCCTTTTAAAATTATCCAGTATCATATTTTAACACCTTAAAGCAGATTCTCATAAGACTTTCTTTCAGTCATGCTACCAATATCATGTTAAAAAAAGTTACTAACAAGTAATCTTTGTAAATAATTTCTGATGCTACACCTTCAAGAATTAAATACTGGTTTTCTTATTTCTGTTGATATTTTTTACCAATTAAATACTAATGGATACAATGTCTTGATAAACCCATTGGTTAAAAGTCATTGTTGGGTCAATATTTACAATTCTTTGAGTCATAATAATAACCTCAGATTTTCTTTACGTCTCAGCTTGATGTTTCAGTCTACCAGTTTCATTCTAATTTCTCACAAATGTAACAATCCATACTAACAACTGACTGCCAAAATTTTTCACTAACAGTAAAAATTCTCATCTTTGGTTTTCCAAGAATCATTCATTGCTATAGTGTTAAATTCTAAACTTAACACACAAATGTAGACTTGTCTGTATTTATTTTACAGCTGAATGTTTGAGTCCAATAGAGTTAAACTTGATGGCAAATGACACTAGGAAATTACTGCATTTAAATAAAAAAGGTAGTCCTATACAAGTTTATTCTATATAAGACTCTGAAAATAGTTTATTACAATATAAGAGAAGCAGTATAGAAATGGAACTTTGAAGTGTTTCTATTTGCTCACCTATTTCGTGTTGAGCTTTGCCTATTAGCAAGAGATGCTCATGACTTCCTAAATACAAAGTGAGTTATATCAAATAGTTTTCTTTTCATGTAATTATAACCTCCCACATGGGAGGTTATGAGGATGAACTCCACGTTGTGCATCATTATTTCCTTTGTCAGATCCTGTAACTATATTACTCCATGTTGCAGCCAGCCTATACAGACAGCAAGTGTTTACATATAATGTGATTATTTATTGTAGTATTTGAGCTTTTAAAAGGCTATTTCCCCTCAGTTAAAAGAAACATGACCAGCCTCAGTTAACAGAAACAAAACCAGCCTCATAAGAGTATATTTTTGAGCTCCCCAAAATTATATAGAACTTTGTTGTTTGTTGACTATAATAAAACATAGCAATCCCCCAAGGAGGAAAAAGAAGCACTCTTAGGTGTGGGGTTTTTAGGTAAAAAGAGATACATATATCTTTGGAGAATAAAACAAACAGAAAAAAAAGCTGTTTGACTTCTGAACAGAAGTATTTGTTTTATAAAACATATATAAAGACACCAAATTACTTGACCTTATCCACACTTGCAAAGGACACAGTAGGTGTTGATTCTTTTTCTTTTTGAACAAAGTCACTTTTTAAAAATGCACAGCTTGGAAAAATACAAAAGAAGATAAATTTGCAACTGAGAGTTGGTTTTGGAAGAACTCCACTGGAGGGATGGGTTCAGAGGAGAACAAAGAAGAAAAATGTATATGTCTACCCAAGAAAAAAATTGAATGAAACCAAATATTTGTGCATGTGTGTGTGTGTGTATAATAATTCTTAAAAGTATGTAAAAGTAGTAAAAAATAGGGGAAATGTTTCAACCTTAGTTAAAAAGCTTGAAACTGTCAACACAGATACAGCTTGCAACACTTAGAAAAGATACTGCTCTGTGATGAAGTAGCTGGCTTGCGTTTTTTCTCATGTGATGTGTGATGACATCTATTCCCAAGTCCTTGGATCCCAAAGCATTCATTAGGAATGTGATGGAAATCTCCCCTGAATGATGAATGTAAAAAATCTGCTTTTGAAGCATCATTAATCTTTCTAGGCATAGAAATCAGTCTACTATCACCATCCATTCACTATGACAGATAAAATGAAGGTGTTTTTTTGGTTTTTGACTTATGGAAAACAAAAATGGTTCTGGAAAATGCATTGTGGTCATGATTCTGATCAGCAAAGGGAGCATAATTCATGTGTTGTTTAAAGAAGCATCGACAAACTCAGTTCCTTCAGATTTCATTCTGTGCTCATCCTCATGAACCTTCTCTCTATTCTCGGCACACTTAAGAACAACTAAAATCTTGGGAGGAAAAGCCACTACTTTCTGTATCCTGGAAATGTACTCTCAAATAATGACCAGTGGGATTTGGAGACTGTTGACTGCACTATGAAAATAAGAAGATATTTCCTCAAAAATCTAAATCAAGACTGATTTTAGTTTGATAGTTCATAAGTCATTTTCCTCCTTCCCCTTGGTAAGTGTCAGAGAAACTTAGAGATTAAATGTATCTATCTAAGACAGGAAAAAATTTTCAGACAATGTACCCTGCTGATTAGTTACAACTACCATCAATATAAATCCACATGTTGACAATAGATTTTTCTCTTTTTCTTTAAAAACAAACTGAAAAGATGTATATCTGCTATAAATGCAAAAGAAGAGTAAAGCTATCATACATCATTCTCATTGGGTTTTTAGGGCCATTTCTAACAATCTGAGTAAATGATTTATTTTAAAGAGAAGTGGGAAAAGTACAAGTAAGAACAGGAAAATAATAAGCTAAAACGAGAAGTATGGAATTATCTATGATCCACTGTAGCATAATAAGGTCTTGAATATTCTAAAATGTTGGCTCCTGGCCTTTGCCCACATTACTGGGCCCCACATTAGTGACTACTGCAAATAAAACAGACTAATTACTTACTCAATTTCCTTCAGTTACAAATAATCACAGGCATGTCGAAAAGTGCAGCTGAAATAAAAAATAAGCAGAAGTAGAAACACGCTTCAGCTCTTTTCATCTATTTCTTCCTACTTTCTTACTACTTAACCTCTTTTATTTAAACAAACAAACAAACAAACAAACAGACAATCAAACAATTATGTTGTATTTCTCTGAGACTGTTTGGTGTTAATTTTCTTCATTTCTCATCCCAGAGTAACTAAACTAAGCCCCTGTTTTGGAACAAAGTCTGCATGAGACCCCTCTAATATTTTAGGATGTTTGTGAACTGAATGTCCTCTGATTCTTGATTGTTCGGACTCATTTGGTGGTGAATAGAAGTCCCCTGTCAAAGAATCAGTGGAGAGCTCCAGATGCACTCCTGAGTTCTCTTTCTCCAGTACATCTGATCCCATTTCCACCACACACTATTTCCAGCTATGTGGTCCTGCTCCAGCCACAGCTCTGTCCCCTGACCAGGGCTGGCTCATTTCCTTGTCTAGTGGCACTATAGACCAGAACACAAGAATAACGTCAGATAAAATAACCATAATCTCTGCTGCAAAGAGCTGTTGTTTGACCTGGATTTATTTCAGTAGTGATAAGTCAACAATAATTAAATATGTAATTATTATATAGAAATAGGGACTGGAGTTACAGAATACACTCTGTAATAAGATAGCTGCTGCAGGCAGCATTCCCTGATGAATAACAGGTAAAAGGAGGATTCATCACGGCCAAACAACACATCTACAGTTCTTTGCATAAGCGAGTGTGTCTTCTACAAACATCACTTTTCTACTAATTTTTCAGGAATTTAAAAGTGAAAAATTTCTACAGCTGTTCAAATAACACATTTAGTAACACATTTTACAAACTCTCAACCTCTCCTCTCAAACTCAGAATATTCAAGGTGTGGGATTTTGTATACTTTGCAAACCAAAACAAAGCCCCTAACTTTTTAATAGACTTTAAAAACCTGCAAGATAGGGCTGCAACCTTTTTAATATTTTCCACCCATTTCTGTCTGGATCTACAATAGACTGATATATATCATACTAAAAGAACTATATCTGCCACTATCGTGTCTAGTGCAAAGCAACATTGCAGAATAAGCTGAGATTCATTTAAGGTTCCATCAGATTTAAAGCCAAGCACATACCATTACAGATCAGTAATAGTGAAAAGCAAAGACAGTAATATTTCAGTGGATGACAGTCTTTCTAAGAAAAATGTTGGCCATATAAAAATGCTTGTTGTCAGTACATGCTTATATAAGACATGTGACTTTTGAAACCCAAAGGTTTTTATTACGTGTTTATAAAAAAACACCAAACAAACCTGCATAAGATAAACTACAAATATTTGCTGTCATTGAAATCCAGACACTTAGGGCTAAAGGGATATAACAAGTAAATACAAAAACATGAAGTCTCTACTGCTCTGGAACATCGACCCAAAGAACATGAGAGATTTCATAATTCTGTAGTTATGGTGTTAGTCTGTCTACATAAGAAAAAAAATGAAGAATGTAGTTAAAGCCTGGTCTTGTTTAGACTTCAGGAAACTGTCTCATGAGTGATAAAACAAACAAAAAATAAATCATAAGTTAGAAACTGCCTTGAGAAAAAATAAACAGATCTTCAGTCAGTGCTCAGGATGAAGACAGGAAACAGCACACACTATACCACAGCAAAATCATACTGAAGGAATAACAGCAATCTTACATCTGCTGGCAATATTTGAGTCATAAATAGAACCTGTAGTAAGTCAGAGATACTCCTGCCTTAGTGCACTGCATTATTCCATTTAGCTACATGACGAACTATCAGTTTAATGCTTTTCAGTCATTATTTTCTGAAATACATTGGCTGTGGGAGAAGTTAGAGCACAAACATCACTTCAATAAACATTATTACAACCTTCTTTCAGAATCTTGATCTGAAACATAGTATCACTGTGAATAATCATTCAAGAAAAAACCCCAAATTATGGTCTACTAAGCTAGGTTTGGTACCCCTTACATGAAGGAGGCTTACCAGTAGCAAGGATCTTTTCCTTATGCAAAATTATCTAAGAATAGCTTGAAAGAACTAAGTTTTATTCTCAAACAGTTGCAGCACTTTTAAATATACGCCTCCTTTGTCATATTTAAAGCATCAATTTTTTTGATTGAGCAGCAAAATTATGCTAAATTTAGCAGTTGAAGTGAAACTTTATGTGTTTTGAACTTACTGTGACACCTTTCATAAAGAGCACTACTCTGATATTTTAGGAGACATTTTTTGCTACAGGTAATACACAAGTGCTCTGTAAAGCAAGGAAAGTGAAAGAATGACAGAATCCAAGAAACACTATGAATTAAAAAGCAGTTATTTATTAATTACCAGAAGTAACTTTTAAAGAAGACATGAGATTTGCGAGAAAGTTTTTTACAAATCCTCTGTCTTTAGAAGTGAAAAGACAATAAGTTGAAACTTATCAACAAACAAGTCATTCTGATTGCTTCATAATCCTGATTTAATACTTGCATTCATCACCTCCAGATCAAAAGATGAATATGGATTTGATGCAATGAGATTTGAATACTATTTAGAAAAATATAAATGCAACATATTTACTCAAAATTTAAAGATGCAGAAGGTTTTTTTTTCCTTCATATTTAGAAACATTAGAAATTTGGGAAGGAAAGGGTGTTTAGTAAAACCTTTGAAATGTTATCATTTCTTTCAAATGCATTACAAGTTTCATATCAGTTTTTTTTTTCCCCAGAGAAAAAGGTTTGTTAATTTTTAGCAATTTGTGAAGACTAGCCTTACATAGTTTCTCTGTCCACAGGTAACAGTGATTTGTGGCTTTTTGTCAGCTAGAAAGATAGTTCAAAATAATTACGAATATAGAAAATAGAATTGTTTAGGCTGGAAAACACCTTTACCATCATCTAGTCCAATCATTAAGAGCATTGCCAAGTCCACTCCTAAAGCATTTCCCTAAGTGCCACACCTATCTGTCTTTTAAATCCCTCCAGGGATGGTCATTCAACCACTTTCTGGGCATCCTGTTTCGATGGTGGGAAAGATCCAGATTAGGATACAATCTACCAATAAAGATGGTGTACCACTAGAATATACTGGAAAAGTCATGGAAACCAGTGAAGATTTTTATAGAAATGTCAGAGGTAAATTTATGTCAGGGATAATAAAGGCATTATTTCATAGGGTATTAAGTGAATTCTTCAATTCTCTTCTAGCCCTCTTTTTCTATAACTTTGAGAATTGGAATGGTTGATTCTCTGCAGAGACTGTTTTTAGCCACAGGAAGATAGGAGAGAGTGTGCCTTTTATTGGGATCTCCCCACGTGCTGGAACCTACCAGACAGCGCAGTCCCAGATGCTCTGCAGAGCTGCAACCTCTCTCCTGCTCCAGGCACATTGCAGGATGAGAGGCTGACTGCAAAGGGCTAGAGGTGTCACAGCAAGGAAAATTCAACAGTCACAAGTAAGTGGGACTTGTCCAAATCACACGAGACAACCACCTCTTTAACAGAATTTTTTAAACATCAGGTCATCACTTCCTTGGCTGATAAAAATGAACAAATATCAGAGCTCTATCATCTCACATCAGTTGTCACTAGCCCAAAATACTTCCTGTATCTGTCAGCTAGTAACAACAAATTTACGAGTTCAAGGACTGAGCAAATCTGCCATGGTAAAAACATTTAATTTCTCTGCATCTGAAGAATGCACAATGACATGCTCAAATGTTTGCCGTGAACATTCTGTTTCTGCTGCAAATAGTGTAAGACCAAAAAAAGGGAGAAAATCCCAGTGTTTTAGCTTGATTTTTATGGTCCCGACTAAGCTTGCTTCTGCAAACTGTCTGCACACAGAGCCAGCTTTCCTGCCAAGCTCTGGACACCTTGTGCCACCATGCTGGCCATTCAAAACAGTTTGCAGGGGAGGCAAATGGACAGCTTTCAGGGGAATTTATGGAGATTTGCTTCACCAGAGCAGCGGCAGCACTACTGTGCAGGGGGAAACATGCCTGCTATTTTGAAATTCTGATGCCTGATATGCAGCTCACATCAGACAAAGGTGATTGCCGCTGCTCTAGCCTCTGTAAAGGAGTAATTGCCTCACTCCCCCCTTGAATCTTTGAAGAGATAATAAGAAAATGCTGGTTTTGTTAAGCAATATGCTCAGTTCTCCTTCCCAGCAGTCCACAGAAAGAGAGGCTGTCAAAATTTGCCTGTCACTTCTGACCTTCAACAATCTTTATTCTTAGGACTGACATCTTAATTATGGCCACATGAAAAGCAGGATACAAAATCGTGTCTGTATCACAGGAGGAGCCATGATCACTGCACTGCATGTTGCATTGACAATATGTGCAGTTCTGCTACTACGCACATGATGCCAAGGAACTATTTTTCACTGTAGCCCATTTCAAATCGCAGGAAATAACATACCTACAGAAGGATTACTCTATTTTTACACTGGAAAGGTACATATCCAGCCACCAATCCCAATCAACCTGTCCCCTAGTGATTTAGTGTTAGCACAATTTATCTACAAGGCTGGGAAGGAGCAATCTTTAGCTCTGACCAGCCCCAGGACTTGCTCCCCTGCCTACCCACCAGCCCCTCTTTCCTTCAGTTTGATGCCAGGATTATTTGCCAATATGAGGGTAAAAGTGCCAGGCCAGCATGGTCTTGAGAACAGATGGGAGTGGGACAGTGCCCCAAGTGACAGATTACCTAATGATGTAAATTCTTACTTTCAAGGTACGGCATTTTAAAAGGGATGGTGTTTTTCTGAGGATCAGGTGATTTGTAGGGAATGTAGAGCCATGCTTTCCCAGGACAGGAGAGCTCTTACTGTTTATTATTAACAATCTACCACCGAGAACACTTTTAATGGTGAGTCCTGATGGGATGGTGAAGTGTTTTACCAGTAGTGGATGCTTTCCTCCCATCCGTCCCTTGCTGAGCAGCCCCAAATGCTCCCCGGATTCGAAATCCTGAAGTAGTGGTCTTTGCCTCCAGAAACAGAAATAGACCTGCCTCTTCTGCCTATGGCAGTTTAAAATGAAGTGTTTGTGAGCATAAATATCAAAGTTTGACATTGTCACCTTAAAACAGATGAGTCTTTGAAAGCGGTGATCCATGAAAACCTCACAGCTAGCTCTGGGAGTGGAGATTTCTTCTCAGTGGGAGAATGAGATGCTAAAGGTAAAATACTGCCAGGAAGAATAGGCACTGAATGGAAGGATATGATGTCTTATGTAGAGAATACTGTAAAACAAACAAATACCTCCTTATTTACTAGGAAGACAAACATCATTCATCCAGGGAAGCTGGATATTTAAAAGCTACACCCTTTCATTATTCATACATTTATTTCTGGTTTGTTATTGGTTTTGGGTCACATTTTTCTATCGTTGCAGAATGTAATAAATAGTTACTAAAAATTTTAAAACCATGAAAAGAAGGACGGAAAAGGTGGAGATAATTTTGGAGGCCGTCCAATAGTTTTAAACTGCATGTATTTTTTGTATTTAAAATATCTGTGTACCTTTTGCTCATACTTATTTTGCTGGTAACAGGTGGTCTTTTATTTTAAGTTTGTTATTTTGCAGTTTTCCGTCCTCCACACACTCAGGATACAGTTCTCATGTCACTCATATCTTGCCACTGATGGCAGTGAAGACAGCCTTTTTTATCCAGTGTAAGCAAGATCAGGCCTTCAGCCTGTGGAAGAAAAAGCTTTTCATCTCAGATACACAGAAACTACCATTGACCAAAGAGTGAGCTCCAGGAGTTAGGTCTCCTGGGAAAAATACAGTTTCTGTGCCATCGTTTAGCTGAAAGACTACCCTCTAGTCCTGTACTACCTCATTATACAAATAAAATGGATGAAATTAGTTGGGAGATGAAGTACCTAGTTACCAAATATTCTCATGCTGTAGGATAAAAAAAAAGAAGACAAAACAATCATAAAAAGATAAAAAGCAGTTGGCAGTATTTTTAAGAAAATGACCTCAGGAGAAGATGAGGCCAGTCCTTGCCACTAAATCAGCATATCCTACCAGATCAGTAATTAACAATATTGGCACTAATAACCTTTGGTAGCATAGCAGCATGCTGATATCAGTTGGGTTTCCTGTGATCATTATTGCAGAAGGAAGGAAGGAGGACTGAAATTTGCACAGATGGAGGAAATGGAAGGAAATACATGGTTTTGACAGAGAAAATAAAGTTTATGGGCTAGAAAAAGTGACAGATTTTTAACTAAACAAGCTCAAGTTTTAATCTTCTATTACAAATTTCCTGTTCTCAAGCATATTGCTATTTTAAAAAGGAAGGGAAAATGCACTTTATTTCATGGTTTGAAAATAACTGACCATTTTAAAGCAGAGGAAAACTATTGTTTAGGAACTGCATTTTTAAATCTAAAAAACAGCTAGAGCATAGTTGGAATAGGTCTTTTATTTGAATTCACTTTTCACTTTTATTTGAATTCACTTTCGATTAACACAAATGACTACTTTCCGTATCAGGTGTCATAATCCTTCTGATTGCTCATTAGAGAAAAATGAGCATGGGTGAAGTGGACTGAGGCTGTGGGTGAAAAATCTTGTGAAATACAAGACTCAACTACACCTTTAGCAGAAGGATGTGAAAAATTGAATAATTGGTGTTCAGCAGTGGTAAAATGAATGAAGAAGTTGTATATAATTTCCAAGTGAATTTTTTTTGTGGGAATCGAATCCATTGCCTTTTCATAACACTTTGCCTTGAGCACTACAGAAACAGGTTTCACATAATACTGGAAACTTCACTCAAAAGAATGAATTGGCAAAACGATTCTGCAGACACCTTGAGTCTAGAGCGGAGAAGCGACGGAGAATGCAGCCTATTTGATGACATTTTTCTGAGGCATTGTGCTATAGCCATCCTTTCCTCTCAGCAAAGTGAAATTTTGGTGTAGCTGCTTAATTATTTGGGTTATCAAAATGTAAAAATTACTCAGTAATCTTATGAGACTGAGTAGCTGGAAAATAAAATTAACTTAAATGTTCAAAAATACAAAGCAATGTTTGTGGAAAAAAATCCTAATGCACAACAATGCGCTTTGAAAATGCCCATTGAAATACACAGGAAAGAGATATTGGTGTTGTAAGAGGTATTTCTATGAAAAGGTCAGTAAAGCACTTTGAGTACCAGGAATTATTAAGGAAAAAGTGGAGAGCAAAACTGCAGACATCATTCTGGTACTGTATAAATGCATGTACATTTTAAAAACTATCTGCAGTCCTAGTGTTTGAACCAGCTCACAAATGTTATGGAAGAATTAGGAAAGATACAGAGCAAAATAGGGAGGATGTAATGGTGCCTGTACAAGAAAAAAAGTGAGTACAGAGCATTGCTAAAGCGGCATTTCTTCACACTGGAAAAGGATGTGTAACAAACAGATCAAATACTAGCTTATGATAAATGGTGTGGAAAACACAAATGTGGATGTTTCTGGTAATATGATAAAACTGAGTCATCAAATGAAACTACCAGGTGAGAGACTGAAAACAAAGTAATTATTTTTTACATGCAGACTATTTGTAATATGAAGTTCACTCTATGATGACATCCCAGCTATTCAGATTAAAAAAACAAGGCCAATTTTGAAAAAAACCCCAATCTAATTCATGGATGAAATGATCCATTTAAACGTTAGTAGTACAGAGATACCTCCTGAAATTTAGCCAGTCCTTGAGTCACAGACTGAGGAAAGTTACTCTCAAGCACTTGCTGTATTTCTATACCGTTGTCTAGGCAAATGATACTACTGTTAGACAAAAAATGCAAATCTGGCTACTTGGCTTGACTCAGTGCATCTTTCAATATTTTCATGCCCACTCAGAATTTCTAAT
The DNA here is from genome assembly GCF_009650955.1 of Corvus moneduloides. NCBI lineage: Eukaryota > Metazoa > Chordata > Aves > Passeriformes > Corvidae > Corvus > Corvus moneduloides. The sequence goes on along the minus strand of NC_045476.1, from coordinate 32,238,719 downwards.
TAATGTACTAAAACAAGCAAGTGAAAAATTAAATCACATTTGAACTGTATCTCCTGAATGGCTGTACTTTCATCAGCTTAGAAGCCAGTTTTATAAACTAGCTGGACTAAGAGAAACAATGGATCAAGTTAACTGGTGGAACTCTGTAGGCTGTCATTCATAAGGTATGGTCACTCAGTTGATATGCTTTATACACAGTATATATGCACACCAGAGATATCCTTCGTACAACTGTGTCACAAGCAGACCTTTTCCAAGCCACTCTGCAAGTGTTCTTCATCACCTTGACATTTACAGTCTCACTGAAAAGAAAGAGCTGATGTATATCTTCACTCAGAAGTGAGTTCAGACTGATTTTAGAGAAATATGTGAAAACACCTGTACTTATTCTAATCCCTGGTCAAATACTACCTGTATGCAGCCTTTCAAGCTCTGCATATAAATAAGTAGCACAGACCACTGTCTACACCTTTCACATACAAGATTTAGAACATTATTTAAAGTTAACTACAGCCATTGAAAGACAAATACAAAAAGTAGCATTAGATATTCTTTCTTATTTAGAACAGGTTAAAAATGTCATGAAGAGGATAAAACATGAAAAGAATATGTGCAGAGAAATAAGACCTTCCATTTACTTCTAAAACTATTTTTCTAATTGCTCCCTCTCATAGGTGTATCTCGGGAAAATGAAACAATAAGGCGAAAGAATAATAATGAGGCATCTAAAAATGAACAAAGGTTTAGATTAAAGGCCTCTGAAAGGACAGAAAATTGAAGGCAATGAACAAGAATACAAAGATCAGAAAAACCAAGGCAAGAAAGACTTAGAATAGGACTTCATAACAGTTGATTCTTTGTATCCACAGTCCTTCTTTTTCAGAAGGACTTTTTCAGAATCATACAAAATAATTTTATAGAAACTACCATTCCCATCTACAAGAAGAAATTTTTTCATCTCTTAAAAGTATCAGGGTTTTTTGACCAATTGTCACCTATTCATTGACCTAAAATTAAATTAAAACTATTCCTGCTGGGATCCTCTGAGATACCCTGAAGAGAACATCCATGAACACATTGTCACCTGAGGATTCCACAGACACGACCACTGCATTTCCCTCCACTTCCCTACTTGAGTGTAAATTACATAGCTTCACTTTTCAGATTTGAAATGCAATAGATATAAAAGAGCAATGCTTACTGCAATCATAGTTTACTGCAATCATGTCATATTCAAGGAAAAGAAGAAAGATTTAAGATAACTGAGGAGCGTTGGATTCAGCAAATCACATTAGAAAGGAAAAATACGTTGGGTGAAATCTCCCATTTTTTACATAGTCTTCAGATATTTATATCCAGACAGGATAATCATATACCACAGAAAGAAAGTATAACTAGGGTTAGGGAAACACTGTTTATTTATTGCATTTAAACATAAAAATTCTGTCCTCAAAAAGCTAACAGCAAAATATGGATGCCATTCTACCTCAAATGTAATAATAAAATAGATTTGATCAAGTACAAATTGTAAACATAATGAAGATAATTCTATTTCATTTTGAGCTCATGAGGCAAATCTCTGTGCACATATCTTTAGATTCACAGCATTCTGCTGACACTAGTAACAGTTTTGTGCTTATACTAAAAGTATGCTACCTTTTATATTTGGGATTTGCAAGAGCATACAGATTCCTGCTTTTCTCTAAAAGTCAGCATCAGTCAGTCTAACTCTCTTGGTCCTCCTCTAAGTCTTTATGCTGAAGTTGTTTGTATGGATTCAGATCACCTTGGCAATCAAAATCCAAACCTAGGTAAGAGTTCTGAATATTTCTCACATTTCATGATATTCAGCTATTTTGCTTAAATGCCCACTATGGCACAATTGTATTCAAAGTACTGGAAAGGACTGGAAGGTCAAAGATCTTCTGGTACACAAATAAAATACGTCATTACTGGTAAAACAAATTGTATCACCTATCTCAGCAAGAAAACTTAAAGTTGCCTGAACCAGAGCTTGTTTACAGTACCGTGTTGTTTAATTGTGATCACACCATTGAAAACTTCAGCAAAATTAGGATCTCTGTGGAACTGCATGTGCATTGCCATGGAATGTGCTTTTGAATGCAAAGACCAGGAAAGTCCCAGTGTCACAGCATGACTGAGAAATGCAAAAAGTGGTTAAATGAGACTCAGAGCAACAACACATATACAGGCCTAAATGGCTATTTGCATGGTGTGATGGTTTTGGCTGGAGCAGAATTAACCATCTTCACAGTGGCTGGTGCGGAGCTGTGTTTTGGACTTGAGCTGAACACAGGGTGGATAATACAAAAGGTATTTTGTTATTGCTCAGCAGGGCTAACACAAGCCAAGGACTTTTCTGCCTTTTGTACAGCCACACTGTCTGGAAAGCTGGGGGTGCATGGGAGGCTGGGAGGAGACACAGCCAGGACAGGTGACCCAAAGTGACCAAAGGGACATTCCAGACCACCTGACATCACGGTTAGTTTATAAAGTGGGGGGAAGAAGGATTAAAGCGGGAATGTTTGAAGTGATGGTGTTTGTCTTCCCAAGTCACTGTTACGTGTGATGGGGCCCTGCTCTCCTGGAGGCGGCTGAACACCTGCCTGCCCATGGGGAGAGGTGAATTAATTCTTCATTTTGCTCTGCTTGTGTGTGTAGTTTTGCTTTCCATATGAAACTGTCTTTATCTCAAACCACGAGTTTTCTTTTACCCTTCTCATTCTCTTGATCCTGCTGGTGGGAGAGTGAGTGAACAGCTGTAGGAAGCTTGACTGCTGTCTGGAATTAAACCATGACACACAGGGAGTAAACATTCCTATACAGTCTTTGAGTCTCAGACTAGAAATATGGAAAAATTATCTGGGGGATACTGTAGTCAATACATGGTGCATTGGGCTTGGATTTGATCCAATTCACCCTGGTTTCTCAGTGGTGTTTTTCACTTATTTTCAAAACTTACTCTTTAATTGCACTGGCATCAGAATTCAGACACCACGTGCGTAACCAAATTAGAAGCACACATCTCTCTTTTAAATATGCCATAAGCTCTTTACCACATCAAAATAGGTCTGGTAACTTAAGAACTGAAAATGGATTGCTTTTAGGTGCAATATTTTTGGCCTTACCTTCTGGACTAAACTCAGGCAGAATTCCTCATGAAAACCAGCAGGGATCCTGCTCACAAGGAGATTCTTATGTAAGGCTTAAATTATCAAAGTAGTAAGAAGCAATTCTACAGAGAAGCAATCACTCTGTGGAGGCAGCCAATAATTTAGTTACAGGAAATGTGTGTTATAAATGAGGATTATCACTCATTCACCATATTCAGAATGTGAAAGAATATATTAGATATTAATTCAAAATTACAATCACAAAAGTTAACAGAAAATGACACCCTGGGACATAGAGTTGTGATTAAAAATTGTAGAATTACTGTCAGTGATTGACAGTGACATTTTTGCCTCTCCTGTTCAAAGTGTTTTGATGATAGAGTACAAGAACTCAAGATCTGCTTGTTTTCTGTGTATGTACTATTCAAGCAATGTTTCTGTCAAGGGGGGGGAGTAGAAAACTCAATTTTACATGTGCTTAATATGCTTGAGGTACCAAATAAAAAAAAAAACCAGAATATGGAACACAAAAGATGAGAACATATAAGCAGAACACTGACAAGATGACAAATACAATTTTGCTAACCAGTAACAAAAAATATTTACTACATTAGAGTTCCAAAGATATTCAAGATCAGTAAACTTTCAAAAATAATTGAGGACATTTCACATCTCAAAGAATTAGAAAAAGCTGAGAGAAGTAAGTCTTTATGTTAAAATATATTAAGTAAAAAATTCTAATCCTATAAAATGTATTCAATCAAAATAACTGCACAGTTTTGTGGAGACATTATCTACTACAAGAATATAATTCAGCAAAGTTTAGCATTCCTGTGTGTTGTACTTCTGTTCCAATTCTCCTGTAAGAATGTGGCAACCTCAGGCACCATGAAAATAACAAAGAAATTACAAACAGCAGGAATCATGTTAAAACAAACTTCCTATATTTTATCCTGTTTTTACTAGTACACATAAAATTTTAATGTTACAAGCACACACTTTATGTCCAAGTCCGGTAGAATGTTTCAGATTGATATTAAATTCAGTTGCCACTCATTCTATCAGAAGACAGAGTGATTCCCAGCTGTGCAATTACTGGGAAATTTTGTAGGCTCAAGACTCATCATACAGAATAAAAAATATATCCATTCTGAATAAGTAAGATAATCCCTGAAATGTGTTTCAGAAGAAAATTATTAATTCAAGGAGTTTTAGAGGGTAAACAGCAAAGGCACAACAGGTATTAACTGTTGTGTCTCCCGACCCTTGTTGCCACAGCTTCCTTCTTTGCCCTTGTGAAGAGCAGCTGTGCAAAACAGCAGGTCCCTGCTCACCACATCCACTCACACACACCATGCCTTTGATTGTCTCTGCCTCATTGCAAAACTAAAGTAAATCTCCACTGCTTTCTACAACTTTGTACATGGTAACACCAGCACAGAAACAGGAGACTGAGGAGCACTCCTTTTCAGTACAGTATAGAGAGCACTGCTTATCAAATCCTGCTCAGTAACACCTATGAAGGCCCACAGCCAGCACGCAGGAATAATCAGTTGGAAGTCAGCATCTGAAGAGGATTGAGTTGCTGATGAGTTGCTGGTGGTATAATTTGATCAACAAAATTTTCCTGTGAGTGATGGTGTCTGGGAAAGAAAAATACTTCTATATTTGACTTTCTTATTCTGTGTTGAATTTGCAAGACTTAGAAACAGAACAGAAACAATGCATCAACAGCCTGGTTGTTGTGAAACAACCACATAAACCATTACATTTTGTACCACAGCACGTACAGCTGCAACATCTCTGTGCTGAACAAATTCCTTAATACTGCTTCCAGGTAGAACTAAAGATAAAGACATTTCAATACCATAAAACAGAAATATTGTAATTCAGTCAGATGGAAAAATTGGTTAATGGAAATGTCCCTTGCACTTCAATAATGAGGTTTTTAGGTTGCCGCATTTTATAAAGAACTTTTATAGATGTTAAAAATTAGCAAGCACATAAGCATAATGCTTTTTTCATTCCCAGTTCTATTGCTACAAGGATTTCTCTACAGAATGGAAGTGCAAGCCTGGCGTTGTAAAGGTCCCCAACGTTTTAGGGACAAAATTTAGGATTTTTAAATATGCATACACAAATTTTATTAAGAAATAACTTAGTTGTATACTGCTTATTTTTGTGATGACTTACATTTCATGAATGTAAAACTAGACCTAAGTGGTTTTTTGACAAATACACAGATCTTATCACTTCACAAAGATGAGTCTTTAGTCTTAAAAGTTATAGTGACTTTATTTGTTGAGTAGAGTATTTCCAAGTATCATCTTTGTTAAGGCAGAATGCTTTGGCTGGTTTTTTCAGACTATTTTCTGTCCAGCAGGAAAACACTGGGCCAAACTGTAAGAATTATAAAAAGTGCTGAAAAACACTTCACAAACTTGCTTTGGGTAGCCAAGTGGAGCTAAATTCTATTGTATTAGAGTACTTATGAAAAGCTTGACAGCAAAAGATTAGAGTTATGTTTAACATAGAGGGCATTTTCAGACTTTTCTCAGAGCAATGTCTGAGCAGGCCATGTCAGCTTACATCTATCAGGATGCATTAAGATAAACAATGTACTGCTATTCATAATGTACAAAATGTAAATAATGTTACATTTATTTCTTGTTTTCTGCTTTCACAAATTTCTGACATACTCTAATAGTGGGAGTTCACTAGACAGAGCTAAATTTAGCAAAGGTGCAAATTCTATATTGAGCTCTATAAAAATTAATATCACCTGATGATACATATATGTAATACATTATATATATATAGATGACACCATATATATATATATATAAAATTACTGTAATCCTGATCTGTGTCATTGCTTTTGCCCGGAAGGCCATGATTAGATATAAGATACTTCTCTCAAAAATTGTGAATGAATATTAATAAAAATACATCTGAGTAGTGGACAATGGGCATTTATAAAATATTCCCGTATTAACTTCAATTACGACAGTATGACAGTAAAAAAGCATTGGAGGAAAGGACTAGCAACACATGACGTTCAAGTCACAAGAAGGCCTTATACTCATAGACAACAGAGAGGTTATCCTAATTCTATACCTCTTCTCTGCTTAGCACAGTTGAGATAAGTTAAATGAACTGGGCCAGTGCCGTTGAAAGCAAAGGAAATTCAGAAAATGAAAGCAGAAGTTCAAGTGCCTAATTTTCAGTAGTAGTAGGTTTCTCTTTAAAAATACTCATGTATAATTTGTCATTCATGCCTTCTTATTTATCAAAACAAAAAGGTTATTTAGAAGACAGTATAAAAAAGGATTGGGCAATATATTCTGGCCATGTCAAGTTCATTTGTGTTCATCAAATACACTGTAGTAATATTTGGGAAAAATCTCAGTAGCACTGAGAATTGCAGAGGTGAGACAATTAATAGTCTCCAAATTTCTAAAGACTTGATTTAAATCAGTCCTGAGGCATCATGTCAAATGATTGAGTAGAAATGAGTGGAGGTTTACTGAAGCTGCTGAAGGTGTATCACAGAATACTAAAAACACTTCCTCAGAAAGCCTTTGCCTATTTTAATATATGCTGACTTGCCACACTTTGACTTAATCAACTCTGGCTTTTGGTTGTCAAGACCTGTACTAATTCTATTGTAGTGTTATCTAACTTCTTCATAAGGTACTACAAATACTGTATTTCTAAGCATAGACACAGACTGCGTATAATAGTGTATAAATCACAGAAGGTGCTGTAAAAGGGACTGAGTTTTTTCCTCAGTTCAACAGGTTTGAAGAAGCTAGTTCTGTCTGAATTGGAAGGTCTACCTTAGAAAATATAGACAAATATCAGGGTATTGAACAGAAGAATTCTGTCATGGAATACCAGCTCAATTTCAAGGCAGGTGAGGCTAAAGACAACACATAGGATTTGGTCTAATTTCTTCATAATGGCATTGTTTGAAAAGACACTTACTGGAAATATTGTTTGAGTCTTTTGTCCCACAAGACAAAACCAGGAATGATAACTTCAGTCACAGAGGCATAGCTTCCAGGACATATTAAATGATTATCATAGAATCACAGAATGGCTTGGGTTGAAAGGGACTTTAAAGATCATATAGTTCTAACCTCCTGCCATGGGCAGGGACATGTTTCACATGACCAGGTTGTTCAGAGCCCTATCCGAGCTCTCCTTGAACACGTAATGGGGTGGGATATCCACCACTTCTCTGGGCAACCCGTTCAAGTGTCTCACCACCCTAACAGTAAGAATTTCTTCCCAATATATAATTAAAACCTACTCTTTTTTAGTTTGACGCCATTCCCCTTTGTCTTGTAATGATACGCATTTTTTAAAAAGTCTTTCTTCATCTTTCTTCTATGGTCCATTCAGGCACTTCAGGCTGCAATTACGTCACCTTCTCTTCTTGGAGGTGAAGAATCCCAATTCTCATTTTCTTGTAAGAGAGGTGCTCAAACCCTTAATCATCTTATTGGCCATCACACTTCATCATCAGTTTCCCTTATACTCTCTTTCCCTTACTTCTTCATCAGTTTTGCCCTTATACTCTCGTAAAAATATTTTCCATTTATATTTGATTATTACTATTCTTTAGATAGGCTTCTCAAAGATTGTGTATCAAAAATTCAGATCAAAGAGTGTTATCAAAATTGATCAGCAATTTATTTCATTCTCATATGAAACGAAGTCCTTTGGAGACACTAACAGCAAACTGCCATAATTTATGCATGCACAAGAATGAACAGTGGGGAAATGACTGTTCTATAGAAGTTCATGCATAACAGTCAAGATACAGTAATTATCTTTGGTTTGCAGAGAACATTTGGTTCTGTGCATAACTTTTACCTTTTACATATTCATTAAGCTGTTTGTATTAAGTGTTGTTTTAGAATGAGTCCAGGCTAATTTTGCTGATAAAAAAATGATTACTAGCTCTCATTATTGTTTAATGTGGTTGGCTAATTACTTGTTATTTAGACTACAAATGTTACTACTAATGTTCTGTTAATAGCCAGCTCTCTTGGCTAGGCTTCTGGGAAGAAGTCTGTTTATGTATGTACTTGGTTATGTCTATTCTGAAGGCCCCTGCAAATTACTGTTCAGTCTTTTCTCCCATATTAAATATTTTCAGCTAGAGAAATTTATGCAGTGTACCCCATTACTGGGTATTACTGGAAGTCTTTTGTATCTTCATACACTTGGATGGACTGCATGTCAACAATTTCCCAATACAGATTCCTGACAGGTAAATGACTAGAGGTGAAGTTTGTTCTAAGGAATAAGGTCCATTATGTTTTAGTGACACAATTTCAGGCAGTTGCTTGGGTTGGTTCACCTCATTTGTATGCCAGCTCCTGCAAGCTAAAGTCTGATATGGGTCTGCCTCAGACAAAGCTGACTAAAGAAATCGGCAATGCCTTTCATCTGTGAGTCAAAATTTTTCTGAAAACAGATTGTGAGGAAATAGGCAAAATGGCCCATTCAGTTTCTCTAACCATTACTTTTTAGCGAGGTTCTTATGTTCTTATGGAGAATCAAATGACATCACATTCGGATCAGCAAATACGATTGTGGAGGATCATTCACACTGTCCTTTGTCATGTGAAATGGATCTAACATTTTTCCAGTAAACCTCCTTGATTTAGTTCTGTGTTATGGTCATAAATAAGATTATTTTTCAATGGAAAAATAAATAGAATATTATACCACTCTTGAACACAACATATATGTTGAACAGCTGATTGTGTAAAGTTTAACTGTATATAATTTTTAAACTGGAGTGTTAATATATCAGATATGAAAGAGCAATAATAAATATACCTTCTGGGAAGAATACATTAAAAATACTTTGTAGTTTTCAGAAAATACAGTTACATGCACAGCTGGTGAATACAGAAAAATCTGGAACTTATACAGATAATGGTCTATCATATTTTTGTTTTGACCTGTTTTGCAACTGAATGTTTATTTGCCCTAAGTTCAAAACAACCATGGACATCTTTTGTGACTCAGTGCTTGTTATAATTTTCTAGTGATAATATTATCATGTTATTCATGTGAATATCTTTTGAAAAGGGATTTCTGTAAAACTAATGCATGTCTAATCTTTTTGAAGCCTTTGTTACTACAATGAAGAATATCTTCCTCCCTCATATTTTAGAAACAATCTGATAGTTCAGAGGTGGTACACTCACAAGAAAAATTATATTACAGAAATTTTAATAAAACCGCAGAAATTTTTGGGTCATGGACATAGACAGTTACTTTCAGGCTTGCACCAACACCTTTTAGATTTACCTACCCCATGGAAACTTGACTTAGATCAGCAGAAAATGTACTATCTTTTAAAGTGTACTTAATTTTCAAGCAGATATGTAATACAATAAAGTTTCTGCTGCTGGACATTTTGTCTATGTTCACCCATGCTCATCTGAATATGTATATTTGGTATCAATTAAAGGCATGAATAATATAATAATTATTTTATTATTATATCACTATAATAACAACTGTTTATGTCTTTTTAGAGTGGAGTGTTAACATATCAGATATGCAAGAGCAGCAATAAAGTTAACTTCTGTGAAGAATACATTCAAAAAAAGAATTTGTAGTTTTGAGAAAAGTTACTTGTGCATTTGGTGAATGCAAAACCATTCAAATCTTATACAGATAGTGGTTTAATTATATATTAATATAATATAGTATATAAGTAATTATTTATTATAGTTACATAATGATTATATTAATTCCTAATTAATTAAACATTTCCCTTTATAGTAAGAGCCCAATGCTAAGATTCTATGTACAGATATAGAAACACAAATGAAGCCATAGGGTTTTTAAAATGAACAATCTAGTTTGCACTTTCTTACTATTCAGTCCTTTGTAATATCTCACTTGCCTGTTGATTTGGAATATGAAGATCCAGCAAAACATAGGATGGCTAGAATGACACTGTTTCCCTGGAAGTCTTCTTTTTAAACCATAGTCTTGAGAGCACTTCTGTACAATGAAAACATATACAAGCACCTTGACAACCAACCATAAATTATCTATGTGTATCAGGTAGGTGTCAATCAACTTGTTTAATTGAAAAACAAAAAACTAGGGAATGCTACTTAAAAAGTGCCTGCTTAATATAAAAATAAGTGATATTAATGGGAATAAATATGTTTGTAGCATAGTAACTGAGGCCAATTTTCTTCAACATCTCTGTCTACCGACAGCTCTCTTTGGTTTTGGATACTTGCTAGGGTTTTCAAGTTGAGAAAGACAATTTTCTAAAATTGACATTTTGCCCCTTTGCAAACCTTACCTATGGTTAGTGATTTGCTCTGTTGCTTTGCTTCTCATGAGTTATCCACAATTGCTCCTTCTCCTTGGTCTATCTTTAAAAATATGCTACTATAAATCAGTACTTGGCCATGTGAATGGACAGCCATCTGTGAATTGCTGTAAACTATATACAGGATAAAGCTAGAAAAACATGATTTGATCAAAAGATTGCTCAAGATTAAAAGCATCTTTTTTCTCTGTAATAGTAAATTCTTCAGATTTGCTTTTACGTTGAAAGTTTCAGTACAGAAGATAATTTTATCAGCACAAATTTTATCTCCTTAGTTCAGACAGAATATGAATTCACAGTAGCATGAAAAACAGATTTAAGTATTAATGTTGCTAGAAAAATAGACTGTGCTTCATAGATGTAATGTCATTTGGCCCTACAAATTTGCAAAATCTATGTGACATCTCTCAGTTGTAAGAATCCATTACTTAATGACATAAAGTGAATGCATGGAAAAGGCTTTGCTACAGCTACAGAGTCTCTGAAAACATGAAAAATTTACCTATTTTTTTTACACTTTTCATAGGAAGTTTTTTAAATTAATAAAATGAAATCTAGAAACTGGTCCTTCAGAATGTGGGTGGGTATGGGTATTAGTTGGCCTCACCAAAGAACGGTTATATTTACTATTTCACAGAATCACAGAATAAGCAGAGTTGAAAGTTGCCCACAAGGATCATCGAGTCCAACTCTGGCCCTGCACAGCACCATCCCCAAGAGTCACACCGTGTGCCCGAGAGCATTGTCGAAACACTTTTTGAACCCTGTCAGGCTGGTGCTGTGACCACTTCTCTGGGGAGCCTGTTCCAGTGCCCAGCTACCCTGTGGGTGAAGAATCTTTTTCTGATGTTCAACCTAAACATCCCCTGACACAACTTCAGGCCATTCTCTTGGGTCTTGTCACGGAGCATCACAGAGAAGAGATACAATAGTGGAATCCTATGAATGACCAGTTTCTAGATTTCATTTTGTTAATTAAAATCCTGTGCTTATTTGCCTCCATACTATATTCTACCCTTCAAACTCAAATCTGACTCGGTTCTGAGCAAAACCGTTACACAAATGTAAATCCAGTCAAGTAAGAGTCCCACCCTCAAAGACCCTGCAATGACAGCAGGAAGACCTTGCAGTGTTCCTTTTTAATCGATCACGCAAATATAGTTTGTCACATTGCATCTAAAAAATAAATAAAAAAAAAAATTAGAATTGACTATCCAAGAAAAACTGAGTTTCCAAACACTGTTTATGTAATATAGTTTGTTGAAAGTAACAAAAGGATTTATGGAACTAATCAAAGGACCTGGATGAAAGCTAGATTAAAATAACTGAGACACCCGGACAGTTAAACCACTATGGATAATTACTGGTTACTGAAAAGATCACTAAGAAGGTTAATTATGTATTTTCTTATTTTGGCAACTTTTGAGTATGCAATCTGCGTGTAGCTTTCGAATTTCATCTACTGATAGTTATCATATCCATGAGTCTGAAGGAGGGCTACCAAGCTGATCAGAGGGATGGAGCATCTCTCCTATGAGGAAAGGCAAGAGAATTGGGATTGTTCAGCTTGGAAAAGAGAAGGCTTTGGGCTGACCTAATTGCAGCCTTCCAGTAGCTAAAGGGAGCTTATGGGAAAGATGGGGCAAGATTATTTGCAAGAGCATGCAGTGACAGGACAAAGGGGAATGATTTCAGAGTGCGAGTAGGTTTAGATTAGATATTAGGAAGATATTTACTGTGAGGGTGGTGAGGTACTTGCCCAGAGAAGATGTGGATATCCCATCTCTGAAGGTGTTTCATGCTGGGTTGGATTGGGCTCTGAGCAACCTGATCTAGTTGAAGGTGTCCCTGACCATGGCAACAGGGGGTTGGATGGACTAGATGATCTTTAAGACACCCTTCTAACCCAAACCATTGAAAGATTTTATGATTCTATGATATAACAGGTGTTTGTACAAGCATTTTATTTTCTTAATACCATCTCCACCTGGCCTAAACAATGTGACTTTTGGGGTCGAGGATTTGATCGAATCTTCAATCAGTTTTTAAACTAAAGCCAATGTTCAGTGCGACACCCATTTACTAATTAGCACTTCGTAATGTGAAATGCTTGAAGATTTATGCTGACATACTGATGGTAATTAAAATATAAGTACATAGGACAACAATAGAAACCCCATTGTTTATGCACTTAAGTCAGCATATTGTATTTTCCTCTAATTGATTCAATTAATCTTCAGCATTGCTTCTTCCTCTGATGTTGAGTTGGAAAATCTCATCTTTTCCCTACAGCAGGAGAGCTCATCTCTGGCTCAACCTCCCCCAAAATACCAGATAAAATACACAGCTAAGTGGAAGCACTGCATTAGGGAGCAGGATATAAATAGCTAATGCTCATCACCATGAATTTCTCACAAAGGTGTGTCTCGAGTATATGACACTCAGTAGTAAGTGTTTGGGAAATATGAGACAAAAAAGGTTTGTCTTGACAGTCACGGAGTATGATGTTGCTCAAGAGTTACCTATGTGAACAGTGTCCCTGCACCAGCTTTATGTTGACATTGCTGTGTTAAGGGCAGAATTACCTGTTGCCTCAGAAAAACTACCCAGTAAGTCTTAATTCACAATTCTTGGTGGGGAGGGGAAAGACAGTGTGTGTGTGTGTGTGTGTGTGTGTGTGTGTGTGCAGACTCTGAGAATTCTAGATCCACAGAACATACAAGCAATTCTTGTAGTGAGCAGCTGGAGATAGAATATGTTATTACAATAAAGTTGTTAGAAAAGGTAAGTTGCAAAAGAGAAAACTTGAGGAAAACCTATTGAAAACTTCTGCTGTGATATCATATAAAGGAAGGAATTCAACTTGGGTTCCACAAAGGGCTAGAATCCCACCTCAAGCATCCAGAAATTATGGCAAGAACTCAGGTAGTTTCAGGAAACCTAGAATTTCTCCTGCGTGGACAGTAGCATGGACCAATTCCTTATCTCTGCCTGTGTGCATTAGCAAGTAGCAGAGCACAAGTAAGAGCAGACATGGAGTGAAAGAGTTATTAGTAAGCACCTGCACTCCACCATTGAGGAAAGGGGAACAGGGCTAGGTATTTTGGATAAATTCTAGTCTAGTCCTGTAGATTAAATGCTTATTAATTGTTGGGATCCAGTAGGGCTACTACCAGAGTGCAGAGATGTACTTCACTTCATTCAAAATGTGTGTTACGATACACTTTCATGATCTGAACCAGAACACAGGAAGAGCAATGACTGGCACTTCCCTTTGAATGTGCATATCTGATCTGCACCATATTTGTATAGATGCTTCTGATGTCTCAGTCAGTTATTCTTTTAACTGAAAGGAGATTAATGATGCTTTTGAAGTACATCAGGTCCACTAAGATGAAAGCTACCTAATGAAGCCCCAGTTTGCTGGTGCAGTGTCTCTAGATGAATGCTGTTTTGAGAGGATCTCCATGGGACAGCTGTACAACCACATTTCATACCGTGCAAGCAATTTAGGACCAGATACATCAGCAATGCACTCCAGCTGTTTTACAATATTCCCACAACACAAAGAGGCCATAAAACCAATTTAACTAGTCTGTTAAGTCAGGTTCATGGCTGCTTTGTGCCAACAGGCACAAAGCTGCTGAAATGTATTGGTGAGCTTGTCCTGTACTCAGTCTTCAAAACAATAGAAAACCTTTAAATAGTCTCACCTGAAGTGATGTATTATTACATATGCCAAAGTATCAACCTACCTGGAAATCCTGGTGCAAAGTGGAAACACAAATAAAAGGAAATTGCTCATTCAGTAAAAAGAATGAAAATACCATACAAAATAAGGTTCATTCTCTATTTCCAGTTCACCTACCATTGGTGTTCAACAAGAGAGAACATTCCCACCTGCCACAAAGGTATGTAGAGCCAGCAACAGTTAAGACAGAGTTTCTCCATTCTACCAGGAAGCATTTACTGAAGCTATTAGAATTCAAACAGGCTCTGCTGGGCACTGAGTTTTATTCTTACTCATTTTAAAAGTATACAGCAGGTGGTCTTGAAATCACAGATACTTCAACACTTGGAGATATTTCCTGAAGTCTACTTTTTTCCCCAAAGAATATGAAAAATTCTATTCCACTGACTGAGAAAACTTTATTTTATGCATCTAGTGTTACAATATAGGGAGACCTTGCATGGCAAGTGCAACAATCAGCGCACTAAAATAATAATTTCTTCAACTCTCTCTAAAAAAATATAATGATAATGTCATATGCCTGCAAATGTTCTTTTACATTGAGGTAATTCAATTTCCTTTCCTTAACATCCATCGAGGCGAAAATAGTCTACTTTAGAGATGTTAACTATGTTTTTTCTAATTCATGCAAAGCTACTGACAAAGAAATGTGTTTACTAGAATCTTATAGGCTTGCTTAAAGGGTAGTACTTCTCACAAGATGGATTTAAAGATACACTTAGGAGATACAATTCTTTAGTATGCGATAACTTTCAGGGGAAAATTGTTGTATTTATTTTTATAGCTATACACCTGCTTTCCACCAAACAAATAACTGTACTTGGTTGCACTCATATGATGACCAAGCCACGGAAGATTAAAGAGTTCTTGTGGGTTTCACTTTTTATTGTCCACCTTTCTCCTGACTCCCCACTCACTTATCCTAAGTAAATGACCTGCTAGTAGAGAGGCAACATCTGCTGTTTTTGCTAGTTGCCTAGATCTCACAGGAAACTTGTCAGGAGCAGGAGCTGTAGCAACCTTAAGCTACCTCCATGTGTGTATGTAAATCTAGCTACAGAGAAATGACAGAAAGAGAAGCTGGCCTTCATCTTCAAAATAATGAGTCTGGCCACATATGAAGCTAGATTTAAGTAAACCAGAAATTTTAGTCTCTGACTTGGATGATACAAAACCTTCTCTCAGTAATTGCATACAATGATATTTCAAAGGCCATGTGTTGAAGGAACGTGGATGGTTTCTGTATTTTATATCAGTTGATAATTCATGGACTATATGTGCTCATGGGTAGCAGTTACTAAGCTCCTTGTGATGTTATCTGGAAACTACAAGCCTTTTGATTGTACAACATAAAATTAAATGGCCTTCATATCTTACCCTTTTAATATTTTTCTGTCTAAGTGGCAGATATACAGGGAATGCACAGCCTATTACAAGCTTGTTTGGAGATCCATGACTTGGAAATTATAATGGCTACTAATTAATCCAGTTTGTAGTGCAGAAAAGACTGTTTTCTGACAGTGTTTCAAAGATTAAAGACTCTATTTACTGTGCTTCCTAAGTAAAGTGTACTTTACCCAGGAATAAGAGGCCAACTGAGAACACTACAACAGAACTCAGGTTTCAGAAATATGAAAAACCATAGTAGGGCATAACCATTGTGAAACTTGGCCAGCCACAGGCAAAAGGTTATATACTATACGTAAATGTGAGTACAGGTATTTAAACTGGATCTCGGTTTCAGTTACAAAAAATAAGTACATAAAATTAACTTGCTTTTACCACACTGAAATAAAAAAAAATGTTTGTCTTATCTTAATGAGGAAAGGATGCCTGTCCTCTTTGTACCATGCTACATTTAACCTACCTATTTAATGATTAAATAAACAATATTTATAGTCCTTATGAAGCTAAAAGAATGCAAGATATGAAACAAACATATTCCATTCACTAGTACTGTGTGAGAGACTTGGACAAAATCTGCTAGGACCCCTAAATCTCAATATTTATCTCATCAGCTGGATAAGTCTTTCAACAAAATCATATGGTCTTAGATAAGGGAAGCCTTTGAGTAATTATGCTTAAAAAAGTAAAAACCCAAAGAGAATCAACCCCCCAAAACATCACAGAAACAATCAACAGTCTTCCAATGGTGGAGTGATTAAGACTGTCCTCTGGTGACCAATTTCAAAATAAAGAATATTACAAAGCAGAGATTGAAGTACTAGGTTATTCTTGAATCTTTTGCCAAATGAAAGAAATGCTCTCTCCCCCCCTTTCTCTCTTGATCGCATCCACACAACACATTTTCATACTACATATGCTCTCCTGGTTCTTACCTTTCTGCATTGTTTTAATTGCATTTCTTTTAGATTCTCCGTATATTGACCTAAACAATTTTCACAACAGATTAAATTTTCATTATTACTTGATTAACAGGTACCTACTTCCTTGTACATACCTCTCCAGTTTAAATCTCCAGTTTAAAATCTTGACTTCCTATTTCTGTGCTTCCTGTGAGTCTTCAAAACCCAAAGGCTATCCTTCTTAACATTCATTTTATGCAATCTTCTGTAATTCATATGATTTATATTGTTATGACTATTTTATTTAAGAGATGGGACACACTTCTATTTTAAGGTGTGGTGGTTAAATGAGGAATATTTTGGAATTATGTTTCGGGTTGTGTATCTCAAGACACAAACACATAAAAGGCAGTTAACCCTGTCTTTTAAGTAAAATTAGGAATGACAAGGTATAAAGTTGACAAAATCTGCACTCTTAATCTTGAGATGAAAAAATTAATTGTGAAGCCTTTATGAAGTAACCTTCCAAGAACTCTGTTAATAACATTGAGTTTCTCCAGTAATTAAAACAGATACTTCATAATGGAATGATGGATCTATTTATGTCAGCCATTAAATCTGTAGTCATCCAGGATTTATAACTTGAGGTGTTTTGTAGTTCTAAACTCAATGAAAACTTTTGAAATATTTTAAATTGGCCATCTTTAATGTCAGTCTGACACTGACTAAGAATGTGGCTATGTGAACTTCAGGATAAATTTAAGAGTAAAAGCTCTACCTTGAACCACTCTTTAGTAGCAAATATAACAGGAACAAAGACATTTTTTCTTGGGACCACAACCTGAAACTAATCTTAAACCAAAATACAAGATATTTTGCCAAAAAAACTTCAAAAACAAAACAAAAAATCTTCAGTTTTCTAAAATATTAAGATAAAAATTTTCCGTTTGACTGAAGGATAACAGCTGTAACTCAGCTTTAAGTATTAGTAGGTGAATGAGTCTGGTGGCAAAAGAAATGCCTGGTCCTCAAGATTAAAGGCATAATATCAACATGTGGTTACACTTCCTGCATGCTTTTGTTTGGATTATTTGGCCCAAATTTTATAGATAATTAGATATGTCACTCCTTTACAATCATGTCTGGTATTGAACCAATGAGAATGGGTCCACTAAATGCTTTGACAATCTAGCCTCTAGTAGATTTCTGTGTTCCAGTTCCTCCAATTGTAAGAATGTGCATTAACTAATTATGGTAGACTGCCTTGTTCCTGCAACAAATGTGGTCAGATAAATATGTAGAATATGTAGAAGACAGAAGAATTTTGAAAAACCTATAGAATAGGTTTAGAAGAATAAATAGAAATAAAAAAAAATATTTTCACTATTAACTTGAGAATGATTTCAAGATGTACTGCAGAATTTTATTATGTTAGATGAGCCGTGAAGAACCAAGTAAGCTATCATGAGGCTGACCACTACCACGAGCCAGAGGTAGACGTAGAATCACATTTTACACTGGGTGAACTGAATGG
This sequence comes from Corvus moneduloides, assembly GCF_009650955.1. Taxonomy (NCBI): domain Eukaryota; kingdom Metazoa; phylum Chordata; class Aves; order Passeriformes; family Corvidae; genus Corvus; species Corvus moneduloides. Next base: position 32,220,613 of record NC_045476.1, on the reverse strand, counting down.
TGACAAAGCTCTGGTCCAAGTTCAGATTAACTCTGACTGATGTAGCCCATCCTCATCTATAATGATCACAAAATTCTGGTCAGTGTTAAATTAGCTGACTTAATATTACAGACATGGTTTTAGTATGACACTTTTTTGTACTGAAGATAAGGTCAAGAGATTCGTCAAAAAAAATTACAATAATCCGCAGTCTTCTAAAACATAAAGATAAAAACTTTCCATTTGACTGAAGGATAACAAATGTAACTCAACTTTAAGTATTGGTAAGTGAATGAGTCTAGTGGAGGAAGAGAGGATTAATTAATTTACAGATCAGTGTTTCAGCTACAAGGAATTACTTCCCTGAAGTTCTTTTCCTGATAAAATGAATGAAAACAGGATTGGAGGCAGTGAATGAATGAGCTTTGTGGGGAGATAAAGAGTTAGTCTGAATTTCTTTTAGCCTTGGATTGATTTTAAGCTTTTTGTGCTTTCAGCCTAATCCTCCAGGAATGTAATAAAGTGCTTCATGAGGTCAGCATGAAGGTGAAAGTAGCATTTGAGTCCACAGGATTATCAAACTTCTGCTGTTAGACTCCCTTTTTCATATTCTCAATTACAATTCACAACTTATTTTAAATTGACATTAAGCAGCATAAAAATGGATCATAACACTCTATAGCCACCAATATAAAGAAATACAAATAAAAGTCAATGTTGGGGTCTCCCCTCCTGCCGTGTAGCCCTGGGAGAGGGGCCCTGAGGGCACAGGCACGGGGCTTCCCTGCCCCTGCTCAGCCTCGTTCCCATTGGTTGGTTTGTGTTCCCTGCGCGGGCAGAAGGACCCTTGGTCCCGTGACTGGAACAGTTCCTGGGCAGAGCCCCGGCCATGCGGCTGGAGAAATAAACATCTCTCTGAAACAGCTATCAAGAATCTCTCTGTCCATATATATTTCCTTTCCACGGGACTCCTGGTTTGATATATGCGTGTTGCAGTATCCCCACTGCAACAAGTCAACATATCAGCAGAAAAAGTATGGTAAGTATTCTGTTGGTTCAGCCGATAACAATTACTAACCTAGTGTACCCCAGTATGCCTGGCTTTGTAGCTGGTAGAAATTAGCTTGATAAACACACAGGAATTACAGAATTTCCAAATTCGTTGCCTCATAATTTATTAGTTGCTTGACTAACTGTAAGTCCTTGTATGACAGGGTGACCTGCTCAGTGGATGAGGGAAAAGCTGTGGATGTTGCCCATATGGAATTTAGTAATGCCTTTGACGCCTTTTCCCACAGCATTCTCCTGTATAAACTGTCTCCTCATGGCTTGGACAGGTGCACTCTTTGCTGGGTAAAACCTGGCTGGATGGCTGAGCCCAGGGAGTGGTGGTGAATAGAGCTAAAGCCTGCTGGTGGACAGTCACGAGTGGTGTGTCTCAGGGGTCGGTATTGGGGCTGTTTCTGTTTAGTGTCTACCCATGATCTGAATGAGGGGAAGTTCTCTCAGGAATTTTACAGGTGACTCCAAGCTGCAGTGATTTCAAGTTGCGCATAACTCCAAGGAATGTTGATCTGCTGGAGGGCAGGAAGGCTCTGCAGAGGGATCTGGACAGGCTGGATGGATGGGATGATGCCTATCGTATGAGGGTCAACAAGGAGAAGTGCTGGGTCTTCTGGGTAACAAAGCTGGTGAAGGGTCTGGAGCACAAGTCTGATGAGGAGAGGCTGAGAGAGCTGGGGGTGTTTAGCCTGGACAGAATGAGTTCAGGGGACACCTTATCCCTCTCTACAGCTAGCTGGAAGGAGGCTGTAGCCATGTGGGGGTTGGTCTCTTTTCCCAAGTATCAAGTGATACGACAAGAGAAAATGACCTGAAGTTGTGTCAGGGGAGGTTTAGATTGGATATTAAGAAATTTCTTCACTGAAAGGGTTGCCAAGCATTGGAACAGGCTGCCAACGGAAGCGGTTGAGTCACCATTCCTTGATGTATCCAAAAACCCCAAAGATGTGGTGCCTAGGGACATGGTTTAGTGGTAGACCTGGCAATTGTAATTTAATGTTTCGACTCGATGATCTTAAAGGCCTTTTCCAAGCTAAACGATTCTATGATGCTATTCTGTAATGCAAATATCAAGAAGAAAATGTCTACTACAAATCACTAAATGTAGTTTAGAACAGTAATAATCTCTTCAAAAATTTTTCATTACAGCATTTAATGACTGGCTCATTGGAATATTATGGACTTTCAATATCATATTGGTTGATTAGCTGTCAAATTGGCCAACAGTGCTGGCAACTGACCAACCCTGTAATAATCTTTGGTTATCCTTTCTACATCATCCCTATAGAAGTCATTATTCTGAAGAAATGGGTACCATAACTTGGAAATACATATTTAAAGTATACACTTAAGGTTTAAACAAGTGCTTTGCTCATAGCATACCAGCAAACGTATATCAGACCTCCTTTGCATTCCAGCAAGAGTGATTTGCAGCTGTGTAAAGACACAGCCTTTATTTTCACAGAGGTAACAGGGTAATGAAGCCTGCTGCAATCAGCAGAAAGTTCAGTAAAAGCTACAAGACCAGTTGAGGCTCTGCAAATGCTGATCCCCATATCCTGTCAGGAACCTTGTCTTGCCGTAATTACACTTTTATCAGTATTAAAGACAGCTAATTTAGATCTAAATCTGCTCTACAGCAGTATAAATTTTGGCTTGTACAATGAGAACAATAAAAATAACAAGAGGAAATATAAATACATCTAGAATAAAACCTAAAAATCATTCTAATTAAAACCAAGTAGAAATCACCCTTGAAAAATTTTACCTAAGCAATTGAAAGTCCAATTATCTTTTATTTCAAATAAGTATTTTTTAATTAATGAATAAAATACACAGTTCTTTTAATCAATATTACATACCAAAGAAAAGAGTAAGAATGTTGCCTTTTACCTAGGATAACAAATTTTTTTTATGGCAGCTTTCCGGAAAATTAATTCGGTTTTCAACCTACACAGTTAGCTCAATAGGAATATGTCACTAAATAAATAAATAAATATTGAAAAATCATGTGTTTGGAAATCAACAAGCAAAGAAAGAAACCCTGTAACAATTAAGAGGTGGGAAATGCTGGTGTATTAAACCATGGAGCTATAGTTTTGAATGCACAGAAAATCAGAATTACACTCAAAAGGAATTAGAAGCTTGTGACTGAGCAGTAAACCCCTAAAACAGAAGAATGCTCAGAGGAGATAGTCAAGGACTTCTATAATTTTTCAATGATTATTGCAACACTATAAGTAAAAGTAAAGTCATAGGTCAGAACTTTTCCCCCTTTGAAAATGTTCTTGATGATGTCAATATCGGTGAACTTTATTATAGAAAGAAAACACCTGACCTAAGAACAAGTTACTTCTTCTAAGGAAAATGTAAGAAAAGGCCATTACTTGGTATAAAATGCTATTAATAGACTCCTTGCAATCTTTCCATATTGGTAGAACTAAAAAATGGGGACTTTGATAAGAGTATAAATATAACTCTGGAGGAATGGTGTTGCTATAGTTACACCTCTGAGGATAAGGGACAGGAGATGGAAAAATTGTTATGAAAAAATGAGCATGAGAGCAAATGAAAGATGATTGTTCCATTACATCCATAACATCTATTAATTAATTGTTCTTAACACTAAGCAGCAGGACCTCAAGAAGTTACATATATATATACATATATATATATAATTGTAGGGTAATTATCTCAAAGTTGCTCCAGAGCTGTCAGAAGTAGTAAAGTGAATACAATCATCTTATCTTGAGTTTTGTCATACAAATCTCTTATCTACAAATTATAGTCAAATTAGTGATTTAGTTGACACACTGTCTTTTTTGTTTTATTTTGGAAAAACAAAAGTTAGTAATGCATATGACGGAAGTTTTTAATTTTAACATTTACACTTCTTGCACAATTCCCATCATACTCTATAAAAGGAATTCAACAAGTTCAATAAGGTGTGGAAAACAGAACTGAAATGTAGTTACTATAACTTACAGCATATACCAGAACAAATTTAATGAAGATTTCTTTGAAAGGATCTGGTTTTAGATGTGTCACTTGGGATCCTTACAGTCTTTTTAAGAATATGCCAGGTGTTCTCATGGCATGGTTTTCATGCAGTTTGATAACTACATTATCAAAACACTCCTGAAAATTCAGTTCACACCAAGCAAGATAAGCTCACATAGGAAGCTTGTTAGGATGACTCTATATTTTAGTGTCTCTAAGCATTACTACAAAAATTTTAAAAAGTATAATGAAGTTAGGCTTAAGAAAACCCTGGTATAAATAACTTGATTTTGAGATTTGGCAAACACCTAAAATACCTCCTTGTTTTTATTTGACAAGCATCTGGGAAATACTTTTGAAATGAGGGGACATAAATTATTTTCTTTGAAATTGGCTAGGAGCCTAACCCTTGGTAAGAAAGTAGTTTTAAATCCTTCAGCTTGGGTGTCCCAAATTCCTAACCACTTCTTAGGCACATTCTTTTATACATTGCAATTGAAATGTGCACAAATATTTCCTCACCATCCTTTGTTTTAACTTATCAGCTAAAGATGTAGTTTTCCTGTGCTCCACAACTAAAATTCAATGTGACCTGATTTTTGCATCATAGCATGGTCCCTCCAACAGGATCTTTGCTATTCTCAAGCCTCCTGACACTTGTCTGTTGTGGAGCTTGCTGGGCACAACCTTGCACAATAGAGAGATGCCTTAGTGACTTCACCCAGAAGACAGACAGCAAACTTCCTAGAGCTTTGTGCAGCTTGGCAAATGTCAGAGCTCACTGAGTTGTCTCAGGTGGAAAGGTACACAAGCCATAGGAAAGGTCAGGCAGCTCTGATCCTGGATATACAGCCAATAACAAATAACAGTAAAGAATAATTTAAAAATTATTTTTTTTATGCTACAAATGAGTAACTTTCTAGCTTGTTCTTTAATATATAATGCTATTTGCCTAGCATAGCACTGCAGACAGTTTCAGAATTCTAAATTAATTTCTGACTGATCTTTGGTAGAAGATTTACAACTTGGGAAAGCCTGTGATCTGAAGCCTGATTTATAACTCACTGACACATAGCAAATAGAGAGTATTAAGATGCTATTTGAACATGAAAGCATAGTGAAAAAGGAGCCTCTTCAGACACAAATACAGAAGTTGGAACAGACAATATGCTCAACCATACAAAAACTCTGCCATTACGTAGCACTTCAGAGAAGAAAGCAAATAAAAAGGTGACCCTTCTTAAAACATTACTCATTGCAATAATGTACAAGCTGATGATAAAATGATGCCACTTGGCCAAGGCCAAGTAAGTTATTTAAAATAAAACAAATGTGTTTCAAAGTCTGGGGCTTCAGTGGCTGCAACCTAAATATTCAACTCCCTAGGAAAAAATGCTTCCCAAAACCAAGGAGGTAGAGAACACTATAAAGAAATATAAGTAAATGCAAAATAACATCTACTCAAATGGCAGATCAAGGAGATTATATCAACCATGGATAAAAATTAACTGACTGCAAACTAAGTGAAATGCATGAGAAGTGTACTTTGGGGAAGATTCTTGCAGTCTAACAAAAAATGACTTTGAGAATTACAACTCAAGTTTAAAGTAAAATACTCAGTCACACTATTGTCTTTAATGTATATGCATTTTAGATATGTATTTTGCATTATGTTAAGAAGAAGGAAAAAGAATAGTCATCCTACAGATATTCTAAGGGTATTTTTATATACACATATAAGTATTACTCTGAAATTCAAGGGATTGTTCAAAACCACTCTCCCAAAGGTAGTGTTCTGCTAAAATACTATAAATCAATTATTGATTTATTACTTATTATCAGCAACAAAGCCTACACTGGAGCAGGCTCCTGGCAGGACCTGTGGACCCTGAAGAGAGGAGCCCATGCTGAAACATGCTGACAGGGCTTGTGACCCCATGGAACGGACCCACTCTGGAACAGTTAATGAAAAACTGCAGCCTATGGGAAGGACTCATGTTGGAGAAGATTGTGGAGGACTGTCTCCCGTGGGAGAAAACCCACCCTGGAGCAGAGGAAAAGTGTGAGGTGTCCTCCCCCTAAAGAGGAAGGATCAGCAGAGGCATGTGATTACCTGACCATAGCCCTTGTTCCCCATCCACATGTGTGTGCTGCCAGGGAAGAAGAGGTACAAAAATCATGAGTAAAGTTAAGCCCAGGAAGAAGGGAGGGATGGGGGGAAGGTGGTTCTAAAATTTAAAACCAGTTTTGAAGTTTTGCTGCTCATTACGCTTCTCCGATTTTGATTGTTAATACATTCAATTAAATTTCTCTGTCAAGCCTGTTTCGCCCATGATGATAAGTGGTGAATGTTCTCTCCCTGCCCTTAATCCTGACCCTTTCATTATATTTTCTCTCCTCTGTTCAGCTGAGAAGGGGAGTGATAGAGTGGCTTTAGTGGGCACCTGGCATTCAGCCAGGGTCAATCCATCACAACACTGAAATCAGCGTGACTTCTATAAAAAACAGCTCTTATTTATGCCATGGTAAAGAAGGGTAATCCAGCCTTAATCTCTTTAATCTCTTTAATGGAAGTCCATATGAAAAAATAATTATTGCTTATTTTTTACCATTTTAGCTATTTTCTATTTACTGCCCTATTTTAAGTGACTATGACAGTACAGAATACCTGGCTAACTAATAACTCTATCAAACAAACCGGCACTGTAATCCTTACTTCTCCACATTGTTCTGCTCCTGCCTGCATCAAGGTATCAGGACTTGGTACATGATGCCTACTTTCAAATCAGGTGTTTAAGCCTATACTTGTTTCAGAGTGCTTACTTCTGGGTCTTAAAGTTAACCAAAGACTTATGGAAATGAAGCTTTACTTTAAACCATTCCATAACATTCCATTTTAGAGAAGGCTTTTCTATTTGAAATTCTTACTGGACATAGGGCATGTTCCATATCCCTTAGACTGATGTAATATATCAATGATCAAAACATATTTTGCCATCAAATTAAAGAAATATGAAAATGATAGTAGTAGAAACACCTTTTAAATTTCCTCCTTCAGGTAAGTCCTTACCACTTCTTGTTAGTGATGTATTAAATATTTCACTTGCATGCACACGACAACTTAGAATTACTGTTTAAGGCCACTTCTGAAAGCTCTAGCTATGCGTCTTATGATACTGCAGCACAGAAATTAGAAAAGATAAAGATTAGGCTAAATAATAATGATCCCTTATTAATCTATGAGCAAACAGTTCAAGTCAGCAGTATTACCACACTGATTGGGAAAATAATTATCAAGGCTAAAGATAAGACAAGAATTTACCCAGCACTGCAGCATTAAAATTTTACTTGCTCCTCAGAAGATCTCCTACCCAGAAGGATAAACCTCATTGACTTTAGTGCTTGCTTTTGGTAAAAAAAAACCAAACCACCCTGCCCCCTCACCCCAAAACCGAAAGGAAACATCACCAAAAAAACCTAATAAAGTAAACAAACAATACACCCACTGAGAGGGATTGAAAAGTAAAGCTATGGAACCTGTATCTCTGAATGATTTTTCATGCTCTGTTTGGTTTTTGCTTTATAAGGTATTAAATTCTATGTACAACAGTGTCCTTAAAATGCTTAAGCTGGGTTATCAGTTGCTATCAGTTCCTGAAATCCTTGCCGTCTTCTTAAACCCTGAATCCCACACCACACCTGTTACTTCCTCTCCTCTCAGAGACTGAGATGGGTGCTCAACCTAAAACCTGTTGATAAACACTGAAAAGAGGATTTTCTGTCCCCTCAATTCATAGAGATTAGCTTTTGGGACATATCTGAGATATGCTCTGTAACAATGATTTTATCATTTCCTGCAAAGATTCCTGCCTTTGCGCTCCATCAGTGATCCAAGGTTCGTGCAGCAAGCACTCAATTCTCTGCCACTTAGGAAAATTAGATAATCTACTGATCAGATAGTCTGCTTGATCCATAAACTGTGTCATACTACTTAAGCAGGAAAAGCAGTCTTAGAGATGTTGACTTCTTTGTCTCCTTTAACTTTCCTGAAGTTTTATTTGATAGTCTTCGCTCAGATAGGCAAGAATGTGAACTCAAGGAGTGGAAAATTCAATGGCAGCTCAAATGAAACCTCCAACTTTTTTGCTACTACCAACTTCAAAATAAAAAGCTTTTTGTAGAAGACATGTCTCAGAGGCAAAATGAATCACACACCATGTTCTCTGGACAGTCTCAGGTACCTTGATATTTACCATTAATAGAGCAGTATGGGAGTGTCTGAGTACACTCCCTTGATCAAAAATTGTCTATGTAAAAGTTAAAAGAACCTAAAAATCTGCTGGCACTTGTAAAATCACATTCAAACCACAAAGACAACACTGCTCAAGACTGCTCCTGTTTAATATTTGAGGGATTATAAATTATTCAAAACATCTATTTTTTCCCAAGATGTGCCCTTCAAGTTTCTTTTCAAAAATCCATTTTTAATGGAGATTAATTCCTTTATTTCTTGCCATTATTTTCTTATTATGTCCTTGAAATTCTGATTTTATCTGACATGGTATCAAGAGCTTGATCATTAAAATCCTCACAAAGCAAGAGTCAGTAAGTGGCTGCATAGGAGTAAATTTACTTTTGGATACCACTGTTTGGGATTTTCAGAGAACAGAATCACAGAATAACATAGGATGGAAAGGAGGAACCTTGGAATGACTACTTGTCCAACTCTTTGCTCAAATCAGGGTCAATTTCGGTCAGCTCTGATAACTTATGTTAATGTGCCCAACTTCTCCAGAAGAAGGATGAAATCCAGAACTGGGCACTTAAAACCTGGACAATATACTTCCATTTATTGAATATAAGTATTAATGAAAGCATTTATGTTTCACCTGCAATGTACAGCTTTAACACGTGCACTGAAACACAATGCAGATGCAAAATGGACGCAGATTAAACTCAAAGAGAAAGCTTTTAGTTTTGTTAAAAGGTGGAAAATATGTTCAAAAGCCTAACAAGTGGGCATCTCTATTGTGGCTGGAACAATGTAGACAAGATGACTTTTAATCTTATTTCCACTGTGTTGCCAACTCAAAAACCTCTATAATTCAGATGCCAACTGGGGTACAACAAATTTTGCAACAGTGTATATAAGATATGCCTGGTGTGATTGTACCATAATGTCAATGAATATTCATGTTTCCAGTTGTTAGACAACAGTTTACAGAAAACAGCACATGTCATGTTTCCAGCAGCCTTAACAACCCAGCTGTCTCCTGCCTTTCCTTCCAGGCAAGTCTTGAAGATCCAAGATTCCCAAAGGAGGTGGAAATATCTGGGGAATCTCATATCACCTTATACCCAATAGAATACAAAAGATTAATTAAATCACATTTTTCTTGGCAAAGAAAATACCTGCTAATGTTATTAAATGAAATTTTATCTACTTTAATCTACTTTACCAGAATATATGAGACTTAAAGTGATTTCATTTTTTAGTAGTTTGTTTCATGTGTTTGACAGTTTCCAGATCTTTATTTCCTACCATCAAGAAGGATAAGGTTATGAGAGATGATTTGTCTCTTCCCAATTCTACCAACTCAGACACACTGATTGTTAGAAACCAAAGAAAGCATACTAACACTACTGGTAAATGGAAATTAATGAAAACTTGACTTGTTCTGTGGTTTTTTTCACAGTTGCACACATCTTTCTCATATTAGCATCAAAAATTATTGTAAGCCAACTTTGTTCCCTGTTAATGTTGCTAGCCTGAACAGAATTGATGCTATCTCTCTTTGCTGTACTTTTTACCACTTTTTCTTTCCCAAATTTGAAAAAAAAAAAAAAAAAGAAATCATCGCTGTAGTATTAAAACTGCCACTTGAGTTGGAAGGGAAGAAAAACCAAGCAAGAAAAATGCATGTTCAGTTCTTACTTTTTATAGTTGTCAAGTAGGTTAACTTCTAAACAGGAAGCAGGAGAGCTGAATAAAAAACTCTCTCAGAAAGATTCAGAGTTATTTTCTTTAACAACAGAATACAATATCCCCAAATAAGCATATGCCTCTCCCCCCTTGCAAAAAACCCCAACCAACTAACCAAACAAAACCATCCCAACCTTTAAATAACAGTCACCAGAGACCTCCCTCTAAACCCCTCAAAGGTTTAAGTACCGTCATTTTAAGAAACATGATTTGACTTGGAAATCAAGCTGTCATTACAAATCTTGTGTTTTGTACCTCTTTCTCTTCCTATATACAAGGAAGCCACTGAAGTTATGTCAAAACAGACTTACATGATCAAAAGCCTCACTGATGCTAATGTTTTGCTAGTAAAGAACTACCACTTGATATAACACCAAAAGTTTTCAAGTTACACATTTCTTTCTCTACAACCCTTTCCTGTTAATATTAATTTATTAGAACAAGCAATTATCCAATTATCTTCACATTTAAATTACCTAAATGTCCACGTTATAATTGCATTAATTAGTTACTGAAATTGTACCTCCAAATGCTATATCACAAATATAACAATGAAACATTTATGTTGTTTTTCTGCAATGGATATTTAAAAATTTAATTTCATTATTAATACTTGTTAGTATTGTTGTAATGAGCTTTGTAAAAATGCTCTTTGCTGTAGAGAGTAATCTTATTTGTGAAGGAAAGCAAGCAACAAAAATATCATCAGGGTTTTGGTTTTTTCCTGTCTTGTTCATTGGCAAAGGTAATATTACGGCAATACTACTATCAACAATAATTGACTTCTGTTGGTGGGCTGCTATACTTCCATGTAGCAACTGTATGAACAGCAAGAACGACCAGCAGCAACTACCTTAAAAATAAATTTTGTGGTTTTGAGATTTAACGTCTGTTTTTAGCACAGAATGTGTCTTTTAGTCTTACTGGAGTCGGTCCACTTCTCTTTGGGAGTATCTAGAGTTTGAAACCATAATATTACTTTTTGCTACTAGTCCCCCTTCTGGGAGAATTTAGGAAAGAAAAAGAAAGTGGGTTAAAAAAAAAATTGTCACCTTAAAGTGAGTTAATAGGTATGTGCCTATGCAGCACATTTAAAATCTCCTTTGAAGTATAAAACTCCCACTGAACTGGTTTTACTGGTTGGGGATTTTTGTTTATTTGTTGTTGGTTTGGGGATTTTTGGCATACAACTCACCGAACTATTTCTGAAGATAAGTCAGCAAACTATCTGGTAAGAAGATGATCAACATACAAATTAAATGATCTTGCAGGTATACAAATTCAAAACTTCTCAAACAATTTAACAAAAGCGGACAATGATTTAAAACTAAAGTACAAATAAAAGAAAGTAACCTCTATCAAAAGGAAAAACTGTCTTCTGAGCCCAATTAAAAAATATGAATAAGTAACAGTTTTGGAAAATTCCATGGCACAAGCCTATGCAGTAGGATACATTTTGTTGCTTATTGAAAAACCAGTTTCAACTGACTTCTTCCCCCCTTCTGGTTCCCACTGCACAGAAACAACAATTGTCTAAAAACAAGACCAAAAAATAGACAGCTACTGAAAAAGAACTGACAAACATGGTTAGAGATGCATAATATTTTTCAAAAGCATTTCTGGAATTGAAATTCTATGCGTTTTGACACTGATGACCTACTTAATCACACAGCAGTCTGACACGTCCTGAAACGTCTACTTTCCAAAACTCAGATGGACATTTAAAGCCTATTTTTTTTCTCCCGTATCCTGTGTATCAAGATGAATTGGCTGCCTTCTACAATTATCTAAAGGCCCTTACTGCACTGACTACACATCAGAGAAGGCCTACACTGAACTCAGCTTTACTTGATGGACTGTTTCATTTTTATAGAGGAAATGGGAATGGGATTGTACATTGGCTGCTGCAATTAAACTGACTCCACTGTCTTCATAACTTCTAGCAAGAGCTCTTAATCTCAGTCATACTGGAGCCTTTAGAGCTTGCAGAAGGTCAAAGAAAACATGTGTGTACTCAGGCAGGATTTCAAATGTGTTTAAAATCATGACTGCTTAATCTCAAATGCCGTCATGCTCACTGTATTTTTACTTCAAACCTTTTGGACCGTTTTACTTCCTCACCATGTTCAATTCTCTATTTCCTCATAAAACTAAGTTTTAATTATGCAAATAAAAATTAATTTCAATATTTTATCTCTAGTTTAGGGTTCTCAAATTAAGAGGATGGTTAGTGAAAGATGTGGCACTGGGTGTCTGGTAACAAAACAATTTCCAAGAAGATGAGGATATTTACCAAAAGTGAAACAGCATTCTTCGTGGGACGGAGTTAGTCCTGACTTGTTCCCACATAAATAGAATGCAGGTGAAGTATTGTAGCACCTGACCTAGCTTTCCATAAGGCTCTAGCTATTACACATTAGAGCAGGAGCAAGAAAAATGGACACTGGTGAGACACAGTGAAAATTCTTCTGTACTATTAACTTCAAGCACAGCCGGGAACATTTCTTGGTACCATAATATGATCATCTAGACCACTTCAGCTAGCACTTGAACCAAACAATTCCTAATGCACTTTGGCAGCTGGAAGAGTCCAGATGCCCTTTATTAGCAAAGATAAAGGATGTTTCATGTCAGAAGGCATCAGTGCCAGGCAATCTATCCAGGTGTTTGTTAAATCAGGAAAAACATGCCCTTAAAGGACCTGATTCTTTGGGCTGCTTTTGTAACACAGTAGCAAGCAATCTGGTTTCTGTGTGCTTGTTATCACTTTCATAAACTACAGACAATCCATGGGAGCAAAAGAACAACCTAAAATATTTATTGGATTATTCTAAAATGAAAAAGAAAAATATCAGCCAGGGCAAACCTTTAACAAAGTAATTGTCACATGGCATATCTATAGACATGTCTACTCCAAGTGTCCATTTGCTGTAAGTCCCCTAGTGGGACTGAACTGGTTTGACCACAGAAGTGAAGCAACAAAGCCATATATCCCCTATTAAAAGCAGGTCACATCTCCTCACATTAGTATGGTATTAAAAAAAATGGGACATGGTAGCTCAGTTTAGAAATTCAGCACTTCCAGGCAAAAACAGGATAATGGTGAACAGATGATGGCACTAGACCTTCAGTAAAGCATGTGCTGTATGCAACTGCAGTGTTTCTGTTTTGCAGCCAGATTTTTTCTCATTAAGAACTTTTTTTTCACCATACTGCACCACTGAGCAGTCTACTCAACCTCTACAACTTCTTTTAGTTCTACTAAGCTTAGCCAGAAATCAATAAGAAAGAGAAAACTATCAGCAGCAAGTCCCTGAAGTAAGAAGCCCACTCCTCCTTGTACACTCCCCCACAAAAAAACCCCAAAACAGAGCAAACCAGATCAAAAAAAACTCTGAGAAAACAGAGCCCCAAAAACATAAAAGGGAATAGGAACACCTAGAAAGGAAATACATAGCTGGTTAGAACTATCCAATCTGGAGAAGTTTATTCTTCTGAGAACAAAATCTAGGCAATGAAACCCTTCATGGTATCACGAAAAAAATTCAGGAAACTGTGGCTACTATCCAAATGAAAGAAACAAATAAACTGAAGCAAGGTGATCACCTTTTGGTTTGTAAGAGGAATGCATCTCAGTACCACACAGGCTTAAGCCTAAGAAAGATCAGGAAACTCTTAGGAAATATAATGACAAATATGGACCACTCTGAACTTGTGTTTCACTGAATTTTGAAGTTTCTCTGTCACTTGCTGGTTTCTGTCAATATAAGAGGCCTCAAATTGTCAAGAGAGGATAACACATTTTTGGCTATAAGCCTAATTTCCACATCTGATAAGAACATCAAAACAAGGATATCTTGCTGAAAATCAAAAAGGTGTGGTTCTTAGGAAGTGTTATCAGAAGCTGTGAAAAACATGGTTCTCTTGGTTGCAAAAACAAGCTTCTGGTAGAGATGCTCATTGAAACAGGAAAAAGTGGCTGCTTCAGCACTGGTGGTTCCTGGGCATTTGTTTCCAGACCTGTATGCAGCAAACCAGTGGAACTGAGTGTCTATTGTCTCTTCCTCACCTTCACAAAGCATCTACACACTACCATGGCCTTCCTTAAAAATGAAGCAATTTTAAAGGTGAAGCAAGATTGAAGTGCAGACAGACTATTTTGAGAACTAAAAGAATTCTCATTTCAGTCATGATAGGTTGCCAGACACAGGAGTGCTCACACTGATGAAGAGATTGCTGTTCCTACTAAAAAGTGATGAAACTAAAAGTTTATCTCCAAAACCAGACTGAACACAGAATGGAATTCAAGACTGAAACACTCCAGGACGTGCAGAATTTTTCACTTCAAGAACAAAGATAGCTAAAACTCAGCTGTATATGCACTGAGAGTATGTATATGTATGTGCTAAAGATGTTACTAAGGCCAATTCACAAAGATGATTAGCATTTGAAAATACTAAAGTGGTTAAAAACCTTGCTGAAATCTGAAAGAAGGTTATTGTCCTGGGTTGCAGTGTATTCTATTACCATCCCCATCAGCTGTTGAAATCAGGTGGGGCAGTGTTTCCTTGCCTCCTCCCCCCAGACTATCTTTCTGTTAATTGCCCATCATTGTCCTGCCGCCTGACTCAGAGATAACTCCCTCCGGACTATCTTCTGTTAATGAGCCTAATCAACACCTGGCGTCATGACTCATTACCCCATTGTGAGATGCTCCACCCAGAGGGAGGAACCAAGCATCCCATCGTGGATATAAGCTGAGACTGAACACCAGAGACAACACCTTTCCACTGGATTTCCAGAGGACAGGAGCTACACAGCCACCACTGGACCTTCTGAGGAAGAGCAGACTCTTTTTCTACAGGATCACAGCTTCAGAGGACTGTAGCCACCACCCTGCCTAACAGGGACTCAGGTTGTATCTTGACTCTGTCAGTTTGGACCAGTGTTTTCTTTTAGTGTTTTTCTTTTCTTTTTTTTAACTTCCCCATTAAATTGTTATTCTGACTTGGTGCCTCCCACTGGTTTGTTTTCAAACTAGTACAGTTATCTTTCTTATTCAATTAAGTTTTAGAAAGAAACTACTGTATTTTTCTTGAAACTAGGACAGCAGCCAGAGGTACAGACAGATAAATCTTACTACATATAACACCCCCCCCCAACAAAAAAAAAATCCAAAAGCCCAAATACCACCCCCCCAACAAACTCATACCTCCTTGAAATGGTAAAAGACAATCCTGTGAAAATATCATCTTTCTATCAATCAAAAAAAAAAAAAAAAATCCCCAGCACAATCTAATTGGTAGCAATTATTGGGAAAGAAAAAGACAAGGCAGAAAATCCTCTTTTTTCAGTACATAAATAGGGGACTCAGATCAGTAACATCATATCTAGTTTTGTCCTGAACCTCACTCTGTGCCCACATCCTAAAAGATGATGACAAAACTGCAAAGGCATTGAACAGTGACAGGATGATTAAAAGTAAAGAACAATTTCCTGGAGGAAAATGCCTACATAGTCTAGGGTTTTTCAGCCTTGAAATTAGATAAGTGAGAGTAGATAAAATGGAGGTATATAAAAGTCACAAGTAATGAAAAGGGTTAAGTAAGAACTATTGATTTATTAAAATAACATCCTGCTCCTTTTCATACAAGAGCTAACATTATGTATCAGGTTCAATAAGTT
The DNA here is from genome assembly GCF_009650955.1 of Corvus moneduloides. Taxonomy (NCBI): domain Eukaryota; kingdom Metazoa; phylum Chordata; class Aves; order Passeriformes; family Corvidae; genus Corvus; species Corvus moneduloides. The sequence continues at coordinate 32,204,904 of NC_045476.1, read as the reverse complement.
GCTTAAAACCAGGATTAAAAACCCTCCATGACATCCCAGTTCTTGAAACCATCAAGCTATTCAAAGCCTCCTTATACAAATACTGAAAAATTTCTAGTTGGGTTTTGTGTGTCCATGTCAGCTGAAACATCTATTCATTTCAGTTATGTTCTCTAACACACTTCACTCAAAAGAATAATGGTGGAAACTTTCTGAAATGAATGGAGTTCCAGAGACAGTTACAAGGTCCTGCTTCAATGACTGTTATTTGCAGCAAATCAAGTACGACAAGAGGACTTTAGAGAAACCTCCAGCAAGCACTAATGGCTGGGAGAGAGTGCTTTAATACAAGAGATCTCATCTTCAGTTCAGTCTCCAAATAGGCATGCAAAAGCAAGGGCCATGAAACCAGATCTCACAGCTGCTGGCTGTAACCAAGGGGCAGGTAGTTAATTTTTCTCTTATTTATGAAAAAAAAAAAGAAATAAACTGCTTTTGTGAGATGCCTACCTTCACTGTAGCTGGAAAACCTAGGCAAAGAAACTGTTTTTCCATCACTCTTTGGAAGGATTTTTGCTGACTGCCTCAGCTTAGCTCTTGGCTTCATACTTTTCTTGGACGCTGTTCTAAAAAGTCCTCGGCAAACTGAGCCTTTGGGAATAGCAAACTGCAGGGGTGATTTTCCTACATGAAGGCATCCATTTTAGAGTAAATTCAGAGATTGTGACTGCAATAACTGTTATTTAGGATTGGTTGTTTTCCTGTCCTGTCATATTAAAGTAACAACACACAACACTGCCAAGTGCTCTATTTCACAAACACCAAGACTCCAGCTGTCTTGTCTGTCCTACTAATTTTTTTTTCCACTTTAGTCTGTGAAGAATACAGGACTTTGTTTGACAAACAAGAGTGGCAAAGACTAACTGAGATTCAGTGCAAATTGACTTTGACAATGCCAGCCCTGTCTCCAGCATGCAAGTCTTTGCTATAATGAAAATATTGGCATGGCATGACTCCATTTACTTAGCACTGACTAAGAAGACATGTCAGGAAAATGAATTATCTTGCTTCTATAAATTTTGTGGGTATTTTAAGATGGGCTTGTTCCCCTTTTCCAGATTTTTTTGTGGTCAAAGAGCCTGGAAAACACTGAGAGAATAAAATCTGGTCTGTTGATGTGTTGGATACTTAAGACAGTCCTATAAACTGCCCTCCAGAGCCTATCTGACTATCAATTGCTTTCCAAAGTCCTGCTAAATAAAATAATGTATAAATTGAATCTCTAGACATTACACACTATAAATATTTTATCGTTCTTTCATTTGCATGTAGTGCTTTAAATCTTCAGGGCCCGTGCTGCACCAATATACACCATTTAAACATGGCCTTGACAGGGTTTTTCTTATCAAATACGGTCTGTCTTCTGTCACCCAAGAAGGTTGGTGGATATGTAGGTGTGTGCAGCTGGAGTTGAAAGGAGTCCAATGGTGTTTGTAGCATGCTGGGCCCAAACTGTCTTTACACTTACATCAACAAAAATCAGATGGGATTAAAGACTATATACACAGAGTAGCTTTTAGGTTATTCTTTGTGCTAGGGTAAATCAATACAAGAAGCAAGACAGGGAGTTTCAGACCTCGTGGAATCTTTCCTGTGATCAAGGGTAACTGTGAACTGAAGGAGTTTCCAAAATCTGGGTAAAATTCTCAATGCCTTAAGGGATCAAGCCTGTAATATACTGACTGCTAGACTCACATGTATATTTTTTAAATTTCCTATTTGAAGAGATTCATTTAATACTAAATGAAAAACAAAATATCACCAACATTTTTAAACTGTTTTCCTATTTAGTATTTACTCTAAGTAAGCCACTTGATGATGATGAAAATACTTGCCTTAGGACACTCATTCAGCTGTTCTAAATGAATGTTTTTTAATGCATATCTTGAACAGAACCAGATAATCCTGAAAATGCTGTGCATTATTTCTTTCAGCAAAGGCACAGAACATTTTAGGTTTAGTCAGTTAAAATAAATACTAGCATCGATACAAAAAAATAAGAAAATGAAAAAGAAAAGCTGAATAAGCACAAATATGTCAGCATAACTAACAAGGAAGATGTCTTGGGACTGGTACTTAGCACATATATTTTGGTGCAAAAATATTACTGAAACAGACAGTTTAGAATGATTTTCTGATCTGTGGAAGAGCAGCATGAAAAGCATTGAAGACAGATTTCTCTAGAATGCCTGAATCTGATACTATGTTTGTTCGTGACTGCTTTCTTCATTAAAACTTTGTACTTTTCAGAATTGGGTGCAGTTTGAATAAGCAGGATGTAGCATGTCGACTAATTGTTTTCAGTGAAGTTACAGATTTGTATACCTGACACAAACAGTGTATGTCTCTTCCTGCTTTGTTGTTTCTATAGTCTCCCTGGGCTTCCATGATGTTATTTCTTAGTTCATAACTTCACATCTTTGTTTCTTTGTCCATAGAACATCTTGGGGTTTTTATTTTTTTTTCCCTTAAAGAATATTGCATTTAAAATATCTAAGCATTTTAATTTTATAGACATCTCCCACAGTCATCCAAAACAAAATGGTGAATTTCTTTTCTGGGAGCAATTAGGTAAAAACCCCCATTCTTCAATATTAAAAAGACCCCATAAATGTAGCAATTAATATAAAGCTATTTTACTTTTAAATTTACAATTTTGGGACTCTTTTTGTTGCCTTATATTGCCCTGTCAGTACATAAGACATATGCTTAACCTGTAAACTTCAACATTAGTAGCAATGTAGTATTACAATTTCTCTGTCTTCAGCTTATTGACAAAACTTATTAGTTAGCTATATTATTTACTACGAGGAACTCATCCTGACTTTATTGCTTTTCTTGATTATAAAATCATGCAGTAGTTGATTTCTGCAAATACATTCATTTCCTTAAAAATTCACTGACTCTTTCAGATGAAAAAATCAGCAGTTTGTGTGTGGATTTTTCTCTCTAAGTCTAGTACAGAATATGTTATACAGAATCATAATATACAATATAATGCTGCATCTGTCTCCCTGACTAAGGTGCACACATGCTGAACATAAGCCTGAGGAACACTGATAGTTTTGGGGAGAATATTTGTTAGTACATACTGAATCTTCTGGTACCTTTCAATAAATGCAGATATCTTGATTTTCTGAATATTTCTTTGAGGACTTCTGGGCAATCAGATGTATGAATCTGAACACATCTATGAATTGTTGAAATTAATTTATCATTTTGATGCAATGCACCACTGGCAAATCAGTTTTTCTACTATTTAGTCATGTATAGAAGTTATAATGAAGGCATATTCATCCTCTACATTGTACCCTAAATCTCTCCACATTTATTTATTATTTCAATATGTCAATCTTAAGTAGCTGACAATGCTATTATTTATGAATATAACAAGTCCTGTTGGTCCCATGTAAAAATCAGTGTCACAAGTGCTGAGTGCAGGCTTTCACACACAGAAAGTAAAGAGTTCCTTACTTAAAACCTCAAATTTTAAGTAGCATGGTTATGAGGTTGTATTTTCCCAAGTGATCTCTACACCACAAGAAGTATTAAATAAACTAAATGAATTTTTGTGAAATCTGTGACAGAACTACAGTAAATTTGATTTGCCACCTGTACAAAGAAATTGTTAATAAAAATGTTTTTAGGCACACTTCACTCTATTTTGGTGCATTATGAATGTTATTTTTAAATTTACTTCAAGGCAATATAAAATATAAGTACTGAAAAACACAAGACAATAAAAATATTTATTTCCATATTACACACTGCTCTTTCTGACTTCTCTAATGCATTTTGCTATGTCTCTCCACAACATATTTTTCTATTTACCAGATAAGACCACCATGCACGCTCTTGGCTCAAAGTTTTTTTGTGAAGCACTAAAAAACCAGCATGGAGGCAATAAGAAAATATTAAGCAATACTATCCAAACAATGCAAGGCTAAGGTCATGATAGGCTAACAAGGATTTGCATGAAAGATGAGTGATGAAAGATTTGCAATGAAAGGTGAGATCAGCGATGTCGTCTCACTTTTGAAACTTTGTTGAAAATCCGGCAATTTGAGACTATTTTTGTCTATGTCTAGCACACTGCTTCTTGAAGAACTGTGGGACGAATGTTGTAACATTATTCTAAGAGGCAGCATGTGTTCTGCTCCAAAAATTCATCCCATCCTGCTACAAAGCTGTAATGGCCCTGGCTGTAAAAGGAAAGGAAGGGTCCTTCCTTTTTTTACTACAATCATGCATCTAAGCCATCATACAACAAGCCAACCTAGTCAATAAGAACTTTGAGTGAATATTATTACTGTTTGAAAAATAAGCTTAGACATGGATAACTCAAAGTGCTATCCCATTTGGATCACTGAGCACATGTCAATATGAAGCACCTGCTTTCATAATAGAACACCTATCCCTGCTCTCAGTAGCATAAATTCAATAGGAACTGCACCTGTGTCTTGAATGCCCAAACCAAGCTTACACTCCTACAGAAAAGGGTAGTGCAATTGCTTGCTGGCTTACAACACATATTTTTTAAATCTAGGATTATAGAGCTATGTTACAATCAGATATGATCATTCTCCATGAAAATAATCTGTCCATTTCTAACCTGTTTTCCTCAATCCTGAAAGGCTAACTCCTTTGACAGTATGTATATATGCTAATATAAATACACACAGTACCTTCCTAATGCTGGCAACAGCCCTTCAGAGACTAAAGTAAGACAAATAGACTCATTTTCTCTGTGACAGCAATGCTGGACTCATAAGTAAACATTTCAGTGAGGCAAAGTCAGCATATGTTAATCACATCCAACATCTCGTTTCACTTTTCTTTTAAAATCAATTAACAAGCTTTAATGTTCTGCTCTATTCGGAGAGAACAAAAAGTAATTATTTTAATGGTGTAAAATTTTTGCCTCTTTAAGTAAGTACTGTCCTTAAGACCAGGCTCTCATGTAATCTGTTTTTGAGAAACAGAATTGATTGTCACTACTGCTTTGCTCATCTATCCTTATGGCGTGCCATCATAAATAGAATTTGGCACTCCTGAGCTGGCTTCTCACAGCAGTTGTCTTTAATGTCATTTACTCAAGTGGTTCAAGGTCTTCATCAATAATTAATGTTTAGCAATCCACTGCAGTGCTGCAAGATAACCACTTTTCAGCCTTTAATTTCAAGTAAGTCTTGACACTTTCGTTCGATGAAGATAATACAAGTAACTTTACACCTCTGAAATTGTAAAAGCATCTCCAGAATGAACACAACAAAGGAAAGACCTGGTGCTATAAGAAGCATAGGTCTGAGCAATCAGTTTTCTAACTTGTCCTTAATACAAATGAGAGTACAGAGAGTGTATTTATGCTTTCTAAGGTCTGCAGAGAAAACAAAACTTATCTATCTGAGTAAACAGAAGGTTAGTGAAGTATGGCATGCTGTCTTGCAAAAGATAATATTTTATTACAAAAAACCAATACTGACCTGAAAAAGTTCTCTTTTTATTTGGGTCACAGTGAAATACATTTTACTGACGCTTAAGGCAGACTTGGTAAATGTTCAGCTCCAAATGTATGTTAGTCATTAGGAATATATTGCAAGTCTTCCAGGCTGTTGATACCATTATTTATTATTTGCATTATATAGTGCTTATAATCTCCAGGAAAGGATCCCCCATGGTGCCAAGTAATTACTGTAACACTAACATGGCATGATAAAATCCTGGAGTGTTGTCATTAGAAAAGAAAGAGCTGGAAAAGAAATGTGATCAATACGGGAGATGTATGATTAGGAAACAGTAGCCATTATAGACAAAAGTCACTATTCAAATATGAACCTGGCTCTTCCCAGTTTTCAAGAACTACTGTTTTGTAGATTGACATCAGTGTTCCAGATCTGACCAACCAAGACTTTGAAGCAGTATGGAGTAGGTCTCAGCAACATTCTTACTGAAACACATGATTAAGAATGAATTAAAAATAAAGAAGAATAGAAAAAAAACCCAGGAAAAATATTTCAAGTCTCCTGATTTTGAGATCTTTAAAATACACATTTAATCATTTATGAAGGCTAGCAGAAGTATGATCTTACATACTGACTTAACAGTGTTCAAAACACAGGCAGAACAAAAATCCTTTCTTATTGCACAGAAAGGAATGTGAGCAGAGAGCACAGCCCATTACTCACTGGGGAAAATGTGTTCAGACCTTTTTAGTTTTGAACACTGGGACTTGTTTCAGAAAAAAATCATCTTTAATAATAAATGAACAAAATGACCTTACCCCACTTATTGCCCCCATGGTGAAAAACTCTTTCCATATCTAATGTACCAAAATGATAAAAACACTCTTTAAAAACAAGAATTAGTCTATCAAATTGTCTCTTCAAGAAAACAAGTATTGCTCTAGTTGATTAAAAATAATTATTTCCAAGCCTATAATATTAAACTCCAGTCCAGAAATGCAGTTTTGGATTAAATTCACCACCTGAGCAACACAAAGCAAACCCAACTCACATTAGGAGAAGTTCTGCTGTTATTGAGAGACCTGTGTGTCCAATGCAGGACTATGCAGAAGGTATCCAAGGTACTGTGATGATTAAAAATAGTATATATTGTACTGCTTGACTGCCAGAAGTCTTGGGATCTTGCTTGAGACTAATGTTTTGCTTTGTATAGAACACTACAGAGACATAAGCAAAGAACTGTATACAAAATGAAACAGAATACTCAATTACTCTTGTACAGAATGTAAATCTGATTCAGATGTAATCCAAGCACAGAAAATTTTGTTAGGATCTGGTTGCTATTATTTTCTCCATGTTAGATGCAAACATATGAGCACTGTCACAGCAGTGCTATGAAAGACTACCTTGGAGAGATATTTGTCCCAAAAGTCAAAAAAACCACCTATGAACACCACTTAATTTGTAGTGTTTTAAACACATTTACTGATAGAATCTGGCATTCATACTGTAAAATAAATTTCAGTGAAGTGGCTCGCTAAAACAAAGGTCTTTCTAAGGAATTTGTGATGGGACTACTGCTTCTGAAATCTTCCAACAAAACCTTAAGGAATTCAGTAACTGCTTTCTCTTTTTTATTTTTTTTTCCCCTCTCAACAATTTTGCTGAACCTTAAAAATGATTCCTTTGTCCAACTCAGACTTTGACCCAGATTTTAAACTCCGTAGTCATTGTCCTGAGTTTGCAAGGCTTTAGGACTGAGGCTTGTTAGATTTTTTATGAGCTGCTGTTGACCTGACTCAACCTCTGTTTTAACTAGGTTTTGTCATAATAACTTAAAAAAACCGCCACAGCATGGGTATGCCTAATTTACTTACCTTTGCTTTTCTTCTTGAGTTACAATCCTAGTGTTTCACAAGTTGTAGAAAAATGTAGTTATTCTGTGCAGAATTAAATATTTATAAATAATGCACACTGCAGAGGAATACAGGCCTGGTATGGTAACAGGCGCCCTGAAAAGCAGGGACACAGGTTCAGGATACAAGAGTAGAATGATAAGAATAAGAGGACATGCTGTCCCTGGGGACAGTAGACCTACAAACCAGAGGTCAGGTAAAGAAAAGCATGCTGGGGATCTGGGAAAAAGTGGCTGTAGGACAAAGAGAAGAAAGAACAAGCATCTAACCTAAATAAAACATCATATAGGGAGAATTCAGAAGTAGTGTGGGCAAGCTGGAAAACACAAAATGAGTCCCAAGTAAACCTTAGAGGAGATAAAAAGAAGAAACTCCACCAACATCCAACTTTTCCCAGCAAAGAACTTGGGACACCAAAGACATGCTGTCAACTGGCCCTGAATAAGGAAGGGTGGTGGTATCAATGTTAGGACCCAGAAAGGAAGTGGAAGTGTAAACATAATACTAGAGAAAAGCGTAAATTGTGAGAAATGTGTTTAAAAATTATAATTGATTATTTTTATTATTATTGTCATTTTATGTGACAAAACCCTATTTTCCTGGTCTTTAATAATTACATCTGTACTTACAATAATTCTCTGATTAGACTGTTAAGATTTGAACTATATTGACAACAAAGCCTTGGCTTTGAATATCAGTTTTGTTTCCTTTATCACCCACAGCAAGATTTGGAGTGCAATAAAGTATATCCAAGACCACACTGAAAAATATTCATTTACATGTTGGCATAAAGTTGACAAATAAATGGTATTTGTACATATTCTCTGGATAACTGTATTTCTCTACTTGTACATCTGATAGCATCAACCAACAATGCCCTGTTTCTTATTGGGATACAAAGAAGAGGAAAGATCTGAAGATTCAAAAGTGTGTGTACGGAGTTCGAGAGCGTGGAAATTGGGAATGGCTGGATACATTTTAGAAGAGTCTACAAGGATGCAGAGGTAAAACAGGAGAGAGACAGACTAACAGGGCATTCAGGCAGGGAACTAGGAGCTATCAAACCAACATGAAAATAAACTAAATGGTGAGCTAAGAGGGCCTGAAGTGACATGGCTAGCTAAGAAAGTAATGGACAAGACAGAGAAGATGACAGTGAAATGGTCAAAGAAAAAAGGTTTGGAAACCAAAACAAAAAACCCAAGCTAGGAGCATGAGATTTAATGAAGAAACAAGATCAACATGAAAAAATCTAAGAAGATGGACCTGGAACTGTGTGGTACCTGAGAATAGTCTCATGGTACCTGAGAGTCACTGTGCCACCAAGTATTTGTTGAGTGTGTTGGCCAACACATCTATTCTTGTAGCCATCTCCTACCCTGCTTACTGAAACTGAGGCTGATGTTGCATTTATTATTTTATAAAATAACTGTGTATCTTTATTACTGATGTAGAATGGTTATCTTACTTCATGCATTTGGTACCTGGCATAAGTCCTATACTCTTCTCAAAAGACCACTACTGTGAGGGCCAAACAAGACTTGATAGAAATTCATAGAAAACATAACATTTTTCAAAAATACTCTGTTATCTTAAAAGAAACAAACACAAATCAAGCAAAAACTGAACATACAATTCAGCTGGCTGAAAATACATTTCAAAAGTTACTAGCAACAGAAAAACTGATCAAGTTCAATTAAAACTTTCCTTGGCAGCTCATAGAAGAAAAGGAGGGAGAGGAAAAAAATTAGAAAAGTGTTTTTCTACATTTAAACTTCCAGGAATATGCCAGTTTAGTTTTCTTCTATACTTATCAGAGTGTACATATATATATATATATACATATAATATATATAATATATATATAATATATATGTCACCATGCATGATCCTGTGACTGAGAAGTGTCACAGGATATATATATATATATATATATATATATGTTTCCTTCTATACTTATCAGAGTAACTATGTGCAAATAACACACAGCACCCTGGAACCAGCATGCTATATAGAGAGCTGATGCACAAAATAGACGCAATAGCAGATATGTTATATTGCTAAACAAAAATACTAAATGCTATCATGAGTTTTGTGAAGTATCAAATGTAATTGCATGAAAGAAAAAATAGATAAAATATTATAGATTATTTTCTTTTTTGCTCTTCTCATGTTATAAAAGCTACTTAGTCTCCAAATCTGCACAATGTTATGCAAGCAGCTGGATCACCTTTTTCAGTTTTCAATCCCTCTCACTTCTCTATCATGTTTCTAATTTTAGAACTGTAATGCAATAAATGTTTTCTCTAGGAGCAAATTAATCAGTCGATTGCAGAAAATACTATCAACTCCTTGGCAAATAACCCTATACATTCACAAACTCTTCAAAATAACAGATAAGGTAATTTTCTTTTCCATTGTATCTTCTATATTTTGTCAGAGGGATAAAATGGTGATGGGATTATATCTCTGCTCAGTTGCAAAGCCTAAATGTCAGTGAGACAAATTCTCCATATATTCTAAGCACTGAACTTCTGACTTTACTCACTTAACGTCCTCCCCCCTGCCCCCCCAATTAGATGCAATACAAAGAGCAATACAAACTTTCTTTGGATTACCTAATTAGTCAATGGTAATCAGCCAACCGGAAAATTAGAGTGCAATACAGACAGGACATGACTGTATTTTTATCTCCTGCTGTTTAGAATGGTTTGTTTGCATCTTAAAAGAGTGCCAACAGTGCTCAGCTTCAATTTGAATCTACTCTAACCTGAGTAGCTACAAGACTTCCTTAAATAGCCTGCAGGAACAGGAACTCTAATAGAAGCCCATATGTTTGTAACTACCTCCTTTAAAACTGCTATCCTTATTCTGGTGGTAAAACAGATCCAGTGCAAGGGTTCTGATGTCTTCATTTTGGAACTTCCTATAAATATATGTGATAAACAGATCCAGGGTATTTCCTGCTAAATATGTTTTACAGAGTATCTTCACAGAACACATCTGTGTGGATAGGGAAAAGACACGTGAAATAACGATAGCAGGCTGACTAGTTATATCAAAGGCATTAGCATTAGACATTACCATCCTTCCTGTTAGCATCCTGACACTTGACTTCAATATTGTGAACCAAGTAATGCTATGCCTTGCTTTGAAAATTTATAAATAATGGAAACATCCAGCTAAAACTTAAGTTTTTAAAGTCAGACAAACTATCACATGGATACAAACATCCTTTGTAAGCCTAAGAGAAAGCCAAATGCTATTATTTTACATTAGAAATATTTTAAGTTGTTGACATCCATTTACCAGTCAGCTGAACAGACATACTAGTTTCATTTTACCCTGAATTTCAGAGTAAGATACTGGCTTCACTAAAGGTCTTGAAGATTTTGGCACTGAGAAAAATGATATTTTAACTTCTGTGTTTTCTGTGTTTCCTATCAAATGAGAGCGAGGAGCATTTAGTAGCCAAAAAAAAAAAAAAAAAGAAGACAATGCCCAGTACTAAAATTAGGAAAATAAAGATGCCAAAAGCAAGAAAAAAAATTTAATTTTTTTTCTTTTTAACAGAAGAAACACAAATTTACTATATTGTGTTTAAAACTTCTTTCCCATCTTCATTTGTAGAAACACATAGCTTAATTTCTATAGTAAGTCTTTTAATGGAAGAACAAGCTCTCCAGTGACAGCGAAAGTAGGTGCTGGATGTCTGTGCATCACACTCACTGAAATAAGTATCATCAGGGGTTAAAAGCAGTACCAATTTAATTTCAAGTAGAAGATGGCCTCTTTGGTTAGTCTTTCAGAGCTAATTTGTTGATAAATTGCTGCTGTCACATCCTTTAAAGAGGTTGGTCATCTGAAATAATAGAATGACCTTATTATTCTTTCAGAAATTTTCCATTTAGAGACCAAAGGAAAATGCATCCTAGGTATATAAACAAATACTCAGGTATGTGTTCATATAAGTCTAACATCTATCAAAGTAAGGCAGCAAATTTTTACTAGAATTCTAAAATATTTTTAAAGCTTATAAAAGTTGCTTTCAATAAGACAGAAGAGTTTGATTTAACCTTGTACATTTTTATTGTGCATTTTTTTTCCAACTTACAGAAAGTTTTGACAAATTTATTTGGTTTAATTCAATTTTTCCTTCCCCCTTTCTCTTCTCAACTTCTCATTTCAGAAAGGTCTGATCTTTGAATTAGGCACTGTGGTACTTCATTCCCTTTGAACATTGATGTTGATGATTGTATTATTCTTGAAGCAGAAATGTCAGGTACTACCAAGAAATGGACTACTGTTCCTTGCAGTCAGGAACATTTTATCTGAGCCCTGGGCTCCTTATTCATGATGTTTTGTCAGAGAAGTACATTATGTTGCATTGCCCAAGTAATACTGCTTGTAAGTGGCTAAATATAAAGCCCATTCTATCTACATGCAGTGAGGGTTTCTGGATGAATCTGACTCAGAAACAGCCATGAGGTTGTTATACTCTTGAGTGAAAACACTGGTAATTTGAAAATAGAAAATAGGAAGAAACTGGGCACAATCATCCAGCTCTTGTGCTTACATACGACTACAGGCGAAACCCCCCAAAAATGTTCTCAGATGGTCCATGCTGTAAACTCTGTGACAGGAGGTGACTGAAAATGTGTCATCCTTGATATTATCATTTGTAACCACCATTGATATGACTTGCAGTTCAACCTCTGCAAGGCATACTAAATTAAAGCTAATAAATGTTTAATTCTCTCAATTCATAGGTTAAAAAGTATGGGTCACGTTGTGGGCTAACACAGGTGCCGAATGCTATTTTCTATCACCAAGTGAAACATGTAGCATGACCCACACGCAAATACCCTGATACAAAGTCAGAAATACCTCCACTCTGAAAAGGAAAGGTCTGATTCAAAGGAGCTATGGCAAAGTATCTTTAAAGCTCTATCCATTAACTTAATGACAATACAAGATACCTTGTTGATGGAAACACTAAAATGAGGATTTGGCTATGACTGCTAAATTCCTTACAGAATGAGATTGCTTGCACCAGAAGGTAAGGATTTCACTTCCCATATAGTGACTTTGTCCAAGCAACCTCATAACACTTCAGTTGTACACTTCCCTGTAGGCCTTATCTGCAAGTGCTACTCAGCAGGAAAACATATGGAAACCTTTTGAAAGAGAGTGTATACATTAAGAGAAAATCAGACCTTGCAATTCCCAATGAAACTGGGATTTCTTGCAGGAACTGACTCTTCCCTTGTCTTCTCTTCCTTTTCTTCCTTCATGTCTGCCTGCCAAAGGCCACATGGTTTCTGTCATCAGTTAGAGCTGGACTTCATTCTGCTTTTACCTTTGCTATACCCTGTGTAAGGCTAGGTTTGTTTCCAGCATTGTTGGTTACTGATGGATTCAGCTCCCAGAATTTGTAGATCTAAAAATCTGCATATTACCATACTGTAAGAATTTTAAGAGACAGGTATTGGATCACATTATTATGTCATGAGAAAAAGTTAAAATTTCTACATTCTTTTAATATTATCTCTTCCTCAATTAAGTAGCAGTATTTTTTAAGATAAGCTGAAATTTTTTTTCATCTTACTAAAGAAAATACATGCTATAATTAGTTTTTTTCTTACTTGCATATTAGCTTCATAATACTGTATTACAAAATTCTATACACATGTAAATTAGACGTAATTGGACTGGCTCATCAATCTGTTCCCCAATTACATAAGAAAAATACATTAACTGAATGTGATTTATGTATAAGGTACTTGTGAATGTTTGTGATGGAATTCATAAAATGCTCATTTGCATGTCCTAATTAGCAGTTTATTAATCTTAAATGCATACAGAAATTAACAGCATTTTAATCTTCTAAAATGCAGCTTTTTTTATCCTTTCATTAACAACCATCAGTCTTAGTATGAGACAACTTTTAATAGCTTATGGATACAGATTACAAGTGCCTATGTACATATAAAAATATGCACAGATCTTGTGAGCAATTTTGCCTTCCCTCCATCCTGAAGAATTTCCACAGGAGACAGTATGGCTTTGTGGAGTACGACTTTAATAAAATAAATGATGAAGCCTTTCCAAGTAGCTGTATATATTTATATATAGAGAGACTCTTTGCTAAGTGGTCTCATATTTTAAAGCACCACAGGGTAATTTTCCTTTTGGAACAGAGACTGATTACATGAAAGAATTTTTTTTTTTTTGCATCTTTCATTTCATGTTTATAAAATGTACACAATATATTTAACTGGAGAGGGGAGGCCACTTAATTAAATGTCCTAAAAGCCAAATACCAAACGTAATATATGTTGCATAACAGTGAAATTTTAAACAACATTGAGAAAGAATTTTATTCCATTTTTTTCTGAATCTCAGTTGAAAACAGAATAATAACAGCAAAGTACATGTTCAGCAAAGTATCAGGAGGGTGTGCTTTCTAATTTTAAACTGTAGTTACAGGTCATTGCTGATTGCTGGGCAATGACTCACAACTTTTGAATTCTTCAGATTGCAATTTGCTTTTGTAAATATGCTATTTTCTGCTCTGTCTTTTGCATTAAAAGTTTAATGCTTGTGATACTCTTTCTTTCTTCCCCTTGTTTAAAGTCAAGTGCAGACCAAAAACCCATCTAATTTACTTATATATTGAGCTGTACCACTTGCAAACTACAAACAACATACAGCAAGAAACAAATATATGAGTCTTTGGACAAGAATCTAGATCCATTATTACTGTGCAATGGGTCTTCACTTATTGTAAAGTCACATAATATCCCTAGGGAGGAAGACTAAGGTCATGGCAGTGGCACTGATAACATTGGTTCCTTCTGTAGTGTCATTCTTAGTGGAGTACCAAAAGGACAAGCTAAAAAAGCATTTTCCTGTACTTTAGGCAGGGGAGAAATAATCTTGCCTTTTTTTCTTCAGCTCCTGCTTATTTATCAGTCTGAGCTGATGCTAGTCATCCTGTAGTGACAGTGGAAGGTGGACACTTCTCAGTCACAGGATCATGCACGGTGACATATGCCCACAGCTCCTAGACTTGCTGTTTTTATTGAGGTCCTTGTTTTAGACTGTTACACACAGATCTCACTTCCATTAAGAATCCAGCACAGTGACCGCAGTGACCAAGGAACAACAACAGTGCCTTTAGACAGAACTCTATAAAGGATCCCTTGTGCAAGCTGCACCATTGTTCTACTTCAAGAAACTACAGGAGAGAGGCCCCTGTTGCATCCTTCATTTAAAAAATATATATTCAAAGCATAAGTGTTTTCTACAGCTCTGTTGTTCAAAATACTTTACAAAAATGAAGACTTAGAAATATCTGTAATCTCTGGGTATGAAAACAATAAAAACAATTTCAAACCCAAGATGCTATTATGTATGTGTCTCATTTTAGGTATTTCACATACAATGTCCTATGGGTGATGGGAAGAGAAGGAAGCTCTAATTTCAGAAACTCCTAGCCTTTTAATCTGGAAATTAGGTTCTTTTAAAGTGATACATCAAAAATAGAGGTCCTAAAAATCACAAGTTATTTTAACAAATATTGCATGAAACTTTATGTGATCTGAAGATGAAACACTCCCAGAAATAGAACCTTGGACTTTTGGCTCCCAGTCCAAAGCAAAGCTGAGAAATTCAGTGTAATGCAGAGCAAATTAAAAAAAAAAACAAACCCAACAAAAAACAACAAAAGAAGGAGGTGGTGTCCTTGAAATCAGAATATTCTTTTATCAGTGCTTTGGAAAGAAAGGCTTCAAGAAGTAAAAGTCATGTCACACTGTACATAAAAAGAGAAATTTCTTGTTCTGAGTTAAGATATTCTACTCAGTTTTATCCTTTCACCTTTAAAATACATTGTGCTTACATATAGAATATTCATTTGCATGATTAGTGTTTACATTATAAATGCCTGGAAACACAGAAATATTATTTAAAGTACACACTGGTGCAACATCTGAGATTGAACGTTCTGGTTCAGTTTATAATAAATAGATACCAGCCAGATGAGATGCAAATGGTGAAAATGGTACTGAATTTTAGACTGAAGGATATTTAAAAAATGAGTATGAATAACAAATTGAACTTGTGATTTAAGTCCAGCTCTCCTGACAAAATAATATGAGTATACAAATGTTAATCCATGCATAATGCATCCTCTTGACTACAATTGACTAAATTTCATGTAGAAATGATTAAATATATTTGTCTATTGCATGCACAGACTAACATCCAGTCCATTTTACCTTGCCTGCATTTGTATTCTATTGCCTGATCAACGTAGAATTAAATCAAAATAGCATTTTCTAATGCTATTTTAGTTTGACTAAGTGCTTTGCTTGTCTACCATTTGGAATTGTAATATGCAATAAGACAAAGTAAATGCAATTCATGAAGTTTTAAAATTTGCCAGAGATATACATGAGACACAAAGTAATTTATCAGTCTGAAATTAATAGTTTCGGATGTGTATTGTCTCTGAGGTAGCAATCCATAACTAAATCCTTTGGCAGTTATCCATCAGGAAATGTAACATTGTCTAAACATTTAAAAGTGCAATCATATCTCATTTGGTGCAATATTGTAAGCTCACAGGGATATTGTACTCATTAAATTGAACATAAGAGAGGCAAATGAAAAAAAGCCAGTCTGTGCTACCCAGCTTCTTCAGATGATTACATCTGATACAGAAAGTGCCTACCTTGATTTCTAAAGATGTATGGTAACCTTCTATTTACCACGCCAATAAAAATAACATCCATCTTGGTTTCAGAGTATACCTATTATCCTTGTGCTAATTTTTGATCTGTGTGAGTTTGCTGCA
Source organism: Corvus moneduloides (assembly GCF_009650955.1). Classification (NCBI taxonomy): domain Eukaryota; kingdom Metazoa; phylum Chordata; class Aves; order Passeriformes; family Corvidae; genus Corvus; species Corvus moneduloides. The sequence continues at coordinate 32,188,627 of NC_045476.1, read as the reverse complement.
TCTTCAGCTTGCCTTGAAAGAAACAGAATCTTGAGGCAAAGCTTGAACTGAATACAAAATCAAAGATTTCACTTAATTTTACACTGATAATTTTTCATCTATCATTTTGTTTCATAAACATTTCAGGAACTCACTCATAACTTTTACCTTTTAAAAGGACAGAAAATGAAAAAAATTCTGTCTAGTCCAAAACTTAAAACAAAAATCATTGGTATTAACCAATCAAAGCTGGAAATCAACCTTTGACTAGACCATAATATTATATACATACATACATATATATATATATGGAGTGTGTGTGGATTAACCATTCATAATTTTGATTTCTCATTAAAATTAAAACAGAGGAAGCAGAAAATAGATACTAAATCAAATCAAACTTAGTAAGATTCTAGTGGTTTTCTTAAAGGATTTATCCTTGCAATGGAAGATGGAGTCACACTTTTTGCAAGGTGAACAGAAATGATGAGGATATCTTGGGAGTTTGGGAATCACCACTTAGAAACCTTTAGGTTTTGCAACATTTGCTGGTTATGTCTGAGTTAAATGTTCTGTGCTTATCCCTGTAAACTAGCACAAAGCAAAGAGCTGAGTACAGACGAGATTCTTTTGACCTGAGTGCATTTGCTATATGACTTGGATGGAGATTTTTCATTTCCTGCATAATTCACCATAAGCCAGATGATCCCCCAAAGCTCATTCATTCATTACGCTCGAAAAAGCAATAATAAAAAAAAGAAGATAAAAAGAAAAATATTGAGTTGATTATGAATAAAAAAATAGAGATTTTTCACTCAGAATTGCAAGTTGTGTTGACAGGCACGTACACTGCCTTATAACAGCAGGAATAAGAACAGTTAATTTCTATTTGCTTAAAAACTTCAGCACCAACATAAAAAGCGACGGAAATCTCAATACCTCCTATGCTTCCTATGGATGTTTCAAGCTGTAAGAAACGCAACCCACTAATTTCAGACTTATCCTCAAAGTATGAATAAAGAAACCCTTCTCCCTGTCTTGTGTTAGCAAACACTCCCCTCCCCGTGCTAGAATCCTGCACAGCACTTAGTTACAAGATACTGTCTGAGGTACAGTTTCTGCCGCAGGAAAATGCAAAACACAAAAGTCTTAAACGTCTAATCATGAGCATGGCCTACTGCCATAAGGCTCAGGAAGTATCAGTGAAACATTTTAGCTGCAGCAGACCTAGGACTGCTCTTGATGCACTGTCCATGGGGCCCAAGGTCACAGAGGGAAGGGCAGAGCCCAGTTTAACAAGCCAGCTGTGTAACTAGTCATCCACGAGGCCATATTCTCCAATACTGAAGACCAAATGAATCCTTATTGTGGGCTGGACCCGATGGCCTCCAGACATCCCTTAAGAATAATGAAATTATTGTGTGATTCTAATTACAACTTCTGGAGTAGTAACAACATACACTCTAAACTTGATTAACTGCTACAACCCAGTAATAAAAACTGTACTAATAATCCAAGTCCAAGCATCTTCTCCACTGTGGTTTAAAGTTTCCAGGCTTATGGTGACAGCCCAGAATGATTATTAAACCTGAGAAAATGTTAATATTAATTAGATAGTATTGAATTAAAAGATTAAAAGTTTAAAATAATAGAAAAGTTAAAAGAAAAACGAAAGCTGTCATTTCAACAAGAACTACAGCAGACTTATCCCAAGCCCCCAGCCTCAGAGAGAACCAGAAGTGAACATTCCTGGACTTTCAGGTTCTGCATCTAAGCCAGAAATCTTGGAATACATCTGGACTGCCTCACCTTTTAATCTAGTTTCCTTCCCCTGGAATACTGATCATTGTGTGAAAGGTTCTAATTTGTGAAATTCCTTCACTCACATACAGATTAAAGAATCACCTTCTATAAATTAGAAAATATCAAAGCATCTCTGAATTCTTTCTGTTTGCAGGAACTAAACTTGCTATAGATTTTGATATTTTTCTCTTACTGAAATCCACCTAATCTATCTGAATGTCTCAATCTACTAGATGGGTAGATCTGAATAGCTAAGTACCAAGGACACTATGTGATACAAAAATGCTTATGAAACTGAAGACAGGTGTTATATAGTAACGATCAGGACCATGTGCATGAATGTATGACAATGGTAAGCAAGAAAGCCAGTATGGGAAGCAACAGGTTTTTGCCTAACCTGTCTCTCAAAGGCTGAAGAAAAGTGAAACAGAGAGATGGGAAGGTAAGCTTTCCAGAATTGCTCTAAGAAAATTGTGCTAGGCAGTAAGAAATACTTGCCTGTCCCAATCTCAAGAAGATGAATGGTTTAGGACAACTGAGATGGGATATCACATTTAAGCTGTCGAACTACAAAGGCACGGGACAACTTCCTTCTCAGGCCAGTACGGTAATTGAACCTTGAGAGCATCCATGTGGACCAACTATATGGACAATCATATCTTTTGGAGATTGAGCCCATGTGGTAAACACTGATACATGGTATTCTTTTCAAAGCTTGTACTAAGGGATCTCTTCTACCACATTCATATTCCAAGAATAATAGCTTTTAATCAGCTCTTATTCTAAGGTTCCATTTATCTCATATGTTTATTGAAATCTATTAAGGGACAAATTATGACAACAAAATATTAACAGGTTTTACAGACACCTACAGAATGGTATAATATAGGTAATATCAAACTTCCAGATACAGTATTGCAGACACCAAGGAAGAATCTTGGTTTTTGTATGGTTTGCTCTGTTTACTCACTGTTCTAACTCATGCTTGACTTAAAAGCACACTGTAAATTCGTTCCCCTAAAAATTACAGTCCCTGCCTGAAAATATTTCCATTCTTTCTTCTAGGCCAAAAATAGTAAAAGTGATTTTTTTAGCAACACTTTTTCAATTCTGTTATAATAGAAAACACTTTGACATATTAAATCATGAGTCTTTTAAGTAAAATTTTATAGTGTGATCACTCAAGGGGATATTTCATAAAACAATAAATGACAATGCAAATGGGTCACTTTAATGTCTTTCGTTGTTTTACTGAGTAGTTACACCTTCTGTAGCTGGATTTTGAAATAATAATGAACTTTTAAGAAAATAGTGAAGTTCAAGGTTATTGCAGAGATTCAGTACCATTTTGTGCTTGAATGAAGTTCATTGAGCCAGCTGGTGGAAACATCTCTGAAGACTCATCTGTACTAGTCTCCTGATTATAATGCTTGTTTTATTTTTCAGAAAAAGAAAGCATTGCATGAAGCTCCAGAAATTCAGCCACTCTCTCTTGCATATAGCATTCAGACTTATAGTGTGAACCTGCCTTGCTTTCCCATTCTGTAAAAATTGGCCTTGGTGATTGGGTTTCATAGAGTTGGCCGTTGCCCAGGCAGGCTCTTAGTAACAGTTGATGTAATACTCAGTGTGCACACTTACTAATAGTTGAGGCAGTTCTTTCCAGGCATGCAGCACAGTCAAACACATGCAAATGTATTTTTTGTGGAGGGACAATACAGCCACGTTCAAGGTGTGACAAATCGGGTTTGGCATCAGGCACCACTTCTGCATTTCAACCGCAGTGAACCCAAGTTTCCTTTCCAGAGGAGTTGACATATGCCTAGCCTAAGTACACACCGGTACCTGGGCTTATTAACCCAGGTTTAAGAGCAAATTCAAGAGGAAGCTACTGTGACTGCCACCCCAGAGACCACTTGCTGCATGCTAAATTCTATCACTCCTTGCAAAAGTCCTCAAGTATTCCTGCCAAAAAATTATTTACACTTACAGTTATAAGTAAGGAGAACAGAACCTGGCTCCAGATAGGCATTTATGAGGTATTCATCACCTCAAAAGAGGACATAATTGGATTACCTTGTGGGCAATTTCTCATTTCTTTATTTTTCAAAACTTAGGAACAAGTGCAATTGAAGCACTATTTTAGAAGAAGAAAAAAAACGGATAAATCTTGCAGGTGGGCATTTATGTCCTTTTTCTTGTACGTAATAAAATCTTTGTCATTCTAACCACCCTTTAAATTTAATTTAAAATGGCAACATATGGCTGTTTACAGAGATCTAATTAGTCCCTGTCCCTAAATATGCTTTTACACTTCAAAATATTAAAATTGAAATGCAAATTGTAGCATGCAGATGAGAATTAAGGAGAAATTATTTCTATTAAACTGCCTGAAGACAGCCAAATCCTCCTCCCATCTTTCACCCTCCCCTTCAGTTTAGCCAAAAGGTATATTGAATAAAGATGATATTAATGTCAAACCACCCCCTTGTTTCCTTCTGAAGCCTTCTTTATGCATATACTTCATCATCAAAACATGAACTATCTACAACATCTGTAACAACAAGAGAGGATGAAAAATAAAAAAATCCAACAGTTCACCTGCTCAGGTCTGGAAGGCCTCCAATCCTGCACACAAAATGTTTTCTGTACACATTTATAACAATAAGGTTAGCAACATTCAAATCCCTTACATATGGCTGGCTATCTGCATGGAATACTGTGTGTGACCTTCCAAAGGACAGAAACTGCTGTGTTAAACCACTTAACGGTCTCCTATGGTCTGTTCCTCTGGTCTATAGCAATGGCTAACACCAGATGTTTTGGAAAAAACTGTGGAAAGTGATAAAAGCGATTATGTATTTCTGCACAGCAGTGAGATATTATTCATAACCACAGATGATGCTTGCACTATGTTATAACATAATGTAGCAGAATATAAGTTCTACTTTAGCTAGTACAACTGCTGACAGCTTTTATTCATGCTATTTAAATGACCAAACCCCTGTCTCATTGCAGAAGCATGCTGCTTCTATATGAACTCAAGGTCTATTTCCCTATAAGTCAGTAATATGTTTTCTGGGAAATATCAAATTACCATCACAAAAGTGCTACTTCTTTTTCTTCTATATGTAGGAAAAAAAAAAAGAAGCTTACATGAAGCAATTAAAAGCATCACTGAGATTTGCCGTAGTAGTCAACTCACTCTGCCATTAACCTATAAAAACAAATATCTATATTTGGGATGACAGAAGCTTCTCAAGGCTAAAGAGGAGATTATTCAAGCTGAAGATGTTCCATTTTAAACAAAAAGTAGTGAAAACGAATATACAAATGCACGTGTATAACAAATGTAAGAATACAATCAGATTGAAATTACACACAGACACAAAGGCCACCTCTATGTTCCTGGCTTCTCTTCTGTCTGAAGAGAAATAGCTGCTGTCAAAGAGTGGTAATGAAGTCTCCAAGATTCATTGTTCTGGGAGATGTCAATCCAGATATGGACAGTGCCTCTAATGCTTTCAATTAGCTTGTGTCCATCATGAGAATCACAGGATTACTCAAGGTGCTGTTAATCTGGTTTGTATGCAGATATAATGGATTTAATAATTAGATTCTTCCTCCACCTTCTAAATGGAAGTTAAAGCTCTTTCACCTGTCTAAAAGGTGATGTCTAATGAGCAATGACATGGATCCAGCAAGTTACCAAAACACTTTGAATATTCCACCACTAGTTGATGATTTGGAGAGAAGATAAATTACTTCCAAAGCTGTTTATGCATTTCTTCTAATGCCTGGATCTTCATAACTGCTTTATCAAGAAAGTAACTTAAGGAATTTTAGTTACATCTGGCATAATGTTAGGTAGACAGGGTGCCAGGGAGGAAAAATCCTTTGTGGAAACAACATGGTGTTCACTTGATGATCTCAAGGGTCTGTTTCAACCTAAATATCTCTATGACTCTATGAAAATCAAAAAAAGTGCAGATATTTCCAAACTCTCTCTGTTGTCAGTCAGTCTATTGCTTCCCAGTTTAGAAACTATGAGCTTAGGAAGGTGCACTTCATATGACATTTCCCTGATAAGAACAAATGAGTCTGCAAGAAAGGACTGCCTTGCACCTTGACAGAGTTTTGCCACTAGTGTTCTTGCCTAGAAATGAGATAAGGGATGTGAGGTAGAATGTCCCCAGTTGCTGCAGGGCCGTTCCCGTGACCTGGCTGTTGGACAGATATGTGACATACCTAATAAAACACAAGAAAGAGATTCCTGTGAAAAAGCAACAACACATAGCGTCAGCCAGCTAGAAATATCTTGGTTGATCTGTAATGAAAGAAAACACAATAATAGAAGTGCAAACACTAACAGAAATCACATTGGAAATATGTTGATGAAATTAGTAATTAGATCTTGCATGTGGTTTTTTTTAATAACAGATAAAAAATACATTTCTAAAGAGTACAGTCTCACCAACATCAGTCTTGTAGAAGCAGGAAAAAAAGTGAAAACCCATGATTGGTACCCAGTAGCATACTGTGAACCAGTGGCAGGGCTGAAAGTGGAAATCCCTATCATCCAATTCCTGCATTTATTCTATAGTCATTATACATTCAAGCTCCCTAGCCAGGATGTAAGCCATCCTTTAAATGAAAGAAAAAGGAAGGTCTCTCTATAAAAGAAACCATATATTTTCTTAGAAGATGAAAGATTTAAACAATTTCACAGACAAATTATGATAAAAGATTGCATATGAAATCATGATCCTTATCTGAACTGTAATTTCCCTTAAATCACAAAACAAAATACCCTCTCAGAGGAGAAACGAAACAGTACAAAGATTCCTGATTGGTATGCAAATGCTGTTGGCTTCATATACCAATATAGAACTACTTTAAAGAGGTGTTTCCACTCAACAAGCATAAGTAATCAAAACTCTCTTTTCCTTCTGCCTTTGCTCTCTGGTTCCTACTCTGGGCTTGATATCTACTTTTACTTCTTGATTTATCTAGGTGTGTGTGGGTTGCTTCTTATTGAAAAGGGAAAAAAATGTACATATAGTTACCAGGAATGTTTTACTTCATCAAACTAAGTCTCGTCATGTTAGTAATACAGTCAGTTCTAGTTAGCAGAGGCTTTTTTTTTTTTGCTTCTTTTCATCAACATCAGGCATTTTTAAATGTTGTAGAGAATTCTGTACTCTTGGGTACAGGAAAATAGAAATAATGATTCATTCAGCATGTATTGAAAAGAATAAGTTATGTCACTGAGGGATTAATTTGTATAATACCTTTAATTTCGTAAAGATCTTGTTGTGACTTGACCCTATATGCTGAGTGCAGAGGGTGAAACATTCCCAGGACTGCCTATACACAGCTTTATATCTTTGCTTTGAGGGACAGAGGTAAATGAAAATCAGCTTGAGCACTGCCTTCACTGTCTAAACAACTGAGCAAACCTTGAGTGCTACTTTGGCTTCCTTTCAAAATTCAGCTGAATAAACTCAGCTGCGTGTGGTGACAGGCTAAGACTAATCTCTTTAGGAAACATCCCCATCACTGGCTCCTCTAGCACACTGCATGCAGCATGTTTAACCCATGAGGGACAAAACTCACATGGAGGCACTGCCTGCTACAGATGGATAATCTAGTCCTTCAGGGAGTTAATGTTGCTCATCCAAAGCCTGAATTTTTTCAAGCTATCTGTATAGCTTCACACAGCTGCGACACGCTTAATTTTATTAGGAATTTAATAATTCAACATACTTGGTGATGTACAATCCTAGAGACCAACAAATGTGCTTGACTAAATGATTTTAAAATGCATAAAGCAAAGTTACAATTCATGTAATCAAGGAATTTTGGCCACATGCATCCTCCAAAGAGATTTTAAAATCCACGAAAAGACAAAAACCAAAACCCAAGGATTTTAAAGAAATCTAAACTCTTCATGTTTCTGAGTAGGTTCAGCTTTACCACCCTTATGTTGGTATCTATCCTTATTATAGGCTTTCATGCAAAATGCCAGTACACCATAAATTCTTCATAAATATCGGAACTGTAATTATATATGCTACATTCCTGACAATTTGCTTGTATTTTGACATGAAAACACCATGCTATCAAACAACTCTCACTCTATCCCCCTTTGTAGTCCAGTGTGATGGGTATTTGTTTAAAAAAATTAGCCAGCTGGAAAGACAGATTGATGGGGATTGAACTACCCATGAAGAGAAAATCATTGAGTTTGAAGGCCTTTTTAGAAAGCATACATCTGTTCAATTTGTCTTCTGTTAAAGCACACAGAAGAGTATCAGAGCTGCATCATCATAACCTACAACTCATACATTGATGCCAAAGTAACAAAGGATGCTAGATGAAGAGAATCACCTTTGACATTTCATCAAGAGTGCTACGTCCAGATGAAAAATAATGCTGCTAATACTTTTTAAATTTTGCTGTGAATATCTCAATAAAAACCTCTCTGGTCTATTTGCAGATAAATACTACTACATCTTTTATGAGCGTGACTGATGGATCTATAAGGTTAAGGCCATTTTTTTCAGTGATCTATAGTTTCAGGTGCTCTTTTTGTGTGCTCAGGCTACAGCTCTCAATCAGCTTCTGAAAATTACATCAAAAAAACCTCAGTAGCATTGTGTACTATTCAATCAGAAAAAGCAGTCTGCATCCCACTCATTAATTCTAAAATTCAGCTTATAATTAGTATTTTAGAAATACATGTATAATATAAATAGGGAAATAAATTTCTACCAATATATTTGTTCATGAACACACAGACGCTTTAACAGAAAACATTATCATGAGATAACCAACTCAAACAACCGAAGTGAATTCAGAAAAAAGAGTAGACACGTATATACCCCCTACATTACATTTAGATGAAGTATTTTCACCTACAGCTGGTGCATATGCCAGATGAGCTTCCTCATTGGCAAGTTATTCTACTGCAATTTTTTTTATTATCTCAAAGTCAAGGTTCCAGAGCAGTTACCAAATTTGATTATGTGGTCTGTTTTCAAGGAACTAATTTCTCACTGAGAGGCATAGCATGGTCATTGGAAATTACTCCATGATCTCACTGAATGATCATAGGTGGTGAGAGCTGAGACCAGAGTTCGAAGACGTCACAGAAGTGTTTGTGCTTTAAGGCACTAGTCCAAAAAGAGTTTCATGTCCCTCTACCTGGCTAATCCTTCCCACATGGAAATGAAATCCTACTTAGTGCATGCAAGGAAAGGGCCACAGACTGGAAAAGTTGTTGATATGCTCTGGAAATCCAGTTATGAGCAGAGACCTCTACCAGAAAATATGCTCGGATGAGTCAATTGCTCTCTTTTCCTGATGCAGCTGAATAAAGCAGGGTCTGGATTCAATCTGTCCCTCCTCCAGATGTCTCTATCAACTGCCATAAAAGTATTTTTATGTCTGAGGATTGCACACAAAATGTTGTACCCACTGAAGAATATCTAAGAGGAGACTTTGACAAAGTCTTGGTCAGCCTTGACTTGAATCTTGGACTCTTAGATTCCTCATTTCAGAAGCTTTCCCATGAAGCAGTAGCATACTCAATTAAAGGAAATGGTAGAAAACCAGCTCTCCTTGTTTTGAATCTTTTGATGTTGAAACACTCCCTTCCAACTTTTGTTTGCTACAACTTCTAAGTAGGAAAAAGCAAGATGAAGACAAAACTGTGTAATTACGTAGAGTCAATGACAGATGTTGCAAATTGTGATAGAAGCAAAAGAAATAAAGGGTTAATGGCAATTACAGTAATAACAGAAATAACAGCAACCAAGTCAGGTAAGCTAGGCAACTAGAGCAGCAATAAGGAAAAAAGAGAGAGTTACAATTATCTTAGGAGTTTTTTCTCTTCTCTCTAAACATATGTTCATGAAACAACAATTTAACCTCCAAGCATTTGAATCAAAGTCTTGTAATAGTAACAATTCATAAATATTACTTAACCAAAGCAAATTATGCACAGAAGGAATTATGCAAACCTGAAGTAATTTGTTGGGACTAGATCCCCTAGTCAGGAGCTGTATTAGTCTTTTTCATCAGAAATCTTTTCCATCTGTTTGATGTTAATACATCTTCTCACCTCAATGTCACTACTATGGATAAGCTAAGCTTGGCTCAAAAAGGCGAAATAACCAACATGGTTTATGAGTGACGTGTTCAAGCATTCTGTGCACTAAGTTGAAAATACAAATGAAAAATTAAATTAAACAGCTCAATGTACCGAGGTGAAAAGATATTATGTTACATGTTGGGAGAGGTGGTTCCATAGGAGTTCTATACATTCATTCACTAACTCCCCCTATTTTTTACTTTAACATCTTCCTAATTGTTCTGGTTCTGTTGTCAAAATCTGTTCTGTTTTCATTGAACTCTCTATCCTCAGCTGTATCTTCTCTTAAGATGAGACAGCTGTAAGTACTTGCACTCTCTTTTCTGCCTCTCCTTGGGGCAAGTATATGAGGGTAGAACTATCACAGTATATTTAAGGATTCACACTCTACTGATAACGATAGTTAATTAGTGGAGGTGCCAAAAACAAAGAAAAGAAAAAGGACAAATTAAGTCAACAATAATTAAGGCAGAATATAATTACAGTACTAATTAGAATAGTTTTCCAGGAGGAATGGATAATTTAAATATGAGCAAAACACAATAATGAAAGACTCTGCTGCCTCAACATCTCTTTTACTTTCTAGTACTCTGAGAATAGAACTGATAATATCACCAGATTTTTTCCCTATCTATAATTCCAAATACTGTGTTGTAATTTTATCATTTATTTGAAGAATGCTCTTTCATGACATTACCAATCTTCCTTTCAGCTTAAATCCCAGGACTACTTATTTTCAAAATAGAAAGGGTGTTGTTTTTTAAAATTTTTCCTTGAGAGTGCCCCAAAAAATAACTAAAAGCCAAGTAAGTTATTAGCTCCTACATTAAACAGTTCTTAATTAATTTACTAAAATATTTGTACACTTCTTAGCTTTAGTGAATATTTCTAGGGCAACAATAGCAAACAACATAGAACAACTATTTGTACAAAGGAATAAGTCAAGGCTACTTTGAATAACTCTGATACCTTGCATTTTCACCCCCCCCCCCCCCAATCTGCATGTTGTGCTACCATAAACTTAGTGTCTTCTGAGTGAAATCAATTAAAGATGTTACATAAAGGTGTGGTACTGTTTTCACCATCAGTATGGAGAGACCTTCAGTCTTCCCACAGAATGCAGGTAATTAAGTAATTGAAAAGCTGAAATTCAGGTATTCTCACAGAATTTTTCTCCCTCAGATATTTTATTCTCATGATCAACCAAACAAAGTAATTAAAAAATCCATTTTTCAATATAATGTATTTAAGAAGAATTAAAGAAATACAGTATTACCATAAGGAATCTAAATGGAAAAGCTGCAAAAATATTGATCTGAGAACTAACAAAATATTCAGTTAATTTTTGAACATGTGCAAATGGGACAAAAATATCTGTTTCAAGATTGGCAGATTTTTAAAATTAGGCTGAAAACAGAAGCAACAAGCTAACTTGCTTGGTCTTGAGATCAAAAAAAATAAATCTATCCTAAACCAGAAAGCCCTTGCCATAATCTTCTATGTCCTCACAATATGGAAAACTAAACAATTCTGCAAATTTAATCTATAATTGTTTTAAGACAGATTTACTTACTGAATTGCCCATATGGAAAAGGGAAACGCAATCTCTAATTATGACGACAGAAGAACTGAAATTCTACTGTATGTGTTTAATTAAAGCCTATGGTTCATCTGAAGATAATTTTTTCTCAAAATTCATAATGATGGCATTAGCAAGTTACTAAAAATGAAAATTAATTGAGAATATTATGTTTAGTAGGGTTATGGGGTTGATTAATAATTTCTAATTATTTTCTGGGTAACGCTCTGCTGCAGTTGTGGCTGTTGCTCTGCATATATTCGTCAGCTGTGTGTTTGGTTTTGACCAACTGCTATTTCCCATCTCCAATAATTCAGTATTTGTGTGAATAAAAAATCAGACAAATCAGTCTTCTGATGATAAACACCTTCTGGGCAGGTAAAGGCTATGCTTAGTGAAGGAAAAGAGAAAGAAAACAAGAATGCAAAGGAAATCACTCCTGATCCCTTCCAAGCAGACCGATGCCCAGCCACTTTCCAAGCAACTGTTAACTTGGATGGCACACCCCACATTTTCTTCCTCTACCCCACAGTCTTTAGGCATGATGCTTTATGCTATGGGATATGCCCTTGGTCATTTAAGGAATACATTTCAACATATGTAAGTCCCTGAAGGGAGGGCGCAAAGAAGAGAGACCCAGGCTCTTTCCAGTAGCGCCACAGTAGTTTCCAGTAGTGGCACAGGACCAGAGGCAAGGGGACACACTGAAACAGGACATTCGCCCTCAACATCTGTTGAATGAAATTCTGTTTCATTGTGTGCATGACTGAGCACTGGCACAGGTTGCCCAGGGAGGCTGGGGAGTCTCCCATGTTGGAGACTTCCAAAAAGCCACCTAGAAATCGCCCCGGGCAACTAGTTCCTTACCTGAGCAGGTGGTTAGGACCAGGTGACCTCCAGGGGTCCCTTCCAACCCTTTTGTGATACTATGATTTTATGAATATTTACATTTCCCCATCATATTTTTTATTCTTGGTTTCAATCCCTTAACTGATATTTTTTTGAATCCACCATAAAAACATAATTCCCCAAATTTGCAGTGCTTATTGAAAGCATAATTATATCTCTAAGCACTGTCATGTATATCACAATTTTTCTTTTTGTACAGCATGCCTTTTTCTCTTCCAAAGAAATGATGAACACCATTCTGCCAACGTGTACTGATCTGAGGCAGTGATATTGCTCACTGATCATTGCTTCACTTAGTATCTCATATCTTGTAATTTTCCCATAAATTACCTGAAGATGTGCTTTATGTTAATGCACACTTCAGTAGCAATCAACCATTTGCATGAACCCATGTAAAGACCATCATACCAATGCTTTTCACACTATCATTAACATAAATTGCAACCTTCCTGATATGAGTTCTTATTTACAGCTGACAGAATGGAGGAATTAGCTATATGTAGAGCCATTCCTGATGTAAATCTCCATGTTTAATACTGTTTAAAAAACATTTTCCAGGCAAAGTATGATGACCTGTGGCTCTGGGCCAGCAGCAAATTCAAACAATAAACTAGAAATATACTATAAAATAAATTGGAAGGTAAAACACTTTAACACAAATAGTGAAATATCTGTAATGTGAAAGAATCTTTTTAACTACCATACATTTAATATTGTACTGATCAGATTGAAATATATTACCTCTTGTTTATAGAAATATTCTTCTAAACTCACCAAATATCAGAGCAAGCAAAATAACAGATTTCCTCTCATCCTTATTACATATATTAGGATATGAAATCACTTCAATTTCCAAATTTGAAAAATAAGTTGCAAGCAAAATTTAGTCCCTGGCCCTTAAAAGTCAATCAAGTTCCCATTAAACTTGATGAAAAGACAATTAATTGGCAAATAAACAAGCTCTGTACTTTTTTACTTAGTGTAAAAAGCCAGAAAGTTATCAAATGACAGTGATATTTCTAGATGACTGCAGGATGAGGATGGTTGTGCTTGTACAATACTGGAAATCATTTTCCTCTGAAATGTGGTACAATTCTGTATGTCTTATTGACAAAAATATCCTGTATAAATCATATAATAAAATATAACTGTAGTAATTTCACCTGGCAATTAACTTGATAAAAATAAATGACAATAAAAATTGCTAGATTCTTTAATAATTCTGATAAATGTTGTCCATCTTACAAATAAATAAAAATCAAGTAGAAACTTTGCAAATGCACTAACTCAGCACAAGTCTGACAATTTTGGTGTCAAAACGTCTTTCTTTTCTCAAAACATGGCTTTTAGCTAAAGAAACTGTTCATTGTCAAACTCAGCACAACGTTAAGACCAAAAACAACTGAAGGACAAAAAGAACCCATAAAAACTGAATTATTGTTTTATATTTTCAAAAAAATAATACAGTTATTAATCTATATTGCTTAGTTGTAAAATGTGAAACATATAATAACTTGACCTGAAGAAGCTGATCTTTTAAAACTAGATTTTAAAAAATATTTGTTCTTTTTTTCTTATTCTCCCCAGCATTCAGCCAAGCAAAAATAAATTGCTCACACAACCCTGTATCAGCTGTTGTAGGAGACTGCTGGCCATTTGATAGGTGCCGGGTGATTACATTACATTCAGCATGTGACCAGGACAAAGTAGCCTGAGACTTTCAATTCATCTTGATAGCTGAGCAGGCACACAGTAAAAATACTTTTCAAGCACTACTGTTTTGCACAGGATCCAAAGCAGTCAGACCTGATTGTAGAACTCTGAATTGCAATATTTTCAAAATTTTCTATACATGATAGTTTTCAATTAATAAAACCAATTGTATTGCTAACCTTCCAGCTGCTTTATTCTCTTCATTCACAGGTTTTGAATTAATTTGGAACACGTATTTAAATTAGAGTTAATACTTGATCAAATGTACTTGGTTGAAACCTGTGAGGAGACTCTTGGAAAGTAACTTCTTGGACTGTGCTTCCTTTTAAACTTTTATTTAGATAATTTCATATCAGAGAGTGAAAAGCGTACTGACCTCAAGAGCTTATGAAGAGATTTTTTAGTGCATCCCAAAACCAGAATTCAAGAGTTGATAACTATTTAAGGGGCTAGTTCAATTTCAAAGCCACTTTAGATTAGGACATATTTCTACAAGTTCTATGTTCATCAAAGCCAATGTGTATTTAATGTACCATAGAAATCCTGTGACGTTTTGGTGAAACTGGAAAGCACATAGTTCGAAAATGCTTTTGAATGAAAGCAAAAGCAGCTATATTTTGCCTAACAGTCCAGGACATGTCCAGACACTCAAAGCCATTTTGTTATTTTTTGACCTACAACTTGCTCTATATTTTCGAAAGGCTTCATTTTTAAAACACAGGAAATCTCATTAAAGTCATTCAGAACCTGAAAACAGCTTGTGTGGCAAATTGAATTTTCATTATTCTACTGACCTCGAGGAAGTTACACTAGATGTGACTTTATTCAACTTAGAACTTTGCAGTACTGTCAAATTTTTCCAACTGCATAAAGCTATTCAACCATTTTTAATATTCCACATTTTTATTATTCTGCACCACCGCCACACTTTCTACAGTCCTTCCACGGCACTCATATTTTAATTTCCCCAAGACAAGCTAATATTAGCACAATAGTTTCAATTAAAATAGCTCCAATTTGAGAACAAAGAAATAAGGGTCAACAATGATCCCCTCAGTATATTTTCATTGGCTTCCATAAACCTTTCATCCACTTTATACACAGTGGCTTGGATTCTCCATCATCTCCTAAAAATTGCACTGTTTCCTTCTTTCCAAGCAGCTTTTAAATTCCACAATCTCTCTACAGTACCACCGATATATAATTTCTATATCTCCACCTGTTAACTGTGATCCTCTTTCACTGGCCCCAACATCCTATAAACCCTTGCCCATCTTCTATAGAAGAGTCTGAAAACTATTTGAAAGAGAGTAACATAAACAGATAGAAAGAAGCAGCAACTCAAAACAATTTTTCATAGGTTGAAAAAACGATCAGTGGAAGCAATAAGCCTTCTACACTTACTAATAAGAATTATTCAGTTAAAAAGCAGGAATGAGAGGAAGAAAAAAGGAATCCAAAGCATGAAAGAAAGGATGCAAAAGAGAATGAAAGAAACAAAGCAGGAAACATAAACAGGTAAAAATTAATTAAAGCAATTGTTTTCCTTAGTATTAAAGCTATACAATTTTTACTTTGCAGAAGCTATAGTTTTTAATTTTTTCTTTACAAAGTTCCTATTAAAATGCTCAACTAGAGTTGAAAATTTAGACTGTTTATTGTGAATATTTTGAATCTTCCTGACCTTCTGAAATGCCTGTTTTGAAGAAGTCATAACTCTTAGAAATATTTGAACAAGTTTTACTACAAAAAATAGACATATAAAAGAAATAGCATTCTAAATTCTTTGAAAGTCCTAATAATAGTAAAGTGTATGAGTAAAATAGAGTACCAAGCTATGAGGGATAAAACATGAAATAAATTTATTAGTTTAAGTTTATAGAAAGAACACCACACAATATGCCAACAGAAAAATCACTTCCCTTCAATGTTAAAATGATCTATTTGTGTAAATATCTATATTTCAGTAAAACTCAATCATCAGAAATAAACAGTACTTTGTCGTGTTGATAATCCCAGGACTGTAATCTGCATTTAAATGTGACACCTTTTTGTTGTAGGTTATGTTTTTTACTATAGAAAATTACAGATATTACAAGTTTCTTCATCAATATAGGAGGAATATTGGAAGATTCCAAATTTATTATGAAAATATTAATCATAGACTCTGGCCAATTATTGTATATTACTGTAGCCCTATGCACAGGCATATGCAGGCTTAGGTATCCCCTCTGGCAATCGTTGGCAATACCAAGTTTGATACATTATTTTCATAATTTTGTCACACTATTTTTGTATAAAAAAATACACAACAGAACAGAGCCCTACTTTTTCTAGAATTACAGTAATCCCAGTCATTACCATTTCTTACGTTTCTCTTTAAATAATGAATAATCCCCTAAAGTGGATTATTTTAAAGCCAGAGAGATAGAGAAGACAGAAAAAGTTGCTTGCTGTAACTCCCCTTCAACTGTATTCATGAAACTTATTAATTACAGATTTTGCTCTTTGATACAGATCTAAGCAAGCTATTACTTGCTGTCTTGGATAGGACTGTCAGGAATACAGTCTCAAGATGTTCTGTGACTTGCAACATGCTATTCCTTTAGTTTGCCGGATTGCAAGGGATTTAATAAAAACTTCTGCAAAGTGAAATATATTCTTCCTCCAAGAATCATGTTAAGCCACGTGCATATGAGAAAGAGAATGCACTCATGTCTGCCATTTTCTATCTGCCAAACCTGTTGCAAAAATGCAAAGAAATCTTCTGTGGCTTTAGAGAGGGCTTGTTCTACCCTTCAGCAGTGCTGAATAGAGCGAAGAGCTCCTACTGTCCTCCCCCAGTACTCATTGCAGGGCATGCAAGTCCCAGGAGCCCTGACTGCAAAGGAAGGGTACTTTCTGGAGTGCTTTGCCACTTTGGTCCTTCTCTAATTCCTATCAGGGAATCTATAATAACTGTTATGCCTCCCTCTCTACCAATGCCCATCCATTTGCCTTGGAAGGATATCCAGACAGACAGGAAAAGGGGTATTCAGGTTACTCAAGGCATATCCAGGCTGTATTTGGAGAACAAGGCTCTGAGAAGCAATGCAAATGTTCCCTGCCCTCAGTGTTACTCTCCCTGAGTTCAAACCTAGTGCCATATGCCTGATATTTGAGAATTCCTTTTATTTGAAATCAAATTATTTTGTGAATCAAAACACTTTTTAAATTTAACAAGAGAGCAGGGAGACTTATAAACACGACAAATGAGAACTTGAAGATGCCACTAACTTTACTTATGAAATACAGAGGCACTGAGAACAAAATAGCAGTAAGAAGATGCTCACCACCCTACTCTATTGAAATGTTGTTAATAATCAGTCTTAATACAGGAGATAGGATTTCAGGAAGGTGCATGTTGCTTCATAAGTGTTGCAGTGTAATTAATCTGAGAGAAATCTCAACGAATATCCTGAAGTGGGAGAGAAATAATTTTAAAATTTGTTTTAATCCTGCTCAACTTATTGATTCATGATTTTTTCAGCAAGAAAACATTTCTATTTTTCAGCCATTGACAAAGATGAGAAGCTATTCTATTATCATCCCTCAGTCATAACTCCTAACAAGGATTACAAAGTTTGAGAGACAGAGAAAAATGATCCTTTAATACACTGAAATGAGAGGAATTTTTTTGTGTGTTTGCTCTTAAAATATAGACAGTGAATTCTTGATGAATAGGTATTAATGAAAGGATTACTGAAGATAGCATGATTTTCAAAAAAACAATCAAAATTTTTTCTCTTTCTCTGAGCATTTGTTCATATAGTCGCACTATAATACACTTGAATAAAGTTAAATCTTGTCAACAGTAATACTATAAACATTGGATCTGCTGATTATTTTTCTTGTGCTCACTGGAATCCATACAGGATACAAAACACAGCCCACAGAGGATGCCAAGTGATTTGACATAATGGGCAACTGGATTACCTTTCTTTTGTCCAGATCCTACTGTACAATGCAAAACGTGCATGTGAGTCCAAAGTAGACATTGACATTGGGATGCTGCAATCAAACCTGGCTCAACTACCTGTGTACTTTTCATTGAAATATAGGGGTATATTCAGTTGCTCCACCTTGAAAATGAGCCAAGTGTATGTTAGGAAGAGGTTCTGTGGGTAAAACCTGAATTTTATTAGAAGAAAATTATAATATGGCATTTGGCAGATTCAGTTACCACTCATTATCCTTTTTTAACTATTTCTGCATTCACAAAATCTTCCTGGTGTTACAGATTTCTTGTACTAGAACTTGATTGTGAACAATAGAGTTTGCCATCAGGCCACAAATCAAGGTCCAGTATTAACCAGAGCAAGGGTCAAGATGTTTTGGCTCAGTGAGAGTAGTTTGCTCGCTGCTTAGTATGGTAAATGTTGATCTGCATTGAGCACTAAGCTGTGGCCAGAAATCCTCTCAATTCCTCAGTACTGCTACATTCCAAGACACTTTGCTCAAAAAATTTTAAACAAACAAAACAAAATCCAAACAAACCAAAAATCCCTAACATTTGGAGATTTTGGTTTTTTTACATCTGTGGGTGAAAAAATTGGCATCGGGACACAGAGCATCATTACAGATGAATTTTATGTCTGACAATTTTTTTTTGTCCTGTTTGCAATTTCAGGTTTCCAAAAATGAAATTGGTTCAGTATCTCTTCCAAACATTCTTGCTACTTGACACAGTGCTTTTTAAAAAGCCCCCAAATGATAAAAACACACTCCATGCCATAGGGAAGAGATGATTAAAAAGAAAAGAAGCCTTGATCTCTTACTCCTGTGTCATTCGGCAGTAACATTACTGTAAATACTATTAAGATTTTACAAAAGAATATATGAAATCAGATCATGTTACAAATATCAGAGGTAGAGACAGAAGAAAATATCAAAGAGGAATGGGTAGTGAAAAGAGAAAAAATGTTAAAAGCAATTTTGAGATGGGCCAATGCTAGCAGAAAGCAGATTACTAATTCTTAAGGTGATGGGAGAAAAGATTCTGTTAAATGATACATAATGTTCCAAAATACAAATATTTTTGTGAATGCAATTTAATCTTGATACAATAAACTCATTATAGCCATGAATCTACACAAGTGCTACATCATTTTAAAAACAGCCTGACAGATCTTAAATACATCTTGAATTTATGAATTGGTAAGATCTATCCTGTAAGCAACATGTATCTAATTGCACATCTGTAGTTTAAACAAAACATCATTGTTGCTGTCGTGTCAATGCACAGGATCTTAAAAGGCTGCAGGTGAAACCCCACTCTTAGTTGTGGAGCATATATTTGCTTTATGGGGTCCATGTTGACTACCAAAACATTCCAGCAATTTCTGCAAAGCAGTATTGGGTACACTTCCAATGGAAATGAGTTAAGTAGGTCCTTTCTGTGGTAACTGAGACAGCAGAATGCACTAACTTGCTGCTGCTTTCTGAAACTGATTATAGTTCAGCAGCTAAATTGATAACTGCTTCCAAATCTTTAGCTGCTGCTTCTGAAAAGCTGAACTACATTTCAATCTTTTGCATCTTGTTAGCAGCTTCATCTTTATGCTTGCACTGGACAACAAATGCCCAGATTCAAAGCTTAATTTCCAACAGTAGAACTGGTAAGCATCTTTTCATCTTTTTTGGAAAATCTGTAGATGCACTTTTCCAGAAAACATGGTTATTGATTTTTTGTAAATCAATAAATCCTATAAATCAAACGAAGTATTTTTACCATTCCTTATCCTAAGAACCTTAGGAAGTGATCATGAATCATTTTTGCTGGCAACACAAATTTCTTGAAAACAGAATTTACTGTTCATATGTCTTTTCAGTAAAGTGTCTATCTTATGGAAAACCAGAGGATAATTAAGCTTTTTTGTCTTCTCACATTGAGTAATCTCACATAACAAAATATGTCAAAAGATGTATCAGGAAAGGATATTGTTGAAATTATTCCTTCTAAAAAGAAGTGATCGCTACCTGGAGGTCATCTCCTTCTATATTAACACCTATATGGATTCAGACCTCCACAAAGAAATCTGCAGGTATCTATGGCATGTGCCACAGGCACATACGGACACAAAAGTTCGAGTTAATGCACTCTCCTCCCTCAAATTATAATGACAATGATGCTACGGGGACCTGATTTTGTAATAGGTTGTACTTTTTGCATACTCCCCTTAACCTTTAGTAAACCCTAACTCTGTCCTCATAAACACCCAGGCAATATTAAATTTTTTTTATCATTCAAAAATATATTCAGACGGAGTCTGAAATCGTTGGAGGGGATGCATGGAAAGAATGGGTTACATTACAAAGAAAACATGGGAAAGTAGAGAAAATGCATTCACAAGGTGAAAAGGGGAAAATATTTCAGGCACTCTATTTCAGAGACAATCCTGAAAAACATTTTAATAGTCTGATTTGATAAATAACATCAAACATGAATACACAAAAAAGTACAGTAAAAAAAATACTCCAACATACTCCTGGAATAAGATGCATCTGGGGCAGTTCATACCTCAAATAGTCACACATATATTAATAATCACACCATATCCATGCTGCATATTCTGTTCATATGCATTCTTCTGTGTTCCAGAGGTTTATTTGAACTCACTAGGAAAAGCCTGTACAGTATCAGGGGTGGGATCTGGCAACTTTACTAACAACAAAAAACAATTCTTACAAAGCAGTTCCAGCATTAACTGATGACTGTTTAAAGAGGGTCCTGAGAAATAGAAAACTTTCCAAATACACAAATTATAGCTCAATGCCCCAGGCTGTCAGGTTAGAATGTAGGAAAACCTAACTCTAACCTCCAGATAAAGGGTAAAAGTCCCAGCCTCAAGAAATCAAACAGTACTACCTCATCCATGAAAACAGGGCAGGCAATGTTTCAATAATAGTTGAACCCTGGTCAACTTATGAGGCAAAACACAGGGCAATTAATGAAGAAAAGACCAAGAGAAGATCATAACACAATAGGGAATGGAGCTCTGTTTTATGCACTGGAAAATGCCATTTTAACTGTGTTAAATTATAGCTGGATTATTCATACAGTTCCTTCTGACACATTCATCTCAGGAATGGTAGTGAAGAAAGAAACACTGGATATTTTTACTGCATATTTGCTTAGGAAAAATATACTCAGGGTAATGCAAATGCATTTAGGATATGGGTTAGGAGAAAGTAATGACAAGACACGCAATGATACACCACCCAGATTCATTTTGTCCGAGAAATTAATAAACTAATCTGTTTTGGTCATTCACCAGGAAAGATAACTTTTCCCCAGAACGACCTGGGTTTGTGAAGAAGCAATGGCTGTGATTATTTCTGTGAAAACATTAACCATGAATGGTTTTAAACAGCTTTTATAAAACATGATACAATAAATGGGGAAATTATTGCCTTGCTCTAACTTTATTTTAAGAAATAAAAATAGTGAATCTTTTCCCGTAATAGGTAGCTCACATTCACATAGAGAGATGGTATGAGAAACAATTGGTTTAGAACATTCTGCTAGAACTGCAAAGTTAAAACTCATATGCATCACTTTTCCTTAAAAAGGCATAGCAAAAGAAATAGAGCTCACTGCACTGCAGTTACTATTTCCATAGAGGATTTCTTTTATTAACAAAGCTCTTATCAGCTACTACTATTTCTAACAAACACTAAAGCAACATGTACCCTTTTCCACTTTAGTCATACTGGATTAAGATTAATTCCTACACAACAGCAATGAAAACTTGGAAAATTAGCAGAAATAGTTCACTAGCTAAAAGAATGATGAAGATTAAGTGAAATTAGGAGACTCGGTGGTTACAGTATCAAAAAAACTTGAAGAAATTGGAAAGAGACAAGCAAAAGTGCAGAGCAAAACAAAGACGAGAGAAGGGAATATTAACAACTGGCTGGAAAAAATGAGCTCAAGATAACCATTTATCTGTCTAGCATTTACCTAAGAGACTGATGTGTATTTCATGAGAAACATTAACGGACAAATTATTTTCTGCTTCCATTATTTGGCAACATAACGATGACCAAAAGAATCCCCAAAAGCTAATGGTTTCCACTTCTAGGACACGAGCATGTAGATCAGAATGGAGTAAGGTTATTATTCTTGCTATCCTTGTGCTTTAAAACTCACTAGAAGTTGAAATCAGCTCTTTTAGAACATTAAGAAGAAGCAGTCAGTCAATATTATTAAGGCTGGGCAAGATACATGACAGCTGAGGAGGGGCATGTTTTCCGGAAGAACGTTGAAAATAGAATAATAAAGCCTGAACAAGTTTTGGAGAGACTTCCATTCATCACTGTAGTACTGCAGAAATCCCATTCCACCTTCAGACTCCTTTTCAAAAACTCTTGTTAAGCAGGAATTATATCTGCAACTAGCACTCTAGATCAGTTAATGGGTAGCGATGGGAAAGTTCATAAGTTCATTAGGTTCTGATTTGGACGGCTACTGAGGAAAAATAGCATATTGCAATTTTAAACTTTGTTTTTATCTCGGTGTATGCATAAATCTTACTTCCTACTGGTGTTATGATTGCTTTATTGCAACTGAAACAACCAAACATCAAATTAAGTTTTCTATTTCACCTGTTTAGCTCCTTAATTCATGAAGCTGTTGTCTCATTTCCTCCTGAGACAAACAGGTCTGAAACAGTAATTCATGTATTGCAGTAACTCTGCTATATGTTTTTCATATGCTGCCTCCAGGCACAGTGAATAGGAATAAAAATTGGAACACAACACCAACAGATCTTGCTCTGTTGTCTGTATCTATGCTTTTAGCTCCCACTCTCTGATTATTTGTTGCAGTTCCTATAGCTCTGGGACATGACAGACACAGGTACTGTGAATGCAGCAGCCCTTCTCCCTTCCCATGGTAAAAGGAAGAATGGCAGAACCATGCTGTTCCCTCCCATTTTCTAGGCAAAGATCAGTGGCCCATGGAAAATTTCATACCAAGAAAGTCATGAGTGGGTATTATTAGGAAATCTCATGAAAAGAGTGGATGAAGATGTACAATTTTATTAACTAACATTTTGCATTCTATGAGTATATTGTATCACTGTTCTCTGTGATAATATTGTTTCTTACAGCAAAGGGAAGCTTCTTCCTATAAGGAAAATTGATACTATACATTGCATTGCCTCTTTCCTGCTTGTTAACCGGCAGGCACAAAAAAACTTTCTTCTGTCTCCAAGTTCCTGTTTGCAAAAAAGGCAAGTGTCCTATCATCTCCCATATCAACTGGAAAGCATATGGGCACTGAGAACCCAGAAAACAGACAACTTTCTGCGTGTCCTCAGTACTAAACATATTATTATTCTCTCAAAATGGAAGTTTCCAAGGAAACAAGCAGAAAAGAGGATATGAGAAATGTAATTGTAAAAGAGAAAAACAAACCCAAAAATCTGTTGGTTTTTTTTTCCAAATTTACATATATATGTACATTGTTATTATGCTGCAATTATGATCAATAATAATAATAATAATAATAATAAAACCCATAATAATAATATGGGTTTACTATTTCATTCATTAACTGCCATAGTTACTTGAATTGCCAAGAATAAGCCTCTATCATGATGATAACTGCATATTCAAAAAGTAATTACTATCATAAAAAACTCCATATCTAAATAGACAATAAGAAACATCAATCTCACACTGATTTAAAAAAAATTCTACAATCTGAGCAAATCTGTATCAAAGTCAGGACCATAAAGGCTGTGAGACAACTGCAACCACTGCAAGTTTCCTCAGAGATTTACAGTGTACCCATAGTTTTACTGTTTTTTGTGATAACATGGTGTATTTTCAGCAAAGGTGTCTGGTTTTGCACTTTCCTAAGAAAGTCACCAAACTATCTTGACTAATTTTGTTTTTCAAATAATCTTTAGTTAAGCCTTTGAAACAGACACCTAGGTTTAAACATAATTTATAACATATTGGGCTGCAAGTTCAAAACAAACTAAAAAAAAACCCCAAAGCCAAACCAGTAAAGACAGAAAATTGCATTTCCAGATAGTCTTTGCTGATTACTAGACAAGGACTGTTCATTCAGGTTTGAGCAGGAAATTGAACCAGATGACCTTCTGCAGTATCTTCAAATGTGAATTATCCTATAGCCTTTTGAGCTTTTTATTTTTCAAGTATGTTTTCAGAAGTCACTTATGACTTAATTTAAATGAAACTTCTTATTGCTATCTTCCCTCAGACTAAGTAGAAGTCGGGGGCATTATTATCTGTAAAATCACTCCCAATCCCTATTGTCAGCAATGATTTTAAACTGTTTGCTGGGATGTACACGTTATTTTGCTTGGATGAAAGCCCATTATTAAAAAAAAAAAGACATGAATATGAAGCAATAAACTCTTAAAGTCTACAACTCATAACAGAAGAATGAGAATGTTTAGTTTGTACAAAGTTTCATATATACCTCTGAAATCACATGACAATGAGAATTCTTTGAGTGCTATGCCTGCAGCCAAAAAAAAACCCCCACAACAAAACAGGTTTGTTAATGTGAAGGCTTTCCTCAAACACAGAATTTTGATGTAGTTTCTGTTTCATACCAAAAGCATTATTTAAGCTATTAGCAGCAGAATCAGTGGAATTGTATATATCTCTGCCTTGTCAGGAAACTCACAACTATAAGCAGCAAAAGCTATATTCCACTATTCGCTAGTTAACTACATGTCATTAATAGATCAATAAACAACTTGAGTCCTGATTTTTTAAAATATGTTAACTGAGTGATTTCTTCCTGAGAAGGAAAAATGTTGTAAAGAGACAGGATTCCCAAGAGGAAAAAAAAAGCAAAAAAGTTGAATTGCTTAACTATCTTCTGTGTGTTCTCAGTTCTCTTTGATGCACTTTAAAACAAAAGGACCTTTCTATCCTAAGTGGTTATTTAAACATCTGAAAGGGGTATGAGAAAAAGTCCCAGCCTAGAAAAGTACCTAAAGTCAAGGCCACAAATGCTGTCCTGATCCTGTGAAGCTAATGGAGGTTTTACTACTGGCTGCAATACCACCAGGTGCTCACTTCCTGAGGAATACAAAACCTCTTTTTTTTTTTTTTTTTTCATTTCTTTGTGTGGGAACCATTCTGTAATGATTTATATACAAAGTGGTAGAAGATGCCACAAGAGTGCTTTGAGCTGTGCTGTGAGATGAATAGGGTGGCATAATATATTCAGCAAATATGGCAATCCTCCAAAACAGAGAAAGGTATGAAAAATTAGTTCCTTAGTTTAGAAACCATACACTGAAGCCAAGAACACACAGAAAGAAAATGGATCGGCCTCTTTCCCACTAACACACAAATCACTGTGGTTCTATGTGTACAAACCCTCACAGGTGTTGTGCAAACACTGCAGAGTGATTTTTTTGTTACTGTCTAGGTTAAAATAACCATTGTTGCTTCTTTCTCTCACTTAAAAGGAAAACCACCCCTACATTATAGAACATCTGTGGAAACTCACTTTCCAGACCAAAAAAAGGGCTTACAAAAATTTCTAAGAGAAATTATTTTTCTATGTAAAAGGTGAAAACATGAAGAAGGAGATACTTGCAAAGTATACTCAAAATTTTCTAAGAACATTCAGGCAAATATCTGGAACTGCTTGTTTCTTAGAAAAAACAATCAGCAAGTTAGTATTTTGTGTGCTGCTTAATTGTCCTTTAAATCTAGAAGCTAGGGCAAACACCTGCAATTACAGTATATATTTATTTTATTATAATATAAACATACACTAACAAGTACAAATAGGTCCTGAAATAATAGTCTTGTACATATCAAGAAGAAGAATCTAATATGGTATTCTTTGCAAACTGTGAACTTTTTAAGCACAGTATCTCCAGCTCTATTACCAAATAAATTTGCCTTCTAAACACCTGCCAAAGCTACATTCACATACAACTTTTCTGAAGCATATGCAAGCAAGGAGCTTGTATCCATCAGCAGAATCCAATCAGAACACTTCTAGTTATGAACATGATTCGGGATCCTATATATTAAGGCCCAGGAAGGAACAAATCATTTTCCACATTGCAGAGTCACTGTGCTACTCTAAATTAAGCAAAATAACAGCAACAGAGACAAACCATGCATTAGAATTAGTTAAAAAACAGCAGGGAGGATGGAGAGGAGTAACAAGCATTGCAGTGTCTATTAACTAATGGAATGCTTATGGAAATAGGAATAAGATGCACATGCGTTCCAAATGAATCCTTATCTATAGCACCATAAGAAAACATACAAAAAAATTTTATGAGGAAAAGCAACCTAAAGTATAATACTGTAAGCATGCAGCCATTAAACTAATTTGAAATGCATTTGAGTTGCTCTTATCACAATGAACTCAGTTCACAATCACGAAAATATGTTTCCATGTATAAACCAGTCTTCCTTAAGTACCATTAAGATTTATTTAATATCAAAATCTATCATACACAATTAGGGCACATATAAAGTACTTGTTGGATGTTAATAGAGCTTTTAAAACAAAATTCCTTCTTTGTGTGCTAATTCTGGAACAACTAATTCTTTTGTCTTTGTCGTTTACAGGTAATTGTTGAGGAGGCACATACAGAAAGGGTCTCTTCCAGTAAAACTACACAGCAAAAGAAGGATCTTAAAATGGATCTGCTTGTAGGTAATAGCATATAATTTCTCACACAATTGCGTTACTGACCATGCCATTCTCTACAATGTGTAAGGCATCTGATTACCCACAAATACTCTGCATTTAAGAAACTGTATCAAAAGTGTTAGTGGAAAAATTCCAACATTCATTCAGCCAGTGCCCTTGCTGACTGTAGCATGTGAAAACTGACAACCAGAAAAACAGGATAACGTTCAAAGCAATTTTTCAATGCCTCTATTGATTAAACTTTAAAAGCTACTGTGTTTACCAAATGCCACCTGCTATAAGGAGCAACAGATCCGAGAGAAGAACACACAAACGTGGTGCAATAAAAATCACTGTAGTAGTAAGCAAGCAGGCAAATTTTCCTAAGAAAATGTCTTCTGCATTTTCATTCTCTTTGTCAACTTTAGCAAAGGAGAACAAAAAAGTACTTTCAATGAATGGACTTATCTAACAGCAATACCTGTTAAATTGTTGAGATAAAGTTTCTTAGCACTGTATTTAATGGCTATCCCATTCTCAGCCTACCTGGTGTATTCAGCAGCCGGGACATCTTGCAAGAATAGGAGATAAACTGCTCACAGTATTCAGCACTACTGGTAATGGCAGAAATCTGATCCATTGTTGCACTGTAGTTGAGCTGCAGCACAGATAACTTCTCCACGCTGTTGCCTCCCACAGAAGTCTGCATTTGCAGATCATGGTACACAGTTGTCCATACTTTATCCTCTGAAAGGGAGGGGAAGAAAGACAAGACAAGAACGGGTAAGAGGCAGACAGTGGAACTGAACTAGAATAAATTTAGGCCTTTGACAAAAAGTAAAAATTTTATGCAAGATATTTGTTGAGGTGGTAGTGGGGAAGGAGGGCACTGAACATGAAAAGCCATCATGTGACAGCATAGTTCCAACAACTGTGAGCTGAAGGGAAGAAACTGATCACCTTTATGAAAAGATACCAAAAATACCATGTTAGAAGTCTTAAACAACTGATCCCTATAGTTACATATGGGTCTAATAAGGATTAACTTTTATCAGAAGGACACAAGCCTGATGCCCTAAAGATTCAAAGCCTTTATGTGAAGAACAATCACGGTGCCTAGTAAATTGTACCATGCTTCAGTAAATAGTAGTAAAGTAACAG
Source organism: Corvus moneduloides (assembly GCF_009650955.1). Taxonomy (NCBI): domain Eukaryota; kingdom Metazoa; phylum Chordata; class Aves; order Passeriformes; family Corvidae; genus Corvus; species Corvus moneduloides. The sequence continues at coordinate 32,160,637 of NC_045476.1, read as the reverse complement.
CGAGGATGCACCAGATTCTCATGTGATTACCTCACTTAAAAATTAATACTGAAAACATTTCCACATTTTTTACCCAAGCTATGTTCTTGGGTAAAACAAAATTACTGCTTATTGAGACTTACATATTTTAAAGCAGCAGCACCATATGACCTTACTGATTCTGGTTACTGTATAGATAGCAACGTAAGAACTAATTGAAGTAGAAGGGAAATACAAAAGCTTCTGTTTATTTGTGAAAAGGCACAAGGAAGAAGGAAGTACAACCTCAATTTTTTGATAAGAAATACAGCAATATTGGCCAAATCTCAACACCTCCAACAGACTTTTTTTGCAGGGTCATGCAAAAAGTGTGTGATATCCAGCCCACAACAATGTCTGTATGCATTATATTGCTTTAAACTAGTGAGCAGCAAGTCACTAGAAATGTTACTGTGAACCATTTGTCAGTAGTTACCAGAGGAGATTTAAGATGAGAGATCATAATAATGAAACAACACACTCCACACTCTTCTTATAGAAATATTTGTTGAAGTTGGAAGGTAGTTTAGAAAGGAAACAAAGATGAGGCACAGAAACTTTCCTGTTATAGACCAACCATTAATTTTTCTTACAGGGACATTCTACTGAACCTAAATGAAAAAGATATTATCTGAGTAAGGCATAGGGTTTCAGAATGAAAACTATGAAGACTCAGTCAATATTATTGATACTGTCTTCCTGAAAGAATACTATTCCATCACTTAGGTGTGAAGAATTTTAAAATTGAAGTTGACTAGGTACCACTCTAAAAATCCACTACCTCAGCTGGTGCATACTACTCATATTGTCCATCTCACATAGACAAAGACTTAAATAGGTCAATTATCCTCTGTAAATAAACCCCAGAAAATTCTCTTTTCCCTATAGACAAACTTGAAACACATCACCACAAAACTTCCTAGAAGTGCATCAGATTTTGTCAGTAGTATTTTTCATGTATGGTTCTTCCACATTTTAAATTGTTTTTCTGTTTTTCTTTTAAATTTTCTGCCTTGTGTATTTCTACTGCTGAGGGCAAAGTCAAATAAATCTGTCTTGGAGTAAAAAATGCAGAACCTTAAAAAACATTGGTAAGAATCTACTCTGGTGCCTTCACCTGGCTTGCACGAAAGCCCAGTTTCCCAAATGAGTCAGTCAGGCCTTTGCCACAGCTGTTCCTGTCATGCAACACCACTGACCACAGCTGTCCTTCAGAGATGCAGAAACAAAACACACCATACTGCTAACTTTGCTGTATTTATCACAAAAACAGACTCTCCAGGGAGATCACCTGGCAGTTTCAGAGTATACTAATTCACCTGACAGATGTGCCTTACAGTGATAAAACCCATAAAATGTAGTATGTTTTCAGTTCTATGTAAATCTCTTGCCTGTTAATGCAAATCTCCGTCATTCTAAAACTTGTGGCCTGCACTTCAATATTTTACTTACATGGAAACACTTTGCCAAACTGACACCTACTCAAAAGTGCTTCAATACTTCTTCACCAAGTTCACAGAAATGAGCTCACATACACTGATGAGTTTTGGTGCGACCCAGAGTAAAGATAGCTCTCCTCGTTACGATTATCCTTATCTCCAGAATTCTGTACTCTGCCTTATTTTCCAGTCTTAATTTTTACTGCATAGTATCAGGCTATTTTGGATTATACGGAATCGTGTGGACCCATGTGTTTGCAACTGATATGGTGTTAAGTCTTTCTAATCAAAAGTTCAGAGATAAGGTAAGCAAAGCAGACACATCCTCCACAGGTTGTGCACATCACTAGCCAAATGAGATGAAATTCAACAGGTAATGCAAGATGGTTATTATTTTAATATTCATATCCTTAGTCCAATAAAACAGTCTTTATAAAACACAGCAGTATTCTTGCATTGAGAAAAAAAATTGAAAAATCAGGAGAAAGGAATCCCACTCCCAAGCACCAATAAAAAAATTGTAATTGTCACCTTTCAAGTTATATAGAGAATAACTAGTTTCATTAAGAGCCTGGGAAGGAATTTTACTGCAGATTCATTTTCAAGAAAGGATTGAGGTAGTTTATACATTCACTGACAGAAACCTCTCATTTTTGGCAGAAAATCCTGTACATGTAAGAACCCAAAAGTGTCAGTGAGGAATGAATGTACTAGGACAGTTAGAATCTCTTATTGGATTTTTCACCAAGCAAAGACTCCTAGACTAGCCACTAAGAAGGTACAGGAATGTGAATAGCAATAGAAATTGTGTTAGGCGTTATGTTTGAGAAGGATTTTTCTTATGGATAGCAGATTCTAGCCAATATCCAGTCACTTCCCCTCCAAATGATGCCTTGAAGTGGCTACGTGAAAACAGGCTACACAGGATTAAAAGAATAAAGTGGGTATTTATTTGAATGGCCTTCAAAAGTACACCTTGGGAGTCAAAAACTTCTGAGGGGTTCCACCCAAGATGGACACTGGGTCACGGGTTTTTCACACTTTTATAAGTTTGGTCCATTTGCACATCAGAGTTAATTCTCCAATTATATTTTCAAGCAAAGATGTAATTACCCCAAGTTTGCTCCCCCTGTCAGAGGCCTTAGTTTACATATTTTGGGGCCTGGGACAACAAGGTGTCCTTGAGTTCAGGCCCAGAGAGGGTTTGTTATGTCTAACCAGCATGAGAGAACAGTAGCTAACAGGCTATATTAAGTTTCAGAGTTACATACTAAGTAGTACAGGATTTGAAAAATATAAAAGTTAAAACCTAAGGCATCAAAATTAGGAAGTTTAAACTTTACAGTGGCACACTGAATTAAAGAAGATAAACATGCTCTTGTCAGTCAAATGCATCCTCTGAACAACTTCAGGACCTTTCTGTCAAAATGCAAGTACTCCTAATAGATAAGAACTTGTTGCAGCTTGTAATATATCTTTTTCTCAATATACATATATATGAGCATAAAGTCAATAATCATTTACAGAAAAGCAACTCAATCTCTTCCTGCTGTCTAAAAGATGATGGGAGATTGATTAGGATACACCTGGTCAGATACTGAAGATAAACCTAGGTCTTATTTCACTTGCAACTAATTTGTTGATAGTCTGGCTCAAATGACCTATAAACACATTCAGCAAGCTGTCTTGTCCAAACTCGGGAAGCTGAGCCATCTGTGCCTGGAGGTCAGGCACAGAGAGAGTGTGGAGGAAAATCTGTGGCTGGTGTGCAGGTAGGAAGCTCCTTCTCTGGGTAAGGGATTTCACGCTCTTCTCACATTTTCCTGATTTAACTGTAAAGCACTGCCATGACACAAGGACCAAAACTGTATGGAATGGTAGGGCCTTTCCTTGGCTGGGAAAACACATTAACAGTGTAATATGGTCACAGACAAAAATCCATCTCCCCTCCCCACCAAAAGCAGACTCCCGAACCACAAATAGTTATATATCTGGGGCTGGCTTCAAGATGTCTGGAAATACTTAAAAGAGGTAGATGCCAGGCAGAAATCTCAGCCTTATCTACTGAATGCTGATTATAAACTGCTTTTTGACTTTTAGTCTTAAAAATTTGTTAATGTGTTTATACTTCCTGTGGAAATCAACTAGACATTTATAGCTTGAAGATAAGGCCAATATGTTCACTTATATTTTCAGTTGCTCAGGAACTCCTTGTTCGTTGAGTCCATTCTTGAGAGAGATTGAATCAGTAACCTACTTGCTGCCAAATTCCCTTACAGAAAAGGTAATGCTGATAGTTCACACTATCTCAAATACCTGTATCCTCACCATTTATGTCATTACTCCCATGTAGCTGAGAGCAAGATATGGGAGTCATAGTTAATATATCAAAACCTCAAAGTAAAGCTATCCCTTTTTTTCCATCAATAGTACACAGAAGTCCCATTTAAGGTACACAGAAGTGAAAAATCTGTCCTAGTTAACAGTAATTTGATACATACTCCTGGCAATTACCACCACCACAATACTGGAATGAGTATTCCCCTAATACACTAGTAGTTGTCTGAAGAACAGAATATGGCTATTGCTAACCACAAGAGTTTATACAGTTTGTCAGTCACAGCTGTGTATATGACTTACGCACCACCAAAGCACACTTTCCCTACACACGGAAGTATATGAGCTCATAACTGGATTTACTAGGCTATTTCTAGCTTTCCCACTGGAGGATAGAGTACCAACACCAGCTAATTGCTAACACTTCAGGAAAATAAGGGCCTCCAAGATGACCACTTCTTCATTCAAATGCATTTCTTAGAGCTTTTTTTAATGTTGCACAGCACGTTGCAGTTGCACAGGAAAAAAAATGTGGTTCTTCCACCATTATTTTGTTTTTAGCAGTGAAGAAGAAGTATAACTTTCTTTGAATAGAATGCCTAAAACCAGTAACCATAGATTCTTAATAGAATTCATAATGGTTTTTACTAAGAACAATCTAATTAGATCCAAACTGCTAATACATTTGATGCAATTATAGAGAAAATAGGTTCCCTGTAATTTAGTCTGCACATTACTCTTTGCTGAAACAGTTCCTCTCTACCAGATTGATATTGCAGTAAGATTAGATTCCTTAATTTAAGAATAAAATTGTTTTTTAAAAAAGGAAATGACCACCTGTTTCCTTAAAATGACAGTAAGTTGGCATAATACATTTTGCTGAAAATAACTTTCAGTTGCAATGACTGACCTACAGTCCTGCCACCCATTAGTCCTTTGACCGATAAAAAGTGAAGTAGTCGGCTAATAAAATAATAAATAAATATTAGTAATGTTTCATTAATAAAAGAGAAATGAAATTTAGAATTTCCTTGATCACCAGCTATTTAAGTGATCAAATAAAATATTAACATAAGTGATTTTTCCCACTTCATATTCAACATATTTCATGATAGTATGATTGTATTCATCATTATGCTATTGACTATTTTGCAGATACTCAGTTTCTTTTAGTACTGAACTTTCCTCACTCATTTGCTTGGTGCTCAGTTAAGCAAGAAAACGTGCTTTTGATAAATAAATTAAGTAATATTTTGTAATGATAATTATCCAGTAATAAGTTTGAAAAAGAAACTTCAGAAAATAATGTTTGTATTGGACAGTTATGGATACATTACCCCCCTTTTACTTTAACCTACAGTTATATTGATTGCTATTAGAGTTTCACCTTTGTTTTTTTTTTTTTTTGGTTTTTTTTTTTTTTTATGAATGGACTTGTATTCTTAAGATATCATTTTATTAGGTATTTTAGAGAAATCAGAAAACAGTTTTATTTCTCAGGAAAGATCATCTGCTCACTCTCCCTCTCTTTCTCAATAGATATGTGGTGTGTTTTTTTTTTTTTTGTTGGATGCAGTTTCCTGACCTAAAATTTGCCTGATGTATGAGAACACCTTGGTTCCTGGTTGAAATCTCAGAGAAGATGATTTTGAGAATACCTGGGCACATAAAACCTGGAAGTAGTTCTTTATTAGACATCACGATTTTTACCATCATCAGTGTTTTTGTCCCTTCATTAGATTACTGCAGCATGCTCTACAAATCACTCAAGAAACTAGACAAGATTACCCATTTAAAAGTGGACTGCCTTCTAGGAAGGGCAAAAATTACAATCATAATCATCTCATATTATGAGGTCTCCAATTTTATTTTCTGATAAGACCCTAGTTGGTATTGTTGAATTGTGTGGGATGGTAACACTACAGTCATTAGCAATGTGAATAAACTAAGCCCCTTTTGCAACGATGTTATAGATGCAAGACCTGATGTATACAATTGATGTAGAAAAAATATGACAATAGGCAATATCCTCTTCTCCATCCTATTATATTTCTTTCTATGTGTGTTTATATATAAAAGCTTAAAACTATATAGAGCAATTTAAAACTAATTCTGCTATGGACTTCAAAGGAGCTACAGTTGAATTTATAAAAATGAAAAATATACATTCGTTTGAAGTTAATGAGTGTTTTGAAAATCTTTCCTGAGATTTGCAAATGTCAATTTTGCAGTACAGTTACTCTGGTGATATGAACTGCTGTCATCTTGCTAATGTAGAAAATGGGGTTTAGACCAAAAAAATCCAATATTCAGGAAAAATAAAAAGAGTAAATGAAGTATTCTTAAGAACTGAATTCTGTAGAAAGCAAAGTCAGTCAGTTTCTTAATCTATTTAGGTGGGGAATAGGATCAATCCCAAAATGTAATTGATCCATTCCTGCACTTATTTTCTATGCCTACTCCTTTCATTCCTTCCTTTCATTATTTCTTGATCAAGATAATAATGAATTTTCAAATTTAACTATGAACTATTGTGTTCTTTTTTACTTACGATGGTGTCTTGTGAAGCAATACGCTTGCCTTGTATTTACATAGTCTCTTTCATTACAATTCAGGAAAGGGAGAACTTTATTTATTTGTGAATTTACAGTGATACTGAATGATAATTTTCTAATAATTTAAATCTATATATAATAGATAAATTCAGATACTTTACAAAATAGAGTGGAAATTAGTGACCAAAATACAGTTTTCAGGGGACCAAAAGTTTCCAGAGAAGTGGTAATGAAATGGCTGTTCCAATTCAACTTGTAGAAACTTGAAGGGAAATTAGTCAAGAGTCAAGAAGAGGATGACTTCTCTGGATTTCTAGAGATGATTTTGAACAATTCAACACAGTTGTGTGTGAAAAGCTAATGACAAGAGTACCTTGAAAAACAAAATAGAGATCACTTGTGCCTTCAAAGAAAAAAGACTGTAACAACAGATATTGCTATGCTGAAAAACAGCGCCTGGGGGAAAAAGCTTAAATCTGATTTTGACCCTAATGTCAAAAATTACCTCCTATGGGTGCTATTAGAAGCATGAGTTTAAAAATAATCCTATATTGAAAGGAACAATAAGTAATGAGATACAGTATAGCCATATGAAGGAGGACTTGGATCATTTAAGTGCCTGGTCTAACAGATGGCAATTGCAGCTCAGTTTAGATTAAGGAACATTAAAGTCAAGAACAAAGGCCATAAAAGAATTAACAGTGTGGTTGTTTTCAGCACAGTGAACAGAATATGGGCAAGAGCTGGAAACTTTTTTAACAGTTCAATAACTGAAGAATCGAAAACTGATTCTACTTTCTGAGGAGCAGCATTATATATAACCCATTATTACACAAATGGAAAGATCAAATAATGTCTCCTTTAAAGTGTCCTTCAGTTCATTCTAGCCCATAATAGGAGCATATGCACTTGAAAAAAAAATCGACTACTGCCTGATTTTTTTCTTTTACAAAGCAACATAGCACAATCCTTTAGCTACAATCCCAAACAGGTCTTCCTAGAATCACTGAAAAAAAGTAACACAGTTTTAAAGAATATATTTCAAAGGATATCCTGAAGAAAAGGGCTCTTCAAAACTTTCTGTATGTTAGCTTGGACCGTGAGTAAACCATTTCCTGAGCTATTCTGGCTGACTTTCTATTCTCATGGAGAGGCAGGAAGGGGATTGGTCTAATGCAGGTCTCAAGTGCTACCACTAAAAACTCCCCATACCTTTCATTCCCCCATCAGCTAAATGCTTGAATCCTCACCATGCTCTTCACTGATCCAACTTAGTTCTCTAAAGAACAATATACTCCACTCTCCTCTCTCACATCCTGCTAATCCACTCTGCAGACAGACGGGAAAAGGAATATAGTGTGCTGAAGAACCCTTTCTAATTACTGCATCAATAAACTGAATGTTAGCCAACCTCCTGAAAAACTTTTTATTTTGCTTTCAAAAGGTGCCTCCAGATTGGAGAACTTACAATTCCAAGTTTTAGTGCATGTTCCTGGTAGTTTGTAATTATTTCATCATTATTCTGAATTGTATTTGAATTACTACATAAACCTGAGCGTTGCCTAATCAAAAACCAAAAACTACCACTATACATAGTTTAGTATAAAATCATGTTTCCTGTATTTTTTTGACAACTGTGCTAAAAATTCTTTAGGAAATTCAAAAAACATTGATACTAGATGGACAAGATGGATAGTAGAATGAAGCTATGTTGAGACTGACAGAAGAATTTTGAATGTCTTTATTTGTAATCTCTCAAATGAAGTATGACTTGAATTCTATACTAAACTATCATGCCATGCATTATTTTAAAAGGTATTCTATGAAAGTTTTTAGTACACCTGTGGTTTGATATGTGGCACAGAGTGACATTAGAAGAAAGGAAAAAGCCAAGCAGACTTCATAGTAAAGTCAGCAAATTTAATAAAGTATGTTTAAAAGATTTTCCTCTTCTGAATGTTATGCTCTCATTCTGTCTTAATCTAAATTTAAGAATAGAAGAGAAAAATCATAACTTTCTATGCTAGTTTACAGTAAAAGACACAGCTTGGTCCTGAGAAAAGACAAATATCCCACTTGCACTTATGAGTAGTAAAGTTCATTAGTATAATTCTTCTAATGGAGGAATTAAAAGTACTATAAGAATGGGGAATATATATCATGCTAGACCAATAAGAAACTTTCAACTTCTGGAAATTCTCGAATGTTAAGTTTTTCACTTCTCTGTAGACAAAGGATGCCCTCTCTTTCCCTCTCATCTCAGGACCACCATTAAAACACTATAACCCATTGCAGGGGACACTATTTCCACCCAAAGGGACAGAGTGCTTTTACACATATGTTTCTTTTAAGGAAATACAAATTAGCACTTTCAGAAACTCCGAGTATCCTTGCAGTACGCATCTCTGAAAGTAGTACCCTGTCATACAGGTCAAAGACAGTGCTGCAGAAAAACAACACTCTAAGAAAGCCCAGTGCTGCACCAGCTGCCTCACTGGCTTCCTGCTAGAAGAAATCCAACAGATTCTTGCTTTCAGAAAGTTCTTTCTAACATAGGACTCATGAGAAGAAATGCAGGAATATGTTTATTTCCATAAACCTAGTGCTCCTGAATATTCTTTTTATGCCTCAATATAGAAATCAGAGCATACAGAAAACACCACAGAAGTTGGAGAAGAGGGTAGCATATGTGAAAATGAAGATGCTTTTTTAATAGATCTAATATTACTTTCTTTTTCGTCAAAGGCTTGCAAATACTATCCCATATACTCCAAAACCACTGAGAAATATAACACCATCTATTGATAAATTTAATAGTATCATGTAGAAATGATACATTTTAAATTAACATTTCTGAGATGCTGAAAAATTCAATTGTGCATAATTGAACTTTGTAGTTCAAGTTCAACAGAATTGAATAGCTAAGTGTTTTGTTGTATCATTATCTGTAAAAAGAGGTATTAGACTGTCCTGGCTCCTACTGAGGTACCAAATATATATGGAAACCAACTATTACAACAGCAAAACTCTTTCTAGAGCAACGACAAATTTGCAAGGAAACATCTCTATTCGCATTCATCAGTCTGGTATTTTGGGGTTATGGAGAATACTACACTGGATCAGACAAATTCCACATATGGTCAAGCTGATTCCTGCAAAAGTCGACTACAGCTTATCTATGCATTCCATCTTGCTTGGCATGGGCCTACCCTTTGGCCTCTGTCAATCACTCTTCTTTACATATGCATACTCTTTTCTCTTGGTAAATACACATGCACCTCATGCAGCTTTGCTGGACACTGAGCTATTTGACTAAATTTTATTTAGAATTTTAAATGATTTCTCCATCATAATATAAAAAGATGGTATCTGGAATAAAATAAGTAATTCTAAAGTGAAATTTTCAATGGTGATGGAATTCATTTATCAATCAATTACTTAGGGATCTTCAAGTGCCTTCTCTAATTATTAACCACTTTGCTATTTATTTTATAGGTTTGCCATATTCAACAAATAGGAAGTTTATTTCATTGAAGAAGACAAACAAATTATACCCCCTTGAATGTTAAGGCAGTCCTCTGAATTCCATAGGGCTCTCCAAGAACAGAAGAGCATTAAACTATCCATAGATCTAATTAGAATAGTGACATTCAAAAGGTCTATGAAGTTCCTCTTGCCCATCAGACACATATATATGTACATATGTATATTGAGTGTACACTATGGCAGATGATTCTCATTGCTTTACTTCTAATACTACCCTCTAGAGAGGATGAAATACAACCAAATGCTGAGATTTCATGAAAGCTATTGACTTCATTACACCTAAGGAGCTGCAGAAATCAATCTCCTTGCAGATTTCCAAATGCAGGTCTGCAACTGACTACGCATCTTTATTTCTTCCATACTATTAGAACAATTTGAAATGCATATACACACAAAATTTTGGTGCAGAAGGAACCAAAAGTAGACACACAATTTCCCCAATGAATTCAATGGGTCAAAGGTTTCATTCCACTTCTCTAAAGGAGACTTCTCCACTGATTGAGAAGGGGAAAAGTAAAAGAAAAAAGGGGAGAAAAAACCCTAACTCCCTCAAGCCCCAGGTTCATGGTCTCCTGGGTGAAGAAATGGCTGAAGGGCAGGGCTCGACGTGTTGCGGTGAATGGGGCTAGATCTGGCTGGTGACCAGTGACAGTGGTGCTCCTCAGGCTGCAATTCTAGAGCCAGTTTGTTCAATGTTTGCATCAGTGATCTGGATGCAGAAGTTGAATGCACAGTTAGCAAGTCCGTGGAAAATTCTAAACTAGGAGGTGCTGTTGACTCTTTCAGGGGACAAGAGGCCTTGCACGGGGATCTGGATAAATTGGAGTATTGGGTTATCATCCATGGCATGCAATTCAACAAGAACAAATGTTGGGTTCTACACCTGGGATACAGCAACACCAGACCCAAGTCTGACTTGGGAGGGGAGTGGCTGCAGAGAGGGCTCTGGGGGAGCTGGTTGACAGGAGGTTCAACAGGAGTCAGCAGTGTGTGCCCTGGCAGCCAGCAGGGCAAACCTCATCCTGGAGTGCATCAAACACAGCATCACCAGCTGGTCAAAAGAGGCGATTATCCTGCTGTATTTAGCACCAATGTGGCCTCTCCCTAAGTACTGTGTGAGGTTATGGGCCCCATAATTTAAAAAGATCATTAGGATACTTGAATGTGTTCATAGGAGGACACCAAAGCTGGGGAAGGGGCTGGCAGGAATGTCCTCTGAGGAGTGACTGAGGGCACTGGGCTTGTCTGGTTTGGAGAGGAGGAGGCCGAGGGGTGACCTTGCTGCTCCCTACAGCTTCCTGAGGAGGGATAGTAGTCTCCAAAATGTCCAACCACCAGTGTCTAAAGGAGAGAACATGAGCAGTACAAGTCTCTCTGCCCAGGAGGCATAGGGACTTGTCCCTCCCTTGCTGGCCTTGAATGTAGGCAGCTGCTGGGCGTCCCTTTAAAGTAATCCGGACATTCAGACTATGCGAGGATGGGGATTTGTACCATATACATTGCTTTGGATGTAGGGATTTCAGAGGTGAAAGCAAGGCTTTTGGTTCCCTCTGCATGAACTGTGCAGAGATGTAGAGAGCATGTGGGATTCGGACACTGTTCCTTACCAAGGCAGTAACACACTTGCTTACAGTGAGGTCTCCTAATTTCTAGTACTCAGAAAACTGTTTCAGAGAAGCTGAGGCTGAAACTCAAACATTTCAGTAGAGCTGAAATTTCTCTATAATGTAATCTACTGAGTACCTACTTAGTGAGTAAAATATCACTAAACATGCAGACTGGATATTTCAGGAAATTTATCACAAAGTAAAAGGCTTCCATCATTAATTCAAGAACCAAAACTAATCTCAGTTTTTAGATACAAAACTAGCTTCCATTTGTAGCATTTTTTTAGCCCATGAAAAAATATTGGATCCCAAAAGAAAAGCCATCTGTAAAAAGATCTGGCATTAAAACATCAGTGCATAAAATCAGTGAACACTAAATTCAACAAAAGCAAAAGATCAAAAAATTAAAACTTTTAAGGATTTCCTAATAATGGAAAAATCTTTGCAATATATATAAGAGATGTGAACAGTCCAGTTTTCTTCAAAATCTATTTTATTACAGTCACTTGGCAGATATTCACTCAGACATAAGAATATGTTGCAAATAAATGAAAAATAAAGATCCCTTTATTGCCTTTTTTTAAAAAAACCCAAGCAAATAAAAAACCCCAAATCTAAAAAACATACCTACCTAAAAGAAATAAAACATTAAATAAACCCCAGAGTTTTTTACAGAGACAAAAGGACAGACCATTTGAGAGAACTGACTACCTCAAGGCATCCACAGGTCTGGGCTAGGAATTAGGTTTACTTTTTTTATTTGCTCAAAAGCACATAGATAATACTGACAATTGCTCCACATATGGTCTCATTCATGAATGTGAAGAAATTACTTAGAGACCATATGAAGCAAAAAGTATTATTGAAAAGGGAATAGGAAGAGACTCAATGTTGGTTTTAAAATATTAGTTCAAAATACATTTCAACCAAGTGTTAGCAACTGAGTTAATAGCAGATATTTCCCAGGCCTGGAAACAAAAGGACAGGGGAGAAACAGAAGTAATTTCAAGAGAAATTATCTTTGTTCTAGCTACACTTTCAAAAAAGATTATGTGATTTGAAAATATTAAAATCTAATCTTGAAAAATTGTCTAGTTTTGGCACGTCATGGACTACTAAGACCCATAAGATTGATTAGTGACTTCTACCTAGGAAGAAGGCTGAAACAGCAGCTACTCTAATTTGATTCTTCCATCTCTGATGTAATGAAAAATGTGGTTGCTGGTCCCTGGCACCTGCAGTGCTTCTTTTCCATTGCAGATGCCACAAAGCCCTGCAAAGCATTTGAAAGTATAGGTTTGCAATACAACTGGGCATTAAGTAACATGGTTTTAATATTAATATGACAGTTGTAGCAAAAATCTACAACAGCTATGGCAAAAGTGTCAGGCAGAAGTGAAGCAACCACTCAGAGCTCCAGTAACCAGTGGTAAAAACTGCAGAAATGTCAGAAGGCCCCTCTGAATATTAACTTTAAATAAAGTAGGTTAGTGCCTTTTTTTTTTTTTTTGTAGTTTTTATTTCCCATAGATCTATAACTTCTAAGTAATCTGGTTTATGTGATGAGATAGACAAGCCATGAATATTCATGCCAGTGCACAACACAAGTTCATGAGTAAGGCCTTTTGCTAATAATTTTTGACAAGAAACACTTATGAATCTGCCCCAGCTGATTCTACTCTGCCTAGCAGAGATGTCAGTAGCTTGAATAGTCTCATCACACCTTTTGGTTAGTATCCAGCTGGCTCAGCTGGTTGTTCATCAGATGCTCACTGTACAACACAAGTAAGATTGACCATTTCAGCTTAGTTCTGTGGTAATTACCAGAACAACTTTAGCAATAACACATCTTCAGGTAGAAAAATGCTTCTGACAGAAACATGTCTGATCTAAAACCACAAATAATGCACACTCAGGCTTTGGAGAGATAAGTCAGCTTCTATGGGATGTCCATGTCTCTGTGAGAACACAAATTCCTGTCCCCAAACTATCGCTAAGAAAAAGGGAATCCAATTGAGTAGTGATGGTCCTAGGTATCCAACACAATAATTTACAACATTTCCATTTACAATTGTTTTGTGATGGCATTTTTTCCTACTACTACTGACATGCTATTAAACATATTTAATATTTTTTTTACGACTACTCACAAGCTTATTCCAATGCAGTCAGCAAATGCTGGTCTGCAAGAAAATCTACTGTGATTTCCATTTGTGCATCCCAAAGTGAAGATAAAAAACTATTCTCTTTGGAGTGGTATAATCTCAAGGCTTAGGGAACTGCTTTGGCAAAACCCACAAAAACAATTTTAGGAAGGCAATAATTTCTTCTCACCAATTTTCTTAACTTGCTTACTATTGAATGCTTCACTGTGTGCAGAGTTAGTCTCATAAATCTCATCTAGGATAATGGAAGATCATTACCTCAATAGTTCTAACTCAGGGAAGCATATCCTGAAACATACTAGAAAAAGCCAGTATTTCCAGGCCTCCTGGAAAAACCAAAACTTGGGCTTAGTGAATGGAAAAAAACTCTAAAGCAGGAGGCATAAAAAGCATGTTAACTCTCTTAATAATGTGAGCTCTGAACATAATAAAAGTGAACCCAGACCCCTAACATTGAAACACTTGGCTTCCAGTACACGAGTAGAAGGAGATCCTTACATCGAGCAGTTAAGACTTTCTGAACAAGAGACCTGGTTTGCAACTGCCGGTTTCCGTTTCAAATCTAAAAGTTTGCTTTGGAAGTCCTCTGGCTCTAGATGTTCCCTACTCACTGCATAAAGTCTCAGAAACTCATAATCTTATGGTCATGTTGGCTGGACTCTTCTCACTAAACCATATGGAATGCTAGCATTGGTTTGCTCTTAAGTTGTATCCAATTTATTTCAACTGCTCTTCACTTTCTGGTGCTGTGGAGCAAGTGATAATCTCAGTAGGTTGCAACCGAGTCTAGTTCTTCCAGGAAAATTCCTCCTTGGTTTTAATGAATCTAAGTGGTCTCTTCATAACATTTTCTGATTGACTACCATATTTTCAGAGGAAGCACTACTTTCTGTGACCTTTGAGATAAAAAAAAAAAAAAAAAGCCCAATTTCCAGATGATACCAGATTCAAGCGATTTTTGCCCTCATTGCTATCCCCCTTCAGTCTTTTTCCCCATGTGGAAGAGGTGGAGGGGAGTTTACAGCATACTTCTGGTGCTGCCCTAAAATGTGTTCTGAGTGCCTATACTGGAAATTAGTAAAAATATTGTCTGTAGGTTCACATTATAGTTATTGTACATTTGTTCTTTTTTGTAGAAAAGCACTAAGACTAATTTTAAGTGTTAAAATGCAAACATGTAAATAATCTTGGTGTCTGTTAGGTGTGTTCAAACAGAGCCTTCACACAAAAACTTCATAACACTTCATAACTTCATACACTCACATTCTTACATAATCTGCACTAATTCACTTGTTAGGAACTCCTGGGAGGGAGACATGGGAAAATCTTCCTGTACATCTCCTGCCTGCCTGGGGAAACTGCATCTGCAGTACTTTCTCTAGATGTGTGTGTACAGATCAACATGGGTATCCTCTGCAGCTTATTCATTGCCCAAGAAATTTGTTTTTAAAACTCATCTTTCAGAGCATACAAGAAAGCAAGAGAGAAAGCAAGAGCATACAAGAGAATTTTTCAAAGCAATAGTGACAACACAGCTTACCTGCCCTTCTAGACAAATTTATTTGGAAAATTACACACCAGGGTGGCAGCGCTGCACCTTGAATGCTGGTTGGAAATTCTAGAGTAGAAAGAATCTCTCTTCACTCTTAGAAGTTGCCTGTAATTGTTTCATCCCTTGACTATCTGTTTCAGAAATAATACACCATTTGTGGTCTGAACAGGATTTTAGATATTTCCTCTAAACTAATCTGCTCTTTGAACAATTAGCTACATTGATTCCAATTTCAGAGAAATTATCAATAGCAACAACGCTCAGAACAGGTAAACGGTGTTCTTCCTAGTCCCACGGTCAACAAGACAAGACAGTAGCAGCTGTCAATAAAAACAGCCCTGGATAGGGCTTGATGAGATGTTCTTTGCACTGTTGATTAAGGACAAGGAAGCAGTAAGGGAGAAGCACATATGGGAAAGCATTTCTGTATACCACAAGTCCCGCATGAACTTACTGACTCGCACCTTCCAGGCTTTGAGGCAGTACAGCTCAAAGCCCACAGAAGCATAGAGCAGCTTTCCCAGTGGTGTAGTGAGTAGGCAAAAACACACATCTCACAACATCTGTACCCCCCTCAAACAACAGATAAACTCTGAGAAAATATTGTCATCAAAATAAAATAAAATTTGCAAACCCCCACCACCAACTTCCATTATTTCAGGGGTTATTGAGTTGTCTAGCCTTAACTTGACCTTAATCTTCTGACCGAAAGAAGTAATAAAAGTTCTACAGAAAATATAAGTTTTGTTTGGCCTTTCAATAATATTCTCTACAGGAGCAATTTTCTAGGGATAACTGAAGCATATCACTGGCCTGAAGCAGCTTGTGCCAAGTTCCTTACATCCCCAGTAGGGAACAAGTGTGTGGGAGTGAATCCAGAGCTAAATATTTGCTTCTAATATTCACAGTAACAGTTTGAGGTAGATGGTACTGATCATCATTTTATTTACAACCATCCCTTTTTTCTACTCCCCCAGTTATGGGCATATTTCTTGAAATATAGGCTTGTGGGGTCCTGCAATGCACAGAGTTCTAAAAAGAATTGTTGTATTCTAATTTCTGAGAGCTTGGTTTCCAACGAATGAGGAATATTTTCTGATTGCAGATGATGTCAGGATTTTTTCTTCTCCTAGACCAGATAATGAGACAAAACAAAGAGTCTGCTTTATTTTCAACTAAGTCTGCTATGTCACTCTCAAATGTCAATTTGTTCTCATGCTTTGAGGTCAGTAAATGTTTAGTCATCTTATGCCTGATGTTATGGATGTTTGCTCCAACTATGAGCATGTGAAATACATCGAGATGATGACATTACATACTTTTATTCATGTACATTCTTATATGATGCTTCAAAGTCTGAAGTGGGACAGGAAAAAAGAGGAAGAATTAAAGGAATGTAGTCAGACATCCAGAAATATTTCTATTACTTGGTGACTTGAAAAGCCACCTTGAGTGTCAGTGATAAAGCTTGTTCTCTTCTGAAACAGACCAAATCAAGAACTTTGTCCTGGAGGCAGACTTCACATCATATTTTTTTGCTTTATAGTTTAGATATTTTCTCTGCAGTTGCACGCTGGGGAAGCTTTTCATTTTCTACACATGCAAGAGTGACTGCAGAAAGTGTCCAGAGATATTCCAACATGATTTAGAATCATGTGAATTTAACATGATTTACTCAAACCCTAACGTTATGACACCACATTTTTGTTATGAAACATTTCTGCTTAATGAAGTTACCAGGTGTTGATTTACAACCTCCCCCCAACCCTGCCAACATTCTATGTTTTTATATTATGATGAGCCCTGAGATTATTAAAACCTTCATCTCTGTGTGTAGGCTGTTTCTACAGCAGTGTATGTTTAAGTTTTGAACTTTATAAAATAAAAGTAAAAAACAATCTCACAATCACATGGCCCTTAAGCATGGTTTTATCAGGCTGTAGTCCTTTACTCTTCCATCCTTAAAAACCTTACAATATGACAAACTCAACATGCTGTGACAGAACACAGCAACAGGCTCCTCTCACTCATCCCTTGCCATCGAGACAGCGGCTTTAACCAGTGAAACTCAAACAACTGCCAAGCACAAGGGTGCCTAACAACATCATGTTTCAATGATAACTTGAGGCAAATCCAACAAACCAAACAGAAAAACATCCTAATTTATTTCACAAGGACCCCAGACAGCAAGCTGCATATAATCAAGATGAGTCCAGGTAAAGGCTGACAACTACAGTCTGTCAACTGACTGAGGCTGAGTGGAAAGTTGTATCCAGATGGAAAAACAACCACGACCACTTTTGCAGCAAGTCAGCACTGTGTTCCACAGCATGGGGGAGAAACACACTCGTCAGATTTTTTGAGATACATTAAAGTACCACAACGAGCAAGAAAGCCGAACTTGGCATAAATTAAAAATAACAACAAAGAAAAAAGTTGATTATAAATGAAAATATGCACCAAGGAAACCTAGAATCGAAAGGACATGCCTTGTAAATAAGAGCAGATGAAAAATATAATCAATGAACTAACGCTGAGATGCAGGATGCTCCAGCCAACTTGGCAGGCAAAGATGTAAATATAGTCTGTTCCGTTTCCAGGTTTCTCATGAGTCTACTATTTTACTCTGATGCTTGGAGGATGAACTCACCTTAGGAAGAAAATCTGCCTTCAGAGATGCTGCTCTAGACATGATCCCCTGATGCTTGAATGACTAATATTTTCTTCTTTCCCAGTATTTTTTCTCCTTTCTTTATACAGAGAGTCTAGCTTGATAAGTCAAAACAACCAGAAACAGTGTCTTAAATGCCTTGATGATTTTCCCCTTCTTTTTAATTTTTTTTTCTCTTATGGTTGTTTCTGCTGTTGTTTCATCTGCAAGGAAACAAGCTTGGATACTCTCCAACAACAGCCCAAATTAATTTCAATTATTTGTTACTCTTTTTACCTCTCAAATGTAATTTTACCTTGCAAAAATGACTAACAGATGTTAAAAATGTTAAAAATGTTAAAAAGCCTCCAAAACCCCTCTACAATGGAAAGAAAAGTGCATGAGATGCTGTTAGAAATAAAGTCTTCATTTCACATGTAAGAATTGAGACAATGAAGCTGTTTTTCTCCCTCTGTTTTAGGCAAGAGATTCAAATTTTATTATAATAAGCTTTCTGCAGTGAGATTACACTAGACAAGGTCTCTATACTTTTATTGTCACTCAACAACTTAGCACTGCCCAATGACAAGATTTTGCTTATTGCCTTTAAATATGCATCAATTAATTCTATTTTAGTTAACAACTAAAAAAAAATATTGACTCCTTCCTAAATCTTTACTTTATTGAATTAAATTGCTAAAATTTTTGTTTCATATGTATTTTTTTATATACACATATATATAAGCATGAATAAAAGTTTTGGTACCTTGGAAGTTCAGTAATGCAGTTCTCAGGTAAGAATTCTCATCTGAAAGAACTGATTATATAGATATGAGCAATAGAATAAAACATTTAATTCTTCTGGGGCACTCAGTATGCAATGATAGAAGGCACATTTATATTCATGCCATATGTTTCTACCTATGTCATAGTATAAAGCACTCTAGTGACCCACTATTTACATACAGAAGAGAGAAAAATCACAGGATACAGCAGTTGTGGTTGTTTAATGTCTGCTCACAAAGTCATTGCAGTAATTATTACATGTGCCACTTCTGTTAAAAAAAAATGAAGAGAGAGAGCAGAGAGGAAAGAGGAGAGTTGGTAGAGAAGACACCTCGTACATTTGACCTTAATGAGACAGGCTATGAATACTCATAATGATTTCTCAAACTGTTTGAAGATGAGCAGCTTGAGGCAAAAGAATTGTACTAGAAAGGAGACAGGCTAAGTACCACTCAAATGGAGTCATTATGCTTGCAGCTATTTGGATCCTGAAATGAGATAAAAGCTGCACCATGGAGGCATAAAGACTTCAGGACCAATAGAAAGAATTAACTGACATATCTTCTGGTAAAATACATTAGGAAACCTTTCAGTTCTACTTTGCATCAGTAGTCTAAGTGATGAAGCAGTAGAAACAGCAAGCTATGATTTTCCTATCCTCAGCTTAAAGCCTCAAGCAACTACAGGAGTGCTGATCTGCCTCTCCCACTGACATCCCCTACAGCCATTAGGATAAATAACTGAGCCCTTATGGTCCCTCTGCATTGTTCCTCTACTTATTCCTCACTCTAAAAATTCCTGCAGGACAACTGCACAAGGTAAGATCTTAATAATCTTACTCATCTGACACCTTTTCCTCATGCTCCTTGTACCAAACAGAGAAAAAAAGAAACATTAGAAAGAGGGAGTAATCAACTTATGTTTCGTGTCTTTCTCAATGGGACTGAAACTAAATCTGTCAGAGTAAAAGGAATTCAGGCCTAGAGATTAAGAAATTTTATACAGAGTATGGAATGAAGCTGCAATATACTCAAACTCTGCACTAACAAATTTAGGATATTAAGATATTCTAAAAAATATCTTAAAAGAGCAATTCTTTCCACTACAGCTACTGCTCTAATGACAATTAAGGAGAAAACAGGAAAGGTCAAACTGGATACTGAGAGAGTAGCCCTCCAACTTTGGAAAAAACAGTTGGAATGCAGAGTCTAACTTTGCCTGGTGGACCTGCCTCTGAAAGAGGCAGTAAGATCTTGGTCTTAAGAGGACAGAGCTTTGAAAGGGTTCCCGGTTGACCTTAGCCACAAAAGAGGCTAAACTGAAAAGCAGTGTAATGGTTAAACTTCCTGCCATAACACAGCATCAAGGAATACTTTTCCTGTAAGTCCATTAATTTTAAAATTTCCAACTCTCTACCTCTAAACATTTCCAATACTGTTTAAAAAAAAAAAAAAAAAAAAAAAAGCAAAGAAAATCTTCCTGAAATTTACATAGCTCCTACAGATAACTACTATTTGGAAAACTGCACAACATGAGCAGCAATGCCCTAGATTTTGGAAAGCTGTTTGATTGCATCAGCAACAGATAGTTTGAATGTGATTTCTCAAACATTTTCATTCCACTATGAAGACCTAAAATCTAAGTGCTTGGTTCCTCTTCACTCTCAGAAGAGAGCTCTCAGTACACAGTTTATTTGGAGAAGACAAGGACAAGAGAATTGGAGGGAGGAGGTCAGGGATTTCTTTGAAAATAGTTTGTAGAGACCATGAACTGCTGTGGGGAGTACATGCAATTACATATTTCTGACTTTTACTCCACTATTGAATTACCAGCACATCTTAGAAACTAGAACAATTTTTGGTTACCACAGCAACATCTGTGAAGGGGAGGTCTTGTCATGACACTCGCCAGTTTACTAAATTAAGACACACTAAATTTGGATATGGATTATGCCCAGAAATATGCCCAGACAGCTGTCTTCTGCACCACAATTTTCTCTTTTTTTTTCTTTTTAATATTTTTTGGCATATTAGGGTACACTAATACTTTCTGACTATAGATTCTGTAAGTGAAATGCTGATATAATGATGAAATTATGACATTTGTGACTCAATATTTATGATATGGTATATTAAAGGACTAAAGACCTAATTTCTCAACAGACAATTTCAGGGATTTTTGGGATATTGCCCTTGCCCAGAAGGCTTATAGTCAAGGGAGAGTTCAGCTTACTATCCCACTTTTTGCACCAACCAGTAAAACTATACTACAGGAATTGTGAAAGCAGTACATAGCTGTTAAGCCACCTTGTTTTGCAAAAAGATATTAACTTTGTCAATAACCCTAGCTTCGTGGACTTGCTTTGTCTAGGAATGGAACTAGCAAGTTGCACTTTACATTGCATTTTTAGTCATTAAAATGTTCTCTACTTGCTGGTTTCACCTGAATAAGAGAAGGCATATTTAAAATGTGCATTGTATCTTGAGTAGTAATTTAATATAGAAGTTTTTGTTTAATATAGTGGAAGAATAGGAACATTTAGATTTAACTCTCAGACTAGAGATGAGAATATAGTTAAGGATGTCTGTATTAAAATACAATATCACTACCTTGCCATATGAAGATTTTTTTTCATTTAGTATACTCCACCTATGACTCAGTATAGCTAAATCTGCAGGTTACTTAGTTTTATGTTCACGAAAAAATATTTAATTGTAATTCAGCTAGTTTAATTTATTTTTTTCAAATATAATTCTAGCAATACCATAGACCTGCACAAGCTGGATACTAACATTTTTTGAGAATTCTGCTCTGATTCTAGCATGCTTTAGTACTGTTTGTTGTATGACAAGATATGTATCATCACTACAGAGTTCTACAGAACTGTGCTATTGAGGAAGCAAAGTCCTCAAGTAACCCCCTTTCCTTCACTAGTATGCATGTTGCTGGTAATACCCTATATAGATTCAGAAAAAGATTTATGGCGGTGTGAAATTTCTCCTAAAGTTGTAGCTCTTTACAGTCCAGTCTTAATGCCTCAGATGACCACTAATTAAAAGAAAATGAAAGCTACAATGTATAGGCACTACACACAGCAGTCAGTTTTAGAAGCACAGATTAAAATTACTTTCCATCAATTTTCACATACCTCTCGCAGTTATTTGCATTGTAATGAAGAAATAGTTTTGTTAGGTCTTTATTTTTAAAACTGCAATATTTATATGGATATTAATGCAAATTGACTTTTTCTTGCAATGTTTATATGGATATTAATGCAAATTGACTTTTTCTTGTAGGAAAAAGCTGCTGACGAGAGCGATCCAGTTAAAACAGAAAACTGCATTTTTCCACAGTGTGCATCATATCCAAGTGAAGGGAATGAGAACGAAATCATGTATCCTAGTATTCATGATCTCCTTGCACTGGTTAGGAAAAGGTCACACTTATGTACTCTGAAATTGTTTTGTAGATGAGAAAGGTTAGTAAAATGAAATTATTACTTTTACTTCTCTCCTTTTTTTTTTCCAGTGTTGAAGAAGCTACTAGGACCTTCTGTTGTATTTTTATATTTAACACAAATGAGCAATGCTGCAGTACTGGATGGGTTTACTTTTCTGTGCCTAACACCGCTAGGGTGGTATATTTTTAATTTACAAATTTACCCTTGAAGAGTAAACAAAAGCTATAGCTAGCACTGAACACTCCAGTTCTGAAGAGCAGAAATCACTTAAATGACAGCATTCTTGGCCTTGTTTCCTGCAGTGCCTGCCTGATTAGTTACTGATGCTGTTCAAGGTGCTAGTTATGATTTAAAAAGCTCTAAATGGCTCAGGATCAGAAAGAGTGCCTTTACACGTGTCTCTCTAGTCCAAACAGGATTGACAGCACATCCAGATCTTAGATCAGGCTCCTTATTAGGTATGAATTTATTATACAAACACAAACATTAAAGGCAACGTGGAACAGTGGTATTCTCCTGTTCTCCAACAGGCTGTCTACCTATGAGCACCTGATCTGGGGTTTGCTGCATGTGCCATGTATTCCTTCCCAACTCTCCCATCCAAGTTGGATAAAATCCATTCCACAGGGATATCCCACAGATATGCCCAGGTTTCTGCCTCCAGAAGAGTTGTGGGAGCTTCAGCACCTGTGATCTCTAAAAAGTCCGATACACTGTTTCAACCTATAGTAGTGCCTTCACCTTCATGTTGGTGTTGATGGAGTTTGAGGACTCAAGCCTGTGCCAGATTTTCAATGCAAACAGAATGAAATTTGAACTTCTGTTAGGCAGACACTTGGGGAAAGTCAGAGTATTTGTTTGTTTTATCAGCTACCCAATATTTCATATCAGAAAAAGTGCAGAGACAATTGCTGTGCATTAACAGAACAAAGAAATAATATATTCTCAGTGCAGAAAACTGCCCTGTTTTTCATTATCAAATTTTCCTGCCTTAGTCATGGCAATGCAGATGACTAAGTTTGGATACTTTTTGTAAGAATACAAAACTAGTCTTAAAAGCATAAAATAATACATGTAACAAAATCAAAATAAGTTAAACTAGCTATATATATTATCTCCAGAGCTTAACTGGTGTTAGAAGTACGTATCTAGTTTAAAAGACAAAACAGACAATAAAGAAAACTCAATTTTTTTGGTTTTTTTGTAATTAATTTCTATTCCCTGCTTGTGGTTGTAAGCTGCCTTCTACAATACCCCATGAACCACAGATACTACTGAACTCCACTATGTTGATATAAAAGAGTTTTGGTAAATTGCCATATCTATCTACTTTTTCTTTATGTTCCTTAAAAAAAAAAAATTAAATGATGCAATACTGAGGATACCAAGACCTATTAAGATTAATAGGTGCAATTTAAAAAGCTGATTAAACGGATTAACTACTGCCTTGCTCAGACTATCTTGAATGGTGGCTGCAGATTTGATGATCCCTCTCATGAAAAGCTCCCAGTAAATATTTTTCTTTTTACAATAAATATGAACTATGAACGCTCTCTTTCTGTTAGCTACATTTGAAAAAATAAAACCCAGAACAAATCCCACAATCCCCCCAACTCCCAAACCAACTGAATTAGTAAATACAATGCAGTTACCTGTCATGTTGCAGTACACTTTCAAAGGTCCCAGTGTCCCACTGCCATCTGGATCTATCCAGTAGTAATTTGAAGTTTTGCCCAAGTGTTTGTATGCTTCACAAGAGAGTTCGTAAATAGCTGAAATGAAATCAAACAGAGCAATAAGAATCTTCGTAACTTGGGGAAAAAAAATCTGTAAGGACAATTAATTGATCCTGTTTATATATAAAGAAATGTACCTTTGACATTAAAGCAATGTCACTGATGTTCACAGAAAACAAAGTATTTCCAAAATTGTAGAAGTGATTAAAAGCTCGAGGCACATAATTTCTTTTTTTGTAACGTGAGAGAAAGCCAGAATAGGAAGAGCTATTGTAACAACTTGGGGAGAGGGAGGAACAATAACACTTTTTCAAGAGTATATTTAAACCATTTTGACAGTATAGTTCGTACCTTTGTTTATAATCTTTTTAAAGTTTCTATCACTGCTATTGATACAACATACTTTTACCCTTAAGCTTTCTTTCAAGAGATACACTAAAAGAGCTTATGAGTTTTCTCTCTGTAAATTTTGTAATTGTCCATGTTTTATTACAACTCAGAATAAAACTGAGTTTCATAATTGTGAAATTTCTCACTACATGTAATACCTGTCTACACAGCTGTGCAGTTACTCTTTTACATACATACAGAACTAATGCTCTGTTCCAGCAAGCTCTGAAATGTCACAATATTTGCTGGAATAAGTTTAATTGATTTAACCAAGAGGTTTGGTTAAATTTTTCCTTGAATACTGCTTTCTAATTCAAGTCATAAAATTGTTTGTCTAATTGTGTTATAATGAATAGCTCAGACATAATAATAAGCATCGTAGATAGAATCTGTTCTAGTAATTCCCATATTTTCTTAGAAATGTACAATTTTTACAAAGTTATGTGCATTAAATATGAAGAAATAATTTTATGATAAGTAAAAAGTAAAACTGATAATTTATATAAATTGTTGTGTGTGTACAAATGTATAAAAGTGGTCAATTATATAAATATTTTCCTAGGCAATCTTAAAAAAGGAATGTGTAATGTGGCTTTGTTTTTAAGGACCAGCTGGCACAGCTTTTTTGTTTGGAATCAATCAATCAGCTGCTAAAAGAAATGAAATGTTTGTTTAACCAGACTTCATATCCACTCTAAAAATTCATCTAATTTGCTGGCAATTCTTGCAAGCAATGTCCTTGCTAAGACTGGCTTTATTTCAAATGTCCATAAGGACGAGCTGTTTTGCTGGGCTCTGATGGTGATGAGTGACTGATCACATACACATTTAAAGGCCTCTAACCAAATACCAAGACATGAGAAGGAAAGAGGAGTTAAAAAAATGTCAAATGTTGATGTGGCTCGAATGCAAAACTAAAGGCTGTTATCTATCTACAATTTCCTTGTGATGCTATAAGAGAAGGAATTTCCTGGAGAGTTTTATGTGTTCATTAGAGGATATAAAGTCAATTTCATACAAGTAGATGACACTTTAATTAAATTGTGAAACATTCTAAAGCATTTTCCCTTTCTCCACAAACAAAGGTCAACATATTCTTTCATTATCAAGGAGACTCTGTGTCTGTTTTCAGACGCTTAATGCAGAATTCATAAGGAATTCATAACCTATTTTTTTCAGAAGTATTTCCCTCACTCTCTACACACTACCAAAACAAAATTAAAAAATACTAACTCCATCAATGTATAATTGTTGTGATACCGAGTGGCAAATTTTAATGGATGCACTCCAGGTCAAGTCAAGAAGATAAGAAATACTGTTTGTGATCTCGCTGAAATATTGTGTTTTCATTTTCTAAACTTTTTCAGAATACCAGGGTAACTTTGTCTCTAGTAAGCAGACCTTTATGTAAGGCCATATGACATTTTTATCCAAGTTGCTACTTTCGAGAACACAGGCCAATATTTGTACAGAAATACTGCTACAACTCAGAAAACAACATTAAAGAGTGTTATATGGAAGTAAAATGTTTTTATAGAAAATTAAGGGGTTTAGATACAACAATCTTCTTTCTCTTCTTCTGGAATGGGAGAAATAGAAAGTGGTATGTGGGTATTAGTTTTATAGCACAGAAAAGGCTGCTTTTTAATGAGTCAGATCTGTCAAACTTCAAAATTATGTTGGACACTAAATAATAGAAAGTAGATCGTTCTTCAAATGAAGACAAAAGAGTGGGATATTCTAAACTAATTCCACTTGTGAAAAGTGTTCTTATGAGTGTGTGATGGTTTTCTGGGAGGTATTATGCACAAGTATAGAATCCTAGAATTATTAAGGTTGGAAGAGGCCTTTAGGACCATCATGTTTAACAATCAACCTATCACCACCACCAAGTTCACTACTAAACCATGTCCTCAGAGTGCTGAATCCACAGGTTTTGTTGAAGAGCTCCAGGGGTGATGACTCCACCACTTCCTGGGCAGTCTGTTCCAATGATTTACAACCCTTTCTGTGACTTTAAACCCCCTGGAACAACTTGAGGCCATTTATGTAGATGCATAAACATCTTAAAAATGGGAATAAACAAAAGTGAAAAAGTAGGTTCCAGTGCAGTAAGCAGTAACATAAATCACTTCACAGGAACATAGGAACAAAATGAAGGGACAAGTGAATCTCATACACTGACAAAGTAACCAGTAATTAAAGTGCAATAGGAAACAGCAGTCATGTTCTGGTGCATGAAGAAAACTGGTGACAGAAAGATCTTATTTTTGACTTTGGATGACAAAAGGTAGCCACTTACATAAAGAAAAGAACAAAAGCAGCAAGCACCAGGCAGAAGGCAACTCTGAAGTGGAGGAAAGTAAGACATGATACCACGATGTCAAAGTGGATGAAGGAATAGGAAGGAAGACAGCACAGGATCACCTTATAAGCTACTACTCGCTTTTGTAAACATTGCAGAAAAAGATCAGTAGTGTGTAAGACAAAAGGAGAACAGGTAAAAATAGAAATTAAGAAACTCAAAGAAAACTTAGAGTAGAAGAAAGGACAAACATTTAAGGAATGCTGTTTTAGAAGTCACCCAAGCACACTAAAACAGAGAAGAAAATGAAAACAGAATACAAAGAAGAGACCATGGCAGAATCAAAACAGCTTAAATGAGAAGACTGATAAAGGTTATAATAAAAAAGCAAAAAAATCTAACTAAGCTAAGAAAAGGCAAGTAAGCAAAATGCAAGATTTGGATATAAATTTTACAGTGTTCACATGTGAATTAGGAGAAATGGTTGCATATATCCACATACAGAGGAGGCAGAGGGAGAGAGGGAAGGGCTGATTCTGTCTGGAAGACAGGAAAGAAAATAAACAAACAAAAAAGAGGAAGAACTAAGGACACAAGGGCAATAGATTTTTGCTTTTCTAGCTAGTAGAAGTGAAATGCCAAAAATGTATATTTGCTTTCTTGGTAGCTGGTCCAAACATACAACATATGTAGTCTTAAGGGACTTCAGAAGAGTATTAAACCTCAAAACCTTCCAAGCTAAATGTAACACTCACATGCACCCTGATGACCAGGTAAGCTATTTCTAGCACAATAAATCCAGTTGCCAGTTTGTTAGGATTTTTTAAAGGTCACTTATATTCCTTCTGAGGAGAATAGGGGGAAAAAAAACCCTCCCTACAAACAGCTTCTTCACTCTTTACATGCTTTCATATTACATCAAAAATTGTCTACAAGCCACAACAGGTGAGAACCTGGTCAGAACAGTGATCCAAGCTCTCAGAGTCAAGAAAAAAGTGTGCACAAAAGGAATCAAAACTAGGAAGAGAAGAGCACCAAAAAATGCAATAGCCTTTTAAAAGTTTAATCTCCTGAATAATACAGATCAAACTGAGACCACCAAATCAATTTCATGATAAAATTTGAAAGGGTTTTCTGTGTTCTAACATGAAAATAAAAAGTTTTAAAGCCAAAACCATAAAAAAATAATAAATTTCACTTTAAATTTTGGTGTGAAGCATCAAGCTTCTCTAAGCTTCTTAGTCTAGGCAGAAAATCCAGTCATTTTAATTAGCTAACAAATGCAACTATGAATGCACTTTGAAGTTCACCATTGACTAAGCTAACATTCACAACAGTGGATTTGAATAGCATGGCTTGAGAGAAAAAGTATCTTTTCTTAGAAAGGCTTCATTAGGTAAGTAGGCTAAGGGGAAACAGCCTAGTGTGAAACAAATACAACAAACCTTGTAGCTATACAGACTTAAAGAGCATTTTTATTGCTGCTTTTCTTCATGGGTTCTGAACACCAAAGGGGAGGTGTTAATGGACGAGGAATACAACACTAATTTCTGAGTTTTTAGGATCCTCTATTTTAAACATTAGAGGAAAAGCAAATAGTTCAAAAAAGAGTTTACAGAATAGCTTTTTCTGGCTCAAGACTGTTAGTCAAAAGTTGGAAAGAACCAACACCTCTTAGATTCCAGTGGCCCTTAACTGATTGAGGGAAGCAGATGTTCTCACTCCTGTTTTACTTTCTGACTGGTGTAAAGATCAAGGGATAATTTTCCTGCACAGGTGGCACAGCTGCTGGCTATCTCCAAAAAGCAGAATAGCTGAATGACAAAAAGGATTTAGAAATTCTGTGGCCCTATATGATATTGCCATAAAATTTCATTAGCACCTAGGTGAACTACAGTTTTTCCATCACTATGCGAAAAGGCAGCTTTAATTTTAGGGCTGACAAACAGCATCCTTTTATAAGTGCAAAGCTCATTATAAATAGATTACCTAGCGTGGCAGTCTGCACTATGTGACTCAATGAATGTGTTGCAATACATTTTGTTTCTGTCAGTGAGTATGGTTGCTGCAGGGAATAAACTCCTTTAAACACCTGCTAATATAGGAGTAAATCTCAGCTTTACAGGAACATAGTAAAGGTGTAGATACAGAAATATGGATGGAATTAACTGACAGCACAAGTGACAAAAACAGGCAGTGCATCAGATCTACAAAGTCCAGCTATGTCTCTCCCACACTTTCAACTTCTTGGAAAAATACTGAAAGCTAAATATACTGTGAGGTGCTTGGGTTTATGTCACTCAAACTGGTTTCAACTCTTGATCCCTGAAAGCACAAACACAAAAGAAGGGGGAAAAAACTCCAAGCTTACTCAAGAAATAGCTGCACACTGAAATGTCATACCTGAAGTTTATTTTAAAAGAATAAAATAAGATTTGTTTCTTTGTTATAACATATATTCAGAAGATAATTGGAAAATGGAAAATGTTAAAAAATAAATTTTTATACATCAATAGATGTACACTGCAAGCTCCTGCTCTGTCAGCAGAATTTTCTTTCTGTGCACATCCACATTAAACATATACTCATCCCTCACTCATTCCAATTCTATATGGTGGAGAAATGATGTCTTACTGTTCTTTTAAAATAGGTTAAGAGAACTAGATATTTCATCATAGTCAAAGCAAGATACACATGAGAGAAAAAAACTCTCCTGTATTCTGACAGAAAGAATACACGAAACTGCTGGGTTGCTGTACTAGTTCAAGTATATTAAAAATTTTTTAAAAAACTCCACAAAAAGCCAACATGATGCAATTCTACTTCAATGATCTTGCTATTTTGTGGGACAATGTCTGCAATGGTCAGAACCAAACCTTATGTCTGCTGTTTTTTTCAAGTCTGGATATAAAAATTCTGTAGTTTGGAACTCATCCCTATGACGTCTAAGAACAGGAAAAGTAAAACAAATTTAAAAATTCATTCTTCAGTTATAGTTAACTTAAACATATGTGCTGTTAAAGTCAGACAAAAATAAGTGTGAACAAGTATTTACTTTTACACCTCACACTGTGAGAAGTAATCCTTTCAGATATGACTTTGAGAGGAAATGTTCTCTGAAGCAGCTTTTACCATGTTCCCAAATGTTAGGTGTGCCCTTGTTCATTTGTTGTTAGAAAAGAAAATGTGGTTGGAAACTTCTGCTGAACATTCCTGGGTTTGGCCTCTCCACCTTTTTAGGCTGCCAGTTTACAGAAGCTCACAACCCCTTCAGCTATGAGAGCTCAAATCAAAAATTAATCACAAATCAAAACCCAAGGACAATCACCCACTACCAGCATCCAAAAAACTCAGTCAAACTGTGACAGAAGAAGGAAACGGAAGCTAAGGAAAAAACCATCACCATTCTGGTACAGAATTGCATATGTATCTAAAAATTCTTTGAGCTACTTGAACACAATTCTATTTATCGTTCTAAGCGTATGCGCACTCATCTAAAGAAAGAGCTCCAAAACATTAAAAACACCTAACACCATCTGGTCCTGCACAGAAAAGATTCTAAGGTAACCAAGACCTCTGTTTTAGGATTTTTTTCTTGTCATTTTTACTTATACACAATAATCTTAATGTAAAAAATTAAAAAGGTAATGAAACACTTGGTTTACTTTCTACATACTGCCAAAGACCCCTTTTAAAAAGTCCTTCTTGATTAAAAAAATCTCGAAAATATTTGTTAAAATAACACTCCCCTAAATAAAAGGTGGCAGTGAAGAACAACAACAAAATCCTAACTGGAAAAAAAAAAAATTGTCTTGCAACCCTAACAGTAGTTCTTCATGATGGTCATGATGGACTCTTAGAAAGACCTTTCTAAGAGAAGTTTCTGCATGACCAGAAGACCACTAAACATCAGGTACTTGCAGCTAGGATACCCCTGTAAAATTAGGTTACCTTGATGAGGAAAAGCACAGGAAGCAGCACTTTCAGCAAAATATAGGGCTCTAGTGGTGCAAAGCTGTAATACCTTAAAGGCTGCTGGCCCTCACAATGCAGGAAGCAGCTGTGGCTGCTCACCTGGACAGGCCAGAGCAGTAGGAACATGCCAGCACACTCGGCTGGCTGCAATAGTGAATTTCTGTGCCCAGTCTATGGGCATTTGGAAGCTGCACCTGGATGTGTCAGCAACTGCAGTGAAGTTCGCGTCCAGGAAGAAAACTGAGCTTCCAAATGAACTGCAGCTTTATGCACATCCTAAATCCGGTGTGTACCTAAATTGTACTTAAAAAGATTAATTTTGACATCTGAAATGGAATGTACTGTGATGCCTAAGGGAATTCCAGAAATTTCTTTTTGAAGAAATATAACTATTCTAGGCACAGTTACAGTTCATTCAGTTACAACCAAATTATTTTCCGGGCAAAAAACAAGGAATAAAAGAGTGTCCCAATGTGATATGCCCTTGCCAATGCAATATCTCCTCATTATTAAAGACAGTGGAAAACAGAAAACCTGCTTTTCCTGACTTCATGTATAACTGAAAATTTGAGTAAACTAAAACCTCTAAAGCCCTGAGAGTAATACTTACAATTTGTGTGCTCATGTTGCATCTACAAGAATACTAATTCTACTCTGTTCTTAAAGAAATGTTGCTATACATGAACAGCCACTCAACAAAAAATACAATTTTCACATATAAGGGCCATTAGGCAGTTGGTAAATTTCACTGTATTATAAGAGAATTGGAGAAAATTGGATGGTACCATGAACAAGTCCACCAAATCACAGCTGTATATGACATGGCACATGCTTTAGCCACTGATTTTTCCAGTTGTAGTAAAACCTGGATCAAGCCCTATTTCTCAGCCATGAGCAGGCTACATCCTCAGCCAGAAGTTGAACCGAGCTACTGCAGTCCCAGAAGCATAAGCAAAACCAACCCCTGGCATCTTCAAATACCTTCCCAGTGAAACTGAGAGCTGTTTTTTTTTTTTTTTTCTGGGTTATCATCATTTTAGGGGCCCTTAGTTTGCTCTCACAGCTAGCTAGGACAAGCACATGAATTCTAAGGGCTCAAAGCTTCATCCTTTCACTGTCACTACATGACATTAACAAGAGTCTTTTCCACACCACACAACTATTTTACTCATGACAGTTCAAATACTAGTTAACTTAAAGCCCAAGCGTTCAGTTCTCTTACCCTCAACATCACATTAAATAAATACTGAATCATTCTACAAGATTATTCCTGGAAAAAGTAGTTAAATTACTCAATTTATGTTTGAAGAAATAAGTGCTGAGGTAAAAAGCAGAACCTATTTTGTGGTCATAATTAGTATAACAACAGAATTGCATGGCTGTGGTAAAACCTCAATATAATCTAATCCACCTCCCTAAAAAGCTCAATTACATCCATGTATCATTCCTGACATATTCCTGTTTAAAATTATGTAAATTCCTTGACACACCAAGGCAGCGTAGAGCTCCACCAGCCCTTCAGCATCAGCATTTGTCCTACTCTACACTGTGGGGCTGTTCTGCTGGAATTTAAACTCATCATTTCTCTTTCTATTCACAATGAATTCGGAAGATAAGTTATTGCACTCCTCCTTGCAGCCATCTTTTGTCTATTTGCAGACATGAATCTCTTCTCTACATTAAAATGGCTAAGTTTGTTCATTTTGACCACTGGTTTTCTAGGTGCTAAATTATTCTCTCTCTTCTCTGGACTCTCCAATTTTTTCACGAAGCACAGCATATGAGAGTGGAAAACGGTCAGTACAGCCAGATTAATTCGCACATTCCACAAACTATACTTCTGTTAATTCATCCCTAAATGATGTATTCTTTATTTGCAGGATCGTAAGCAATGAGCTTCAAGGCAAATCAGTCATTAATAACCACCACTTCTACAAAACTGAATACAAAAAATGAAACAAAAGTCAGCAGTTTTTCTCAGCCATTGCTTCTACAGTTGATTAATCCCCCCTAAGCATAGTCCTTCTAATGCTCAGTTGCTTTGCAACTCCAAATTCCTAAAATAGCTTCCCAAAGGAAAAACATTCTTCTATTTTGTATATGTACATAATAGTATACATATAATATTATATACATATGGATTATGTACTATATGAATAAAAATATTATATAAATAGCAGAGAGGGGTTTGTTGTTTCTTTTTTCTGTTTGTTTTTCTTTCTTTGTTTGGCTTTTTTTCTCCTTTTTTTTTTTTTTTTTTTTTAATTAATAGGGAAGATAAAACAACAGAGGGAATTTTAGTGCTTTACGTCTGGACTAGCATTCATTTCTGTCCATGGCTGCCCTGGCTGTCATGCCACTAAAACTTTCCAATAGTAAAGCTCCTTCATGACTGACCATAAGCCTTCTTCTCACTGCCATTGATTTAATTTTCAGCCTTTTAAAAGCTTCTATATCTTCCTCACACTCTCCCTCTGCCTTCTACTGTGAGCTAATGAACTTATAAAGTGTTCTCATCATTAGTATAATATCCAAGTATGCCCCACAGAAACAGAAAGGAAATTAAATGCAGTAAAAATCAAAAGAAGATATATGGAAATTTGCAGATTTTGTGTCAAGTTTACTGTAGGCTTAGCTGTGTCAGTGATAAACATAACAATTACCATTGTGGTAAAAAAGGGAACAAAATTGAGGCTGTGCCATCAGAGTGAGAAACAGAGCACAAGTTTATTTGCCACTGGGATAATAAAGAAAATTACTACTATAGGGGTGAAAACTGCAATTTGAGCTACTGCACAATAGCTCAACCCAGAAATTTGCTGTGAATACAGAAAAAGCCTCCCCATTAATGGCAAGATGAAAGGTGTTTCTGTTTTTCTCTCAGCTTTGTTCTTTGCTTTGGGCTGGGAGAAGGGGGGAAGAGAAAAATTAATTTAAATCCAAATGGCTGAACCAAAATGAATTTTTAAACAAATTTAGCTGTGATTTTAAATTACATGTCATAGATTAGGCAATTAGCATCTTTGTAACAGTGTCAGCCTACAGACATCACAAGAAAGTATAATTAGACACCAATTTTTAACAAGGTGCTTTTGTGAATTAAGTCATCCAAGGATACACAAACACAAAAAACACAAACACCAACAAAACCCCTCAAAAAAACAAAAAACAAGCATGGGTTTCAGAATTGAACCAAACACTGTTCAGGATAGAAAGACATCTCCACCTATGTAACAATTTCATTTTAAATCTGGATAGTGTTGCACATTTGTGTAGCTCTAATTCATTACTGGGACCTGCATCTGGGAGGGAAGACTGTCAGAGAAACTCAGATATTCACCATGCTTGTGCTGGTCTAACACTGGGCCCAGCCACTGAAAGCTTCAGAGCTGCCTGGAGCTCGTTTGAGTCTTCTTCAGCTGAGAGATAACAGGAACACTGCCAATATCATCTCGTTCCCTTCTTCCACCTATTCCTCTCTTCCATGCAAAAGCCTTCAAGGTTGTAAAAACAAATTTTGAAAGGTCCGTACCCTTAAAGAAGAAGTATGAGTTCCACTCCAATTCTCACTTCCTTTGTGTTGCCAGGGTAATGGAAAGGAGAAGAGACAAGGGACAAGCCTGGATTTAAAATTTCCCACCTGTGTAATACAAATCCTTGGTTTCTCTCTACAGTGAACACAGACACGCAAGTGAAAACCTCAGCAAATTATACAAGGGCCAAAGCAGGGGAGATAACTTCAGTAAAGTCAGGTCAAAGATACAGATTATCTGAAATCTTATTTTAACACAGGATATCTGTAAGTGGCTACAAATAACAAAGACACTGAATAAACCAAAGTATTCTCCCTCACCAAGTATATACTGGTTCTTTCCTGCCATGGATATCAGAGCAGTTGATCTCTTTTCAGACCTGAACTTCCTAATCAGTGTTAAATAATGCTCAGATGAACATGGAGATGTCCTCATTACACAGCTTTGGTAGAGACTATAGTGTCACTTTTTGTTTATTCACAAATATTAGTATTCCCAAAATCCATTACCCACGTGTTCATTTATAGGACTGTAATTCAGTTTTATTTTTACCTCAACAGTTGTAATTTTCACCATTTCCTGTCCTTTTCTTTCCTTTTCCCCACCCCAGATCCCTAAATATGTTTGTATCCAACCTTCTTATAATTGGCAATTCTGTGAAGGAAAATATGGTACCTTTCTTGTCTGTATTTACTAAATACAAGATATATTTGAGTGAAACTTCAAGTTATCGAAAAAGAAAAAATCCCAAACAAACCAACTGGTCAAATAAAATAAGATTTCTTAAAAATCTCAATTTAAAATCTTATGTGTGAAAGAAACCAAAACACTAAACCACAGAACAGTAGCTTGTTTACAAAACCACTGCTACACACACAGACAGACACCTAACCAAATAGTGGGTTTTTCAGAGGAGCTGACCACCTATTTCCACCACCAGGAAAGAACTAAAACATTATGAAAACAAATCCTCATATCAGCATTTACATTATCTCAATCAAAATGTCCTCTATCAACATGACACCGATTTAGAAGGAATGCATCATGCTTGTCATTTTCATTAATCACTAAGCAACTTGCAATGCCAACAGAATTCAACTTTTTTAACTGACATAAAAATAACAACATAAAAATATCAACAGAAACATCTGCTCCATGTCCCCTTTTTTCATTCTTTCCCTGTGATGCTTTAAAATGGCAATGACTGTGTCCTGGCAACTTCCTAGAAAGCACTTTTACATCTTTTTCACATAATGGATGAGCTGTGAAATTAGTAAGATGTGAGATGGGTACCTTGGGGGTTGCCCTGGCTGGCACACACTCTATTTTGTCAGTATCTGTTTCAATAGCAGCATTGCAGAGTATTAATTTAGACTATTTACTGAGGGGATGAGAATATGGAGGAAGTGTCAGGTTCTGAGAAAAAACGCCCTTCTGTGCACCTACAGAGGAGCTTAGAGAATCAATGGCAGGACAGAAGCCAGAATAATACCCTGCCAGGCTGCTCCCAGGCCCACCACAGGAGCCATCAAACCATTCAAGGCTCATCTGCACAAGCCCAGAAAGGGACTCAAATCAAGGATGCACGAAAGTTTCAGACAACCTGTCTGGGGCTGTCACAGCACAGCCTCAGCTCCAGTGTGTGGGCATGGAGCCCATCACCATGAGTAGCTCTCTCCAATACTTTTCAGAGTAAGGGAGTTGCTGCCTTGGAGGGTGACACATCATGGGATGCATGGAAAACATAGCTCAGGATTGCACAGGATTTATAGGATATTTATGGATGGAATTAACAACAGGAAAAGGCAGAGGGCTAGGCATTTTGGAGGAGGAAAAAGGTGTAGGAAAAAAAGAGGGGTAAGTATAAATAGTGGTGTGGTAAGTATGCTTGCCTGATTGCATCCTGCATCTGATCAGCACAGTCTATTCTGCTTTCTTGTTAAATTCCTTTCCAAATCTTTCCTGGGCATGGTGCTTCTGTGTACACACATGTGTATGTGGCTGTGAAGACCGAGTGACGAGGAAAATAATCAGAGCAATTATTAGAGAAAGAATGATGAAAGGAAGAAACAAACTGTTGAAGTTGATAGGAAAGCACAAAGAAATTGAGAAATTTTAAAATGGGGGAAACAGAAGAGGGCTTGAAAAGGCAAGGTGTAGATAAGAATTTCAGAAAGACAGAGCTCAATTAGCCTGAGCATGAATCTGAGAAATTCAGTGGTATTTGTAGTGCTCTGAAGTAGAAGAGGAAAATATAAAGAAAACAAAAGCTAGTCACAAATGCACATTATTTTTTCCTCTCTGTTTTAGAATATCTACTAGAGCCTTCTGAACCTAAAAGTATACTGAAAATGTACCATATAAAATACAGCAGCTGCAGATACAAATAAATTTAAAGTTTTCTACACAAGTGGTTAGGCCATTAGGGAATAGGGATGGGATAAATGAGCTGTTGTAAAAGCTACATAGGGATACATTGGCTTAAAAATGTGCAAGATGAAGTAAAAGAAAGACTGCTTCAAGTAAAATAAAATTCATACCACTAGATATACAGTTAAGTATGTGTAGTAGTATAGTAAAGACTTTTACTGAGAAAATGAAAAACTAAAAACTCAATCAACACATTTCAGTAGTTTTACTCATATTAACAAACTGTATTTGTATTTATGAATCAGTAGAATTTTCTATGTTTTTGTAAGGTTAGCCACAGATAAACATAGAAGATTCCTGAGGCTTCAGTAAAATATTTAAAGAATTCCAGTACCCTGTCATTACTTTTGCTAAGAGACTTGTCTAGCCAAGATAATTATTAGCTGTCCTATCTAAGGTTGGACAAATTTTAAAGAATGGTTATGAAGCATGGCTGATACCAAACACCTACTTTTGCCAACAGATTTTGGTCCTAAAACTTTCCCTGCTTTATCTCCCATTTAAATTACACCATACTGGGAAGGAGAATAAAACTCAAACTCCTCCAGACTAAAACTACAAAGAAGCATAACAGCTCTTGGCCCTGAGTGAAAAGGGTTAATGTGGACAACCGATTCCTAAGGAAGGCATATACAGCTGTCATAAATTTATGCTGCAGTATAGTGGAAAAAAGTATTATAATGATATTCAAGAAAGGCGGTGTCCATAAACAAGAACCAAACTGAATCCAAATCCCCACCATCTGGAATATATTTTGGTCATGGGGAAGTATCATAAGAGAGCTG
Source organism: Corvus moneduloides (assembly GCF_009650955.1). NCBI lineage: Eukaryota > Metazoa > Chordata > Aves > Passeriformes > Corvidae > Corvus > Corvus moneduloides. The sequence continues at coordinate 32,123,368 of NC_045476.1, read as the reverse complement.
ATGGTAATTATTCTCCGTGCTTATTTACTGCAGGAGCCATACACTTACTATTATAAACATAAGCATTGTTACACTAGTTATTAAAACAAATTATAGTGTAGAATGCACAAGAAGTATCCCAGGGTTTCACTCCATTTATTTAAATATTTTTTTCTAAATCCACAGTCCTATGAGATTGATCATACAGGCTTCAACACATTGGAAAATTTATTGAAAAGGTAGAATTTATTATATTTTTCTGCACTAGGTAATGTACATAAAAATGCTACAAACCCTGGATAATGTCTGGTTATCCACTGGTACAGAGTGTCTTTTAAGAGCAAGCCTAATTATACCCATTATGGTCCTCTATTCTGAATTATTAAAAAACTTTTTTAGAAACAATTTCATGTGGACAGATAAAAATATGTCTGCATGCATATCTGAAGAATTTCTCATTGCTTTGACTATGGCACACCTTTAAGAGTTGATATTTGCATTAGCTTCATTCTCTCACACCTGAGAAAACTAGGATTTGAGTGACTTCAAAAGATTTTTGTGTCTAATGGCTGTCAATGGGATTTTAATATCAGCACCTTAAAAAACTTTAATTGCAAAAAAGCATTAACAGTGAAGTATGCAGTATGTTAGATTGTCTTAATGGAAAAGTTTAAGAAAACGCTAATTAATTTTGAAGTCTTTATATGCAGAGTTCTTTTCAGTCTATGAATTAATTCTGGCTTTGATATTACGGTAGAAATGAGCTGCTTTAAAGTTATCTATTGTTAATTACATGTTCTCTTTTAACTGTCCCTTGGAAACAATATTTGGTTGTGCATTGTGAACAACAATAGAGAATGGTTACAGTAGCCTGCAAAAAGCTCAGCTAATACCCACGTTTTCCCAAATGCAGGCTGCAATTCAGGAATGTTACTTAGGTAGTTTTACAAGAGTTACCTACATTGAATTAAGACTGAAAATGCTCTGAGTTAGACTCTGACTTTGGACTGTTCTTCCACTAGACCCCACCTGGTAGAAATTTAAATTCAAAACTCATGACACTTGATTCTAATGTAGAGCTACTTATAAACAACTCAACTGTACAAACAGCTAAAACCTGAAGCCCAGTTTTGGCCCTTACAGTCTCTCTCAAAACTCAGCTGGCAGAGTTATTTCCAGCTGAATTTTTAATTTTAGCATAATTACTGATTGTTGATTATTCGTATTATGCTTTGCATCCTAATGTTCATTTTCTTCATTTTACCTTCAAATACTCCTGATGCTATTGCACATATTGGAACTGCAGCCTTTTCTGGCCTGAACACAGACCACATCCACTTACTTACAATAAAAATGCAAGTTTCTACCAATTTATTACACATTCTGCATTTCATAAACAGCTGCTGCAGAGCAGCTCTCAGCTCAGCTCTACTACTAATAAATTAGTAGTAGAAGAATTATAGTTTATAGCACTGAAACTAAGAACAGTCTGATTTTTAAACAAATATTGGAGTTCAAAATCAAAAAACTGCAATGTCCCAAAACTGAAAACAAACCCCAAAAATATTAACAGAGTAAAAAGCTTGTCTTTTTCAGTTTTGCAGGAAAAGATGAAAAATGCTGCAATTCTGGGCTCTTATGTTACACATAAAAAATTACTAAAGAAGACTAAACCAACAGCTTCAGTCTTGTTTTAAAACTAGCTTTTAATAAAAAGAGGTAATTTAATATAGTCTTCAACCTTTGAAAAGACATGCATTATGTTAATTCCCTGGAAAACACATAATAAATAAAATATGAATCCACAAAAACAATTATTAATTATGATGACAATTTCTCTGAAAATCATTATTGAAAAAAGAGATTAGTCTCCTTAGAAAGGTAGCATATTGATGATACAATTCTTTTAATAAACCTCCGTAAACAAAAGTAATTTCTTTATTAACAGCCTTTGAGAACCTCTATTCTCAAAAGAAACAAACATCTGAGAAATGAGGTTTTGCAGAGCATGTATCAAATTTAAATTTGATTACTTTAGATACAGAGTGTGCAAAAGGAGGAGAAAAATAAATTGATAGCAAAATAACTGGCAGAGAACAGTCAGTAGTTGAAAGTGCTTTCTCAAGATATTATGAGCAGAAGAAAACAAAAGCCTCTTTCTAGAGATTTCAGAAGTTTTAGCTTATTTTTCACCCTCTATTTCTCTAAGATCAGCATTGCTCACACATCCATGCTTCTGAGTTTGAATGCAGAATTATTCACCTCCTGGAAACTACTTTACTCAGACTCTGGTTCCACATAGAGTCTCAAATCGGGAACTCAAAGGAGCAATTCAAAAAACCATAGGCTTCATCAGGGACACACAAACAACAGCTCACAAGAGGATGAGATGGTAGGGTGAGGAACTATACTCCCTTTTCTTACAGCATCTAATACAAAACTTAGTCTTTAATAACAGTGCTAAAAGAGATGATAACCCTTTTCTCATCACCTTGCCCAGTATTAATTTCATAAATATTTCCCCCATCCCCAGTCTCCCCAAACCAAGAAGGTCTGTCAAAACAACTTTTACCATTTCTCCAAAATCACTTTCCTCAGGGTAACTTCACAGTTCACCTCCCTGCAAAGCTCCTCATTCCCATTAGTGCATCTCACAGCAGCTGTCCTCCCTCAGCTGAAATGAGGCAAACTATGCCAAACATATGAGGAGAGGGGGAATGGGAGCAACTCAGCTTTTGCCCTACTGAAAGCTCATCTTTCTTGTTTTCAAAAGTAAGCAGTTTGTTTTCCCAGTATTATTTTTCATTCTTTCACATAATTCAGACAATCTATCTGCCATGAACAAGTCTAAAGAGACTTGTGGGGTCCCACTGCATGCTTTAAGTATCAGGTTTCCGCTGCAGAAACTCAGCCCAGCAGGTTCTGTTGTTGTTTTGTATGTTTGCATGTTTTATATGTTTTTGTTCTGTTCTGTGTTGTCTGGTGTTGTCTTTCTACAAGTTTACTTATGGAAATTCTTGATTTGCTACTGGGAAATTATGCAGGTTTGTGTGATCTATTCAGTCATATGGCTGCAGGAATTGTGCTAAATCTCACTAAAATCAGATACTTGCATGTCCACAGATCTGCAGCATGTATCACTACTCAGCTTTCTGCAGAAGGGCCAGTTCTGGAATCCAAGATTTGTTTATGAGAAACGCTGCTAAACTAAATGACTAAAACATTATGCTTCACTGGCAAATATTCAGAAATGTCGAGGTGGTAGTTTGTAACAGCCCTGCACATAAATTCCCACAGGACAACTGAAGAGGAGACTGTTTTACGCTGAGCCTTCTCAAAATATAGGACATTTCAGACTAGGTTGTATCACCCACTTCGGGTGTATTAAAAAGCAACATTCTTCCTGTCTTTGGATCAGAACACCCTTTCACAAGAATATTTTAAGTATCACAGTTTCTGAGCACAGAGGTATTTATAGTATTTTTCCTGATCAAATAATGCTTTAATATGCTTGTGAAGCTGCAAGGGATCTGCTTTTTCTAGCAAATTGGTTTGCTATCACAAAGATAACAATGTTATTCTCAGAATTCCTCCAGTCTCCAGTGAAATGGAAACCCATACTCTGCTTGTTTGGGATGACTAGAAAAATGATGGAGTTTCTTTTTATCTTTTCCCTGAAGTAAATTTCAGTGCATAATTTTGCCAAAGTATGTATTTGCTTTTTCACTATTTCCCAAATTGCTGACAGGAGGACACCACTGCCATGACTTTCTTTCCCATCTAAATGTATGAAGTCCAATGTTCTGGTTGCTTTCCTGTTTATAGAAATACAGGAAAATCAGATATTACAAACTAACTGATGGAGGTCTTGCTGAAGATCAGAGCCTATGCAGATTAAATTTGTATTGCTGACTATTAATTTTGGCAATAGCCAGCAATGAGAATTGTCACGGCTTCTACAATGTGTACAACACAAATGTTTTGTACTCAAAGTGTGTTTCTAGAAAATATTAAACTCGTTATTAAACCAATATTTCATTTTAGGGAGATAGTCAATATTCCTTGGAAAAATATCAATGCCCAATAGACTTCCAGTGACACTTAATGTACTTATCATTTCAGGAGAAATTTTATTCCTCATTAACTCTGAATCAGGTTCCAAAATATAGGGTAACATTTATTCCCAACAAGCTATGAGAAGACAGAGAATTCAGAGGTCAAGTTCCCTTTTATGGAAACTAAGAATCACTACATTGTTTCAAATACTGTTTTTGAAAAAACTTACGGCAAATCACCAATCTAAAAATGTAAAAATCCTGTATGTTCTTTGTCAGCACAGTTGCATTCTCGTATATTCTGATGCAATTAATGCCTCTCCTAGGGACAGGAGTATGTAAGGTTGTATTTCACCTACTGTCTTAGAGAACAAACAGTCAACAGATATGATCTGGATGCTAGTCCCTCCTATGGACTAACTGAAGGCTTTTAAGAAAACCTTTTCCTGTCTGATATTCTTGAAGGAATCTGTACAGCTGTAAAAGTAAGGACAGTGTTTGAAGATGAAATTAAAGAAAAATAACTTGATCAAGAAGAATATGTCTTTCATAAGAGAGTGCTCTGGAGAGATCTTTTGCATCTTCCAGTCCCCAAAGGAGCCTACAAGGGAGCTGGAGAGGGACTTTTTACAAGAGCATGTAGTATTAAGAAAAGGGTGAATGGTTGTAGACTGGAAGAGGGCAGGCTTAGATTGGATATTAGGAAGAAATTCTTTACTGTGAGGATGGTGAGATACTGGAACAGGCTGTCCAGAGAAGCTGTGAATGTCCCACCCCTGGAGGTATTCAAGACCAGGTTGGAAGTGGCTCTGAGCAACCTGGTGTAGTGAAAGATGTCCTTGTCCATGACAGGGGGGTTGGAACTCGATGATCTTTATGGTTTCCTCCAACCCAAACCATTCTGTGATTCTATGATCATTAAGATTAATCTTTTAAGTGAAAATTGAGATTTTTGTTACTGAAAATCATTAGGAGAAGGCAAATATCATCAAAAGAGGTGCTTCTGGCTTTTTCCTAAACCTTACAAAGTTTATGCAGGAGGTGGAAGGTAGATACATCACTGTCATGGTAAATTTTGTAAGTCCTTTTTTGTGTTTATCTTAAATGCAGATTCTAGAAAAAGTGTGCTTTGACCTATATGATAAAAATCTGACAAAAAGAAGCTTGAATGATCATTAGTTATGCTGATACATGATTTTTAAAATTATACCACTCTGTTTCAAACAAGCTTTAAACAGCAGGAATAATATTAGAACCTAAAAATATATGAATAAACTCATGCAAAGTGATGGAGATCAGAAATAATCAGGAAAATGAGCTCCTCTTCTCAAAGGTTTCAGGAAACATTTACTAATAAACTCTAGAAAAGTATCACTAAGAATTCTGCATGAACAGGCCAGCCTTTGGTAGGCTGCAAAAGTTAATTAGTCAGGGTTTAAAATCTAGATAATAAAGCTAGTAAGGATGATACTTGCTGTTAATTACAATGCAATTAATTTTTAAATAATTTTGTAAATGTTGCATCACTGTAAATCATTCTTTTAAAGTAAACACATTCATTTATCTTTCAGTCCTGCCTAATGATAAAATCAATGCTCTAGTCTGGTATTTGCCAGTCCACAGCATTTTGTTGGGCATGAATACCTTTTAGCTGAAAGAAATCTGGTAGGTTCCTAGGGTATTTAACATGCAATGAGAAATACAGCTTTCCAGTACTTCTGGTTAATTTGCCGTAGGGCTTCAGGGACCCAGCTGTAGCTGGATGAAAAAAATTGTAATTTCCTCTGAATGGCATCTTAAGTCTCTGAGAAATAACAAGATAGTAGACACAGAGCTTGGAGATTCTGAAAGATTCTCTGAAAGATGAAGAGCCTTCTTTTAAGAGTGCCATATTCCAAAAAGCAAATTATTTCATAATCTTAAAATACAAAACAAGTGTAATTGATTTACACAGTTGGAGAGATAATAACTAAAGTTTTTATTTCAGATTTATTTATTTATTTGGAACTTTTCCTTTTCCTGCTGTTTATTTTTGGATTACAGCCCCCACTACGTCTCAGCCCCAGAATACATATTTCTCCATATCTCTAGCCTAACTGTTGTTTTCACTATTATACCGTGTATTATGGCCAGACCTGTGTGAAACAAAGTCATTTTGATTCATAAGGTTTTCATGCAAACCTTTTTCTCTGTTTCGCTTCAAGGAGTTCGTCCCTGGCGTTTGTCTTTGAGTTTCAACTTCAAAGGAACCTAAAACTGCAATCTGAAATTCAGTCAAGGCTGCAAAGCTTTGCCTTGTTTCAGGTCAAAAGCTCAGAAAAGAGTTGAATTACCTGACCAAAGCAAAACCAATTCACTGAAAAAACCCCTTCAGTAACACAGAACTATCTCGTTCCTTTTGGTTCAGCATAACTCAAACTCATTAAAATCATCAACTATGGAATTAGAATCCCCACTAACATAAACTTGACTTCAACCTCTTTGAGTAATGCTGTTATACCCCACACACAAGCATATATTGAGGAAAGAAAAACATATTTTTCTGTGGCATATAATACAATTTGCTTTGTAAAATAACGTTATCTTTAAGTAGAATGGTACTGAACAAGTGCTATCTGCACTTAAACACTTTCCAGCTCCATAGAATCATGACATCTGCTATATTTTTCATGCAATCTGTAGGGCTGTTTAAAATTGCTTACAGCTATTTTTATACCACACACCAGTTATTGTTCCAACTTCCCTCCTTCCCCAGCATATCTTTTATCCTGCTTCTGCCACAAACTTTAGAATTCAAAAGCAAAAGGCAGCACACTAAGCATGTCTGAGTATACACACACACACGGCACAGGTAGGAAAGGACAGTAGGGTCAGCATCAATGCAGCAGAGCTGAGGTCCCAGACCTCAGGACAGCATAACTGCAACTTCTGGCAAGCTTCAACAAATCCCCTCATTATTTGCAGCTGTATCTGGAACATGCTCCTGTAAATACTGACAGCTATTGCCTGCTCAACAAAGGAAGAGTTAAGGTTGTCTCAGTCTGTGTCTTGATGCTGGAATTTTTTATTTTTCACTCATTTTTGTGCCATTAACTTTGATACTCTAGAAAGGCATAGAATTTTACACATTTTGACAGGGTATCTATCAAGTGAATAACTTTCTCCTCAACCTTGTTTTGTAAAAAGAAGACTTCTAAAATATAGCAGCACACAAAACCCAAAAATTATGTTCTTTAAACACAAAAATGTAACAAAACTAAAGCTTACACATCTAAGTTAGAAACTTTTCCTGAACTAGAAGAATAGAAGTTCTTGAACAATGTGTCTCCAAATGACCTGGAGAGTATATGTAATCCCATACACTTTATCCATGCCATAAAGGCAGGACAATATATTCCAAACCCCTCTTTTGATACTGCAGTTCAGTAATGCCTTTTACTTGCCTTATTGCACTGTTTTATCCATAAAAGGCAGGTGAAAATCCTATTAAGAAAAATGTCACATCTCCTTGGATTATTATTTCTTCCCTTTGTAATAAACGTGATTTCAGCGAAGTGATGCCGTCTGCTTGTCCTTGCTGCTTCTCTTTGGAACTCAAGAAGCTTAACCATGTTCAGCTATGTCTTAAAAGCTGGTCTGCACACCCACAAAGGAGCACAGACAGACATAAATTCTATGTTTTCTTTCCTAACATGAGATGCAGCCATGCCGTCACTGTCCACATTCCCTCTCGGTGGAAAAAGGGCTGCCATGCAATCTCTCCTCAAGGCATTGGTACCTTAAATACTTCGCTTTGATCAACATTAATTTGTATTTAACTCTTATTGTTTTACAATTTCAATAGCCAGATCATTGAACTTTGCCACTTAATGTATTAATAGTTACTCCATAAAATATAACGCCTCTTACATTTACATCATCTTTAACCATAAATTATGTTTTTGTTGTAATCCAGACAACTGTGAACGGTCAAAAAATTTCTCATTTATTTGGGCTTTTTGATTATAACTGAAAAAAAATCTTCAATTCTCTTTGTAAAATGATACACAGCTATATTTAAGGTAAATAATAAAGTAATATAAATTTGTATCTCCATAAATCCTGGCTTTAATTTCAATTGATCACCTGTTCAAAAGCATTTTTCACTCTCTTCTCATTATTAGGAGATGATTGGCAAAAGAAAGAAGTGAGCAAAAGTAAGGACTGCATATGCTTTCTCTGTGCCCTAGGTATTTTAGAATACACTTTGCAGATGAAAATCCCACTTTTCAGCATATGAGAGGAGGAACAGAAGATGCATGCCACTGACTCAGCAGGCATTGTTCAGCACCTGTAAAAGGGCAACTGTACCTTTCTTCTTCCTGTGCTTTAAAAGTGTAGGGCACGTGGAGCTCATGGGAAATATTCTTATTTCAAAAACTCATAACACTCAACAGATAATTAGATTTTAAACTGGCTGATAATAAGTATATAAACATTCTTTGGGATTAGCAACCTGAACCAGCATCTCTAGCAACAGTCAGCAGCTCTCCTCAACAGCTTGGGGCAGATTCACTGTTTCTATCTGAAACTGTATCTCGCGTGCAACTGCTGAGAATGTGTTTTCTCAGTGCACCCAACTGCTGCTGCACTGCTTTGGTGTGTAGCATGGTGCAGCACAGTGCTGTATAAATACATCCCGATGCAGATAAAACAGAACGTGATTAAGCCAACACCTTCTTTCAAAAAAGGCTTGAGGATCTTTAACAACCAGAAAGGAAGACTTTGATTTTTTTAATCTCAACCAAAAGACATGAGAGACTTCCCTACTCCATTGAAATTTTGAAACCGCAGGTTAGCTTACAGTTATGACAAGTGGCACCACTGTAATTAGTTCCATCGCAAGTGCACTTGAAACTGTCCCACGTCTGGGTGCATTTTCCATCATGTTCACAGTGATTGGGCACACACCTGTCAGGATGAGATGCAAAGACAGAAAGAGAAACCTAAATGAGCATCAAGATTTACACAAAGTGAAATTTTGAGCTTCACAAGCAGTGCATCACGCCCTTGTCTAGTCATTAATCCTTGCTATTTTAGGCGGATTAACAGAATTTATATCTGAACACACAACTGCATAAAAGATTCATCAAGGCTTTGCTGAAGCCCTTTTACAAACTGTAAAAAAGCACATTAAAGGTGGAATGGATTAATCATCATAAATCAGGGTTCTAAGTAACATATGACTGGTACTCAGCAGTCAAAACAAAAAGAACATCACAAATCACACCTCCTCCTGCTGTGCAGGTGGTTAAAAACGAAATGCCACTGGATTGCTGTTCATCTTTCTGTTGCCCGTAACGGGATAAAAGGCTAGGATGGTAGGAAATTAGTAAAGCTGCATTAATAAAACAAATTACAGTCTTTGTTATAAAAGTTGTGTTAGTTTTTCTTCATAGGGGTTTTTGGCAAGTGCTGTTCACCTTTCTCCCACACACCTGCTTTTCTTCTTCAGCTACACTGTTGCTGGAAAGTGGAAGGAATGCAAAAGAAAAAGTGGAACAGCAAAAAACCAAAGTTATAGCAGAACATATATTTATTGTTTGAAATATTATCTAAATGTGATTTCAAAGATTTGAGTTTGGCCAGCTTCTATTTTATCAAATGCAGTAAGAAATGGGAATTACCATTTACTTTCACCTCTGAAAATATTAAACTTCTTTTCCTTGAAAGGGCTTTGAAATACCATTTCAAAGAATATTTTTTCCCTTAATAAATTAATTACAATCAGACTCAGTACAGGCTTTGCCTTTTTGATCAAGAAGCAAAGGAACTTTCCTTTCATTTTTTTTTGACAAATCTATATTTTTTTATTATGAAATTAAAAACTAAAACGAGGAGACCCCCTATTAGACAAAGAGAATCTTTTCAGAAATGCATTAAAAATTAAGTATTCTTATCTCTAAGATAAATCTGAAGTTCATCATATTCCTGTGACAGTTTATGACACTCTCATAAACAACACTCAAGGAAAGTTTTGCTTTCCTATGTAGAAACTTATTGAAACTGGAAGTGTCTGGGTCATTCCTCTAAAGGCTTACAGTGTCTTATTCCCTCAGTTTCCACTTAACTGAGCATTGGCATGCATGGCTCAACAACCAAGAATAACTTATGACACAATATGCACTGGAGAATTGAATATTGTTCACTCACATTTAGAAAAGATTTTTTGTTTTATGCATGCCAGTACATGTACCGCAGAATATACAGAATATAGATGTCTCACATCCTAGATCAGTCTTTAGAACTCAAAGCTACCCATTCTTCTCCAAAAAGATCAGAAAATACCAGCGTGGTTAAAAATAGTTCTTAAGAAATGCTCTTCTAAAGCAAGAAACAAAGCATTTAAAAATCTTCTTTTCACAGTAAAATACAGTGAAACTACCTGAGGCAATTATCACAGTTCAATAAATTGTTTTCAACATGGTTTAAATGAATTCATTTAGTTTTATAAGTGTGGCAGGCTAAATGAATAGATAGAGCTGATTACTGCGATTCAGTTGGGCTCTCAACACTGCAGAAGAAAAACAAGAGCATATAATAGTATATTTCTGAACATCCAAACAATTAACAATTTACATTAATCTGTAGCTGGTGGGTACAAGAGTAGGGAAAGGAAAGAGCAATTGCATTTCAAAAATAATCTCATAAAAGTAACTTTTATTTGAGACTGTAAATAACTACAAAAGTTCCTAAATCTGAATATGGTTTTGTACTTTTTCAAAATAACTCTTTTATGTATTTTCTTCTTAATTTACAATTGAGCATACATTATTTGAAAAGTAATTTTCCAATGACCAAACCAAACATTTTTCTATGTGAGTTTCACCAGCTATTTATATGAACTCTCATATGTAATGCTTGCAACTAGTTTCACATTTTAGTGTGGTATAACTTACTTTTATTGCAGCATAACTAGTAAAGAGACTGCATTACTGACTATATAACTGAGGTAAATGACTTAATCTTCACAAAGATGAAAACTAGATATTTATCTGTATCATTTAATGGAGCATATTAAGTAATAAAAACAGAGATATTCAGCAAACTCTTTGATGTTTATTTTATGCTTCCAGGATGATGGTTGGATTAACACAGTCTGCATCTGCAAAATTTTACTTTTACTCATTTGATTTTTCCTGTTCTAAAGATGGGGCATTTAGAAAAATGGAGTAAATACTATTTTAATGTTGGTGCACACTGAAGGTTAAATCAGATTATAGGATCATTTCCTGAAGTTCTCCCTTCACCCTCTTTTCTGTTAGTTTATTTTATCAGACAGAATTTTAGGATTTATTTTCTATTAAATCCATTAGCAAACTTCTGTAACATAATCTGGTGCTCATCTGTCCACATTTTGGACAAACCTTACCTACTATAATAGAGTTTACAGGAAATGATGGATATCCAGAATTACAAATTACAAAAATTTGTAGAAATTACAAAAAAAAAAAACCAACCCTGCTTGAATTCAGTAAACAATGTAATAAAGAATAAGATTTATCACTGTAAACTCCATTCTTTTTCAAACACATTTCTTTCCATAAAATGAGAATAAGATACAAATTTCAATATGCAAATATCTTGCTAAGAATTTGTATTTTGAGCAGACACAATCATTTATCTACCTTATGCTTATCATTTAGTAGACATTCAAAATTTTTACACTCAAAACCTCAAAAAAATTCAATGCATACATGATTTTCAGATGATTTATGTTAAAATACTGTTTCCAGGCAATTCAATTCTTTCTTCTCCTTGAGGAATAAGGCTTCATTACAAAAAAAGCAAAATAAAATAAAACAAACTTTCAAACCAGCACTTTCTTCCTAAACTGGGCTCTGAAGTTAGAAACCATTACAAAACAGAACTGCAAATTCCTCATCACTAAGTTGTGTCTCTTCCCATTGTGGATACCTACATTTTAAGAACTTGCAAAATGTTGCAGACTCCATTTTGAGAACTTGCTTGCTCTACATCTCCTTCTGAAAGGCAAGTCTAGAATTTAATCCCTTCATGTGTGATACACTGTCTTTTAATTTCCACCCCAAAATTTATCCATAGAGAGTTTACAGATGCTGTCTGGTTTGGTATTTTATTTGGAACCTTTGATTTGTTTATCAAACAATGTTTGTTTACCTTTTGGATTTATATCTCAATACTTTGCAGAGAGCAATCATAGCTTCCTTTAATCTGTAGTTTTGTGAGATGAAGTCTCCTGTTGGAAAACATATTTTCCATAGTTCTTCCTTGTAACTCTTCTCCTGCTTGCACTTGCATTCTGCTGAGTATTCTAGAGGAGGTCTTATCAATGTTTTGTTATTTCAGAGTTGATCAACATTTTCATATTTCTTTACTGAAATTATTTTGCTTAATATATAGCATTTTGCTGACTACCAAAGAATAGTAACTCAAAGTCATCCTGAGATTGCTCAATGCATTAAACACCTTCACTAAATTCCCATCCTTCCTCTTTTCATCACTTCCAACCAATTACTTCCATTACATACAGAAAATCTTCCTACTGTTTTCAACAGCATTACTCTGTACTGTAGCTTCCATTGTATCATCCAAATCTTTAAAGTTTTTTCTAGGCTGAAGCTGTATTGACAGCATGTTTCATCAAGATATTCCTAATTCTGAGCCAAGATTGAAGTATTAAATAGGATTTTCTCTGGCACTGACCTCTGAGCAACTCTCATCTCCCAGCCAGCCATTAGCCCATCAGTATAAATTGAGAGGCAATTCCCTTTGACAGTTCACAACTTTGCAATTCCTCTCTCAAACCTCATCTTTCCTGGTTTAGCTAATAATTTTCATCATTACAATATATCAAATATTTTATTGATGTCTGACAAAATAGATCTATTACTTTTTCCTGTCTGAGACAAAAAATACAGTGCTTTATCAGAGAAGGAGATCAGGTTAATCCTGAACAACCCACTGTTGATAAACATCTGCTGCAATCTACTCTACCTTGCATTTCCTTCATGATAACTCCTTATTTTCCTCAAAAGCATAGTAAAACTACTAAAGCCAGATAAACAGGTGTCTGGATCTTTCTGTTTGTTAAATTACATCAGGTTAAGCCTGTCACCTCATAATACAAAATCATAATATTTCTTAAAATTTTTGGGGGTTTTTTGTTGTTGTTTGGTTGGTCTTGTTTGGTGTGGTTTGCTGGGTTTGTTTGTTTGTGTTTTTCTTTTGGTTTTGTTTCTTTGGAGTTTTTTGTGGTTTTATGTTTGGTTTGTTCCACGTGATACAGTGATCCTAAGTGAGCCTGACATACTATGGTCAGCAAGGAAGAAAAAAAAAGAAGACAAAGAAAAGGGATCACATCATGTTAGTATAAGCAGGAGAGTGATATCAGATCCATGGAGAAATCCTCATGGCCTATTCAGCAGGAATGAGCAAGGGCTGATTTTCAGTGGCACAAAAAGTTGTTGGAAACAGGAAGGTTACAAGCTTAGGAATGTCCACAGGGGAAGGGCAAAGATGCAATGAGGTTCATTACTAGTAGAAAGTATTTTCAGAAACAACTCAACATACACCAGGAATGACTTAAATATGTTTGGTTCTGCCTGAAGGCAGGAGAATGAGCTCAGAGATCTCTCCAGACACCTTTCTAATGTAGATATTTTCATATTCCATAAGAAACAGGAAGCATTTCTTTCAATCTCTTTTCTTATTATGTGATTATAATATTTTCTTAATGTTGTAACTGTGTTATTTATCTCCTGTAAGTCAACAGGTCACTGCCTCAGTCTTTTTATATCCCTCAGGGCAGGGTTATTTAAAACATTAACCAGCTTCCCCTGACATATTGTGCCCAAAGTGTATAGTATTTGACTCCAATTTTTAGGTTTAGAGATCATTTGAGCAAGAAGATTAAAAGTTATTTTGTGCAGAAAGGCAAATGTCCATATGGCCACATGCAGACTGTTAAATAAAGTCCCTCAGTACTGAAGAACCATCAAAAATCTCACTATTCTCTCCTGTAAAACACAGACCTTTCCTTAATTTCCCTGACTTTTCCTTTCCTGCTTCCCTTTCACACTTCCTATCTCTAGCATAAGTGCAAAATACAGCCTGTGTGTTGATACAACCTAAACCAACTCTATTTATATATAAATTTGAAACAATTGAGCCAAGAAATTACCAAAACTAAACATTCACCTGTGCAATTGCTCCTCCACCTGAGAGGTCAAAAGGAAGGAAAGAACTACACACAACACACACAAGATATTTGACATGTACTGCTGCAACTGTAGCGAAAAGAATTCAAGTGCTACAGTGATAACAACAGCGTGAGAATTTCTGTAGAGCAGAAAAAAACGTTAAAGGCTTTTTGCAAAGGAAAATAACCCAGGCTGAATTATGCTTAACATGAAATTCAATCTTTTCCTTCTCATCATCAAACCTCTATCTAATCTTGCTCATGCTCACGCCTCACCTCTCATTTCTCCCAAATTGCTTCTGTTCTGCTTCTTCTGTCCAGTTCTCTGCCTCAGAACTAATGACAATCAGGTTTTTTTGAGTGGTTTTCCAGTATTTTTCCACTAGTTGCCCATTTTAACACCTCTAAAAATATCCTTCAAATATGTATTTTTAATCAGCATTTTTTGGAAAGATCCTTTAAAATGCATACTGCTGTCCTTTTTGAGCGTGTTGTTCTGTCACCGTCAACCTTCATTCACACCCAGAAAAAGACCATTGAAACATTATAAAAATTTAGAAGTTATTTACTCTTCAGGATTACCTGACTGCTCAAGAAGACCATGAAAGATTACAACTATAAAATAACATACAAGGAAAATAATTTGTAGGACCAATAAATGCTTTCAGCTGGTAGCTTGAATCACTGGAGATCTGTTTGTTTATTCAAAAGACATTCTGTAAACTGGTAACCAAATCACAAAAACATTCTAAACATAAGTATCTGTTTGCAGTGACGTTGCTCTTTAATGCAAAGAAACGCATTGCACTCATCCTGGTAAAAACATACTGAACAATAAGATAACCCAATTAAGGACAGAGTGCTATTGCAGAGTCCTACTGTACCACAATTAGGTTAAAATTAACAATTCCATAGAGAATCCATGTTTTTCAGAGTATCCTAAGTGAAAGTAAAATCAGCTGATCTGCCTGTAAGATTCTTTCTTATTTCTTACAATGTAACAAACTGCTTAAAGTGACCTTGAGAGTTTCAGCAACAGGATTTGGAACTCCTATGCAAGGCAACACAAAGGGAAGATGGCAGGGACTGTAAAATTAATCTAGATTCACAATAATTCCAAAACTAGTTAAATTTGCTGCTGACTTCTAAGCTAATTGTACACAGATGCATATAATCAACTATGGCAGAATTAAATAAACCTGAACCAAGGAGTGGCTATTCTTTCTTTGTCACTTACAGCAATACAAGGCCTTCATGCTTCCTTGGTGGACATTATCAAACTTGTTCTGTCATGAGATCAAAACAAAATACTTGGTACTTTTAAAGACTGTGATTTACAAAGAATAAATCAATTTTAAAATATGCAGTGACATTTGATTAAGAGAAGTTCCTTTATGCCGTATTCCCAGTAAAGGCTGCCAAACAGTTTTTTGGTGTTATCTTCAAATCTGCAAGGTTACATGCTAAACTGCGTTAGAATGATTAATGGAGAACTAATCGATAAAATACCACCGTTAACTCATTTGGATTAAATGATCCTCTTGGATTTATGCAGTTTTTATTTTGTACACAACTACGTAGAGACTTTTCCTTTATTTTCTATTGTTCTTAATTATCAGAGCACTTCACAAATTAGTTCCTTAGAATTAAACCATGCTGGTTCCACTTAGCAATTGCAGGAGCTGGATAAGCCATTCTTCTGCATTTGTTGTAGACAATTTCCTGGACCTGTGTGTTATGCATAACCTAGGCTCTGAGATGTCTGATGGCTGAAAAACTACTTTTGTCCAACTTTAACTGTTGCCACTTCTGCAGAAGCAAAGCAGGGCAGGATGAATCTACTGCAGCACTTAACAAAGAGGGAATTTCACCCCCCCTGGAATCACTTATGTCAGTTCCTACCAATTGCTTCAGGAGACCAGCTCTGTGTGGAGTTGAAGCAGGAGGAGATGGTGTATTGGGCAGCACTTGCTCAGGCACTGTCTGTCTTCTCTGGAGTGGGACAGGGCAGGGAGGGGGAACATCAGGATAAAATGTGTGGAAATGACCCATGGGCTCCATCTAGTCCAAAAGCTGCAAACTAGAGTGTGCTGTGATAATCTTACAGAGGCAGATGATAAACCCAGAAATTCATAAAATGAACTAATTAGGCTAGATAAAAATGACAACTTCTGTTGCACAATGTTTTAGTCAGAAAATGCAGGCTTAGGTCTTCAGCTGGTGTAAGTAAGACCATTTGCATATATCTTAAGCCTGTTAAATGAGTTGAAACAAAAGGAAGAATAAACTTTTATGAAGAGCCAGTTACTAAATATTATTTATCTCTAATGGGTTTGTTTTTAACCTTTTACATTACCTTGTGAAGACCATTGGCTAGTCATTAACCAAGTAAAGGCTTTCTAGAGCAGATGAGAGCTGCGTTGTGTAACAATTTCTTTTTGACTGCCGTGTTTGAGTTTATTATTTGAACAAACACACAGGAGTGGCAGTTATTCACTAAGCTTACATTGGCACAGCTCAGACCTTTTGGGGATATGAGAATGTGTGTTAAGCACTGAGACTTTCCAGAAGAATCTCACGGGTTTTAATTACTAAGTTTCTGAAGAAATTTTTAAACCTTTCCAAGCGTTGCCCCATTCAAAATCTGACTGGATTAGTTGTGTATTCATCTAATCACCTGTCTTTTGCTAATTCAAATAGGTAAAATTGAACATACTGGCTGGCCTTGAGAACAAACCATAAAATAGATTCTTTGGTGTCTTGTTAATTCTTTATTTTTTCTTCTTTTTACAGCTTTAATCAAATATAGCTCCTGGGATTTTATGATGTCAACTTTATAATCCAAGTTAGATATTTGGAGAAAGTTGCTCTTATTTTTCAGAAGATCATAATTATCAGACCATGTGAACCAGTGAACACCCTATATAGTACAGAAGAGTGCCTAAAATATTTCCTGATAATAAATACAAGTGATCATGCATTGAATCACCAGGCAAATACAGAATTTATAGAGGTGTGTCTTAAATGAGATTATTCCTAAATTTATGTTTTGGGGAATAAAGAAACTGGTAATTAGAAATCTTTACGTTAATGTAAAGAAATAGTAATAAAGATGACTATAATACTGATGGATGATTTTATATTAAAAGCCTCTTGCTGTGTCAGTCAAACCTGGACGTGGGCTGTCACAGCTTTTGGCTATGGCAGTTCTCCACTCCTTGGTGCACAATATAGAGGATCTTATCTTTTGCATTACTTGTTTTGATTGCCTGCCTCTTAATCAGGGATGACAATGATGACATGTTGATCTTCAAACAAGTGATAAAAGTTTTTCTGCCTCATATGCAAAAAGCACAGCCCATTAAATACCTCTTGCTTGGCAAATGAAGAGCATATGAATCACCCTGATGGTCATGGAGCTATCAGATGCCATCAGCTACTACTGATATAAATACAGTTTTGGCTCAGCATCCTAATTTACTAATCTGGTTATGACATGATGAGATGGAGTTGCTTTTATAGCTGGTAGGTTTTGAGTTAAACATACTGCAAGTCAATGTCCCAGTTGCAACAGCATTTTAGTTAAAGCATGATTTGGTACTACCAAAGTGATGCTAATCCTGCAAAATGCAAATTGCTTAAATGACTTTGTTTAAAAATACTCAACAATGGTGATAGTCCTAAAAAAATCACTGTAGCAAGTGGTGTTTTTACCTGCCTGGTACAACTAGATTTTGATTTTGATTTGTTTCATGTAAACGACCTTTTAAAATTATTATTATTATTATTATTATTATTTTACTCTTTACTATCATTAGTATTATGAATATGGCCACCTTCTACATTGTGTTAGCCAAAATCTGGAAGCTTCCCTCAAAGGCCATTTATCTTACAAACACAAATTTCATAGTAAATTTAAGACAAGTCCTAATGTTTTGACAGAAACTGTGGATCTTGCATTACCATGCAGATTATAAATTGTTAATTCCAGTGGATTGTTCTAGTAACCATGTAACCAGAGGAGTCTGTTCTGTAAGCATTGTACAAAACACTTTCTGCCTAAGCAGTGAAGGTTTTCCCCCTCAAAACAAAAGCATAGTCTTGGGAGTAAAGCAGAACACACAATCTATGCAATAAAGCAAAACACACAATCTATGCAATAAAGCAAATGTGAGATGGAAGCAAATGTGAAATGTTTCTGAGACGTTTATTAATGACAATTGGTATAAATGCCAGTTTCATTATTAAATCTCTAGTAGAACACATAAGTCAAGGACACTAATTTCTCCTGTCTCTGGGAGAAACTCAGATCTTCCTTATTTCTTGGTAGAGCAAAAATAAACCAACTAAGACTTTTAGTTATCCCACTGTACCATAGAGGAAGAGCTGAGGTCAGCACGCTTTTTTTGCAGTACATCCTTGCCATCTCCTAGTTTGTTCAATATTGGCAAGGACATATAGACTAAGTTCTCTGTGTCATTAATTTAAATTTGACTTGGATCAATCATGAATGAATCAGATGTAGACAGCATTCACACATTATTTACACTCTCTCATGGAACACTCTCCCTGAGCTGACCCACAGAGTCACAAAGATTAAGTATATTTCATCATCGGTTAGAGGCAACATAATATGTGCATATTTACTCATAACCCTTTCCCCCTTCTCTATTCCCTTTTCTCATCATTTTTGAATCAGAAAAAAAGGGTTTAAATTCTTATTTGCATAGGATGTTATCACGATGGAATTTTCTCCTCCCTATCGCTGCAGTCATCATGAACGACAACAGCAATAAACAGTAACACAGAAATGAGTTATCTTTTTGCACTGCTCTATTCTCCTCCAAATTACCACAGAGCATATGCTAAAATCTACACAATCTGCTTTTTCTCCTTTACTATGAAAATTCTGCCATCTACCAGAAACAGCAATATGCTTAGCTAAAATGTCATGTATAAAACATGAAGCATATAGGTTAAACTGACTTATTCCCCTGTCCTTTATCTGTGTTCTTAGTGCACATCAGTATTTTATTCTCTTATAGAAGCCCTAAAACATTTTTATAAATTGCAATATAATGAGTGTTGTAGTCTAAAGACATGAAAAGCAAGGATGTGCCAATGAATTTGCAGCTCTGCTGCAGTGCAGTCACAGCTCTGTGATAAATATACTAATACAGTGCACTACTCACAACCTATTATTCAATTCATTTTCAATTTGCTCAAAACAGATATGTACTGTAAGTAATAAACAATTCATTTATTACCTTGAACTTGTGCAATGAACTGCTTTGAAGCCTGGAGGCTTCCTGTTGAAGTAATAAGCAGGTGTGAGTGCACAAACATCGGTGCATTTCTGTTCGCACACCTACATTCAATATGCATAAACATATACACATGCTTTTTCCAAGAATGATGACAATTTCTTTTCAAGAAAACAATTCATATTTAGAGCAAAATTGTTTTCAAGGAAAATGTAACTGTGAGGATACAACAGTTCTAATAACATGTACTTGACTGTAAAAAATGTAATGACATGACCCTGGTATGCCTAATTTTAGTTACAAATAGCTCATTGATGGGATTTAATTATTCTACCAAAATAGGCTTGTGATTGCCCTACAGAACAATTGATAGACTATAATTTGGAGTACTTTAGAGGGCCCTGATTCTGTTTTTCTGCATTTCAAGCACTGCAATTTGGGAACCTTGTTCAGGGTCTGACAGTATTTCAGTTTATTATAAGCTTTGATTTCTCAAGGGTTTATATTTCTGTTACAAATTGTACTCCAAAAGTTTACTCCAATTTCAGCAAACAAAGCATAAGCCAGAATGGAAATAAATAGTAGCGTACTACCATCTTTGGTTCTGAAGTAGTTCATGCACTTCAGTTCCAGGAGAGTAAGGACAGGCTGGTAGATTGTTTTAGAGGTTTTTATTTAAATAGAGGAGGAAAATAAGGAAAAATCCTTACAGGATATTTTGCTTTTGCTTTCCAGACATTTTGTCATGAAATCTTTGACACTTCTTGAAACAGATTTTTCAGAGGAAAGGGCTGGATTTGATTAATATCTCAACTTGAAAAATGTTGGAAAACATGTTGAAGTCTTTGAAACATGTCATTTGACATATTCAAAAGGAAGAGTATATTTTTAAATTTAAAATAATTTTTCATTTTGAAAAGTGATGTAAAAATATATTATACGGATGGAACCGTACCAAGCCAAGCAAGAACACCTTCCAACACTCTGTTTCAAATTGAAAATATATTTCCAAGTACTTTCCTGAGGGAAAAATGGGTTGGAGCAGTTAAGTAGGGCAGTATGCAAGAAAACTATTGAAAGAACCTCTGCAGCTTTGATAGACGCACTGACAGCTGAACTGGGAATAAGAAGTTAGCCTGAAATTCAGTAGATCTGATATGGGAGCAATCTAAACTGACTGTGCACCACTGGCTGCATCAATGCTAAGAAAGGAATTTAAACTGAAAAATGAAAAGCAGATACAGAGAGATGCTGTATGTAGAAGACAGAACTGTGAGGGAGAAGAAAAAAAATGTGAAGAAAAATGTTTAATCACAAGTGTGAGCACTGTTGGGGGAAGTATTTCAAACTACTTGAAAAACAGAAATTGGAGAGCTGCTCAAAGCAAGACAATAAGGAAAAAACACAGACTCCAAGGACAGGAAAGAGATGAACTACTGCAACCTCAAGTGCCAATAAAATTACTGTTTTGGGAAGCATGAAACAATATAATCAACTCATCATGTCAAGATACTTGCACTTGCATACTGGCACTGAAAAGATCTAATTTTGATCTTTTTGATACTTTCTTTAAAATCAAGGTATTTTGACTGATTCACGGAAATCTGCTAAGGCCTTCTATTCACCTTATATCCAAAGAGATGTGGTTCCATAGGTACAAAAGAAGAATGGAACCATATCCACTGATGCAAAAATTATGTCTTTTCATTGTTTAACTATTTCAAAATGCCAGCTATATGATATATATTTTTTTCTTCTAAAACTTTGCTTTGTCTAGTTAGTGCTTGTCCCTTAACTTTAGCGTGTTAAAAACATGTCAACAATTCCTATTGCTTCATCTCCCTGTTATATGAGATATTGGAAAGAAATGCTGAAGCAACATCTTCCTCTGGTCAAGTCTTTTCTTACTGAATATTGCTGACATCAAGAGCTTTGAAGCTCTTCCCTCTTTTCTGAAAGATCTGTGTGTAATAGATATTGTAAGAGTGATTGGGGCAGAGAAGGGGTATCCCAGATGTTCAGTCATGACTATGCTGACCTGTATTTACAAAATAATAAATATGGTGAACTGTAACAAAAAGTCCCAGTTGCAGTAACCTCTGGTCAGGCACCACAGGCAAGAACACAACTCTTTTTTTCCCCATTTTACCTACAACAGCAGCCAACTTGGTATGTTACTTTAGGTCTGCTTTACCCTCAGATACACATCTCTTCTTTCTGCCTCTTACCGCTACGAATATTTCTGGTCAGAAAAAGAATCCTGAATAATATCATAAAAACCTCTATGGAACCCAAAATTTTATCAATGTCATTGAAGTTTGCATTTACAGGGTGTCCCATGTAGATTATACACATCAGATATGTATAATTTACTAATGTCCTTGCAGTAAAGGAAGAAGTAAGCCTTATGGTGCTAATGCTTAGGTCTTAGCCTGTGTACTAGGGCTCTAGAAAAAGCGTTTCAATCATGAAATAAAGGAAAACTCATGAATCTGCATTTACAAATCTGATCTGGAGAATTTAAGCTAGAGTTTATGTGAATTAGTCCAACAGAAATAGGCCAATAAAGCTCTGGAAGCTTCTTGTGGAATCCACTGTCACTCTGTAAAGCTTTGCTAGAACACGATTTCTGGGACAGGTTCCCTGGTAGGCATCTGTGGTTCCTGTTTTTGTATAAAGAAGGACCTGCATCCTGCTCTGCAAAGCAAAGCAAAAAAGACAAATAGGAAAAAATGTGGGTTTTTTTTCCAAAAAGATAACTCAGAAAACAGTCAAAGGCAAAAGGAAATGTTCCAACTTTGGAAAAAAATAATTCTTATTCTCTTCCTTGATCACTGTAGTAATTGTATGTTTCAGTGTTTCATAGGAAGATATTTTTGTTTTCTCTCCAGGGTTCAGATGTGGAGCACTGGAATCAAGACTATACAAAGTAATTGCATACAGTGGCGTGGTGCAGCCATTCTTTACATTTTACCAAGTAAAATTATGAAACAAATTATATCTAAAATAGCATCAGATGTATTAAGATCTGCCAAACAGTCTGTACTTAATGCTTAGACTTCCACAGACCCTGATTTTTGGTGGATGGCTCTTCACCTTAGAAATCAGGGATTTGACCAAGCTACGTTAAACTCAGTTAAGAAAAATTTGTCGTAGTTTAACTGCGGTCAGCCCCAATGGATAAGAAATTTAAAGCTTCAGCTCAGAAATAGAATAAACCAAGATTTAATAGCTAGATATTATTATTTCTCTAATACTTCAAAACAAAAATAAAGAGCAATTGAAAGTGAACTTTCTCTTCCAGTCTATCAGATGCCACACCAAACTTGCCAAACAATACAACCACATTTTCAAAATACTATTAGTGGTACTCACAATTAACCTATTTAATAACTTAAAAGACTGTGACTTTTTCCCTAAAAATGGAAAGACTCTTAAAAGTCTTAGCTGTTTATTTGTGTGTAGTGATTTCCATCTTAATACTTTATATATACAATGTGTTTCTTCAAGTTACATGAAAAGTGAACAACTGTTCTCTCTTATTTATGGAGTGTTTATAGTAGTGTTAAATGGCAACAGGGTCAAGCTAAAATTGCCACTAAGCCTACAAAACCTGGAAAACATAATTCTACTGCTCTTGATGATGTATAATGCTTAATGTTTTATTGAGAATTTAAAAAATGGCGTGGGAGTTATCTGAAAAGGGAGAAAATTCAAGATTGCTAGATCTGTATTTCTTTGAGAAATACTACTGTATATGCTCTCCACAGAGAGTTACACTGTGACTGTGCTTCTTGATGCATTCAAAGACATATTTTTCTAGACAAATGCTGAAGCATATGTTTAACTACGCAACGAGAATAAATTTTGTATTATTTAGGCTTTGACAGAATTCCACCTGTATACAGTTACTGCACAAATACCAAGTTCATGTATGTCTGATAAACAGAAAAGTAGATGCGATTAGAAATAATGCTGTTATGTGGAATCATCACTCTTTTTCTTTCCATTTCACATATAGATGTAGAGCTAAAACTTGAAGTGCGAATGTTTGGGATAGAGTAAATGCGATGTAGACCACAGAGTGCCTTTTGGTTCTTCATGAGGACTTGTGGGGCCAGTATGAAGGTAATTTGAAAGCCCTTAAGTACATGCCCTGGATTTATTGGATTTACATTGAGCTAAAAAAATAAGGGTCAAGATATCTTCCAAAAAAGTCAAGTTTACCCTAAATTTATCTTGTCTTTCACTGGTCTTCTTCCTCTTTCCTTTTATACTTGTCTGTTTGGGGGAAAGATGGATGCAAGTTCTTTCCTTCGAACCAGAAAATGTTACTGGATACATGGGTTCACTGTCTTATTAAGAGCCCTTAAGTGGTATCAACAGGATGCAATGGATGTAGCTTCCTTTCGCTTGTCTCTTTGTGCAGTACAGTCTCAGTGAAAAAAAGCCTTTTTAGTGACAGCAGAGAATTACGGAGAGCTTACTGGTGTTATTTGATAACAAACACAATTTAAGAAATGTGCAGCTCTTTTCCCTTGCCCCTGTAATGGCTTTCATTCTATGTTTTTAGATGTTTATTTCAAGAATGGGGTTTAAATCTTGATATTTTGCAAACTGTAAGAATCAACACCACCAGGACTACAGAATCGGAAATGAACTATGTCAATCATCTTTTCCACCAAAGAAAACCTATCTCGTAACCACAATGCTAGGCTCCTGATTTTAGTGCATGATATTCTAGCAGAGCCCATGTTAGTCTGATTCTCTGGTGAGCCACTTCCTTTCATACTAAGACACTCTAGAAGTTTTGGTCCTCATAGCACTGTCAAACATATAAAAGCTAAACCTTCACAACATGTTACAGATCAGAAGAGATAAATCAGCTACCAGAATCTACTTGAAGTTTTCAAGCTACTCAAAAAGATCTTTATAGTGAGTCACCAGTCTTGCAAAGATAGGTCACATTTAAATTATGAGCTAATGCATTATTTATATTGGAGAAATTGTAACTCAGAAATCACTGTTATAAACAAGAGAAAGGTCTGTGCAAGAGCAGTGAAATTATACTGCAATTTGCTCAGCTACAAAGATAAATTATTTCTAAGCAATATATATTATAAATAGGAGTGCTATACAAATAAGCTGTCCCTGAATTATAGTCAAACAGGACAAAATGCTACCAATTTCTGTGCAAAACTGAGTGTGGTTTACAAGATAATGACAGTTCTCACAGACAGAATACATGGGCTGCAAACAATAATCAAAATCAGAAGCTCAAGCTGACAAAAAACTGATTCCTAGAGTTCTGAAGAAAGAGTCATAGAATCATAAAAAAATATTATGTTTATCAGGTTTAAATTAAAAAATCTGTGATGTAGGAATACAGGAAAAGGAGAAAGAATACTAGTGCATATGTGACCATGAGAAAAACAAAGAGAATTCTGCTCTAAAAAAACTTTCTTATCCCACCTGATGCAAACTTTCTTTTCTCCAGGCTGCACAGTCCCAGCTTTCTCAGAATCTCCTCACAGGAGAGATGCTCCAATCCCTTTATCACATGGGTGGTGCTTTTTCTGGACTCTCTCCAATATGTCCACGTCTCTGTCTCTTGGACTGGGAACTAAAAATGGACACAGCACTGCAGGTGTGGCCTCACTAAGGGCAAACAGAGGGGCAGGATCACTTTCCTCATCCTTCTGGCAATGCTTTTTCTAATGCACTGGCTTACTTGTCCACAAGTGTACATTGCTGATTCATGGTCAGCACCACCAGGGCCTTTTCTACCAAACGGCTTTCCAGCTGCTCAGCCTCCAGCTTGTACTGGTGCATGGGGAAATTTACCCCAGGTTCAGGGCTTTTCATTCATCTTTGTTGAACTTCATGAGGATCCTGTCAGCCCCTTCCTCCAGCCTTCTCGTGTTTCTCCTGATGGCAGTAGAACACCCTGATATGTCAGTTACTCTTCCCAGTCATGTATCACCTGCAAAGTCTCTCAGGGTACACTTTGTTCCAGCATCCAGGTCATTAAGGAAAATATTATACAATATTGGCTTCTTTATTGTTACCTGGGGTATCAATCAAGACACACTAGCCACTTGCCTTCAACTGGACTTTGTGCCACCGATCACAACCAACTGAGCCCAGCCCTTCAACTATCCACTTACCAAATGCACTTTTTCAGCTGCTCTGTGAGGATGACTTGGGAGACAGTGTCAAATGCTTTACTGAAGGCAAGGTAAGGAACATCCAATGCCCCCACCCCCTCGGCCACCCAGCCAATCACCTTATTGTAGGAGGCTTTAGGTTGATTGTGCATGAATTCTCTTCATAAATCTGTGCTGACTACCCCCAATAAACCTTGTGTTCTTCCTGTGCTTAGAAATGGTTCCTTCCCAGGCACTGAGGCTCACCAGGCTGTTATTCCCATGGATATTTTTTTCTTGTTTTTCTTGAAGATAGGAGGGGAATTTTCTCCCTTCCAGTCTTCTGGAGCACCTCCCACTTGCCACAACTTTTCAAAGGTGATTGATGCTGGCCTTGCAAAGGTATCAGCCCCTTCCCTCAGCATTTGTGGGTACAAACCCATCAGGCTCCATGGACTTATGTATGTCCATCTTGTTGGAAGTGCTTCCTAAATCTGGTCTTCTTCCACAAAGAGTAAGTCTTACATGTTCCAGGTACCTGGTCTGAGGGGGCCTCAGACTTCTGAAGCCCAGTTTTACTGGCCAAGATTACGGCAAAAAAGGTGTTCAATACCTCAGCCTGTTCCATGTTACTTGTCCCTCATTTTCATTCCCCACTCAGCAGTAGGCCTACATTTTCCCTAGTCTTCCTTTTGCTGTTTAGGGACTTTATTGCCCTTGCTGTTTATTTCCACAAATAAACCTACATAGGATTTTTTAAACTTACTAAGACTTGTAGTTATTTTCCTCATAGGTTGGAAAAGAAGTTTTTTCTTTACTTTTAAGTCCTGGGAGACACTCAGGTGAGGGTCTTCCATGCTAACAAAATTTGTGAGCCTTTTGCAATGTATGCACCTCGTGTGAGCCAGGATTCCTGCTAGATTATAAGTATGGTATGGTCATAAAAGGTTAGTGTTTGTGAGTTGTGTGGTTACCCAACAGTGAAACATGAGGTCACATGGTTTGCACCAAGGCTCTCAGTGGGATTTAATTGAATGAAAATGATGTAGCATGTGGTGTCAAGTTTTGACTGCATAGTAAAGCCCAGGATTCATGATTAATTTTACTTGCAAAGAAAACTACAGATAAAGAAACTAAAAGCACAAAAAATGCTCCAGACAACTGAAATGCACATGGGGAAATAGGAATGATAGGTAAGAGTTACTGAAGTTAGGACACCTAGCTTCATTATGCTATCTTCATGAAAAAATACAGCAAGATCATTAGCAGCCAGCAGGGATAAGTATCTCAGTTTTATTACTCACAAGAAACATTCAAAATATGTGAACATATGCTTTAAAATGTCAGTGCTTCATTCTGACCTCTTCTTGGGCTGTCATAATTTGTTACTCTTATGTCTAATACATTTTAATTTCTGCCATCTTCTGGAAACTTCTTACAGCACAACACTTGCAACAAAATCTTGAAGTGCAGCTGGTGTCAAAGCATCTCACATCAACTCTCAAATATGCTGTTCTAATGAAATTTAGGGCTGTAACCTAATTCATAGTTTTATTTCCATCTACAACTATGAACAGGATTAGAAGCCATAGGATGCCCACTGGCCATTCTGGTGCTGCTGCTGCAGTAGCCTGGTCCTGTGGGGCTCTCCAGGAAGATGTTCTGGGTGGAAGTTCAAACTAAGCATTTAAAAGGTGGATTCTGCAATAAGACCTGCAACCTGTACATAGGTACCTGATGTCTTCCAGATGCTGACTGTGTAAACACTTCCTGACTACCACTGAAAGTAGTAGTGAGCTTTCACTCACTACTGAAAGGGTGAGCTTTCTGTTCTTTTCACTTCCTAATACATAGCATTCGCATATAACCCGATTTTTATCTCAACAATGGAGTTTTAAATAAAAAATCTGGAGCTAAAAGTGGCAACTTTGTTGTATAAGCCTAAAAGGTTAAATACACCTATGAGAAATTCTTAGATCCAGAATAACTTTTTTTTTTTAAGTTTTTTTTTTTTATTTGAAGACACTCTGATGATGGCTTTGGCACTTTTTAAACCTTTTGCCACCTGGTCATGCTCCTCCCTCTTCCCTTACCCTCCTCTGCCTTTTTTTACATGTAAAGATTTACATCTTGGTACACTACAAATATGGTTAGCTTTTTCAAAGGAATATATAAATCTATTATATAAATCTAGTTCACCAAGTCATCTCTTACTGTAAGGCAGAGTCTTTTTTTGTGCATAGCAATAAGAATAGCTTCACACACCAAAAATCAGATCTCTTCTTTCCTCTCCTTGGTGAACAAAGAAAGAGCTCACCTGGCTATCCCCTGCATTGAAGAATAATTGAGACTTACATTAGAGCACACCATATAGAATATAGTGAACAGAGATAGATGAGTATCCTAAGACCAGATCACATTATGAGCATTTTCAGTTTCCACAGCCCCTTTGCAACATTTGCTAGATATAGGATAAGACATTGGAATGAAGATTGAGAGTTAGCCATAGAACTTGAAAAATGTAAAAACGTGCTAGAGGATTCTATTAAGTGCCCATCATATATAAATGCAGTACATTTTTATCTTTGCATTAATTTCTAGCCTTTCAAAAGAAACAAGAAGCCAAATAGGCATCATGCCTATAATTGCCTTAAGAAAGTGAAATCATGCTAAGTGCTTTACTTAGTGGGGAAAATTAAACTGCCTCCTTAATTTTTCTTTTTCTTTTTCTTTTTCTTTTTCTTTTTCTTTTTCTTTTCCTTTTCCTTTTTTGCTGTAAAACAAACCAGTTTTGCAGTTAAAAAAAACTGTGGTGGGGTTCTTTCAGGGACATCTTAAAACTGTACCATATAAAATACCCCGTACAGAGGAGTAACCCCAAATAACTTCTCTCCTGGAGGTTGATTAGTTCAGACAGACTAAGGAAGAAAAAGGAAAACCGAACTAACAGGCCTTGGTATGATCTTAGCAGTGCTGGAGGAAGAGGAGGCAAACAACTAATCCTCAGATAGACCCAGGTGTGGTGAAAAGCCACCTCTACCTGCAAATGATTTTCTGGACAGGCAAGCTCTCAGTATACACACATACACAATCAATCCTTCGCCTGGCCCCAACTTTAAGAAGCCAGTTAGCCAGAGGACAGTATAGCATAGCTCTTGTGGATGCCCCATTTCTCTCATCATGAAGCATTTATCTTTTCCTTTGGTGGAAGGATAATGATTAGATCCCAATGGATTTGGATGGTATTGCAGGAACGAATACCAGGACAACAGATGGCATTACCTCTTGTTAAATTTTATGCTCTTTCATTCAAATCTTCATAGTGCTGTTCGGAAGTTGTTCCCTACCATATATCAGCTGGACCTTGGCCTCTTACCTGAAAATCGACCAGAAAATTTTGAGGCCAATTTTAATGTAAATAAATATCTTCCATTTTAGAGGACAGGACCATTTCTTCTGTCTAAAAGGTTTTCTCAGTGATAGCTCCTGTCATCCTCCTGTTTAATGAGCAAATGAATAAGGGATAATGTAAAATAATTTCTTTCGTATCTTCTCTTATAAATACAGTCCCTGACTTCTCCAGATTTCAGCACACATACAGAAACTATGATATGAAACTTAGGAATAAATAAACAAAAAATTGTCTTCATATGAAAAAAAACTGTGGAAGTGTTTAAGAAAAAACTGTGGAATTCTGTTGGGAACATAGAAGACCACTGTATCAGTGAAGTTCACACCCTCAGTGAAATGACTAAACCACTGTTCTCCTGAAGTTTGAAATGACATGAGTCCTAGCTATAATTGATTTCTCTGATTTATGCCTGAATGGCCCACTTCTCCTTTAATATTAAACCCCGCAAGCGATTTGCTATTTCTCTGCAATAGAGCTAATTTCAACATGCTGTCGAGTGGAGTTGCTTGAAAATTATACGTAGAATTTGCATAGAATGGAAGAACTTGTTTTGTAAGTGGGAGAAGTTATTCAAGTGCTAAAAGGCTTCTGAAAAAAGCACAGCTCTATGACTGCACGATAAAGGGCAACAACTCGGTTATTGCTGTGGAAAGTCGTCTTGGAAAACTTCCTGTAGGTAACAGCTCAGTGTTCATAAGCAGAGAAAAAAGGCAAGCAGAATGCTAAGAATTATTATAGAATGAAGTAAGAATCAAAGATTTTGAAATAACATTTGCCACTACAGATATGCATTTTCTCTCACATTTGAATACAGCATGTATTTCTTCCTATCTCATCTCGAGGAATAAGAGGCTAACATGGTCTTGCAAGAGGACAGCTAAGGGGCAGTACAATACAAGTTTTTAGTGGTGTGGTAAACTGGCACCAGCAATGGGTAGGCGTCGTTCTTGCAGTATAGAGCTAAAATTAATTCACTGCCACCACCAGGTAGCAGGGGCAAAACAAAAAGAAGTCCTTCCTCCTGTTTTTGCGCCATAGAGATCACCACCTTTGGGTTTCAGGGCAAGACAGGGGAATATAAAGCAGAAGAGAGTTAAAACAGAGTGGAAAAACTACAGGCAAGAAAAACAAGAGTGCAGTCTCTCAGCCAAGAATTTTTTAAACTACTGATGTTTGGAAAGAAGACCAAGAAAATATTATCCTGCACTTATCCTGTTCTTGAATGTTTTCCCTAGGCATCTGGTGGATACCATGAAACTTGAGGAGTGATGTAGTTTTCACCTGGTTTTGATGGTGCTCTTTTTAGAAAGCTATTACCAGGGAGCAGCAAGAATGGGCTGCTCTGTAAGAGAAGAGTTCCTGGGAAGCTAGAGTGAATCAAGGCAGGCAGGGCATGAAACCCACTGATAAGTCCCACAATACCAAGCAAGGTGAGCCATGGCCATCTGCTGCTCTGCACCATCAGTCAATCTGGCAATAAGGCAGGTAGCAGATCAAGACAGAAGATGAAATCAGTGGGTCAGGGCTTGAATTAGTGAGGCACATTGCCAGACACTGGTCAAGCTGCACTGTACCTTAAGGATGAGAGGAGAAGATAAAAACAAAGAGGTGGAGAAGCCATTGCTTCTCATAACTCTTCCTTACAATGCTCTCCACACACCTCTCTGGTACAAGGACAGGCAGCTGCACCAAAAACTGACCCTGAGCCCAGGCAGCCAGACCACTAAGGGCAGTGAGAGGTGAGAGGCTGCACTTGACCCTGATGTTTGTACCGGGCTTTGCTTGCTCCACCAATGCATTGACTGTGCTATGTAAGCTTTCTGATGCATCTCAACCATAGGAAAAAACCACTCTTTTTTAAGGGTTGAACTCCATTTACCTAAGGATTAGACTTAACCTCCTTGTATTCCGTGCACGCATTTCTGCTCCACTCTCATTATAACACTGGTTTCAGTAGAAGTTTTCACTTCATTTAGAAAGAGCACACTATGATAGTGGCTGATGCGTTTCCTTTTATCACTCGTGGCCTATTATTACAACCTTCTATACTGTTGGTTGGCGTAACCTTTGAAACTCCTTTCAGAAAATTGCCAGAATTCAGTGTGGCAAATTCAGGTCACAGTATATGACATTTTTCATTGGTCAAACATATGATTAATTGCTAGTTCAATTCAAGAACAACAAACACAGGTTGGTTTTTTTTTATCCCTGTCTGAGGGATATATTTTGTTTCAATTACATCTTAAACTGTTAGAAGCAGATGTGTTACTGAGAGGATGGCTGCCCCAGCAAATCTTTTACTGTGCAATTACATTCATTGTGGCGTTCAGATTCAAAACACAGAAAAGCATTCTCACACCCAGCTTTCATTATTAACTCTGTCTGTCTATCATTATTAGCAATTGCCCTCTTCAAAGAAAGCCACAGAACTAGAGTTTGAGAGATGTATGGTTCATTAGATAGTTACATTTATTAGAAATTTCCTTGAGTTTTTATGGTGTTCCTAACAGCTATCTTAGCTTAAACATGTGAAAATTGCTTCATTCTTTATATGTTCTACACCCAATCTGGCATTTGGCACATTTTTTAACAAGTACAGTGAGGGTTTTCCTTTGGAAACAGAGAAATCTGTGTATTGTTTGTACCTTAACTTCACTTCTCTTCACATTGATTCGACTTTTCTCATGAAAAAAGAATACCTAATAAAACCCTGTACATTCTTCTCACCACAGGAATGTGTAACAAGAATGGTCAGGAACCAGACACAACTTCCTGAAGGTGTTGCTACAGTGATGGAGGAGACAGCTTAGTCACAGGAACTACAAGTGTAAAGGGAATAAAAAAACCCCCATGAGCTTATTATGTTGGAGAAAGCTTCTTTGTCAAAGAGGTCAAAAACAAACTTCTAACTCTTCATATTTGATAGAGAAAGAACTAAAGGCCTTGAAGAAAATAACGTCAATACAATATGCTACATCCTTCAGCCTGTAGCATTTGCTGCCTCTTACACAATCTTCAATCGTCCCATCTTCAAGGAAAAGTACAAGACAAGGACAATTTAGGCCAGCGGTCTCTGAATTGCCTTCTTAGCTACATTGTTCTACAGAAAAGTCCATGGAAACTAGCTGGCAGATCTGGTTAACTGAAAGAAATTATCAGATTTGGTGTGAAAACACATCTCACTGGACCAGACTGGAAATAGATTAGAATGGAAATGTGGAGAGGGAATTGCAGGAAGCTTTTGGGGAAAAAAGGTTATAGTGAATGACTTGAGAAAGGAAAATACACTCTATTACTATAAACCACCTGTCGGAAAAATGATGAGAGAGATCAATAGTTTATAAGAAATTTGTATTTTCTCCTCTCACCTAAAGCAGTCTCAGAAATTTTAGTCACTGAAAATGACTATATGTTAGTGAGTACTGATCTGCTCAGGATTAGCAGGGATAAAAATGACTTCTGCATTTAAAATTTTAACCTTTCAAAACTTCTAGATGTGATCAAAGGCCTTTTATATGGACAATATATACTAGCCTGACTGTGGATCACAAAAAGAATAGCTACCATTTAAATCAGCTGTAGAAACAAAATATGGGAAGTTGTGTATATCACGAGATGAGGTAGATTTTACCACTTCAATAATTTAAATGAAATAGAGTATGTACATAATATATTTCTCATCTATGAACACAGATTAGGCTGGATATAGCAGGAGAGATTGTATAGTACCGATTTGACACATGTAATTTTTAAATCAGAGAGGAGGAATGGCTAGAGGATTACATACCTTTATTTCAGTAAATCTGAAGATGATGAAATCTGGATATTTTATCGTCAACATTACAAATGTCATCCACAGGTTACCAACATTAACTCAAACATAAAAGCATGATGCAGTTATTGCCTAAAAGCACTAAGATCATTATAAAGACAGATGTTGGGCTGAGAGACATTTAATTAGATCAGCTGGCTACATTACTGAGTGAGTTACTATTTCTGCTTGCTTTCACTAACAAATTGCCTCAGAATCTTGTTAACCACCCATTCTTTTGCAGGTTGCCTTTAGCAAATGCTGCATTCATTTGTAATCACCAGTGCACACACTGTTTAACTTCCAAAGCACTAGAACCTGGCCTTTAAATAGGATTGGCGGTAGCAATTGTGAAAAGTGTGGAAAGACAGCTCAGAAAAATCAGGCTGTAATTCCATTTCAAGCAAAAATTAGAGAAAGTGATGTTTTGTTCGCAAAAAAATTTTGTACAAAGGCTACTTTTGACAACTATCTTCAGGAAAAACAGAATCAAAGAATCACAAGATCGGTTAGATTGGAAAACACCTCAGATTATCTAAGTGCTTCTGACAACCATCACTTTTATGATGGAAAGATACCTTCAGCCACTATTCCACTCTACCATTCCATTAGAGAGAAAGCTTACTGTGTACACATGAAAACTTCAGCAAACAAAGTTGCAAGAATTTTTGAAAATGCTACCTTGACCCTTGAAGACTATTCTAAATAACATCATTTGTGATAGTTATCTTAATCTTTTATGACTCTTTTTATTTAAAGAGGAAACACATCCAAAGTGAAACAATATAGCCAAAAAGCACTACTTAGGATCACAGAGCTCTGCTCTCCTACAGCACTTCCCTGGGTTTCAGCAAGACTTTTCATCCCCGTGTCAGGAAAGCAGATAAGGTTAATGGATGATGTATTTTCATAAGCATGCTTCTCAGCTTGGTTATTCTGCCCTTTGAAATATGAAGCAGACTCCCTGAAGTCATACAAATAATAGTTTACCTGAGACCTTTAAAAGGATGGTTGATGCCCTTGCCTTTGGCTGTATTTTTTTTACTGTGTCAGATAGGAACAAGAAGAATTGCTCTGTGAACAGGTGATTAAAACAAAACAAAACAAATCAGAAAAGGAAAGGAAAAAATGTCTACCACCCTCTGCCCAAGCTTTTTCCATGAATACAAATGAAACTGATAGAAACTGCAAGTGACAGGCAAGGATGATAAACCATTAAAGTAATGCACCACAAAGGGTATGTACAAAATAATGCAGTTATCAACGCAAAACTTTTGTAAATTTTCTAAAGGAGCCATACACTGTTCTGTCAGATGAAGTCAAGATTGGTTTTTAATTTTCCTCTTGACATTTGCCAAACTGTTAAGAACTATCAGAAATTAATTATTGTTATTCAACCTTGTTTTGAACTTCAGGCAGGGTAGTTCAGCTTTTATTTGTATCATGAAGGGGTAACCCTCATTTTGACTTTTGAACTTTAATTCTTGCTTTTACTGTTATTGATGCTAGTTTTACCAGTGTCTTTCCCTTGGGGAAGATTTTAAAGCTTTTCTTAGCATTACAATTCAGTAACTTAGTTCTGCCAACCAGATTTTCAGGTATGGGTATGGGGATCAGTAGATTTTTTTCCCGTATTCTCAAGTAGGCAAAAATCAGATGAAAAAAAAGTAGTAAAAACATAGCAGAGAATGAAGTCTACTTTAAAAATACATACTGACTCATCTTTTGTGAATTACAGCTGTCCTGCTTGCCTTTTTCCTACCCTCACTGTCTGCTACCAAATCAATGTAAGTCCCCAGAACAGGATCTCCAAAAAACACAGGTTTCCACCCATGGAACACAGTCTCAGACACTTCTAGCAAGACAAGAAATATTTTCTCTTCCTTGGATTATACTGCTGACCTGAAAGGCATTAGCTGAGGGTATTCCACAGGATGTCAGAACATGTTCCAGTCCTGGTTTTATACCCACTGCAGGTGCCCAGATGCCAGCAAGGGGGTCTGCTGGCTCTTCAGTGTCCATGAGGAGAGGAAAGGCCAAGGCTGCCCCAGCTCCGGTGCCCCAGTGCAGGACTCAGCCATGGGCAGGCACCCTGGGGAAAATGCATCTGAGAAAGGACAGAACGCTGCTCGGCAGTGAGGAGTGAGGGAGTTGGAGTCAAAGGAAGGGGTTCTAGGTTTTTTGTAACTGTTTCTCACCATCAAACTCTATTTTAATTGACAAAAATTTGATTTACATTCCCTTAGAATATAAGTAAGGATCTGGCTCCAAATATTTTGGAACATAACTGAACACTAATCTAGTTTTATTGACAAGGTAAAAAGTAAATACCCTCATCTAACTATAGCAAAATAAGACAGTTCTGAACTCTGAAATCTGATGCCATTTACATCACACTACTCCCCAAATTCCTTGGGTAACAAAAGTGATGGAACACATAGAAGGGGTATCTCCCTGCTAGTACCAACTGCATCAAGTAGAGAGAAAATGACAAGTATATTAAGCTACAAATATATTATCTATATCTACACCACATTATCTGTAAGCTACAAATACAATAGTTTTGTAGGTTAAATTGAAAAACCATCACTTATCTGGTAACTAGATGTGAGTTTTCAATCATGTTTCATAAAATTTAGAACAATTTGCTATTGTGCAAAGACCATGACATGCTACAATTCATATGAATTAATGGAAGATGGGAGTAATTATACAGAGACCATATAAAAACTATGATGAGATCTTTGGGAATCTCAAAATCAACAACAGTAATTTGGTTGAAAGTGGAAATACGTAACAGAAGGAACACCTCTTCACAGTAACCAACAAAACAGAATCTGGATATGCACCAGTCTAGTAACAAGAAATTCATTTACCTAAAGGAAGTGTTTTCTTAAGCTAACAGTCTGAACTGAACATTATTACATGCTTATTGTGGCTTTATTGCTTACTGTGGAAAAGTAGTAATTCATACCAGGAAACACTGGAAAGACAACTTCTATAAATGATGGCAATTTTGTTTAAATCTTTAGTGACATTCATGAGAGCCCATGACCAATAAAGACGTTGCCAAACCTTTTTGGAAAAAAGGTCTGCTGGATTTCAGGAATGTTTTCCACATTCCTAAGCCTCTGTTTTCCAACTGATAGCCCCAACACGGACATGGAGATCACTATCTTCACCTGTGGGACTCCTCATTGCAGAGATAACTACAAAGTGGTGATGGAGAGTGTTGCCTATACAAAAAAAAAAACCAAAAACATAAAGACCTTCATCTCTCAAGCAAAAGTTGCCCAGTTCCACCAGCTCTGCTTGCAGGACAGGCTGGAGATTAAATCCAGCAGTGAATGGAGGTTGGGCAAGGAGACAGGGGAGCATAGCTAAATGCTTTAATCAGGAGATACCAAAGTGCTGACATGGTCTTGGACTGCCCAGTGCTGTAGCCAGCTGAAAGGCCTCCTTCAGAAGACTTCAATGCTTCTCTACTGAATCAGACTGGGTCTCTGTGCCCTGTTCTCCCCTCCAGCATTTTGCTGGGAAGCAACTCCATCAGTGTTAAGATATCTGTAGAAAAGAACAGGAGATCTGAGGGCAAAGAAATAGGTGGTTGAGAGGACGAGTAGTCCAGAGGAGGACTGGATCCCAGAGAGTCTTTACAGATCACAAGACTGGCCGTGAATACAAAGGGAATATTTCTGGTATGGAAATTTTGGCGTACACAGAACTGAGAACAGTGATTCCACTACAGCGATACCAGTGTATATTATTTGTCAGTGGCTGTTACATTCATTTACATACATCACTTGTGTATTGAAAACACAGTAAGACAATCATCAGGCTTTCTAAGTGTTTTCATGTTGAAAACAATGCTCTTGAGGATCACTGCAAGCTGACAAAGTCTCTCAAGCAGATGGAAAAAACCTTACATGCAAATGTGCTAACAACTATAGCTTTGTATCCACTAACTCCACTAACCTCTAAAGGATGTACTTTGCTTCAAATGGATACATTTAGTAAGAAAATTGTAAGGATCTTATCACAATTGATTATGCATTACACATGCTACTTTAGACCCAATTTTGCCTTCAAATACCAGGATGTACTTCTCATGGAACAAGAAAAAGAAAAAAAACATTATACCTAATTACTAAGAGAGAAAATGGGCAACATGCTGAAGTCCTGAGTTCAGCAAAGTTAACGAGGACAGAATTTCACTGCGCGTATCTCAGCTTTCTTGACTTCACCTTTTAGTTGAGACAAACTGCTCTTTGTTTACTGCATATAATTTTTTGTGTTACTGTAATTTGCTGCTTGCTGGGCTTCCATCCCTCTCCTTCAGACGTGAATAACATAATGCATCTTGTCATTGATAACATCAAAATTCTTACTCACAGCTGAATACCAGTACAGATTAAATTGGAAGGTACTACTGTTTTCATAATATTTGCCTTTTTTTCCTAGGACTATAAGTAAGGAAGCATATTATCACTTCATTCAAAAAGTACACATGTAGTAACCTACAAGTTTAATAGTTTTCACTGCTCTGAGGTTATGCAGAGTGCAATGATCATCCATTGATTTAACTCATACGGACAAATCCCATTGTACATTTTCTTTGCTTTCTGTTTCAGCAGGGTTCTGTGGATATTAAAATTGTCATTATCTACCCACAGGCAGTTTCAAAATACCCACAGGCATCTTGCTTAACTACTGCTTGAGGCTTTGGAGAAAAGGTAGTACCATACAAAGCTGCAAAACCTATAATATATATGTAGAAAAAATCTGTCATGTTATGGTGTTTCAACCTGTAAGACATATGCTGGAGGTCTACAGCTGCCATTGGTAAAATAGCCTCCATATTCCTATGAATTCTACATAAAAACTTGCTAGCAGAATCACATTGCTTAAGACAGTCCTACATAAGGCAGCAGGTTGAAAGATAAATGGGTCCCTGGGACAAAACTGATGATTTTTCTCAAGTATGAGTGATTATAGCACAATTTCATGAGCTTCTAGCAAAGACTTTACAGTCCCAATTGATAATATAATACCACCGTGGCTAAATACACACTGTGACTTGAAAAGATCTGATTCTAAACTGGGAAGAAAATTATGAATACATCTAAGTATCAAGCAATTATTCACAAGATTATTTAGGACAAGAGGTAAAGGAGAGTCTGCATCTGGCGTCACAGGTCACTCCCAAGGAATACAGAAAAATAGTGCTGGGAAGTCTCAGAATGCTTGCATAATTGTTGGGAGAGAGCACAGGCTGTTACTTATTACCTACACTAATGCGGAATTAAGGACATCAATTAAAAACAAACAAGCTATTCTTTACAAACTTGGGAAGACATACTGCGGGAAAAGAAATCTTAATGGTATTGAATATCTGACACCAGATCAAAAGGGTAAAACAAAACTATAGTACAGAAAAATGTGAATTATTGAATTACCGTTATTCTTCACTATTTACATAGAAACATAATCACTCATGCTAAACCAATAACAAAATATATTCTATTGAGTAACAGCTTCAGTGATGTGAAGTAGCAACTATCGTAGTGACCTTCCAAAGTTTTTAGAGTGAGGTAAATTGTATCTGAGAACACAAAAAAAATTAGCTGACAAGATCATCAATTTACATTCTTATACACTTGAATGCAAGTTCTTGGAATAAATTTTTTGTAAAAAAGGACAGTACTGTGGAATCCAGCAGTGGAGAAATCTAGACTTGAAAACTGATGTTTTGTGTAAGAAAAGAAATGTGAATCCCATATACGTAACAGAAGATGACAAAAAGAAAATCATGTGCTTAATTATACAGGATTAGTGAGACCTTTACTTATAGTCCTGTTCCTAGTTCTGTCTACTACACTCAAAATCTTGCCATGAGCAAGAAAGAAAACATATGGCAAGTGGAGGTAAAAATTCCATGTCAGTCCAGCTAATGCTAGCAATATAATAATTAAAATTGTATAATTAATAGGAAAAAAAAATCTATGAATAATAAAATTAAGTTTGCAATTCAAAATTTCCTAGTAGTTGTGCCTCTTCCTGATAATTTTGCTCACCTTCCCCCCGTCTGTTCAGGTTTTTTGGCTGACATTTCAGTTTTCCATGAGAAGAACAGGGGAAAAGACAGCTATGGTAAGGTCTTAGCTAGAAGTTTGCTGTTTGTGGTGACAAGGCTCCATCATCAGCATCGGGGCCCCTTGTAGCTACTCTTATACATTTCCAACCACAGTCCTTTTTCTTTATGCCCAGCCTAAATGCTGAAAGTTGCACAACAGCCGTCCATAGTGGCAGGTCACACAAAGGGCTACTGTTACACAGGGGCTTCACAGTCTGTGGAATTCTCCAAGAGGAAATCCATCCAGGGCAGGCACCACTAGCAGCTGTTATCCAAGGTACAAATAGGTCAGGCCAAGGCAAACCCAGACATGCCCTGGGACCCTGTACTCTCAGGTCAACACAAAGCCTCTGTCATGATTTCTGTCACTAGTAAGGGCAAAAATCATGTGTCTGGGCTGCAAGTTTACTTTTAGAAAAAAATAACATTGATGAATTGCAAAAGGTTAGAAAGAACTACATGAGTTTAGTAAATTCACCTGTTTATTTGCAGAACCTTCTTGTGTGCACGATGAAGAAATTTTTGAGGAGGACTTTTATTTTTTGCTTTAGGTAGAAGACTGGTACTGAGAATGGAAAGCTCCAAGTTGAATCTAGACAAACTCAGGATCAAAATCAGATATATAATTTTAACTCAGGAGAAAATTAACCACTAGGGAGTAATTATCTGAAGATTTAGAAACTTTCTATATCTTGAAATAATTAGATGAAAATTGTCCTTAAAAAAAACAAAACAAAACAAGAAAAGGAAAGCTAAGCAGGAGAAGATATCACTTAAGAAGTATTCATGTAGTAAAACTATTTATTTTCTGTAATGCAAGATGCTTCAGCTAAGTGGTTTTACTGGGTTGTTCTGACCATAATCCATGGCAATCTTTCCCTTGGTTGCCACAGAGTGATTTAACTTGCTTATAATTCTAACAAGATGTATCTTGGAAAATTTAGCAACAACAAAGTCTTCAATTAATAGTACCTGTGCTCAGGATTTCTGAAGTCCAGATTAAAAACCTTAGAAAGACAGACAGAAGGGACTATGCATGACTATTCCAACGCAATTAAAAAAAAACCCCTAAAAGCCAAAATGCTATGAAATAAAAGCTGCTAATGGCAAGTAGGTTGTTTTTCATCTTATTAAAAGCTTTCTTGTTTTATTCAAAGATCTCATGAAGATACCTGTGTATATCCCTACGACTTTTGTCATATTTTTTTTCCATCGAGTAGTATCATCAGTACATTCTAGCAGAGAGCATTTTATGTTACTTTATCCGTTACACCACTATAGTTCAAAGGAATTAGAGCAAAAGGCCTGAATAATCATAACATGAGGAAATTAATGACCCAGAGGATGAACGGACTGCCATGACTATGTGCCAAAATGCTGTTTTTTTCTGTCTTCTGAGCACCAAGGTAAAAGTAAACTGTGAAAATTAATGTTATCCAGCTCAAGTTGACATTTATATTTGAGTTACTGTTTTATAATACAATAGAGTGTCTGAGACCTTAAAAAAATACAGAAGCATAGCCTAGATGCATTTTTTCTGTATTTCTATTAACATGTGTATTTCTGGAATGCCATGGCAAGAATCATGACAAGCACGTATTATGTAGAAATTCTGGCACATCACTATTCTGTTATTTTAATTTCTGCCAGTCATTCTGGAGGCAAAAACATCATATAATTTAAAAAATTTCATTTCTTAGTGTATCTGGCTGTTAGATTTTCTCTCTGGGTAAAGGGGCTTCCTTCTAAAACTTTTCTGACCCAGGCCTACTATTTTTCTATAATTACCATAAAATTAAAATATTTAGAATTCATTACCACAATAGCTGAAAATGGCTAATGAGCACTCTATGACCACTGATCATATAACCAACTAGTATTTAGAAGCACATTCAATAACACAGAGAAAACACTTTGTAGCCCCTTCCACCAATCAACTACTCACAAAGGAGGGAGAAGTTGATCTAAAGGTTCCTTCCATAAAAAACACCAAGATGGATTTCTTATCATCAAACATCAGCACTGGACCTCTAAGTACTTTCTTCTTTGATATAGAATTCACAATTTTTCCATATGCTCTACTCAATTAAAGCTGTAGTAGAAACAACATGGACTTACAGAATAGGCTATTTTAGACATGCACCAAAGCTAAAGCAACTCGTTCCCTGATAAAAGCCTAGGAGTTGTATAGAGGTCCAGGAGCAATATTTGGCTTTGGTATTCGGGTTTTTTTTCCCCCCCTCACTTAAAGAAACATAGTTTTTGATCACATAGGATTCATTGATGCAGAAAGAACTTTTTTTTTTTCCCTGTGTACAACTCCCCCTCTGCCCCAAGGATTTAGCTTATGCTTAGACCATTTAAACAACTATGTGGCTTATATTTCTGTCCAGTTTAAAAATCTAGTTTCCTATTTTTAAGTCAATTTACTCTTCATCCTGACCTAAGATTTCTGTAGCTACAACCCACTGTCACTTCCTACAGCAAAACTAATAAACTTTGTAATAAAAGTAGCAGTTCTGCCAAGACAAGATAAAGCACTGTTCAAGCCCCTCAAACCTTTTGTAAATGCTTATGGGTTCAAATTCTACTTTTTAAGCCTGCAAACCCTTCACTTTTTAAGTTCTACACATTCTTCAACTCCTTCACTAAAAACTTTCTTCTCCTTTCTTTCTTTCTCTCTCTCTCTCTTCCTTTTCCTTTCTCTCATATTTTAGGATAATAAATTACCTATTTCGACAGAGGCACAGACATTTTAAAAAGTATTTCACATTACAGTGATTAGCAACTGCATTTTCCTTTACTGCTTGTACTTTGGTAGGATAAAATAAATGAGTCCATAGCTATACATCTGTTAGGTTTAAATAATACATGAAAGTAACTGGTAGCATGAAAAAAGGAGAAAGCATATTTTTCAAGGACAAAATTCTGTGTCTTCAAGTGTATTTCTAACATCAAATAGCAGCATTATACACTTAAATCAGGAACTTTACTTCTTTCAAAACATAATTATACTGTTCAAAGAAAACTACTGAAACTACTGTGTACTTTTATGAAATGATACAATGCAGCTATACTTTGCAGGGCACATTTCATACAAACTGCATTATGAAATGTACCACAGAGATAAATAACAGTTACACAATCAAATAACAAACAATAACAGAGAGAGAAGAACATTAAGTCATGAGAGATGAAGAAGAATATATTCTACAAAACTTCACAGGAAGATAGAGTCAGTAAGACATATAAAAGCATTTCTAGGAGGCAAGAACAATAAAATAAAGGTTTTCAGAACAGCTAAAGTATACTGCATAAATAAGATACAGAAGGTCTCTACTATGTAAGCAGATGAAGGAGAGTTAGTTACAGCCACAGAGCAAAAGTCGTCACTTATTTTGTGCCATTTTCTGACTAATTGTCATATGGCCAGTGAAACATTAAACAGTTGAAACATGCTGACAACCACCAATGTAAAAGTATGAAAAATTGGCATGACAAGCCCAAGTAAGTGCTGTCAATACTAAACATGCAAAATAAATGTCAGGGGGGTTATTTGACTAAATGCTGGAGTAGTTAACCTTTGATGCTATGATTGATCTTGAGTGAAAATAAGAAGCCACCAGAGGAAAGCAAGTATGCTGAAAAACTTGTTACTGTTTGTGGAGGTCCTAAATGAAAGAATCAGGTATTAATAAAGGAACAGATATTGTAGCTAATGGCCCCCTGAACAATGTTTCATAGGAGTAAATTTAATATAATGGGCACCACACCATGCAGGAGAGATCTTATCATAGCATTAGTACAAAATATAATTTTAAAAGGCAACTAGACCTTTAGAGAGGATAAAGGAGAATGAAACGTCGGTAAATTCTACAATGAACATTGATGAATCTGAGAAAGGAGTAATTTTGTTTTTTGAGTTAATGATTTTGAGAAGGTCAGTTTGTGTAACAGCACCAAGTTAGTGTCTTGCTGGCATTTATTGAGCAGCCACAGAGGAACAGTCAGACAGAACAAAGGTGTATAGTACTGTAAAAACTGCAGAAATTATGCTATTGAAAAGGCAGATCAACCCCTTGATATAAAAGAGAAAAAGAGCACATAGTGTCTTTCATGTTGAAGTGAAAAGAAACATGATAGGAGTTGGATTTCTTCTTTCCCCCAGAATTCTCTGTAGGTTGGTATTTTTCTTTTACTAGAAAAGTGAAAAGACAGGTGAAAGTAACAGCTACCTTCACTAAAACTGACAGTGAATTTCCAGCTTTCTTTTGTAGAATAGGAAGTTAATAGATAAGGTGTATCGAAGACCGTCCTTATGTTTGCGTACAAATTGACCAGCACCATCAGCTTTAAAATGTCTAGAAAACTTTTCAGTCTCTTAAGTTTCAGGAATTTGATCTGACAGGCATTCAGCATTTAATAGAAATCCAGGAGGATGGATCAGTAACATCCTTACACAGGAAGCAAACATTTTAAGGGAAAAAATTAGAAGCTCTTAAAACTGTAAGGCTGAGTGAAATGAACACTGATAATAAGATAGCAGTGTTATTTGACTCACATCAGTGATGAATTGATCTATATTTATTTAGAACTAATTTTTCTTGTTTGATTGTTCATTAACTGTCCGAAATGAACAAAGTAAAGAAAATTTTGCATGAAATTTCAATATGGAATAAGTCTTCCCTTTATACGATAACTTTCCATATAATACATTTAATGCAGGGGCTATTTAATGATTTAAACTTTGAAAATTAAACT
Source organism: Corvus moneduloides (assembly GCF_009650955.1). Taxonomy (NCBI): domain Eukaryota; kingdom Metazoa; phylum Chordata; class Aves; order Passeriformes; family Corvidae; genus Corvus; species Corvus moneduloides. Next base: position 32,079,588 of record NC_045476.1, on the reverse strand, counting down.
ATATTATATTACATATTATGCACCAGTTCTGCTCAAAAACTCTGAAAACATATCCCCTGCAATTAAAATATAGTAAGCAGTAGTTAATCTGTCAATTACAGTTGAGTCAATATTTCTGATTTGCATTTCAAAATGTTGCCTTAGAAATGATCGTGTAAATCTGTGAGAAAATAAGGATGAACAGGTATAAATAAACCAAAAAAATCCTTCCACAAACTTGTTTGAATTAATCTCTGAACAAATCTACAAAAGCTAACACTGAAATCCGTACAGTGTCATACAGGTTAATCACAATAATCTCAACGTTGTGACATGAAAGATTATAAGAAGGACCAATGAAAGCTGTTGCCTAGATTTAAAAATTTCTGGCTGACAGAGAAACAATTTGGTGCCAAAATAGAAAGTTGAAGTCAAACTAACTGCTGCCCTCTAAAAAGTCTTTCTTAACAATGAAACTTATCACAATGACAGAAAAATAGAGATGTTATTGGAAGAATGCATGGCAACACATAAATGCAACAAATGTCTTTTCAAGAAATAAGAATCAGATTGTTTTCCAAGGCACAAAATTAACTCCATAGGTCTGAAGGCTATAATACCTTACAGAAATTGTCTGCTTTTGTTATATCATGTCAGTTTGGTTTAAATTCTTGATCTAAGGGCCCTTGCAGGCAGTTGTAAGGGCTTTAAAATCCTAGGCACAATTACAAACACATGATGTTTTTCATATCTAAGCACTTATTTATACTATGGAATTAAAATCTCTTCTCCAACTCCCCCAGCGGAAAAGTTCTGTACTAATTGGCACTGGAACACTGAATTTCTTATTCCCCAACATTGCTTCTAATAAGAAAAAGTATAAATTTTATGAGTATTCCACTGAAAAAAACCACCAAAATTGTTGCCAATGTAAAATGCATAGGCATAATATGTATGCATTTTCTAGAAATCAGAAAGTAGACTATAACAGTTTATCTCTCTCACTTGCCTTAAACCTAATAAACCATCTACACAGGTTTCTTTGGCTTCTGCTTTGGCTACTTTACACTTTTTTTTTAAAAATAAATATGACAAATTTCACAAAATTGGTGTGCTGTTAGTATAGGGTATCTACATTTGGCAATGGTAAGTCTAGATTACAGGCTGTGAACAGAAGCTGGCCTGAAAGATACTTCTGCAGGGCTTCTACATTTTCCTAGGAGATAAATTAGGGAACTAACAATGGGCAACCAATCAATAGAGCCTGACTAGGCAGACATTTCCATCTGGATATGGTCTCTTAGACAGAATGGTACCTGTTGCTCCTACCACAGTCAACTGAGATGGAAAGGAGGACATGAGAAGCCTTGCATGTTATGCTGCTTCTTCTGCTGCCAGTCTGAATATTGATCATCAAACTGGGACCCACCACAGATGGGGAACATTCACCTGGACACATAAGCACACACGAGAGGAATTCCAGAGTTGCTAAACAATCAATCTGGCTTTGGCTTCACTGAGAATCTTCTAATAAATAAGTCTCTTGTTTATATCTCTCATTACATACATTATTTAGTAGAGCTTTATTCGTCATAAAATGTCTGAATTTCTTAGTCTATCATAACATAATAGCCCATTTTACTGGTTCTTCAGAATGTTATCTTAACTAACAATTTAAGAGCTCTGATGCAACAGCACAAACCATAGCCTAATAATTAAAGAATAGAATTACAGAATGGCTTGGGTAGAAATAAGGATATTTTCATATTTTTATTTTAATTACTGTTTTATAAGTAAGTTCCACAGAATGCAATCTTATTCCTCAAAATTGAGAATTTTATGTAACAGAAATTGCAAGAATTAAGTGCCAGTGAAAATTTTGTTGCAAATATTCAAGTATAGATTTGATATAAAAATTCTGGAAAAATGTAACATAACTATGACTTTTTTTTTCTTTGGGTGATATAATTTATGGCTAAAAATGCTTAGAAATGGCAAATATAAAATATATTTATTCTACAGTTATAAATGAAGCAGTGTTCCATTAAGCATTCCTCTAAATTAACAGGTCCTGTAAAAATATTTTTTACTTTCTTTTGGGATCACTCAGGTAAGGCTCCTCCTTATGTTTTTTTTCTAATATTCTTTTTTTTTTTTTATATTATACCAGGAAAAAAAGAACTCATTTACTGCACAGATTAAGTATTTTCAAAAGTGAAACCCAGTTCTCTTCATATCTCTCCTAATCTAGATCTCTATACAATATTCATTTCCTTTCTGCACCCTCCGTTTTAAAAACAGCTAGTATAATCTAATCCACTGGTGACATTTACAGGGAATGAATGAAGACCTGTTTACTGAAACATTATATTAGCTCATTTAAACTATCCTTCCAGGAAGATATCAAGGTTTAAGCAACTAGCATCTGACATATATTCCTCCAAGGAGTTTTGTTCTTTCCAATTTCTTAGAAGAAATCTGGTTAGGTTTTAACACAATTTCTCATCAAGAATTGCCACCTGCCTTCAATTTGATGCACAACAGAAATCTGCAGACTCACAAATACTAAAATGCATCATAAAATTTTGTGCATTAGCTTTAGATCTATTCAACATAATGCAGGAAGGAAGATAATTTAACTGGAAAGTAAGTTTGATGTGAAACTGGAGAGGCAGAGTTCAAATCTGTGGTCAGCCTGAAAGTTGATGCGTCATCTTGGTCTACCAATGTGGCCCCAGAACTATTTATGTGCCTACAGAGAAACTTATACAGAAAAACACCATCTGGCTGCTTCACCACCTAGTTTACATAAGAAGCAAGGGAAAAACTGAACCTCTCTTCACTCACTTTGCTGTCAAACCCTTCTGCATCCTCCAAATAAACATATCATGTGCTGAAGTACAATACAAGGACTGTGTGTTAAGTTCTCCCCTCATTGTGACATACATATATATTCTCATTTGAGATATTTCTAGGCCATAAAATTCGGCCCACATTTGTCTCAAAACCTTGCTCAGTGTTTTGTTTGTGGTTAGTCCCATTCTTTGACGCTTATGTCTGCTTATTTAGGCTACGCAGAATTCAAGTCCCTTTCTCATGACTCCATCCCATTCCCACAGGCAGAGAGAGCCACGAAGTTTAGGGAGCATTAGTGCATATAAATACTGTAAAGAATCTAGGCCTTAACCTTTCTCTAGCTGCATTTTCTTTAAATAAAGATGCCATGATAAACACAACAGAAATACTGGGATACTCAGGAATTTAATATTGCTAGCTAGAGAAAAGCATGAAACAAATAAGGTGAGCCCATTCTGTCCAATGTGTTAGTAGCAGAAATGGATTTGATCACCTTTATTTACTTTTAGATGTCACTGTCTTGTTCTGCAAAAGATCTGTGAAGTCAGTATCTGGGAGAAATATAATATTGAACAGGAAATAACACCTTCCTTGATGGATAGACAGTCATTTTTTAAAAGAGTCTGATCACTAGCAAACACTCACTACCAGCAGAAATACTGAAATAAGCACTTCTTTTTGAAAAAAGGAAGCTGTAGAGATACAGAGACAGTATTAAGCCTAATGCACGTATCTAGACATTATTACTATTACTAGTGATTTCCAATGATGGCATATTTAGGCCTTTTCCTTTCATGTTTTAAAGAGCAACCTATATCTACTACAAGACCACTTCTAATCTATTAGACTTATAACTCTATTTCTTTAGGCTCTCACCAGTATGAATATTCTGCAGGAGTTCAATATGCTCATTTTAAAATTATAACGATTCCTGAAAAAAAAAGAAAGAATGTAAATCCAGCAGGAACTGTTCAGCAAGGCAATTTCTGCTAAAAGTTGGACTCCATCCACAAATAGTTATACTTATTTGTAGCAGTGTTTTATGCAAGACAAACTACTTATTCTGGAGACTTTATTGCTTGCCTGTATGAAAAAGAGATGGTCCCAACATTTTAGTAAGACAGACATTTGCTTACAATTATTACTACAGAAAAATATTGTCTGATATGAAATGGTTATTCTACGGTTTAACCTCTTTGTAACAGATCCAGCAGAAATTCTAGTAATCCAACAGGACTTGCTGTCCAGATGCACATAATTGTGATGAATGGGTTAAATTTACTCATAGCTTGATACCTGATTACAAATTCAGAGCTGCAGTCATAAAACGGGTCAGAATCATAATTGTACCGTACAGAAAGAAAATGTATACTGTCGCTGTTGGGGCAGCGACAACACACATGGACAGTGCCTCTTTCAAGGGCCAAAAAGCCATTTATTAAACAAAGCAGCCTCTTTTATACACCTTTTGTATGTTGTCATTTGTGTTACAGATTCATTGGCTGCTAAACTACTACAATAGACTCATTGGCTATTATTAACTTCAATATACTACCATTGGCTACCTATAGCATAAGCATTCAAGCATTCAGAAAAATAACAGGTGCAGATATATTGCTGTTTTCTCCTTCTACTGTTTAGCTTTCTTGCTTCTCTTGATACTACGTTCTCATGGGCAAAAACTAATTGTTTTTCTTCTCACGCACTTTTCTCACAGTCCTTCTCTAGCTGAAGTAACAGGCCTGAGCCTAATTTTAGAAAGGCAACAAGGCCTTCATTTAATAAGGTTTTACTTGAATGCCACAGTATACAAGAGTTTTGTTTCTAGCATCTGGAAAATATTCAGAACATATGCCATTATTACTTATTACAGTATTATGTCATGCTTATAAAATATTAGCGTGCTGACTAATTATAGAATATAATCAAATCTATTACAGTTAGTCATAGACAGACAGTCTACTTGTTTGGATTATGATTATCCATTTTCTTCTACTGGGAAAAAAGAGTAGAAGTATTGATATTCATATCTGAGAGATTCATAGTTAGTTAACAAACGCAAATGAGAGGATGATGCAAGTTTAGTTGTATTTAAAGACTATTAGTAATACAGACAGTTCCTGAAACTTCTTTGCATTGGTTAAATTTTTTGTAAACTTTAAAATTGAGACAGCAATCTGGCTTTGTTTATTTTTGAGAATGAACATAAAGAGTTTCATTAAGAATAGCAGCACTGCTCATCCAAGAGAAGATATGTCAATCACATAAAAATAAGAAATCTGCATAATATATTAGCTTTTTCTGTTTTGAAGGAGCAATAAGTGATGAATAACTTGAGAGAGCCATCAAAGTAGTTTGACTTCAGAACTCAGCTGAGTATCCAAGGAGTCAGTTTCAACAGTTTTATAATGGGATCAGGTAAATATTTAGCATCTACTCTTGTGAGAGCATAAATTTCATGTCCAAGAGAGAGCTTTGTGGATGTTTGCTCAGTGCTCTCATCTTCCCCATAGGAGAATGAGAATAAAATAATAATTACGTATGAATGTAATACAAGCTGCATATTCAATCAAGTCCCCTAAGCAAACTAATGCATGTAAGAAAAAACAAGAAATTAATTTCCACACAAAGATTTTGCTCATGACTTTCACAAATTATAGATTACTCCACTTGATTAAGCTGTTCCTATATTAATAATGTTGTAGCAGACAGCAAAAAAAAGCAAAAGTTTTGCCAAAACAACTTGTAACATTATTTAAATGTTTTAAATGCTTGCCACTATTATCAACTTTTCTTCAAATCCTTTCCCTACTAATCTTAGATTAGCAAACATAAGCAGGTGTGTGCCTTGATGAGAGGAACCCCTGTAACTGTGTCCTCACCATTTAAAAAGGATGCTAAGGTACTTGAATGCATTCCAAGAAAGGCAGCGAAGATGGTGAAGGGACTGGAAGACAGAGAGCCAGAAGGAGCCAGGGCACAAGCACAGTAGGCAGGAACAGAGCCAAAGGGACCCAGGGGAGCCCTGACAAGGGCTGTACTCAGTTTTACTGAGGACAAGAAGCAACGCCTGGGAGCCACCCCTGGGCCCAGCCTGGGAGTCTAGAAAGCTTCCTCACACAAGATGGGAGGCACGAAGGCAGCAGGCACCTGACCAAAATGGTCCAAAGGAGGCTGAGGGCTGTGTGTGCAGCAGAGGAAGGCAAAAGGTGCTGCAGGGCACAAGATGGGGCATGCCTGTCTTCATGGGGCATGAGCAGCAGGCAGCAACCTGTCCAAGAGGGCCCAGTGGAGACCTTACCATCACATGCTCAATGCTGCAGAGGAAGGCAAAAAAGGACCACCAAGGTCCAGTGCCAGTCTGATCCAGCGGAAAATTCCTTCCTGACCCCATAGGTAATAATCAACTATTCCCTGAACATATGAGTAAGACCTGCCTCCTCATTCCACACATTGGGCACACCTCCCAGGAGATGCCCAACTTCTAGTCTGGATCCATGTCAGGGCCTTCCAAGAATGAACAAATGCCCTTTGGTATTTGCAAGGTATCTTGCTACCTACTTGGTAGCAAGAATCCTTTCTGCACCTGGAAGGACACCACTGCTCCAAAGTGGTGCTCCAAAGCACTGGGATCCCTTGCAACACCTCTGCAACTCTTTTCTTATGACTGCTGCCCCTGGCTCCACACAGAGTATGAGGACAGTCAGTTCTGGAGTACTCCTTAAAAGGCATTTCCTTTGTGTTGCCATCGCTATCCAGCTGAAAAAAGATTTCAGACCCTCAGATGAGCTTAGAAGGGGACCCTGCTGGGAGCTAGTTTTGCAGTGGAGCCCCTCCAGAAGACTTGTCCAGCCTCCAGTTCTCCTCCCTCAGCTTCAAGGGATTCTACCAGCTCCTCAAGGACTTCTCTCTGATGTATTTGGGCTTGTTCCAGGCCAACTATAGCAGTGGGAGATGGGAGGATGCTCCCTTTTATCCTGCTCCAGGGCACGGTGACTGTGGTATTGCAGGATGGTGGCACTATGCCACAAGTGTGACATTCATCACATCATCCTCCATTCACAATTCCACTTGCAACAGCCCCATCCTTCACCCAGCATCCTTCAGAGGATGACCTTTGGGATGCTGGCCCCAAGGCAGTCACTGTGACAAGAGGCCCAGAGTGTTGTCCCTGCCGTTGGTGACCATGCACTGGGCACAGCTGCTGGGTGACAATGGTGCATTCTCTGCCACTTGGCTCCCAAGAACAAACCCTGTGCTGTTACCTTTCTTTCAGGCCATGGAGGAAAACAATCATGCAGTTCTGAGACTACCTCTATTATCTATCAAGTTATCCATAACTCTGCATTACATCCTCCTCCTCCTCTCCTCAGTATACCTAAATGTTTACTGGCTTAGCTCTTGTTGTAGCACGAACAAGTATTTATCATGAACAAATAATCCACTTTCTCAAGAAAATTATTTCAGTAGCCTAAATTTTTAAATAATAATAAAAAACAAAGATATTAGTAATCCTTAGAGTTAAAATGAGAGATTTTTTTCCTCTCTGTGCGGAGCTTATATGGGACAAAATACAAGACAAAGAACAATTGAGGATTTTCTGAAATATCAAAATATTCAGGTATACAGCTACAAGATGATGTACAACTAACACAGTTACTTGAAAGAATCTCATAAGAACATTATTGACTATTGTAACCTGTGTAATATAGGGTAAAGTGAAAAAAAACCATGGCAAAGGCATAAGAATAAAATAGCACTCAAACCATTTGCATCTCAAACTATTCTGACTTGTTTAAAGAGTTACTGATTTCACTATATAGTTATTTAACAATCTGGGTCATATTGTTCCACACAGGGAACCTCACAGGTTTTCACCTTCTGTCCATGCAGTCCTACTACATCCCCTGGTGCTGCTTTTTTCTCTTTTTTTGAAGCTTCCCTGATCTAATCACCATTTTATTCTGTCTTTCTCTGGTTCTCTTGGAGAGTCCTGTTCTAATGACAGCTGGAAGGTCTGGCCAATTTCTCAATGATACCAAAGTACTGCATAGACTCTGTTAAATTTTGCAAAAATATTTCCATCTGCGTGCAGGGAACACGGTTTAACACATGGAAAACCCCAGTTTATTCAATTTTTAATGTTTCTTATGCTTTCTTTTCCCCAATTTTTACAATGTTTCTCCCATCCCCTATTTTGAGAATGGAGATTTTTTCATGGTAAAAAAACATTGCAAAAAACTAAGATATACTGCAGAAAGAAAGCTAATGAAACTATTCCTATTTTGTGGTTAGCTCTGTAGAGTTTGTAATCTCCAAGCTGTCTACTGATCTGTGTTAATAATACGGCAGTTGTCACACTCTGGCACATAATGGACAAGTGCCACAGTATTAAAAGCATTGTCAACTGAGGTATAATCTCTGCCTACAAAGTCACTTTTCTGGACTGAGACGGATTATTATGTAAATGCACTTGAATCTCTCTCATTGAAAGGCAGCTTTCACCTCCATTTCCACATAAAAAGTTTGTATGGTTACAAGGAGACCTGGGGAGAAGAGGAGAGTGAGAAGGCACATGCAGGAAGTGTCTTCCAGCCATATGGCCAGGAATATCTGCAGGTTGAAGCCATGGTATAGTTTCAGCCCTTTCCCAGTCATATATAACTTCCTTTTTGTGAATTTGTGTTGGAAATAATGGCAAAGCAGGGTTTGCTTCCAGCCAGGACATTCTTATATTATCTACTCCTCATGCAGAAACTGCTGGATGATGTCTGCTTGTCTGTCTCACTATTGAACTGGCAGAGGGAGGGGAAGAAGAGTGAGGAAGGGCAGAATTCTAATGTCTGTGTAAAGATCCAGAAATGAAGAATTTAATACTATTTGCAATTAGGAATTTTAACACCAAAGAAATTTTGTCTTGCTGCCAGTAATACAGTGGCCATCTTTATGTACCAATATGCTTGCTGTGCTTTGTTATTTGGATGAATTACTTCAAACTATGATTGGCAATCCCATAGTTTACAGAATGTGGCTCTATGGGATTAAAGCCAAATGCTGGCACTCTGTCATACAGAATGTATCCCCACAGCAGGTAAGCAATAATCATCCAGAAATGTTCTCCTGCACGTATCTGATTACTTAAATTAATCTTTAATGTGAAATTATTCTCAAAAACTGGCATCTAATTCATCTCACTCTGTTACAGAGGGAATCACACTGTTTACACATTCATAAAATACCAGAAACAGCTACATGAAAATTTTTCATTTCCACCCCCATTTTTTCACATGGCACACAGAAATTTTCATTAAAATTGGCTTATGTGCCGTGTAATCTCCAATGGCAGATTTGACACTGTATTTTGAAATCATTTTAGTGTTTCCTCATTGTTATTTTGTGATTAAAATCCATAATTCCAGCCATAATAAAGTAAGGAAAGCTTTAGAATTCTCCGAGACTGCTGGGATAAATTAGTTGTGAGTAATAATTTCCATTCAAAGTCCTGTGCTTAAATCTGAAAGTACAACAGTACCATCTGGACTGTAACAACAGGTTAGGTTGTTAATGTTAAGTAAAAGAAGGCGCATAGGGACCTGTGCTGCCACAAGCAACGCAGCACGTGGATCACTGTGGCAACAATGCAACTTCCTTTCCTAATGCAATTATAGGTCATTAAGAGACAGAAATAGGGATGATTATTTTTTTTTTCTCAGTAGCATTTTCACGGCCTGTAATTATACATACCTGCATGAAATTATATGCATTTATACTATTTAATCACTGGTAAAAAGAGAATGTTCCTTAGCTTTGGTGTTCCCCTGTAATTAGATCTCAGCTTGCAATCTTTACAATAAAAAAATGCTCATGTGAGGAAGGGGAGACAAAATAAAAAGGCACTGTTTTAACACTTGGGTCTCCCAAGTACAAGCATAATACTCTAACATGACTATTCTTTTCACATTTTTCAAAACTGGTGGAAACAAAATGCAGAAACCTTTTCCATATCAGGCCAGCATTTAGCTCGGCAGAACCTGGGACTTTGGAAAGAGTTACCCTCAGGCAGGTGCAGCCCAAGAATTCAACAAATCCTCAGTACCTTTTGTTATGTTCTTATGGAGAAAACTTTCCCCTCATCACTAACCACTCTGACTAATGATGAAAAATGCCACCATTTACAACTTCACCTTTTGTGCCCTGAACCAAATGGCTGAAGCCTGCATTAAGAATCATTCAATGTGACAGCTTATCTTGTTGCCCAGTCGGGGTCTTTACTGAAGTGTGGCTATGAGAGCAATTTCCATGTTGATGATCATGGCTGAAGCCTTTACGATTCAGATCCAAACTAGTTTAAAAAAGCAGGAGGATCCCACGATGACAAGCCACAAGTATCTTCCCCTTTCAAAGGAAGTGAAATTGAGATGATACAGAGCACACATGGTACTTGGATTCCTTGAAAGAAAGCCACATATGTTATATATAATGGCATATTGTAGCAGAAGTGCTTGCAAACCCTTATTTGTGGATACTAATAACACAGCCATGAAAATCCAGCCTAAATATTGGCATTGTTACTACACAGCCAAAGGGTTTGTTCTAAAGGGCAAATTAAGGAGAAATAAACTTGATCATGGGAAAACAACAAACTTGATTACATCTCAATCATTGAAAAAAACAACGCCAACCCAAGAAACTTCTTTTGATACTATTCTAATTTCCTGTGACTATTCAATTGCTGCTCTGCTTGCAACATTATCTTCCTGTGCTTAAAACCCATAAATGTGAGACATACAGCTTTAATTTTTATGAGGATGATATCAACATCCAAGGTGGCAGAAGAGAGAAACAGAGTTAGAACATGTTCTCTTATATTAAGAAAACATACATATGGAAGCATAGATAAAACACTTTTTTATTTATGCCAAACTCTGTTATGAATACAGATGTTTATATAAATAGATAATAAACCTAATATATAATACACAAAAATATAGAAAGCATAATATATTTATAATATTTTCATATTATAAAAGGCCACTATATATTATTTTTATGTGGCATGTGGCATTATAATATATGAACTATTTGAATGTATATTATGTGTTATAAAATAAAATAGCTTCTAAACAGTAAGTTCAATAAGAAGTTAACTTCCAAAATAAGCTGCTTTACATATAGGAAACCTTAAGTCTTGTATTTCATAAATGTATTGTAAAGCTCTGATGCTAATTAGCTTACATTGTAAGTTACTTGTAATTACATTACAATACATTTCAAAACCTTAATTCTTATAAATTTACCTATAATAATGGCATTATTTTTAGTAGAAACTCGCATAAGTGGGTTCAATCATTGAGATAAATACAAATCGTTGCATAAGTGGGTTCAATCATTGAGATAAATACAAATCGTTGCATAAGCTTAAATTCATCCATTGGAGGAAAAGCAGAGACTTAAATAGCTGTATCTTCATGTCCTTTCTTTCAAGTCAGTTTACATTTCCAAACCCAAATATTCAAAATAAAATCAAGTAATTCAAACTGACAAATACTGACCACAGAAGTTCTTTTTAATTTCACATGTATGTGAGAAGACAGAACAAACTTCATCCCTATGACAGCAGCTTGTCACATGCTCTTTTCATTATGACTTCAACCTTCAACAGGTCCATGAGGAGAATCAATATAAAATGCCTGACTTGCCAGAGCACCTCACTGGTACACCACAAAGCATGTCCTTTAACACTGAGATTACTACAGTGGTATACTGGGTCTGGCTGGGATGGAATTACTCAATTAATCTTCTTCCCAGCAGCCCACAGGCGTTGTGTTTCCCAGCTGTGGCTAAAACCATGCTGGTACCAGACCACTGTTTGGCTGCTGCTGGACAGCACTTGTCCAGAAGCATCAAGGCTTCTCTCCATACCCTTCCCCTTAAAGACCAGGAGGAGGGGTGGGTAAAGGTTAGACAAGGACATAGCTGGGGTAGCTGAGCCAAACTGATCATGGGAAAGCCCATACTGTACAACATCATGCCCAGCAATAAAAATTCAGGGAATGGAAGAGGAAAGGAGTGTATTCAGTGTTATGGAGTTTCTCTTCCAAAACAAACACTACATGTGCTGAGGCCCTGCTTTCCTGAGAGCAGCTGGACATTTGCTTACTGATGCAAAGTAGTGAACAAATTTCTGGTTTTGCTTTGCTTGCATGTGCAGCTTTTCTTATTAAATTGCCTTCTTAATCCACCGGTCTTTTTCCCTTTCTTCTGTTTTTCTCCCCATCCCTCAGGAGAAGGAAGAGGGCTAAAGGTAGGGTGGGTGTTTGGCTGCCAGCCATGGTCAACCTACCACAACTCATTTAGTGCAAATGGATGCCTACATTTCAGGAACAGAAGGCATTTTGCAAGACCAAAGCAGCATGTTGTATTTTGTTTTTTTCACACTAGCATCTATCTCTTTGAGAGTCTCTTAAATTAAAATAGGAAATGAAAAGCACATGAATTTCTTTACCGAAACTATGCAGATATTTGCTGATGGTATCCCAAATCACTGAGCCAGTAGAATTTCTATCCTTGAGATATACAAAGCTCAAGTGGACATGGCCCTGAGTAACCCGATGTAGCTTTGAAGTTGGCCCTGCATTTAGAGGGTGGCATGAACTCCAGTAGTTGGTTGTTACCAGAATTATTCTAGGGTTCTGTGATCTAGTACTCTTTGCTTCTTTCAGAGCACTATTTGAAAAACCCATTTTCAGCTTTCCAGCAGGCTTGCAATGGCTTTAATGTACAGGTAATTTTCATGATAAGCCAAGCTGCCTGTATGCAGGATTTGGGCTACTTGTTCTTTCTGTCTTTCCTAGTATTGTCTTTTTTCCACCAACAAAGAAGCCATTAATCAGAAGCAACATAAAATAAATACAGGTAAGTGGCTTAAAAGGTAGTGCCAAAGTGAAAGGCTGCCCTAATTCTCAGTTACTCTTCTCAGACTGGAAAAAACCAAACCCAGTAAGCATTATTTTAATGAAGTTTGAGCATTTATTACATCACTGATGTGCAAGCTTGTGGACCTGGTTTAGTTCTCTGAGGAACACAGGGAAGCCAGAAGGGGCTGCAGCCAGGAGCCACAACTTCTAGTTGCAAACAGGTCTCCATCAGAGTCATCTAAGAAACAGACAAAATGTGTGAGGAGTTTCCTCTATTCAAGGCAGCCGTATCATTGACATATAGGCTGAGCCTGGCTTATGAGAATTTTTCACCTCCTCCTCTGCTGGTAAGTGGGGAGATTTGAGAGTTGCTTTCCACTGCACCCTACACAGTCTACAATTTAAAGCCATCATCTGCATCATCTAAGCATGGTTCCCACTCATGAAAAGGTAGGGCCACCTTGACATGATCACTGGCAGTGTCAAGACCATCTTCTCTGGATCAGTGTATATTTTCAGAATATGAAGGACGTATCAGTGTATCAGAGTATGGGTGATCTCTCCACAACTTACCTGTCAATAATGGCACACATGTCAATGGTGACATTGGCAAAGCTTCCCAGCTTGCCTTGCTCCACTGCATGCAAATCCACCAGCTGATCATCAACATGAATACTCTGCATGCATCCTTGAAAAGAATGCTCGAATAGAGAATAATCCGAGTCATTCATCTGTACAGGAAACCCTGTAGAGAAGCAAAATAAAGAGCATTATTAGCCTCACCTACTATTACTTAAGACAGGATTTTTTCAAGGAGCGACATGTTTCCTAGATGACGGAAGAAAAAAGTCAACATGGTAAGGAAATATTATAAAGTTATTAATTTACATTGCAATGTTATTGATTTTAGTAATTGTTAACTACCTGAAAGAATTTATACAGTACAGCTGATGATTCATTAATTTTTGTCTGAAGGATGGAAGTCTTCTGCTGTCTTCTCCTCTGGTCCTCTACTGCTGTATCTCATTCCTTCTTTCTCATACAAATATTATTGGAATAGGAAAAGGATTTATCTCCTAACTGTATTTTAGAACCCACATTTTAATTTCTTTGATTTTTCTGACTAAAAATGCAGCCATGAAGTGAATTTCCAGTTCAGCCTTCTCTAGAACTAGGCTTCCACTCATTGTCACTTTGTCTTTTGTTCATGAGCAAAGAATACTTGTGCTAGAATATGTCTGTAAACTTGAAAATAATCCTGAAATCTAATGTCCTGGATCACTTCTGATCAATCTGAGGACATTCTGTAGTATTTCCAGTTTCACTCCGAATACATTCATTTTCTTGCCTGTTTGAAGGTAGTTTATAAGAGATGAGAATGACTTAGTGTCTGGCTCAGGCTAAAAGGCAGGGAGACAGAGCATGTTTTTATGCAACTGTTTAACTGAATGCCCTTCAGAAGTGAACGTGTCAATTTACTTGAGAAAAATGTCCTTCATAAGACAGCAGAGAGCCTCATTCACTACTTATAAATCTTTAACAATGTACTCCCTGAAAAAGACAGAATCCATTTAGGGTGGGAGCAGGAAGGAAGAAAGGAGGGTAACAAGAGTTTGTTGAAAAGAAAAGAAGGTAAAGAAGGCAAAAAGCCTGAAAAATGCATAATGGTTTTGCAGATTTCAGCTAGATAGATGACCAGCCACGCAGTACTTGTCTGACAAGGATAAAAGATTGTACACATTTGCTTTGGTAGCTAAGACAGATTTTACAGCTTCCATTCCTTCTCCCACTTTTCTATCCACCTTGCCAATCTCCAATGCCTTATGCCCTCTTCAATAGCATTTGTGGAGACAAGAGAATAACATTATCAAACTGACATTATTTGAACAGTGGCAGAAAAAAAGTAATGAACATAATTTTAAATTCTGTTCCTGAATACAGTTTATCACATACCACATAAATGAATTGGCTGAAAAAGAGGGCAACAAGCAGAGAAACAAGCAAAAGGTGCTTGAAGTCACATGATGCCTTATATGGCACCTATTACTAAAGAACCCACAACTAGTTACATAAAGTCTTTGCCAAAATCTAATTTAAATATATTTTAACTAAAAGGCTTTGCCAGAAATTTCATATCATCATTAATGCTTTTTAAAATTTTCTAAAGTGACCCTGCCCATCAGCTAAATTTACGTCTGGTAGCTTCTAAATTTCCCTGACTCCAGTAAGCACTCACTTCAGAGTTCACTGGTGGTGGCACAGAGTTAATCAGGGATGCTATAGTAATTAAGCTGAGACAACACTAAAAGTTAGTTCTGACAGGTACCTCAAGAAGCTGGGCTTGCCTTGAGGTTGTATCACCTTTGGACTAAAATTCTGACACTATTTCAGGGAGCTGTAAACTGCTATGAGACAGATAAATAACCCCATCACAATAACACGTATTTGATGGAGAAAGAAAAGCTCCTTGGGAATCCCCCAAATGCCTAACTAGTGCATAATAACCTCATCAGATCAAATGCCATCCCCCAAAACAAACAAACAAACAAACAAACAAACAAAAGTGCTAATCCTGGACTGTTGGAATTGTTATTTTGGACAGGCAGAAGAACCAAGTTGTAGGGACATGACCTATATTGTCTTCCCAGCATGGGCATTGGCTAGTGACTTGTCTGATGAAAAGAGGACAGGGCTTTCAGAAACCTGCCTTCTACTTTTTTTAAGTTGTTCTTTCTAGTGACTGGTTAAACTGATTTATGTGAGGCTTAACAGCCAACAGTAGAGAGAGACAAAAGTGAAAGTTAGTTCTGCGTTGTTTGGTGGACGCAAGCACAATATTTGCATGTTCCTACCAGGCACTTTCCCCATTTATATTTCAACAGGTCACTCTTTCAGTATAGTTGTCTGTTTCTAAACTGTCACTGAATCCGAGAACTCCTCCCAAGCAAGAATCCCCAAACTAACACAAAGCACATGGTCATTTAGATCTTTAGCGCAGCAGCAAAGCAGGGCATGAAACCTGCATATCACCTTTGGGTTCAGAGCACTTTGGTAATTCCTTTGGTTTAAATATTAAATTCAAGGTTACCAACACTGGGGTAAACAATAACATTCATGAAAACCTTGCAAAGCCAAGGAAACTATACAGATATATCTGAATATAATGAAAGATTATCCACCATCCTACTAACACTAACTGAAAAATAAGATCAAAACTGAGAGCCACTATTCACTGTTCACGTCAAAAAGAGTATGAGCCAAATATCTGAGTGAAAAATGTATTATTAGATTCAACAATTTGAGACCATTCAAGAACTAACTACAGCGGTATTTCAGTACGTGATTCTCAGCTTCACTGCATCTGAAGTATGCACTATATTAGTGCACAGCTATTATTGCTCTCTGGGACACATTCTGCAGTTTACTAGTGGTTGAACCTGCAAACAGAAAAGTGGCAGCTGGTTCCTCAGCCTCAGTGGAGACCCCATGTCCTTGGGCTTACTGGCTGGAACAGGAGAGAGTTGTGGTATGGAGTGGCTGGAAGTGGCAGCTGCTCCTAACCTAACTACATAAATCAAGCTTTTCTCTATTATCCAAGAGTGGTTTACACTGAGTGTTAATCATCTTGGGATTCTGAATTTTTCTGTATCTGTCAATGGATGAAGACTATAATTTTCTCATGCAAATGTCTTTGTTTGCCTGTCTTGCTGCTATTCCCTTTTGCTGTTTCTAGTCATGTAAGAAACTGGAAGAGGCGGGATTTTTACGCACTAGTACAGCACATTTCATAATATGTCTGTGGGGCTGACTGAGTGTCAAAGCATTTCAGTCATGCTATAGTATAACAGATAGTTATGCTAAGAGATAATTTCAAAAAACAATTCACATTCCACATGGAGTGGAAGAATGGTTTTTTCAACCATATGCTTCTCACAAAGAAGAAAAGCAACTAGATAAGCCTTACCTACATTATTTTTGAACTACCAGGTATACAGTCTAATGTCCATTAATTTTGGTGAGACCTGGACATTTAAGACTATACTGGTCAGAATCATTTGGGACGAAGCTTCTGCCTCAAATGCAAACCTCAAAATGACCTAGTACCTTGTGGTTGTTAATTCAATACACAAGACAATGCCTTCCCCTTCCAGATCCCCATTATTGAGACATGATTCACTTCCTCATCCTTCCCACAGTGAAAGAAATTTTAAATAAATGAAGTTCTCTAACTAAATCTGACAGTAATGCTGACACTAGGAAGGCTAAGTAATGGATGAACAATTTGGACAGCACTTCATTGATCTTGTTGACAAGAAAGTGTGTACATTTTCAAAATGCACATAAAATTCAGTTTGCACAGTTCAAAACAATGTTCATGCTTATGATTAAAAATGCAACTTAAAGTCAGGTAGACTCCATTATCTTGTAATTTCTACAACTTTCTGACATACAAATCTGTATATTATCATTTTATTTTCCACATTTTAAGCCCACAAAGAGAGGTATTATCTTGCAAAGACATGGATTAAATCTGAATTTTCTCATGTTCAAGAAGATTTGTTTCCAGGACTTCATTCTAATTACTAAACACAAAAAAGCCAAATTCTAGATCCAGATCCTGATCTTAGTTCAAACTTTCAAAAAAAATCAGAAAAGCTAGAGTTTAAATTAATGCTATTTTCTGTGTTAGAAGTCACTTTAATATAATAAATGAATTAAATAAATTAAGTACAATAAAACACCTATGAAATTAAAAACATATTCCTTTTCCAGTGTCAAGATCTATTATGTCTTTTTTAGAATCAGCTAAAGGTTCTACCAAAGGCATTACAAAAAAGGAAGTTGAAGGAAGAATACATTCAGGTTCATGTTATAATAACAGAAGAACATATAGTCAGAACATCTGATGCACTACTTGCTTCTGAGATCTGACCTAAGAATGAAATATCATAGTAGAGTCTGGATGTACAATCAGAGATTATTTTGTATCCCTATATAATCCCTCAGATTTTCTTTGGAATGTAATACAAATTCTATTGTACCAAGAAGACAGCTTTTCTCTATGGCATTATAGGTTTTTTTCCTTTTGTTTTATTTGTAAGCTAATGATAGGCCAATGATTGCATACGGATGGTACTTGGTATTTTACTTCTTTAATAGAAAAAATATACTTCATTAAAAAAAAAGTAACTATTATCTTAACTATCTAACGGGTAATCCATATTGTTTTCAACTAGTTGCACAGGTAGCTGCAGGATATAGTAATCAATAGAAAAACTGGCTGACTTCAAGTCTGACAGTGATTTTTATTTGTAGGGTATTTCAAGTATATGCCCAGGACCCCTGCTATGCAGAATGAGAGAAAGGAAACAAAATTCTTTATCTGTCAGTATAAATAACAGTGCATTCTCATTGAAGGGTCAAGTAATCACATTTTCTATATATATCAAACAGAGTTAAAAGATGAACAAAACTCCAATTCAATGCCTAACAATGTACTTAGATTGAAGGTATAGCTGATGTTTCACATATTAATAAATAGGAATAGACACTGAAAGAAAAGCTTGATCCACCTACTAATCCAGATTTACTGTAGTATTTTATCCTTGTTTTAGTCAGACCAGAGTGGAGCCCTAAGTGTCAACTGGAAAATAGGCAGTAACTTTGGAAAACCAGAAAATTACTGCTCCAAGAGCATGAAATAAACTAAACAAATTGCAGAAAGGATGGACAGCATGAATTAAAATTGAATATTTGTTTTCAATTTTTGCATTTTTGCAAAGATTTTTTTATTTTTAACTGTATTTGTCTTTCTGTATTAGGGAATAGGAGGACTAAGGGTGGAGTTTGCAATGAGATTTGGATTTAGCAACAGTAAGATCTTTTCTGATAATCATAGAATCATATAATGATGAAAATAAATATGAAAATAAACATGTCTTTATCATCTTTCAGCTTTGTGGAATGTAAAAAGACAAACAAGAATAGGGACTTCAATTTGTCTCTGTGTGTTTGAAAGTCACCAACTTCTCAAATAAGTCATTTTCTAATAAATTAATCTTTACTTTGCTCTCACTGTTGTGTTTATGGAAATATAGAGGTTGATAGCAAGGCAGCGCATTCTGTCCTGAAAAATCCTAGTTACTAACCTAGGAAGCCCAAATATACAGAAATATACACAGAAAAAACAGAGTTTAATAATGCTGGGGTTTAGAACAAGAAAATGATGTGCTTCTAGCACTCCTGGGGCATACATCACCCCCTTGGTAAAAGAAGCTAGCATTAATGAAGTCTCTGGTGGACTTCTCAGTGCATTGTACACTGATTCAGTACCCACAAGTTCTTGATAGACAGAATGTTTAAAAAGAAGCTTCTAAGACCTCTCTGCTTGAGGAATGAAGAATACTAATGCTGCACTACAGATTTCCTTTATTGTGTATTATTAGAGAAATTCAAGGGTTATGTGACCAAGCCATAGATACAGGTAATGTAGAGCATAATAGGTTATCTGAACACGTAATTATACTGGCATTGTTTATAAGTAGTCATCGAAGGAAGAAACAGGCAGATAAGAAAAAGTCCAAAAGATACTCAGGTGATAACAGCAGAGCAACCAGTTGTGAACAGACTATCTTTAAACAACAACACAACTTGCACAAACACTATTTTACAAGATATTAAATGCCTAGGATGATAGCCCAGTAAAGAAGTAGAGGAATACAATTTTGAAGGCACTGACAAAAGCATAAACAAAAGCCAGGCATACTGTCTTTGGTAGCAAACAGGAAAATTGCTGACAGTAACAAGGGAAGGATAAGACTAGAGTATAATTGTCTACCAGCTTTGTTGATTCTGTACTTCTCTCAGATTGCTGTGGACCTTAGTGTGAACAGCAGTGGAGTTCTCAAGAAGAACTCTTTGAGACAATTTTCCAAATGGCTGGCCACAGAACTTAAGGTATTCAAATATATTTGGGACTTCCAATTACTGTTGAAAAATAGTGGGTTTTTAACCCAGGTTACATAGTAATGGTACCAGTTCAGCTGTTTGGAATGAACAGCAGTGGGCACTGAGGTACATCTCACCTTTAACTATGATATCTCTTTCCTTCCCCTTTTTTTTTCCACGCCAAAAGAACTCTTTTATTTTTAACCTTAGGTAACTACAAATATGCTACCTCTCCTATTTTTAAAGTTATCTCCTGCAAAATATGTATACCGTGTCATTCCCAGATAAAGAGATTGTCTGGAAGATTGCAGCCACTCACAGGTCTGTCCCCAGATCACATACCAACTGGACTACACGTTAAAAGAAATCCATGTGCTATATTGGTACTGGGAACAAATTTAAATAATTTAGCAGAACACAAGCATGATTTTCATTCATGAGAAATTATTTCAGCCTTAATAAATACCACAAACCATCCTGTTTGTTTAAGTTGTTAAACTTCATATGCTAGTTCAAATAATACTGAAATGGAAAAAAAAATATTTTCTGATAATCCAGAAAGACTTCTATATTCAGAAAATACCTATTAGTGTTCTCACATAAAAATATTTAATGGAAAAAGACCTGTTGCAAACCAGGTGTGATAATAGTCTCTTTGAAAACTGCTGCTGCAGACTTAGCTTGTCTCAGAGCCATAGACCTAAAAAACTCAAACATAAATCAACAGTCACCAAAATATAAGATGAATTATGACTCAAGGTGAAAGAGAACAAATAAAATTATTGCATGAGGTTGGTTTTAACGATTCTGTCTTAGATGTGAAGATGAGCCTATCTCTCCCAGCTCCATGACTCTGCGAAATTTAATGACTTCTCCCACTTTATGGTTGTCTCTGAAGTTTTTCTGGTTTTCTGTAGGTTGGATAAAAGCAAACATTTGCCCAGATATTTGAGAGTTGAAACAAAACATTCTTGCCTGCTGAGAAAAAAAAAGACTAAATATTACTATCAGGTTACGGTAGCATCTGTAAGTGAGGAGAATAAGGGTAAAAAATTAAGTAAAATAGTGTCAAAAATACACATAGGTACTAAAATTGATACTTGTTCAAATCACAACAGAAATAAATCAGATATTGTCTACTCAGTGCACAGATAATTTTCCAGCTTTTATTTGACTCGCTCTTCTACTTTCCTTGCATTGTGGTTTTTTGCTTTTTCTCCAGAAACCACTTGATTTTACCAATTATTAAATACTAATTCCTGCCTACTTCAATGGAGTTTGAGAGTATTCAGCCACTAAAGACATAAATAAAGAATCCTCAGGAAAAGTAGAATAAAAGGCAAACAACGAGTTTAAAACAAAAGAGAAAATTTGACATACATTTACTCCTCTACTTAGAAAGTGGCAGTGAAAAAAACAAATGAGGACATTGAGATTGTAATAAAGTTAATATAAATAACACCATTAAATGGGAGACAAATGAAAACCAACCCATATTGTTTGAAAAAATTCACTTACTATGAGACATTTACTATGAGACAGAGCTTTATGCTCTTCGTAGAAAGCCAATTCTGTTTCCTGGCAGAATAACATTTAAATAAATCAATAAAATATTTTTCATATCATCTGACAAATTAAAAACAACAAAAATGTCTTCTGTTGTTTTAAGATGAAGGTTTTATTACCTTTATATGTCAGCTTCCATTAATAAAAATGGTTTACATACGTGGCTGAAAACCTAAAATATGAAAGCAACAAGAGGTCTGTTTTGGAGTAAACTCAAAAGATGACCTGATATTCCTTTTTAGATAATTCTTCAAATAACTTGCAAATAAGAGTAATAGCAGCAAGTTTCAATCATCACTTGCTGACTTGCAGAGAAGAAGAAAGAGCGATCGTTATTACCAGTCTTGGCTAATTTAAGTCAATCTAACACTACTGCAATTTCCATCTTATTTTATAGGATATGATAGAAAATACAGAAAGCCATATAATGATCAAATTGCAGAAAATTTGTACATTACACTACTCATATAATAGGCTTTCTATTTTATAATGAAGAAAATAAATGTACATTAGATTTTCAAAGTTATTGCTATTTCACTTATGAAAAAAATATGCGATGAAGAAAAAAATCTAGATACTGCTCGAGATAATTACAGTTAGGGAGATAGAAGCAGCATAAAATACTCTATCCCTATTTACTGCCTTTGAGTTGTGGAGTGTGGATATTGCACTATTGACATCAATAGCAATTAAATTTAAAATCTTAGCATTACGAACTACAGAATTGATTAACAATTTTTTGCTCTTCTACATTTTCAGTTCATATTAACTTTAAAGACTTATAATAACTTTAAAAACTTGTGACTAAAAAATGTAAAATGGTACTTTTCTTATCAGTTGCATTTTTAAATACTATTAGATAAAGACAAGAGGAAAGAAAGGAAAGGTAAAGAGGGAAAATTGCATGATCATTCTGACACTTAGAATGTAAACATAGCAATTAGTAGTGATCAGTAGTGACTGCTATTTTTAATAGACTAGCTATGCCATTTGCTTTTATTATGAGATATTTATAAACAGTTCAAATTACATACACATTTGGGCAAATTGGCTGGTTTAACTTAATAAAGTGTTGAACTCCGTGGTAGAATAGAACTTTATATGTGAGGTTTTTTTGGGTTTTGTTTTCTTTTGTTGGTTTTTTTGTGGGCTTTTTTTTGTGGGCTTTTTTGTGTGTTTTGTTTTGATTTAGTTTTTTAGTTTTTGTTGTTTTCTTGTTTGTTTCTTTTTTGGGAGGTCATGATTTAAAAATATTTAACTTTCTTATTCCTATTTAGAAACACAAATGTAGAAATAGATTGCCAGTAAATTGTCTTTCCAAATTTAAAGAAAAATATCAGAGCAACTCTACAATGTAAATGCACACATTGTTTCCTTTCTGAATCTGAACTAATTTATCTGTAGCACATAATTTGTTATTATTTCAAGTGAAAAGTTAGCAACCCTTAAAACTGTTGTAAGTCAAGACCACTCACATAGCAGTATATAGTCAACTTATGTTAATATTAGAAAGATATCCACAAAATTAACCAGAATGAAATCTAGGCAAGAATAATAAAAAAAAAAAATCCATTTTCTGTTATCTCCATAATTCTTTAAAGCTCTTAGGAGTGGGAACATCTCACTAAGCAGAAAGAAACAAGAGTGTATTTCTCTCTTACTGCTAGGACTTGGATGTTGGAAAGGACTACCATTCTGTCATTTTTTTTTTAACTTTTTCTTCTTTTAAATTTATATTCCTCTCAAAAAAAAAAAAAAAAAAACAAAAAACCAAAACAACCCAACAACAACCACAAAATCTGATTTTAGAAACTGATCTTTAATCTTGTACAATTAGGAAATTAATGAAAGTTTCCAGCTGTTGAGTTGTGGTGCATTTCTACTTTCTCAGCTCATCCAACCTTTACTCTATTACAAGTCTGATCACTCAAAACAAGGAATATATACAGTAGAGAATTAGTAGAAAGTAAAATACAAAAATTAATTTAACTTCAATCTCTCGTCTTTTTAAATAATTATAAAGAAACAATCAGGCAAATTGTTTTCAAAGAAATGGAATGAAACTTCAAACTTAAATCACAAAATAATCCTTTTTAATTCCCAGGAAAAATATCAAGTTCAATGACACAAAGGAGATTTCTTAAACACCATGGCTGGCTGTTCAAAAGCATAGCAGGCATAGCAGCAAAGCCTCATAGAGTAGTGACTCAACATAAAGTCAATGAGAGTTTTTTTGAATAGCAACTTATGGGACTTAACTGTGATAAATTGCCCTAGCCTTATTAAATCATCTTTTGAAAGTGCTTTAGGATGCATGATATTGATTGACTGACATGCAAAGAAATTATGTTATTTTCTTGAAAGAAAGTTTTTTTTCCTTTTCTTGGAAATATACACTGTAAAGTACTAAGGAAAAATAATATTATTGATATACTGCATCCAAGATGGATTTCCTCCTGCCATAATGCTGAATGACTCCTACCAAAATGACTGAAGTAATTCAGTGTGTTAAGGAAAGCTGGGCAAAGAATAATACAGCTGCCCAAGTAGAAAAGGAATCTTAAATTTTAAATTTGTTGGTGGGGGGTTGTGAGTTTTTTTGTAATATTTCTACTCTAAATATTCAAAATATCATAGAAGTTGCAGTGTATGAATTTGAAAATATTTATTTTCACTGGGAATTCATCTAAAGTCTTTAGTAGGTATTCAGCAGTTACCTTCCATTGGTATGGACACTGGCTTCTTCAGTGATACCTCAGAGAACATGAAAATAAAGACCAAAAATTACAGTCATTTATGAAAAATAAAATTATAAAATCACAAACTAATTTCATTTTAGGTGATCCAAATTGCTCTTCACAGAATGTCATATTAGGGCAGGTTGCTTTGGGATGTGTCCAGTCCAGTCCACTGAGGATGGAGATTTCAGAATTTCTCTGGTTAAGCTGTACCTATATGAGATGATTTTCATAGCTATGTGTCCTTGTATTTATGTGTCCAGTGTCTGTTGCCTTTTATTTTCTTATCATGTTCCTCCAAGAAAAGACTGCATCCTTCTGCTCTAACTAAACCCTTGGAGCTTCAACTCCAGCTGAGCTTCGGCCTTCCCAGTTTCAGCTCTGAACAATGGACAATGACTCTATAATCTTCTTGGGTAACCAATCCCTGCTTCTGCCTGGTGTATTTTTGCATTTGAACTATTTTGAGTATTCTCCTTTAGGCTGTAGCTATTGATAGCTTCTTCTAAACAATACAAATTATTGACACAGGTCTGTTACACTATGTAGGAAGTCCAGAGCTGTATGTACAGCATTAAATTCCAGACGGTTATGTACAAACACTCTTTACTGTCTACTGGGAAAGAACAGGAAAATCAATTAGAATGTAAATTGCCCTACTGTCCACTTCCTTCATATTGTGTCCTTTGCTGGCTGTTAGAGTGTCACTTCACAGTATTGTTTTGGTAGATTTTTGTGGAAATTGAAGCAGGGGATGCAAGAACTGTGGATGATACTTTTTTGCTCTTGTCCATGAAATATAGGCATTTTGGGGAAGCTCTGAAAAAGATGAGGGATTCGGCTCTAGATGAACTCCGTTAAAAGGTAGAGCACAGGACTCACAGGAGAGTTATGCTGTGTTAGACCAGGGTGATTGTGTTGTCATTTGGAACATAAGGAGTTTTTGCAGAGGAGATAAGGGAAAAACAGGGTCCTTAAAGGTTATTATGGGGATGCTGGAATTGGATAGCTTGGGATAAGCCAGCAAATTAATGTCTAGGGAAGAGCAGAGAGACCAAAACATTTCAGAAAGCTCTTATACTAAAACAAAATACAACTGAGAGGGAATGAGGAGTTTTACAAGTATATTAAGTATTGCTAACTTGCTCTCTGACTGTGTACACACATCTAATTCATAATTTCCTATTTTAGTGAAATAACACTTAAAGATTTACTTGGTTTGGAAAAGAGACTGATATAACCTCAAGAATTCTCTCTGATTATGTCTTGGATCTTCTGAATTTGCTAAAAGTGAAAGACCAACCTTCTGAATGTTGTGTCTAAAGTGACCAAAACAGCAAGTATATGCAATCAAATGAGCACAAAGGAAAATAAAAATATCATTTAGCTCCTCTTGGTAAACTAATAAAGACGTTTAGATAATCTGGACTATGCTACCGACTTTGTGAAGGGTTACATATGGCTAAAATCATAGATGTCACTTAAATAAATAAAAAAAAAGAGTGGTTTTACTTTTGCAGTTTAAATCCACAGTTCCTTATTCAAGAAAGCATGTTGGTCCAGTTATACAGGAGTTCCATAAAAAAGGCTTATTCACTCAAATTATTTATCTTCTTATCTTGTAGGGAGCATTACCTTGATAATATGGCTTTAAAAACACAGGCAACAAAGCACAGGAGACCAGCTGCTACATCTTTTCTGACTTTATTATCAGCAAATTTTGCCTGTGTTGAGAAGGTGGTAAGTATTGAAGTCCTTGTAGCACGTGATTGAAAACTAGCCTTGAACATAATGACTCAAACAATACTTAGACAAATTACCCAGACAGGTGGCTAATGACTGTGCATATAATTTCTAGGCTCTGTCAGACCACATATCTTGAATTCTAAATTTTTTTTCCCTTGCCTCTATTTCATCTTTTTCACTTAAGTATTGCGCAAGGAGAATTTGAAATGCACTTAGAACACTGGAATTGTACCATTTCCTGGATTCGTGAGAAATAAAAAGAGGTTTTCTCTTATTGCAGTTAGAGATCAGGTGTGAAATGACAACAACCATGTAACACTGCTACATACAGAAACACATTATTTGCATCTCACTCTTCTTTTTCTCACCATGAGAAATCAATGTGATTCTGCACAGTACCAGTCACAGTCAGGTCCTATGTGGTATATTTAATTCCCATGCTGGCAATCTGCAGTGGTCAACACTCACAAAGCTGTGATTTTTGGGTAAGAATGTGTGGGGCACATTCTGTAAGCAGGAATATTTTGGTAAATTTTGATGTTCACTGTAATATTCACAAAAGAAAAGAACCAAATTAAGTTCAGGTCTAATCTGGGAGACACTCAGGGGAATACATGTACTCTATTTGACTTCACACACATGCATGGCAGGAGTAAAAAGGAGGAGCAAAGTGAAAAGAAGGATGTTGGTGGAATCACGCAACTGTATGTACGGAAGATGGTAATTCTCTAAGTTTGACTGGGCAGTGCATCTGTGCAAAATGCATCTCCAGAAAGAAACCTGATTTACCAGGCCTTTGTGTTTAACACTGAAATCCAAGGACACTCTAGCGCAGTGAAGAAATGTTACCAGAGACCTGTCTTTAAGACAACAAGGATAGAAAAAGGCAGTAATTGATAGCACTTATAAGAACAGAAATTCAGAAATTTCCTGACCTGGACTCCAGCTTAGAATGATTAGATTATAATGTTTAAATGACTTTGCCTTCTGTTATCCAGACAACAGACATCTGAACTCTTTTAGAAGAGCCAACTTACCTTAGATTTAAAAAGAAGTTAATTTCTTTTGGAAATTTAGGTTTACCTTAGAATTAATTTAAGTGCTTCCACTTAAACCATGAAGACAGTGAAGGCTTCTGTGATTCACAGGCACTCAGAGCTTTGTGAAAACTGAAATCTTGCACACAAGACATACACACATGCGCATATACGTGTGACATACACATATACGCATATAGAAAAGGAAAACTGCACTCAAAAAGTTCAGTTATGGTTAGAGATCTTTCAAATAACCGTTTTAGAGTAAAGGTGGGTGTTCCTAACTGGAAAATGCAGAAAATGTGTACGAAATTATAGCAGTGCCAGTCTTCAGGAAAGAGAAGAGAGCTTTGTCAGGCTGCATTTTTATGAGTCATGTCAACTAGATTGCACCGAATTGATCTGATTTGCTATGATAAAAAGCAGCTACTTATATAATTTTGAAAGACATTGAAGTCTATCAAATAAGGCATTACAGGCAAAATACTGGATAGCAATGATCTCAAATAAAAATCAAATTTAATTATGAGAACAATAAACACAATGATATAGATGGAGAGGTACAACCTGCTCATTTGTAAGCCCACCACAGCTATCAAAGCTAGCACTGATGATTTATAAGCAGAACCTGGTATTTCACTACATCACTACATTCTTAACTCACATCCTTGTTAGTCAAGAAGTCACATTGTTCAGTTCTGTCACTTAACTCACAAATGAAAGATAAACAAATACTGTGATACACACAAAATGAGGAACACTTTGCTGGAGACAGGTAGATTTTCCACAGACAGCAGAAAGTGGATTAGAAGGATTGTATAGCTGCTACTCAAGAGAAGAAAAAACTCTGGAAGACAATATAATTATTTGAAAACTGCAAACTTACCTAAATTAACTACCCTAATTTAGTAATGAAATTTTAACCATGTGTTGTGACAAACTTAGGTATCTACAGAAAAACCTCAAAACTAACTATCACATTTACTACAATATTGTCTTCTCATACAATAGTGAAACCAGAATTGTATTTATAGAATAGAAGCATCAGCTTTTAGAGAAAAATGAGCAGAGATGTTCCCTATGAATTTTTCCAACTCTACTGCCTTCACAAATATTTGCAAGGCAACAAAGCTATAAGCAATGTTTACCTTGAAAATATTCCACAAAACTATTGAATATAGAATTCTATGCCAATACTGTCATCCAAAATATTATTCATATTCCTCTTTTTGGCAAGGGCTGCTTTTAAATTCAGTACTGCAGATGTGCACCTAATGTATATTTGCACATTAGAAAGAGAGGATATTTCCTAATCATGAAAGGGGAGAAACTTTGGACTTAGCCAGTCAGACAGTAGGGGAAAGGGATTTACAGTGTTTTAAAATGTTGTTTGAAAAATGAATGGAAGAAATCATATGGCAGCTTAGTGTGATTTTCAAGTAAAAAATCAAGGTTGGGATATGAGATTTGGTGTGTAAATGTTGAATATTTCTAAGTGGAATTTAAAAAGGAGGATTGCTGTGAAGCTATGAAGATTTTTTGCCTTTTCTTTTATACCCATTATACCTTTTTTACAGCTTCTGTATTCTTAGTGCTTTTGCCTACATTCTTGGACTTGTTTGTTAAGCTGAGAGATTTAACATTTTAGAAGCTTCGTAGCTAGGGATCAGTGTGCCCCAGACCCCAAGGTCCCCTCCAGAACACATTCTGTAAACTAAGATAGAACCATCCAGGGGAATGTTCCTCACTTGAGCCTTTCATTGGGGAATCTTTGATAGATATGCTAATTAGTCAGACCTATAATGTTATACCAGATCTTTTGGGGCGTTCATTTGGCGGGGTGCATTTTGGTGCATTTGACCTGGATGTGGTGCACCTAAGGATCCTTAAAATAAATACCAAGGTAAAATCCCTTTTCCCCTTCTAACCATGTATGACTCTTGATTTTAAGACCAGGAAAAGGCATCAGCTGTATGTCCATCTTGTTTGTACCATACTTCTATTGTATTAATACCGTGCTTCAGGGCTTCTGTTGGTAACCTGCAAGGGCATATTTGGGCTTAGGATTTTTTTTTTCTTTTATTCTCTATGTATCAATAGACTTTTGATGTATTTTCACCCTTTTGTGAAGCACTGAATTGCCACAGTAAGACTGAATCGGACACAAGGAAGGCCAGTGCTCCCTGAGGTTTCGAATTCTTGAGTGACTCCCCTTGACCTGCTCATTTAACATGCTCAGCTAACTGGAATGGCAGATATATCTGGAGAGGCTCAAGGTATTCCTCTGTGAGTAGGATCCTTTTACCTGGATGCACAGTGGCTCCTGCAGGATTAGACTATTGGTGCTGCCACATGAACTCTTCAATTCTTTTCCTGTGCTTACAAGTATTCAGAGGTGTTTCTTTAATTTTCCCTGTGATCAAAAGTCAGGCTTAGGGTGCTGGTGATAGGAGGGTGTATGTAGAGAAAATGGTCCAAAATCTGTAGGTTTAAATATCTACTTCATGGACTGAGGGAAACAAAAGAGACTAACTTTTCAACTTTATGTTTCTAGTCCATATCTCAGATATAGTACTCGAAAGTGCAGAGAATATTTATTAACAAATATACCTTTTTTATTTTATAATTAAATTTTATATTTTATATTTAAATTTTTGCTTCCTTTCAAAATCACAGTATGCATATCAAAAAGGCTCACGTGAGGTTCTGTGCAGAGATAATATACTTTAATATTTTTAGTAAAATTAGCAGAACATGGGGGAGGTTTTAAAGGTGAATTTTAACATTGTAGCTTTGTAGTCATGTATTGGCAACTTATAAAACTTAAGAAAACATGACTAACACTTTTGCCGATGATGTTAGACTGCAAAAAATGACCAGCTATTTCCCTTTCCTTCTCTGCCATTTTACTAGCAGTTCTTTGATAGAGCAAAGCATGGTAAAATATACAAAAAGTCTAATTTTAAATAAATTTCCATAATTAAGTTTGATTACTTCTATTTCCAAATAACTGCAGATGTTTTTTTCCTAATTAACATTGGGAATTTGACACTGACACTGACTCTGCTGTCTTTTCCTGCAGGAAATTGTGTACTTTTGCCCATTAACTTGAATATGATACGAATGTCAATATGCACAACCAGTCTGTTAGCCACATTTCTAGACTGCTCTTTTTATTGAGTTCCTTCCCTCAGGAGTCTACACTGTTGCTATTGTAAATTTATGTTGAAAATGCTGTAAAGCATGCAGACTTCTGTCTTGATGCTAGTATTGAATTTTAACACTGTATATTTAAGAATGCCATTTAAAATATTGTCTGATGATTAGGTCATCAGGAAGGGAAAGGGAGGGAAAAAGTCACAACATGAACAGTTAATTAAAATAATCACTCTTATAAAAATTATAATATTACTCTCAGGAGAAATAATATGCCCTGCTTTATTTGGGTTGTTTTATTTCAATTTATTTCACAGGATGGTGTTAGCAGACACCATTGCAGGATGTCTGCTGACTGGACTATGCAGAAACCACTGAATGAATATTGAATATTTGCCTATTTCCTTAGACAGGCAAGTCTCGAAACTTCTGATATCTGGGATATCTGTTAGCAAACATGGACATTGCTAAGATAAAAGCAAAACGTCCGGCCTCTCAGATGTTTTTCCCTTAACTTACCTTTTTCATAACCTGTCAAACTTCTGTTCTGGCATTTTCTGCATAAGCACTGGCAAATTTTACTGGCAAGGTGTGTGCATAGTTGCATTTAAGGGCATTTGCACAGTGGGTAGGAAATGCATCTCTAGCATATTTGGTGTCTAATTGCTTGCACATTATTGCCCTAATTTACGGAACCCTGTGTTCTTGAAACCAATTTGCTCATTTCTTGTCTGCTTTAGACATTCTGCTGAAAGTTTATCTTTCAAGCTCTTTTTAAAATAATTCATAGTAATGAATCATGTTTCCATATTTGCATAAAGAGTCCTATATCAAGGCAAATGACTGATCTGTAAAAAGGAAAAGTATACTGACATTGCACCTTCAATTACTGTTAATTAGCCTAGTCCATTAACTTTAGTAGAGGAATATAATTTTATCACGTGGGAACTTCTTTCTCCCATATGTTAGAAAGCTTCTTATGTTGACTTCTGATAGCAGTTGACAGTAAACTGTGAAGAACTTTACATGGCAATAAGGACTATTCCCTTATAAACTTTGGTAACGTGAAGAGCAAGTAATGTAAGAATTAAAGTTAATAAGAATTTTAGAATAAAGGTCCTTCTCATATCTAAAATGCAAGGTTTTATTAAAGACAATTTGGTAAGGATTTCCCCATGCAAAGAGATACAAGGCATTTTTGTTTTCAGATGAGCTACTCTGTCCTGAGACTCATGTTAAATCTAGAAACAGAAAGATTAAAAGTAAGCAGCTTTGATCTGAATACATTTGACACTGTCTTATTAAATTTGGCAGAATCTGAACTTCAGAAGTGTCTCTAGTTGTCCAGAAACACAGCTGCTTGATTGACATCATTCTACAAGTGGAGTCCGCTGCATATAAATGAATTGCCCTGACTGGAGATTAGGCCCCTGAGCACACGAGAAAGCAATCACCAAAGAGTCATAGTCTCTTATTAAGGCATGCATAATGTGCTACCATATCCAGGTCACCTGCAAAGACTCTGCATGTTATTAAAAAGAAAAAGTAATAAAGCCTTTTCCCCGCTACCATGAATCTCCACTATTCAGATATACAGGATTTTCTCCTGCTTCCATTATCATGTATTCATTCACCTTGCTTTGAAGCCCCCTATTTTCCTTTGTGTATATTTAACCTTTTCCCCTTTTTGCCAATTCTCCTCTCCCAGTTTTTCACTCCATTTCCTGCCACAATCTTGCCTTCTGCCCATCTGTATCTTTCTTTTTTGCTCTGTCAAACATCTATTTCCCATGTTTTACTGATACCTTTCCCTTGTGTTTATTACTTCCCCTTTCGTCTAATATCTACCTTTTTTTTTTAACTTTCATATTCCGGTGCAAATATAAAAATAAGCATATGGTCTCTAAGGTGACCAGAGAAGATTCTCAGGAAAAAATATATGAGTACAGCAGGGGCAGGGTGATGCATCCATTGGTATACTCCCCTGAATTCCTGTGGTGTGCAAGAAAATGACCATCCTGAACCAGTTTGCCCACCTTATTTGTATTTAATAGCTGTTGATGGACTTCTGTGAAGTGACACAACTGTTCTCTGAAGCCGGTTACACTGGTCTCATCTGCATCAGAGTTTTGCATTTGAATATACTTGCATTCAACTTAAGCAAGCTATTAATGCTTGGCTTGTGAGATACACTAATAGTCATTTCCTATGCACATTTTCCATGCCATTCATGACTGCAAAAACAGATCACATCCCTCCTCATCCAAGAGCAAGATGAAGAGCCTTTTCTGTTCTTAATCTCTTCTCATACAGAAGTCTTGATCCACTTTATCGCCCTTTTCTCAATCCTTTTCTACTTCCAATATATCTCTCTGAGATGAGCTGATCATATCAAAATTGACACAACATTCAAAAGGTGGGGGGACATAATTGATTTATATAATGGTACTAGCTCCCATTTTTATTCCTTGTCAGCTCAATTTCTTGAAGAATCTGTGATAAATAACTTAGTCTAAAGCTTTTCGTGAAATTTAGATATATCAGCTGGCCTGAAGTTTATCCATATGCTTACTGACTACAACGAACAGCTGTGAGTCCTCTGCAAGAACCACATAGATGCTTTATTTTCTTGCATAAATTATTTCTATACTTGATCAGATTTTTATTAACTTGCTTCAGAAATCAGATTTATTCTAAGACTCTTCCTGTTATCTTTTAATAAGCATTGTCACTTTTCCCAGCTTCTATACTTCTAGAGTATGGGCTAACAAGAGAGATAAATAATCAGTTGATATTAACTTATTTTTCTTATTTGACTGCCTTTAGAACTCTCTGGTGAAGGCTATCTGGTTCTGTCAACATTTCTTCACTTAGGTGCTCAAAATGTTCCTCCACTGGAGAAACTAAGTATTGCTGGATCTCTAAGTTCCTCCTTGATTCAACAAAACCCTTCTGGTTGATGCATATCCATGCTTCCATCTTTTTGCTTGTTATCTGACAGATTCTAGTATGAAATATGAGTTCTGCTAGCCCAGCTGCTCTCTAAGTCTCCTGAGTCCCAGGTATCTCCAGGCCAGAGATGCATCAGAATACATGAAAGTTTCTTATCTTACCAATATTAATTTATTCCCTTTGATGATAAAAGAAGGAATGTCTCATTCCTTTACTATAAAAACACCCCAGAAGAAAGTATTTATCCAGTTTTCAATGTACAGTCCAAAAGAAGATCTGTAAAATAATATTGGTTTGAGTTTTACTTTTAAAATATTGTTAGAATTTTTAAATCAGAAAACCTTACAGTAGACAAAAAAGATGTTAGCCAAAATGGCAATGTTACATTTCAGTGGTATTTTTCACTTAAAGTCCATGTTAAGTATGAGAGTGGAAAGAAAGAAAGCCACAGGTAGATAAAACGTAAATATGGACAAAATGACATGGCTTAATAAGGACTTTAGTTTTTCTGTTATGCAAGCATCTAGGTTTTTTTAAAAGTACCCCACAACAGCTATTTAATCTCATTCAGACTTGGAACTTGCATTTTAAAAAGTGTCTTGGGTGTCTAATATTAATCTATAAGTTGAAGTCAAAAACCAAGAAATCATTTTAGGGTTCAGTTCTTTTTCTGCACTGGAAACGAGAGATTCAGTTCTTTAAAACACAGAGCCAGATTTCTGTAATTTCTCTCAGTGCTGTGGGTGCTCATGATACAATCACTGTAATAGCAGAGTTAAACAAATAGCCTCTGCTAAAATGCAGATAGATAGATAGATGGACAGATAGATGGATAGAATGCAGGAAGGCATGCCCTGTGCCATGTGATGCACATTCATCAGTGCTGAACATCAGAACTTCCATTTTGAACTGAAACTAGGGGAGAGACCCAAACAGTGGCTGAAGGTTTCAAGTTAGCAAAACTGTCATGGCCAAGGACATCAATCTGGAAGCCTTAACAACTGGGCTTAGCTTTAAAAAGCAAGATCACTTCAAATGGAAATTGACTGTCATTAAATCATAACTACATTACTACTATTTTCCCTTATATCCCTTTGCTATATTTGCCCTTAATGCATTAAATGAAGAGCCTTTAATGTAACATCTTCCTGGAAATGGCTTTAAGTCTGCTTACCTAATAATACAGAAGCATTTAGATTTTGCTGCAAATTCATAGCAAATTATTTCAGAGAACGAACATATAGTTAAATTACCGTAACATTTTGGGGAAAATGTCATATTTCACTTTCTAATTAATCTTTTAAATCAGCATATTTTATACAAGATATCCATATTGTATTTTATACAGTATGTGTTCAAGTTTGCTTCCAGTGAGAAAAGCAAAAAGGATTTGATGTTTATACTACTTCAGTGACACCAAAATAAGTGTGGCTTCTATTTTCAGTCTCAGTATAGTTTGTCAACAAAATATTTGTGTTGATGTTGAATCATACATTAGAAGGTACTTGAAGGTAGAGGCCTCTTTCTGGCTTGGGCATCTTAAATACTGACTAGCTTGCATTTTGTTCTAACAGCTTATAAAAGCTTCTATCAAGTGAGAGCAGGTAAAAGATAAACTGAGTCCACCATTCCCAGTGACTAATTCATAACTGTAAGAAGCATGAAGATTTAATAGTTAGCTTAAATGTACTTCTTCACAAGCCTTTGACTTTGGAAGGCAGTTTACTAATGCAGGTATCTGCTGGGTCAGTCTGAGAATGAAAAACATTTTCAAACTATTTGGAATAGCTTAGTAGCACTGTGCTACCCAAAACTCCTACTAAACATAAGACTCACCGTGCTTTCTGTGACCTTGAAATGTAGGCAATTCTTTTAAATGCATTTAGACACAGTTCCAAAGGTGGACAAATTGCAGGAAACGTTACTACTGGCAATTCTGACCTTGATAGCATGAGGAAGCAGTGGAAGGGAAAGGAAAACTAAAACATATCCAATGGCACTGGGCTTAACAAGAGGCTGGACCTATTGCTTCCACTGACTAGTTGTACAACAGCCTGAGCCACCACCTTATCTTCTATAAACATATGCTTCCCTGTCATTATTCTTGAATACAACAGGGAGATTTTTCTGAATGCTATTTAATTGAATCTATAATGTTTTCTTCACAAGTTCTCTTACTTTGAAAATTGAAAATCTGCAGGGGAATGTTCCTTGTTTTAGAAACAGAGGAAGGAATTGCTGTTGCAATGACTGAACCAAGTCACTCACTTAATAGAATTATTTCATGTTCAAGTAAACGAACTGCAAAATCTAGAGATGTTACTCTGAGTATGCAGTTTTCAGTGAAGTCTTTAAATTATCTCACCAACAAAGATTTGCACAGAAGCCAAAACCTGAAGTCTTTTATTAGGCAGAAGTTTTACTGACTCCAAGGACCTAAGAAACAGTTTAATACTGACAATGCCTTTCTGGAAATACAGTTTGATTTTGGAATGCTCTTAGGAGAATGCCTTAGTCAGACGTTCAGGGATCACTATTTGCATTTCACTGTCATTACAGTATTCATTCTACAGCATCAGTGCAGAAAAAAGCCACAAAAGGTAAGCAATGAAAAATGCAGTAATAGCATTTTTTGTGTTTGAAACCAAGTCCTCCATTAAATTTATACCTATCATACTGTGAAAATAAACTAGTAATCCCACAAGTGATTTAACTTGAATTTAGTACTGATGTAAGCAGGGAGGATTGGACCACATGACCTCAAAAGGCCACTTCCAATGAAGTTATCCTATGATTTTACACACAAATCAAACTTTATAATGCAAGTTTTGAATTTGGAATGCCTGAAAAGGTGCAGATTCAGATGATATAAGGTAGCATAGTCTAGTGATGAAATGGATCAATCAGCAATGACAAACAGTAAAGTAAAACCTGGAATCCAACATTTGACAATGGAAGAAATATTGTATATTAGAATCTATTGCAAATTACTAAAAAATTCTGAAAGTAAACATTATTATGCTATTATTTCTGTCTTCTTTGAGGAACATTACTTACTGAAATATTTCTCATTATAAAAGCTTACATATCCTTATTTATTGTTTATCAATAATGAATGCTCAGCTTTTAGCTTTGTTTATTATTGGGAAACATGCAGGTGTCAGTTGCTTGACTCTTTTACTCTCAGTTATCATGAATAGGCCCGTAATGCTTATTCAACCTCCAATTTGACTAGTTAACAGCAACTAGGTGCAACTTCTGGGAGTGAGGCCTCAGAATACATTCCTTCCCTAGAATTCTTAAGTCCAGATTACTTTTGTGACAGCAATAATGACAGAAGAATGGGCAAATTTAACCCCCTCCCTCGTCTTTGCTGAAGAAATATTCCACTGGAAGCCAAACTTTAAAATTATTAATGCCATGCCAGCTGTATCAAGAATAATTTTGAAAACCTGGAAAAAATAACTTCAAACACTTATTGCCTTTTTTTCATCTCTGTCTGACCACATTCGCCTATTTATATATGCATAGAAAGTTTATTTATATTCAATTTGTATATTTTTGATTTATGTTTATTGAATTCTTAATCACATCCATACACACTAAAACTGAATTTGTTGCTAGTGAAAAAATCTTATGTATTAGATGTGAAGCAAACTCCAGTTTTCTGTATTTGAAATCAAACTTTGGTTGAGAAATACATAATTAACACTCACTGCTACCATTTGCGTTATTGTATTACAAGAAGTTTGACGACAATATCCTATTACCAAAGCAGGATGCTAAATTACTCTTAATTCCTTCGGGGGATGCTTCTTCCCCCAGAGAGAGGCCAAAATCCTACTTCAATATGGTCTTTCTGCCTCCTTTGTTTTCCCATGTGTGCTAATCATGAATTGAAGTCACCAAACCTTGGGTTTCAATCTGAAAGAATCAGACACATTTAGATTATATTCTCACACAGAAATTCCTTCTGTCCTTTTGGAATAGCTATGTTTACAGTCCAAGGTAGGAAACTGAAATCATTACTCTCCAATTAGTTGGGTGGACGTTATATTCTGTGCCTTTGCCATTGTTTCCGGTTGTTGCAAACAGGGAGGAATTTGTAACATTGGACCAAACACTATGATTGACTCCTTTGGAAGTTGTGGTCATTTGATCAAACTAAAGCAAATACAGAATTAGATATTACTAACCAGCAGGACAAAGTGACAAAATCTTCAAAATCCCACTATTTTTTAATCCATTGTCATTATTTTATAAGGTAATATTTTCCTGTTGTAAGTGCTTTAACCATCTGAATGATGCCAACCATTAGCAAACAGTTTAAAACTGTTACAGTATTTTACCATGCTACTTTGTCTCGGCGCTACAATTCGTCATGAGGCTAACAACAAAGAAAGAAACGATCTGCTCTGTTTGCAGGGACTCCAGCTAGCACTGTGTTAAAAGTGAAGCAAAAATCAAAACCACAAGGCCTTCTTTGTGGTTTGGATTTCATTATGAACTCAGTCCATGCCCAGTGCAAGATCTGCTAGAAGTCTAAAACCCTTAAAGTAAGTCCAAGATCAATATTGTGCTAACAGAAATAAATTTGATGGTTTTACTTCAAAACCATATAAACCCTCTTGTATTGGTTAGAAGCAGACAGAAGACCATTTTCGTAACTCTGAGAAATCATGCACGAAGCCCTTTTCTGGGTTAGATTTTAACCTGATTTAAATTAGTTTAATGAATCCAGATAAGCTTTGAGATTGTCAAACATTCATTCAAACTTTCAGAATCTTACCATCAATAACTTTAATGGTAATGATAATTTAAAAACCCATAATCAACGGCCTTTCAGTTTACAAACAGATGAATCATGAGATATTTAGGCTGTTTATGTCTCAAAAATGGTGTTTATCTGAATTGAAAACATCTGAATGATCTTTAAAATTTTGCAAAAATAAGCTGATTTAGTAGCCCACTAGAGTGAGATGATTGCCCTTAAGCCCTGATTAAAGGGACATTTACAAATAAAACTGTCAAGCACTTCTCTTAAATTTCCTTGCCTATTAAAGCTAAATAACCTGAATTCATGTTAAGAACAGTATGATTGAAAAATCTCCACCTGATACAATTTGACATAAAAATTTTAATTTCTAATCACTTTAAAATGATCTAAGGGACAGAGTTACACAAACAGAACTTGGACACAATTCTGACCACATAACTTTTCTTACTTTAAGTGAGTATTTCACACACAAAATTGTTGGCAGATCACAAGTTTGCCTCTAAGTAAAGATCAGAAAGACTTACTGGTGTCTTCAGAACTACTTTAAGGAAATCACCTAGGAAAGGAAGATTTCAGATTACCTCCAGATACAGCATTTGCTCTACACTGTATTAGAAAAATGCTGAACTGGAGTTACTGTTCTACTGAAATGTATGCGCATAACTTTATTATCCTAATTGAGCTCTTGGCTTTATAATACTTTCTTTTGTATTATTATTTTTACACATTAATTGAAGCTCAATTGACTGCTTAGGGATTGGAGATTTATTTGATCAGTTATACTATCCTTTTATGGATTTTATCAATAAAAATGAAATACTATTATTTTATTTTTAGTTTTACACACAAGAGGATTTCCAATTGCATTTCTGCACATTATTAGAATGCTAAAAAACTGCTTTGAAGACAGTTTAATTTATTTCTATTTCCTGTTATCTTGCTATTAGCATAAAGGGAAACAAACAAAAATAATTAAGATACACTGACCATTGAATTTAAGAAAAAAAAGAAGTAGAAAAAGTCAGTAACTTTAAAGTGAAAAACCCCTCTGTGTGAGCCTTTCATAGAGTTACAGTTTTTAAAATAAGTTTAATTTGTGACACATATCTTTCTATCAACTTGTGTGTCATGTTCCTTATTCCTCAAATTTCAGTATATACTTCTTCACTTAGATTTACTGTTATTGTGTAAGTAGTGTGAATTTTACCATATTCATAATTTGGTTACTCAATGAACTACAGAAAAGTGCAATTGCCGTGACGATATCTTGTCCAAGTAAGGCCTCTGGAAAGATGCCAGTTTTAACAAATATATTCCATAACACTCACAGGTTTAGGGATGCTGGTCTACATTTCAATACAAAATAACCTAGTTTGTCCTTGAACTCTGAATATCATAACAGTCACTTATAGGAATGTGCTACAAGACTAATAAACAAGTGAAAGACCAGGCTACTGTGCATTCAAAACAAAGTATTCAGTTGCAACAAACCTTAGTGCTGCATGAGAGATAGCCAAGAAAAGCAGGAATGCTGACCTTCTCTAAACCCAAAATAAATACAAGCGATCCTGATGTATTTGATATAAAGTGCTTTTTACTTGTCAGACAGATATTTAATTCTTGTTCTTCACTTAGAATTCCAGAATTCACATAAAAGGACAGAATAAAGACCACTTCTGGTAAGCAAAGAGGGAATTTAAAGGAAAAAAAAAGAGAGAAGTGGAAGGAAAGGAAGTGGATGCATTTGCCAAGAAAAGCAGAAAAGAACAGGGCTCTCTTAGCTCTGGTTATCTTAAAGGTTACATAGATTTTTAAAATGCCTCTGACATGGCATTTATCCAGAAATGTCAAAAATTTTACAACACAAATGACTAGGCTCCTTTTAGGCATTCATTTTCAAACAGCTTTCTGAATCAGAGATGAAAAAAAAATCATTGCCAAGAAACCCAGATCCCACACACAGAGATTTAACTAGTGAGTCCTTATATCTGGAGACACATGGGATCACAGCTGGGGGAACAACATGCTGCTGACTAAACTTTGTAATGGAAAGTGATTTAAACAGGCAATTGAAAAAATTTTGCACTGATCCTCAATGTTATGCACCTTCATACATCAGTGGGCAGTATGATGGGATAGGTTAGCACATGAATAAGTCTTAACAGTCAGAAGACTGGCCAGAGCAACACAGAGTAACCAGCAATTCACATGGGAACAGGAGACATGGATATCTAAGAACTCATGTACATAGTTATATATTTACTTGCTTTTGTCAC
Source organism: Corvus moneduloides (assembly GCF_009650955.1). Classification (NCBI taxonomy): domain Eukaryota; kingdom Metazoa; phylum Chordata; class Aves; order Passeriformes; family Corvidae; genus Corvus; species Corvus moneduloides. The sequence continues at coordinate 32,039,640 of NC_045476.1, read as the reverse complement.
CCTTGATTGAAGGGTTTATTTTATTTCTAAACTTTACTAAGTGGTTTGTTGCCATATCGCATGTTCAAAAAAAATAGCTAGCTACTCCTAAGTACTTGTGTGGCAACATCTAAACACTTTATTACACAGAATATAACCATACTTTTATCTGTTATTAATGAATTGTTAGAAGTGCATGGAAATGTATTTCTTTCTTTGTGTCTGGAAAAAAAAAGGAAAGTCTTAATTTCCTCCATCAAGCATGCTATTTGGGGAGAGAAATCTATTTTCATAGATTTCATATGAAAATGTCATATCACATCTCCAATGTGATATGGGGATAATTTCCTCAGGTCATTATTTTGTATTCCTGTGGATAATGGTCTGCACAGGGTGATCTAAGGAACTACACTAACAGTGACCCAATTATTTTGGAGGTAACTGCAAATACTTACATATCCAGAAGCAATTCAGTTTCCATGAGGAAACTACCTCACTTGCCTAAATGATATTTTTGTACCCCATTTTTATATGTAAAATATAAAGGAGAAAAGTGTGATTTCTCCAAAATAAAATGTAAGGCACAATTTTGCAATATGAGGAAAACAATTACTACATACACCATATAATAATTTGCTCATTCTTCATTCCCAAGCTTTCTTCCATTAAGAAGTTCACATGTGCATATGTTTTCTATTCACTCAGACTTACTTTAAAGCTGGGAAAACAAAGATTTTATTTTACCTTCAAAATATGCATTGAGAAACAGTTTTAAGACCAGAGAAGTGCACACATCAAAGTGTTTCTGTTCAGCCTGCATTCACTGGCTTTCCTGTGCAGCAAAACTGGGAAGCTGGCATGAGAATATGTATAGGGTTTGCTTATTTATGATTCTATGAGCAGAGGGAGACATCATTCAGAGCACAGCAGTAGTTAAGAAAGGGTTTTTTACAGGTGAATATTTTGCATCTGGTATCCAAAGCCAATAGCTGCCTCCAGTAGTGTGACAGATGCAGGACTTTAAAAACATGGACACTGCAAAGAATTAAACTGAGATTTGCTGTGCATTAGAGGGTTCCAAAAGAATGGTTGTACCTTTCCTTCTAGGGCTAAGCTTGCCGGAGTCCAAGGCAGGTACATCAGGTAAACAGGTCTGACAGACATCCTTCCCCAGAAATCCTTCAAGGACATTTTAAAATCCTTTTTAGTGTGAGAAACCATCAAAACTAGAGTGAGGAGGTTCAAAGAGATGGCCTTCCTCTGGAGTCACCAAAACATATTTGGAGGCACAAAGCTAATCTACACTGCAATTACAGCTATAAATAAGTCAGCTCCTCTAACAGTAGCAGCCAAACTACAACAACATAAAAGTCAACTGCTTTTAGCAGTAAGCCCCTACATCTGCCTTTTTCCTTTACATAAACAAGCAAGTGCTTAGACCACACTGGGCTAGATCCTCAGCCTGACTACTTGCTGGATATCTCATCTGCTGTTATGCTAAAACTGAAGCAGCAACCTCCCATTGCACAAAAACAGGGCAAACGTGTAGCAATCCAAACCCTATGTAGCTGATGGCTAATGCCTTGCCAGAGAGTGTGAAAACAGGTTTCTTAATTTTTTTAATGATTCCCCTGTGGTATTTTTTTTCCTAAAGTAAGGCATATGGAGCTGAAGGTGAGATGGAAGGATAAAAAGGAAAGAGCTTGTTTTTCCTCAAACAATATGTATATATGCTGTGGAAATCATGGTGCAGGGTGCCATGTGGGTAAAAAAAGTGACTACATAAATGTCAAAGTTATACTTAACTCTCCAACTCTTGCCTGTGGTCCTCAAATCCTGATGAAGTATGAAGACCACTCACTTAGAAGAAGTATGGAGACAGATAAGCAACAAGATACCAGTAAAGACACTACAGAAATTCTGGAGTCCATATTCAGTCCAATCTAATTATTCTATGCCTGGAGGCCATACCCTTCACAGATGAACAGGAAAGCTCAAAAAGCTGAGAGACTTTGGAGCAGTACCCAGCCATAGCTTCACACCACAATGAACATCCAAGGCCAGATGGGGAGACAGAACTGAGGTTCTGCAGGGCCATATGTTGATGAAGCAGAAAACAAAACTGTGATACCTGAATAATGTTTACATATTGCTGTCTTTATTTGGTTTTGCCTGGAAAAAACAGCCCTGGAGGAATATCAGGACTACAGCCCCTGTCTTCATATAGCATGACTTTCACAGCAGTTGCTCCCTCAGAATGGTGCATTCTCTCTCCACCTTCTGTATTTCCATAAGTATACAAAACTCACAGTGTTTGACATGCTGCTCATTTAGACAAAAATATATTTTTAGCACTTGGAGTCATTTGGCCTCATCTCCTATTTATTTGGAACTTTCTCACTCGGGTAAATGCCGTGTGCCAGATGGTGTGATCAGGACCTTTCTATTTCATTCATGTGTTTTAAGTAAAGTCTATCACATGCAATTCAGGTTATGAAATACTTGGCATCCTTCAATCTGTTTACAGTAGTGGCAATACTATCCCTGCAAAGCATAAACCATGGGGATACGTTTATTTTTCTTTTCTCAGACTTTTTTCTCAGTCATATGAAACATCTGGCATTTTCAACGTACCAGAATTGAACCATGACAGATCTCATATATTAGATTCACTACTTAGAAGAAGGAAATAATTGTCCACTGAAGTCTTACAGAAGAGGCACAATTGTAAGCACATTTGAAATCTTATCAAACTCAAATAATTTTAAAACACTCTGAAAATATGCATTTTTGTTCTGCTAATATTTCAGAGTGAAAAATGAAGACACTTAGCACATATGGTGGTTTAGACCAAAAGATTGCCTCTGAGAAGGACATACGAGATCATTCCTGATTGTGAGCACACCACTTCCACATCATTTCCAGTATGCTAACAGAACAGCAGTATTTGGCTTTTGTCCATTGAAATTTTTACATAGGCAAGAAACGCCATACTGGTCTTCCCATCCCAAACCCCTTTCTTTGGCAGTAGTTAGCTGTGCAATGACACCTCTCCACAAACCCTTCTTGACCTTCAGAAAGTTGCTGACTAGAGAACTCCTGAGTCAGAAGTGCTGTCTATTTTTTAATAGCTTGCAGTGAGAATAAAAGGAAAAAAAATATAGCTGCTTTTTTGGTCACATTTTATCATCCCCAGCATTTCATGGAATGGAGTGCCATAGCTTGACTACCAAACACATGAATGATCACCGCCTTTTCTGAGTTTTCAGGCAAAAACCTGCTAATCTCATGTGATGTCTCCTATTTTTTGTACTGAAAGAAAATGCAACCAATTCCTTTTTACCCTGACACTTCTGATCTTAAAAAGATCTATCGTATCAGTCACATTTTCCAGCTTTAGTCCATTTTTGTTTCTCCTCGTGCAGAAAGTGTCCCATGACTCTGATCACAACACCTTCTATTTTGAAGATATAGGTATTCTACAGATTTATGTAATGCTGTTCTCTAATTTGTTGTGTATACTTTTCCTAAATAATTATGTCAAATACTTTCTTAACCACTACAGAATGATTTGACATTTTCTACTGGAACATCAAGAACTAAATCTTAAGTGGTAAATCAGCTTAGAGCCCACGAATTTATTTGTAAAGCTATTTTCAGATTGCATTTTTTGTGCATCTTTCAACATTCCTCTAAATGATATTTTATCTATGTTTCATTACAAAACGATTTGGATTGGAAAGCACCTTAAAGACAATGTAGTTCCAACCTCCTGACATGGGCAGGGACATCTTCCACTAGCTCAGCTTGCTCAAAGTACCATCCAGCCTGGCCTTGAACACTTTCAAGGTTGGGGTATCCACAACATTTCTGGGCAACCTTTTCCAGAGTCTCAGTACACTCCTCACAGTACAGAATTTCTTCCTAATATCTAATCTAAATTTACCCTTCAATTTAAATCCATTTCCACTTGTCCTATTTCTATATGCCCTTGTGAAAAGTTCCTCTCCAGCTTTCTTGTAGGCTCCTGTTGGGTACTGTTGGCTATAAGATCTCTCCAGAGCCTTCTCTTCTCCAGGCTGAATGGCAACCCTTTATTATTTCATCAATCTTCTGAAACTCTTCATTGCTAGTTTTTGAATGACTCCACTACCTAGAATGTACCACTACTGAAAGCAAAATTCATGGTCTTGTTACTCACTCAACTTGTCAATCTATTATTTTTAGCAAACATGGAAGTTCTCAGTACAGAATTCTGTTGAGACTACACTCCTTCCACCATAGCAAAGACCATGTGTTCCTACTGTGTCTCTCCTGCTACCTGCACAAGGCAGATGCACTAGTACTTACTGCCTTGTAAGCAATGCTGACAGCATTTGTGGCACACAGTCACGACATGCATTATGCTAGCTGCTGTGTCCATCAGAATACACCAGAGGAGGGCACTATCCTGTTAAATAATAAATATTATTCCTAGTAGAAATAATAAAAAATTAGTGTTTGTTAACAGCAAATTCATAGAGGAATGAAAATAGCTTAAAGATCATTTGGAGAACTCAGATTAATACTTGTGCATAGTAATAAAGATCACTTTAGCCCCAGAACATTGAAAAATACATAAAGTATAAACAAAACGACTGGGAAAGCCAGAAGCACCAAAAAGTGGCATGATGAAGATTTTACTGCATAGCCAGCAAATGAAAAATGACTCTTCATTCAGTTTGTAAAGCCTTCAGCTAGGCCACTTAATTTTTGTGTATCATTCTTCCGGTGCCTATAGAGTTGAGAGTATTTTGGTGTTCTTGGATATAATTAGATATCTTGAATAAGTAAGAAATGGTACTGGCATTCTATTCCTGCATCTTGTAATGTATTTATTAAAATTCTTACACTGAATGGAGGGGCAGGAGAGAGTGGGAGAATAGTGAACAGAAGGGCTTTTTTTCCTGTTTGTTTAGCCTGCCACTTGGGACAGCAGAGATGAAGACTGCCAGCTGTGGATTTTACTTTTGCTTCTCTATTCAGAGATAAATTGGGTATTTTTGCATAGAAAATTTCCACAGGAAGCATATGCTGTGCTAAATGTTTTGAGCATTTTGATCCCTAGATGTATATTGTCACTTCCAGGTACAAGCGATATCACTTAGCACCTTGTGATGTTAGAGAAGATGATACACATGGCAATAAAGGCAATAGACTAAAATGAAACGAAGACAGTGCAGTTCACCAAACTTTATGCAGGACTGCATCTGGTGTCAGGAAAAGCTAGTAAATGCATTAACAAAAAGATTTTCCTCTTCAAAGTTTTGCAAAGTGTAAATGTAATTTCCAGTCGGTTTCTTGCTTTCAATTCCTAAAAATGCTATTGTTCCAATTGTGACATCAAGAACATTATCATGGAAGTTGAGTTAACACCCTCTCTTACTCCAAGGTTTCAAGGGGCAAGATGTTCATACAAAATTCAATGGGTTAATTTACCCTGGACTGTAGGAGTATCTTTATTTAAGCTACTGTTTGCGTACATCCACATACAAGACTTCTCTAAAGAAGACTACTGTCTCAGAGTGAAATTCTAGGTATTGATGGGTTTCACCTCATCCTCTCCAGCAAAATCGTTTAAAAACTGTATAGTAACCATCCCTCTCCAGTAAAAAGGATCTGTGTTATGGAGATCCAGAATCCTTGAAATTAAACAGACATAGTGTTCTTTTAATGAAAAGTTTTAATGAAAACCAGATAGGTAAACCTGGTTTGTGGTTTAGTGCAAATACTTCACATGGCTGAATATGCCAAAGATGATTTGGAGCTTAACCCTCTAAAAGCATAACTACTAGGAGACAATCAAATTAACAAAGCAACCAAAACAGAGCTGTTAGTATCATTTTTCCATCTGCTCTGGCGTCACAGAGTACTTGCTCTTGAAATCACTAGATTTTTAAATATGACTTTCTTCAGCCATTGAATGAGTAAGGAAAAATTAGTAACTTGATACCATTGCAAAGTATGTAAGTTTAGCCACTGTATTTTTAACAGTGGTGGGATATTTTCTTTTTAAAAATCAGTGTAACATTTTCATGTCTGTGAGACATCTGATTAGAGGCTAGTAGGAATGTTTCTTCTTTTACCAACAGAACTCCAAAAACTGAGCAAAACAGTCAATGTCCTGTTAAGTATTGTAGTAAACATGTCAAAATGCATTCACAAAGGTGGAAAGTTGTCATGATTACTGAAAACCCACTTGTAACCATGTAGTCTACAAGAAAGTAGAACGTTCACTCAGGAAAGAAGAATCTGTAAATGTATTTCCTTTATGCAAATGCAGAGTAATGAAGGTAGACTTCATGTATTCACAAGTAACTATAGATAATTTCTTAATCTAACTCTAGAATAAAACTAATGCAGATTGACCATTTTTCATGTCACCTTCCAGATGCTACTAGAGTTTTTCCTGATACAAAGTAATTAAAATTTCATTTGGGACTTTGTCTTTAGTAGTCTGTGGCAGACTACAGACATTGTTAAGAGCTTTCCTTAAATATATAAATGAAAGAAAGTCAAGATAAATCAGCAGAATTTCTATTTATTTAATAGATGATACCCACTTTCAATATATACAAAGATATTGTCTACAAGCTTCCTTCCACTAAAGACTGAAAATTGCTAATGGACATCTAAAATATACAAAAGAGAAACAGCTCTTGAGAAAAAGCTTTTTAAAACGTGTGAACAGGATCTGTAGAGCAGATGTACATGGGAGGGCAATATATGTTCCTGAAATCCAAATTTAAATGCATCTGATTGGTCTAATTTGACAGGACAGCCATAGCCTAAGATCCATGTGATCCAAAAAAGCCAAAGAGCTATTTCAATTATGAGACTAACATAACCTAAGAGCTTTCTGCTTTCTTTGTACTTCCTACATCACTCCCAAAGTTTTTTGACAAATTCCCCTTCATGTTCAACTGCTTAATACAATTTAAAGCAGATCAAAATTATAACTAAAAAAAAATAATTAGAAACAAAATAATTTCACTTACAGAGAAAGTAGAGTATGGTAATGCAGAACAATAATCTTACCAGATTGTTTTATTCCTGCATAATTCATCACAACCATACCAGGTTGGTGGTTGTTTAGAAAGTTCCTACTGCTGTCATCCATGTCCTATCTAATTCAAGCATCTACTACTGCTTTACTTTAACAAATAGATACCTAGTAACATATTGAGCAAAACTGTAGTGAAAATGGGACTTCAGAGAAGTTAAATCTAAACTTGTTGAGATGATCTCTGCACATCTGACCTCCTGCCAAGCAGCTTACACTGATGCAGCCCAAGAGCAGGGCTCAGAAGGGCACTCCATCTCTTTCATTAAAGGTCAGAGATCAGAGTTACATTTCTGCCACTTTGTCAGTTCCAGAGAAGAGGATGGTGATAAGAAAGACCCTGAAACTACGAGTGAGGGCAAGTGATGGCTGAAAGAAAAAGTAGGCACACACAATGATGAAAGAAATAACTGTTTTTTCCTATTACTTGCTGAAACGATCATATGTGGCTTCCCTATGATCCTTCCCAGAATTTGTGGAAGTTTACGAAAGGCAGGACAGTGACAACCAAAACCAACATTCTCTTTATAGCATGAAAACATTTTGCTGCGTTCCCATATGTTTCATTTTCAAGACTTTCTGTTACATGAGATGAAGCATCAGTTGTCTGAGGTGTCTCCATATACTCCCAGTTTTGGTGCCTGGCAAAAAGTGAACAGTGGGTCAAGAATACCAAAGTGCCTATGTCAAGTTGTGCAGCTGACACAAATGCAAAGTGTGGTGCCAAAAGACATGGCCTTTTGTGGAAGTATATCTGAGATCCAAGAAACAATTCACAGGTTCCTGGTAGCTGAACACATCTAGCACAGGCTGAGAAAGCTGCATTCATTTTAGCAATACAGGCTGCAGGCACTTCTGGGAAAGAACCGTTGCTGTGCTCATAAACATGTTTCTTTGCAGAACATGATCCAATTTTAAAGGCTTTCAATGCTACCACTTGACATTTAGACTTTTTCCCACAAGAGACACGTAGCTGAGATGATTTTCCATATGTCTTGGGTCTATTCAAAAGAAATGCTAATATTCATGAGCTAAAGAATCATTAGACCAAGGTCCCAGCTGAGGTCTAACCAGAGGGTAGAAATACATTAACCCCTTCACAAAAAAACCTTTTCATGACTATGACTAAAAACACTCTTTTGCATGACTAACCTTTAAGCCAGGAGAGATATGACAAGCACCTTTACTGACAATATATTCTCAGTGATTTCAAATGAAGTAAATACTCTGGAACAGAGTGATAAGAGCCTGATTCTTGGTTTATGTTATTGTTAGCTACCCACAGGGAGAATCTTTTTCACATACGGTCACCGCTCAGGGAACCTGATCCTTTTCTGGAATTTTATATATTTCCCTTTTTTCAAAGAAGAACATTTCTAATGTATTGAAACAGTTTATTGTCAGAACACAAGGATGTTTTGTCTAGAAACATGAATATAAAATCAATTAAACACAATGCAAAGGATTATTTAAATTAATCAAATCTGTAATTATTAAGCACATAGCACACTTAGGAATAATTCCTTTTATTAATCAAATATATTTTAAGCTTCTTGGGTCATCCTCTGCCATATTCAGATGTAAGTTAGGACCCTAATAGGTTCACATCTCCTTTTGCAGCCCTAACTTCTGAGAGGTGTAGGAGAGAGAAGAAAAGCAAATGTTTTAGGACCACAGTTGTGAAATGTTCCATCAACCCTAAACCAAGAAACTGCTGAGCCCACTCCGTAAAAAGAAATGATTAATCTAATATTTCAGAGCACTGTACTTCCAAACTCTGAATAAAAGAGAACATTGGCAACACTTTTGTGAATTCCTGATGTCTGGTCTTTTCCTTCTCTGTATCTCAATATTGCCCTTTTCCAAGAAAATTAATTGGAAAAGTTAAAAAAAATGAGCTAATGCTCTCAACAGAGCACACAGAAAAGAGAGTTAAGCTCAAAAGGGAATTAAGATCAGAGAAAAGAGTAAAATACAAGCTCAAAAAGCATATCAGAAGTTGAGCATTTAAACAGCTGCAGGATTCTGACTTTCATACTTGATTTATTGGATGCTACACTGGAGTTTTTCTCCCTTATTTTGTTAAAAAGTTGAGCTCTCATTCATCTTCCCTGCACTATTTAATAACGTGAGAATGAACCTTCTCATCTTCACTAATACCACAACTTTTATTTCATTACCCATTTTCTTCAAGGCCAGATGAACTTTCCCTGATTTGGTTTTCTAAGGCTACAGACTAGTTTTACCCCATGCTGATTGAGCAAGAAATCAGTGGATAATGCATTTGCATCTCAGTGAATCACCTAATTAGCTGCTTTCTAAAAATGAAATCAGTTAATTACATATAACCTTTTCAGTAAGATTAAATGATAGCAAATTCACTTTGCCAAGAAAATTCTTTATTTCGACCACAGACCACTGCTCTCTTTATTCCATGTGTATTTTCCATTACGTAGCTATTGCTCATCCACTGGAGACACGAACACCAGGCCATGCTTGTTTATTGTGTGACCAATCAGAGATTCCAAGCAGGCAGGTTGAGGGATTTCAATGGACTCACACTTACATGTCTCAGGGCTATTACATGAGGATGTTGAAATTAGAGTAGCTTTTCAGCAGTTTATAAAACAGGTCTTATTTTTCTGACTATTGAGAACTGTATGAACTGTGTATGTTAATTCGAAAGAAAACTGCCTGTGGAAGACAGGAAAAACGAACTGGCAAAAGCCTCTTCTGACCAAATAATTGAGAGATACCAAGGGACAGATATAACAGTTATTAGCTTTTATGACTTCGCCTTCTGTGAAATCTAGCTATAAAATAACTTTTGCGCAGAATATGAAAAGTCCATGAACACAGACAAACAACTGATAGGCTGAAATGTGATAAATCTCTGGAAACAGAAGCAGTTTCCTTCACCCTGAGAGAAGGCCACATCTCTGTGAGGATATGATTTTAGGCAAACAAAGTAAAGAAACATTCATGTAATGTGTTGTTTTGCTGAGGTTTTTAAGGCCTTCCTTTTTCTCCAAATTCACATAGTGTACTTTATAACCCACTAGACTTACCCTCGAAGAGAAAGCTGAAAGAACCCAAATTCTATCAGATCTGATACAAGTTACTGTAGCTAAGGTAGGAATTGGAGAGCCACACTCTCTAACTTCCCTCTGAGTAAAAATTAAAGTATAAAAATGGATACCTAGAAATATGCACTCAGAAAGAAAATAGCTGTCAGCTGTCATTCTGATATTGAACTAATAAGATCAATTCTGTGAAATTTTCAGCAATTCATTTACGGATGATTTACAGAAGAAACATCTCCTTAATTTTAATTGTAATTTATTGACAATTTTAATAATATGTAGGATATATATTCTAGGGAATGTGTACTCCTAAGACATGCAGAGAAAAATAAAGTTTAGTAACAGTTTAGTAATTAAAGATTAAGATATAAGCCCAGCCCAGCCCATTTAGTTGCTCCTTCTATGGCATCCTTGTCAATCCAAAAATATCAACCTAATGTATTTTTTTAGCCTCACCTCTAGGGAGTATCCTCCTTACATTTGACCTTTTGTTGGCATCTGCATTTCTTTCTGCCAGATCACTGTGTACTCCTGGGACAGACTAAACTAAGGAAAACAAATGAATTGGAAACAGGAAATCCAGAGTTATACTCATTGCCCCTCAACAAAAGACTGTTTTCTGCACAGAAAGCATTCTTCCTATGTGCAAAATCTCTAGCTCTCTTGTTCTGTTTGCTGAGGCTGTTTTTGCCTTAATGTTAAAGGACTTCTGTGGTACGTGTTTGTGCAGCACAGAAATTATTTCTGAGGTCTTTAGAACTGTCTAGAATTTATTAGGGAAATAGCCCCTACTGTAGGTGTAATTCAGCCATTAAATAGTGCAATTAGCCATCATGACTCATCAGTCTTTGTCCATTTGTTTGGAAGTATAGTAAAAACAGATACAGGGAGACACAACTCCATTTAGATTCTAAGCAATACATAGGTTTTCCAAAAAACTTTTCCACGTGATTTTTCACTGTAATGAAGTTAGTAAAAACTCTGCTAGCGCCAAAGTGATCAACTGTAGTTAAATCTTTCAGGGACCTTTCCTAAGTGGAGCTATAACATTTACAGGAGGAGTAAAACATCAGCCAGGATTGAAAAATATTTCTACATAATGGCAGAGAACAGATGACATGGACTGAAATTACATGGAAAGTACATGTTAAAGGAAACATGGGGAAAAAAACCCCAAACAAGACAGATGAGAGAAGTTAATTTAGGAAGTTTGGTGATAAGAATCATTTTGCAGCGACTAGTTATACTTTCTCATGTAATTCTCATGCAGTCTTCTCTGATTCTCATGACAAATGTGTGAACTTTTAATTCTGGGTCATCATTAACATCAGTCCTTCTGACACATACTCCAAAAGGTAATTTAAAAGTCCAGTGAGGCAGTGTGTGCATTGATATGCTTACCTGAAAATGAAGTTATTTTGCCTTCAGCCAGACAGAAAGGAATAGTTCAGTAATATATTTTACATTTTAAACTTAATTTTTGTTGACATATGACACATGCCTTGAAATTGCTGTCTTCATGATTATAAGTACAAAATTGTTGTCCCTTTTTAAACAAAGAGATGCTGACACTACATTGTGGACCTAAGTTTTTGTGCCAGAAGTAATAGGCTATCAGTAGATACCCAACCAGTGCCTGAGAACTTTATGTTTTCATTTAGCTTTCCTAGAGATGAGAACACATGATAAACCTATCAGAGCTACCATCCCTCACCCTTGCCTGGCAGCCTGGGTGATAGAGCCTGCTTTACATTCTGACACAAGACAAATTAGAGTGCACTGTGCTCAGGCTTCATGCTCTCTTCTTGCCAAGGAAGTAATTCATCTCTTCATGTTGATTGAGCGATACTGAGTGGTGTGTTGGGAAACAGGGGAGGAGGATGGAGTCGAAAATCGTGGGGAGGGAAGGCCAGTAAGAAGGAGAGCAGTAGAAAGGATTCAGACTAAGGAACTGACTAAGGAATTCAGGGCCTCATAACTAGCCTCAGGTAAAAAACCATAATGTGTAGAGGCAGAATAAAAGGTAAAAACACATTCTCAAAAATGCATTTCCATTGTTTAAAAATTTAATGTGTTTCTAGAATCAGGTTCATCCAGAGTATGAAGGGGAAGAAATTACAAGATGTAGGTAGTACCTCTACCTACAAAAAAAGATGTCTGAATTGCTTGAAAAATGAGTCTGAGAAAGGACTGATTCAGACTATATTATAGACAGCTGCCGAATGAGTAAGTGTATGGCACCACAACCAGTTCCCCTGGACACCACCTCTGATTTCACTGGAAATTATGAACAACTTACCACTGACAGCCTTGGTTATCTTATCTACCCTCAAAAGTGATGTGTCCACTCCCTTTGTCATAAATTTTTCAGGTGTGCACAAACATACGGTACTATCATCTGCAGAGTTCAATGTCCTTCATATACCACGAAATATTTTGAATCACATTTCCTTCAGCTTTCAAGACAGATTGAAACATGGACTGATTAAGAATGGAAATAATTTTTATCCTTTCAGATTTCAAGTCTCACATAAGGTAACAATTTTCTTTAAAAAAATTGCTAATACGTAGTATTCAATAAAATAATAAATACAATCTGGCCCCCTAACCACTCCTTAAAAAATGTATTATCCTGGTACTCTCATGACTATAGAGGACAATAGAAAGTGGTGTGTATCCCCTCAGTCCCACTGTTCCTGTAAACACAGAATTTGCTAATACTGACCTGGCAAGACAATACATTAAAAAGCTATCATTTATTTCCACAGCATTTATTTCTGTTTTACAATCTAGACACTGTTCTGACCACGGAGCTGAGCACCTTTCAGTAAGGTTTAAGCCGTTTAATGGAATTTCTATTATGTTACAAGAGTGAGCATTTTAAGGCTGTAAGTTTTCATATAATTCAAAGTGATATTTTAAGTATGACATGCTTATTTCTTTCCCCTAAATATTACTTCATCATGTAAATCTCATATTTTGGCAATGATTTTATGAAATTTGGCAACATCAGTACATCATGAAGCCTCACAGTAAAACAAAGGTGCACTCCTTGGCTACTGCTAAGGTTAAATCTGTTTCATTACTGAAACACACAGTACAGCATATTCAAAGTCTTTCATGACTCTTACTACCACCATCACTCAATTTGCTAACAAGATTTTGAGACATGCAAATATATAACTCCACGACACAAAAACCCTTAAAAAATACAAGCTTTGTTTTTCTTAAAGTTTATCTGCCTTTACAGGTTGTGAAATAGTGCAAATGAAGTACTGAAGTATATTACTATTACTCTCTCTGTATACAACTGCTATTTAGGAGAAAGAAGAAACTCTCAGGAAACTATAAAATATCTATTTTCTATTATTTCATTCTTCTTAAGTTAAAAAATTAGCCTTCTCTCAGTTTAAAACAAAGTAGTCCTTTTCTATTAGTAAAACAAAAAGTAATGCTATTTTATGTTTACTTAAAATTATTTCACTCTTGAGCACAGGACCCTTTTATATTATTAGATATTTTATTACTACAAATCTCCTTCTATAATATCTGTATTGCTTGTCAAAAACATACTAATAAGGAGGAAGATTCAGTCACATTACTTTTTCAAGAATATTAATTTCAGTGCATCTTCAAAGCATATTCCTGGATTTGTCCTCTTTATCTCTTGTGCATAAGATGATTAATTTTTAATAACACTAGTATCAATAACAATAACTGGAAATTTGATTTGCATTGTGTCATAAATCTAAACTGACTCACAAATACCCTTTAAAGAAGTCTAGCAATAAGTCTCTCAGGTTGTAATTTATTAAAGTGGAACCCTAAGTAATTTATCAGAAGACATGTATGCAACAACTATTTTCCTTGAAGGAAAAAATCAGCAAATTACTCATAAAGCAGATGATAAAATTCTTGAACTTACACATTATAGGTAATTATTTCTGAATTTTATCAGTAAATAAATAAGTCATTTCTTTTCACTTCACAAACTGAAATTATATTAGCAATTACAAATTAATTCTGTTTTAGTTTTGTCCATAAGTCACATCCTATTTTTTTTTATAGAGTTGGGTCTTTTTTTGTAATTAACTCATCTCTAACTCATCTGGAAATCAAATTATGATACTTCTATACCACACACACGCACATGCCGACATACTCATATATATGTATGTACATATATATACATGTTTGTATACGTATGTATATACAATTTGCAATTCATGATGTTTGGAAAGCACATAAGCCTTCTAAAATTGGACAAACAACTTTAAATGCCTTTTAAAATCTAACAAACAAAACTGACATTTCAAACAGAATGCTTGTTCATAAAACTCATCCTTTTTTAATGCTTTTTACAACAGCTTAGATTTCAAAATTGCGAAAAGAACATAAACCATTTTCAGTAAATATGTAGTCACTGAGGCTTTAAATGAGCTTTTAATAATTATTTGTAGTAATGAATAACTAGGACTTGAATATTCAAGGATAAGTAATACATTAGTACTGTGAATAGAGCCAATTGTATTGTCCACAGTCAATTTTTAAATAGTCACCCTCAAATTAGTACATTTAATGTAGTTTTGTAGGTAGCTGAACTGAACAGCAGATATTAAATAGTTTGCTAAGGATCACAGACAGCCATACTGCAATATATTGAACCCTCTCCAAATCTCTAGCTTTTTTCCATTGGGGTAGATTTTTAAGAGCATAAGAGGGAAATCCACATTTGCCTTTCAATTTTTAATTTAGGCCAGAAAATAAGTTATCAGAAAAGTCAAATACACGCTTATTATCAACTAAGATAAGAATAACAATTTTTCACCAGAGATAATAAATACGAAGGGATTCTAGTATGTTAAAGAAGCGTGTTTAGGAAGTTTGAATTTTTACAGTGGAATATAATAATTTAAACATTATAAATGGTGCTTCACTGTAACACAACGTATTAAAGAGTAGCAGGGAGCATTAAATGAAGAACAAAAGCTTTGACTGAAGCAGGAAACTAAAATACCATCATAAAGTTCATGCAGATTAAAGCATTCACCCCAGGTGGGTCTGACAGTGGGATGCAGGAAAACTGAATGGGATATACTCAAGCAATTTTTTTTTAAATTGCATATATGTTTGGGTTTTTTTCCAATATATATTTTTAGTGTAAACCCTAAACATATAAGAGTGTAATTCCTAATTAATTTTATTTTTGAATGATCTGTGCACTTTGTAGAATTCCTCTTTTACTTTCATTGTAAGCAAAGTATTTTTGAAACAGTCCTAGGCTTATGATGAAAGCAAAACTGTTTATTCCACTAAGCAAGAACATCTTACGTACAGTTTGTAAGCTTCTGAGATGTTGAAAGTCAATGAAACTGCAGATCAATAGTATTGAAAATGTGTGTCACAATCATTGTGATCTGTAGAGCAGTAAACTCTAAGGCTGTTTTTGAAACTGCTAATAATCAGATTCTTCCTGCCCTTGCACCTCCTGAAAGTAGCAAGGCAGAAAATGGAGTGAATTTTGTAAATGAGACTAGTTTCAGAGCAGTTTCATGAAAAATTATGGGCAAGGAAGAATGTTCTGTGTGTCACACTCCAAAGAATAAAAAAGATATTGCATGAAACAAATCTCCTTAAGGATGCTCTCTGAATGTTGGTATCGCCCTCTTCAAAGGATTATTTTTTTTTCAGCTCAGTAAAGTCTGAGTTAGTCCTGAAATTCCATCGGAGTCCTTACACATTTGTTCTTGACTGTGAAAACAAATCTAAAGGGTGAAATGCAAAGACTTGGATAGCTGCCTCGCTGTAATGACGTGCTGAGAATACATTCATTAGTCAGAGCCTGTCTCAAATACATTCAAGTAAAGAATAAAATGGAATCTACAGTGACTGCTAATACATTTGCCATAGCAGTATTATAATGAATACTTTTGAAAGATATTAGAATCATGGCAAACTTCTTTGACCCAATTAAAGAAAGTTTTACTGAAAAATTTCCATGAAGATTCTTGGTTGCAGTACTTTTCTGCTTTCTCGATCAAATGTGACTTTTGAAAATCTGTCTTTATTAATTTTAAATTACAAGGTCATTCAGATGCCACAATATTAATTAAACAACGTATGTATGCAAATGAAATCAATTTTTTGAGTGTCAGTTACAGTGCCTGAATATAACTCTGAAAGTCATCAGTGAAAAGCTAAAAAGACCTTACATGTGGCATAATTTAGTAAGTACTTGCCTACTACAGGTCCGAGCATGGAACAGAGACAACTACAAAACTCTTCAAATTTCACATGCTTTTATGACTTCCAGGAATTTTTTTCTACAGGTGGATTGTACCAACAATGGATTTTGGATCTTTGTTTGAACTTCAAAATATTGAAGCACTAAATAAAATTAGTTCTGTTGAACACATTTTTGATGACTGCACATGTATGCACATGTAGTTGTGCCATTTTGTAGAACCACCCCGGTGGCTGATGGCACATTTCAAAAACAATTTTTGATGAAACAAGAATTCCACTTACCAAATGATAGGTGGATATGATATTTTTATATTTCTGGGCACTAACATGAGATATGACCATAGTCTTTTTGCTAATATTTGTAGGATTCTTGAAAAGATCACTCACTGCATTTATAAAGACTTGTCCTATTTGACTTTTGTTGCGATCATAAATATAAAAAAATCTCTTTAAAAATGAAATAGGAATATATAACTGACAAAAAGAGCCCCACTATTCTCAGAAAGATTTAAGCTTCATTTATTATTCCAGTTGTATAATTCCTCAGTGACTTTTCTTCAACATGCATCAAGATATGCAGTATTCCATCTTTGTGGTATCCAGAGATTTTTCATCAAGTATCTACAGAATAACTGAGTCACTACCAGCATGAGCACTGTTTACTGGCTCCATCGTTTTAAGACATTCAGATAGTAAAAGGCTCTTCCTTTCCAGTTGTGTTTTCCCCTCTACTTCAGCCAAGTTCTTATGTGAACTGTGAATGTGCAATCAAAAAAAAAGCAACATGTAAAAGCTCTTATCACGTCAACAGGGAACAAGATTTGGAAAGACAATAAGTATAAATAAGAGAGTATAAAAAATGCAAGAGGGTCAGACTCTAGGCAACTTGTTCCTGTGAATGAAAATCATGGGAATATGGGATCTAAACATCTTATGATGTCAGTGAAACCACAAAAGGCCTAATTAATTACAAAAAAAAAAAATCATTTACTCTGAAGCTCCACAGAAACGTCCAAACTTACAGAATTGAATATAAAAATTGGTTTTCAAAAAGCTGACTAAAAATTGCCAAGCAAGTACAGAAAGTGTTTTGGGAAGACTGGTCAGTAAGAAAAATAAAAATAAGGTGTAAGAAGCAGATGAAGCATTTTCAAACACCACTAAAGCTTGCTTATTTTTGAGGAATCATCTACTTGAAAAAAGATTCACAAGGAAATATCATTACTGCCCTCCAGAGAGAATTTTTGCTGTTATAGATTAAAGCAAAATATTTCCTACACAAATACAACAACCTCATGCACACTGCTATTCTACACCACTATTTCACTTTTTTATTGATAAATAGAAGTTTGCTTACCAAAGGATTTTCAGTCATTGTATATTACTAGTCACAGCATCTAATCTCACTTGGATTTGTTGGACAAGATCAAATGATAAGCATGCAGGTCTCACTCCAGAGGCAGAAAGTCTGTAAAATGACTTCTCAGGATCAGCTGAGTTATGCATACATTTGGGATGATGGGCAATGAACTCAAAGAGACTAAGAGTATCCTTTATTTCCATGGCAACAGATCCAGTTTCTCTTTTCTCCAGTTTGTAATGTAACCTTGACAGTGACCATCATCCCTCAACAGTCTTGTATTTCCTTTCTTCATTCATAAACACAGGATTTTTTTAACACCTGCATGGTTAGTATTTATGCAAATTCTCCTATCTCGGAGAAATTGCTCTGTCTTAAGGAAAGAAAACCACCACCACCACCACCACACCTGCACACACACAAAAAAAGTAAAATGTCAAAGGATTGTGGCCATTCAGTGAATAAACTGAATGGCAGTGTCTTTGACAGGACTTAATAACCCAAAATGGTCTAGCAATTTGCTGGTTAACTACCAATTACCTCCTAAAGATATCATCAATATTAAACATTCAGTACTGCATTATCAAACCTTCTCCACCCAAATTAAACTTAAAGCAAACATAATTTGACTCTTACAAGGTAATTTAATGCAAACTAGGCAGTAAACCAGTTGCCATCATCAATCCACACTGGAGATTTGTGCATCTCCAACTTGTTAATTCCTGCTGCAAAGTACTATACAGGTAAGTTCAGTGCTTAGCTGGTAAATGGAAAACAAGGCTTTAAACCTTCTCTTTCAGCTTCACGGTTCCATTTTGCCAATTTATGCAGATAAATCAGCTCTACACCACTGACTGTGAGATTCGATAAAGTTCTTTCTTTGGAAGACATAAGCCTTTAAAATCTGCTTCATGATTTACAAAAACATCACTAATAAGTGTTCTTATTAGAGCTGTAGATTGCCACTTTTATATGATGAGATTTGTTGTTTTCAGTAGAAGGTGATAACAACCTGGGACTGCAGGCATGCAAGGATTAATTGGCAGCCCTAGACACAAAGGGCTACCTGCAGTTTGCTTAAATAGTAGAAGCAGCAGACTGTAATTATAATTGGAGCTCAAATCAGGTTTCATACATGTGACAGAATTTACAATCAACACTGAGAATCATTCTCCACTCAGGCCATATGAGTCAGACAGGCCTTTTTCTAAATAATATATTTTTGTTCTGTGCCCCACTTTCAAAAACACTACATTTAGTGATATCTGGTTTTCTTGCTCCTGCTATGCATTTATGAATTATTAAATCAGATTTCAAAAGTTATTCATGTTCATAATTATCTAGATAAGTAGATTTCTCTGAAAAGTGAATCAGTTGTCTGACTATCATCAGAATCAATGGCATTTAGGCAATTTTTTGCCTAAGGTTGTTTACAATATTAACAGGTGCTCATTTACATACTTAAAACATTGGAATGTGACTGAAAATTTGTCTTATATTTAGAGGTGTGGGAGAAAAAAGAGAGGAGACCACCAGGATGATCAGAGGGATTGAGCACCTCTCCTATGAGGAAAGGATGAGAGAAATGGATTTTTCAGTCTGGAAATAGAAGGCTTACAGGTTACCTAATTGTGGCTTTCCAGTAACTTAAAGGAGCCTACAAGGAGTATGGAGAGGGATCCTTTACAAAGACAAGGGGGAATGGGTTTAAACTGAAAGAGGGTAAGTTTAGATCAGATATTAGGAAGAATTTCTTTACTGTGAGGGTGGTGAGACACTGGAACTGGTTTCCCAGAGATGTGTGCCCTGTTCTTGGATGTGTTTAAGGCCAGGTTGGATGGAGCTCTGAGCAGCGTGGTCGAGTGGAACATGTCACTGTCCAGGACAGAGAGGTTGGAACTACATTGATCTTCCCTTCCAATCCAAGCCATTCTATAATTCTATGATTCTATGATTTTAAAGAGGAAAATCACAGATTTTCCCATGGAAAATCTGATAAGGATCATCAGTAAGTCACTCCCCAAAGAAAAGAAAGCCCCTGAAAACAGTATGGCTTGTTGATGGCACCAGGAATTTACCTTTTCTTATTTCTATTGATTCTTTCCTGTACAGATGTGTTGAATTGCGGCTGTGGACAATAAGCACATGCATACACCCAGAAGCACAGCCAGGACACCCTTGAGAAATAGGTTA
Organism: Corvus moneduloides; assembly: GCF_009650955.1. NCBI lineage: Eukaryota > Metazoa > Chordata > Aves > Passeriformes > Corvidae > Corvus > Corvus moneduloides. The sequence goes on along the minus strand of NC_045476.1, from coordinate 32,019,677 downwards.
AGCTGGTAGAAGTGCTATTCCACTATTAGCATTCTCCACTATTTAGAAGTAAGATTATTTTTATACACCAGAAAAGCATATGTGTTTATTTTTCACATCACAATTCAACACACACACACAGACATATTTGTGATTCCTAATGCCATCAATAGGCCACATTATTTTTAGTGTTCTAAAACCATAGAGCTCTAATCAATACTGTCTCGTGATTAGAACTGGTTAACGTTCTTACCAACTTTCACTGCTTCTTGAAATGCCTGCCCTTCCCCTCCTATGGGTATTTTTTCACTTACTGATACCAAAAACCTTGTAGCTTGACCTACTAAAGGTAATAAAGGAGGGCCATACAGAATACAGGTATAATTTTCACTTTTAAGTGTGTCTGCAATAGCTTTCTTCTGGGTCTTCAACAGAAATTTCCTTCTCCAAAAGTGATTCCTTTAGAAGAAGTGTGGATAATTTTTACAGGCCCTTTTCCTTTCTGTTTGGAGTCAAGATCTATACTATGTAGGGGATTTCCTCTATTTTTATTTGAATTTTCTAGAATATTCAGAGACTGGTACAATTTGCTTCAGACTAAGACTCAGGTAACAGTATGACTACTATACTTAGTGAAAAAGGAAATAAAAAATATACTCAGAGTGAGAGACAATAGAGTTCCATAAAGTCAATTTACTCCTTCCCCTGTCCATGCAGGTTTACTTTCTACGGTACATATTCTTCCTCATTCTTTGTTCTTTCTTGGTTTTAAATGTCAATAAAAGTAAAGAAAATGTATTGAAAAATTTGATGTTCTCTTTTCTGCCTCATGCAAATATTGGCTTTAGTGCTTGCAAGAAAATAAACAAAAGAGATTACATTTCTATGCTCTATTTTTTGAGAAACTTCTAGATATATATTCTGTGGCTAAGATCTTCAGCTTAACAAGAGATTTATGTTGTAACAAGGGGAGCACTTTTCAAGACTTCATCCATTTATTTTTCAGTGGATAGACATTTCTCATATTTAATAGGCCTTTGCTCAAAAGCTGAAGTTATTCCAGCAAGACTCATGCCCCCATACATGCATTCCTAAACTGCCATTACCATGCATTTCATCTTTTATTTGCTTGCACATTGGACCAACTTTCTGCCTGCACCTGCTCTCCTTCAGGACATCAATCTGTCTCCAGTATTTCTGCTTGTACTGTTGTATAAAATGTGTTGGTGGGTTGGCATATTGCCATATCATAACATCACTGCCATTACTGAAAATCACAGAAAGTCACCATTATTTTTCTTGGTCTCATTTGTCTAACCTTCAAATTATTTGAATTAAATAAACAAAACTTTAAACATGATGAAAAAAGCATAAATCTCAAAGAGTTAATGGGCAATGATGATCAACTCCCTTCAGTTCTGTCAGTTGTACAAAGGGAATGTGAACTCAGTCATGTTTCCTCGTTCATAGTACAAGAGAGTTGATGAAATAATACAGAATTTCAATCATGTACTAAATACCAGAGAGAGGTTTATAATTGCCTGGCATCTAATTTTTTTTTTTTTTTACTTGCTACAAGTACTTCCTTTCTTTGCTCATGTTTATAAATTTTGCATATCTGCATTCTTTGCTTGTGTATTGACTTATAAACATTCCAGATTTAAAAATCCAAGGTATGAGGGCTGTTAAAATATAAGATCCATTCCAATTCTGTTATTTCCATTTCATGTGTTTACCATTATTTTGTAGGTCTGACTTGGAAGAATACCTGAAGATGAATGTTGAAGACACACAAAAATCACAATATACTCTGAGTTACTTGGAATTTCCTCTGTGTTCTCATTGTGGATTTGTATTGGAGTTTACAATAGAGTTATGATCATGAGAAGAAAGATTTCAAAATACACTCAACACTCTTACAACAAGAAATGCAAATTAGAGCATCCTATCTTGTGGTCATACATGCAAAAGAAAACCCAGAACCCCACAAAAAACAAATGGACAGCAAAACTGAAGCCCTGACATACTAAAAATTGTCAGTAAAGACTAGCAAAAATACAAATGCAACCAAACCTCATTGTTACTTATTTATATGCAAGAAGTTTCAGACTTACAAGAATGATATCAGCAGGGACTTTAGTCTTTTATTTTTTAGGTAACAGATAACATGAATTGCCATTAGTTGGGTCTCATTTATTGGTTTTGCTGAACAAATTTGAATTTGAGCTACAGAAATATTCTCCCCCACTCCTGCAAAAAAAAAAAAAGGTGAACCCCTTCTATCTGACAATACTTGCAATTATGATACTTCAGATGCTTTTAAATGGCAGTGACACTACCTAGGAAGTCTGACCGTGACTATAACAGCTGTTAATGAAAAAAATCCACACAATTATAACAATGGGTAACTTGATGAAAAATGTAGACACACCACGCAAAGACGTTTAAGAAAGGAAGGTTCACAGAATAGTCCAGAAAATGTGAAACATAGGAAGGTAATTTTTCTTCTTGAATTCCCTCCTCCTTCCACCACCTCTAATTTAATGGAATTTTAGACCAAAACAACTTTTCCAAACAAATGAGTTCTACTCCAGGAAGAAGACTTCATATGTTTTGTACAGAAAGGGAGGACTTTCTATATACCTCAGACAGGTGTCCCACAGGAAACTTACTGCGTATTCCCTTCATCTTTGCTTGTCAGAAAAAGCAGCACAGAGTGGACTGACAGATGCTTGCTGCATACATTTGACTTCAATGAAAATTTAGCACTCTACTAAAAACTCTCCCATCCTTGAGCCAGTGAAAAGGAGAGGGAAAGTAGACAGAATTAAAAAGAAATGTCATAGAAACAAGTCAAAATTATGTCTCTAATAAAATATTTCCTATGGACATCAGGCAGCTATTAGGTGGCTTGGTGAAAGCTTAGGATGCTTCTCAAAAGCCCTTTATCGCCAACAGTGCAAATGAGGTTAATGGACTCATTTTCACTCTGTGATTCACTTCTTCTGTTCTGTTTCTTTGTTTTATGCAGATAATTGGAAACAACAAAGGAACATCATTCTCTAGAGCTTAGTAGGGAAGTTCACTTCTTTCCAAAAACACAAATTCAAGAGAAGAAAAAGAAGGAAAACAAAACCAGTGGGCAGAAAATAAGAGTTATACAGAAGGGTGATAGGCAATTAGCACCCACCCTCCCACATACACCAGCACACATTCACACAATCTACAGAAATGCCTGATCTTAACACAGCTTCACCTAAGTCTTTAGGCTTGAATAAAACATCACTGCTGTCTGTCCCTTGGGAGGATCTCAGAAGTGCTGGGAGATGGCACTGGAGAGGTAAAAGGTTAGGGGAAAAAAAGACTTTAACAGTACTGAACATAATATTCTCTGACAGAGAAATAAAGAATACTCTTATGGTTTAATTAAAGTTTTTCAGAACTAGAAAAGCTAGTTCTAGGAGCAGAAGTCACAAAGTATTCTGATTTCCACATCTCCTTTATTCAAATGTTGCTGCAAGTGTTACAAAAATCTGGCTCTGCTGGTCAATGACAAGCATTTTTGAGAAAATATTGTACTGCAGTACTGAAATGAAACTTCTAAATCTTTTCTTCACCAGAGACAGTAACATTGCCTATAAAATACATTTGCTGTATTGATACCGGGAGACAGAAACATAAAGAGGCTCACTTATTTTGGGATCAGAGAAAGGGAAAGTTTGGAGAACAAAACACTTGCATACATATAGTAGCTCCTTGAAAGATGATGTAGGCTATCAAAGAGCGTTCAGAGCATGCTAGAAATGCTATGCAACCTCTCCAAGCACAAATTCAATGGACTGAGCTTTCTCAGTATTTTGAAAGGTCAACAAAAATAGCAGTGGGATTGGATGAATATCTTTATACACCGCTATCTTTAAATCTCATCATTTAACTTCTGCATCTGTTATATATCTTTATATTTCAGAATACAAATGTTTAACAGTGTATCTGTAACTACTGTATTCAGTTCTTTAGCAAAGAAATCTACTAGATTCATTTTCACAATGAAAATATATCATCACCAAAGAATTGATAATTCTTTCTGCTAGCCATCTAGCATTTTGCAGAAACCAAACATACAATTCAAGAAGAAGTTATCACTCCCTAACCAACTATAGGTATTTGCAGAAAATAAGTGTTTGATGCTTTCTTATCGGAACTTATTTCTAAGGAAACTAATGAAAACATCTTTGATGGTCCAAATGTTTGAGGTTCCCCAATATTCTCTTCTCTACATCCTCTTCTTGCAAATGTTATTTATTAAAAGCCATGACTTGGTGTGCTTCTAAAGACAAGTAAGGAGAATCATGTACATTTGGAGGGAATAGAACAAAGACACCTTTGCCTTATAAGACGCAGACCATGAATATAAAGATTAGGTTTCTAACATAGATCCAAAAGACCGGCTTTAAGTTGCAGTTTTTAATATATTATTTATCCATATTTATCTATTTTTATCTATATTTATCTATATCTATGTCTATATCACCTATATATCATACATTTATATAGCAATTTTCATGTGGGACTTATAAATGGGTACTGTAAATTAAACTTCCTCAGATTCACAGCTTCAGACAGTTAATGTAAGTATAGTGTTGCAAATGCAGATTTTGAAATAAACTTGGGGCATGAAGGTTAGGACACCACCGTTCTTTTGACATACCTTTAGAAGACCTTTCAGAGGATGAGAGATACTAAGGAAAAACAAACACCCCAGAGTTTGTGTAACAGGACCATGTGTTTGCATGAACAGATGTGGGAATGAGACTTCAGGGAATTCATGATTGACTTCCATATCCCACTAGAGCAATATCTGCATGCACACTTGTTTTTTATGGAAGAATGGTGAAATTATAAAGTACAGGTCAGCAATCACAAATCAAGCAGATTTCATAGTCCAACTGAAATGACAACAAATCAACCTGACTTTTGACCGAGGAAGGATATAAAATCTACCTGGAGAAACCAGACAATCTATCCCTCACAGACAAAGAAACAGACGTAAAAGACATTTGAGAAGAAATCAATCAATAAATCTCTCTCCAGAGATGTAATAGTGATCTAGGGATTTTACCTATCAAAACTAACACAATGTATTATGTACAGCATTTCTTCTCATTGTCTCCTATGTGTGCTTAATAACTTCATTTCAGTAGAATGTCCCAGGCTGTTCTGACAAGTTGAACATATATATGGCTTAGCAACAAAATAATTTTCACGCTTTAGCATGTGGAAATGGTCTGTGCTAGAACTCTTACTGGAGGCAATAGGCTAAAAAACCAGTATTAGCTGAATTACAGGTATTGGAAAATATGCATGTTACAGCACCAGGAAGTTTAATTCTTTTGACAGACGAACTTTATTTGATAATTAATTGAAAATAACCTTGAAATTATTTTTTTCCCTTTCTACTTAGGGTACTTCATGTAACACTAAATTTTCCATCCCTTGAGTAATGTTATGACTATTTATAGAATCACATTTATATTTATTTATTTTTATTAGACATGCACCCTGTAAGTTTGAAAAAAAAATCAATTTTTAACACTGATAAATTCTTCTTTTAAAATGTATGTTCTCTGTCTGAAAAATTAATGTTCAACCTCAAATGTGTGGGACACTTCAAAAGTGCAACCTGCAATTTTTTTGGAAAAAAATTTTTTTGACACACAAACACACTTTTTAATATAGAAATTTAAATGTCAATTTAAAAAATCCAAGAGTTTTGATGACCTTTTTTGATTTTCATAAATGCTAACATAGAAGAGCAAGCACAATAAATATTGAAGGCACAATTTTTAAGAGCTCTTTTTAGTATATGGACTGTTGAAAGACAAAAAATACTGAACTAAGGCTTCAACCTATGAGAGCTTCTTAATTATCCACAACTATGACAGTATTTAAAAAACAGCAAAATGTTAAGATCTGTCCTGAACAATAATATTTGTTTTTTCTTCTTCAGGATTTCAAACTTGAAAAGTTAAGTTAATTACTCTACTTGGTGCCTTTTATTTAAACTATTAAGATACCCCTTTCTCTGAAATGTTTAGAGATCAGAGAAATTATTCCAAGTTAGATTGTACAGAACTTCTCAGGGTTTCCTTTGTAAGAATAAGGAGGTGTAAAAATGTTCTGAGAAGTGAAATTAAGTTTAGTATTGTACTCTTTGATGAGTAGCACCTAGGTATTCAACTCATAATAAGATCCACATGAATGAATTACATCCTGAACTCCATTTCACCTGTTATAGACTAAAAGACAACAGCACTTTAAGCGTGTATTTGTTTTGATATTTTTTTTTACCTCCAAAGAAATATTTTTCTCCAGTCTTGACTTGCAGAGGGCTGTTTGTTCGAACAGCTGAAGCTTCATCGCCATCAATGGTGAGGACAGCAAAATTTTCCTTAGCTAGGAATCGAACTTCATGCCACTGTCCATCATTGAGACCAGAGCCTATGAAGAACAAAAAAACATTGCAACATTTTACTTACTCCAATATTTATTATCTCTAAGGGTTTCGTGCGTTTCTCTCCCAGGCTCATTATATAAGGTTTCATAAAGGCTACTGCAGAAATGAAATCATTTTAGTGTGATAACAAGGTATTGTTATTAAAGTAACTATAACAAAGAAATCCACATTATATCATAAATACAAGTCTGGGACTACTGAAGTGTCCATGCTTGCAGGCATAATATTATCTAACTACAGATGTTATCACTCACCTTTCCTATCAAAAGGCCATATTCTGCATTTTACTAATAAAAGATATGTTTAAATCATTTCTATGATCAAGATCAGAAGGAAAAGATGTTGGTTCATCCATTTAACTATAGTGAGTAACAGTGCCAAAGGGCACATTATGCTCATATTAAGCTTGAACAAGTTAAATGTTACCAAGAAAAGGGAAAGGAAAAATAAGAGGGGAAAAGGCTCACATAGGTGGAGAACTCACAGCTAATCCTGTCATTGGGATGTGGGGCTACTCACAGAAGAGGAAGACATTATCACAGAGGTACTGCAAAACCAGCAAATGTCTGAAAACCCCACAATCTTAGGGGAGCACCATCCTCCCAATACCGGCAGCAGTGGAGCAGATGGAATTGTTCATTCATTCAGATATTTTAAAACCCCCTGAATTAATATACTTCTAATATAGTCTCCAGCAGCTGGCAGAAAGCCAATTTGCCTGGCACATTAAGAACTGCAAAAGGGTACTAGTTTGTTGTACTCATTTCCGTGAAGACAGTTTATGTTGGGTCAGCAAATAAGTAGCAAATGCTGTAGTAAAAGCAAATTCCAAGTTATGGCACCTCTTACAAGTAACATTTTCTGCACCTAGATGAAGTCACCTTAGCAAAATGTCATTTGCCAAAATAAACCACAATGCAAAGTAATAAGATGTTTCTAAAATTAAGTGGGATGCAAATGTCAGCAGAAGTATAATGCAAGATAACTTATCAAAATATTCAAAAGAATGTTACTTTCTCTGAACAAGGAATAATAGTCATGGCAAACAGATATACCTAAACATTTGACGAATATTTTTTCCTAGTGTTTTCACATCTTTTTTTAAAATATGAGATCAAGTGGTGAAATAACAGAGTGCTCTTCTCAGAATATTCTCAGAAAATTCATTAGTATGAATAAAAGTGGCAGAAGCCTCTTGAAAATGTATCAGTAAGAAAGGTTTCTACTAATGCTTATAAGCTTATTCAATCTAGAGTAAGAACAGATGAAAGACTTAATATACCAAATATGAGGGAATTTTTCTTTCTGTTTGTAAGCTCTTTCTCTTTCATTTTCTTTACATTTGAAAAAGAAGAAACTGAAAAACATATCATTATAACCCAGATAAAATTAATTTCCACTGATAATTAACTAAGAAAGAAAAAGACAATTTTTTATAGACTTCCAAACCAGAATTGTTAGAGAATGTGCTACTGCAACTGAAGCTTATCAGAACATACTTAAAACCCCAATTTTCAAGTCTGAGATGACCTAATATTAAGAAATTTATTTTATATTTTTACGGAGGTATTCAGTATTACCTTGAATGGAATAACAATGACTAAAGACTCCTGGACAAAATTAAGAATTGGCTATTAAAACATGGGGAACAAAAGCAGCGGTATGAGCTGTTCATCATAAAGGGAGGTATGTCTAAAACATTGTCTGGGAAGGGGGATAGTGCAGAAACCAAGACACAACAGGTTATGAGACAAGAAGGTGCACAGCTGAGCACAGCCAAACCTCTCTGCTCCAGGCAGTGAGAGGTGAGGGGAAGCGGGGCAGAAACAGCCCTGCCAGTTCCAAGGGAGAGCGGAAGCAGAGACGGGAGGGGCTCTGCCCACCAGAGCAGAGGAACAACTGAAGCAGCAGGAGCAGAAGTGTCCTGGTCTTGGCCCTGCATCCCCTCTTGTGCTGCTCAGGAAGTGGACGTAGAGAACTTGTGACTGAGGAAATTGAGCTTCAAGAAGAAGGAGGAAGAAAGGTGTTGTTTTAATGATTGCCTTTGTTTCTCATTACCTAGACTTATTTTAATCGGCAATGAATTAAATTAATTTTCCCAAGCCGAGTCTGTTTGGCTTGCAGCTGTAATTGGTACATTATCTCCCTGTTTTTATCTCACTTCATGAACTTTTCAATCTTATTTTCTCCCCTTTCCGTGTTGAGGAGTGGGAGTGAGAGAAGCCACCATGACAACTTGTGGAGCTAAAGACAGATGATTATGCTATGAAATTGGAAATTCACTGTACTTCATATAATAAGGCTAAGTTCACCATCCTCACCTCCTGAAGATACTCCTTTGTAAAAGAATGACCTGAAAGTGCTAATGAGAAAAGTGTTTTAAATTAAATATAGCATGGGATGCAAAATACTTCAATTATTTTAATCTGTATTTTTGTATTTTGTGTTTGTACTGTGCTCTCCCCATGTGCAGTGAAGGGAAAACCCCCCCAAGCTCACCAGCAGCATGCTGAGAAACTGAACATTACAATGACTCAAGGCAAAAAGCAGGTGGAGGGAAGGTGGATCAGCAGAGCGGGTGGTTCTCCTGAGCAGATCGAAAAATGAGAGCATGAGGAGAGCTGCAGGTTAAGAGCAAAAGTGATTTCATGCATTCTCTCTGTGTGCACAGCATTTAGCAAGATGCACTAAGGGAACACATTGCTGTCTGTAAGCTGCTTGCTAGAGGCATGATTGGAGAAGCATTGTTGTTTTGACTGTATTAAAAATATCTGCCCTTACAAGTTAGCATCATTCCTGTCAGTCCCTGAAAGAGGACATTGTTTCTTCTTTATCAACTCTTCAGTGTACTGATACAAAATAATCATAAATTAAGGCTGTTTTCTTCTTAGCTACAGGTATTAACCATCCTCATGGAGCTTTGCAGTATGACAGTAATATTCCCAACTGTTCTGGCTCAAAGTTGCCATAAAATTCTTGTGCAATTTTAAATTTGCTTAGAAAACTTACTGGTACATTTTTTCCTGTGGAATTTACTCATGAATGCAAATGAGGATTGCTCATTAATACTCAGCAAGTACTTGCTATTTTCTGTACAGAATTGTGCTCCCCAGTCAAAAAACTAAAAGCACCTTTTATCTCTGCCACTGTTTTTATCTGATTTTTTATTTACATGTATTAGCAGCAGTAGTGTTAACCCTCTTTTATAAATGAGACAATGATTTGTGTCACGAACTTAAATTATTATGGAGATATGTGATATATTCAAGATATATATATTATGGGGGATAAATTTGTATAGCTGCATTTCCTACTTCTATAGTAATATTTTATTACAAGCCTCATGTATATTGAGGAATGATTTTTGCTTTCTGAGATCTTTATATAAACCAAGACTCATTAGTAAGAGTAGATCATTATAAAGAGTTGTAATAAAAGAATTTTCAGCTGGAAAGTTTAGAACGGCCTACACATAGTGATTGTTTCTCATTGCAATTTAATTTCCTCATCTGAGCTGATACATATATTTATTTGCATTCCTATTTTTCTTACTCTAACTTTTTTGATATGCAAGTTGAGGAAAAAAAAAAAAGAAATACATATTGCTGCCACCACAAATTCCCTACTGAGTTCTGGAAAAGATGGTTTCATATGCAAATTAAATATGTTAATGAAATGTATTCTCTCTATCTAGGTCTTCTATTTAAATGACATTATTTTAAAAGTAGGACTCTCGAGTTAGGCACTTTGATTGAACAAGAAGGAACAGATGTTTTGCTTATTACAGACATGGAAGAAGAACTAGATTAACGAATAGCAAAAAAGTACAAGGGTTTAATACATAATGGAAAATTTAGAAAGATAACATCTGGTCGAGCTTTGCCTCGAGGAAAACTATAGTAGCAAAAATCTCAAATTCTTCTACAGATAACCTTGTGTGATAAAATCTTCTTTTAAAAGGAAGTCCTTGCAGTGACTATCAATGAGTGCTAGCTTATACAGTCTGCTGATTTACATTGACAAAATTCTTCTGAAGTTAACAGCATAACAGCTGCCACATCAGAACAGAACCTTGTCTTGATTTTGATGTAGGACTGTAACCCAAAATTCAGTTTAAATGTTTAAGAAGAAAACAAGGGAAGAATACTACCATTAGCTCCCGGAAGCACTGGAGCAGTGCAAGGCTATGCAGCTGCATATGGGTTGTTAGCTCTTAACATACATTAGTAAATATTTTGTATTATAATGTCTTGCATATTCTTACTAGGAGATGAAGCCCTCAATACTCAGCCTGAAGACAGAGGGATAGGTTTGCTTGTTAGTTTTCACTTTAGCCAGCCAGAGCCATGTTTCGCGATGGTGTTGTAATTGCTGTTCCAGGCTAATCACTCACTAATTCAGTACAACTTTGTACTAGTATTTCTCACTATAAGAAAACAAGCCAACAACGTTTTGTTTGAAACATTCAGCTGTGTTCAAATATACAGCAATATATGTCATGAATATTTAATCAGAAAAAAAAAATATAATTACAAATGCCGTGCTTTTCTGTATTTAGATAATCGTAATTTTAAACCAGAAAAGCAAAATCACAGCTCCTCCTAGAATAATATTTTAGATAGTTTTGCAATAAGCTGTCTAAGTATGTAATCTGTTTTAGGACTTTTGATTCAGAAAAGACATTTTTATTTTAATTTTTATTCATTTTTTGGCCATCTCAATGAACAGTAAGATAAGACAGTGGAAAATGAAGTTCTTGAAGGTATTTTGATGGTGGAAACCCCTGTTCTCCAACAGAAACAAAACAGCTATGGCAAATTTTGTCCTCATGTTCAAGCTCAGAGTTCTTTTTTAAGGTGAGTAGGTGGAAAAATGTCCCAATTTTGCCCATTGGTGATATTTGACTTATACTGATTTTCCCCTGCGAGCTAATACCAGAAGAGAAAAAATGATCACTTAGCTTTATATGCATCTCTAGCCTTGTATGTATAGGAGGTATTTTTAAAAGGGTAGGAAATCTTCTCTTCTTGTTTCCACAGTTAATACTGTTGCACAGGAAACAGAAAAGGCAGCAAATACATAAATCTACAATGCTGCAGAGTCTTTAAAACATTCAAACATATTCTTATAAAAGGCTTGCTACTGGGGATTTTAATGTAATGAACCATAAACCTGGCAAATAATGGTCAAATTCATAAAGATTTATTTTTGCTCTTTTACTGAAAAGTAATAAACCCAGATAAAATAAAGTTTGCTCTTGAATGTCAGAAAAAAATGCAAATTCTGTTTAGACACTTGTAGAATTGTGCAACTGCTGAAATGATTTTATCTTTTAACGCACAGGCCTTGTCCTCTCCTCTCTCTGCTGTTCTTCACACATTCTTTATTCTCAGTAAAAAAAATAAAATTAAATTTGTTTTTCGCCTTAGATATGAAAATATATACACCTGGAAATTAGAATGTCAATATATATTTTGGTTTGCAGAAAGAATGCTGTTTTTAAAGATCAAACACAACTTTGCCACTGCCCTCTTCCTCTATTCCAGTCAAGGTCACATCAGGAAATGTTGGTTTCAAAATGCAGTCTGGTGACCCAGAATTGCGTAAGATACCTTCTCAATGGCAATCATCTCCATGAATGCCTCCAGGAATAATCTTTACTAAGAAACAGGCAATGGTCACTCATTGTCTATGAGTGACCATTACTAATAAAAATATTATCTAGCATAACTGTTATGCTAACGTAGCATATTACTTATTATTTAGCATAACTGTTCTGAACTCCCCGAAACTCTTTGCACACCACTGTCTAGCTTTATGTGTGTTTTAGCTGGCAACACTATAATTACCATACAGCATCGTGCCCCATATCCAAACAATCATCATATTTGAGACTTAAAGACACTTCCCTACATGTAACAGTACCTAGAACACAATCAACTTTCTTGACTTAAAACTATGAACATGCTAATGCAAAATATGATCTATTCTTAGGACTCAAGCAATTTCAATAATAATTACCAAATCTGGCAATTTAACTCTACTTTATCCTACAAATACACTTCATAGAAGAAACTCCCAGATTTTTTCCTGGAAAATTTTTATATATTTTTTTTCTTGTAAATGATAAGAAATAAACTATTTTAGAAACAGCATTATACTTATAAAGCTTTAATTTCATTCTATAATTTTTACCATCATCGACTAGATACCCTACTGCACTGAATTATTATTATTATTTTTATAAGATAAGCATCTTATTATTTTGATAAGTGAGCTGACCAGTACTTTCCATCTTACGAAACTTTAAGATACTTTTTTTGTGGCTATTATTCTGTCATACTTCGTTTAGCTTTTCTTGGGAAGGCCTTTCTGAATTTGAAATCCTTTTGTATCACTACAATTATTTATATTTATTGTATATTTATTATTTAAATGGGTAAATTTGAAAAGAATAGAGGAGGTAAACTTCAGTATTTTGCCTTATCTTTGGACTAATTAAGTTTAGATACCTACAAAACCATGACAGAGATAGTTCTTATTCTTTGCGCTTTCATGCTGGTTGAACAATATAAGAAACTAAAATAAGTAGATATTCCAGACAGGGGAGTAAAGTGAATCGGTAACTTTTAATTTAACAATACTGAAGTATTCAGTGAAAAGAAGCATAGACTAATGGTATTTCCCTAGATTTTCTCACTAGTTCCCAACTTAAACACTTTCATTTTGTTGTAAACAGCATACTTAATTGCAAAGAGAACAGAACTCGGTGCAGAGGGTTTTGTTGGTAAGAAAAAAAACAAGTACAAAAAGCAGAAAATCTCCATTGACCTAAAAGTAAATTGAAATTTTCTGACCAACAGCTAATATCAAAGGTAACTTTGGTTTGATATTTTAAATGCCTGAGACTAGCTTACCAGCCTGGGCTCTGAATCAACTAGAATATTTAAGAAAACATTTTTGAGTAGGAGATTTTTCAAGGGTATAAAAGCTGTGCACATCTTAAAGTACTCTGGCAAACTGAAGCCTAAATATGTCTCAGATATCCAAACAGTTCTTTCAATGCAGATCTTGTGGCGGTCATCAATGCATGACTGAGAATTTGAAGCATATGATGGGAGGTGATTGAGCTTTATCACTTGTGGTACACTAAAACAGCTTTTATGTTGCTCATTTGGAAATACTTTTAAATCAGCACCTGTAACACTTTTATTATGCTCCTGCTTAGAAGATATAGGAAGCTCTAGGCACAAGATTTTCTGAAAGGAAATTCATGAAGAGCAGCCCTCTTCAGGTCTTAATCCTATTATACAAAAATTCTGTTTGTATTTTTGTCTTCATTGTACATAGCCCTCACTCAACAAATAGGAGAAACATTGCACTTTTTCTTCTACACTAAATATAGCACTTTTTACAAGGATTTGCTTGTACCTCGGCCTCTGTCCCAGAGGCATGTACCACAGAAAAAGCAAACCCACCAGAAAAAATTACTAAATGTTGGCATTATCTAGCAAATACCAAGGACCAATTTATTAGTGTTTCTTCATGATCTATTTTTAATTAAACTCAAACTACATTAACCTGTTTCTTATTTAAAAAACATTTGGTTTTTTAAACCTGGAATACTCCACTGCCAGAACCAAACAGTGCTAAATGTGAAGACAGATTTTCTTTGAATGACTCTCCATGGGGCGGTTGAAACCCTGTTAGTGACACATTGAGGCTGGACTAAACCTTGCTACAGACCAGTTCTGCAGCCAAAAACAAAAGCAGAGAACTTCACAGCAGAAAGCAGTTTTGTGCATTAACCAGGGTCCTATAGAGGTGGAGGTAAAGGTTCACACTATGAACTGCATTTTGGTTTTAATTTGTTGCTGAAGTGTGCATATAAAGCAAATCTTGCAGTTGTCCCCAAATATGGACTTTGCTTTGTATTAGTCTCCATGACTGAGAACTGTATTTTCTTCAGATGAAACTAGGTCCAAACTCACAAACTGCAGTCTCATGTGCAAATGACTGCATGGACTTTCAGGTCTCAGCATGAATTGTTCTGTTCTGTTCACTCCTACTGTGCTGCACTGCTTGCTACTGAAGACAGAGCCAGGTCTAAAATGTTGAAAGCATTTGCTGTGGACATTGGGATCTTGATTTGAAAAAAAACCAGCCTGTTCTCTTCTACCAAAAGGAAAAAGTGATAAAACACCACCCTGCTGTACCACTGTGAAAGGGAGAAGCTCAAGAGGCTCCTTGCTCCAAGAAGAAAATATTTGCTCCATAATTTGCATGTATTTGCTGGCACAGATCACTATTTCTGTTGTGTTAAGCAGGTATAAGTTTTTAAAACCAGAAGCTGACAGAGAAAAATAGACAATAAAGTTCTTAGTGAATCAATAGTAAAGTCTTAATATAATGATAATTTCAAATGATCAACTTTATTAACTAAAAGTATTTTTTAATAGAATCATAGAATCACTACGGTTGGAAAAGACCCCCAAGATCAGCAAATTCAGCCTTTGACTGAACACCATCATGGCAACTAAACCCCAGCACTAAATGCCAGTTCCAGTAATTTCTTGTAAACTTCCAGGGATGATGACTCCACCATCTCCCTCAGCAGCCTGTTCCAATGTTTAACCACACTTTCAGTGGAAACATTCTTCCGGGTATCCAGCCTGAACCTCCCCTGGCACAGCTTGAGGCTACATCCTCTTGTCCTGTCTGTACAAGACAACATTGTTGTTACACATTATGTTTTCTTTGTTAAGGGCACAGTAACAGGTAAACATAAAATACATTCTGTCTCAAGGGAAGACACAATAAAAATATTTGGATCTTAGGGAGGGGTTTTCTAAGAAAAACATAAAAACATAATTAAAATGCTAGCATTGTAGGACTGCTTTACATTTTACTGAATATTGCCTTTCACAGGCTGCTGTTGGATAATGAAAGTTATATCTCAAAGACAAGATAGGGTGTACTCTGACTGTGTCCATTAACTGTCCTAGGTTTTAAAAGTGTATTTCATGTGTTCATTTAGAAGGAAGTATCTAATGAAAGCAGCCTTTCAGCATAAAAGAAATTCTAAGGAGTAAAGAAACTTGAAAACGTCTCCAGCCCCTCTGCTTCCCTGCCAGTTTGATATGGCAGCATTCTCTCTCACCTGCATTTTTCACTGGAGGTTGTCAAAGAGGAAAGTGTTGTTTAAATAACTAAACCTCACACATTTGAAAAGGTATTAGACCATCTATTCTTCAAATATACAATATATGTAAGTGCCTTATTTTGCTAGTCCTTAACACAGCATTAGATGAACCGCAAATTTCAGTGGAGTTTTCCCCAGACTCCTGGAAAAAGAGGAATGACTCTCCCAGCAAGAGAGAAAAGTCAGTTCCTTCAAATACAGCCACATAGCAGTGGATCTTTCAGCACAGCAGTGATATCAGAGCTGAGCACTGTACCAGTGCTGGGTCCTAGAAGTGCTACCTTTGAAGTGCAGAATGATTCCACTGGCTGTAAGAGAGGAGAGCCAGGACTAGGGCAGCCCTGCCAATATGATTGATAGGACACTGGGAGAGCTGACATGGGAGAAACACAGTGATATGTACCTCACATGCACATGCTACCAGTATCTGCTAGTTAGTATCAGAGGGACTAAGAGCTCTGAAACTGTGATGTTATCAATACAACTATAAATTCATATGTCTCAGGAATAACAATAATAAGAAGAATTATTATAGAGTTACACAAATATATCTTTGTCCTTTAGGTACATGGAGTTTAGATGGGGTTAATGGCACTGGAGGGGAAATTGCAATGGTGATCGAAGTAATAACGCCTCTGCTGAAGTCCTGAACCTCCAGGTATCTGTACCAGCCAAGAATTTAGGCCAGCATATGGAAAACCCCTAAACTTTCATGGAGTTGGATGAGCTGCAGTATCTTTCACACCTACCAGCCTGTGATAATCAAATCCTTATAATGGAGAGGCAGTCACTTTTCCTGGTTACACTTGCTACTAGATTTCATTACAAAAAAATTGCTCCCAACTCAGTTTATATATACTGTACCCACTCATAATTACTGAATCTGTTCTGACAGTGAGGGAATCAACCTGCGCTAAATTAATAACTCCTGAGCTTCAAGTAAATTATTAGAACAAATTTCTGCCTCGAAATGCAACTCCACTCTAGCATCTGCATTGATCTTTGTGTGAATAGAAGGACCAGCAGTTTGTAGAGTAGGTAAGTTTTAATGGATTTTTTATAGAATTTCTTTTTTCTGCTCCTTTTTCCTTCAGGCATTTTGTTAAGGGGAACAATGATAGATTCTAACAGTTCAACACTTTCCTTACAGTGAAATACAGTACTAATACACATTTCAGAAGCTTTTTAAGATCTTTGCTGACAATTGTAATAACCACTTTACTATTGCTTTTTACTTCACAAAGGTCTTTATATTTATTTAATTTTGTCTTTTTTCTAGTAGGCAAGAGAAGAAATAAATTTTACCAGAAATTTTGTCATATCTGAAAAGATTAGGAAATTAATAATTTAGTCTGTCATGTGATACTTAGGAATAAGGTGACACTTCATGAATTATCAATAATTAAGGTGTCTTCTCCAATTATTTTTTTTTCTGTCCACTCGCCTTTTAATAATTTAATTAGTTTTTCAATAAAAAGTGAGGCCACAATGGAAAATAGAGGTTAAAAATCTAGTAGACATTTTTTTTTTTCATTTCAGCAGTTTTATTAAAAATTCCTAATGCAAATATAGGTTTTTTGGGGGTCAGAAAATTTCATCTCTCTCCTTATGGTAAAATTTCTTTTCAATAGGAACTTGAACTCCACTGCTATAATGATTTTTCATTGCAGGTTTTCTGTTGCATTTTATGCATTAGGTGGTCTGTCATATGCATAATTAGTAATTATAGGACCCACAGGCAATAAATCATGAAAACATATTATCTTTCCATCATACTTTTCTTGGGTTAGCAACATTCTGATGCACAGTAGAGGCTGTCACTAGCATTTTATGAAGATAGATGATTGAACTATGCGACTCGTAAGCTGAATTGTGATAAATCATTCAGTTCGCTCTTGCTAGCAGCCCTGTGACACTGTCAGTTAAACCTGGCTGAGCACACCCTTTTGGCTGTGACAGGAATACATGCAGCTGCTGACACCTGCACCCATGCTGGTGGCCTGGATGCTGGTGAAGGACTGCTGAGGCCAAGCCATCTTAGAAAGTCTATTCTCACTCAGAGGATCCATAATTTCATTGAGCTCTTTGAGATCTGCTGATAAACCCCTTCTCTCCCCAAAAACAAAATGAACATTTTTTTTTTAATTTGAGTGTTTTTATAGAAAATACACATTACAGAAAAGTTACTAGAAGTATTTGCTCTGCTGTCATTCTTGAAAGGCCAGCATGGCAAGAAATGTCTCTGTGAATGGAAGCTACTTTTGAAAAATGGCACACTACAGAACTATCATTTGGTGTTCTAGTGAGAAACAAGGAAAAAAAGACCCAAAAACTTGAATTATGACCCAAAATAAAACTATTTTTAATATAACTACCAGAAGAGATTTGATTCAAAAATTAGTAAATAAAAAGCCAAGTAATTTGAATATGAAATTAATTCTATTGAGGACTTACTGTGTTTTCCCAAATTCCCTAAAATATCCCTTTGAAAGAGACAGTTTGAGATATTTATTTTCTGACCTACTAAAAATGTGAACATGAGGATTTTATTCCTTAAATTCTACTTGTTCATCACTGACACAAATTGACTTCAACAATAAAAACACTATAAAGCAACGAAAGCTTTGCAACAGTCCTAAAAATCCACAGTAAATAAATAAGCAAATAAACATATTTACCATAGTAAATCTGTTGTTTCATGCATGACTGCTTTCATATCACAGAGACCATCTGGAAATGGATTTTTAAACAAAACTTCCCTGAAAATTTGATGGTGTAACTAATGTTGTTTTAGTTTGATGAAAAAAAACATAATAAAGCCCCATCTCAGATTCCAAAGCATGTAAATGGAAATCAAATACCTTTACTGACAGGAATACTGGTAGAAGTCAAAAACTTTAAATAACACTTTTACTGAAATAGTTTATCTCTACATTGATTTCTAAGTCATTCAATGCATAATGATTTTGCCAGCTGTTTATAAAAAATTGCCATGCTACTTCATTTAGGATTGGGTTAAACAACCCAGAAAATAAGGGTAGCCTGATAAAACTTCTTGCTCTGAATTTTCCAACATCTTTTTAAACTTCTATGACCTGTCAAACTGGTAATTAAATGTTGATTTATTACAGAAGGATGGCAATTATTGTAGCTCATTTGCTAAGGACTTATGATTTACTTTGCACTATAGAAAATCAGGAAACACACAAAGTCCTTAGTGTTTGATTTCATTCTCTTAAGACATGGTAACAGGGAAACCATTTTAGCTTCACATACTAATGTCAGGCTTACAGTTTGGATCATGCTCAGTCACTCTTCACGTAGTTTATATCTTTGTAATGTTACATTTGTTCTCATTGTTACTATCCCCTAGAAATCTCCAGTTGATTCAGTGCTTCAGAAAAGCACTTTGAAGTCAGGAGGAACTTGCTCCAGGTTTCCATAGAAATGTCATGCTTTGGGAGAAGTTGCTCCTGCTGAATTAATGAGGTTGGTTATGATAAAGCTATTCAGGCCTAGCATTGAGAAAGTGCAACGAAGCTTGCATTTTGATGGAAAATCTGGAGGTTGACTCAAATGAAAAGTAAAAAGAATTTAATCTGGATAACAGTTTGAATTCTGATGTTCTTCTTTTTCTGACTGCAGTCATATGGAACATACACATGCACTGCTGGTACTGCTGATGGCAAATTAAACATCCTGAGCCATAAACTTCTAAGTCAAAAGAATCTGCAATTCCTTAATGTGAATATGGGAGATAATCTCCTGTCAGGCGATTTGAAGATCTTGATTCAACTTCAAACCTTTCCCTGTCTGAGTTTTTGAATCTAAAATGACAGAGTAAGCTTCTGAGTAAAAAACAGAGAATCCACGTTAACAGCAGGAATGATGGTTTGTTTATCAATGATGCAAAAGATTCTTGGCCCCTGTTTCACCAATTTTTAATGGGTTGAGTATCATTTAGCAGTGTTGTGGGAATTCTGGATTTTATTTCTCCTATGGTTTTGCACTTACATACTTGGCATCTAAGTGGGGCTATTCCAGCAGAGAATGGGTACTTGGAATTACATTTAAAAACATATAAAATTTACTTTTATAAAACATATAAAACATGGTGGACAAGGCCAAGTTGTTATAATGTGTTACAGTCTGTTTCTAAATATTTGTGACAGTTGTGACTATAATTCAAATACTGGATAGCTCTGCTAGCTGTATGGGCATGTAAAGGGAAAGGCAGGGGAATAGAAAGTATATAAAATATGCACATGTTCTACAGGCCCAGGGCTTTTAAGCAAGCATGTCAGCATCTTCCGAAATGATCATATAAGTAAGTTTCAGAATTATAAGGCAAAGACAGAGGGGAGTCAGCCCTCTGGAAATGTTTTGTCTGGATGGTCATGAAATTACAGGCTTATAGATATTATTACTGGTCAAAGTAAGCATAGCTTACATAGTATAAACCATTTTTTTTCTCTTTAACTATCACACTACTACACGTGACTATAAAAAAAGCTAAGAAGTTAGAAAATGTGTAGCAAGTGCAGAGCATATTTTTAACACAAGACCCACTGATATCCATGAAAAGTTTCCACTGGCAGGGCCTAGGCAGATACAAAGCACATACAGTTCAAACTGTTCACTTTGAATCTATTTTTCAGTGGAGGTTAAGTCATCTTGTAAGTCCACAGCCTGTTCCAATATTGTCATCAGAAACAAGCTGAAACAAAAACTCCAGTGAAACATGTTCTTATTTGTAAATGAAGTATGATACACACTTACAACAGCACTACTTAAGAAATTTTCAGTGGGCTTATGCCCATGAGCTAGATTTCATGCTGGTGGAATATGATTTTTTATTTGGGTTTTCTTGAATCATGAATCCAAAGATATTGTGCAAGGAGATTATGCAGTGGGACAGACTTCATCAAAATACTTTAGGTTAAAGCACGAGGTATTCAAAGAATACAATGTAATGGGACTAAGCACACCAAAAAATGATCAATCACAGTTAATAGGTTCAAATAAATGATTATTTAGAAACTGTGCTGGTTTGGCCTGTAGTAAAGTTAATTTTCTTCACCGTAGCTAGTGTGGGGCTGTGTTTTGGATTTGTGCTGAACACAGGGTTGATAGCACAGAGAGGTTTTGTTATTGCTGACCAGGGCTGACACAGAGCCAGGGCCTTTTCTGCTTTTCCTACTGCCGCACTGGCCAGGAAGTTCAGGGTGTGTGGGAGGCTGGGAGGAGACACAGCCAGCACAGGTGATCCAAACTGACCAAAGGGACATTCCAGACCACCTGACATCATGCTGAGTGCATAAAGTGGGGGGAAGAAGGAGGAATGGGGGGATGTTTGGAGTGATGGTGTTTGTCTTCCCAAGTCACCGTTGTGTGTGATGGGGCCCTGCTCTCCTGGGGATGGATGAACACCTGCCTGCCCATGGGAAGCACTGCATCAATTCCTTGTTTTGCTTTGCTTGTGCGTATGGCTTTTCCTTTCCCTATTAAACTGTCCTTATCTCAACCCATGAGTTTTCTGGCTTTTACATTTCTGATTCTCTCCCCATCCCACTGGTGGGGAAGCGAGCGAGTGGCTGTGTGGGGCTTGGCTGCTCTCTGGGGTTAACCCATCACAGAAACATACATACGACCCATGGAAATTTTCTGACAGTAAAGCCCTGGATGAATGGCATTGCTGAGATCAGGGTAGTCATATATCCATGGCTTTTCTCAAATTACTTTCTCAAATTTAATGTCAATTATGAAAAGGAAACTTTTGTTGTCTTTTCTCTGTTTTCATCTTTGCTGATCAGACAGTAGGCCAAGAGGCTCTGAAGGTTGTTCCTTTCTTATGTTCCCCTCCAAAGGTGAGGGGACACTTGTCTGACACTGACAGCTGTTGACAGCAGCAGTAGAAATAGGATGTTAAGCCAACTGCAGACTGGAGATTAGAAGAAGAAATCAGGGAAATACAGGGAGTGAAAGACCAGGAGAAAACTGGTAGATGTACATCACATGCACTAATGCTCTGCAAATTTGGGGACATATTCTTTCCTGTCCCCTCTCCTCTTCCAAAACATAAATGTAATTTGCTCTGTAGGTGTTACTCGCATGGTAAGTTGTTTAAAAATGAACATCTACATTTTCAGAGGGAGGAGAATATACCAAGAGTTTACCACAGATTATTTTAAAATAAGAATTTGCTGCTGCTGTAGGAACATGAGTTCAGAATTTAAACCAGAACTCAAGGACAGAAAGAGTAATTTTTTTATGATTAATGTTTTAATAAACAAGTACTAGTTATAACTACAGCTCTCCCCTGCCACTTTGCTACAAAATAATCATAGTACTTAACAAGTATAATAATAAAAACCAGCCAGCTCCCTCTGCTTCTTTTTGCTTATATAAAAGCATTTTAAAATTGTCTTCATTAAAGCATACTGGTATTTTTTAGGCACTTAACTGCAAGGATATGCAGACATGCATCCACTTACAGATGAATCTTTGTTACAGCCCCTGCTACTCTATACCAGGTATCCTAAGTAAGAAACAAAGAGTACTCAAGCCAAGCAACCTTATTTTGCAATTTCCCACAATTTCTTTTCTTCCTCTCTCTAACCAGTTTTTGTAGCACATGTTTGTAGAAACATATATGTTCAGGTTAAGGAAAAAAATGATTAAATGATCTTACAATGTGGAAGAAAAAAAATCCTTTTTGATCCTGTGTTCATTCATAAGCCAAGTTAAAAAGAACATTGTCTGCCAGAAAAATCTGACTTACATTAATTTAGCTGCAGAGCATTTATAGAAACCAAGCAAAGTCACGTTGTTTCAACAGACATTATCCAGCTCTGCATACACTAGTTTCTGTGCTCTCAATTTTTCTCGGTCTTCATCTATTTCCTGTCTCTTTTGTTCACATCTGCTGTCAAGTTATGACAGAAATTACCATATTTAAATTACTGGCAGTTTGCTTTTTCTCTTCTATGATGAAGGAAATGGAATTTTTTAAGGATTTAAATTGTCACATTCTTCACATTTTCAAAGTCTCCTCCTTCCTTTACAAAAAATTGCTTCACAGCACAAAGCATAAACACAAATTAGCTCTAGGGAGAGTTATGGTATTCTAACATGTCTAGAATAATTTGGGAAATCTGAAATTTGAAATGAGATCAATATTCCTTATTCAAATAATTAAAAATTGGCAAGTATGATTTGGCGCTGAGGAGACTTTGCAATCTCCGTGTATTTAGGTTGTGGAGAAGGCACAATTATCAGTAAGGTCCCCTTCCTCTTTTGCTAGACTTGGGCATGCATGAGCCTTACAGCATGTTACAATACCAGCTTACCTGCCATCTCAGTAGCAACTCTTGGTAAATGCTGAAAAATTAATTAATTCAATTAAACAGGCAGCAAACAAAAGACAATGCAGAGAAGGGGTGTATGTGTGTACAAGAGCTATCATTAAACTAAAATAAACAAAAGGCAAAGCTCTCCCAACAAATCAGAGTTATCTGCTTTTCCTTCAGCTCACATTCACCCCTCCTATAGTTCTTCCTAAGCATCAGTTAATACAAATACTTTATCTTCTAATAAAACACTAACTTATTTGAGAAAGGTAGTTGGGCTTTAGTATTTATGTAAAAATACATTCCTACTTCAAAAAGTAATCAAATCCCAAACTCTGCCCAATCAGATCAGGATGAAAAAATGAGATTTCCAGCACTGTCACTGACGTATTTAAACAAACAAACAAACAAACAAACAAACTTTGTGACTGGTCAGTGTCTTTGAGAATCCTGGCACACAAACACATATGTTTGAACATCAGGTGTGACATAAATGAAATCGCTCTTAATAAAACAAAAGTGGAATTTTTTATCTCAGCTGTACACAAAATTCAGTGAAATAAAGTAATCCTTGAGAAAAACATTTTTTTTATTTCAAAGGCAACATCTCATGCAGAAACCCAACAAAGAAATACAAGGGCTTCTTCAAAACTCCTTTCAGAAGGTTGTATACAGATTTTTAACTCACATACCCAGTGCCTTATATGCAAAACCTATTCTTCACAGTAATGAATTTGCCTTTACTTTTCAATATTGATGTAGGCCCCACCTACCCCAGACAGAATCAGTCCTTTTTTTTTATTAATTTCTTAATCTACCTATATATAACAAAGGATAATGGTATCTCAAGGCATTTGTAATAAAAATGTGTATGATGAAAAACCAAACAAAAATGTGAGAAAAAAGAATGAAACATTATACCTGTCTTACAAAGAAGCACTGTGGCACAAGATCTAATAATTTGCTTTTAGTTGTACTGAAGTGTAGGAACAAAAAAAAGGTCTAACTAATACCTTTTCTACGAGACTATTTACGTTCCTAATTATTTTCTTTTTCCTTCCCTAGTGTCCAAAAGCCTTATGGAAAAAAACCCCAGGTCTTTTGAGTATTTAAATTGTTTTAAAAACAAATAAAATTTATTATAAGCAAGTTACTTTAAGCTTGTGGTCTATCTTTCTTAACCAGGATAAATTAAATTCAACAACTTGAATAATTCTTTTGTCATTTTGCAATTAAATGAATAATTTTGTATATATCGAATGAAGATTATTAGTTAGCAAGCAGAAAAGTGAGACCTTTATGCGACTCTCTTTTCTCATACTTATTATGAAACTCGTTATTTATTCCATTATCATGAAATATATCATAGTATAGCAGCCCATAACAATGCAAAGTTTTAAACAATGATCTAGATGACTGAACCCTCTGTCGATAACCTGGGGTGAAGTTTCTTTCTCCAGCTGACTGGTAAATGGAATTTCCAAGCGGGAAGAGTCTCAAACACAGTAAAGAAACCAAGGACATTTGCACTGATGCGAGTTTCTCCAAAAATACCAGTGATAAAACAGAACCCTGCTCTTCCAGGCTCCCAGAAATATACTCAGTACAAGCCCAGCACTTTACCTTGTGTCTTGAACCTCCACAAACTTTTTATCAATTGGGATCTAATAGCAATTGAGGTTCTTTTGCAATTCTATTTCGGACACTGGCAATTTTCAGGCTTTTACTGTGTCTTTGAGACTCAGGCCCAGCCTATCCACAACCTATATATAGTAACTACCCCTATCCCTGCATGCTAAATAAGGATGTTGGATGTCAGGCATTCTGTATGAAGAGCTTCTAACTCTTCCAACTCAGTCTGTTAATGGGCTGTCAGACGAATAACTTAGGAGGAATTATCCAGCCAAGGTGTTTATCTAATGTTACAACAGTTTAGATACAGCTGGGCAATTGATGGGAGAAAAGTAGATTGCTAACACAATACCAGATGTGTGAGAGATTTAAACCTATTACCCTCACTGCCCTAACTATTGACACAGCCCATTTCTATTTCTGTAGGCACTGGGCAGAATCAAAAATTTTCCTGGAGAAAAAAAAAGTGTTATGCTAATATTATGCCCATGGTATCTATATTAGAAAGACTGGATTTTTTTAAAGATGAGCAAAAAATAATTATTATGAAAA
Source organism: Corvus moneduloides (assembly GCF_009650955.1). NCBI lineage: Eukaryota > Metazoa > Chordata > Aves > Passeriformes > Corvidae > Corvus > Corvus moneduloides. The sequence goes on along the minus strand of NC_045476.1, from coordinate 31,994,449 downwards.
ATTGAAAAGAATGTGAGATCTCATGAATCTCTTGATCTTTTGCCCTTCTCTTGGATAAATCTCAAGAGAATCCAGAATAAGTGCCTACTTCAGTTCTTAAGAGTATGTCAACAGTCAAGTACCTAACCTTAAAGAACATATTGAATACATTATTAGTTCCATTAACATTGCTATAGATAAACACAGTGCCCTGAAATTTCCCATCTCATGACCTTGGAAATCTCCCAAGGCAGCTGTAAAAATCTAGTTGCGGGGGTCATTTAAAATGGAGACTAACAAAGCTCAGAAAAACACACTACAGGGAACAATGCTGCCATACATAGGGAATTCAGCTAACTGAAAATTAATAGACATTTTGTATCTCTAATTTGTGTAGGTTTATGAAAACATGTCATTTAATATCTTTGTAAGTCTGCTATCCTGTATATTGATGTATTTTTACATTACAATTCTCAGCCTTTCAAAAAAACCATTTAAAAAATCCATAAGCTTTTGTCCTGAAAAAACCCCAACGTTAAAATAATATTTTGCAATGACAGTTAAAATAATTTTAAAATGAGAAGCAATCATAGAATCTATTAACCTACTTTAACTTTACAGTAGCCACAAAATAGGCCAATACCAACTGGTCTTGTGAGTGATCAACCCTCTAAAACTACCCAACAAGGCTAGGAAAATCAGGAACAGATTGCTTTTTGGTGGGTAACGCTTGAGAAAAATCTCAATTTGTTTTATGTCACAAGATTTCAGCAAAAGGATCAGTTCTGCTGTCCTGTCATAACAGCTTTTCTTGCACCCATTTACAGGCTACCAGCATCTTAATAGCAGCCACCGTTGCTTAATTATTTTGTTTCAGGCATCTACCCACCAGTAACTACATCAGTGATTACAGACAGGCCATATTTGCATACAGACACATATTCTGAGAAGCCAAATTAGATCCTTAATTATTCCTTTTCATATTTTAGGACATATTTCTGGCAATTCTAATTCTTCATTTCATTTAGGTGCCTTAAATAATAGGTTAAATAATGAAATCTTGATTTGCAGGACTGAATTTCATATTGTCATGGGATTTTCTGAAAAGTACTCGATCAGAAATCCCGCTCTACTTGAGGACTAACTTCATATATGTATTCCTCTTTCACTGAGGATACTGTAAAGAAGACATAAATCAGAAGGAATTCTCAAGTGTGAGCACCTAGTGTTGCAATCAGAGAGATGACAGTTTTATTTTCCCAGATTTCTTAGGTATGCAATGGCTCTTCAAAATTTTTGGTATTTTCAATATTTTAAAAGGATAGCAGGACTGCATTTTGGGTTTATTCCGGTAGCAAAAAGTATTAATGACTTGTCCTGTGCACAATGACCTACAAATGCAACAATATCCATACAAGTCACTGATCTCTTAAGATTAATCCAATTAGTTCAATATTATGAAACAACAGACATGAATTAATAAAGTACCTTCTGTCTCTAAGCCTCACACAAAAATTATTTTATCGACACATATCTCAGTTATTCTCAAATACTGTAACGCTTCCTGACTTTTAGAGTCAGATTGCCTATTCCTTTTACCTAGCCCTTGTTCTTGTGGGAGACTTTAACCTGCTGTGTGTCTGCTGGAAACCCAACACAACAGAGAGGAGTCAGTCTAGGAGGTTCCTGGAGTGTGTGGAACTGGGAAGTGAGCCTAGCAAGGGCTTGTGCCCTGCTAAACCTGCTGCTTACAAAAAAGGGCTGGTGGGAGGAGGTGTGGTGGTCAGAGGCCATCTGGGGTACAGTGACCATGAAATGGTAGAGTTTGCAATTTTAATTGGTGAAATAAGGACGAGGTCAACCAAACCTCTACCTTGAACTTCTGTAGGGCGGGCTTTGGCCTGTTCAGGAAGCTGATTCAGAGAGTCAGATGGGAAACAGCCCTTAACAACAAAGGGGACCAGGAGAGCTGAACCCAATTTAAGAAGGATGCCTTTAAAGTGGAGGAACAGGCTGTCCCTATGTGCTGAAAGACACGGCGGCAGAGATGAAGACCAGCCTGGCTGAACACGGAGCTTTTGCAATAATTCAGGGAAAACAGTTTTTGACCTTTGGAACACGGGACAGGCAACTTTGGAAGAGTACAAGAATGTCCTTAGGTCATGTAGAGAGAAAATTAGAAAGGCAAAAGCTCAGCTAGAACTCAATCTGGCCACTGCTGTGAAAGATAATAAAAGGTATTTTTACAAATATTTTAACAACAAAAGGAGGGCCAAGGAAAAACTCCATTTTTACTAGACGCAGAGGGGAACATCCTCACCAAGGATGAGGAAAAGGCTGAGGTATTTAAGTGTTAAACTTGGTAAATAAGAGAACTTCAAGCTTCTAATTTTCATATACTGCAAGAAAAAAAAAGAAAATCCCATCATTTCTTACAATTATTCTAGAGAATATTATTAAGTTGGAAATGTTAGTCCACAAGTACCTACTCCTTGGGCATGAGTCCTGATTTTAACTATGGATGTATTTGCCTTACCCTACCCTATATATTCCATGACATGGGAAATCTTCCATGCATTGAATTATCTTAATTCAGAGTTCTTTGTAAGCATCTATTAAGTTGAAGCCAAAATAGTACATCACCCATGAGGTTCTATATGGCTTCAGCAACTATTATCTTAGAAATAGCTTATTTCTTTGTGTTATACCCTAGCATTATAAATCTAGTTATTAAAGTATGAGGGCATATTCACAATTACAAGGGAACAAAAGAGAGATTGATTTTCCAACATGCTTTCTACCCCAATTCAGCACAACTTGTATATGCTGACCTCACAGACAGACTGCAGAAGACTGCACAGAAGTATGTCAGGTTTTCCCAGACAACTCCTGTTTTTCCAAAAGAAATATTGACTAAGCAGTGCTTGAGGATTCTCTGTGTTTACCAAAGATTTATAGTTGCCTGGTAGCCCAGCTGAAGTGTGAGTTCTCAGGCTACAGGAATATTTGCAAGTATTTTTGTATCACTTGAAGAATGATATGAGAACCAAGAGATTTTGCAGCAGGTGAAATTAGTCACCTAACATGTTAAACACCAGAGAAAGAATTTATACTCTTTCAAAAAATCCTTCATTTTTTCTTTTTTTAAATTAAATGGGCCATTAAAGGACTGGGCAGTAAAACATAAGTTTGACATTGATGTACTTTTCCTAGAATCATTTTCTATTTCTTGACTGCTATTTGCTCCATATTGCTGTAAATAAATTTCCTTTCAAAACATTAACTGGAATCTTGAAAATAAATAAAAATACCATTTAATATGATCAATAAATGCAGAATTGTGCTCTTAAATAATAGATGTCTATGAAAAAGTTTATGAAAGACAGCAGATTCTTGCTGATATTGACTACATTTATCTATTAAATTAAATACAGGGAGATAAATATCCACGTTGTTCAAAGGCCATTTTAATCATTTGCTACATGAACAAGTAAATCAATGAAATAATTTAATTTGAAGCTCACCAATGTGTAAAAATTCCTTTCTCCTCCTGTTCAAACCCTTTACAGGAATCATGCATAAACATGAATGCTTTGTAAATGTGTTGTGAAAGACAGAGTTTTGGATTGCCTTGATCATTTGTGCAAAAATTATGTTTAGTATTCAGAAAAATGCTTTTGAACTACAAGATGAAACAAATTTTAAAAAAACTAACCTTGAGTCCAATATTAGAATGTGCATGAACCCACCTTTTATCTTTAATAGCATTTATCTTAATCTCTTTTTCAAATCACATTTTCACATGCAGCTAGGTGGTAGATCACCTTTAGAACAGCCTATGTCTTCATAAGGACTTGCTAGGGACTACAGACCTATGAAAAGAGTGCAGAAACCGTACATTTTAAAAATTCAATCACTAACCTTGAAGTAAAGGGTAGGTACTGTTTCCTAAGGACGCTATAACCTTACTTTGGATTTATTACAAAAACTAAGAGATAACTTACTACAATTAGTCTAATATTAGTCTTAGTCAATGACCTGTCCATATACATCATCTTTAAATATTTTAAAGCCCTCCTATGGACAGGTTTATCCTTTCAGTGAAAGGTTCTCCTCATTTTAAAAGGTAATTGCACTGGAAAGATAAGACATCATCTATTATTTGGCTTCACTGAGTTGAGCGTCTGTGTCCCAGGCTAAGACATGCATTAATCAGAGGCACATATAACATATTCACTTCAAATGAGGTAGCCACTGAAGTGTGTTTTAAGACACCGGGCACGTAACTTCATAAACATCTCCGGTTTAGGACCTCTTTTTGATAATTCTCTATTAGTCCCCACTAAAGCTGGCATTTTAATACATTGTGTAGGAACTACCCTGTCTTCCACTACTGACACGGACACACAGCAAGGCTCATACTGAATCCTTTGAACTAAAGGTGTATATTACTTATTCATGACTATTTTTTTTTTTAATCCAGTACACTAGGGTACAGGTTCAGGTCAGCTGAGAGCACACTGCCTGTTTCAATATTGAACACCAAGGCTTTGGTTATCACCAGGTGATGTCTCTTTCTCCCTTAAGCAACTTGGGCTCTGCTGTGATATTGAAAAAAATCCGTATCTTGTAGATAGGCACTGCAAATACACCAGGTGATAATGAAGACCAAACCATCTAAATAGACCAGACACTACATTTTTAAACATTAGTAGCCAGCTTCTAAAAGAGTAATGATTTTTTTGATTGAGTTAATTGTGAAGAAACAAAGCCAAAAGCCAATGAAAAATAAACATTGTGGCAACAATTCACAAGGATTTTTTATTAATATATGATCAAATTACTAATGTGACCTTAGAAAAATGAACTTTAAGAAAATACTAGATGCATGAATGGAGGGCAACACTTTACCGACATGTCAAACTTCTTGCTATACAGATCTTACTAGCTTTACAATTTATTGAACCTCTTCACTGCAGCTTTATCTTCTGAAGTTTTTGCTACCTCTCAAAGTTTAAAACTGCAGAGCCTGGAACTGTGATGAGCCCTCAATCAGCTCCCAGAGGCAGCTAAGCAAGTTCTGAGTCCTCATATTTCATGAGATCTTACTTCAGAAAGACCACATTCATCCATAGGACTGATAAGGCATAATAGCAAAGGAAAAGCAAGTGGCAGTAGATCCATCTGGACTAAAGGAAGCACAGAAGTCCTCATCAGAACAGGTATCAGACTATATGTAGGCAATGTTATATGGGGAAAAACTTGCATACACACAGGAATATGTTAAATATCTAAATTTTCATCACCATATATTGGTAAATAAGATGTAAATTAATCTAGATTAAATAAATTGGGCTAGCAGAGAGCTAAACTGTGAAGGTTAATATATCTATTGAGGATTTCCCATCATTCTTCCTAATTAGTTTTCTCTTTTAATATTGAGGTGCTCAGTTGCTGTCCTGAACTAAAAGGAGGTATATAAGGCATGGCTGGAGAGACCATGAGCTCTTCCCTGACAAATAGGCTGCATGCATGCTAATGCTCATCCACACAAATTTGATATTATGAGATAATGCATCCTGTTAAAACATAAGATTTCATTTAAAAATTAAGTTTTACCTGTTAAAAGAAAAATGAAAGACAAAAATGCTAGAATTCAAAAATCCACACTTCCTATACCAGAGCATTATCTATGGATCAAAACAAATTCTCTTCGTGATATATATCATTAAAAAGTGCTGAATTTGCCCAGGGAGCTTTATTCTCTAATACTACCTCAAGCTTCTTTTCTGCATTTGAATTTAGTCTTTTAGGTACTGTAATATATTTAGATAGCTAAGTAGAAATAGCCATCACAGACACACCATCATCTTCATTGCGCTGATCCTTTGGGATTGGCGCAGTTAACATTTTTCAAATCTCATTCATGAAGAGCTTTATGTGATCATAATGTTACTGTATGTTAAATCCAGCTAAGACTGACATAGTTTAATGCTTCATAAGTTCTCCAATTTGCCAGACAACCACACGTAGGAAGCATATCTGACAAGGTGATCTGTACATCATTGCTCAGGGTGATTTATGTTGAAGGTTTGTAATTAAATTCCTTTCTTTTAGTGTGCTCCATGACCATCATGCATAGCAACATGCCATGGGCCCTCAAGCTTCAGAGCAATACTAATTTTGTTTTATCTTTCTACTGACATAGTAACAGGCAACACACAGTAGGTGCTGATACTCCAAAGAAGAAAAGTAAATACTGAAGTCTGCTTTACACTGTGGCTCAGAACTCATACATCCAATCTTGTTATGTTAACTTTTGGGGAACTGGAACTCTCAGGAAGGCATCAAAAGAATAGAAAAGTAAAAAGGGGATGTTCCGCGAACAAAAACTTTATATTCAAAGTACATATCATCTGCTCGTTGCCACCAGTGATTAAGGATTCATTGCCCCAGGATGCCTGTCTCTGACCTGGTGCATGGTGCTGTCCTGATTTTCTGTCTCTGTGAGCAGGCTCAGCTCACATGTTTCCTGTTCTTAACAATAATAGGAGTTTCACTTCACTGAAAAAATGAAACATGTGGCAAACAAAGGAAGATTCATATCTAAAGGAGAGAGGTGTAGATGCTGGAATAATAAAATCAAAAATTCCACTGCCAAAAGCAAAAAGAGAATTTAGTTTAAGATAAAGACCATTTATTTAACATAAATTTTTTAAGATTAAAATATAATTCAGCAGACTGCTTTATAAGTCAACAAGAATTGTATTTGTTCGTATATGAAAACAATTGTAATTATACTGATACCAATTTATTAATATTTTGGAAGAAAATGTAAGAATTTATGTAGAATTTATAAAGGTTTGACAGAGGCGTTAAGAAATGCTCATTAAGTGTCATAGGTAATTACAGGTTTAAGTAAGTTTAGAGATGCTTATTACAATCATAGACCTCCTAATGTCTGATATTTTCATATCAGACATGCAATATCTTTTATAACACCTCTTCAAGCTGCAATTTAAATATGAAGCATATCCACTATATCTTGTCTGCTCTTTAAACCCAAGGAAACAGACAGAAAATTTATAGAAATTAAATTTGGTGTTTAGGCCTGTTTCCTTGATGTTTTATACCAATACATTTCATTTCAAAACATTTATTTTAGCAGTGGTGAGTTTGGGACTAAAGGCTTCTCGTCTAAAAACATGATCTTTCAGCAGTAAAATGGCACACAGTCTTTGTTATAACTGCTAGCTGAGGCACTTGTAAGAAACTCATACAAAGGGCTATTTTAAAATCATAGTTTGCATTTTTTTTTGCTAAAACAGACCTTTGGTGACAGCAGTTCTCCATCTTGTTGACAAACTTTGTTTACTTTGATAGAAATTTGCTTCTTGATGTAACTCAGCTGAAATTTGAAGTACTGTATAAAGACACTATGCTGTACTCAACAATCTCTACCAACATTTTTCTGTTGATACAGTGGGGCTTGGAAAAAAAAGAAAAGTTCCTGTTGTTAGACTTTAAAACAAATGCTAAATGTGGAGATTCCAGAAAGAAAACTCCCAGGAATATTAGAAATAAGATTTAATCAGATTTCTTCACCTTGCCCAATCCCCAAAACAGTGAAGCTGTGCAATCCACCTATATAATATCAACATTTGATATGAGTTAGAAACTTCATGTTGTTAAGTGATAGCTTCATAAAGACATGAACAGTTTATTAATATGAGAGCCTTTGTGTGACAGAACACTAAGTCCCTGATTAGGCTTCTTTTTTCTACCCTAATACAGTGTTGAGAATGAAATATGAGCGGTTCACAAGGTCAAACCATGATTAAAAAGACAGTAAGAGAAACCAAGGGTCATAATGCACAATTCCAGTGGTTACAGAAGATAAAAGTAAATATTAAAGTGGTGGATTTTCAAAAACTCCTCACATGTCCAGAGCTTAAGTTTTTTTTGAAACTTCTCTGATCTGCATGAATAAAAATCCCCACTGTATTTTTATTAAATTAGATTAAATAGGTGAGCAAATAAACCCAGTATCATTTTATGTGATCTTGCTTGTCCCTAGGATTATTTTATTTTTCCTGGCAAGTTTCTAAGATTTTCTTAGCAGTTGACAGTCTTTAGCATAAGAAATGAAACAAGATGCTATATAAAATACATTGAAAAAAGATAAATACATTGGTGGAATGAACAGCTGTGACCTGAGAAACACTGAAAATGGAACCACTTTTAGCAAACTTCAACACGAGCTGTATTTTAGAGATGACAGAAGCATTAGGGTATCGCACTTATATGCGACGTAGGAATTGAATTGCTCAGAAGCGTCAGTTCATATTTGTACCTGTATCTATTTTTGCATATGTTGGTACAACTGCAGGTACAGCTAATAACAAACCTGAAAAACCTAGAAGTTTGGGTTTTTTTCTCTTTCCCTTAGAACAAGATATGAAAAATTCATGCTCTTGTCAAAACTCTGCCCCACTGTGGACCAAACAACATTTGTTGGGAAGCATATACCACTCACAAATGCTACAAAAAGCATGGCAAAATATTCCCAGCCATGAGTATATCACTTTCAGGATGTAATTCGGTAGGGGTTTTAAGAATGGCAGAAGCAAAGTTCTATCTCTTTTGTTTTTTTTTTAGCTCAGAACGCGGAAAACCAATGCAATCCACACCCCTTAACCCACCATACACAGAACCCAAGGGCCTATTTTTCCAAAACAAAACCAGATAGTTACTATTGTATTTTTAAAATTAGAATTCTGTTATGGAAATAAAACAAATAAACACCAAAACTCTCACAGAGCATCATGGCCAGATAAATTTAGTCCTCATTTAGGCGAAAGGGGAATTACAAAATGAGTTCTCCTCTTTACCTCCCTCGCATTCAGATTCCTTCATCTCTGCTTGAAAGTGGTTGTTATTCCACCTTCTGATTGATATTGGCATATTTCAATAGAAGCTTTTGCTTTTTGTTCCTTGTTTATGTCTGAGACCCCATTTCTGTCTATCAGACACTTTGCAGGCCTAACATAATTCACATTCGAGGGTTAAAAGAAAGAAGAAAGAAAGATGATTCCTCTTCCCTTCAAAAAGTATTAGCTCAGCTGAATCTTCTAAGTATTAATAAAAGCATAGCAACAGCAAAACCTGAATTATGAGCAAGGTTGCTGGATACCCCAAGTATCTCTAATGTCTTGCAGCCTGGTTATACTCTGTCCCCAAATCCTCTTTATTCTGCAAGCCAAGGAGTTAGTATGACTGAAAATATATCTCTATAAATACTAAGAAAGTCTCCCTTCTTCCATAGAGTTTGATGGGATACCAATCCAAAGATCTGACTGCTATCATTTAGTTCCCTAGATGAAGCACAGTTCAATCAATGTAATCCAATTCTATAACTGTACTCTGATGCTGAGGTTTGTAAATTACATTTCAGAGGATTTTTCGACAAGCATAAAGCATTAACAGTTAAAAAGTCAAAGCTTAGTAAACACATATATACCATATGTCACAGATTCATACAGATTCATTTTTAGGGAACTTTGGAAACAGTTTTCTGTATTCCGTTCTGATCTTCAAAAGCAGAAGATTAAACATCAGTAATTCTTGCCAAGTTAGAACTCCTCATGGAAAGCATGAGTGTGAATGATTTTTATAAGTACTAGCCTGAGATTAAAAATCTGGCATGAAATCTGATACACCCGTGGGACATGGCTGAACTCCAAAATGACTTTTTAGTCAGAGGAAGAGTGAACTGAAGGATTGCAACAATTGTGTGGCCCATGTTTATTGGTGATGCACTCTGGTGCACATCACCATGCATAGCAGTGAGCCTGGTATTTATAAAAACATTGCTTGTAAAATGAAAGACCAATCTTTCCAGTCGTGGCTCTGAAACACAATCTTTGACAAAACAAAGAAATAAAGAAACCCAGTCTCTATTCCTTTACTGAACTAAAGCAAAAATCCTTCTTAAGTCTGACTGTGTTGATAGGACTTAACAGTAAGCTCTGGTGTTACCTGCACACACACAAAATCAGGCACCACCAGTCACACTGTCCCACAGAAATCTGCTTTATTATGGAAGAATCTGTGCTTTCAGACATCTTTGTTTGTAATCCCTGCTGCTGACAACATAATTTATGGGCTCACATAGAGAAAAGAACCACCATTCTCCTTGATTGTGCCTTGCAAATGTATACTGGATGCATGTACAACAAAATATTAATTCTGCTTTCTTAAGGGCTGATTAAACTTTTAAGTATTTCATGAACACTGAAAACAGAAGAAAAACAGTATTTGCAAGGAAGGGAATTAAAACAGTCAACAAGCACCGAATTAATTCTTTACTTGGAGACTTTAATTTAATCCTGACTACATTTACGTGTAAATTCACGATGATATAAGAACACAGCTTCTTGGCCTCAGGGTTGAAAGTACCCTCCAGAAAATTAATCTTTATTATATGTAAGGGGAAAAAAAGAATACAAAGTGACAGAAATGCTATAGAGCATGCTTCTCCAGCCAAAAGCTGGTAAAAGGATCAAAAGCGTGCACTAATTCTGCATTACCAGGAGAAAAAACCTTTCCCTCTGTGTCTATACTTCTACTGAGGATATATACATCAGGGATGCAAGAAAGTTCTGCTCTGCAGAAATAATCCAAAGAGCTGGGAATCTGCAGAGACATTGCCTTTCTCTAGCTCACCTCATCACTCTGTTTCTTGGAGAATCCTGTTCCCAGGAACTACATGACATCTTGAGGAAGCATGTAGAACTCATCCCCCTCTTAAGTGCTGTAATCTGCATTATAATCAGTTGCATACACTAAGCACTTCTGCAGTGCCGGAGGAGGATTTCTCTAGCCTTCCATTACTGCTATCAACAGCAGAGATCTCAAGAGGTCTGTGGCTCACTCATCTTCGGGATCTCTCAGGTATATGACTCACTGTTATGATCACCTCAGAATGGTACAAAATAAATCCCCTTCCAATGGATCGGAAAACAAATTTTAGCTTCAGAAATTGGAACTTGTGAATGGAATTAACTGAAAAACACATAGAAATGTCTTCCGTGACCTCCACAGGCTTTAGTTTCCCTCTGAGTTCAAAGTTCTACTCTTAACTAATAAAAGGTTAATAGGTGATTATAGCAAGCTTCCAATTTGCAGTTATTCCAGATGACTTGAAATCAATGAAGGAATGTAATTTAAGTATATGTAAAAAGCAAATCTTTCAAAAACAGATTATAAATCCTCATTTGCATGACACAACCTTAAGGGAGATCACATCCCACAGGAAAAAGCAATTTTAAAAATACACCTGGTTACAAGTTATTAAAAAGCTAGAAGAAACCACTAGAAGTTTTGAGTCTTACAACATGAAGAAAAGGGGGTTTGTTTTCCTTATACTTTTCTGCTACATTGCACTTGCACAATTCTTATTTACAGCCTTCAGGTTTCTGAACTTTAGAAGACTGAAGGAAGCCCTGATTGAAACATACAGCCTCAAAAACTGTATTTTTTTTTTTATTTGGGCTTGTATCATTCAGCTCTGGGTTTGCCAGTATAAGAAAGATAATGGACTTGCTTGAGTGGGTCCAGAGCAGGGCCATGAGGATGACTGGGGGCTAGAGAACCTCTGCTCTGAAAACAGGCTGGGAAAATATACTCTACCTCACAATGAGACTTAAAAACAACTGTATACTGATAGTTTAATTTAAGAGGTATAAGACAGAATTGCATGCTAACTTTCCATGTGGGCAGCCTGCCAAACATTGGCAGATACAACTGAAATGTCAATCCTATCAACAGAGCAAATTACAGGAGTTTTAAGATCACAATCTGTATTTGCCTAAGTTCCTTAAAACCCTATTTCTTATGCCATAGTAAGGTAGAGGGGCAGAGCGATAGCGGCATGAGCAATCTGGTCATCTGTGCAAATTTTCAAATGTGTCTTTGGAGCAGTAATATGACATACCAAGTAACACAAAAAGCCTCGTTTATTTTTTCCCAGTGCACCTTCATTTGGGTGTTTTTCTAGTCTCTTTTACCAAAGGTATTTAAAATTCCTAGATTTTGTTGTCTCCTCATGATGCTTGACAATCTCAGATAAACGTAGCAAAGACATGCAAACAAATAAAAGTTGGCTAGATAACCAAAAAAAGCAAAACACCACATTTCTAAAAAAAAAATCTGTTGCAGTGAAATTTTTTTAAAGATTTTATATTCTGTTAAAAAAATAAGTTGATAATAAGAGTATACAGTGTACCTTGCATACTACCCATACATTTACATATTATTTAAAAAGCCTTTCTTGAAGTATACTGAAGCATTTGAAGATTCATAGAAAGACTTAATCTGAGACAGACATTTTTCAGTAGATAATCAATCAGTTAGAAGAATCAAATATTCCAAAATTTTCAAAGCACAGTAAAAATATGCCAAATTTCTTCATGCTAAAATTTCCATTCCTGTTCTCTTGGATGTTATAGCTACACTTCTGCTGTTTCACAAACAGATAACATAATTTTGATCTGCACATGCAGCAGTAAAGGTTTTTTCAAATATGACTGCATCTGTATAACACAGAAATCTCCCTTTTTGGAACAGGTCCTTTCAAGATTTTTAAGACTTCAGTGGAAAATGAAATGAGAATTATTTTTATGTCTCTGTGGCCTAGATTGTAATGCTTGAGTGTTTTTGAGTTTCTTTCACGAAGGAAAAATATTCTGTGATAAGAAGGAAATTACAGAACAGGAAATTGCTAGCAAGGTTTTGGTATTTTTTTCTCTCTTTTGATAACAGTAATCTTCAGTTATCTTTTCAGTAATATGCTTAGTGAAAACAGTTGGCAATTAATATACAGATGTAGTGAGGATTAATATTCAGCCTACTGTATACTTTATACACAGGCACAGGGAAGGAATGAAAATGATTTTTCAAAGCAAAACTGCATGTTTGTGGCTCAACACGCATTGATTTTTTATATGAATTGCTAATGACACACTCAAGAGTATAAAATTCATTGTATGAATTCAGAATAAAAGAAGTCTATTTTTTATCTTTGAAAAATGTAAACTTGTATTTACTTTCCCCGTGTTATGAATGAAAAAATATATGTGAGTAATCATTATTTCTACATGAGTCATTACATAAGTTCCAGACTGAGATTATGAACCTACCAAACCACATGTGGTTAAATGTCATGTACCTGTATTCTTGCTTCCACAAACCCATATGTCGATGGCAAATTTTTTTTTTTTTTGTAAATGTCAAAGAGAGTTCTAGATTAACATGCAAAAGCAGAAGGAATTAAAGCAAAACAGAATTGTAGATATTTCTCTTTATTGAAAATATTCTACTAAATAAACTTTTATTTATAAATGTGGACTATGTGTTTTATTTTGGGGTCTGTCTTCTGCTTCAGTATGGATTACAGCATTGTAACCTTTAGTACAGGAGCAACTGAAATAGTCTACACTGGAGTAAAAGGAATCTCCCACAGTATTAAGTCCAGGTCCCCACTGTAACAGACAACTATTTCATGCATTATAATCTCTGGCTACTTCAGATCATATGATTATAAATTTGAAATCAACATATATACATCCATCCATCTTAGTTAACTTCCAGCATTCAATCCATTTCCTAAGCATTCTCCTCCTATGCCCTCCTTTCCATTACAGCTTGTCCTGTGTTAGAAAGATCCTAGGATCTCTCTGTTTTTTCTCTAAGTCAAGACAAATACACTTGGATTCTCTAAATAGTCTCCCTTTATTGCTTTTTTTTCTTCTACAGACTCTCTTATCTCCAGTTCCTGCTAAAATAGGCTGACACCAAGCAAAGAAATAGAATGTTTTAGTTTGATGTCACCAGCAGACAAATGGGTTTTAACTATCCCTGAAATACCAAAGATTCCACTTCAGCCTTAGAATGCAGCTTTCTTTCAAGTTTTTAATTTGTATAAAGCTGGTGGGCTCTATTTCCAATACTAAAAAGATAAATTTAAATTTACATTACCTACCTCTACATGTATAAATTTTCAACTCACGGCTGGCTTGTTAGGTGTATTACATTTCTTTTCATATGCTTTTTCACATAAAAACATCACTATGAAACCTGAGGAACTAGAAGGATCCACAACCCACTGCCACCTAGGTATACAACAGAAGTACAGTGGGAGAGTAATTTGAGAAAGTGTTCTGAATTGAGCTACTGCTTTTATGCAGGTAATATCTGATCACTGATCACACCCACATACCTCAACCAAAATAATTCATCATGATTCTGTTGCAATTTCAAATGAACGACAAAATTTCTACGGTATGAGCCACAGAGCACTAACAATGACATTGACTCATTCTTGTGCATTAAGCACTATGCTTAACACAGATTTGCAGAAACAAAAGAAAGATTATCTGAGAACACAATCAAAAAAAGCCCCAATTCTGGTTACCTTTTTAGGGAAAATATAGCATACCAAAGTAGTCTATCAGTTAAAATGACACAAAGAAAATGATGAGAGAAAGGACATTTTAAGCTAAACTTTCCTAGGCAACAAAAGACATATACAAATATTTTATATTCTTAGGTTTCTGAGACATTCTTATAGTTACTACTATATGCACAATATTAACCCAAGAAACTGAAGCTCAAACAAAAGAACACGTTGAAATTATTATTCTTATATAATTGCAAAATGTTTCATCTTTCAGACCACCATGACCTATATGTCCCTTTCTTTTAGTTTTTTTTCTCTGTGCTAGGATTACATTTCCTTGGCTTTCAGAAGAGTGTGGGGAGGGACTTTGTCTCTTGAGTGCTCTAGTGTTTGTTTACTTCTGTTTGACCTTTTACATTCATTACTGAAAAGGTATGATTCAGGAGATGCCATTCTCCCCCCAGAGCAACTAGTAAAACTGTACTTCAGGAAAATATAAAGGAATGGTTTTAAGAAATAGAGAACAGGTTTAAATCCCTCACCATCATTACAAAATCCTACTACAATTCTCACAAGACTATAGGCCTGTATAAATTCTCTTTGAGCTCTTGAAAGTTCTCTTGCAGCCTCTGAATGCAATGCATTCTGCATTGCTATATAAAAACTTACTGTATTGGACTTCATCTTTTGCATCTATTCAGTTTCAACTGAAATAAGTGTTCAATATGCTGAATCAAGGATAAACACAATGATCAAGGTATTTTACCATTGTTTGCAACTTCCTGTTCAATATAGACAGATGCTAAATAATTTTAAATTCAGTCTCTGCCAGGAACAATTCTTGTGTTAAATTTTAAATGAACAATATAAAACACACTGAGCTGACTAGCAGTGTCAAAGAGAAGTTTTAGATTTATTGGTATGTCTCCTTTTGCAGTTCATATTATAGTGGCTATTCAGGGAAGTTAGAACACCTTTTAGCTTTCAAAACATCCCTCAGACTTTATTGCACCTCTGTGCTGTTAGGGGTGTAAGAAAATGAAAAGACCAATTTGGCACCTGCTGAGGTTAGGCTAACTGCATAGGACATAGAAAAGTGCTGGACATGACACAAGAAATTGTCAGGCATGTTACGTAATTAAATGAGAAGCTGACAAAAGCTACAGATAGTGCCATGAGGCATGGCAGAATTTCATCAGCACTTAGGCAGAGTAAAGAGAGAAATGGTCAGGAAGCACTGGGTGCCTTTGGGCAGTGAACTCTTGCAAGGCCAGCAGAATCTTGGTAACTCTTTCAGTAATACTAGATAAGCAAAAATCATCTAGGTAACAATATCAGAAATACCAAATATGGGTGTAGATGTAGCAAAATGGGGAAAAATGGGGAAACAGTAGTTACTAAAACATTGTTTGCCTAACAGAAAAGCAGAGCAGACAATGGTAGGTACAAAGGTGGCAAAAAGAGAAAATCAGTAAAAGGAGTAATTGGAAATGCAAACCATGTGATCAGTAGTGTTTAGGGGTACTTTCTGGAGAGCTCTGTGCAGTCTCAATTAGGACGATAAAGCTAAACATATCCCAACCATATTGCACAAGTCAAACCTGCTTCCCTGTCCAGCCGGGGAAGCAAGAAGTTGCCAAGAAAGGTCCATCAGGAAGGGACACAGACAAACAGATTGAACATACTGGTATTGCTGATGGCACCTGGGGCAGGCTTGATAGCATCAGCATCTCAGCCACCACATCCTGAAAGCTATGGATTCACAAGAAAATTTCAGGCATCAGAGTAGTTCTGAGGCTTTCAAGGACTGCATTATGAGGTTTGGTTATCAACAGGATCCCTGCACAGCATACTTACATATAATGCCGCAGAGCAGCATTCTTAGGGCATGATGTTTCATGAGACTTATTGAAGTATTTCCTCATTTGAATCTGTTGTACCTTTCCCAGCTCCAGGAAGTATAAGCATTAGAAACTTGTCTTTTAAGGATATCCTTAATGAGCCCAACTATTTGCCAGGAAATGGAAATACAGAAAGCTTTTGAAGTACAGGGAAATCTTTGTCCATACGAAAAAAATCCAGACCACCGCTCTTATAGTATTTTTCAGTAAGACAAAGGCAGAACTGACCATTCCTTTCTGAGTTAGTAGGAAGTCAAATGTAACAGCTTTAACCAGTCCAGACACATACAGTGGACTGACATTTTTTTCTTCTTTACTATCTGTTCCTTAATGTGCATTAAAAGTGCAGACTGTCTCCAAAATCTGCAAAAGTCACTGAGAGAAAAAGATTCATCACCACCTATGTCTAGGTGCCATTCCTAACAGCCATCCTTACATGTGACCTTTAATATCTGTGATGAGAGAGTGCAGGTGGTCTCCTCAGGATAGTTTTTGTCCCTGGACTGTAACAAATTCTCTGTGTTTTGTAACACCACTGAAGAAACAGAGAAAGTATGTAGCAGAGGAGGAAAATACAGAGTTTAGGAGACAGAAGTAAAGAGAGATTGAACATCTACCCATGAACACAAGTGGACAGCTATTTTAACTACATTTCATTTATGTTCAGCTTCCAACTGAATTGCACTGACTAGTGCCTTATAATGAGACACAGTGCGTTTCAAAATACAGTTTCTGTATTTTGAGGGCAAGACAAATGTCAACAACGGAAGTCAAATACATACATCCCCATAGTGCAGCAGAAGAAAACTCCAAACCCACCCTCAAACCTCCCCCCCCAGTAAAATAAATAAATAAGGATTTTTTTAAAGTGGTATAAAACCAGGCTAATTTCAAATCAAAGAACAGGCAACAGCCTGTTAAATGGAACTATAATGGCCTTCTTCAGTCTTCAGCTAGGATATTAATTGCCTGTGAGACCATAATGGGATAAAAAACAATAGTAGAAGCAGGCAGTGTGATGTTAATATTACTTATCACATAGATAAATTTCTAGTAAAAGAGAGAGGAGCAAATGGAATTAATTGCTAATTTTTAAAATTAATTTATGCCCTTATGAAACATAAACACATTATGGACAAAACTGAGACCATGTAAATGAAAATCAGTTTTGGCATGGAGTACTATAAAGGCAGGTTTAAGACTTGGGGATGACTCTTAATGAAACCATAATGCAAATCAGCATATGAATATATAAATATGTGACCTAACTAGACACACATTTAATTTACACAAATAATTCTAAAATTAGTGTATAACTAATGTTATTCCAGAGGTCATTCATGCAAAATCTGTTATTCCTTCTTTGTCAACAGCTCAATAATGTCATTATTTAGAAGACTGATACTGTTTTAAATAGTGTTTTTTCCTGAAAACAGATTCTACTTTAACAAAGGTATCACATTAGTTTAAGAAAAAGACAACTTCTCTTTCACTATCTGCATGTACAATGTGCATAAAATCACATTAGCAACCAGATCATAGAAACAACATTAGAAGAGTATGTATATATCTTTGTTTTCTTTTCTTTACAGCTAGCAAGGAGAGCTTGTGTCACATAAACACCTAGATTTCCACAGAATTAATGAATAGCAATTTGGAAAGCATCAGAATAAATACATTTAAAATCCATTTACTGCACATCTTGCATCTTTTTATAGTCCTACACTCTTTCACCATTTGGCAAAAAAATATATAATGAAGAATTAAATATGTAATTGATGATCATATAATTCCTTAAAGCTGTACCCTACAACCAGAGCATTCATTACTGTAATTAGGATATGTAGAAAAGCTTAGACAACTTAAATGTTGAACTGCTCTAAGCCAAGGTAGGGAATAAGAGAGCTAAGGGGGTCAGAAGCTGGTTAGTGAAACAATTGTAACTACAGTTGACACTGTTTCCTCCTTTCCTCGGAATATTAAAAGTGAGAATTGCTATTTATCAGTACAGTGATAGCTGGGGATACACTGGGATACTGAAACATGTCTCTTGCCATTCACTAATCATGTGTCTGGGGAAAGGCAAAAACTGGTTGAAGTGAGACTGAGGGGAGTAACTTTACTTTTTATGCATATCCATATGCTGTATCTGAGGCTTCTCCTGGCATCTCCTTTGTGCAGATATGCAAGTCCAACATCAATTTTTTTTTTCTCAGGAAAGCTTAACCCACGTTATTCAGGATCTTATACACTAGCATACTACCTGTGGAAGAAGAACAATTCTGAACAGCTTGTGTTTAAAGAGGTCAAATATTTATGGAGAGTATTTTCACTATAGTCTTTCTGCAGGAAGAGAGACTGCCCTTTCCCTTAAGATTGCCTGTTAAAATGTTGCCCGTTCTCATTTTGAAAGCTAGCATGCCCTAAAGACTACAGCTGTTTGGTAGTCTGCAGAAGGGCTACACCAGCACATTTGGAATGCTCATTGAGTATTTCATTGAAAATACTATTTACTTTCATTTTTAGGCATATGATAAGGACACAAGTACATTATCAACTATTCCTTCAGTAAGATCCAAATATAAGGAACACTTATGAGGATGTCAAATAGAAGATCAATTAAGTTTTTTTATTATAAAATCCTTGATATAATAAAAATCTATTTTCAACTGCTTAGACCATTAATCAATTTATAATTATTTTCTAAAAAATGTTATGTGATAATTGTTTACTTCAATTTAGTATTTTTCTCTTAAAAAGGTTTAAAGGCAAACAATGAAGAAAGATTCTTAGAAGAAAGGACAAACATAAATACAAAACTTGTCTGGTACAATAGGGGAGAGAGGGACTGTAGTAATTCAGAAACTTCAGAATAAAATTCAAATTAGGTAGGAAATTAATAATACCTATATACATTTTTTCCTTAAGTTTTAACATTTTTCCTACTTTTACCTGTAAACTATTCAGAAAAAACCCAGAATTTGTGCATGACTGACAATACCTGATCAATATTAATGCTAAGATTTCAGAAAAATTTGTGCTAGTATACCTGCTAAACCCAGAACCCACTACACACTATAATTAGAAAGAATGAAGCCATCCCCAGAAGGCAAATTGATGATCACATCAATTTATAAGAATGAAGACTTTTTTTCTTCATTTTGGCTGCTGCAAGACAAGGAGTCCATCTCTCCTCTGTTGCCTACTTCCAGAAAAGCATATTCATGAAAAGAAGAAATTGGATAAACACTTTGGAAGGGGAATGAAAAAAGTAGCATGAGATTAAACCATTACTAAATGGAACTTTTTGATGGTAAGAGCAAAAGTGAGTGTGGAAGGAGAAAAATAACTCACTAAAAAGGACTAAAAGTGAGAGTTAAGTACATCACGGGAGGCCAAGAAGCAATGGGTGTTGGACAAGAGAAAAGTCTCTCACCACCTGGCCAAGGGAAGGCTGAAATTTTGGAAGGATTATCTTGATGAAGCTGTACCAGGACTGAAGGTGAGGGAGATGGATACAGGACAAATCAGAAGAGAATCTGTAGTTCCAGGAGAATGAAATCAGCTGAATAAAACCCAAAAGGTAAAACTTTGAGAGAGAAATGCGTTGAGAAGAATAGATTGAGAGTCGATAATAGCAACAGATGTAGGAAGGAACTGTAAAGTCATGGTGAGGAACAAGTGGCAGGTGGATAATGTGCACAGGAAGAGCCAAAGAAGGAACACAGACCTAGCTGGAGAAACAGAAGTCTAGGAAAGAACTTGGCCTGGTTAGGCAGGAAGCTACAGTCAAACGGGAAAAATCAGAAATAAAGATCTGTTTAGCAAATGGGGTAGCAGACAACTAACTCAGGCAGTAACAGAAACAGAACAAAAATAGCTGGACAAGTCAAAGAAGGGAACTACTAAAATGATTGGCTAAAACAGGATATACTATCAGAACTCCAGAACAACCAATGACTTCTGATTTCTCTCTGAGCTTTGCCTGTACACAAACTGAATATGTACCAGATTGGCTCTGTTTTGGTCTGTGGGTTGGATGCAAAATTTCTAATTCTGCCTATTGACCCTTCCGAAGGATTGTCACAGTGATTCCATTTCATGGGTTTTCCTGTGGGTGTCCAGAATGATGTCATGGCACAGCCTCACACTATGTAGCTGTTGCACATAGAATTTTCTACTTCATTTTTTTACAGAAGCGGGAAGGCATATGTAGGAAAATGGTAAACAGGAAATGTAAGCTCCGGAAGTGAAAAAATGCTGCCTTAGAAAAATGGATACCGTTCCTTTTACTTCTACCAGAGATTTTTATTTGATGATACCTAGTAAGAGAAAGCAAGCATATTCCAGTCCTTATTTTCTGAGTGACCTGATATGCCAGAGATTTAATATACAACAGTACCGAGAGATGTAAATCAAGACACAAAACGCCACATCACAACAAAGGCAGCTCACACTACTGGACATTTTTACCTTTTACTTATGTGCTTTAGCACAGCACATGCAGAAGCAGATGAAGGGGATTGCAGATGTGAAAAGAAATGCAGAAATCTTCCTAAGGCAGTCTCATAGGCACCATACGGATGGCCACATGTAAATGGGCAATTCTGTACTTACAGCAATCAATTAAGCTTTTGGCTACACTTCTGAGTTACAAAAAAATCCCCAAAACATTGAGTAACCACTTTTTAAGTATCCATAGATCATTTTGTGAACTAAATGGATTCTTGCAGGGTATATGGGAATGGAAAACTGTTATTTAATTAGGGAGCCTCTTAGTGCATATATTAAAAGGTACCAAACCAAAGTTGCAAAAGCCTTAGATGCCTTAGGTTTCCTAATGTTTGACTTTGCAGTCATACCAGGGTTTTAAATACCTAACAAAAACATAAAGTGTCATCACAACTGGAAATACAACAGTGGCAGAGCATTGTGCTGATAGCCTTATCGGACAGAGAGTGCAACCGCAGTGGGTTTTTCCTAGACTGAGCTCTTCTGTCACTTCTCGAGAAAGCCATTTGAAATCTCTCATCTGTTCCAGACACACAAACAATTTCAACAGTTAATGGGTTAAAAAACAACAAAGATTCCTCCAGACAGATTTCAGTCAAACCACAGCAAATTCCTAACTGAAAAAAGAGGTCTCTCTAAAACAAAAGTTATAAAAATACATATCGTGCACTCTTGTATTGACTTGAGATCACTGCAAAGGAGAGAATATTAGTTGTTCTGCAAAATACAAGCCGCTCCGTAATATCCTAAGGACTATTATTTTGACCAATAAGTGTGTGATATTTCAGAGCAGGAGCAGGTTTAACTGCTTTGGTCAATATCCTGAAATGAATAATACACAGCAGGAAGCCAAAGAACACACACACACACACAAAAGACTATGGTCTAGAAAATATTTCTTTATATTGTGATATTGACACATAAGACAATAATGAACCTTCTATCCTGAAATGAGATTTTTAAAAAAAAGGTTTTTGTTGTTTTATTGAATCTTATTCTTCCTATGAATGGAACCCCTCCCAGTCAACTGACCTGAAAGACAATCATGAAGCATTTTCTTAATTCTAACAGTGGGAATCAGTGATTTAGCTAAGGACAATTGTCGTTCTCAAAACACAGAGCACTAGAAGCAAATTGGCCTTTTGCAATATTTAGTGTGCAGTAGACTAAGCCTCTAAGATTCACTGCAATTTTTTTTTATTTATATGTGTAAATATTTAGATGTAATTACTGAGGTATGACTATTTTCTGGTTCATTATAATGAACTTCTAAGCCATGATTCAATGACAAATTATTTCAATCTGCATCAATTAAGGCTATTATTGTAGTCTTTTTTCTTGCCCCTCATTTTTTTTCTCCTGTGCTGTAAAATCCGAACTCATCCATTGGGCTGAAACATCTGCTTCAGAAACCACAGCTGAGAACGTGATTGTAGAAGAGTTTCAGAATAAAAGAATATTTTCATAGGTCTCTTTTCTAAATATTGAATACAATGAAACTGCTACAGAATGTTTTTGCAATGTAAAATCATGGACTGAATCTTCTTGCCACAATAATGATCATAGAAATGCAGAATGCTCTTTTTCTAACGAGCCACAAAATTGTTCAGTCTCATGGAGAGCTCTTCTCACACTGGAATCATAGGTTACTATTTATCCATAAACACACCTGGTTAACCTTCTAGGGTAGCCTTCTCCCCTTATCTTTGTATTTGCTACTCTGTGGTTAATGCATTTTCAGTCAGGTCCTTGAAACTACTCATGAGGCTGTGCTCTAAATCAGATGAACAATGGAAGGTTAAAAAATCCAGATTATCAGTCATGTCTGAGAGCCTACACAGAAGATGGTTCCATAAACAGCTCCATTCTTAAAATGATGAACATAACCTGGAACTGAATTGGAGGCATCTGCCTTTGCCATCATAAAAATTGCAAGATTTTTCCCTAAATAACATAAGAAAGCACAGAGATATTAACTTATTTTAATGACTAAAATGCCAGTGGAAAATCAGGCAGCATGCAAGTCTGGACAATGCATGATGCCTGTAGACTAGTTTCTTCCATCCATGAGATTAAGTCTAGCAGAGATAGGCATAGGCTCAGTTGCACAAATATGTTTTTATGTGCCTAGGAAAAGTGGTAAAAATACACTAAAAAGGCAGGGAGGATCACACTCAGGCAGTCAGAGAACACTTTTAAGATGACAGTGATAAGAAGTCAAATGAAAGAAAGTTTTTTGTTACAATTCGGATTGAAAGAAACTTGAAAACATAAGAAAAACAAACTGTCTCTTGCCTGGCTCCCACTGGGGTCAGGGCAATAGGACTCTGGCCATTCAGAGCATACAAAAAGGACTGCCCTGGAGAAACACGAGACCGAATCAGTAAACTGCAGCAACCATCTGTGCTTTGAATGGAAACAGACTGTAAGCTTCTAAATTTCAGCCAAGCATCAGTACAATCACCAGGGTGAGGTTTTTTCACGTTCTTAACACCAATATCAGCCATTTTTATGCAACAGACAATATTTAAGTGATATGATTAGAAAAAATGTGTGGGTTCTGCAAGCAAAATTTTATCATTCATTTCTATTGCACAGGTACACTTCCTGAGTTGCTTCTAATCTAACAGCCCACTGAGAAAGTGGGCTGTTAAGCTTTCTTTGTTTTTAATTTTATTTTATTGATTCTCTTTTTTTTTTAATAAACCACTGAAAAATAAGATGCTGTAGTCCTTCACACAGCATTTAAAAGACCCAGTATAATATTTCAAGTTTACACATCACTAAGATAATGAGGTGACTTCGTTGCTGCTGCTTTGATTTAGGTGAATCAAAACATTTAATTTCCCAAGTATCGAGTGCATCTTGCTTTTTCCTTCAAACACACATAATATAATCTTTAAATTATGCCAAAAGGAAATCAAAACAAGCAAAAATCTCGTGAATGTTAAACCTTTATTCCACATAAAGAAAAGTAAAGAAGAATTTGGTCTGCTCATGATAGGCATAATAAAATGGTTATTGGACTTACAAAACCTAATAATTTATAGATGCACATTAAGATGATAAAATTTCACATCTGCATACCATGGAATAAAATTAATGGTATCCAAATCAAAATATATGTCTTCACACTAAACTCAGGGAATTTCTTCTAGGCCTAAACAGTAGTCTCTAAAGGCACAGCACAGAATGCAGAACGAAGGTATTAGAGGGTATGGCTAGATTAGCAAAAGCTGATTCATCTCATCAGTTACAATGATTTTACAACAATGCAGCAATGGGGGAAGCAAGGCAACCCTAAACTGATACGTAACACAATTGTATTAGCATCTGTCCTTTCCAATAGATGGATATGGTTTTGATATCATGGAATATTCTGAGCTGGAAGGGACCCACGAAGGATCATCGAGTCCAACTTCTGGCCCTGCACAGACACCCCAAGGTCACACCATGCGCCCGAGAGCATTGTCTAAACGCTTCTTGAACTGTGTCAGGCTTGGTGCTGTGACCCCTGCCCCAGGGAGCTGTTCCAGTGCCCAACCACCCTCTGGGGGAAGAACCTTTTCCTAATATCCAACTTAAACCTCCCCAGGCCAGTCCTTCAGGTCACCACAGAGCAGAGATCAGTGCCTGCCCCTCCTCTTCCCCTCACGAGGAAGTTGCAGACTGCAATGAGGTCTCCCCTCAGTGTCCTCTTCTCCAGGCTGAACAGACCAAGTGACCTCAGCTGTTCCTCATCCGGCTTCCTCTCAAGGCCTTTTACTATCCTTGTTGCCGTTTAGATGCTCTCTAATTGCTTAATATCTTTTTTAATATTGAAGTGACCAAATATGCTCTTCTTTAAACCACTAGTGGTATTTTCCTTCTAGAATTATAAGGAAAGCAGAATATGGAGATTAATCCATGATAAAACATGATGCAGAAAATGTGATCTCTCTGTCACATAATATGCTAAAACTACAGCCTCTTTTCAAAATTACTTCTATCTTTTGCTCCTAAGAGCAATTAAATCCCAGTTTCTGGGATCAGTTCATCAAATCTCGCCTCTGAGTCTCTTCTTTCTCTAAGTATAAACATTACAGTTAGTTATATTAGGGTTTAGGATCTTTTTCCTTTTTTTAAAAAGCCTTAGCTTGTTGATCAAGAATTAGTTGGCCAACACTAGACCAAAGGGACTCTCAAAAGTTGTTACTTATTTTCAAAACTACAGGGTTAGAATAGAACTGCTGACATACTGGTATAAAAACCAGTACAAAGATAACAGTGGGATATGATTGCATTTGGAGATATGCTTCTCTTCTGGCAGAGGAATTTCTTACTGCTTTTGACACTGCCTAATCTACTCATAGTCATATGGTGACAACTGTAGGTATTGTCTATCTTTCTAAAAAGCAGATACACAACAAAACCAGAGTTTCATCCTCTAGATTCAAGAA
Organism: Corvus moneduloides; assembly: GCF_009650955.1. Taxonomy (NCBI): domain Eukaryota; kingdom Metazoa; phylum Chordata; class Aves; order Passeriformes; family Corvidae; genus Corvus; species Corvus moneduloides. Next base: position 31,969,160 of record NC_045476.1, on the reverse strand, counting down.
AACAAAAGGACAGAAATAACTAAAAGAAGACAGACCTATTGAATTTGTTTTAGTCATGCAAACTTAGGAAGACAATCCTCATTGCTGCAGCACAGGCTGCAAAGAACATTTTTTCCTACTGCAAAAGTTATCAGCAAAACACAAGAGGAATGCAGCATGCAAGGAAACATCTGTGCATATGTGACATGCACAGAGAGTAATTTTTCCTGTTCTGGCAGGGACATTGCAACAAATCTGCTCTCATGGAAGTAGTACAACACTGAAGGATATGAATGCAACATGAAAAAGTATATGAATACAGACTGTACCTGGCAGACATGTAAGTACAAGCACCAGTGATTTTTAAGAAGCTTGCTTCCCTTCAGCATTTGCTGTAATGGAACAGCTGTGGTGATTAAAAGGTGCAACAACAAAATCCATACACAAAGTTAATAATTTTCATAAAATGATAAAACTAGAGAATTTGACACAATCTCAGGCTTGGAGCTTGAAGAATGGACTCATCTTGAATTTTTGCAATTTTTGCTTGTTTGTTTGTTTTTCCCAAATGAACCAGACGTTCTAAGTGAAATATGCACATATAAACAAGTAAAGGGAAGAATGTTCCTGCTTTGGCAAGCAGCCTCTTTCTGGCATTATCACAGCAAGTCCCTGGTACTAACCCTAAAGTTCCTATTCCTCATGAGCCTCCTGAAGGAGAGAACAGCAGATCATCCAAATAATCTCTCATCTCATCTCATCTCTGTCACCAGCTGAGCTGGATTTCTCTTCGGGCAAACCTACTCTCTCCGCTCAGTGTGATGGGAGAGCTAATTAAACAGGACTATTTATTTACCTGATGCAGTGAAGTTTCTACACATCCAGAGACAGAATTTCCTCAAATCTACAATACAGCTCGGTTCAAAGTTCATTCAGACTTCATTATTTTCTAACAGAACATGTAGAAGTGTGGAGTTCAGAGTGGAAGTTCATAGAAACTACAGTTATTCTATCACTTTAATAAATAGCCTTTTTGCTTTCTAATGTATCATTTTTAGCATACTCAACATAAATGATACATTTTAGTCAAGGCCGCAATTCATTCAGGTGATAAATATTATTTGATTTTCCCAGAAGTGTGATGAAATTCTTGGCTATTTGGCTGCAGGTTTCTAATTTTACCTTACATGTGTAATCAGAAAGAGATTATTTTTTTCAGCAGAAAAGAGGAGTTAAATATTATATGGACTTTGTAACACTTTCTATGCTAAAAGAATAATATCTGTTTTTAAAAAAAAAATTAATTCATAGGTGAAAAGCTGACTAAAAATTTTGTTCTAAGTCCAAATAATTATAAGAGATGCAAATTATAATTTGTGTTTAGCCAAAAAATATAAACACCAAAGTTTACCCAGCGCTGGATTTACATTTCCTTTTGCTTAAACTTTGTTTTTTTAGAAGATATAAATAATTTATCTTCTAAAGATGCATGCAAAAATATGTTAATGGATTAGTTTTTAATGAGCTGTTGAGAACTAGTACACTTATATTTGAGATGTTTACTCTTAGGAATATGTTGAGTGAGATAGTAATCCCCAACATGTATTTTGTAGTTAAAAAGAAGTGAAGCAAGTCTGAGGTAATAGAAAAATTTCCATTTCATTTTTCTAAACCTCTTAGGAGTTTGTGCAAGCCCATGCTTGTTCACACCAGTTCTTTATAGACAGGACATATGAGAGTATATGCTGTATTGTGCCTGTAAGTGAAATCTAATCAAATGAATCAGTCTACTGTGAGAGCAGGAGTATTTTTCAGAAGCATTGAAAACCAAATTCAAAGGTAATTACAAAGAGTTTCTAAAGGGAAACCATGTTGTGAGATACAAAAAGGCACTTGAATTAAAAAAAAAAAATTAATTTGCCTAAGATATTGTACATACTGGAAAATTTAGAAGCAATATGACTCAGGATCCACCTCTCCATGATAACACCGTTCTCTCGCAGTTGGCTGCACCGTACAGTGCTCTGTGCAAAGGACCTGCTGCTCCCTAAGAAAAAGCTGCCTCTTACTTTTGTGATGATGATTTGACACTAAAAAATTATGCGCTATTAATAACATTAATAACATAAACAGATGCCACTATTTATGGGTACATGATATATCTATTACCGGTTAATAACATTAAATGCACACCACAATTTATAGAAACATGATATATCTATTACCGGTATTTGCAAACCAGTAGAGGTTAACCTATATAGCTGCTCTTCAGCTACCTGTAGCATCTAAGAGAATCTCAGTCCCATCTCCACCCATCACTGCATTCCACATAATAAATGTATAATCCAGTGTAGTAAAGCTTGGTGAAAAAGTCCACCATTTTATTTCTTACCTAGAAAAAGAGAATTATTTATAGCGCTGAGTTATTAAAAAGAAATCCTGCTAAACTTTTAACTCATTGTTGAAAACTCAAGAAAATGAATATAAACTTGACAAACATCAATTTTAGTCTTTTCAATATCCTTGTTAGAAATAAAAAGGAAATGAAAAGGAGCAAAGAAGCAAAAACATACTGAAGATTCCAGACAGAGAAGAACTACTTTTGCTGGGCAGAAAATATAAGTAGTAATGGTAAGAAAACCCTAAACACATGGAGTAGATAAAAATATGGATTTTAATGACCCATATGCCCACAGAGGCCAAAAGATACAGTATGTGACAAAAGATCAATGGATGTTCATATTTTAAGACCTTGCTAACTGGACTGGGTAGAAGAGATAAAAGAATTTATGCAAGGGATGGAAAATCTGGCCCAAAAGATAGGCAGCCCAGCCTGGCAAGAAAATAGAGGCTAGTGAAAAGGTCTTTAAGCAGCACATAGCACTATATTGCTTGCTGAGCTGCAAACAGTATTTCTGGGGAAATGTGCTTAAATAATTTTAGTAGGCTTTTTTGGGGTTGGAGTTTTTTTGTTGTTTTGATTTTTTTTTCCCACAAGTACAAATCATCAGTGAATAAAAACTAAGACACTAATGCACTTTGAGCAAGTAGGCAAACTTAACAGAATTTAACTCTAACTCTGCCTTGTAAAAAATCTAAACAATTATGCTGCGAGATGAGTTTGCCAAGAAGAGAAAGGATACTAAGAACCAGCATATTTTTTTTTTATATTGCAGTTGTGAGTTCAGTTCTTCAGGAATACACATTTTTAAATTCAGGACTAGATGGGACCCCCTCTAGCTGCTATAATTTGGACCTACCAGAGCATTACTGTTCTACTTTTTCTATTCTTCTGAGTTATAGTCTGATGTGATCCATAGCCAGTTTATATCCCCTTACTACTATCCCACTAATTATCCTTACCCTTAAAATGTTCTTATACCTCCCCAATGGCTACACTACTGAAGTGCTTTCAGAAAATATTAATATACTTTTCCAAATTTATTTATGCTTGTAAAGCCATCCATGTTGTTACATTAGCATGTGTCTTTATATTTTTAGATCTCTTCTCTCAGTTCCCATAACACTGTTTTGGTTGGTTTTACTCGCCTTTATATATACAAAAGGAAGAAGATGAAAAGAAAAATAATATGAATGGAAAAAAAATATGGAGAACTGAATGTTAGAATAAGGTATGGTACACAAATGGATTAAAAAATAATCTAAGGAATTAGAAACAAATAATGTTGTAGAGAGATTTTTCGGGGGAAAGTAAGCAATCAAGAGCCATCAAAATTACATCATTAAGGATAAAATGGTAAAGAGGTTTATTTTTTTACAGCTTGGAAATTGAAAATTTTGCAAAATTTACCCACTCTTGGTGATGTATTAAAATCATTGCACTATGTATTGGTCATAACAATGCTGAAAGTTGTGTCCCCAATCTGGGCACTCATTCTAAAGACAGACTACAAAATAATTCAAGAATATATTACTGCTACAGAGCACACACTGAACCAAGGATATTCCAGCTATTTTAGCACCTGAACTGCAGGCAGTATGACACAGAAAACTGTGATGAAGAGAAAGGTTCAGCAGGAGTGTAAGTTTAAGGAGTGTTGTCTACAACTTCATGCATGTTTTTAGAAGAACAGGTTTATTGTAATTGGATAAAACTAATTTTTCTTTTTTTTCTTTGGACAACTCTGTCTGAGAATTGAAAGCTGTTTTCCTCCTCACAGCTTCGTAAAAAAATATAGACAACTTGCTGTTCTAAAATACATTTGAGTCAAACACAGAAGAACACCTAGCAGTTTTGGACCAGTGCATCCTTACTTTAGACACTGAAGGCATGGTTGCACTTCAGCCAAAGGTACTTTTGTCTGTCATACATTTATACATAAATGGCATGAACCTGCTAGAGTACTACTCATCAGTGTAACACCTCATGAAGCTCAGTGTGGAATACGAAAATTATCCCTTAACCTTGGTAAGGAATATAGTCAGGCCATTTGCCTATACTTAATCCAGCATTCCTATATCATTCCAGTATTCCCATAATACACTGATAGAAACACACAAGTAATAATGACTAATCTGAAGCTACTTTGGGTAAGGAAAGCTGCCACTATCAAGTAGCAAAGAACTGAAATGAAACATTTCACCTCAGCCTATATGTAAGAATACACAACTTCACTGCTATCTACAAAGAGATCCTCTGACTCTCCTTATTTCATCTTCCTCCACTGCTCTCCACAAATATTTTTTTCATGCTGTTCCCTGCTGCTGAAGAAAATAGGTTTCCTTTCAGCTTTGCCTTCCAAAGGAAACTCCCTCCTGATATATCAGGTCTGTAACATACAGCTCTTGCAGAATGCTGGAAATGGCTGGGTGTATTTTCTGGCCTCTGCAACCCACAGCTAGTTGCCTGAATGATCCATCTCTTCGTGTTTTCTGAGGTATAAGCTTCTTCTCACTTTGCCTTTTGAAGAATAAAGATCCAGCAATGGAAAAGGTAGGTTTCTCTGGAAACTTAGAGGCAGAGACATGTAGTGTTTATTCCTCCCAGCTCTCACAACAGACAGCAATTCATGCCACTAGTGCTTTTATCACACCTTAACGAATCTTAGGCTTTACTGAAGGAGACAATTCCTGCAGAAAAGTGTTTACAAGAGGATCTCAGCTACTACTAAAACAAAATGCACTGAAAAAAATCATCATACACATTTGAGTTCTCAGAAACTGAAAGGATATGAAAAGTCCTAAAACTAGTTTAAACCTAAAAGGCCATTTCACAGTGTAAAAGGACTAGGCTCATGATTTTTTAAAACTTGTCTTTTTGTGCTACTCTTGTTAATATTGTTTCATAGGATGCTCAATTACAGGCACAGAGTTTTATCATTGGAGAATGCACTCTTAATGTCTTTACATTCATGAATTTTGCACAGAAACATTCTGTGACTTTTCCTTCCTGTCAGCTTTATAAAATTTCTGAGAATCTAGATAATTTCTCTACCACACAGGCAGCTGGAATATTGAGCCTGAAGGGTTACCAGCTTGTGGATAAACTCATCTGGTACCTTCACAACCGAGCTAGGAGAGAGCTGAAGTTTTAAACACAATTTATTAGACTTTCGTTTGGCTCCTTTCATATTCCCCCAACTTCTACATATGCTTTGCTTGAGTAATGATTTGGGTTTTCCTGATTTGTTGCCAAACTGACTCAGAAGAATGACACCATGTCAGGCTTCAGATAATGGATGAAGTAGAAATGCAGAAAAAGATGCTAAAAAGTAAATATTTTGTTAAAGTCCACTAAAATCTCAAAGGTTTTTCAAATATTCACATTCATAAGATAGGATTTCAATTGATGCATTTCCCATCTGTCTGCATATTTGTACATTGTAAGAGTCTGCATGTCAAAATAAGAAGAATGTGATTATGCTAGTGTTTTTTGATATATTAATTACAATATAATCCAATATAATAATGATCAGTTTGTGAAAAAGAAATTAATTACTCTCTTAGGATTATTTTTCAAAGTGCAATATGTTTCTCATAATGATAAATAATCATGATGAATCTCTGTGTTTAATTTATTTATTGATACTAAATGTTTGATTCTAAGGGACAAAAGTTAGTAAAATCCTAAAAATATTCTGTCTGCATGAGGAGATATGTATATTAAACCCATCAGATTTGGCTACATTATGCATATGGTACATGGCTTTTTCCATCATAGTTACTATTCTGAAAATAATTTTAAAGACTGATTATGGTGGCATGGGACAAGAAATGCAACTCAGCATATTTTCAATGAGAAAACAACTTCCTAATGTTTGCTTTTACAACATTAAAATTTGATTAAGGTCATTCCTAATTTAAAAAAAAATATATATCAAAACCAACAAACTCAGCACATCTTTTTAATGTCCTTCTACAGCCCAAAACATTTTACCAATGCTGAAATACGAAAGGATGAGCTAAGCACTTACCCAGAACCATGTCCCATTTCTAAGTAGGATGGTGTATCATGCATTATTCCCACACTAATTTTGTTACTACAACAGAATTTGAAATTATCCTTTCACTGAGCCATAAAGAGTAAAACAGCCAGATCTCTGAGCTGTAATGTTTTTTCCTTGCCTCAAACAAGAGGAGAAAGGAGAAGAGGTTAAGTCTGAACACATTCTTATAAACCTTCTGCAGAGCTACAACTCTTTTGCACCTTGTGTTTCAGGTGCTTGAATGACAAAGAAAGGTATCAAGGGATCCTGCTTGCTTTGGCATTGATTTTAAAGTAAACGGGATGCACGAGGTAAGGACTGTGTCCGTGTACATGCCGGGGTGCCCTCATGGAGATAGAACTCTTGGAGGGCTTAAACAGACTGGGAATAAGTGAAAACTGCAGAGAGCTTTCTTTCAACATAAGATCACTTATATCTACAGAAGCCAAGAGATTTATTCCAGTAAATTTTTATCTTGTATAATGTTCTCAACAGCCCTTGCAGGTTTGACAGTTTAGTGCTCATGACATCTCTTCCTGCAAGTCCTAAAATACCGCTCCACCTGCCTTTCGGAGTGGGACAGGTGAGAGTCCTGACACATGAGAATGAGTGACAGGTGGCATTTTCTTGTAACCTGCCAGAGTCTCTCAAGAGTACAGGTGGTGGAACTCTGTTAGATTTAATCTACTAGTCATCTACCCTGGGCAGTGACAACCTTTTAAAATGTCCTATTTGAAGAATTCCTGGCGCACATACACACACAAATATTATTTTAATGAATCTGTAACACACAAAATAAAAATACACAATATTTTGAACTCCTGTTTAATCTGAAATGAATAACAGCTTCTACTTTTGCTGCTTGGCCACAGGAATATTCATAAGACTCAACCAGTCAGAGCATGTACATCTTTTTCTACTGGATATCACTTATTTACATGCAGAAAAAATATTTATGCTATATTCCTTCTTGAGGTAGCAGTACTTCCAGTTCCAAATTAACTTCTATAATAAAAATGATCAGATTGTAAAGAGAATGGAACTGCAAATCTTAGTCAAATTTTATATCCCCAAACAGCTCTTTGCAATGCAAAAACTTCAAATACTGTGAGATAAAGTTTTTAAGTTGACAGGCTAAATCTCAAAGGATTAAATGATAACAAGTAAGGTTCTGGAGAAGGGCTTTCTGATCCCTGTTGTCACTCCCCCTCACCTGCCTTTTACATTAAATGAATATGGAATAAACTGAAAATAGAAATTCCAGAGGCAGCCAGTGAGTCCTGACAGTGCTGACAAGCACCAGACAGGCATCATTGACATGGTGTGAGCTGCTGTGAATACTCAGAGGAAAGGACCTTGCTCATTCTTGGACCTTTTGCTGCTGTGCTTAGATAATCTGAAGAGTAACTTTCAAATAGCTGGGTTTTAAAAAAAGGTGTATTGCAGAGCCTTTCTCAGAAGTAGTCAGATTAAAATTCTCATTGGATTTAATTTGGCCTGAGATTTAGATTGATTTTGACTTCAGGACTGGAAGTATCATCATCATAGTCTTTCTGGGCTCTTAACTACAATGTCCAAATTTCTCCAGTTTCCAGTGTGAACTGAGGATACATGGCAGCTATCAAAGATCTCAACAACTCAAAATAACATAATACCAGTTTTCCTATGAGACTGTACTGGTTTTGAGTGGAGACAAGATGCTATTTTGGGCTTCTGTATGCTAAATGTATGAACCATTACACACAATGGTCAAAAAATTGATCTACTGCAATGTTTCATACCCAATTGCTAGTTCAGGGTGTCAGTGTAATCAGAAGTTTAAGACAATAAATTTTCATGTTTGCTTATGATTATGGGTATTTAAATTCCTGGTTAAACTTATGAATGACAAAACCAGATCTGACTTAACAAGTTTTGATCCAAACTGAGCTTCAGGTATTGAATGTGGTGCTTTCTATCTATTCAGCTGTGTTGTAGTGTGTTGCAGTGGGAATACTGCAACATGCATATACCAAACCAGGAGTCCCGTGGAAAGGAAATATATATGGACAGACAGATTCTTGCTAGATGTTTCAGAGATGTTTATTTCTCCAGCCGCATGGCCGGAGCTCTGCCGAGGAACTGTTCCAGTCACGGGACCAAGGGTCCTTCTGCCCGCGCAGGGAACACAAACCAACCAATGGGAACGAGGCTGAGCAGGGGCAGGGAAACCCCGTGTCTGTGCCCTCAGGGCCCCTCTCCCAGGGCTACACGGCGGGGGAGGGACCCCAACAGTAGTGATGTCAATTATACCCAGAAAATTAGGAATACTATTTAAGAATCCAATTTCTTTTAAATTATGAATAATACAAGGTATGTTCTTTAATTTTACACCTACTACAGTTTGCTCATCACTTTTATGACAATGCATATCCATTTATTTATAAATGAAAATGAATTCCACAAAAACTATTAATAGTATTAAGAAATAATTCTGCTTTGCAACACATGGGTGACATAACTGAACAGACAAATGTCTTTTCCATAGATAATTAAAATGAAAGGAAAAATTTCTCTTGTGCATGTAAAATATGCTACAAGAAAGAGCTATTAAAGGTGCTATTAATACAAAAGTAACATCAGTACTGAATGTTACTCTGTTTATCATTTAAAAGATATTTCCAAAACATTACTGAATTTTTTCAAGCTTTTTAAAATTGTCTTTCATTAGAAGTTGATGAGGATATATCCTTATGACTGGTTTAAAAAAGTTTTGCAGAAGTTGAATTTACTTTAAGGAACAAATTACAGAGCTGCATGTTTAATATAACTGTTGTTTTAAAGGAAAAAATGGGGGAAAAAAAGAACAAATCCACTACTATTGAGCCTTTAGTTAGAACTGTGTAATTCTTTTTCCCACTTGTACCTTTATATTCAATGTTGATGCTGAAATTGTTCTGAGAACACAATCTAAGGACACCATATTGGACCTCAGACTATTTCCATAAAAACAACACATACTTTAAAAGGTAAAAGTAGCTAAGCTATTTGCTTCACTTTTTTTGTACACAGCAAATGCCTGTACATAAGGAAAGCTTATTTTCTCTGCATATTTGTCAACTGGAATTTAATGCCATATGTGAAGGAATTTCTAAGGAAGCTGTAGTAACTGAGGAATAAGTAGTACATCTGTGTTAAAAAACCAAAGCAGAATAAAAGCTTCCATAAAGGGGGAAAAAAACCAGTAAAATCATGAAGTAGTAAACTAACACATTTCTTTCTAACTTCTTGCAGAGCTACCAATATAAATAATAGAACAAATATAATATTGTTAATTTTTATTTATGCATCTAAAAATGCATGTTTGCCAAAAATATTTATCCAGTGTTGACTTAAATCCTCTCCCAACCTCTATCTGCCTAAGTGTGTGGTTATATGATACATCTAACAACTCCTTCCTTGGTACAACCCTTTTCTGCTCACTTAGACAAATAATGATGTAATTCCAGTAGCATAAAGTTAAACATGAAAATCCTTGGAAAAAATCCTGCTTTGGAAAAAACAAACTTTTCCACAGACCTGCTGCATTCCCCTATTATATGACTATTCAATGGCTCACCACTTGCAAAGATCCTGGTTACATTGGGTCTGATTCATGATTACGGGAATGGCAGAGAGATGCCTGATGAAGCCTTCAGAAAATGTAATGGACACTCAGTCTTTCTACGAAAGGAAAAAAACTTGTTGTGTCCAGCTGCAGCATCTACTGCAGTGTCTGCTTACAATGATGTAAGTGTATTTTTCTTGTTGGATGATCATATTTCAGATAGTTATTGCTTCTGTATGGGTTTTTTGGTCATTATTTAAAAGCATAAAACCTTGTTTTAATTATGAAATAGCCTTGTGGAAACTAATAACCTGTAACACAGATTCCTGACATGGGATGAAATAACACTCAAAATGCTAATCCAGCTGAATGGTACACAGAACAGGCTGGCCTGTAATGCTTCTAGTAACATAATTATTTGTTATTAGTAGTAAAATTAGTTAATAGTATTAACATAATGTTATTATAATCATTACTTGTAGTAAGAAACTGAACTCTAAAATTCCACACTTATGAACTTAAAAATAAAAGTTTCCCAAAGATAATGGCCTGCTGCAGGAAATACTATATTGAAAGAAAGATGAACCAAACATCACATTCATAGCAACATTTTCCTGCAAACAATCAGAAAAGAACACTTCATACTGTACTGCTCAAAGCTAGAAAGAAAAAGAAAAAGGTAGAAGAGGTAAGTGCATTCTTTTTGCTCCAAGTTCGTTCAATAGAAATGTAACTCAGGGTCATCCAGCCAAAGAAAAATGAAATGTTTTAGTAATTTCTTGGGGTTTTTTTGTTTTGTTTTGTTTGTTTGTTTTTACAGGGGGCTGCCAATAAAACATTATCTCTCCCTCTCTCTCTCTCTATATATATAGGTTTCACAGGCTCCTGGGAAGGTAAAGAAGGCAGAGCTGTGTTGTGCCCAGTTCTGTGCCTTTGGAGGATGCTTTAGAAGATGAAGATCATCCCTCTGGGACCAGATACTCTTGTATAGGATATGACAAATCTTTATCACACAGCAAATTTGATGAAATGTCACTTGTTGCCAACACTATAGAAACCAGCCCAATCTCCCAAAGATTCCTCTGCACCATATTATTCTTTCCCAGATTCAGTATGGTCAAGAATATCAGCCCTGAGTTGCAAATTCCAGAACTGAGAGACAATGGCATGATGTTAAGAATGTTATTTCTCCTGCTAGAAATCTCATGCTAGTGCTGTGGAAAAGTTGATTCCGCTTGGCAATTTGTTTTAATGTATGTGTTAATATGTAGAAAATGAGCTGTTAAAAAAGCTTACAAAAGGTTAATCAGTGAAACCCTTATACTTGAGGGCATGCAATATAATGTTCCACTATTTTGAATCTGCAAAAAGAAAGAAAAGTTATTTTTGTATTTTAAAATAATGAATCCCTCAAATTGTTGTACATTCATACATTTCCTGGAAAAGGCATAGGGGAAGTCATGACTCTAAACATGTTTTTCTTTGGTAAGTAAGTATTCTGTGAAGGATATGTGTAGAACGTTCTGTTTTATTCCTTAGTGAAACAGTGTCTGTGTGGACACTGGTTAGTACTAAAATGAACTATGTATTTTATAGTGGCTGCCTCACAGTAAGAGAATTGAGATTTTTTTCTCCCTATCAAATATATAAACTTAATGAGTAAGCTTTTTAAAGACAATATCATCTTCCATTCAGCTTACAGAAACCAAAGTACTTTGGTTGCTCTGTTTCACCTCAGTGCTCATGTGATGCTGCTTCAGCAACATTTGGAAATGAAAACAAACAACGTACAAAAATGCCTAAAGGGACTCTCCATCTTTTACAAGAACAGAGAAAAGGCAGAGCTAGCAACATACAACTAGAAAATGTTTTTCTCTCCAAGTGAATTTTTGCAGCAAAGAGTTACCACTTCCATCAAAAAAAATAGACAATACAGACTATGCCTAATGCCATTTCAAGAAAGTACATTGATAGAAATTGCTTTTAGTTCTGTCAATGTCAGTAGAAAATGCCAAACTGCCAAAATACACATCACAGTTGTGCATGACTGTGCTAACCAAAAAAACCCTGTAAGGGCCAAGCTGACTTAAAAGAACTGCATTACTTATGTAAAAAAATGGAATTAGTCCTTTGGGCTAGATGCCATTGTGTGTCACTGATACAAACTTGGAGGTCAGGAGAAGCACTATGAATTTACAATGGCATAAGTGAAAACAGAATCTTTCCTCCAGCACTTAAGTTTTATGCAGCATAAAATATGTATGAATGCTTGACAACTTTGCCTTTCATTATATACAAAAGTGACTCTCTCTTCTCTCTAAAATAACACTGTCAAACCAAGAGGGACTGCCAGAAACCTGTCACAGATAATAATCTATATTCCAGGTTCCTGAATAGCAATGAAAAAGAAGATATTGAGTGCCAGTTCCCAGCACATAAATTAAAGTTCTGTGCCTCTAATTAGGTCATGTTTCCCCCCAAAAAAAGAATTGTGTTTAATATTGCAATACATTTTAATTATTTTCTTGTAAGTAATAGGCTAGAGATGTTGCGGGATGCCTACTTGAGGATTAGTGATACAAATTGCAAAACTCAAATTACTTGCAAGGACATTTGCTCTAGAAACACTATTCCTGGTTTTACTCAAAGTGCAAATGCTTCAAACACTGACTTTAAAAGTAAAGAAAATTCTCCTTTCTTTCCCTTGCATTTGGAGAAGATGAGAAGGTGAAAAGAGCACTGACAATTTTAATTTACATAGTTGATAGCATCATACCACGGTGTTGTGCACGCTTCTAAAAGATTCTGTACCCTTTTTTTGAAACACTGTTACATAATACATGTTCAAGACCTTTGATTTCCCAATCTGTCCCTAAACATTTTTCTAAGTGTACAGAAACTGACTGTCCTATGTTCTAACTGGAGACTGTCTTTAATGTTTTTTCTTCCCGCCTCTACTTCTTTTTTTTAAACCGTAACAATTGCTTTTTTGTACCAGCAAGGTCTTATGCCCACCAAAGCTTTTTCTAAAACAACAAACTCTGAGTAAATGAGGTGACGGCAGACCATTTTTTCAAATCTGAGAACTTTCCCTTTGTTTCTACATCTGTAAGCCACCTCCTATTCTTCACCCTCTCTGCTGTAGCTTCTTGCTTCTGAAACAAGGCAGGATGTGTCCCTACCATCTTTGTAACCAGGCCCAAGGAATGTCCCATTTCTGTCCCCAGTATACAGCATGTGGAGGTGTCTCTGGACCAGTACCCTCACCCTGGAGCTTCACCTTGTTGATCCAGATGTCCACACTGTGTAAGCCATATGCAACACTGACAGCTCCTGTCTGTCATATCATTAGAATTACACGACGTATCTACAGCAGCCTTGTCCCAACAGCTTGGCTCTTCCCCTGACCCTGCATGTCCTTCTTTGGGTTGCAAATACTTTGGAATACTATGATTCTAAAAATGGGCATCTCTTCATAAAGTGGTGAATAATAATAAGGTTACCTCATACCCTGTGATTTTTGCACGTTTTAAGCACTGACATCCAGAATATGTTGTATGTACAGAAGGAGGAGGGGAGGGAGGAGTGGAAGGAAGGAGCATAAGAGTCTGTAAGAGGACAAATTCTTCCAGAGATGTGTAGGAGAACAAGCCAGGCTGGCAGAGTAAGAGCTGTTTTGTCCATACTGTCTATTGTAATGGACTCTGGAACAGTCTAACTACCGAACTATTCCTGGATTTCAGTGCTGATTGTGGAGAAACTATTGATCCTGTTGAAAGATGATATCCTAGAAGTGATACAGCTTGTGTCCAAATGACAATTATAGTAACAGGATCTTGAGATGAAACAAGGAGCACCCTGGGTCTCCTGAATCCATTCAAATGGTTTTACTTTTTTACCAAGTAATGATCGATCAACTTCATTGCACATTGTGGCTGGTAAATTAGCCGGGTAAACTCTCTGACTGGCGGATGGCTGTACGTACAATGGTACACATACATATGTACAGTGACTGTAACTTATACTATTGGTTAAAAACTGACTGCATTCTTTTCACCTTCTGTTACTCCACTCACTCACTGCCATTTACTGAACATCTTAACTGCCAAACTAAATAGGCATAGCAGTATATCTTTAAGTTATTATAAATGATTAATCATATGCTGGGTGATCACGAGATGTGCTTAGTCAACTACCTCTCTCAAATAGAAGCAAAGTGAAAATCACACTTCAAATAGAATTCATGCTTTTTCTCACTAGTTTGCAGTAAAAATTAAACCGGCTGCAAGATAAACTAAAGAGCTAACACAGCACGAAATCCAATCACATTTCTCCAGTAATGCTAACACCTACAGAAAAGTTTACAGGAATCACTATATCCTGTCATTAACAGCAATCCCTGTTTTTCCACAGTTATGAAGTTTAAATGGTGCTGGAAGATATTTGTGCCCTTGCTGAAAGACCTGGCTGACATTATTGTGTGGTTGCCACCATGTTGCCATCTACGACAAACCTTGGTCAGCATAGGTGTGGGAATCCTGGAAATGGGCTTTCTCCAAGAACCACCTGTATGGAGGAAGACACAGAGATGGCAAACTAGCATATCGGAGAAAAAACTCTAATATTTTGGATATGCAGCCTTTCTGATATTAGAAAACATTCCTTTCATTTCCCTTTATATTATATGAATACTTAGTGATGCCATGGGAATGCTGTTGTTGGGTTGTGCATAAACACAAAAAATATAAATATAGCTCCACTCTCTGTCGTATCCTTTTGTTTATTTATTTATTATAATCTAAAAGGAAAGTAATAATGGAAAAAAAACCTCCCACATATTCACTTTAATCAGTACACGTAAGTCCTGGAAGACTTTAAAATGTAAACTTAAGTATATTTTACAATGTCCATTCCAACATCACCATCTTTCTGATCCAAGAGGTAATTCTGGTTTTAAATAAGCATCCTTGGCTTGATAAACCAGTCATTAGAGACAAGTCTCTTCATGCTCTTTTGCATTCAACAAAAATATGCAGAGAATCCACTGAAGTAAAAATCTGTGTTCTTAAGGTAACTGCAAAATATTGGGCACCTCTGTAGCATTCAGAGCTAAGGGCCTTATCTTTCATTCATCAAAGTCAAAACCAAAATTTTCACAGACTTGACTAGAACCAGACTAGCAATAACTGATACGGATGTAGTAAGAAAAGGCAACATGGAAAGCAACAAAAATTGAGTCCACTTCCTGTCAATCTTACTGAATTAAAAAAGAATTAGAAGGGTATGTTTCCAACCAGTTCTGTCCAGATCTACTCACATAAATTACACTTCTTCTAGTATCAAGTTAGGATTATCATTTAACCAATGACTATTTCAGGGGTTTTGTCCTGAAGGAAATTCACTGCAACAAAAGTGAGTGTTCAAAGAGTAGTTGTAAAAAGCCTTATCTCATCTTTCATGCTAAAATAGTGATCAGCAAAGATCCCTTCTAACTCTGTTCAACAGCTCAGAGGAAATGAGACTAAAACAAGTAAACCTAACTT
Source organism: Corvus moneduloides (assembly GCF_009650955.1). Classification (NCBI taxonomy): domain Eukaryota; kingdom Metazoa; phylum Chordata; class Aves; order Passeriformes; family Corvidae; genus Corvus; species Corvus moneduloides. The sequence goes on along the minus strand of NC_045476.1, from coordinate 31,953,606 downwards.
CAGCCTCCTGTACGTATTTAGAAAGCCTAACAAGGACAACACCTCAGTTAATTGATCCTTGTGTTCCTCCATCCTTGCAAAGTGTCAGTGCAACCAATAAAGAGTTCCATTGTTCTCAGGGAAATATCTGGAAAAGGTACCATCTATGCTTTAGAATACATAGCTTGTGCTTTTTAGGCAACTCTCCAGCAAAAATCAGTGACTGATGAAGCAGAATTCACAAAACCCTGAACTAAACTCGTCAATTTTCTTAGACAAAGAAAGTCTGCAATCAAGAACTATATTTCTTGATCTGATTGATGCTAAACCAGACTATAGGGAGAATGTGTAGTAAAAATAATTATAACTACTACAAGTATTTCTGTGTCTCAGTTCTGTGAAATTCAAACCCACAAATGCCTATTCATGTAGCTGCACTCACTGCTTAAGGTCAATAGCCAAAAATAAACATACAGAGAGAAACAGATAAACCTGGCTATCTGTGAAGAATCTGAAACAGATAAACCTGGCTATCTGTGAAGAATCTAAGTTTCTAATATTCAGACTTGTCTGATGCTAAGTCATCATTCTGTCTTTCATGGACAGAGTTTCTGTCTCTCATCTTGATCATGCTGACAAGTGCCTCAGGGGTATCTGCTGCCACTTACTAACAGTCACTGTATAACCTACTACCAGTAATATGAGAAAGACCTGGTGGGAAATGTTATCTTCCCACCAGAAGTGCACTTGTCCTCTGTGTGTACACATTCCCTATTTAAGCCTTCATTTAACCACCAAAGCAAAAATACTTCTTGATTCCCACATAAAGTGCCCCAGGGAATTGTCACTGGAAGAGTACACTTTAGATCTGTCAGAGAGAGACATTTTATTACCTGAAGGATGCTATCTTAACCCAAGGTCTAAAATATAAATGAACTCCAATTCAGATGACTTGAGATCTAGCAGAAAGACAGAAGGGTGGAAAGCTTCCCAGGGATTCAACAGGGCAAAGGCTGATTTCTTTAATACAGATAAATATGACAGAAAGATATTCCTATCCCAAGTTTTAATAAGTTTATGCTTGACAGGAGGAACTGAAGTCTTGAGCAGCAGCTAATACAAGATGTTAACTAATAGAGTTGGAAGAGGAAAAAAGCAGCTTCAAGCAGAAGAATTCAAGTTAAAGGCAGGAGATTTTGGACACTGAAAATTTCTTTGTTAAGGTATTATGGGCTATGTCCTTTTTCAATGACTTATCATCTGTACTGTAGGGTAAAATCTAAGGGATCTTCATAGACCCTCTAGTATTTAAGTAGAGCAGAGAATGCTTAGATATGAAAGGTCAAAGCTGCCTATGAAAAGATGAGTGAGAAAATAAACAGAGGATAAATCAAGAGATTATTTTAGAATTTGCCATCATGAAAACCCAGCCTTTTCTCAAGAGGCAGAGATGTTCTATTCTATATTGAAACAGGGATTTGAGCTTTGCTTTAAAAACACATTGTAAAGCCATTAGATGATTCCTCAGGAGTGTTGTTTTGAACGTTACTATTATTTCTTTGAGCAAAGCAATACTCTCTGTGTTTTTTAATGAGTTACCGATTTTTTCTCATGTTGAAAACTTCAGAAAAGTTTGGTTTCATTAGGAAAGAATTTGGGTTAAGTTGCCAGAGCAGGTAGATAAAACTCAGTGGAAGAAAAAGAGGTAGTTGGGACACAGGCTGTGGCTTAACCCTGCATTGAACTGCATTTGCATATGGCTTTGGGGAAGTTTCATAAAAAGTTTTTATAGCCAAGAGAGATTTGGGAGCATGACATTTTCCAGTTGCTGATTTTTCTGTGCTCAAGAAAGAAGACATTAGCTTGTTAAAGCTTATAAGTAAATACAACTTCCTCAACAACTTATTCTAATTGCCAGATTTTAAGTATTGAGCAGGTTCTTAGTAGGTATTCAAACTAAATTAGTTTTAAACTGCAGCAGAATATCAGAATCCTTTAATATGCAAAACTATATTGGAAATCTGCTTTCAAAAAGATCTAAATGCAAGACCACATCTTTCTTTCATCTTGTCAGCCTAGCATCAATCCCTTGGGTAAATCCAACAATTTCTAGAAAGTTTGCATTAATCTCATCATGACAAAACCAGAATTTAGTCCAAAAGTATATGAAGAAGTAAAGATAAATCTCTTGACTGTTTTCTGAGATTCTCTCCTATTATTAATCCTTATGCTGGGACATACACAATTGTGAAGATATTAATCAAAGTTTACTTTGCAGAGAAAAAGTCAATAAGATGTCTAACTCTTGGTTTATACACAAACTTTAAGTATTTCACATATGTAATTCTGCACAGTCAGTAGCTTATTTCTTCTAATTAAATCTTTATTTCAGCTCTCAGTGGGCCTGATTTTCCTCTTACTAACAGCAAGTTTATTAATATAACTCTCATCAATCAAATGGTGGTAGCATCTTAATGAGACTAACGTAAGAAAAAGCAAAATCAAAGGCATTGACTTTTTACAACAGTTTTGCCAGTCTGTTCACAGCTAAGCAGTGCTTACTGGATGCTTAACAGAATGCTGGGCAGGGCAGGGATTTTTTTCCTGTTTAGAAACCTGTTTTGAAGGTACAATTGGCAAGATCACAAAAAAAAGAAAATATTTGCTCAGGAAGAATATCAGGCAGTAAGTCTAATTACAAGGGCTAATCATATTTGTCCTTTTCATATGTAATACAAACTGAAAGTTCATGTGCATATTAATGTAAAGTATTCTGTTACACTCAGCATTTTGCTATGCAGCAGAGTATACACCTTACTAACACAGTAAAACATTTATTACTGGTTTTTTACCAGCTCTTTATTGCCTCTGCCATTTACCACTCAGAAGCCCAGGACATGTCATGGGCTAGTCATTTGGTCACCATTAAACAAGTTACAGCCAGGTCAATTAAAACCTGAAATTCTGGTTTGCAAGGTCAACACAAAAGTCAGTTGCTTTTTACTTGTAACACAAAAATCATACATACTATATATTACAGTATTTATAAGCAACCCTGATTCTTTTCAGCCCATATAAAATAAATACGAAATGTTCATAATATGGATAGATTTAATTACCAGATATGTAGAGTTGAGGTTTTGGTTTGAAAGTGACTGAAGGAGCAAAAGGAGCAGCAAGGCAAACAGTATCTAATATAACTAAAGAAGAAAATAAAATGTATTTTTCCAAAACCAGAAGTGATCTATAGAAAATTTTCTAGAAACTGCTGATGCTAATATCAACTACTTGTGGTTTTTCAAAAGTGGCAACAACAGAATGAGAGAGGTATCTAAGGCACAACAGACAGTAGGAATGTCTCATACAAAACATAACTTTGAACTCCACATGAGTGAAGAAGCTTCAGGTACACAAGACCATTTTAATAATTATAACAATATTATTTTTCTTTTACATATTCCAAGAATAAAGTAGTGGGATGACTTATCCTGTGAAAAAGATGAAGAAGACTGATCAAGAGACTGAGAGAATTTAATGAAGAATTGAATATAGTGAAATCTCCAGCAGGTAGGAGATGCAGTTAAACAAACGAAGGAACAGTTAAGTACCCTTTTGAAGACCAAAGGATAACACAAAATAAGATGTAAGAACTCTAGATGGGATCTGCTAACACAGTGAAAAAAATATCCCTGACAAAAACTGAGCAGACAGCAGGGAAGGATCTCTGGGATACAAAGAAAACTGCTAAGAACAGACTGCCTGATGGTAGTTCTCCATTTCCTGATTTTAAATGCAAGTCCATGTCTGCTTCATGATTCCAATGAATCACCTACTATTATCCAAATGTTTTCCCACAGCATGCTATGTAACCTCTCACGATTACTATATTTACACAAAAGTTAAACATTTTGCATTCCTGCTTTTTATTTGATCACTTTAGAGAATTGCATCCCTCAATTCACTGCACTTCTATGTATTATTATTTCACTTTTACTTTTGCAAAGTGTCATCAAAGTATATAAAATTGCATCTGCCTTTCTCTCCTTGAACAAAATGCTCCCATGAATTAGGTATGAAAGTCAACAAGAAAACCTTTTTCTCCTACTGTCTGATCTCTTCTAGCCATCAAGAAGCACTTCATAAAGCAGTAATTAAGTAAGGAGGTTAGCAGTGCCCAGTTACCAGTGAGAAGAGCAGGAATTCAACTGTATTCGAAAATTTGGGAGGCTAGACTCTCCTGTTTATCTGAAATCTGTGCCTGCTAAGTTGGAGCTCCCTGACTCAGTACATGCAACTTGAAGGTATTCAAGGGAAATTATGACAAATAAAACCAGACAAACCATAACTCGGTTCAGTACCTTAATGGCAGAGATGTGAAGGAACAACTCTGCCACCTGAACATCAGCTTAGAGCTCTCTTGTGTGAGTCCTACCAGTCACTGGCACTACACTGCTCGCCCCAGAATGAAGTACTGATGTCCCCATGTTAACTGGAAAACTGACATTAAAGCTGCTAATGTAAGCAAGTTTGTAAATTATGAGAAGCACATAGAATAAAGACTAAAAGACTTTAACTTGCTCCTGGAAAACCATGCTATTACAGGTGACAGGCAAAAATACAGCAAAGATATGAAACCCATACCAGATTTGCTAGTGGTTTTAGGTGGCTAGGCTGTGGTTTTTGTTAGTCTAATATTTTGTGATAACCAGGCTGCATTCCTCCCAGTAGAGTCTATTCATACTCTAGACATGCAGTTATTACATAGAAGGCTGCACACGTGATTGTGTGAAATTCTCCTTTGTCAGCTGTTAAAAACAGCCAGTGAAAAAATTGTGCACCTTTTATCTATAGGACCACAGTGGTCAGAAATCTTTGTGCCAAAGGCAGACCATTTTGACTTCTAGAAAATAGGGCAGGTTTATACCATGACCTCTGTTAATTCCCTGCAGAAGAAGGGAAAAAGAAGTTTGCTGTGATATATACTGTACAACAGCAGCATTCCTTCTGCAGCCTTACCTGGCAGATGCCATATTTTGCTTTTCTATGTTCACACACACAGTTAATTTCACAGGCTCTGAAATGCCTGTTGCAACAAAATTAACAATGAAGGATTGAAATAAACCTAAGTTTTTGCAGGATAGCTATGCAGATCTAAAAAATCCATACAAATAATTATGGTATGAATGAATTTGGTTTTTTTATGAGAGTTTCCTAATTATCGGGAAATATTAGGGGCAGCCTAATTATTAGACTACTCCTAGAAAGGGAGTACATCCCCCTTTTGAAACCAAGTATTTTTGTAGAGAAAACTGCAAGACGGAAGGAAGGAAGAAAAAAGAAGAAATGCTGCCTCATGGATAAGGGATGATTTCTTGACACAATAAGATCATTTATATATATTTTTTTAATCTAACAACTGTTTCAACATTCTTGTACCTCTTACTCAATGAAACAGTAAAGGATTTAATATAGTTGCAATATAAACTTTAAATTTTGTAAAAAGTTGTTCCAATCTCTAGGTGCACGATGATTTTAAACAACGTTAACAAAAATGATACCGAATTTAAAAAAACCCAAAACACACTTACCCGATGAGATGTCTATCCGGTTCTTCTTCACCTGGGTGACGTTGATATGGACGCTGACTTTGCCCTCATTTATGTCAATCTCAACATTCCCCAGGCCATCTGCAAATTTGCTGAAGAGAAGAAGTCCACTTGGGTTCCAGGTCCGGAAAAGGAAACTGACTGAAAACAGATCCTGGCTCGGACGACCAGGAACCTCAAGGTAACTGGTGGCATTGAAAAAGACAGGCACTGTATGTGGCTCCACACAAGAAAAACTTAAATTTCCCTAAGTAAAACACACACAAAAAAAAAAAAAAAAAAGAGAAAAAAAAAAAAAAAAAGAAAAGCAAAGCCATAAGCAAAATGGTAAGATTCCACTAATCCATAGCTACCTCTAGAAAAGTATTCTAGATTTCATTCAGCCTAAAGACTACTGTGATCAATGCATGATGCATCTAAAGATGTGCTGTTAATGTTACCATTGTTGTTACTACTGTAATAGTTACTGATGGTTCTGGGTTTTTTTCTAGCAGTGTCCATTATATTTTGTACTGTACATACACAAAATAAAAGGCAGTCTGCCCTGAAGAGCTGTAGTCTAAGAAGCAGCTTAGATGAAAGCATTAATTTTTCTAGTTAAAAGGTAAATTTATCACAGATAAACTTGGGCTTGTCTGTGGTCCTCATAGAAACCTGTAAGAGAACAGTATAAAAAATGAGTGAAGGTTTCCAAATACCCTGATATCAATGAGTCAATCAATACAATTCATGATTCTCCAAAAGAATGATGTATAATACCTGAAGAGTCATCCTCTCTGTTATGTTTTCTACTAAGTGATACCACAAATGCTAATACTTCAATTCATGAAGCAGAAGGATTTGGTGTAGCTGATTGTGAACAACACTTAATATTTTTGGATAGTAAATAATTTTCTCTGTAAAAGAAACTAGTTTCCACACTTTAAAATTTGATTATTCAGGAAATTCACAAAAGATCCAGTTAACTTTATTGATCTACAAGGCTTTAAAGTGTATCTGTAAACAAGACTAGAATTAGGGACATGAATTTTTCACTCTGGTTCTCATGTCACTTCTTGCAACAAAAGACCAAATTGGTAGGATGCATTACCATTTTTTTTCCTTAGAAATCATAGGTACTTTGTAGTAATCTATGTCCAGAATTAACTTATTACTGCATGAATGCAAATATAACAGGAAAATTCCTCTGCTGAAGAATTCCTATAATATGTGGCAAAGTGGATCATGTCCTGTGGTAAGGCTTTCTCATGCACTGTTACAGGTGGATATGTGGCACTTACAGTTCTACTTGGGAAGGAAGAAGTATATCTGATGCAGTATAGATATTATTACTATAATCAAGATAGCAATTCCTCTGATATTTATTTGTTCATTAAAAAATATTAAGGCTTGAACAATATTTTTGGAGGTACATAGATATTTAGAGACTTGGTCCATCTTAGCAGTGTTCAGAATCCATGTAGAAGTCAGTCATCATCTTTATTGTATAATTATTTTTAAATTCCATATTACTGACTTACTGATATAGGCTTTTATGTCACATTTCTGTATTTGTAATGTATAAATGCATCTGAAAGTTCATCTTGAGGGAAAGTAGAGAATTTGGAAGCAAGATAGGATATTTGTACTTGAAAATGTGTAGGAGGAAAGACCTAAGTAAATTTCTTTAAGACATAATTATATTCAATCAGAGATAATGGATTACATCAATAAGCAAGTTTTAGCACTCATTTGCCAATGTCCAAACCCATCACTTTTTAAAAGAATATCCCATCAGGAAACACCTTATCTGTATCATAGCGAGATACAACTGGTGTGGCAGACTCAGCTTCTTACATAGGATTTCCATGTAAAAATCCAAATGAATAAAAATAATATTTTCTTGACCCCTAGGATAAATACTTGGATTACTCTGCATAACAACTTCTTTTTCCTACAGAACATCAGAAGTTTTAGAGTCTACCTCTAAAGGCCAGTAGAATTAGCAGTAGCTAGACTATCAATTTGGCAGCTTCTGGGATCAATTATGGAACACTGATATTTTCAGTAATTTGGAACTAGAGAAGACATTTATTTAAATTGATCTCCTAGATTTGTTCCTAAACTGAAATAGAAATGGGTAACTCATTTGTTTGAGTAGTTTTAATCTGAACATTTCCAAGTTTGCTACAGAATACTTGTGCTTAAACCACAAATTTTACACACAGTAAAAAAAAGGTGGGGAGTGTCTGAAATACCCTCTGTAACCCTTGGCTATCATTCTCAGTGTAATGGTCACCTTGTGCATAGAAACAACTTCTGTTACTTTGTTAAGGCAGTCCTGTGTAGACATGGAAGGCTACATCATTCTTTGAGAGATGTCATCTCACGGTTCAGTCACAGATACCAATTAAGCAGTGCTCAGAGAGCATTCCTTTTAAGAGTTCCTTTTGCTGCCTTGTTACCAAGAGGAACTAACAATTTCCTCATTACAAGAAGGCTTTTATATCCAATCGACACTCTTCTGTCATCCTGATGTTTTTGGTACTTGCATGTGTAACACCTATTAACGTTAATGGCACTGAATGCATTCAAATCCTTTTTCACATCAGTGAATGCATTTCCCATGAATAGCCTAGCACATTAAAAATTTCTTGAGAAAGTAACACGTAGTTCTAATTTCTCTGCTAGTTAGCATTTTCCCTACTGAGCTATTCAGATTAGTATGAACTGGATTTTTGATCCCCTCTATGACTGTAGTTCACAAGATGAGTCCTCTTTTAAGTACAGCCCATCTTATATAGATTGCTCACTAGTTCTAGGTCAAGAGATCGAGTTAATCTGCAGCTTGTCTCTACAATAGCCTCCTCATTTTTCAAAGAGAATGAAGTCCTTTTCTGTAGATTCAGAGTGACATGCTGAATAGTTTTCTGTGCAATGACATCTGGAAGTCAAATATATACTGTGCATTTATATTGAAAGTCTTGGTCTTATCAGAGAATTTTTCATACTACATTGATAGGGAAAAGGTAAAAACAATTTAATTTGTGTAGCTTGAGCTGTGTATGGTGATCTTTCATCTATGTGGCAAACTAGATTCATGTTTACTTATAAATCAATTTTGCCTATCCACATTCAAACATTATCCCTTGTGTAAAATACTACTGTAAATAGTTTTCCCAATTAAAAGACCTACTGGCTGAATAGGAAGCCCCCAGAAGACAAGTAATGATTTTATTAAGACTACACTACCTGTTAAACAAGAGTGGATCATACAGTACAGCCAGTGCACTGCACGCTAATGCCACCTCAAATATCACGAAAGAATTAAAAAAAAAATTCCCCTTTACTCTCTGAATCTAAACCAAATATGTTACTAAAGTCAGGTTTGGACTTTATTTAAATTTAGAATACTTTTAATTTGTCTTTTGATCCTTACTCTTCAATAAAGCAAAAGGATAACTGGTGGTGCTTTTTTGTTCATAACATGTATGCATATGAGACATAATTTTTTTAAATTTAATTTTGTTCAGAGACAAATAAAGATCATCTCCATCTTATCATCTCTGATTTCCTGGGCCTCCTCACTGTGCATAATTAATTTGTCAAGTCCCTTTCACTGCGTGACTTGTGAAATTCGTCTTCATCTAGGAATATAATTTTCTTTTGTTTCACAGCACTTAAAATCCTTCTCTACTCTGAATTTATGCTTCCTTTGTGATATTTCTCACAACCACACTGATTACTTTGCTTGTATTCAGCCTCATCATATTGTGTGCGTTATGCCTTTTAAGATAATACACTATTTGGGGCAAGGTGTGTTTCATGTTATGGGTTTGTACAGAATCTCCTACAATGGAGTTTTGGACACGTGTTGGACTGCTTGAGTGACATCATCATAAACATGCTTAACAACAACAATAGCTTCAAACAAGTCTATTTCTATTGCTAAATCATGCTAAAAACTAGGTGAAAAAATGGTTTTGTAAAAAACATAAAAATCCATGTTGATTTAGTTAGAGTAAAATTGATTATACTTATGAAGAGCTGAAGCAAGTATTCCTACTGAAAACAAAGGTCACTTCTATCTTTATAGTCATTCTCAGAATTGGAAATCAACGGAATCATCAAATTAAACTGGCACATTATCACCTCTTGATGTGGCACTAATACTGCCAGAGCTTCTTAGGAGGATTTTACTTTCATGTTATGGGCAACAGAATTTTAAAAGCAAAGAAACAAAGAAAGAAAGAAAGAAATACTATCAGAAATATGATTTTTCAGAGACTTTAGATGTCTGCTAGCTATGCCACACTTTTGAGAGGCTAGGACTTTAGAGGATAGGATTTGCACTATAGGAACTTCTTAAGCAACACTTCTGTTCGGAAAAAGACTTTAAGAATATGTCCTACTAACTTGCAGTGGACTTGATTGTGCAAAATGGAAAGATTGCTCCTGTACAAAGATTCTTTTTTAAATCAGGTATCAATCTTTCAAAATCATGGTTTTATTACAGCTGAAAATGCCCGGCAGGAAGGAAATCACATGTAATTTTGAAAAAAAAAAACCCTAAAAAAATCAAAGTTTCATGAGTTCATGAGATTGGGTTGAAAAAATTTTAAAAGTGGGATCTTACTGCATGGAATATATATCGTATCCTTTCCCTTTGACAATACTGTAGAAATTAATGTATAGAAAAGGTTATAGATGTCAGGCTGCATTACTGAATTTGTATGGGAAAACATCACATACTCAAGACTATCACTTGGATTTCCTTGACGATTTAGCCATAATGTTCATAGTTACATGAAGTTTCAGTTTTACTGTCCAAGGATAATCAATACTTTGCGTGACATCATCACTGCATATGTACAGCCCTACAATTTGTTACATAAAGGAAAATGAAATAGTGTAAACCTATGTATTGTTAGCAGGAATTTTTGAAGTCTGTAAGCTTATGCAGAAGAAAGGCTTAAAAAGTTATTTGAACAATCTCAAAGTTATGGCAATAATACATTTATTTCTTAGCCACATTGCCTTTACATGCCAGCAAGCATTTTCAGGAACACTTAGAGCTTTAAAAACACAGGAATTAAAGTATATTCTTTCTTAATCACCCTGCCCATAAAGCCACAAGTCTGAAAATGAAAGCAACTATGAACACTTAAGCCACAGCAAAAATAGAATAAAATGCTAATAAGCTCTGTAATGTTAATAAGCAAATAATGATTTTTGAGTATAATGTCTTGAGGTTTTTCAGACGTATCAAAAAAGACTGTAGAAGTATTCTCATCCAAAGCCTTTTGCACACCAGCAATCCAACTAGCTCAGCAGGGATGGAATATTATCAGGATTTGAAAGCCAAAAGAAAGCTACAATTCATTTAATAATAAATCTTGTCTGCACTGGTTTTGGACTACTATAATTTGAGAAGAAAGGGAAAAGGCAATTAATGGCTCAGTTGATTTTTTTAAAAAAGAAAAAAAAGCTATCTGACTGACACTAAAGGTTAATTTTTGAAAGGTGAAACAAGACCTCCAAAATAAAATGCTCATACATGTGGTAAAATTTGTTTTGTGTTTTATATTACTCCAGTATATCACAAGAATATCAGCAACACACCCTCAAAAACCTTCTAGTCTTTAGAAAGAGAAGCAGAAGTGTAGACGACCCTGAAATTATGCTCTTACCACATTTGAAGGTTCCAATTTCTTCCTCTTGGCAAGGTCAGTGATATTATTGCCATTGTAGTTGATGCTCTCCATACAGCCTTTGAAATTCTTCCTACTGTTAGAACTTGGTTTGCCAGAAAAAGGCATACCTCCAAAGGTTATCTTCAAATGAAACAGAAAATGGTAAATAGTTACTGGAAGGCAAAGACTTTTAAACAATTTTGCTGTAGATATATCTGCTTTCTTTGAACACTCAACCATGGCAAAGAAGAGAGATGGCTACACTGTTTACAGGAAAACGATGTATCAAAATAAATACTGCAAAAGCAGAAAAAGAAGTAATGAATTTCAAATATTTATGGTAGCCAAACCCAAGTATTATTCCAATTGTCCAAATAGTGAACAGACATGCCTAACAGTTATTTGTACATGAACTGCTCCTCTGATTGCTACTAGAAAATAAGCATCTCAAACAAAGAAATTGGAATAAATTTCCATCACAGTATTTTTCTAAACAAAAGTAGACATGAAATTAGCCAGATAATCTGATTCAAATCATTCACTCAGCTCTAACCGTGTGCCAGAGCTCAGACTACCACAGCAGTGGTGCCCTCCAATATGGCATGTTATTCTCCCTTAATGTTTATATATCTATTTAATCCAGAAGAATTTACATAGTTAAAGACGCAATCCCCTCTTAAACAGAAGGACTTTTTACTACCATGCTTTTGTCATGTAGTTGTAGTTAATGAGGAGTTATCCCTTGATTTAGCTGGTCAAATAATCTCCTTAGAGAAGATGAAGACAACCACTGCAAAGACTCAGTCATCAAACTGAAGCAGGAATTGTTTTTGTCTTACAGCTCAATTTCATTACCCTGGTTAATTGATTCTGGGTTATGCATAATCTATAGTGCTAAAAAACTTAGAAAACCAAATATTTACATTCTGAAAGTGTTAATCTCTCATGAAGTCTTTCTCTGTCACTCCATAGAGACTGTACAGATCTCTACCACACCATGGTCTTTATGGAAATGATTGGAAGTGAATAATGTTACATGTTTTCATTAATATTTTGCAGCCCAAATGCCGAGAATAAGGGGCTCATGAGATTAGTCGCTGCAATCTATGTTAGGTAATTATATCCATTAGATGATGGCATAAATAGTAATGACACCTTGCTTTTCTGCCTCGCAAATGCTCAGAAAAATATCAATTTGTAGTCTGCTGCTGAGATTTGGCAGAATTAAGCTTTTAAACATTATTCATTGTCAATTCCATTTGTTATTACCAGCAGCAGGAAAACAGAGCTCCAGGGTGACATTTTCCATTTTGAAAGCATGTAAGATACCACTTTCTACCCCAAAGAAGCAGCTTCCACTTGTCATATACAAGGAACTAAAGCTATACAGCTGAAATATAAAACCTTTATAAATCACACACACCAGCTTTGTAAAAGTCGTGTGGACACATCCTTAGGTATTTTAAATTTACATGTCTTGACTTTAGACAAGTTACAGTACTTCACATGGACAATGTGACTAATATTTTAATGGTTGTCAAATATTTTATGCATATTATAGTCGTGTTTGGATTAAAGTAACTGGAAAAAAAGAATTTTGAAGAAAAGACAAAGCAAAAAACATATTGTGACAGTGAACTAAGAATGGGACTATTTTTTGATCTTGAAAATGCAATCAGAACTAATTCTTATTCTTCTTTTTATGTTTACTTAACTTTTCTGAAAGAGATTAACCTGGAAACAGTTTTTTCTATGAAAAATAGTTTTTTTTCTTTTGGCCTTATTCCCTGTTAATCACAAAAGCAACACTTTTAAATTTAGTCTGTGATGTCTAAGCCCTAAACCAGTGAGATAAGTGAGAGGAAAGGAAGGAGAAGAGGTTATGTCTCTTGAGCTTATAGGAACCACAGAAATGTATACACACACACTCAAGTTCGATTAAACACAGGGATCCATGTATATGGAGAATTAAATGTATGTTTGAGAACTGCCAGTAAGATCTTTTAATGCAGAGAGGATGGGAAGGTGAATGCACTGAATTCAGCTCTTACTAGGATTCACTTATTGTACGCAATATATTTGTTATGTAAACATTATATATATATATATATAATATATATATATATAAAATATATATGATGTGCACAAATTGCACAAATTGCACAACCCTGGCTTATGGCATTCAGCCTAAGTTTTTCTGTAGTTCACTCACTTGAAAACCTTTAATAAAATCTATTTATGTGTTTTAAGTAGTTCAGTTCAGATCTTCAGTGCTCAATAAGTAATAGACGTACAGGCAAATTTACTTGTTATTTTCTCATTAGAACTCCCAACAAATAATGGATTCATAAAGATTTGTTGGAATATAATCAAATATTTGACTCAGAAGCATTTACAATTATAAGTACTTTTTTCAAATATTCATATATTCTTGATCAAAAAATTGAAAAAATATCAATACACAAGTTAATTCAAACTTTTTTCCGTGACATCATTTATAAGTGTGGAAATTACATATTTGGTGCAGCCAACCATGTTAATTCTCACTAGGAACAGTAAAGAGTATAAGAACATATTACACAAAAATTGCAATAACCAACACGTCGAACTTTGTGCAACAGATTAGAAGAGCTGAACAAGTTCATAATACCTGAAGCTGTAGTGTAATCAAACAACAAATCCACATTTAATTAGTACTAACACTTGTGTGAATTAACCTGAGTGATTAAACAAGTTTTCTTACAACTTTCCTAACTCTTCATTGCTCCTTTCTAGAAAGAAGTTACTGATGCCATATTTGTGAAAATACAAGGAAGTATCTCCCTAAGACAGGACAGATCAAGATCTGCATTAATAACAAGGTTCTAATGTTCTTCCTTTGCTAAAAATAAATACTGACACCACAGATTAAGGCTTTCTGATTCAAGTGCAAAATTATCACCTGAGTGGAACAACTGATTGCACCATACTTTTTTTAATATACTTCCTGCTTAGAGCAGCTGCTTTTAGAGATTTTTAAAATTGTGTATGCCTAACTTGCTGAACAACACAGATCTCCCACTTTGAAACAAAGGGCTGAGATGATTGTTACACCATATGGGACTTGGTAGGCTAATTAAGAGAAACATAATTTGTACTTGAGAGACAACACCATTGGAAAGAGAATTTCAGGAAATGTAAGGGAATAAGTAATCAAAGAAACTATGAAAAAGTAACAAAACCTCTTAAATTATGTTAGCTTTCTTACTGTACCTATCTTTACAAAACCAATTTGAATGAAAAGAAAGAACTTTCACTCTTTACCTCGTAGTCCAGGTCCAGGTAATCAAATTCTCCATTGGTTCTGAAGTGCTGCATGTGTCTGTCGAGGGTGAGATTGATGTTCCTCCCGTGGCGCTCTATGATGATAGAGTGCCAGTGGTGATCATCCAAGAGGCTGCCTGTCGTCACATATGTATGGCCAAAAATAGAGCCAAGCTGGTTGCTGCCTGAGAACAGAAACAATAGCATTTCTCACCTCATACTAGTTAGGGAAACATTTTCCTCTTTCTTTGTCAATGTTTCACCTGAATCATACCAGACATGCAATAAACTAGAGTAAGTCAGTCTGCTATGAAGTTGAGATTTGCCCAGTGGAGAGTTGCTGCCACAAATACAAACAGCTAGACCAAATACAGTGAGCATCTGATCACTGATCTGTATGAATATATGTATAAATTCATAATAGCAGTTATTTGGAGATGAACCAGGAAGCAATACCAATTCCAAGCTGTAAAGTTGTTTACATCTAGGGTTTTCTACCTTCAATCCTACACTAAAGAAAAGAAAAGCGTCACCTCTGGGCCAGATCCTGAGCTGCATTGAAACTGTACTGATTTATGACTGCTGAGGAGAACATGGATCCTGATAACAGATTTTGACAACAAAAAGCCTTTTCACTCTTGAATTCTATGTTTTGTGGCCTCCACCACTATCACTTTACCAGTAAGCAGAGGTGAAAATGCTCAATGCAGACTGAGTTAACAGCAGCAAAAAACCATCTTCTGCTAATACAGCTTATTTTGGTCTCTTCTCCTGAAGCAATCTTCCTGTTCTGGAAGTCAAACTACTAGCAAGGGCATAGCTTTGCAATTCTCTGCTGTGTTATCCAGGGGGTTTTGCCAGTGCAGCTGTGCTAGTCAGAGATCACATCTCATTGCCATCTGACTGACACAGCTAAGCCAGCAAAGGTTGATAGCACAGATCCCAACTGAAGCAGCAAATGACTAATTCAGCAGTAAGTGTGAAATATTGCTGCACTGCTCAATAATTCAATGCAATCTTCCATGTTCTGAAAACTTAAAGGGACCTAAGCATTTCTGAGGCTGAGAATTTCTTACCCTCAAGAATGCTTGCAAGTCAGACATTAAGGTTTGTGCATGCTGAAAACACATTCTGGCAAATAACACTTCCATGGCTTAAGACATTACTTCCCTAGAAATGACCATCCTGCCTTTATGCTGATGGCCAATGGTCCTGTTGGTTAAAAAATAAAATAGAATCACATGCATATCATTGAGCCTCAGTTTCTTCAACACAAAGTCAAATGCAGTGCAAAGTGAAACCCAAATCCACTTCTGTCTCCCCATCCTTCCCCCAGTCCTTGGTATATGAAACTAAGTCACTGGATCTCACCAGGCAAGATGAGCATTCTTTTCTACTGTCTCTGATGCAAAGACAATACTCTCAGGCAGAGGAATAATAATAATAATAATAATAATAATACCATAAAGCATTACTTCTGTTTATTGAGTATGTGTCACAGGGCCTAGTCCCATTTATCAGCCTAATGATTTAAGAACATCCTTACCAAACTCATATATGGAAATTATAATAGCTTATAAACACAGTCTGTGCTGAAGAATATAGAGGAACAGGAAATGAAAGGGTTACTACTGCAATTAAAATTGTTAAAAATAGGTAACTGCTATAGGAAGGTGTGCTTTCTCATCATCTGTTCATGTTGATCATTAGAAAAAGAACAAGAGAAAATGCTAGTGGAAATAAGTACCATTCAATGTAAATAACAAAAGGAACAATTTAGTCTTCACATGTCTGTAAGAGAACTAAGGAAAGTTGCATGAAATCTTCTTCTAAAGTTCTTTTGTTTGAATGGAAAAAATACCTGAAACCAGATAAATGTGGATTTTTTTCATAATAAATGTACTTTATAAATCCAGTCACTTATGATCCTGTTGTCCTCCACTGGGAGGACTGGAACTAGAGTAATATATACAGGCTTTCATCATAAGATTGCCTGATAAAACAATCTCTTTTCCTTTCTTAGTTTTCTTTCTTAGGCTCTAGGAAGGCTGCTGAACTATAACTCCATGTGGCCTGTAGCTTCCTAGACCGACACTTCTTTTTTCCTGCAAGGTTCCTTAGGGTGACCTTTATTCTTCCACACGTGATGACAGTGTCCTTCTCTCACACAAAGCCACAGCTAAGGCCAAATATAATTCCAGCAAGCTTTTTTTTTTTTGTTTGTAGTAATGACAATATATTGCTGATCTTGCTTTTTTGTATGATCTTCTTTTCACAGTATCTCACACAGGGTAAAAAGGACAGGGTGGAACTAAACACACACTACATCCCACCTGCCCCCCCCACCCAACATATAGAAAGGGAATTAACAACATTTTCAACAAATTATCTGATTAGATTATTTGGCTTATCATATTACCGTGGGAATGAGGATGAAAGATTTGACCTAAAATTTTTGTGGGACAGCTAAAAACTACTACAAAACTAAACAATCAAAACATACCTAAATTTAAATTTAGGACAAGTTTGGCTTTCTTCAGTTCCAAGGTGATATAGTCTCCTTGCTGTCCTTCTCCGTGGAAGATTACACCTTCGCTTTCGGAGGTCTTAAATTTCAGAGAGATGACATCTTTCAGTGTTTTCATTTTCTTGTTCCTGAATCTGTATGGTAACACCACATGGCCATCAAAATTGATAACATCAGCCCCTAAAGGAAAAAACAAATAACATCATTGATGAGTGATTGTATATTCCTGTGGCCACTGGAAAAACAGACATGCCATATGCAGATTATACCTGAACAGAATAAAAAATGTGCAAGTGTGATAGGCATTGTAAGTATATTTCTTTTGACAATAATTTAATACCATAAAAAGTAGGGACCAGGCAGAATATTAATTTAACCCACAGAATGCAAAAATAAAAACAAACCAGATTTGGGAGGACAAAAGCTACAACCCGTAGTCAATAACTTTCATTTTCTCCCAAATATAATTGCTACCATGTATGTTTTCCTAATTATAGCTCAAAATGAAAGGTAAATGTCTGAGACGTCATTCATAAATCATTTGATACTTCTTTAAAATTCACTATAGGTATCTGTAAGGACTGTAAACAGTAAAACATGAGCTCAGATGATCTGCCTGGCAATTTTAGATTTTATGTAAAACATAGGTATTTGCCTTGTCTATTCCAGGAAATGGTGTGTAAATTGTCACCTCAACTAATTTTGAGAAGAAAAAGAAAACCTTTCATTTGAACTAATTTTTGTTTCATGTTTGGTTTTGTTCAAAATATGTGAAAACTGAGGGATGCAAATATTTAAGGTCAACGCAAAATTCAAATAAATATTGCATAATAACACTACAAAATTTCATGTTGTCTTATTTTCATGACTTAATCTCTACTCTAAAGAAAGAACAAAAATTTCCACAATTTTCTGGATGTTAGAACCACAGTAAAAATAACTGCAGAACTGGATTCCATTCAACACATGCATTTATGTGGAATATTGAATCTTTTAAATTAAGCTGAGTTCTGTAAAAGATTTCAAACAGATATTTATTTACCTCTAAAAATTTATAGAGATTTAAGAAATCCCCTTAAACTGCTAATAATCAATCACCAGTGTCTTAGCTACTATTTGTATGAGCATTTCATCCTCATTGTTGACAACTAACAATTTGAATAATCATTAAGTAAAATCCTTATAAAGGAATTAATAAGAAAATATTCTTTTTTTTAAAGAAAAAAAAAATCCACCCATGTTCTTCAAAAGCATTTACACTTCTTATTGACATACCATATTCATTCATGCTCTGAATGAAAAGAAGGATGGCATTTTTTCATATGTTCTTCAACCACTGATTTTTGCCTTCTTCTGTGGTCTGCTCTTCAGTGATTGTTTGCAACTTTTTAAAACTCCTAACTTGTTTTTGTTATTATGGTGGTAATTAATTTAAATCTTTCATCCCCTCTCAAAAAACACAAACACATTTCTGTTGTGTAATTAACACAGAAGACTGTTTCAAAACTCTGTTAAAAGACTATGTATACTATGCCTAACTGCCTATATTTCAATTTGAATTTACATGGCCAAGTCTGCCTAAGCCTGCAAAGACTTCTGATGAAATGATAAACTGTTATCCCCTTATTGTTTATGCCAACTAATTGTGAAGGGTTTTATCCGGTACGTAAAATATGAGCCTTACAAATTGGCTGCGATATCCCATAATTATCACCATGTATCTCACTTTTTGTCAGAATGCAGCCATATATATTAGAAATATCACTTTTCTTTATAAAACACATCTTAAAATGCAAATTTTAATTATAAATAAGTATTAAGCTTTAGGAGAACTAAAATCCTCAGCCTGATCTGGTTCTTCTAAATGACAAATTTCAGGCATGGGAACCAGCTCAAAATTAAATATCAAAATGGTATTTTTAATTTGTAGTGCAATGAATCTGTTTAGAAGTTATCAGCATGAAAGAGGGGTGCAGATGCAGAAGTATCCAGAAGCAGCAACATGGGATTTCAGAAGTGGGGTTATCATGATTCAAGTACATCCACTACTTCTGGAATGATTGCTTTTTATAAGAAACAAAGAAAATTGTTAGAAAAATACTGTAACAAAGATTATACGAACCAATTGGTTTTGTTTGCTTTACAAGCTGTCAAGAGATCTGAGAAATTCATTCTTGAGATTTTTGTATGTAGTTTTTGGAAAAAAACACCAAACTTTTAGAAAAACATGAAATCTATTTATAGGGAAAAAAAACCCCAAAAAACCAGCATGATAGTCATTCTTTTATCACAAGAATCATACTTTTATGTAAAGCAAATTTGCTATAGAGATCCTGCACTTTTGAATCTACATAGAACTGCCTGGCACAAGTGTTATAAATGAATAAAAATTGATGGACATTACAGCTTAAGTAACCTTCTTACCAAATATACATCATAAAAATATGATTCCACATGCAATGTCTGAGATTGTCTTCCATAAAATTTCTTAGATGGTTACAGAAACTGCTATGGGTATGGTGTATACCAGCTTTCCCCTAAGCCCAGCTGGTACCACTTTGTAACATCAGCAAAAGTTGCTTTAATAGTCAGGTATCTGACCCAGAGCTGATCAGGTCCATGAGGTTTTGTGGATTCACAACAAGATGTCCATGATAAGGCAAGTATCCCGTCTGTTCCTACGACATTGTTGCAGTTGCATATATGTTCTCATAAAGCTGAGTAAAAGGGCCACATTTTTCCAGAATCTGTCCCTGAATTTCCATGTTTTGAAAAGAATTCAATTAAAAAAAGAACCAGCAGTAATCTTTGATTAAGCAGATTTTTTTTTATGCATAGATGTGCTGTCAGCATGGGTCTGAATGATAATTAAATCACCTGAAGATTACATAGCAATTATGTTTAAGAGTTATCATATGTAGACTATAGCAATGACTTGTGTTCTTTCTATGATGACACTCAGCTATTTAATATCGTGATAATTACCATGATATATTAATTTTCTCTGTTTCGTTTCTTTTCTTTGCTTCTGTTTTGTGAGTTCTTTTACTCAGAGTTCGAATTAAAACACAGGAGGTGATGTTTATTATTTCTTATCTATAGCACACCTGCATGGGATGTGCCTCTAAGTTAACAAGGTGAAAATGGCCCTGAGTTCTAACTTCCAAGGCCATTTAAAGCCCACATTATCCAATTATGGAATGCCAACTAATTAATTTTTGCTTATAATCCAATAATTATTCATGATCCACACTGTGGGTTTTTTGAACCAATACCAAAACACCTAGATTTGTGAAGAAGAAGGAGGAAAGAAGAACAAATCCACACCCAAAATCCTCCATCTTGTTACTAAATCCCATAAATCTAATTTTTCTACATCTCTGCATATTCCACCCAGTGACATAACTAATTTCTTTTTAATCACACAGCAGCACTCTCAGTACTATTACATAATCTGGGAAGCCTTTCCCAAGGCCTCAGGTCAAATGCAGTGTGCTTTTGAAGATCATTGTCTGTCAGCACTGAAACACTGAAATTCTCTGAACTCAGGGTTCCAACAGTGGTGCAGAATGGTACTCAGACAGTAAACCATATAATTCCTATAGTTGAAGTGTAAATATATAATTTTTCTCATCCTTAGCCACTCAACTATCAGCATTAGTAGGAAAGAGATGTAAGCCATCACATGAAGTATGTTTGCCTGCAGTCAGTGAGTGTTCTCAGAGGCTACTCCTGCAATGGGGAAAACCTTTTTGAGAAAAGATAAAGCTAAAAAAGGAGAAAGAGTAGCAAATGAAGAAAGATGGGGGAAAGAAAGACTGAGAATTTTTTTTTTTTTAATTACATGGAAATAGGAAATATAAACCTGATTACTTGCAATTTGATTTCTGCTCTACTGGATTTCCTATTATACTGATAGATTGGAAGACACTGCTAAAACAGGAAAAATATAACACCACTTTCATTTGGCTAGGGAGATGTGTTAGGCCTTATTCCAGTAAATGTCTGAGACGCCATATTGAAACCATTTTGTTGCTTAATGCATCATCAATTTTCTTCTAAAAAATTTTTCCTAAAAGTTTTTCAGACAGCCTTGCAAAGACTGACAGGATATTGGGTGGCAAATGTGACCCTATTCATAAATCTCAAAGGAAACTAAATTCCCAGTAAGAGGACTTCCTACCTATGCTTTTACCCTGTACTTTTGGCTGCATGCAGGATTTGGCAAAATTTGTTCAGGGCATCAAATCTAGTTGATGATATTTTATTTAATATTCCAAAACTACTTATTAACTAATTATAAAGAAACAGCCCCAAATCAGACTCAAGCTCCAGAAATTCTCTATTTCCTCCACTTCTTGTGAAAGAAGTATAACTATCCTCAGCTGTCAGCACTTTAAGAATGAAGAAATGCTCATTCACAAAGACTCATGAGATACTGAGACTTCTGCACAGCTACTTAGTTACTTAGATCAAGGTACTGCCTGGAGTTACTAAAAAATCCCTGCTTCCTGATACAATAAAATAAAAGTGATTAGAACAAAGCAGAACAGCAAAGTGCTTTCCAGAAAAATGTTTACCATACAGTGAACAAAAACCACAGCAATATGTTTCTCCTCCTAAATTACAAATTTAACATGTACACATATTTTTAAATTGCTACTGATCTCTGAATGATTGACTCTTCAAAGCCTGTACAAAATATTTCAGTGGGATTAAAGACATAAAACTTCTGTACTACTGACAGACAGCGACCTTAGGTGAAATTTTCTCACTCTGTTATCTCTCCTGTTTTTTCATCCACTTAAATAATCTGTTTAGACTAAATGAGCTTTAGGGAAAAGATCATCACTTTTAGCATTCTTTTCTTACCCCTTAATTTGAACCTTACATCTGATGTGCTAGTAGTATAGTAACAGATGGTAATAACCATACGCTGAGCATCCACCATGTAAAAATATCAGAAATGCATCAAAGCGTCTTTGGCTGGCCCAAACTATTCCACATCTGTAGTCTCACTTGTAGCTATTAGTCACGGGTACTAAAATATCATTATGGGAAATATAAGCACATAAACAGTGTATTGTTTCCATATTTTAACAGCAAAAAAGTATGCTTTCTTCTAACAAAGCAAGGGAGAAGGCTCAAAATCATCAAAAATAAAGCCTCATTTTTTTATTACTCACAAAAAACTACATATACAGAAATGTCTTCAGAAAATCCTAATCTACTTTTTCAGTAGTTCCATATCCTGTCAAAATGACAGCATGGTTGAATTTGCCACTGGAATCTTTGCAGCTTGAGCCTCGGTGGAACTAAGTTAGCTGAGCTAATGTTAGAGATGCATTGCTACACCTCATTTCACAGGGGAAAAAAAAAAAAGAAGCCATGGCCCAGCACAGCACTCAAAAGATTGCCTCCTCTTTTATGTTTTCTTACAATGAGGCAGAGCGCCAAAGGTACCGTGTTTGAACACTGCCTTCAGGCACTACAGCCCAGCCATAAGAACACGGGGAGCTCTGGCCTGAAGTCTGCTGCAGCCAGACTGGCACTGCCTTTACTCCCTTTTTCAAAAGTCAATGCACCTGCCACAAAGGAAAAAAAATCTAATACAGATACAGATGTATGTTGCACATACAATAATGTATACTTATTCATATTCTAGAAGCACATGGTGAAGGAATCAATCTCATGTTTCCGTTGCTTGCTTAGTTTCCACTGCACTGAGCCTGAATCCTCTTGTAATCTGTCAAGTGATGTCAATGCTTGAAAGACAAAAAATACCTTTGCTAGCAGGTGTGGAACTTTTTCCTTGTTTTTCTTTATATTACATTCAATGCACATATGGCAGTGCAGTATCAAAGTAGTAAGAGTGTTTTGTCAAGGTGTATTTTTAACTCAATTCTTGGGTAAATGACACGAATTTACTCTTATTTTTTATATGCCTGCCAAAACGGTCTAAATAAATCTGTGAGGAAGTGTTCCCTAAAGTAGTGAGAATGCTTTTCCAAGTTCTGGGTGCAATATCCACTGAAGATATACAAAAAGCACTTGGTACTTTTAATTTTTTTCCCTATTATTATCCTAACATAATATTCCTATTATAATAAATGTTATCATAATGGTGGGATAATACTACTAATTTTTCTAACTCTTGTGCAAATGTCTATAAATATGTGGTTCTTTGTCATAGTTTTCTATCTAATAAGAAACAAATGTGACAAATGAAATGAAAAAGCAGCAGAAGCAAAATTAAAGAAGGAAGCAAAACAAAAGAATATGGACTATATATAGAGTAATGTAATATAATGACCATGGCTAAAAATTTCCCTGCGTCCCTCCATTTTTTTTTTAAGTAGGAAAATTGGGTTCTTTCTGTAGCTATTAAACTAAATTTTTATACATGCTAATTCTTGCTTAAGACAGTAATTTTGAGACGAGTGTACAAAACAGTGAAGTACTCTGCAGTTTCAACTAACTTGCATTAGTTACCGAATACAAAGAAGATAAAACACTAAAGCACTGAAAGTTTTATGAACTTAGATTAAGCCTCCAAATATGCTACACAATTATTTTCTTATGGGTGTGTGTAAATAGGATGATTTTCCTTAACAAATTAAGGTTGACAATTTTTTTGGCTGATGATTTTCAAGCAAATTTTCTTTCATTGATTCTTCAAATATCAAAAAGATAATTAATTTAAAAACTAAATGGGAACATTTTTAAATATGCTATGTTTTCACTATAAGGTGGATAAATGAGAACATGAACACAGTTATAATATACTTTGCAATTCAGTTTTAAGCTTATACCTTCTAACCATGGTTTGCAAAATAAACCATACCAAATAGTACATAGTGGTCTCCTTTAGTGGACTACTGTCAGTGCAGAGAGAACCAAGACTGTAACCCAAAATAATCTTCATCTTAGACAAAACCTATTCCTTCCATAATCTACTCTGCTTTATGACTCCAGAAAGTCAATTACAACGCAGGCTAAAAGATACAGTCTGTTTCAAGTAGTCTATTCCTTGGGAAAAAAGGAGATTCAGCATCAATAAAAGTACAGCTTTCATGGCTGTACATGAGTTTTCACACTTTGAAAAGTTTTCATATGTATAGCATCACAAGGTTCATTTATAATCGTGAAAATTAAAATTCAGGCAGCTTGCAACCATGAACTGGACGCTGCAAAATTTCCTCTATGATCTACTATTCTCTAAGCTATGGTACTTTGAAATAAATTTGGTAAAAATATATGTATAATTCAGATACGCTAAAGAAAGTCGGCTTTTTTTGTATTTTATCATGCTGATTTACAAGCCAGAAGCATTCCTTGCAATCATAAATACATTTAGTTCTGTTCTTCATTTTGAAACTCATCATTTGACATTGGATCTCAATGGGAACATTAAGGTATATAATTAAACTCTAAAACTAGGTACAGTACAGAACTTAATTTACTTGAAAACAGCTAGCGTCTAGTAATGTTTTCACTGTTTATTAAAAAGTTAAATCACAAGAGCTCCAGGTCAATAAAAAAAGACAGCTCTGACTCTTGCACAGTAAATGGCCAAAACAGGTCTCAATCCTTATTACATTGCTGAAGTTACTCATTACTTAATGAAAAAACCAAATAAAGAAGTTGTACCATGTCTTACAACACTTACACTCAGTTTACTCAGTGAATAAATGATCTACAAAATGGACAAGACAATCTATTAAAACATTAAGGAAATGGATGACTAGCTGGAGCCTTGGTTTTAGTGTTTACAGTTACATGAAAACAGGAAGATACACAGTTGACCTACAAAATATGGGTTGAGAAGTTCTCTTTTTGATTTCTTTTTGAGCTGATGCCACCCAATTCAATCATCTCCTGGTATATAATCTTACCATGTCTTTTTAATATCTGGATGCTCTCAGAACACCCATTACTCAAGACCAGATTCTTCTTTCTCACTCATGTTCCACATCCTTTATTCACAAAATCACTCTCAAACACATATTCTTTACTTCTTCCAACCATGGGGCTTGTATTTAAATTGAACTCTCAAAGTGAGCGGCACACACAATGATTAAGGATTATGGAGCATGGACCATTTCAAATGCCTGTGCTCAGCTAAGTCTCATAAAATGAAAATCTCACAATTGTCATTCAAACTTCTGCAGTTGACTGTAAAGGGCAAGGAGTGCAAGACTGAGACAGATTTGGCCAGGAGACACTCACATTTATTATAGTGAGTAACTTCACTATTGCTAAGGGCCAAAAATGTGTGTCACTAAATCCCATTTCTAATAGATGAGTAGTCTTTTGTTCCAGCTGTGAGGCTGCTGCTGTTGCTGCTGCTAATTCCATCTTGGTGTACCAATTCACTTTAAAGAAACAGAAACTAAACTGTGTTGCTATTTTCAGCTACTGTATTTAAATTCAAAATGATGAGTTAATACAGGAAAATTCTTTAGCATAAACGATAGCAGAACAACTTTGCACATTTGTACAGTTCTGTTTCAGTGTTTTATTTCCAAATCAATCAGAGAAAAATATCTTGTGTTTAGAACAACATAAGAGAAGCAGACCGCTGGAACTTGATTGTGGACAAATAATTCAAAGTAAGTAATTCAGTCAAAAAGTTTTTCCTCTCCTGCCTAACATCACACATATCTAAGATCATGCATACCTCTACCCTACTCCATACTCTATGACACCTTGCGCTTTGTGATGCAAGAAAGTGTTTGGGTTCCGAACTTGTAAACCGTGAAATCTGAGCCACAAACTCTGTCATGCATAGATCCATTGTGAATTTAATGATGGCTGAATCCAGTGTTTTTCTATCCTTTGTATTTATTTTAGTATGTTCAATTTAAAAGCCCCACTCATACTCAAGGGTACAAGTCAAAGCTTTATTTTCACATGATCTACATTGATTAAGTTCTGCCTTGGTTCAGTGGAAGTCTAATAATTTAACATGTAAACATGTGATTAAGGTGCTACTGTAAAAGAGCATACAGTTACCAATTTCAAATGAATGAGTGCTGCATTGGAACAACAATTAACAAAAATGTAAGGATTGATGTTACTGCATCAGCATCACTTGCAACACTGCTTACATTCTAGGAAAGAAAATCCCAGAAGGATTCAATATACAGCAATATGAAATGTTTAACTTGTATTATATCATACACGTAAAGTGAGCTACTTACCTGAGAGGGAAAAACCATTTTTGTTGCAAAAATTCTCTCCATGAGAAGAAGTACATCAGGTAAGAGCACATGGTTACAAAATCATGAAGGTTCCAAGGGATCTCTAGATTTCATCTAGTACAATCCACATGCTCAGAGCTTACTTGCACATTTAGTTCTGCCAGAAGCATTGAGTTTCAGTTAACTGGGTTTTTGCCTTTTTTCCTTACCTGAACCAGGAAATAGATTCGCTTTATTGGCAAGTGATTTTCCTTGTGTTTATCAGGCTGCCCTTTCCAAGGTCAGTGATAGATCGTGTCTCCCTCCCTACAGCCAAACATGACTTATCTATAACTTCTAGCAGGCTTTACAGTTCAAGAGTTTCTGGTGTTGCCGAGTTTAAGACCTTCAAATTCCCCACTTGCCAGAACAGTGCCTCTGGCATGAGTTTGCTTATAATATCTCAGCTCTGTGACTGGCTGTTCCTCTCCTAGGAATTGTACCATGCATTTCAGGTTTCCCGGCTCAGCCAGTGCCAGCAATTCAGTTTCCTGAACTCTGTATTATCCTCCATCACTACAAGCTAAAAAAATACAGAAAGATGAGAGTTTCTTTTTAGGAAGAGTGTAAGGGACCTGCTCATATCCAGTTAACATAGATTAACATTCAGCAGGTTAAATACTTACAATTACAAAGATCATTACTCTTATAATTTCAATTCTTCATCCATGACTACATATTTACTTTTTCTGTACTAATGGGTTAATTTTATTTCAGTTTTCAAGCTCTAAAGTAAATACTGATACTAGAATCTAAAACTATTGCTTCCTTACCTCAAATATTTTTCTAGTGTTTGTTGCTAAAATTACAGGCTCCCGACAGAGAAATAAAAGTCAAACCTGTTGCTTGATAGAAGAGTCAGATTAAGTAAGGGAAGGAAATGGCATTTTTGGTTAATCAGTTTGAAGTATCTGGAAGGCTCAAAATATCATAACACAGTGTCTCTAAAAAAGAAATGTCACCAAAACCTGTTAAATTTTATTTTTTTCCAAAAATAAAAGGAGCCTGCATTACAGCATGCATATAGCTTTTCTTCCAGATGGGAGCATTTTTTCTTTTTGGGACCATTAATCTGTTATTAGAGGCAGCCAAACGATGTTTACAAACAAACTATGTTTGTTTGATTTGAAAAAACACTTTCTTTCAGTCTTCAAATTATACAAGATTTTTTCAGATGATGGAATTAATGAAATTATTTTTCAACAACAATTTTCAAAAACCTCATTCTTAAAAATAATTCAACCAGCTCTGTATGTTAGTCACTGTCACTACAGCAAATACTTATGTTCACACAATGGATGGAATTTTCTAGCCCCTATTTAGGCTATAGTTGATTATGTTTAATTAGGAAAGGGAGGATAACACTCAAGATTGTTCCAGGTAGGTAAGAAATGCATGCAAGTGCATATGGGCAACTCACTCCAGCTTCATAAGATGCTACTATTCAGCCATGAAACGATTAATGCTACACATGAATAAAACGGGAAGATGCTTTCTTAAAACTCAGATGTGGAAAAGTAAATTTTATTGCTTGAAACTGTCACATTCCATTTTCTAAAAGTTTTTAAAAATTTTTTTACTTCTTTTGTGCTGGAACAAGACATTCAGAGAAATTTTCCCTATGGATTTGGTTGTGATGAGTGTGGTGTTTGAAAGGTATTTTTCACCCTTTATCCAGACAACATTTTTTAGAACAAATCAAATATATAAAGCAGGTAGCAGGCAGGTCTTGGCTTACTACACTGGGATACAACCTAATATGTAATGTGATAGCCACATCTTGCATACACATATATCATGGATTTGGTTTGTAAAGGAAAATTCTTTCCTTTTGGATTTAACAAATTATTGTTATGTGTATATGGGAGAAAGACTTTATAGCTATGGGAGAAGACTTTATCAAAACAGAACAACTCTAAGGTAACAAGTAATGGACACATAAGCTTTTGTGAACTCTTTCTGTCCATGTGGCAGCATCCTAAAACAACAAAAAAAATCAATGCCAATATAAATGCAGATACTATTGTCAGTGTATTTTAAAATATAAGTCTTCAGCAGAAGAAATCCATGTAGAGGTTATTAACCTGAGAATTCATGTTTAGTTCGTGCATGCAATAGCTTATTGTGCAGTCACTACTGTTATTCCTCTTGTCCAAGCATTTTCCCTAGTGAAAGTGTTGCTGAAGCAAAAGATCATCTCAAGTCAGTTTCCAGACTCCTGACTTTCTTAAGATGTTAAGATGTTGTTAACCACTAATACCAGTGAAGGATTAGACTTCCACCTATTTAACAAAGACAAATAACTCCTGCACTATGCATCAATTCTCTTTCAAGGAAAGAAAATCTAAACATACATTTTACTTTTTTTCCTTTGATGAGGCAAAATAAATTCTCAAAGAGTGATTAAGGGGTCAGTGCATACGTACTCAAAGAAATGTGTCTTTGGTGTTCAAAAGCATTAAGAACAATCTGCTCTGTCAGAAATCAATGGGAGGAAAATAAGCCTTCTTAAGTAAATATTTAAAATTGTAATCAGGTTCCTATGCATTTATATCAATTTGAAAACTGCTGACTAATTACTGTTATCCAAGCAGAAGTTTTCCAAACAAATACAATTCATTACAAAGAGCCATTTTAGGCATCAATGGAGGACTCATGCATATTAAAAAAAGCAAAACAAAACCCCTCTCCTAGATGATTTCCACTGCTTTTTTTCTGCTTAGATATTCCTAGTCTTGAATAAACTCATTGTTTACTATTTGACTGCAATAAGATAATCTCATGAAAAAAAATTACAAATTCTGTTCACAAGCCACTAAGTATAAGAATTTTCTCAAAATATCATACCCTTAACTTCCACAGAAGTACTGAAATTATTTTTAAAATTTAATTTTTATTTATGGATTACAGCCCATTAATTTCGGGGGGGCTTCATCAAAATGTAAGAATTGCTAATTGGAAATTTAACACCAACATGGCAGTATTGTAGATACAAGAAATTCATAAAATATTTCATGTGTGTATCATGTAAAGATGAGCTATCATACACATATATATAATTACAAATAGGGTGAAAAATCCCTTACTAAGTAAAAATTCTGCCTTTGTAACAGATGACTCACCCTGGTTTTCCTAACAAAACCAAAATGATATTTGCTCTGATGAGTAATAGTTAAAGGCAGTTTTATACAATCTGTATCTTTCATTTAATTTTCATTTTCAAGTCAGACAAGCAAACACACTCAAACAATGCCCACAAATGGTATACATTGTATTCATGAACAATGAAAATTGTGCGTGCAATACCATCCTGGTGTAGATGTGCATGCCTGCATTTGCATCTTGGTAAGTCTGGAATTACTCTGCTCCAACACCACTGCCTTAGGTAAGTAGCTCTGTATCACTGGTATCTTGAAACTGAGTAGACTAGTGCACATTACCAGGCTTTGGAGAATGATTAAAAGTAATGTTCTCTTATAATTTCTAAACTTTGTAGGCAAGTGGCAATTCAGTGCCTTCTAGCAGATATAGTACATATAATATTGTTTCATTTTTTCATTTTTTTTACCCTGTGGGGTTCTCTGTCAGGCTTGTGTTTCCTTCTCTGTTCTTCTGCTTGTCTAAGCCACTGCATTAAATAATAGAAAGACTGTCCATAGTCTTTTACAGGAGATGTATCTGGTTAGAAATCAAAGCCCAAGGAGAGAAGACACCCAAACTACATATCCTAAAACTGCTCAGGAATCAACCCGGAGTTTTTGGAGGAAGTGAAAAAATAAGGATATAAAACTGTTTATAATGATAGCTTTTGTTTTGGAATGAATTGCGGATCTTGTTGGTTTATTTATTTTTTTTTCTTGATGAACAGATGTAAACTCCCAGAGAAATCAGACACTACTCTTATTGTTACATGAAGGCAATATTTCCTCCTCCACACAACTGAGCTTCAGTGGAAAGTCAGGGTTACTTGCAACAAGCAATAAACACAAGGAGAACAAAAGATAAAAGGTAAAATGTATGCAGGCCTTTCTTTCTTTTTTTTTTTCAGGATGCTTTAAGGATTTTGCAAGATGCTTATGATAATGAGGAAAGAATTTTGACAAGAAAAAAAACCACTGACACCCACTGCCAATCCAAGTTAATTAAAGAGTTTGCAAATGACTGCTGTTGCTGCTGAATCTGAGATATCGCATCATGTGGAACTCAACCAAAATTTTTTTCTGCTCAGCCTTGCAGACACCAAGCTACTGTTGGGACAGTTCTGGGGAGTGAAACTTCTTCAAGGAAGTATGCTTTCAGTGCAGAGAAATCTTCCATTTACTGCAAAAAGTAGGAAGAACACGCTATAGAAAAAAATCTGGGTCTCTAAGAGCTCTTTAGTAGTCATTGAACCCTGTGTACAACAGTTGAGTATCTCTCCATTACCTGATGTCCTTTGGGAAAAAAATCTCTAGCTATACTGAAAATTATGAACTTACAAGGTCTTAGGCCCCCAGTTCCTACTGACTTTTTCTACCCCCCAAAAAAGATTCTTCACTGAATTTTCTAATATATTTAAGCAAATATATTTTCAGCATTTTATTTTTAAAGAAAGGCGTAATAAGAGTTAAAACAAGCAAAACCAACAACAATCAAAAAACCTCAACCCGTATCCCTTCCATTAATTTATTTTAATAAGGACGGGTCCTTCTGGTAGTAACTTTTTGAGTCCTTAGAATTGTTTTCTTCCAATGATCCTTGATCCTTTAGGGCACTGCTGCACAGGCAGATATAATTAAAGCCAAGGGGAGATCAAATGGACTATACGCTCTTTTCATTTAAAGGTGCTTAAACTGCTTCAGATGACCTTGTCTACACTGAAGAATTATTACAAGAAAATCCCATCACTACCAAAGCTATTTCAGCTTCAGTAGCATCAGCATTGCTTTGAATTTTAGAGTACATCACTCAGCAACAGCAGTACGTTCAAGCACATCTGCTGATATCCTATCATAGTATCCATGCTATGGCAAATTTTGTTTGTTTAGTGCAAAATAGCCTCAGCATAAACCATTCTTAGCCTTTCCAACTCCTACAGGCAAGCTTTATTCTATTTTCTACTGTTTTAAGGAACAGCTGTGCATTTCTTCTAAACAGATAAAATAAACCATTTAACAATACTGATACTTAAGTGCACCTTTACAGAGAGACAACAAATATATTGTGTCATTAACCACAGCCAGTATTGTCCAAATTGTCTAGCCTTTTACAGGCTTTGTATACAACTGATTCGGCAACAGATTTAGAGCTGGTTCATACTGTAAGATCTGCAAGATAAATAAAATTTAAATTAAAGACAGGAATTCCCAGGTTCTTTTTAACCTCAGTGAGGGAAAACAGATCTCTATCTGCTTCTTCTAGATGTGCCACATATCTTAGGAACATGCTGTACAGGTCAGTTCTGTAGTCTGTTATTTGCTCAAGGGATGTGTAAAAGTGTGGTATCCAGCTTTTGAATTAATATTTGCAATACTAGCTCCTCTTTGCCTAAGATACTAATGGCAAAAATCTCACTGAACTTAATGTGTATTTCTCAGCTAGTGATTGACCTTCATGTACAGAAAAGGTTTCAGGCACAACCCTTGTTCATTGAACTGTAGGCAGTAAAATAAAAAATGAAACAGTAAAACAATACAAAATAAATACACAACTTGAAATACCTTGAAATAAAAAGAAACCTATTATTCTACCAAGCCCAGCTCAGTTCTACAAAGTGAACAGGAAGAAACATTTTGCCTAACTGACTAAACAAATAATTACACAGCTCTTATTTTAGTTAAGACCACACAAAGACAACATTTTGATCCCTGCTATCCAACTCTTTGAGATTCTTTTCCTAGGAAAAATGGATGACATTAGAACTTATCAAACATGCTGAATATAAATCTGTCATAATCTCAATGCAATTCATGAAGCAGTAATAGATCACTGAGCATAAGTACTGTTCAACTCATGGAACAGTAATAGATCACTGAGCATAAGTAGTGTTTCAGGGTTTTTCTTTTCTCCTGTCCCTTTTTTTCTTCACTGTCTACTAGCATAATGGGCCCTCTTGCCCTTTATGTTATATTGTTGTGTTAGTTGCTTTTCCTACTTCACGCTGAAAGAGCTGCCTAATTAGGAAGACCAGAGTCAGCTTCTAGACTGTTTAATACTGTTAGTTTAGCTGTTAATTAATGTGCTACTCTTTGCAATCTAATTAGATTTTTTTACTGCAGAGATAAGTCAGTGAAATTACAAAGAAGTACAGGAGGAGAAGGTTGGTGGGAGGCTCAGAAATATTTATTGCTAGAATTACTTACGTGTGATGTTCATGCATTTGTTAGTGTCTCATCTTCTTCCACCCATGCCCACAACCTTATCAGGCTTTTGTCAAGAAGGATGTAGTTTATTTCCCATAAATGATTCTTATTCCTGCCAGTGAGCTGCTTCTCTTCATCTCTGTCTCTGCCATGTCCCTTTTTTCCTTTCCCTCCTTCCTCTTCTATTTTACTAACTTTACTAACTTTAATTTTACTAAAAGGCTATCTCTTTTTATGTGTTCGCATTTCACAGTGAAGTGCCTTAAAGTTCACTTATAGCTTTTGTGACGTCATACAAAAATGACACTTTGAAGAGACACTTCAACAGGGTGCACGTACTCACAAGAACTGAAGACATAGTCTGTATTTCCTTACAACACTATACAAATATGAAAAAGAAACACGAAAGACACTGGCCAAACCAAGCTCCTCTTCTTCAGAATTTAACATTCATTTCTCTGGTTGTCTTTTTATCAGTTGCCTCCCAGGGACCAGGATAGTTGAAAGGCTGGTGGTTCTGGCAAATAAATTAAGATCCCACTGATCATCAGTGCTCACACCTGTCAGGACTCACTAGGCAATATGTCTGAAAGCAAGTTATACTAAACTGGAAATTACTGAAAATTAATTTACTACAACCAGAAGAATTTCTGCTGTACTAACTGGAAGAGTCAAAGGATTCTCATCACATTATTTTCCTTTCTATATTTATATATTAAAAATAAGGTTTTTTTCTTTTAAACTGAAATAAACTTATTTGTACTGTTTTTAAATAGTGTGAGCAACCATTCAATTAGTCTGATTCTTCTTGTAAACTGTTGCATATAGCACAAATAACTTTGAACCTTTGTTAATACTCTTGCAGGAATTAGAATATTATCTAGAGGTTCCTTCTGACGTCTAAAGCTGTGAAACGTCTAAAACTAAGAGGTATCTGACTTTTGTCATTAAAATTCATAACCACTTTAAATGTGACAAGAACAAAAATTAAATGAGATCAACAAAATGCAGTATTCCTGTAAGAGCAGTTTATTGAGTTTGGTATAAGTCTTTGGAATTCCTAAAGCATTTCATATGTCAGATTATACATTATAATGATGAACTGGGAAATGGGGCATCAGTACATCTTGACTAACTGGAAACTAAAGTGTTTCATGATACTTCTTCTGCGTCACTCAGAGCTGGCTTTTCTTCTGTCTTAAATTCCATTTCAATCACAAAATAATAATAATGAAGAATCTGGAATGTGGCCTAAAATATAATTTCATCATTGCATGAATCTTTGTTACTAGTAATATAGAAAGTACAAACGCTTGTCAAGGGTGATTATATACTATTTTAAGAATTTTTACGGAGTTGACTAATGATTTAGAACAAAAGTATAATATTTTGATGGGAAAGAATAAGACGGCAAGCAACTGGCACCAGAGTCTTGTTGGATTTTCAGTAGCTTATCCTTCTGGAATATGGTAAGAAATTCCGTATAATTTTTTCTAAATGTTATTTTTCCTCATTGCTGCCCATTAAGAGAGATTTTATTTTTAATGAATATTTTTAATGACAGATCTAGTCTTGAAGCATAATTTTTTGATAAAAAACATAAAAAAGTTTAAGGCAAAATAATGAAAAATTATATACAATGAAAGTAATCCCCATCCCTCTGTAAAATCCAAACTATGATACCAAGTATACCAGCCGATGTCATAAAAAAAAAGAAAAAAGGTAATATAATTTTTTTATTTTGTAATTACATATGGAACACTTTGTTATGAATTTTTATTCTGATAAAATGTGGGCTTGTAAAATCAGCTCTAACTCATCTCGCATCTCATGTTCTGATTACAGAAACAAAAGTGCTTCTTGCATAACTGAAAATTATGTGCTTTACTGAGCATAATTTTTATCTTCATGGGTGGCATGTAGCTTATTATGGAAATATATTTAAAAAATACACCAATACAAGTAAGAGATAAAAATGACTTTTCAAAATATCTGACATGTAAGGTTTCTGAAACCTGGAAAAAAAATAATTTTGATCTAGGTTTTTCTAATTAACAGTGGTCTGGGGAGAGACATATCTTTTTATTTATCATTTGAAGACCAGATTTTTAATAGTACTGTAAATCCTGAAGATCCAGAATGGCAGCTAGAAGGGTTTTCAAAATTATGAAGACATACTCCTATTGATAAAATATGAATCTCTAGACATCTGTATGCCTTGTAGATGTATCCCTAAGTATTCTGATGTAAATAACTTCAAGAATTGTAAAGAAAAGATTATCTTAGTCTAAACCAAATATTGCTATCAAAGACAATGATCTCAACAACTCCTCCAATAAACAACAAAATGTCTTCAAACCTCAGATCACCCTGCCTCAAATTCTAGAGGAAAACTGTGTACTTTTCAGTCTGATCTGATTAATAACAGACAGGCTCACCTTGGGCACAGCACATATGTAGAAACAGAAAACTTACTGACATTATTCTGCACACCTCTTTCTGTCATTCTACATAAGATAGTTATCCTATTTTTGGCTATCCTATAAGTATTGTCCTGGAATAACTTCTCCATAGATATTACATGGAAGTTGCTGTCCTAGGAAGAAAGCATTTGTCCTGCAGAAAAAATTATTGATGTTGTGAACTATGCTAAAACTTCCAAATTTTAGCACATTTACTTCCACTCACAGCTGTAAAGTTTGCCAGAATCTACAAGATTTCTCAGAACAGGTGAAGATTCCCTGGCCCATTCCAATCCCAATTGCAATTTCAGCACTGCATGAATGCCTTGAGGTATTGGTCCAATTCTAAATGCCATTTTAGTAGGCAGGAGCTCAGTAAGGCTGATATAGAGGATGTCGGCACAGCCCAAATGCTTTATGGTGGGAAGCAGGTTGCCAGCAAAGCTCCAAGGATTGACAGAAAATTATCTTGTGTTCCAGCATTTTGCCTGGTCTTCAGCCACTTTTCAATACTCTGAGGTGTATTGCTCCTTTGCTACTTATTCTCACACGTAGATAGCTACACCATCCCTTTCTTGTTTCTCCTAGGTACTTGGAGTTGTGCAAACTCATTCTATGGAAATTTGGTATGTACCTTTGGATATACCTTAGAGTCAGAAATATGAAAACACTGAGACCTTCCACAACCAGAGACAAAGCCAACTGTCTCAAATTGTTGAACACATCTTTATTTGTTACAAAATCCAACATGGAATATACAGTGAAAGGATGGTTTGAGTACCTCTCTAACTCCTCCTCAGTATGCTTTGTCCTCACAAAGCTAAGCTTTGTGAATCCATTTATGCATTTAAACATTTCTTATCAAAATAGTACAGATTATTATGTTTGAGTACTTTTCAGAAATGAATGTGCAAAGACTGGAGGCCCTATAATAATCTTTCAGAACAATTGTAACATGCAAGCAGAATGACACTTGGCTGAAATGTTTTATTTTATAACATTATTAAACTATTAAATTTGTTGACTCCGCAAATAATTTTAAAAAAAAATCTTAACAGAATACTTGCATTTGGGTACACAGAGTATTCTGATGCTGCTAGATTCACAAATCAGCATGTACTCTGCAGCGTTATACAAATATATTCTGACAGCAGGGAAAAGAATTCTAACCTATAACCCCATTCAAAATAGATGACTGACAAACAAGACATTCATTATTAGAATAGGCTATATTATTAGATTGCAAAGTAATAAATGCATTATAAATTTATTCTGACTCATATCACTTACATTTTTCCATCCTAGTAATATGATAGATAAGTCCATCATACTACTAGATTACATACTACGTTGATTATCAGTTCAGGGTGGATATCACTAATGGACTTAGAAAAATCAGACAGAAAGAATCACCTGCATCTTTGAAATCTTCCGAAGTTATCACTTAAGTCTGTCTCCACATACCTGCCACCCCTAAATGTCAGTGGGTTGGGGGTGGATAAAGGGTTGGGACGGGACATAGCCAAGACAGACAGATATTCCATATGAAATGACATCATGCTCAGCAATGACAGCCCAGGGAAAGGAGGTGGAAGGGGTAGACATCTGCAGTTATGGCATTTGTCTTCCCAAGTAACCATTAGGCATGCTGAAGCCCAGTTTCCTAGGACATCTTCCTGCTGATGGGAAACAGTGAATTAATTCCTCTTTTTTGCTTTTCTTGTGTGTGCAGATTTTTCTATTCTATTAAACTGTTATGATCTCAGTACACAAGTCTTTTCATGGTCCTTACATTTTTCTCCTCTTCTCCCTGAAGGGAGAAATCAGAAAAAGGCAGAGTGGGTGCACCCACCAGTCTCCAACCAACCTTCACTTTTATACAGCAGCAATTTTTTCTGGGAAAACCTTATATGCTATCAGATATTAGCAATCTGATAGTTATACTTTTGGAGGATTGAAGTCAAAGTTAAAAAAAAAAAATCAGGTGGCAATTACTTAGAATTAAACTTGATTAGAAACTAATTGCACAGTTGTCAGAATAAACACAAGAAAATTAATACCTACTGTAAGTCTGGAAATCTGGCCTTAAACCAGAGCAGAATTTTTCTTCCCAAGAAAAACTATTCCATCTTGTGAAGCCCCTTTCTCATTTCTAATACAATCTACTTTTCTTTGTTCCTTTCCAGCCTTGTTCCTGACAGTCATTCTGAGGCTCTAACCTATGATGGGCTCATACTCCATTACAGCTCATAGTACAAATTTAAAGTGGTTCATACCCACGTAATCTCAACGAGTGAATCCATGTGCTTATCTGTCTGTCAAATTTATACCCTAGGTAGATAATTTGCAATTTTAATGAGATGAACTAAAAGGGTAGGACATCTAATATATGCTCACAAAAGTATGCATGAACAGGGCAGTATCTTTTCTTAAAATCCTCTGCACAAATATATTTTTTTAAAAATTATCTGTTCACCTTGGAACAGAATGAAACAGTGTTTCTGACAACTACCAGGAGTTGGAAAAGTGTGCATTTTGTTCTACTGTCTGCATTAGGGATGTGTATATACGTGTGTGTGTGTGTGTGTGTGTGTGTATGCATTTAGACATAGGTTGAGGTATTCATCATGTCTTAAGTACCGTTTCTTGTCATGATTCAGCAAGAGTCTGGGTACTGTGGGACTTGTCCCTGCTTTTCTGACTAGAAGAGGATTCTTAATAAAATAGCAGATGATAAGTTTATAATTTAAATATAAAAAGAGATTTATCCTGCCACATACTGAAAAGAAAATCACATTCCTGTGGTCTGTTTCTCATTTTGAGTTCCTGCTTTGTGTAGTTTAGGCTACACTCAAACAAAATCCTTATCCCCATGAAAATAACTACCACCACCACTAAGCTACTAGACAAGATTAAATCTTATAATTCATATATTCTTCTTTAAATATATTGCTCCCAGTACAACACTTTCTGGCTGAATCTATAGTTTATAAATTACCTCTTTAGCCTTATTGTTCAACATCTTATTATTTTCTTGCTCTTGAGCCACTAGGGAACATGCTGATAGTGATTCTGACTCCAATTGATAATACCTGGGGCCTGAGAATATGAATCTTTTTTATAGCTTAATGATTTATTATATGCATGACTTTCTTTGCCAAGGTCAGTATCTAACACTAATATTTTGTATCAGAAGCATTCAACTATATATACAAATTGAACATCAGAATAATTTTTTCCTGCTTGTCTCTTTCTCAGGCTTTTATGACTGCCCACCATCTGGCAGTCCACAATACAAATGTTCAAGACATAAATGAAAAAAAATACAGTACACTACGTATATAAAACACTGGACTACAGGAGGAAGAATGTACCTCTTACAGACTATTGAGAGACTGCAGATGTATTGTACCTGGTGGGTGTGCCAAGTCTTCATTACCAGGGAACACTCAGGTACCAGTGAAAGAAAGTTTATCTGGCTGTGTTTGCTATATGGATGCAAAGAGACACGTACATTCTAAAAATATTATGCTTTTTAAACCATAGAATCATAAATTCATTTAGGATGGAAATGACCTCTAAGATTATTGGGTTCAGCCATTAACCTAACATTGCCATCTTCACCACTAAACCATGTCCCTAATCACTACATCTACAGGTCTTTTAAATCCCTACAGGGATGGTGACTCATACACTGTTCCAGTGCTCTGTAATCTTCATGGTGAAGAATTTTTTTCCTCATATCTGACCTAAACCTCCCCTGAGGTTGTTTCCTCGTGGCCCATTGCTTGTTACTCAGAAGAAGAGACCAGCCCCCACCTTGCTACAGCCTCCTTTCAGGTGCTTGCAGAATGCACCTCTCACAGCCTTTTCCCAGAGGATATTCTCACTGTGTGCCTAAGTTCCTCTATCAGAGGGACAGAGCCCATCTTGTCCAGCTGTTCTCCCTCTGTGTCTCTATTTCAGCATAGCCACAAACAGATTAAACAGACAAGTGTTTTCCAACACAAGCTAATAGTGCAATTTTCCTATGAGTACCTCAGTTCTTATAGGCTTTCCTGCATTAGATGCATATCATTTCATTTTCTTTGTAAAATCCGTATTACTTTTGGACAGCTTCCAAATGACTACACTGGTATTTCAGTAACAAAATATCTTAAGTATGGATTTTGCTATTACTAAAGGACATACCATAATAAATCTCATAGAAGAACCTGATATGACCGGTACTGAGCTGCTAGAAAAGAGGTAATCCTTTGTATAAATATGCTTTTTTGATTTCTGATTACACAGTGCACACAGTTGAAGGATAATGTTATTCCTATAACAAAGGTAAACACCAAATATCTCATGCCTGTTGAACTGCAACTTGTGTATTTTTGGACTTTTAAAATATTTCTCTTTTCTTCTGAGCAACCATATATATGGCAAGTCAATGATTTGTAATACATAATGTAGTTGAATTAAATTAATACTGATTCCAAGAAAATGAATCTTCGAATATTATCAGAATCTCTTTATGTTTTGATACTTCATTCATAAAAATAAAAAGGAATATTTTAAAGCATCTAATTTTCACTATGTAATACATAATAACACACTCAAATTTTAATTTCTACCTGTGAAAAATGTCAAAGGTTTATAAATGCTCATTCATTTTTTGTGCGTGCTTGCATCTGGTGAATTTCGCAGTGTTTTTAAAACAGGGGACACTTGCTTGGGTTTTGAGATAATAGGGACCACAGAAACTTGGTTGTCCTTTGTTTTGCTGTTTACAGCTCCCTTGCTAAACACCAGAAGCACAGGGACTCTGAGAGCTCTGGCTCTTTCAAGACAATTTG
Organism: Corvus moneduloides; assembly: GCF_009650955.1. Lineage (NCBI taxonomy): Eukaryota > Metazoa > Chordata > Aves > Passeriformes > Corvidae > Corvus > Corvus moneduloides. The sequence continues at coordinate 31,913,633 of NC_045476.1, read as the reverse complement.
CCAGAATTTTATAGGTATTATACACAGCCATGATGCAAATCTAATGGAAGTATGCACTTATCTAATGATAATGATAATCACTTATTCTTTGAAAAATACTCCTTCTGTATATAAATCTATGGGTAACTATGCCCTTTTTACCAAATGTTAGCAAGTATACATTTGAATTTCAAGTAAGAATGAGTCTTATTTTGCCACATAAATAACAGAAGTCATCAGAAGCTCATAGATCCTGCTGAGGAAGCCCATGCATCTGTTCAGAACAAAGGTATAAGATACAATACTTAAATGACAGTGTTTTCCTACTTAGAGCCATACATGTTTTAGATAAATATTATTTACAGCCTATGTTGCTGTTTCAGCTGAGTATAGCATTGCATTTGAGTCTAGTGGAATCTGCATCTTGCTGACTAATTAGAAAATTTTTAATAAGTTTTATAAAATTTGAGCGCTTTGAAAAATCTGAAGGTTGAAGAGTTGAATAAAATTGTTCTAGGAAAATCACAAAAAGAAACCCCAAAAAGCAAACAGGGCATTCCCTTAAAGCCATATTCAATAAAAAGGAATTCTGAAAAACAGAGTAATTTTTGTAAAATAAACACAAAATCTGAGAAAATTCCTCTAGAGGAATCAGAATGTTTTTCTGCATCATTATTCCATGACAGAGATGAATTACTAACTCTGTACAGCCTGGGGAAAAGAAAAAAGTGCAGGATGGGAATTAAGATCTGATTTAGTAACATATTTTGCTAGCAATGCTAGAAACTACTTTGGATTTTTCAGAGAATACAGTGGTTAATTGCCTAAATGTTGCTGTTCTCAACATTATTAGGCATTTTTATGCTGTTTCTGTTTACCAACCTACATCACCAGTAATACACTTGAAAAATCTGATTGCACTGAAAAATTGCACTAGAATAGTAAGAAAAGTACCAAGGAAGTGCAATAAAACACATGGAACAGTTTTACTTCTCTGAAACATTTCTGTCATCCAGAGGAAGTGCTGAACAGCGTGGTCAGGCAGTAAACGTTTAATTATTATAAGAAACTGCAGTAAATAGGTGTAAAGGGACCAAAGACTCTTCAGCTTATCCAAAACACAACTGAATTTCTGCCAGCAATGCCTTCTGTGAAAGAAATACTTCATTATGAATTCTAGTCTCTGTCTTTATGTAGGGCAAACTAATGGGAATTTTGATTTTCTAAGAAATGCTAAACCACTCTCTTCATTCATCAAATTCATAGCTCCTGAGTAGAAATATAGAAGAACATGAGGAATATTATTGGATACACAGATTCAAGAAAACAGAAAAGAGAATAGTGTTGGCTCCAAATTTAACTTTCTGTGTCATGAAATTATGGTTCATCCAAAATGAAAACCAGCTGATATGAGTACTTAATGAACTGCATGAGACAGACAGAGACAAAGAAACAGAACCTCCAAATTGTTCAAAAAAGAAGGTAAAGTTTTAGCTATTTCTTGTTAGGAGCACTGTGATGCTGTACTAACAGCACAATCTTAATTGGCACAGTACCCAACTCTGATTTGGTTTATGTTATGTTTCTGTAAAGAAAAGCTTTGGAAGGCTAAGAATTAAACTTCTATCACTTAGAGGTAGCTTATATAAGTCCACCAGCGGTTTGCTTATACACTTTTTTATTTCCAAGAGTTTCAATATTTAAGTTTCATTTTCACCTCTAAAGTGTGAAGTGTTTTCATTATTTCATGCTTTACTCATGTTGGATCAGTAACTTTGCAGGAGGCAAGCTGGTCCTTTGTCCTCCTTGAGGAAGAGCTGATGACTCTGAAGAACAAACACCTGGAAGGTACTGCTAGTGTATTGGCACTTCTGTTTCCCTGAGACAAAGACAGCCAGGCAACAATGTAATTAATGGATCCCATTTTAATAGCTATCTGACAGTCACTCCTGGGTTCACGGTCAAAGCATATCACAGTGGCTTGTACAGTAACATGTAAAGGCATGCTGCTGTCAGCTTAAATAACTGGGTAAATGAAATTTTGTGGGAAAAAAAAAGAGAGGAGAAACAGGACAATGCTACATATAAAGCTTTAAAGGAATTAGAGAAAACACAGAATGCAGCAGCTTCAGACAGGTGCAGAAAAAATCGCAGTGCCCCCGTAATGCAACTTCAAAGATTGCAAACTTTTATGCCACTAATGTGCAGCTGGTTTTAGAATAATCCTGTTGAATATTAAGCTGCATCAGTATTATTACTGTTCCTACTTTGATGGTTTCTCTTGCAAATAACTATCCCTGTAGGTAATAAATGCAAGTCACTACAGTAAAGCCTCATACAAAAAATGGCTTTTCTACCAATCTGGGTATCCTGTTAGGATATATAGGCCATAGCCCAGGTAATTCTTTAATCTGAGACCCATCTGACGCTGAAAAGCAAATGTTGCCCAACTATGGCAACATTCTGGAGAAACTATCTCTAGTTAAGTGCCAAGAGAGTCAGAGTCACCTTGTTCCTTTTTATATGGGCTGTTAAACTGAAAACATTTAGTAGGATTTTTCAATGCAAACTTCCCAAAATTGATTCCGAAATGCTGACAACTCTTTATGTGACTATGTGAAATGGCACACATTAACTATTCAAAGTGTTTAAAACAAGATGTGTGCAATACTTACAGTAAGGTTTATAGGCACAGATAACTTTGAAAACCTTTTCTTTTTCTTTTAATTCTACAAAAACAGACCAAGAAATTTAAGATTAGGCATGTAAACTTTGATAGCAGCATTATTCTTATCATGTAACAAGACAGGAAGATTAGATCTTAGTATGCTAGTCTTCATGCTGGAAGAGAAGGCCTAAACATCATGACAAAAAATATATTCTTCCTTCACATCATGGAGTTTTGGATCAGAAGTCTAATAAGTATACTATGCAAATTTCAATGGAATAAAGGGGATGTAGAAATGCTCTCATGTCCCCATTGCTGTGAAAGACATGAAGCAGACAGATAAGGGTAGCCAAGAATCCAAAGGTCCACCTGTCTCTCTCACACACTAGCAAAGAATGCAACAAAGCTTGGCTATTTCCAGCCTCAGAAACTTTACAGAACTGAGGGCTGGACACCGGCATGACAGCCCTCTCCCAGTACAAGAGTCCATCCACGCATCCCCGTACTGCCAGTGCTAATGTACTTCTGGGAACCATTTGATCTCACGTTGTTTGAGAAACAAGAGCATGTAGTGGCATATTGTGAATTGTAAGTTTAGTTTTGAGACTAAGCAACAACTAGCTGACTTGGTTTTCTTCTGTTTATTTTAAACTTGTAGCTCCCCAGGGTTTATATGGTTTGAATATGATGTGCACTAATAGTATGTTTTCATTCTGATATTATTGTTACATATTTAAGCTTTCAAGCACTAAGCAGGTAAAAACACATTTCTCCTTATGTGTCATTCTAAATTGTCTTATTAACAAAATACCAGATGGATTCAAGGGTCTTACTGAAATGACTGGGAACAAAGTACTGATTCCCTTGCTTTATTACTGATAGTGTGTTTATTCTGGGGTCATGACGTCTTTTTTTTTTTTCCTTCCACAAGATCTAAGTTGTAGTCTTCAAGTGGCAGACTAAAATGTCACACTCGGCATATTCTGCTCTGAAACACTTGGACAAAGTTTCTTTTGGGTTGCAAATGCCCACAGTGCTTTGAGGGGATTTGTGTGTTGCTAAGTGTATCCTGAACAAACAAGTAGTTACAAAAGCTAGTCACTATTTTTTTTAAAGAGATAATACACTGTTGTAAATGTTCAAAATTGAATAAACATTTTTTTCTTTCCAAATTAGTATAGTGTCCTCGATGTAAATGGTCATAACTTGTTTTACTCTGAAGCTTAAAATCAAAATGTTCTTTCCTCAGAAAATGCCAGCTTCTTTCTCTACCCTAGCTCTTAACCATTATGAAGAAGAAAAATAATTAAGATTTGCAATGTTAACAGTTAAAATTAATAATGGAAATAAATGTCAGTTTTATTGCTTTTTTATCTGCAAAAAGTCTAATAAAGTTTATAAATTGAAACATATAAATCCAGAATTTGAGATTTAAGATTTAGAAACTTTAATAGTGACTTTTATTTCTTATAAAATTCAATATAATGTCGAGTAAGGTGTTTGTTAGAGATATATAATATATGAAACAACATCTAAACAAAGCTGATTTACTGTTAAAGATCAGAAACGTTGGAAAAAGCCTACACTTTAAATCTTTGAAGACAACAGAAGTCTAGGTGACTTTGTACTGTAAAGTTGTTCACAAAAGTATGAAAAATCTTGAAAGGAAAGAATCTGAAGTTAATCTAAGCAGAAAACCAGTAAGCTGAATGAATATCATGTCTGACAAAGAGAAAGACTTGGAGACTGAAAATCAATGGATCTGAAGAGAGAGATCAGAAATCGGGACTACTTGATGGACAAGATCATGAAGGAACCACATCACTATTCTTTTTAGAACCTAAGATTTAATGTGGATGCCAGAGGGAAAAGGAAGAAACAAAGAACAACATTTATTTTAAAACCATGCATTCATCTTCTCTGGCTCTAAATCCTGCCTTATCCCCAGAAGCTGCGTTATCCCCACTGGTTGCATAATTCTGACCCTGAACTGGGTGTAGATTATATGGCCACATATATTACAAAAGTTCACTAAAACAGCAATAGTCCTCAGGTACCAAGGCTCTTCTGATAATATCTGAACAGAAATTCCAGTGTTAATTTCTTTAGAGCCAATGCAGTTTACAATCACAGTACTGATTGCACAGATATGTAATTCTTGAGTTCAGAAAACTAAGTCGAGAAAAAAGTAATGGCAGAAAGCTGAGAGAACTAGACTGACAGCCTTTGAAACAGCAGATACAAAAAAAAAGAATTAAAATACATTAGATGCCAACATTCTTAAACAGCTGAATTGTATAAGCTCTACTCTTGAGCTCTGCAATGCAGGAGAAAATATGTATAAAGCTATATAAAAATAAATGAACTATTTCAATTTTCTATAAACGTCCTAAGTAATTTTGTTTGTGATTTTAAATACTATATATTTTTTAAGCAGTCAGCTACGGCTTTACTATTGTTCTCATAAAGTCAAGGGAAATGGAACCTCAGTAAGAACAAGGAAAATTTCTTTGAAAGAAGATACGGCACAAATTTAAAAGTATTTTGTTATTATTGAGTTTAGTATGTATGGATGAAAATTTTGTGGCAGAATGTTTTTCAGCTAAACCTAATGATTTGCTGATTCTTTGACTTAAAACTGTCAATAGAAAAATGTAGAAAATTCAAAGATAAATTGCATCAAAAGCTGTTTGTAAAATTTGTGACAACTAGACAAGAAGATTTCTTATTTTACAGAAAAATTATTGACAGTTGAGGTATTCTACTTCCATTCTTTTACAAACTAAACTTAGTCATTTAAGTATTTTCACCTTATAAGATACAAGAAAGTAAAACAAGTTAAGAAAAATAGGTATTAAATTTCTATTTGGCCTTTCTCCTACAGCTGAGCAGTAAACTTTACCAAATTATCAGAATTTATTAGGAAAGGAAAACAACTTTCAGCCTGTCCTAATTTTGGAGAGGTGCTTTCCTCCAAGGTTTAATAGGATTTGAATTGGCCAAAGTACTTTTCCTTTAGCTCAAACTAAGGATTCTATTAGAAACATAGAAACTTGTACACCCAAATACAAGAATAATACTCCCTTTATCCATTTACTAACATAAATAAGACTCAAACTACATGGAAAAGATATTTGAGACCTCTCTTGGGTGAAATAACCTGGGGGTATGTGCTTACCTAGCTTGATAAAGTTCCTCTCTACAGCTGGATTTAATAAAAGGAGGAGGTTGGTTTATTCACAAGAAGTATTTAATGTCTGCGTTATGACAGAAGATCAATTGTTCAAATTCCCCTACTTCATCTGTGGAAAACACAGTGCTACAAAGAGAGATTTCATTCACTGTGTCTGCAGCTGTCCTAAGACACAGTAGTCAAGCCTAGGGTCAGAATTAAGGTGGAATAATGAAAAATTAAATGTTTTCAGTAGAATTTCCACATAACTCAGAGATGTGTTTGATTTGAAGTCTTGCCTGCACATATTGCATGAGAATGCAATTTAATAATAATGCAATAGAATAAGCATTTAACAATCACTGACAGAAAGCCTTTGGTGAGATGCCACTGTGTCTTATTACAAGTGTGCAGTGGAAAAACTTCCAACAGACTTCTTTCCCTTTTGTTACCTCCAAAATTTACTTCAAATTGGTAGAAATCTTCAGCAGAGTGTAAGACAAGGTACTACCTTCTTTCAATTTTCAAACTGGGAGATATCTACTACAACCTAGCTTAGGCTTAACAGGGGCCTACTCAGTGCCTGGGGAATTATCCTGCCAGTTTGCCTCTAAAACCAATGCTGCATAGAATTAATACTTGTGATTAATTACATTAGAACTAATGATGACAAACGCCTCCCCCAAAGCTGCGACAAGTAATCTTATTCCTAAATTGACGCAAGTCCTTTGTTGAGTTTTGACTGGGGTGAAAGTCTGCCAACTGAGTTTGAAATTTATTGTATATCCAGAACCTGACATTTCAAAAAATCATACACTATCTCACATCCATGTTATAGAAAGAATTAAAAATATACTGACATACAAACCAGTTGATTATGTAAATAGTTCAACTGAAATCACTCTAACATTTTTCCACGGGTGAGAACTTCCAGGCAATTAACTTTTACTCACAAGCTGGACACAAATTCATTATCTAAATGCCTGAAAAGGCCGGTGCATTTCTGCTGTCATTCAAAATTCAGAAAAAAATCCTGAATGTTCTCTCGTTTTTCATGCTGTGCTTATGAAAACTCAGACAAGGAAGGACTGGAATCAGGAAGCTATACGCAATTAAAGAAATGATGCAGAAGTCATAGCAGAGACTTTTGGAGATAACTAAAAATGGAGGAGAGAGAAAAATTAAGTCAGTGAGAGAAAGGCTGCGGTGATAAAGAGCTGAAACACGGGCTTTACTAAGTTCCCTCTGACTCTCTTAGAATAGCATTCAATAAAAGGGAAGTACTGAAGATGTTCATTAGAACTGTTGCCTCAGTTTAAAAACCATCTATAGTAAGATGTAAATTAGCCGAATTAATGTAAGTCACAACTCACCAATAAGGCAAAAGAACCCATCTGAATTTATGACTGTAAATTCCCACTACCTCCTTCCCTTTTAGCATGCACTGCAGCTCAACAGGCTTTTCTCATATCACACTACTGCCAACATCCTCTACAACAGCTACAAAAATGTCCTTCCACCTTGAAGAAAATTAGCAACTACCTTCCCTGGCCCATACATGTTTACTGAAAATTTGCTTCTCTTTACTGATTCATTACCATTTAACGAAATACCCTGGGCCTGACTCACTGTAAACAAAGCTAATTACCAAAACAAATCACTACAGAAACAGCATTGCCAACCCTGCATATAGGTTTGGTACAAAAATTGCAGTTCTTCCTGATCAATTTATAGGGCTTTGTTTAGGTGAAGGAAATTATTGACCCTCTAAGGACTTTTTTTTATAGCTATGGCTTTAGAAAGCCGGTTTCTCAAGTTCTTCAATTTATTTAAGGCCAAAAGGACAATTAAATACATATGGTCTATAAGAAAAAGAAAAGCAATAAAGAACATATCCATACTAAAATAATTAAACTCCAATTACCTTGTCAATCTGTAAACGTAAAGATAGAAACATTACTATGCAAGAAAGTTTTTAGAGGATTTGTAGGATCAGATCCCATGCCATAAACTATTCACTATTTTTTAATATTTGGTATTTATTATAAAGATATTCATTCTTTTTTAACAATAACCCATATGAAACGTTAAAATTCTGGCTGATAAAATCTGGTGAATATACAGGATTAAGAAGGTATAAAAATTACTTTTTTTCTCATTTTTTGAATAACACATTTTTATCAAAATATCTACAGCTTTCTTCATTATGTAAAGATATACTTTTAAATTATAAAACTGATAAGCACTTTTGTGAAGAGCTTGGTTTTTCAAGTTTCTAGATCATATAGGAACAACAGCTCTTTATTTAGAAACAGGTCAGATAAAGTACCTGAAATAGGTATACATGCATATAATTAGGGTCCATATAACATAGCTTTAAGTTCTTCTTAATTAATGTAGATCTCAGAATTCAATTTGTCATGAAAATACAACAATTACACCCAAATTTGAATGTGAATTTTCACTATTTGCTTACGGTTGCCATTTTAGCTTATATCTTGTCATTAATATTGTTTGACTGAACAATATTGTTTTGCCAAATGTTAGAGTTTCAAATTGATGTGCATAAACATAGGAACATATTTAAGAAAAGTTTTCCTGCAGGGTTTAACCAGTTCCACCATGAATTCCTAAAGGATAATCAAATTCTAAATGCCCCATAAATTCCTAACCTTTAAAATACAGCTAAATTTATTTCTCGCATTTCTACATCCATTTTACTATTATTACGTGCATGATAAAAAAGAGAGGTTACTATAAAAGCTTTAGTCATCTCTGATGCACAGTGACATTCCTAAAAAATCACAACCATTGTTGTTTAAGGGTTTTTCCTTCCTCAATCTGCATCAAGTACAAACAGGTACTTAATAAGTGAACTCTGTAAGCCTTTTCTCTTTAACAAGAAATTTAGGAAGCCGTCTAAATACCCAGATGAATCCATACACAAAAGTACTTCAACTCAAGAGAAATATTTTTCATTGTTTTGCTGTACAGTCAGAACAAAACCAGAAATGCTCCAGCATCGTGGAGCCTAAAATATTGTGTCAAATCTTCTAATAAAAAGGGCTACCTCTGAACAGAGCTAACATTTTACCATACACATTGCATGGGACACTTCCTCTGCCATGTGAGTTAATAACTTCTTGTGACAGCCTTAGAAAGACTAAAAGAATAGCAGCAAAGAATCCAGTCTCAAAAAGGTTACGAGACATCTGACGCCTTCATTACTGAAGCCATTGAATCTGGGAGGGTGCTTAGTCAAGCCAAATATTTGTTTCTTTTAGCATAATTCACTCGTACAAGAAACAGACCCAGAAGTTTGTTTGACTGTTTTCTTATGGGCTTTTAGCAAAAGAGAATTATTGGACTGGATAGATGTCAGCAGGACACTGCAGGTAGCTTTATCTCATTCTCCAGTTAGATGCACCTGCAGGAGAGGCTGGACAGAAAGGTAGGAGTTCGCTCTTGGGGATACCGTCAGGAAAGTTGAAGGTAAGGCAAGGGTTGGCAAGGCACTGTCTCAGGGTGGAAGTGCTACTGGGAACTTCATGCTGCTCCAGAGGGGACTAAGAATTAAGGAGCACTTCTAAAATGTTTGTGCACCAACAGAAGCAGTATGAGAAACACAGGATAAACTGAAATCTTTGGCCATACCATGTCACCTTTATGAGATGGAAAAACCTGAACTTGTCCCTGTTTTAGAGGATTCAGGGAAAAGCTGGCATCACAGTGATCTAACTCTCCAAAGGTATGATCATGAAGATGAGAGTCCAACTTTAAAACAGGACTTTGTCTTGAAAAGTAACTCTCTATAGGGATATACTGCATGTAAACACCAAGGCTTGTTTTAACCTTATAAATGCATTACTATGAAGAGTTAAATTTGTTTTTTTCCTCTCAGTAATGTTGACCCTTTGATACATGCACTTTCTTACCAGAAAACACTAATCTTTGCCAGAGAGGAAATAAGAATTTACTCACAGTAAGACTCCATTTGCCATGCCTAAAATAAAAATACAAAGTGCATCATCTTCACCCAGACTTCTAAGAAAAAAACAAAATTAATTGAACTGGGTCTGGAAGTAACTGCATCCTTAATATATTTTATTCCAGACATTCAAGAAAACAAATACCAGTGAGGCCCTTCAGGCTCCCAATCAATGGCATAGAACCAAGGCCTATAGTTGAAAATCTGTTGAATTTTTTCTTTCGTGAGAAAAAAACCCACTTGATTTCTCTAGTGAGTAAGTCACCATGGACAAATGGATCAATCGCCACTTACAGGAATGCAAGAAAATAATGCCCAGCATAGCCATCGTGAGCCTTCATTCAGGCAAAACAGATTAAAGGCAAGACTATTGTGATTAGACTGATGTTTTTGACTGTAGTTACCTATGTGCTACCACTCTTTGTGAAAAAGAACACTCTAACTCTGCTTCTGGTTTTGATGTTTTCAGATGTTTATTGAAAGATATGTTTGAAATCTCCATCTTCCTATTAACTGGTTACAGGCCACTGTATGGAAAATCCCTTCTGTGGTGTGTGTGGGCAGTTGCTGGAAAACCTTTTAGAAAACATTAGTCTGCTTTTTTTCCACAACAGCCAGACCTGACTTTAATAAACCTTAATCAAAACCTGGAAGATCTTATCAAATTTGGCTGTAAATCCTGTTTCTATACCAGGAAAAAGTTGTCCTTCATTCCACAGCAAAAAAGAATTAAACTAGCCTTTTCAAACAAGCCAGCTGCTTACATCCTTCTAAAGGAAATGATAAATGATTTAAAAAATATTCAAGTGTAATTGAAAACTCTATAGGAATACAACTGAACAAGCTGGTGGGTCATGCATTCATACAAAATATACTTGTTTTTCTCTGACTGATTGTCATGGTTTAACCCCAGCCAGAAACCAAGCTCCACACAGCCACTTGCTCACTCCCCCACTGGCAGGATTGGGGAGAATAGTGGCAGAATAAAAGGTGGAAAACTCATGGGTTGAGATAAAGACAGTTTAATAAGGAAAGAAAAAGCCACACACAAAGGCAGAGCAAAACAAGGAATTTGATCACCATTTCCCATGGGCAGGCAGCTGCTCAGCCACCCCCAGGAGAGCAGGGCCCCATAACATGTGATGGTTACTTGAAAAGACAAATGCCACCACCCCAAACATCCCCCTCTTTTTCTTTCCTCCCCCCACTTTATATACTGAACAACATGCCATATGGTCTGGAATGTCCCTCCCTTTGGTCAGTTTGGGTCACCTGTCCTGGCTGTGTCTCCTCCCAGCCTCCCACACACCCTGAACTTCCTGGCCAGCATGGCAGTAGGAAAAGCAGAAAAGGCCCTGGCTCTGTGTGAGCCCTGCTCAGCAATAACAAAACCTCTCTGTGTTATCAACCCTGTGCTCAGCACAAATCCAAAACACAGCCCCCCACCAGCCACTGTGAGGAACATTAACTCCACCCCAGCTGAAACCAGATTATACTCTCATTGCCAGCTAACAAATGAACCTGTAAAGAACACACACAGTTGTTGCACTTCTCAAAGCTGTGGTGCTTGAGGATATCTGCAAGTAACCTCATTACAATTACAAGTAGAAAATAATGGATTTTTCATTTTGTTACCAGATCCAAAAAGTTGAGAGAGGAAAAAAACTCATATTGCATCAGATTAACAAAAAGATGAAGAATAAAACAAACTTTTTTTTTACTACAAATCCCTTTTATGTCAAATCCTTCTGAAATATTTGATTTATAAAAAAAAGTTAAAATTAAACAATAAAGTATATGGAAATATTTTTTTTCTGTTTCAGCTGGAATCTTCTGATTTTAGAAGTATATTTCTTAATGCACTAAAAAATCCCAAACAACAAAATGCAACTATTTTTTTTTATTATTATTTTAAAATTTAAGTGCTACCTACTACCAAGAGAGGCCTATGTTTGTCAATGATAACGACCAAAATTAATAAATGGACTGAAACATGTTCTCACTTATTTTTCATGCCAAAATATATCAACAATTATATAGGAACAATCACAACTGTCCTTTCCTGAAGAGGGCATAGAGAAGAACAATCTGTACTGAGAATACTTACAAAGACAGATGGTATTTTTGGTCTTAAATTACAAAACTCTACTGTTAAATGACTACCATGACCTGAGAATATCTGGAGGATAAAAGGTGTCCATTTTCATGATCTTAAGAAAGAAACAAATCTCTTGTCTGACAAAAAGGTAGAAAAAATACACTAACAAGGAAGCAAACTTACCAACAGAGCATATATTCAAAAACATCTTTAAAAGTTTGCAAATAAAAAGCTCTCAGTTCATTTCCCTTACTCTCCATAGTTTAGATATGAGTATTCATCCATGCACCTTTAATGTCAGAATATCAAGCTATGTTTGTCACTGGTGAGCTGTGAAGATGACAGCTAAAAATCAAACACATGGGCCTAAATAGGTATAGAAGTTTCCAGGACAGAAATATTGAAATTTAAGAGAAAAGGGGAAAAACAGTTAGATGCTTAGCAGAACTCTTAACTATCCAAATCACTGACACAAGGAAAATCTGAGTACCTCACAGCAGCCTCTGCTAAATGATTCTTTTAGTTCTGTTTTTCTCCCACATTAAAATCCCCGTATATTCAAAGCACTGTCACTCACATCAAGTTATTAAAGTTTCTAGAAATATATGATTTTGATGCCATGAAGATTTTTACCTTTTCTTTTATACCCATTATACCTTTTTTACAACTTCTGTATTCTTAGTGCTTTTTGCCTACATTCTTAAATTTGTTTGTTAAGCTGAGAGATTAAACATTTTAGAAGCTTCGTAGCTAGGGATCAGTGTGCCCCAGACCCCAAGGTCCTCTCCAGAACATATTCTGTAAACCAAGATAGAACCATCCAGGGGAAGGTTCCTTGGGGAGGGGGGCTCACTCGAGCCTCTCATTGGGGAATCTTTGATAGATATGCTAATTAGTCAGATCTATAATGTTATACCAGATCTTTTGGTGTGCATTTGGGTGCATTTGACCTGGACGTGGTGCACCTAAGGATCCTTAAAATAAATACCAAGGTAAAAATCCCTTTTCTCCTAACCATGTATGACTCTTGATTTTAAGAGCAGGAAAAGACATCAATTTCACAAAATGAACGCTTGAAAATTATTCTTCCTTTCTGCCAGTTAATATTTTTATGCAGTTTTACCACTTATGTGGACAGAAAAGTGACTAGAAAACTTACTGGCACGTTTATTGTAAGTAGTAAAATATGATAAGAAAAGCTAGGACATTTTATGCAGATTACTGGAGTTCATAAGTACTCTCACCATTTAAGCATATATTCACACAGGTGTCAAAAGTGTAAGAGCAGAAATATGTATGCATACATTTACTAACACATGTTATTATTTATTTTATTTTAGTTAGCACAGTGTATTTCAATAGGAATCATGACACTTCAAGGGACTTTGGATCGTGCTTTTTTTTATGCTATGTGCTGGTGAAACAAAATGTCCTTTGAATCTGGCCAAGTGAAACTTGATAAGATTCAACAAAAGGGAAATAAAGAAGCTTTTTCATCTACCTTAATCAGTCATTTTGATATTTGGATGCAACAGATAGCTCCAGACAATGTAGAAGTTTCTTTTAAGTGTGTATGACAACCATGGGAGACAGCGAATGAGACATGGATAGTTATTTAGTGCCAATAGCATGAAACCAAGCTAAGCAGATTTCAAATAAGTACATTTCCTAGCAGCTAAGTATAGCTGAATGCAGAATTATCTGTCAAAGGAAACAGTATTTTAACTCAAAATCACTGCAGGCAAACATGATTAACTACAACAACCAAAAGATCTGTTCAGCCCGCAGGTTTTGCTACTTCTATACTTCCTAATCAGTTCTTGCAAATATTCATTTGGCTCACCCCTTAAGAGCATCTCCAAATCTTATTTTAGTCCTTGTAACATGACTCCATGACCAAAGTTTTGATCATTTTACTATCTATAGAGTAAATGCTCACCATACAAATATTCATTATTTCATGAATAACCAGAGGACTGTTATTATTTTTCCTTCTGTTCCCTCCTTCTTGAAAAAAAAAGGAGGGTCACCAATTAGAAAACTGAAACAGTAACACTTGACATAGTACGGTACAAATAGTAGAACTAATATCTGAAAAAGAACAGGTTTGCAAATACAGGTCATGTGACATTTGTTCAGTCCCACTGCTTCCTAAGTATTAGCAAATAGAGCTCGTCATTGAATGCAAACATCTCAGCTTGCAGCCACTTATGGAGCTTTATAATTGTTCCTGCCACCTATTTGCCTTGAGTATATTGAGTATTTGCACGGTTTTCTGCCATCTCCAAGTGTTATTTGTTTTTTTTTTTAAGTATATCCTACAATTCAGAAGTGCATCATCTGGAATTTCAAAATTCTTACCATCGGATGGGCAATTGCATCAAAAAATACAGATGTACTGTTTAGATCCAGAAAATCAGCACACCCATATGAAAACACCTCGGTGAATAAAGGTATCATGAGTGTTTTCCACTCATAGGTTTTCATGACCCAGAAGGCCTCCTACAGTTACCTTGGAAAGTGTAGCCAAAGCCTATGCAATAATATGCCTATTGCATTTTTTTTTGGTAGGCATTCATCTGCCACAGGATGGAGATTAAGGGAACTATTCATATTGCAATGCTCCTGCAGGAGCTTGTTAATCAGTAGTAAAAGTACTATATCATAGTTCTCATGGCCTCCAGATGCCATGTCTTTGCTGCCCATCTCAAAAATTCATAAAAATGGACATGGTGGAAGATCCGTGTCATGTGCCATTGCTCTCCCTCTCCAAAAGAGAGTGAATAAAATTCAGCCATCAGTTTTCATTTAACTGATTTCAGTGAATATTTTGACTTTGGTTGTACTGCTTTCTTCTTTGTGACTTGCTTTTTGATATATGATGTCACTTAAAGTGTAAAGACCCTTTCCCCTTTAGCTTTTATGAAATACATAATTTTAAAATAAAAGCTAAAAGTCCCATTGACTAAAAAGTGTTTTCTAATGTTGGCTAATAGTCTATTTGTTGTGATTTTTCAAGCTTATTTTGCTCATGCAATTTCTCCATTAATATAATCGAGCAAGTTCTTTACCCAATTTTAATATATTTTTTAAAAAATAAGATATAGTCAGTTTTGCACTATAGAAAAAGAAACAAAATAAATTTCATTCTGAATCTTGTCGTAGAGTAAGGCCCTAATTCTTTTTTGGTGACTTCTGTGAACTCTTCTGTTAGAGGACAACCCCACAGATCTCATCTACACAAAATATAGAGACAAAATTTAAAAGACAGAACAGATTTTAAACTTTAAGCAAACCAAAACTAAAAGAAGAATATTTGGTAATGCTATTAACTTCTCCAGGGTACAGATGTGAACTCTAATTGCTACTCTCTGGAAAACACATCTCTTTTTAAACTTGATTTGCTGGGCAAGGAAGGACATGGATTTCACCCCTTGTACAAAAAAAGTTAAATGTGTATCTTAAATGCTTATACAAAAAAAATACAAACCAGAAATATGGCAATTAGTGACCTGATGTTTGAATAAGCAGTTCAATATGAGGAAGCATTTTTCTTAAAGTTCTGAGGCTAATTACCAGGTTGCAACAATGTGCAATGAAAGAGTTTTTACAGCCACTGTGTATGGCTTCCTAATTAAACCCTGTGTGCAATGTGAGAAAAATCTGATTTTTGTATCTGAAGATACCTAAATAAAAGAATACATTATCTATTAACTAAAAGAAAAATTAGAATTATGATATATTGGGCAGCCTTTTATTTAGGTAATAGTTCCAAAAATTGAGGCATATTTGACTAGAAGTCTGTCTTTTAATCAGGCTTTTAAAATTGGTGATTATCTAAATGGGCAGTTCCTTAAATGACAGCAAGATTAATCTGCAAATCACACTGGCAGTGCTTATATTTATATGCAAATATGTGCACTTCTAATCATAAGCTTAAAAACTTGGCCTCTGCCAAAGGACACATCTACATGGAAGGGTGCAGCATTTACACCTGGCTCCAAATAATTCATCTGAAGACAAGCTGGGAATTTGTAAACAGTACTCCCTGGTTACAGTGTTCATACCAAAGGGCTGCCTTCCTCTCTCTTAACACAGTGAATTTTTAGTTTTTGTTCTCAACCTCCCTGCCGCTCTCTACTTATACCATTTTGGGAGCAGCCCAATTCCTGCATGTAAAAACCACACTGTATTATAGGAGAGTTGTTAAAAGAAAAGTCCCTATTCACATAAAACCAGAATATATTCTTTTTAGTATTACATTAAAAAAAATCTTCAATTATTACTGAAATCACTTCTAATACAAACAGACCAGCAATACTCTCTCAGTAAAATTACGAAATTACATTGGGCCATCGTAGTTCTTCTGTGAAGACGTATTTTTGTCAGTATTTTTATGGTTCCATACATTGTGTCCTTGGCAGATGCTTTTGATTCTCCTCCAAAAGTTCAGCAAGCAAGCAAATTTTCATCAAACAACTAAAATAACTTTGTCAGCAAGCTGTGTTTTACTTTTTCTCACATTTACTTTAAGCCTCTAAAATTATCTTGTTGCGTACCTACAGTATTTTGTCTGTTCTCTTCATCAAAATGTGCCATTTTTATGTGCAAATATTGCAGCAAATATCATCAGGTTTATTGTTTGATTCTGCTACATTTTCTTCTGTTAAAGAGAGTTATATTTGACAGTAAACTAGATGTTGGTTTCTTGTATCAAACTCCTGAATTTGCATTTGATGTACAAGCAAGGACGTATATTAGAAGAAAGTATTTATTATGCTGGAAAATTAGCCATGCTGTAGTGTTTAGTATACTTAAAACAGCATGTAAAACATTTTAGCAGTATGATGGTAAATGCTTGTTTATTAAGAGCCATGTACTGAATAATCAGAGCTGTACCTAAAACTTCAGAGGTTCAGTTTCTCTTTGAGTACGAATTAACTTTAGAGTAACCCGCAGATACTCAGGTAACAGATATTGTAGAAACATGGAACAGTTTAGGTTGGAAGGGACCTTTAAAGGCCATCTAGTCCAATCCCCCTGCAATGATCAGAGACATCTTCAACTAGATCAGGTAGCTCAGAGCCCCAGCCAACCTGACTTTGTTTCCACGGATGGAGCAACCACCACCTCTGTGGGTAAATTGTTACAGTGTTCTACCACCCTCACTGTAATAAATGTCTTCCTTATATCTAATCTAAATTGACTCCCTATTAGTTTAAAACCATTACACTTTGTCTTGTAACAGCTCCTGCCCTTGTATTTTTGCAAATATATCTAACAACCATGTGTACCCCCAGCACAGCAGCACCGACACACAGCATCAACACCACAGCAAACTTGATTTGATTTCTCAACTAAGTTCCTGCAGATGTTTGGAAATTCTCTGTGATTCAATACACATTTTTAAAACATTCATTGTATGCAAATAAGAAAAAATATAAAACCGCTCTTCTTCATGGTTCTATTGGTGTTCAAGGAAAGTATGTAGACTTTTGACTATCTAATCTAATCTAATCAAAAAAGTAACTGAAATCACAATTTTTCTTTTTTTGCTATTAAGAATGGCAAAGGGCTCCAATATGTCTTATGTCACCCAATGAAGTCAGTGATGAGTCATCTTCATTTTATTCTAATGTCTGGTTATTAAAAGACAAATCTTAAATAACATCTTCCAGCTAAAGTACCAACAAATCCAGGATACTACCTAAAAAATACATAGAAATAGGACATCATAAACTCAGTTTTGCAGGTTTGCAGACTTAAGAACTGCCTGGATTGAAGGAAGAGCATTAGAAACTAAACTCACTTTTCTTAAAGCCTTATCAGTTCTGGTCGTAACTACAGAAGCACTTGTACCCATCGCTCGCCCAGACTTCAGAAGAAATTCTGAAGTCACATTCAAATACTCAAGGAAATATCTCAGAAAAATGTGTCACGTATTTAGACAATCTTAACTATTCTGATAGAATTCTTGTTTATTGCTTTAATTTTATCTCTAGTACCAGGCAATAAACTATGTCCTGTTTCTGTTTTATCCCTCAAGACCCAACATGACGTTTGAATACAATCTCTTCCTCAAATGTACCAATCAAGCTTATACAGTAACCAAAGCCTTCTACAACAGAAACCACGACAATGAAAAGGAGAAACTTCAAAGAGCTATCGCAAATTCCAATGTCGCATCTTCCAGAGAAGAACAAACTATCAACTCAGAATTAAAGTTCCAACAAATATTTCCTGAAGTCTTGGGTAACACAACTAGCAATCCTGTCACTAAGGTAAAAGTCTTTGAGATCTGCATTTAATCCAAAATCCAAAGCGAGTTTTTATTTGGGGGGAAAAAAAAGGATCATAATGGAAAAACTTACAGTAGGAGCAGCCATAGACTTCAATTCTTAACCCAATTTGGCCCTCTCCATTCCAGTCCAAAGGAACTATCCTTACATAGCGAGCAATAACTGGATGTTGTAAATCATGCCGGACCACGCTGTCAGAGTTTGTATTTCCAGGAAATGCCTAAGGGAAAGAAGGAAAAAAAAAAATCAATTCTACTGTCTATATGGTTGGCATCCAAATAAATACATAGAAAAATCCTATAATAAATACCAATCGTGGAATAAAACCCCAAAGATTAAGGACTATTATTGTAAACTATAGTCATCAAAATACTGAAAGAGATAAAATTCAAGTTGGTCTTTTGTTTACAGTAATAGGAATAGCTATTTACATGCTCAGACACTACTTATTAAAAAAATATATCTTAGAAGAATAATGATTTTGTGGCATGCATAGTAGACCCAGGTGGTCGTAGATGTAAGGAAGATGCACAGGATCCCTTCTTTGGTGGACTCACAAAATTATAACATTAACAGTTACATTCACCTTAATTTTTCTGTGCTGCAGCTATTGATGTGCTAAATGATGATGATGGCACTCCTCACTTCACAGATAAGTTAGTAGGAGACATTAATTAGTGTCTTTGAAGTACTTATATATTCAAGTGGTATAAGTGAACAGTTCTCTCTTCTGAGCAAGAGAAGACAAAGGAAAGCGTACACTGAACAACAACAAAAATCCTACTGAGCAAGCAGCTGCCTGTTTTTTTATCTTCTAGGAATCACAGAACTTCATGGAGGAAATAAAATTTTTGATTCCTTTAAAAATGTATATTTTAGTGAGCATGCAAGGTAATAGTTCATAGTTCAAGAGCAAATTCCATTTGAGAATGGCTTAATTTTATGATGCTTGGCATAATCTTATCAAAACCCTATTAAATGTAGAGGTTTGCTGGTAGCTTTGGTTTGGGCTTATTTGGGTTTTTTTAATCTCCCAGAAATGTTATGGTCAAAGGAAGCTGAATATAGGAAGACATGATATTTTCTACATAATTTAATTAAATGATTGATGAAAACAATTCTCAAAATCAAAATTATTTTCTATAGCTCTCCAAATTTTGTGCCCTGACTTGTGCTTTACCAGTCCTTTGCCAGAAAGAGGGCTGATCTCAGCAGGTACATGGCATTTCAAGGGTTCCTATTGCTATATGAATCAGTAACCTCTGCTGAATGCATAAACATAGTCCATAGAGAATAAGGCAGTCCCAGATTAATAAAGCACATTCCATTCAGTCTCCTGCAGAACAGTATCTTTTAAACACAGCCTTCATTTAAATAAATGGGGAACAGTCATACACACTTTGTGGATAATGCAAATATCAGGCCAAAATCCATTATTGCAAGACTGAAAAATCAATTTAAAGGAGCTTGAAAATTATGCACAATTGCTGTAAAATCTCCTTTTCTGGCCAAAAGATTTAAAGGTATAATTTAGACCCACATTTCTAATAGGATTTTTTAAACAGGGAGTGAATCTCTGGCTAAAAAAATAAATAAAATATAGAAATTTACAGTAAGAAGCCGCCTTGCAAAACTATTTTTTTCAGAAAAAAGGTGGAAATACCTATATAAATTAAACAATTATTTCAGATTATTAATCTCATTAAATCACTTAAATATTTTTGCCAGGTATCATGTTTTTTTCTTTAACCCAGACTGGGAAAATGATCAAAATGGCTCACTTGTCTGTAAAACACCATCTCATGAGCCCAACTCCAAAATTTTCTGTTCTGTAAATCATTTCTCTTCTTGTCTTGGATACTGACTTCTGTAAGCTGCTTCATATTTCAGTTCACATTGCAATGAAAAGACTGGGAATGTTATTAGCCACAACCACTTTTCTCAAAGGTAGTGCTCCACAAGACAGTAACATAATAAGAATTAAGAAAAGTAAGAAAATAAGTCCCAAAATCCTTTCTAAGCAGTGCTTTTGAACATTATGAATGGAGCTTTCAAAAATATTCACTGAGATTTTTGTCGCTCCTTAAGAGCAAACTCTGTTTAGCTGCAAATAATTTTAAAAATTTAACAGGGCAGGTTTACAGGACAGGTATCATATTTTAACAGGCCAATTAATAAAGTTTTAAAATAAATAAATAAATGATCAGTCATTCAGCAGAAGTTACAGCAAAAATTGTTGTGTGATCTTTAAATTTCCCTTTGGCTTTACCAATATGATTCAGCCACCCCACTGTACATAAGGACACCGTAGAGACACTCAGCATAATTCTCTTTGCATAACTAAAACTCTTTTCTCTCCGGAGAAAATTGAAGGTAAGAGTTTGGGAAATTTGGAAGGAAAGCTATGGAAAATTAAGATTCAGACTCAATTTTTTATCCCATACTTAAAGAACAACTATATTCTAATCAATAATTAAAAATGCTAGAGCTAAATTATAAATTCATATAAGTATTGTAATGAAGTAACATAGAGTTTAACAGTATTATGTAAGTAAAACTGGCCAAAAATGGTTTTAGTTTTCTGTATTAGGACAGTTTACAACAGTTTTACAGTACTCGACTGTATGGATAAAGGAAGTACATTACGAAATTTCCTTTTAGGAAAATGCATTTTACAATGAAGGATTAAAAAGAAATTCTCAGCATTAAAAAATTTAACTCTGAAATAATGAGGCACAGAAATGCCTGAAATGTTATTAAGCGAATAACAGTGCAAGTTCTCCTACTTTAACCAAAGAGTAAAATGGTGAAAGAATGGTGATTAGATCCTAAACCAAGTAAACAAAAAGATGTTTTTAGTCTCTCAGCTCTCTGTGAAGCAGAGAAAAGCCCTGTACTTCACTGAAAAATATCATCACATATATACCAAAGAACTTAATTTAATTAAGGGGAAAATTAATTCTTCACCTGAATTAATTCAGGTGAAAAATTCTCTATCCAAATTAATGATCTATTCAGAGAGAAGTACTAAAATTACTTCAGCGGAGGCTCTTTCTAGGATGATGTGAAAATAGAGCAATGCATGGAATAGTAGGATATTTCTTTTCCTCTAAGAGGAACTACTAAATTTTTTCATAACTTTTTAAAATTACTAGTGCTTTTTTTCACTACTTTAATTTTATACTTACTGTTATACTCTTGATAATTATATTTTGCTTTTTTAGCAAAGGAAGGAATAATTTATGTCTCTGAATTTCTGAAAAAACTTCTCTGCTTCTAGCTTTATTTTGACACTGAAATATGAAAACACTACAGAGTCTGTGTTCCATGGTACTATAGCTCTATAAATGGCAGAAATAGGAAACAGAAGTACCATATCATAAAATATGGAAACATCCACAGGCAGCCAGAATATGTCTTTAGGAAATATAACTGGATTTTTCTTTGGGACTCCAAGGTGAGTTAAGCATGAAGGTGACTAAATCTTAAAAATTTTATTTTATAGAAAATCCCCCGAATTCCAAACCAAATAATTTTTTCAAAAACTCAAAAACTAGAATGATTACAAAAACAAGATGTTGACAGCTTTGGTTATGGCTGCCAGCCTGCAAAGCAAAGAAAATCTAGAAACTGTTTTCCACTTGAGTTCTCAAGACCCTGCACCATCAAAGAGCAGAGCAGGGCTGGCTGGGTGCTGGAAGGTCTTGGCCAGCAGTGCAGCGAGATGGTGTTTGGCACTGCAGGGCAGTTCAAATCCAGGGGCCCTAGAAAAATTCACATCACATACTGGTTCTGCACAAGCTGACTGAAATCCACAGTGGATTTCAGAGAAGACAAGATGTTCCAAAAATGTGTTTCTACTTTACCACATGAACATTGAAGAAAAAAAGGCAAAACCTGAACTTCATCAATTCCTCCTTGCTGGAGAAATATTTCTTTGCTCAGTACCTATGAAAACACACCCCAATTATGTCATACAAACTCACACAACAAGAATAAGAGGATTGGGTAAAGGAGAATGTTAAGAGATTAACTTCAAGGAGAAGGGGGAAAAAAAAGAGATAAAAAGAAACATGATAGAAAAACAGGTTGCAGAAGGAAAGAATAATAGCAAACAAAGAGAAAAAATTTAATGCATCAGAAAGCAACAGATGTCGGTTATCTCCATTTCAGCTCAGTTTTGACATATTGCTTTAATTTCATGTGGTGCCATTGTGTGGAGTAAAAATAGGCGATAGGAAGCAGTAATCTTCTATTCAAAGGAGTATTTCTTCATTCTCTCCAATGAACAGTGCAATCAGTAACACTACAGTTTCCCTAAAAACAAACACGTTCAGAGCTAAACAACATTTCTACAGCATCCTGCATAATCACCTCACACAGAAATGCATCTGAATGAAAGAAAAGTATTTGAATGTAATTAAAAGCAACAGCAGGTATTTCCCTTATCACGAATGATGAAATCCTCAAATGATTCAGCAGGTGCTGGATCTCATCTTTGGAATTTGTGGTTATAGAAGGACCAGAACTCCTATGAGCTCAGGATTAACAAGTGGATCAACTAAACATTATAATGCTGATGATGCTGTGTTCATATGAACTTGATTCTATTATGAGTGCTAGCAGTAAATTCTAATTTCACTGGTTTTCCATATAATTCCCTCAGCCACATTTCTGTTTTATATGTATTTGTGTGTGCATACATATATATATATAAACAATCCCCTATGTTATGTGTGAAGTACTCAAAAATTTTTGGAAAACTACTCACATACTCAAAGTAAGGAACATCTACTAGCAGGCTTTCACTAAAACTGAGTACACTCTTTTGTTATATGCTCAAAACGTGTCCTAGCACTTTTTAATCAGATCCATCTTTTTGTTCACCTTACACCCTTATATTCTCTACTGATTCCTAGGAAGTTTACTTACAGGTTCAAATTCTGTCTTTGCATGCTGAAAACATATTCTAACCATGTGTGCATCATAATTTAATGAATAATATAATGGAATCATCATTACATGCAAAGACTAAAGCCAAAAGCTTATTTACTGCCTTTTAACCTTTCACATTTCCAAACAAAACTAAATGATTTAGCAAAATAATGTTATTGGTCTTTAGAACAAATTAGGGTAACATTATACAACCTGATAACTACTGCTTTACTTAAAAAGAATTCAATCTCCTCTACAGAAACTGTGTTTTTTTGTTATTTTGACAAGAACTTCAAGGAACCTGTAAGTTTCAAAAAATTTTTAAGGAATAATGTCATTTGCTATTCACAGATAACTTGGAGGGATTTCAGTTCTGTATAATGTTTCCTAAAAAATGTTTTTAAAATTTAAAGACAGAGAATTGAAGAGCAAGATATGATACCTGAGCATAATTTCAGATGAAAGAAAAATTACAAATACAAGCTTCATTATAAAAAATCTGTGAGTTTTAATTTAATGTATTGATGTTTGAAGTTTTTCTTTTAAAAAAGAAACAATTGAAACTCCTATACACAAGCAAACAAACACAAACCAAAAATCCCCACACCCTCACAACTACTGCTTCCAGAACATGACTCAGTAACTGGATGTAAGTGAAACATGCTTTTATCCTCTGGCACTGTTGTAGGATATTATCTTTGTTTAATTTACTTTGAGTAATGAAGCCTAAAGCCAAAATTCTTAACAAACAAAGAACTACCTCTCCATCTTGCTCGTATACCCCAAACCCAAGAATTAATTGCTTTTCTCATACTTCTACGTACAATTGCTCATACTTTTTTTATTAATAGAAATATTACCAAATTATCTGTAAATTTTGCTAGGGAAACTGACTTCTTTCCAGGACTGGACAGGAACCCTTAGCTGACTTTGTATTATTGGAAGATTTGAGGTGGACATCTGACAATATACATGTATACAGATTGGAGGGTTTTGTTTGTTTTTTTTTTTCCCCCAGAACTCCTCTTAATAACCCTATTCCTCTAACTTTTAGACTCATGAACAAGGAGACACGGACGTATGGATACTGTTAAATTTTACTTTATGGGACATCACAGATAGCATCACAGCAAAGACACCAACAGTGTCACGTTTCTTTACATCCTGAAATTGAATAATATTCCAGAGAAGTGTGAAATATCTCACTGGCAAAGACATTCTTCCCTTTTGGTGAAGGCACCAAACATAACATGAAAAATTTCTAAAACAGATATCCTCAAAGCTAATAGATTATTTTCAGGCCTGCATAATGAAGAAGAAATTTCAACCCCTATGCTGAACTATATAGATTTTGTTCCACTTGGCATAAAATGGAAGCATTCTAAAATTTTTTTAAACCTAAGCTATACACAAAAAATATTAAAATATCATTAGGGATGGAAAGTCAACGCTGCTAGTAGAATTATTGTTTCCTACAGGGTCTTAATGAATTCCTGAATATCATTATGATATTAATTTATTTACATAGTTACCTGCTATTTATTCCCCAGAGATTCACATGATTCCCAGAGAGAAAATTGTGATTATTCATCCTGATACACTAAATAACTGAGGCTGAAATACCTTGAGGTTTTAGGGTGTTTTGTTTTCTTTTTTGTGGGTTTTTTTTTTTTCATTTTTAATCATATCTAAATTCAAGGAAAAACACATGAGCTTGATTTGAAAAATTTTGCCAGTGGAAGTCTGTCCTAGTCTCTGGCAATTTGTTCCCAAGATTTAATAGTCAGCATTTACAGTTTGATTTAAATTGAGAAAATACAACCTTCCCATCACAGAATAACGTTTTATCTTTGTTGTTAAGATCAACTGATTGCATTATTAGTAAAAGCTTCTTAACACTTCGGGGAGTAATCATTATCTTTCTCTTAGTCTTAAATAAACTAAACAGATTTTAACTCCTAGACATTGCAGGACCCACTCTGGGGGCAACTTGAGGTTTCATAATGAATAAGACTGGTATCTTTACGATAGTGCCTTTATTAGCATGAGAGAACGAAGCATGCACAGTGCCTAAGCCTGTGGTCTGCCAGATGGGAATGGGCCATCTTCCATGAAGGTAACAGATAGGGTGTGCCCTACAGCACAGGTGCCAGATTCTCTTTGTGATAGCTCCCACGTGATGCTAGACAAGTAAGTTGCAAAAAGTTTTTCTGTGGCACTTAGTATAGTTCCAGGAAGACACAAAATGATCAGGTAGTTTTGACTTAATCTTGGTTCCACATATAAAATATGGAGTAAAAATTAAATTATTTTATGGGGTTGTAAAAATAAAATAATGCTAAAGCACCTAGTCAAGTATTCACATGGGTGTCTAAATTAGAAATCTGAGCCTTTTGTGGTCAGTGAAGCAAAGTGGGAGATAGGAACTAAATTAAAAACTTGCCACTCTTCAGCTGCTACAAAGTAAAATATAAATTTTCCTGGGTACAAAATAAACGTATTCTACAAAACAGAGAATGTGATCAACACCTTAGTTCCAAAAGTAGCCCACTGACTGAGATTCATGTTAAAAGAAAAAGAATACAAAAATCAGTGTGAAATGGTTGTGCAGGCAGAATAAAACCCGCTTTTCTCTACAGGAGTTGTGAGATTTTATTCATTAATACAGAAAAAATTACTTCTGCTGCATCTCCTGTGGAATGACAGAGAGACAGGAAGAATGTGTTTCCAAGAAATCTAAGCACAACTGCGCTGTTACTGAAATAATAACAGTAACAGCTCTCTGATCACTGGCTGCTGGAGCACAGAGCTCAGCAGCAACAGGAGCTCTCACCTTGAGAAGAAGGTCAAACACAAAGGAACCCAGACCGGTCCTTGGTTTCTTTTCCTCTCTACTACTGATGTACTTAGAAATTTTTGCACACTTTAATGATTTTAAAATAGCTTTTTAGTAATTTCCAGAACAGTATTTACTCCTTGTGCACCACTGTTGTCTCAAAGCTTCTTGTATCTCTTCCACACAGCCCTACTACTCTGCCGGGTTACTTGCAACCCAAACAGTCGAGGCTGTTATGGGAGGGCGCACTTAGGAGAGGAAAGCACAAACTCAGCAGTGTCATTCCACACCCCCTGACTTAGTGCATCAGATTATAAGACTCAAACACCCTGCAGAAAAAAGTACAAAGGCAAAATCTGTTTTAAATACTGTTGAGAATCATCTAGCACATAAGTAAGGACATAGCAACTAAATAAAGCTTTCGCGCTCTTAATTAGTTACATAGCAATCTAAACAACAATCTTCACCCATGATAGAAAATACCAATTTCTGACTTCATTTTGTATCTATAAATAAAAGTTACTGCACTTGCTGGTTTTATAGTCTTTCAATTTGAGCCATAAGTAAATCAGGATGGTCAATATTTAAGATAAACTTTTCTCAGTTATGAATAGTTTTCCTATGTTTCATTCACAGCAGAGGCTACTTTCCAGATCTTTGCCATTCTGACTAGACAATCAGCATGCAAGAAATAACTGTGAAACAAAATGTGGCATATCTGAAATAGTTGCAAGAATACAATTGTAAATCAATCTGTGAGAAATAAAGTCTGGTTATTCTGTATTAATTTGTCGGGGTCCCTTCCCTCCTGCCATGTGGCCTTGGGAGAGGGGCCCTGGGCGGGAGGCACAGGGTTTCCCTGCCCCTGGTCAGCCTTGTTCCCCATTGGTTGGTTTGTGTTCCCCTGTGCGGGGGAAGGACCCACGGGTCCCGTGACTGGAGCAGTTCCTTGGGAGATCCTGGCCATGTGGCTGCGGAAATAAACATCTCTGAAACACCTATCAAGAATCTGTCCATATATATTTTTTTTCCACAGGCCTCCTTGTTTGATACATCGTGTTACAGAATCCCCACTGTAACAAATGGTGGGAAATTGCGGGCAGAACGATCCCCGATCCCTAAGCACAGCGACTGATTTGTGAGTAAAGAAACTTTGGATTCCTCTTCTTGTTTTTGTTTTGCTATTCCATATTTAAACTATGGAGGATCCGTGGAAAGACTCTTGTCTCTCAGAGCCACATATGGACATCTATCTTAAACTTGAAAAGATTCTTGAACAACGATTTGTAAATTTTAGCTTGATTCAAGCTCAAAAAGAACTGAAACACTTATTGGCATGGTTGTTTAAGAACTTTTTCTATGTTTCTTGGGATGTGATTCTTACCAAAGACTTCTGGAAAACCATTTGGACACAGTTAATTTTTGAGTCAAAATATATGCCGATGGAAGAATATTTTCGTGAATATTATTTAATTACCGAGACTGTTGAGCAATGTCAGCTGTGTCTTGGCGAAGGGAAGCCTGGCGCAGGGACCGTGCGGCCTCGGCCACGTGGACCGAGCCCTCTCCAAGCAGCAGCGAGGCAGTTCCCGCGGGCGGAGCCACGCGAGCTGCAGTGTCGGCAGCGGAGCAAGGTACGGCGGGAGCCCGCCTGGCCCCACGCAGCCCATGGTGGAGCGAGCCCCGTGAACGCCTGACCGACAGGGGCGGTGCGTGGGCGGCAGCTGGCGGCGGAGCCGCGCCCAGCTGAAACGCGTGCTGGATGGAGCAGGGCACGGGGGGGTCATCGCTCGGGGGCCCAGCCGAGATGTGAGTGCAGCGTCCGGCAGCGGCAGCGAAGCTGAGAGCAAAAGTAGCGGAGCGCAGAGAGCTGAGCAGCACAGCCCGGCGTGGCCCAGCCCGGCCTGCGCGGCCCCGAATGCGACCCTGGGAAGAGCGCGCAGGCACGAGCAGCTCCGGTGGCCCCAGCAGCACTGACAACCCCGGCAGTTCCAATACGGGAGTGAGAGAAAGAGAAAGCAAAAGTGCAGCGAGACAGAAAACAGCAGCCACTCAGAAAAAGGAAAAAATCATCATAGCTAAGGTATTAGGAATAGTAAAATGTTATAATGTTAAACAAAATTATGGTTTTATAACAAGGTGTGACAACCAGCAAGACATATTCGTTTCATAGAACTGCTATTAAAAAGAATAACCCTGAAAAATACATCCCAAGCTTGGGAGATGGAGAGGTGGTGGAATTCAAAATTGTGCTAGGTAGAAGAGGGTTACAAGCAGCAGAGGTCACAGGGCCTGATGGTGTTCCTGTAGAGGGCAGTATATATGCTAAAAATCGTAGTCATGTTAGACAGTATCTCCATTGTAGGCCCCCCCTACAGTCTCCCTTTCCTAATCCCACCTTTCCCTTTTACCCTATGTCCTATTACCCCCAGTGTATTCCCAATCCGTTTTTCCACCCACGGTTTTCCTCACAAAACCATGCTTTTGCCAATTGTTTCCCCAAAAATCCCTTTCCAATGTCGAGTGGGGGATGAAAAGGGGGGGCAGGGGAAGAAATTAAACCCTCTCCTGCCTCAGTTTCCCCATAAAGCATGCCAGGAGAGTCCTGTCTCCCTTCTGTCAGCCTTAAGATGTTCCAGAGAATCTGTTTGGACATTTAAAGACTCAGGAGGGTGGCTTATTTTGTTTTACAACTGTTCTTGTTATGTTCATCCAGTTGTTTTCAATGTTAAGTTTTAAATCTCTTTTGTTAAAAATAAACGGGTGAAATGTCGGGGTCCCTTCCCCCTGCCATGTAGCCCTGGGAGAGGGGCCCTGGGGGGAGGCACGGGGTTTCCCTGCCCCTGGTCAGCCTCGTTCCCCATTGGTTGGTTTGTGTTTCCCTGCGCAGGCAAGGACCCTCGGGTCCCTGACTGGAGCAGTTCCTTGGCAGATCCCGGCCATGCAGCTGGGGAAATAAACATCTCTCTGAAACATCTACCAAGAATCTGTCCATGTATATTTCTTTTCCACGGCCTCCTTGTTTGATACATCGTGTTACAGAATCCCCACTGTAACATTAATTGCTTAATGTATAAAGTTAATATTGTTTACTGAGATAAAATAAACAAACTTTGAAGACAAAAATTAAATAATCAGCTGTTTTTCTTGTATACTTTCAGTATCTATTTAATTCTGGGATTATAGTTAATTGCAAATAGCACTTGTATTCTCCATAATTCAGATAAGCTTCCCAATAAAGGGAAGTAAGACTGGATTAAAAAAAGCCTATAAGCTGTCTTTAAACATGTTTCAGCTGTCCTTAAATCATACTAAAATATTACAAAATTGATTTAAAATTCTAGAAACATCAAAAGTATGCATTTGAAATAATTTTGAATCCTTTTTGTTTTGTTTTTGCATGCTTCCAATTTGCAATGTTTATGAAATAAACAAAGTTCACATATAGTATTAAGTCAAGATTTTGCAAAAAATGACTGAAGAAGAAAAAAAAGAAAATTAGCACTATTGCCATTTAACAGTAACACGTTTCAGTTTCTGGGTGTAGCTGCAGTACTCTCTGAATATGTCAAGATGAAAGAAAAGAAAATTAACTTATCTAGACTACTTCACATATACTAATTATGAATTCCAAAAAATTATGGATTCCAAAGGATGATCAATCAGTTATCAATGTCAATGATGGTACAAGAACTCACTAAACATTTTCTTTTCCTTTTGTCCAGTTCACCCTAGGCAGAGCCCATACTCCGAAAGTTACGACCTTCAGTCAAGATCTTCCTGACAAAGGATCACAGGTTTAGAACCTTCTGTGACCCAGGACATGATCAAAAAAACAGTAACCAAAATGTAAATATGAGAAACATCAATGAAAAGTGTGTAGATCCTTTCTAAAACTCAGTATAAGGTTAAAAGGGCTTTAAATGCAGAGAATCATAAGCAAAAGGGCATGCAAGCAAACACAAAATTCTTGTCTCAGGAAGAATACCTGGAGTAGGATTCCTCAGAATAATCCTTTCAAACTAATCAAAAGAATATTACTAAGAAATCCCCAAAGGCAGGATTACAGTATGTGACAGCCTTCAAACATGCCTGCTTGTCCTTCAACTTGCATTCAATAGCTGCTCATCTTTCTAGGGAAATAAGGACAGTTTTAACCACTTGGCTTTTTGAAATGATACCAAAAAGCCACAAGAATATTTTACAAAGAAATATCTGAATTGTCAGAAGCTACCTCTTTCTTCAGGGATTTCTTTGATTTTTTTTTTTTTTTTTCCTGCTAAGATGAAAATGACTGAAAGAATTTTGGGAGAAATGCAGAATTCTTATATTTCTGCTCAAGTCGATTCTCAGTCTTCATATGAAAAAACGCCTGGTATCTATATCAGAAGTTCAGAGTAAGAAGTAATCTTTGACTGGAAACCCCTGTGAATTTAGTAAACTGCTAACAAAAGAGACAATGATGGAATAAGAAATACTGAAGGTCCTATTTTTGTTTTAAAGTGTACAATTTGATTTCATCCCATTAGCTCTTTTGCAACTGTATGCGTTCAGAAGTTATATTTTTCCCTTTGACAGATAATACACATTTATAGTTTCCATATGATGTTGTTTTGTTCAGGTTCACATCAACTACTACTCTGAAAGTGACTGTATAGCCATCTTTTAGTTGGAATGCCTTCAAATAGCTGTAAGCATCTGAAATAGGGGGACTTTCATAAATCAGAAACCTTGTTTAATAATCATCAAAGGTAAATCTAGTTTGCAAACAATAACTGGAAGAGGGAAGGATTTTAAATTTTGATCACCTATCCACTTCTTTCCTTACAATTCATTAAGCAAGTAGTAAAGTGATGTAACGGCCCAATTTTCTTTCAACAGAAACTTCCTAAATTTAATTTTAAGCTGAGTCATAAATCTTAGGGGATTGAACATTAGAGTCAATTGATTACTAGTTGTGTGCAAGTAATTTTTTTTTTCCTCACACAGCATTGGCAGTTTTATCTGACTCAGATATTTCTGGTTTACTTATTTTTGGCAGCCAGGATACATGCTTCTCTGGCCAAGGAGGCAGTGACATTTTTGAGTTTAGCATGATTTCTTTGCAGTCTTTTCTACCACCAAGCAGGGTCAACAACCTCCATGGCCACTAGCTTAAAAGAAAAGTTGGATGTCAGTAGAACAACACTGATGTTATTAACAGCCTCATGAGTTTTACTACTCATGTAAAAGGAGAAGGTGGAAATTCTGATGTACAAAGATCATTACTTAGGTGCAATATTTTTCTTACATGATTCTGCTTGCCTGTGACAAGGATTTGCTGTGGCACAGAGAAGATTGTTGTGGTTCTGTTCCCATGCAAAGGCCCAAACTGATCAGGAAAAGGCTGGCAGATACACAGTGAATCATCTTGTGTATTCCTTTTTTTTTCCAAAGCTCCCTCACACTGACACTGCTGTTTTCCAGTAAGGCAAAGTGTTCCTAGCATCACCAGCTTTAGTAGAGTAAGGACACAATTATCTTGCTTCTGTTAGTTATATTCCTTTCTCTAAAACTAATACAAGAGATACCAAAAACATCCTTTGTGGAGATTTTTAGGAAGGAAGAGTGAAAAGACAAAGGAACCAGGATCTCCTTGTCTATCCCTTTCCCTGACTTCTAGACTTCTTTAGTTACCACTTGAGAGTATTTTAAAAACAAGCTTGCAAGTGCTCAGAACAAATTTGGAGCTCTTCAGATGAAAGAAGCCATCATAATATAACTTTCTCTACAGGATCATAGGAAGCACCTGCAGGAAATGCCTTTACAGACATTTGATAGATAAAACTCTGTATATACTTGTAATAGCATAAGCACAGCAGCCAGGAATGACTGCTGGCAGTTGTGCTTTGCTGCTTACTTACTGTGTGAGCTGAGACTGACATCCCAATGCCTCTGAAACTCATTGTCTGTAAGACAGAGATAATTCTCTTGGAAGTGTTTGTTGAGAATTAATTAGCTATTATTTATGCACTGATCCTTTAAAAACAAACCAAATCCATTTACTGTTTTTTACATCCCTGCCCACTCTAATAGTAATAATAATAATAAATAATCAAAATACAGAGATTCATTGACTTTGGTAGCCAGAAGGGAGCATTATGATAATCTATTCTGGAGTTCAGTAGACACAGTGCCAACTCCCATGCAATAGTTTAGTTAATGAGTTCACAGTCTGGGCTATAGTGCACCATTCATAAAATTACCCAACCTTGATTCCAAAATTGAAAGTGATGGAAAATCTAATTTATCACACCCCTTCAGAAGCTCTTCCACACTTATATTCAGTGTTAGATATATGCATTATTTCTACTTGGTTTGTTAATCCAGTCACTGGATCTTATTACATCTTTTGCTCTGTATCCAAGAATAGTTCACTATCACAGATAATGTCTCCTTTTTAAGAACGTGGTAAACTGGGATGAGAAAACACTGACTGGGCTTCTATAACATTAAAATAACCAGATAATTAAGCAAAACCAGTAATTTGTCTGAGACAGCTTGCAAGATGACAACATGATCTGGCTTGCAAAACCTTTACAGGTTTTCTTTTAAAGCCACTAGCTTCCTTCCTCCCTTCCCACAATACATGTGTAAAAATCAGACTAAAAGAACAGCATGGATTTCCATTCATTTTTTGTGGAATTCATTTTATTGTCATGTCATTGTCCTAAACACCAAGGTTCAAAACAGGACCACCAAAAGATTTCTAATTATCACTCACATTATGCATTATAATCTAGCTGGGATTGCTATACTGTATTGAAACAGAAATCTTTCAAGCAGTCTCCAGTGTGCTCCATGCAAACTCATCTGCATGGTATAAGCATTATGGTAACACAATAGCTCATACCTCCATTTAAAAATTGTCAATCCTTTTTTGGTTCAGATAATCTCTGTGTGATCCAAACTGATTACTCAGAATAACTGATAAATATTAAGTAGCTCTCATATTAATACATCAGAGGTCATGGTTAATATCTAGTTTTTAGGAAGAATGTAACAAAAAATTCAATCCATTTTTGAATAAAGATGTTTTGGATTTTCTAAAGAGACCATTTCACACTCATATATGTACACAATATAATTGTTTAGCCTTGTTAAGATAGGCTTGCTCATGGAAAAATAAAAAAAGTATACTTTAGACAGAATGAAGAGTAAAGCAAGGTGGGAAGAAAACAGCAGTAATAGATCCTTGTTTTCAACAGCTTTTCATAAATTCTCTTGGGAAGCCAACTGAATTTCATTGAAGGGAGTGAATCAATGGTCCTTCATAAAAAGAAAATCAATTAGAAAGTCATTACCTGAAAATTAGCACTCAAAAAACAAAATTCCATTTTAAAGCCAATTAGACCGCATGTCAGTACTGAGTTGAATTGCATTTACATTGATGTATGCAAAATGATTAACATCCTCCATCCCTAAGAAATGTAGAGAGTGAAAAATTAAAGAACATGTTTAGAGACACTGCTGAATTTATTTTTTGCAACCTATCTATCTCAAGCAGCAGATGACTGTGCTGGGCTTTTAAACAGCTTTACATTGTATATCTCAAGTAGTGATGTTATTATTGGAATTACAACACTTGAGAAAACCTCACTTCTGCTTCCTATCATAACAACACATAGGAAAACAACTGCTAATGTAAAAACCAGAGAGGGGGCTGAAGGCGAGTGAATATCTCAAGAGCCTCTTTCTCCCAATAGCTTGCCATAATCGTGGCATGATTTGTGTTTTGAGCCACACTGGAAAGACAAACAGTGTTAAGTGTTGAGAAGAAGGATCTCATAGTTAGCATCTCCTCCTGGGCTGCAGCTGGACAATCAATCCATCCTGTTTATAGTAATAGGATTAATCCACTATGCCTGGGTCTGCCAGCACAGAAAGGGTGGTATATCCTTCCCTCACAGATCTGGTCTGAGTAAAATAGCAAGAGGCAGAACCCAGCCCCTGAAGATGGGGTGTTCTCAATGCTGAAGAGGTACTCTGATAAGTATGGCACAGGGCACTGCATCTTTGCAAGGGATGGTGTACTGGCTCTATATCTACAACAAGAGGTTTATCTTAAGGATAGAAGATGAAAAATAGAAGAAATGAGACACGGAAGTAGGAATTCATTACGGAACATCAAGCACATCTTAATCACATACTTCACATCATGCACACACTTATGTAGAATTAGGTTAAATGGCTAAAATATTAAGTGCCATCTTGAAATGAGACACTTCTCTGAGTTGGTAAAAGTGTTCAAGAATCAATCGAAGAGGCGACAGCAGAGACATCTGTGGTGACTGAGGTCAGTCTTGGGTTGACTGTTGGATTGTGCTGTATGGGAGGATCCCAAGCTCAGGGACACCTGATCAGCAGCCCAAAGCCCTCTCAGGACCCTGTAGCCCTTGGGAGCCCATCAAGCAAGGAAGGGGCATTGCCAGGAGCCATTGCTAGGGCATTGCTGTTTAAATGTTCCAGGTTGTGTGAGTGACCAGTGAGTGCAGCAAACAGTGGGCAAACAGGGTGTGGCACATTAGAAGGGTGTGGCACATTAGAAGGGTGTGGCACACAGCAGTTTGCACAGATGTTCGTGCAAGCAGGTCACAAAGCTAGGGCACAGAACCTACGGAGTGAGTCATCACCCATCAAACATTCCATTGGAATGTAAGGTTTTAGGCTTTTTAGGAAAGAAAGGCTAGAGAGGCAAGTCGGGGTTGTAGC
Source organism: Corvus moneduloides (assembly GCF_009650955.1). NCBI lineage: Eukaryota > Metazoa > Chordata > Aves > Passeriformes > Corvidae > Corvus > Corvus moneduloides. Next base: position 31,878,907 of record NC_045476.1, on the reverse strand, counting down.
CCTCTATGTCAGTAACTTGCTGGAGACTAGGGAACTCTGCCTGGGGAAGGACGAGGATCCAGCTGAGAGTTTGTGGGTGAAGATTAAGGGGAGGGCAGGGACAGTGGATGTTATAGTGGAGGTCTGCTACAGGCCACCCAATCAGGAGGATGGTGTGGATGAAGCCCTCTATAGGCTGACAGGAGTGAGCTCACACTCACAAGCCCTGGTCCTCATGGGGGAATTCAACCACCCTGATATCTGTTGGAGGGACAACACATCAGGACACAAGCAATCCCAGAGCTTCCTCAAATGTGTCAACAACTTCCTTAGACAAGTGATTGAGGAGCCAACAAGAAGGTGCCAACAAGAAGGACCTTGTGCTCACCAAAAGGAAGGCGTTGGTGGGAAGTGTAGTGCTCCAAGGCAGCCTTGGCTGCAGTGACCAGGAGATGGTGCACTGAGGACAGTGAGGAGGGAATGCAGCGAGGTCACTGCCTGGGACTTCAGGAGAGTTGACTTTGGCCTCTTCAAGGACCTAGTCAGTACAGTGCCATGGGATAGAGCCCTGGAAGGCAGAGGGGCCCAAGAATGCTGGCTTAATTTCAAGGATTCCTCCTCCAAGCTCAGGAGCAAGGTATCTGAACAAGGAGGAGACTGAGCAAAAATGCCAGGAGGCCTCTATGGGTGGATAAGGAGCTGCTGTGCAAACTCAAAGCAAAAAAAGAAGCTTTCAGGAAGTGGACATGAGGATAGTGGCCTGAGAAGAGTACAGGAAAATTGTATGGGAAGCTAGGGACAAGGTAAAGAGAGCCAAAAGCCCAGTTAGAATTGAGTATGGCCAGGGGTTCTAAGGGTAACAGGAAAGGCTTTTACAAATATGTTGCAAGCAAGAGAAAGACTAGGGATAATGTGGGCCCTCTCTGGAAGGAAATGGGACATCTGGCTACCCTGGACAAAGAGAAGGCTGGGGTTCTCAACAACTTCTGTGCCTCTGTCTTCAATGGCAAGTGCTCCAGCCACGCCGCCCAAGTCGAGAAAGGCAAACGCAGGGACTGGGAGGATGAAGACCCTAAGCCCACTGCAGGAGAGGATCAGGTCTGAGACCATCTAAGGAACCTGAATGTTCACAAGTCCACAGGACCCAAAGAGGTTCATTCATGGGTCTTGAGGGAGCTGGCAGATTAAGTTACTAAGCCACTATCCATCATTTTTGAAAAATCCTGGCAGTCAGGTGAATTCCCTGATGACTGGAAAAACGGATATATAAGTCCCATTTTTAAAAAAGGGAAAACAGAAGACCTGGGGAGCTACAGACAATTTCACCTCTGTGCCAGGCAAGGTCACAGAGCAGATTCTACTGGAAACTATGCTAAGGGTTAAGGAAAAGAAACACGTGATTGCTAACAGCCAAAATGGCTTCACAAAAGGGGAATCATGCCTGACAAATCTGGTGACCTCCTATGACACAGTTACAGTGTTGGTGGACCCAGGCAGAGCAATTGACATTGTCTACCTGGACTTATGCCAAGTGTTTGATACTGTCCTGCACAATATCCTTGTCTCCAAATTGGACAGAGATGAATTTGATGGATGGACTACCTCATGGATAAAGAACTGCCTGGATGATCTTACACAAAGAGTCCACACCAAGACCAGTAAGGAGTGGTGTCCCTCTGGGTCAGTACTGGGCTGATATCATCCAACATTTTTGGTGGTGGCGTGGACAGTGAGATCAAGTGCACCCTCAGAAAGCTCGCTGATGACACCAAGCTCTGTGGTGGTCCTGTTGGCACGCTGGAGGGAAGAGATAATGCCATCCAGAGGGACCTTGGCAGGCTTGAGGGACGGGTTGATGCAAACCTCATGAAGCTCAACAAAGCAAAGCATGAGGTCCTACACCTGGGTCACAGCAATCCCAGACACACCAATGGGTTGGGCAGAGAAGTGATTGAGAGCAGCCCTGACGAGAAAGACTTGGGGCTCACAGGTGATGAAAAACTCAACATGAGCCAGCTGTGTGTGCTCACAGCCCAGAAAGCCAATCAAATCCTGGGCTGCATCACAAGGCGTGTGGCCAGTAGGTCAAAGGTGGTGATTCTGCCCCTCTACTCTGCTCATGTGAGATCCCACCTGGAATACTCTGCACAGTTCTGGTGTCCTCAACACCAGAAGGACATGGAGCTGTTGGAGCAAGTCCAGAGGAGGGCCACAAAATTGATAAGAGGACTGGAGCACCTCCTCTATGAAGACAGGCTGAGAAAGCTGGGTCTATTCAGCCTGGAGAAGAGAAGGTTGCATGAAGACCTCATGGCAACCTTCCAGTATCTGAAGGGTCATACAGGGAAGCTGGAGAGGGGCTCTTTGTCAGGAACTGTAGTGATAGGACAGGGAGTAATGGGTACAAATTGAAAGAGAGGAAATTTAGGTTAACTATTAAGAAGAAATTTTTTATTGTGAGTGTGGTGAGACACAGGAACAGGTTGCCCAGTGAGGTTGTGGATGCCCCAACCCTGGCAGAGTTCAAAGCCAGGTTGGATAAGGCCTTGAGCAACTTGGTCTAGTGGGAAGTTTCCTCGCACCTGGCAGGAAGCGTTGGAACTGGATGATCTTTAAGGTCCATTCCAACCCATTAACTGTCTACATGTCTATGTCTATGTCTGTAATTCTATGATTCAAGAGCTTAATTTAAGTGGTAAACTGCAGTGACAGACATGCTAGACTACAGAGACATCCCTGCCAGCTCAGCAAATGTGACACAGGAGGTCTGATACTAACCAGCAGCTTGTGGCCAGGCAGCACGCCTGAGGTGTTTCAACTGGTGCTGGGTACCTAAATGCAGGAAACAGATTTTCACAGTAGGTACCTAGAACACATATATCTATATATGAGATTAATCCCGCCCTAAGGTTCTCTACTCATTTTCTAGCAATTGAAACTTAGTTCAGTGAAGAAGTTTAGATAAAAGTTCTACCTGTTCTGGTAACAGTTACTTGCACAAATAGATGCATTCTAAGTATTCTATGCCACAGAAACATGTAGAGTAGAAAGTTCATATAAAAACTCATATATATTTCTTCAGTTATACAGACCAGAGGATTTGCTTTTGGGCTCAGTTTTGACAGAAGTCTAATGCTTGGGAACAAAAAATACCAAAATCCTATTAGATTGCATTTATGCTGGAATAATTTTTCTGGGCCGACAAAATCATCATTACATTTGGACTTAATAATTGGGTGAAATGATTAGCTCAAATCACTTTGCCATCAAACCATGATTCCAAAATCTAGAAAAAATCCTTAAAGTGTTAGCCTAGATCTATGGAGTGGTAGTGTAAACAGAAAAATGAAAAAAATTTAATGTCCAAAATTAATACAAACAATACAGAATGAGACTGTTTGATTTTTTTTTTTTAAGAGTGTTACTGGAGTTCTGTATTTACAAAATCTAAAACCACTACATACCAGGCTTTTATTCCTCATTTAATCCACAACTAACAAAACCTACTTCTAAACCAGTGCAACTTTATATTGCTCTTCCATACAGGATAAAAGATGGTTATAAAATATATCTAAATTAGGCATCAGTGTAAGAATATAAAGAAAAGTTTCTAAATGTTCATTTATATTTTACAACTGTAGCTCAGGTTTTTACCTCTACTTCCAAATAACCCCAGTGCATCTCAGCTGGATACCTAGACATCTAAGTCACTGCCTGCGTTTAGGAAGGTGATTTGCTTGCTCCTGAGAAGTCCTCCTAAGAGGAAGGATTTTAGAACTTTTCTCAGTAAGAATACTGAGTACCTTATCTTTTGCTCCAACAGGTCAATCAGTAAGTCAGCTCTGCTTTCTTTGCACATCATCTGTAAGTTAGAATGCTGAGGGCTGACTTCTCATGTATTTTTTTGTGTTAAGGGAAAAAGAACTGTAGGAGTAAATGATGAGAATATATAAGAAGTTGGTTCTAATCACAGCTATGCAATGCTGTACTCCTGAAAGTAGCATTAAACCCTTAGGGCTATGCTAGAAAATTGTTGTGTGGAGCTGAAACTATGCACTTGCCTTTGTCAGATACGTCTTGACATAATATTTGAAATATTTGAGCAAGTGACCTGACCCCTTCTAGGCCCAAGTGAGGGACTGCATTTCTATTCAGGGGAAAGTTTATCAATTGAGACATCTACAAGACTTCTAAACTATTTATGCTTCTACCTAAATCATGAATTTAAAGTAAGTATATCTTCTCAGACTATAAGTGTACTGATGCATCTTAAAGGTCATAAAAGTCATAAATTAACAAAGTTTTGTAGAAAGAGCCGATCACTAAGTACTGTGATAATAGTATTGAGTTCTCAAAAGCTTAAAACAGGGAAAAGGACATAGTGGGGTAGGGAAGAAGAAAGAACAGCAAAAAAAAAAAAAAAAAAAAAGAAGATTGCAATTTTCAATTATAGAACCAGCAAATACACGCACATTTCTGCCAACTGCTGACAAAGGCCTGGGAACAACAGAAATCTGGAAATTAGTGGTCGCACTGGGTATTTCCTGGGTCTGTTTAAATCTCTAGCTTATTTCAAGTTGATTTCATGTTTCAGGAACAGCGGAAACTGTAAGTACTGCCTGCTCAATAGGATAAGACACCCCCAGACTGCAGAGTAGTGCTTTTTATCAGCAGAGCCTTCCAGAATGCCATCCAGAATTTGAATTAGTGTGTATAGTGAAGAAATGATGTTTTCAAAAATTCCTTTACTATAATTATAAGACAGAGTTGAGTTTTTAAAAAGAACAACAAGATAATTTTTTTGGTGTGAATTTTTAAAAGGAATTCATACGTATTTTTCTAAATAGATATGATCCTAACATTAAAAAAAAGTTCTTCCGTTAGTAAAAATCTGTACAATCCTGTATCCCTTGCTTATGCTTCAATAAAGGCCAAAACATCATCTCCTTAAGCAGCAGGGCTGATCATACCAGAGCACAGAAAAATTTAGATACAGAGGACATGTCATGGTCGACATACATGATGTGATATTCTCTCTTTCTGCATAGATATCCCCCAAGTAGAACCTCTTACTAACTTACAGTCTGAAAACAGAGGGTGATTAGAAAATAAAATTTCAGGTAGTAGAGAGTGAATATTACTTGTGAATTGGGCAAAAAGTACTAAACAGAAGGATCATCTTGCCACAAGACAGAAATTATGAGACAGCATAAAAGACTACTATGCTGTGATAATTGAGTAGAGATATCAGTGTTAGGAAATTAATACTCAGGTGGACTTTTTTTCCTTAAGGTAGACAAAAATGGATGTAGGCTGCAAAGGCAAAATAACTACTAAAAGAGAATGTTCAAAATGCAAATGATCAGAACCAAAACCTGTAGACACAATATCTGACATAACTAAGAGGACAACATAATATTTATCCAAAGCAGAATGGAAAATATTACACATAGAATGGTAAATCCTTTTGCCAGAATTTATGCATCTTTCAAATTTGGACAATAGGGAGTAAGGAACAAAGACATGGGGAATGAAAAGTATTTGAAAATAAGCTACATATTTGTCAAGTTCAAGAAAGGCAAAATAGCTGCCTAAAAAACTACAGACTTTGAGCACTAAATAGATTTTGAAGAAAAGAGCAAAGAAAGATGCATAAATCTCTGGGAAACAATAAAATCTGTCAATGGCAGAGCTAAACTAACCCATCTGATATCTCTTCCACAAGAAAGTTTTTTGGGTTTGTTTTTATTTTGTTGCCTTTAAGTAACAGAGATGGAATACAGGCATATTTCAAGGTACTATTTGTTACTCACTCATGGGAGATTAGAATTTGAGATAGACAAGATGGTAAATAGTAAACTTTGGAAAGGAGTCAAGAGAATGTGATAAGTGAACTAAGAGAAGAGAATTCTTTGGTTGAGTTTTTCAAGAATCATTCTCGGGGTTTGCATTATTTCATTAGTAAATTGGACCGAGAAAGTAAGGCCTGTGATAATGAATGCACAGGTGTCATGAAGTTTGAAGTTTCTGCCAAGGTCAAGGAAAAACTATCAAACATGAACAATGCACTAAAGCTTAAGAGATAACTAAATAGTGCAAAGCCAAAGGACCTCGCCTAGGGACCAAATGACAATTTCTTCTATTATTTGGGGCAAAAGTGGGTAATAAGTGAGGTCTATGGACTATATTATCAGATATCAAAACAAAATGAGTAATAAATCTTTCTTCAAACATGTCAAAAGAACACAAAGTTCTAGACACTTTGAAATAACTAACAGATAAACAAACAGAATATAAAAGGAAAACAATGGCAGAAAAGTGAAATGATTATTTGCACTCTCTAGATGAAACTGGGGTGATGTCTCTAGTGAATTTCTTCTTTCTAAGGGGTTTTGTCAAGGATTCAGTTTGAAGCAGTTTCAGAACAAATAGTCAGAATGAAAAGTAACAAACCACAAAGGCCAGGCAGTATTCAGCCATGGGTTCTAAAGCAACTCAGGGATGAAACAGCTGAATTTTTAAAAATGGTGAATATAAATTCTCACCTGAAAATGCTTTGGTGCCTCAACTCAGGAGGTTGTCAATTTTAAAAAAGCATTCTTCAGAGAGCAAGGGACATATACAGACCTCTAAGATTGTCATCTATGTTAGATGACGTCTTATAAACTAAAATAAGGAACTTATTGCAGACACACAGGTAATTATGATCTACCTGAGAAGAATAAGCTTGGCTTTTACAAAATAATCCTTAATTACCAACCCACTGAAGTTCATAGAAAGAGAAAATATGCATATAGATAAAGGTGATCTTGTTAGTGTAATCACTTAAGCTTTCCATAAGGCTATGGAAAATACTCCTCACCAAAAGCTTTTTAGATGATGAAGCCTTACAGTGTATGGAAGGCCCTTAAATGGTTAAAAGAGAAGCGTTAGTCAATGTTGAATTCTAACAGTGCAAATCTGCAGTGGAGTTGTTCTGATACCTATAATGTTCAGCACACTCATAAGCTGTATGGGAAAGAGGGTGAGCAGAGAGACAAGAAAGTTTGCTGATGGTACTAAATTATTTAGAGTGAGTGGTAAGGATGAGAGAGTACTGTGAGGAACTGCAGCAGAACATGTCTTATGAACCTGAATGACTGAAATTAAGTGTAGATAAATGTAAAGTGCCACATGGGGAAAAGAATATCCTAATTTCACATAAAAATGATGAGCTCTGAGCTAACCATTACTATTCAGAAGAGAGATCTTAAGATTATAATAAATAGTTCAATGAAACAGTCATTTCAATGCTCAGTAGCAGTTAAAAAGTAAATTAAATGCTAGTACAGGAGTACAGAGAAAAGTTATGCCACTGTAAACAATGCTTCATCTACAGTTTGAACGTAACATGGAGGTCCAGGCACTCATCTCAAAAAGGATATAAAAGGAACTGAAACTTTTGCATGAAGAACAACTGAATAATCTTTAACTTTTTGACCTGGAAAATAAATCACTTTATTGGAATATGGAGAAGCTCTTCAAAGTCACAAGGAAGTTAGAGAGAACATAGGAGGGATCAACTTTTCACAGTTTCTTTCTGGCTAAAGATATACTGGGCATCAAATGAAGGTAAGTTCAACACATTCAAAATGAGAAGAAGCTCAACACAAGGGCAGCATTTTATAATATTTATTACCACATTCACAGGTACTATAGGCCTATGTGTTTGTCTAAGAATGAAAGCTGCAAAAGCAATAGGAAAGGATCCACTAAGGGTTGCTAAATACACAGTACCACATGTGACTCAAGAAGTCTTTCAGCTGAAACTAATTAGAAGATAGAAGTGTTTTACACGGAAGCATTATACATATTCCCTCCAATTTTATTTTCCCCCAGGCATTTCCTTATGAACAATGTGGGAGACACCACAGAAGGATCTTTCATCTAATTAATTATGGCCATGCTTAAATTGTTCTTACTCTGTTCTCTGCAGTACAGGCACATATTGAGTCCCTGCTATATTGCAATAGGAAAGATAAACTTGTCTTCATATATCTCAACTTCATATGTTACAAATTATTTTTCCTCCATCAGAAATAAGTAAATATTAATGCTATTTTATGAGGCATTAGAAAAATTCTCTGTTTATTGTATAGGTAATTTATAGCACTAAAACATAGAAGGAGTATATAGAAAATACACTCAGATGAAGCAGGGAAACAGGAAGTCTGTCTTATTAGAGAACCACAGATGTACTTAATACACAGAACACAAAGCAAAAAAGAAAATACCTTATGACTATTGTTTTTAAAATCACTGAATAAAGTAAGTACTGGCAAGAAAAAGACAAAGATGTAATAAAAAATTGCAGTGGTTATCAAATATCCATTACTAACATGAGGATAGAAGTTGGGAAGAAGTTTCTGACCAGCATAAGGGAGGAAATTATGACAAACTTCAAACAGTTAGCAAGGCTAGGAAATGTAACTCAGAGGCAGAGCCTTCATTTGTCTAAGCTCTTACACAAACGTAGCTGCTACAAAAAATGTCACACAACCAGCTATTACTATCTAAGAGGTCTCTGGTAGATCCCTTTCCTATGCACATATGACTGGGTTTTTGTTTCAGGTTTTGGGACTTCTTTTAACTGATAAATAAATTTTAAAATAATATGTAATCTCACTTTGGTGAATTTGAACAAGTTTTTTGACCAGATTGTGTCAGAATGCCTCAACAAACTAGGAAATCTATTTCTGTCAGACTGCTAGCCGTAGCTTCAATCACGGTTACAGAAAATTAAACAGAACAGCTGTCAAATACCAGGTTGCTTGATGTTTAATTCATGTGCAAACACCTACTTCAACAGTTTGATGCACTTCTAGGAACTGTTTCCCAGAAGTGATCTCTATTCAAAAAATGATACAAACAGTGTAAACTTGGTGCCTGAGAATGAGAAAATGACTTAGCTTTTCTTGGATAGTAATGTCTGATACACTAGAAGACAAAACTACATATTTTTCTTGTGATTAACATGATTTAATTTAAAAAATATTTACAGTTCTTCTAGTCTAAATCCAGGAAAAATAATTATCTTTAAAGTGATTTAAACTAAAACACAGTTCTCTTCAGTGAGGAGCATTTCTTCTGTGGTCTGTGAGGCAATGCATGCTCATAAAAACAGAGTAGATTTCCTACTCTACTTCGTAAGAATTCCTCATATTCAAAATATCCATGTATATTTCAATGACAAATGATTATTATTGGTAGTAGAATTATTTTTTCCTTATGAACATTTGCCTATGGATGGAGCTTTATTCACAAAAAAATCCACTTCTCAGTTTGGACCAAGGGTGAACTGCTGTTGACTTAAGCAGACACTGGAAAATCTAACAAATAATAATTTGGAAATCTAACAAATAATAATTTGGAAGAATGTTTCCACTATTATTTGTTACAAGTTGCCTAATGATAAGAGGACCACTCTAGGTGGATTTCCCTATCTCTAAAAATCCTAGGTAGCCTGTGCAGAGAGCACCATGAAATAGAGCAGAAGGGTGGATAAATAAAGAGGCAAAACTTTGCAAAAAACCCAAGAAATTTAAATCAAATATTGGAAACCAGAAAGAGGATTCAAAGTGAAACCTAGGGTTCTGCATCAGAAAATATGGATGGTGATCTCAGTAGTTGTATCACAGTTGAATTAGAGTGAACACTTTGTGTGTCAAAGAGGTCAGATGAGTGAAGTAGATCTCTAAGCGTACTCCTGGAAAAGCTGGCAGCCCATGGCTTGGACAGGAGCACTCCTTGCTGGGTTAAGACCTGGCTGGATGGCCAGGCCCAGAGAGTGCTGGTGAACGGTGCTGCATCCAGCTGGCAGCCAGTCACCAGTGGTGTCCCTCAGGGGTCTGTGCTGGGGCCAGTTCTGTTCAATATTTTTACTGATGACATGGATGTGGGTATTGAGTCTTTCATTAGTAAATTTGCAGATGACACTAAGCTTGGAGCGTGTTTCCATCTGTTGGAAGGTAGGAGGGCTCTGCAGAGAGACCTGGAATGGTTGGATGGATGGGCAGAGTCCAACAGTATGAAGTTTAGTAAGTCCAAGTGCCGAGTCCTGCATTTTGGCCACAATAACCCCCTGCAACATTATAGGCTGGGGGCAGTGTGGCTGGACAGTGCCCAGGCAGAAAGGGAGCTGGGGGTGTTGGTTAACAGCCGACTGACCATGAGCCAGCAGTGTGTCCTGGTGGCCAAGGGCATCCTGGCCTGTATCAAAAACAGTGTGGCCAGCAGGAGCAGGGAAGTCATTCTTCCCCTGTACTCGGCACTGGTGAGGCCACACCTGAAGTACGGTGTCCTGTTCTGGGCCCCTCAGTTCAGGAAGGATGTTGAGACGCTTGAGTGTGTCCAGAGAAGGGCAACAAGGCTGGTGAGGGGCTTGGAACACAAGCCCTGTGAGGAACGACTGAGGGAGCTGGGGTTGTTCAGCCTGGAGAAAAGGAGACTCAGGGGAGACCTTATTGGTCTCTACAACTGCCTGAAGGGTGGTTGTAGTCAGGTGGGGGTCGGTCTCTTTCTTCAGGCAGCAACTGACAGAACGAGAGGACACAGTCTCAAGCTGCACCAAGGGAAATTTAGGTTGGATATTAGGAAAAAGTTTTTCACAGAAAGAGTGGTGAAGTACTGGAATTGTTGTCTGCCTGGGAGGTGGTGGAGTCACCATCCCTGGATGTGTTTAAAAAAAGATTGGATGTGGGACTTGGTGCCATGGTTTAGTTAAGGTGTTAGAGCATGGGTTGGACTCAATGATCTTAGAGGTCTGTTCTAACCCAGTGATTCTCTGATCAAAATGGAAAATCATTCATGTAAAAATATATATTTGCCCATATGTATACTAATCACTAGGGCTCAGGAGCAGCCTAGACATACTCTGCTCCCAGAGGATCATTTTCTTCACACCCCTAACAGCAGAATATGAAGCTGAGAAGGGATGTCTACAGACATTAATGAAAAGGCTCTTGAGAAAAATGAAAAGAGGGTGCAATTATTGGAAAATGAAGAGAGGCTGCTGCTGAAGGTAACGTGTATGGCTGAAGGCAAAGGAAGGTAAAAAGGAGATGTCTCAGAGAATTATTAACAATGAGGTTGTAGTCAATGGGATGACATCTGCAGGTAAGGAAGAAGAAAAAGCCACCAACAGTAGGCAGGAAAGCTGTCAAACAAGGACAAATACTGTGGATGAGAAAACTGCTGTAATATCAATGGGAGTAAGTAGGAATGAGCAGAAAGAAATCCCTTAATGAATATGAATGCAAGCTGTACTGACATGGGTAAGAATTAACATTTTCAATTAAAGGAAACAGTAATAGAAAATGCACTTCTATTGTTTAGAAGTCTTTCATACACACACAGACACAATTTAAATTTTTACATGCCTTAGACTCTAATAGAGAATATTGTAGCAGAACTTTACATTCCTATGCTGTTATTTTATGTATAATTTTCCTACTCAAAATTTTGCTTCCTCTCATAGATCTGGTTCTTTAAATGGAGAAGATATTAATTACTGTAATTTCTAATCTACACACAGATGACATTTTCTTGTCAGACACAGATTTTTTTCATACAAACCGGGAAGAGTAGATAGCAACTGGGTTTTCAGTTTCCCCAGGTGTATTTCCAGTTCCAGACTACACTATGCATTACAAGGTACTTCAATACGTGAGTGGACAACAGCAGTTTTACAAGGGAAAATAAAAACCTCTTCTCCTTAGCTATTTAAGCTTTTTTCCAAGGAGAGATTTAACACTTGAACGAGTTTCAAAATCACTCCAGACAGTATGATATGAAGTAATTTTAACATGTTTCAGTACATTAGGTTTAAGGAATAATACTTACTTTGCTATAGCATTGTCCAAGTCTCTTGGCTAAAATGAACCACTGGACATAAAAAAGATTTGATATTTCTGTAATAGGAGGCCATATTTCCTTCTTAAATCCATGTCCTCCTGTATAGCATGCAATCACAGTGGTTATACATCCACATATATGTACCAAAATTCATAAAAAAATCCAGAAAACCTGGTATTTAGAAAAGAAAAAAAAAAGTATAAAAATAATGAGGAATTCCTAGCTACTTTGTTTTTGAAGATCAGACATTTTATGGTTGCCTGAATACTTAATTGGAAGCTTGACAAAAAGGAAATAACATTTTTAAACAGTGTTGCAGACCTTGACAGATGAATTTCATGGAATTTCATGGAAACTTCTACAACTTTAAAAATGAAGTTATTTTCCTCCATTTTTACTCAACCATACTAAGTACAGAAGCAAAAAGTTTAATTATATCTTGTCAAGGTTTCTGTATCATAAACTATATACATGTTTTGTCACCCACTCTATGCATTTTTTCTAGTGCTTCTGAAATGTAGAGTCCCACATGTATTTCATACTTACATTTTTCTGGTTAGTAAGATGGAGGGGCCCCATGTGTATCATTAATATTTTGTTGATACAATAGGTTTTGCTATGTTTTCTTCTTTGTTCATAGATACACAACAGGAGATGAAACAGCAACCACAAATAATATCAGTTTGTTTCTATCTTAGTATCAGGAAGAATACAGGCAAAGGCAAAAGGCATTCTGAAATGCTCTGTGAAATTTGCCTTCACTGATTGGAAAGACTAATTAAAAAAAAAAAAGTAATACTCTCTTGATTTGGCTGGGTCACACTTTCATTTTCCTACTAAGTCTTCTGACATAGTTGCTGCAGGGGATGAATTTTTGAAGACAAATCTTGACTAGAAAGAACTGATCTATCATATGATATTCTGTTTATTATCAATGAACTAGTCAAATAGCTTTTTATATATTACTTATATCTCATTATTAATCTACTATACAGTCATATCCAACTGTAGACATTTTTACAAGGATAGATTTATGGTTTTCTCTGTTCCACTCCTTTATACACCAAAAATATATTTTGTGAAAGTCATCAAATCAGTATATGCCTAGTAATTGTTTTACAATCACGAGATCTAACTGGTGCTTTATTGATAAACTATGACCTTTGACTAGTGAAAAAGGGACTCCTGAACTATTCTATTAAACTGCTCAAAACTTACTATTGTGTGATGTACCATCTATCAGAATTTATAACTACTTTCTTAGGTATTAAAATTTCAACTTTAGCTTTTTTCATTTTTACTAAAGTAATAAAAAAGAGAATGACACTACACCATCCTTGCCTTGAGGACCTATAACAAAAACTCAAATAATCAAAACTAATTCTCATTACGTTATTACCTTCTGCTCTTCTCCAGCTTTTATAGGCATGTGATTTAGCAGCACTACTTAATAACTCAAAAAAGCACACAAGTAAGTAGCACTCTGAACTTAGAGAAAAAAGTATTTCCACATTTAAAGGCTTTTAAAAAAGCATAAACCCCTAACCAATTTCTGTATAGTATTCTTTATGTCATAAAAAATGATGACAATTCCTTCTAAGTGTATAAGGCATAACAAGCAAAAGATATTGAAAGGTCACAGGCTGTCTAATATTACAAACTACTGCTCAGTCTATTTCAAATTGATTGACTTTTCTCTAACTACTGTCTGTCTCTTCTAGTCTTTGCTATATTCTCAGCCATGTTTTATGAAGTTATGTCTCCAGTGCTAAATTATTTATGGAAAGTGTACAGTTTAACTAGAAGATAATGTTTGATTTCCACCTATTCCAAAAAGACTCCTCTGGTTGAGGGGAAAAAGGTTCATTTTTTAGCTCTTTATGCCATCTGATAATTTTTAATACCATTGTAAGAGTAGACATATCTACTCCACCCAGATGGCTGCTTAATACTCTCATTAAAAATGTACACAGAGATAATTTTATATGTGCATGTACTATCTCAACTTTCATAATCCCAACATGCCTCATGAACTATTTGAATACCATCTGGCATATAGCAGTATTGTTTCTCGTTCCTAAAACAAGAACCAAGTACAGAGACAGAAATTAAACATAACCACAACAAAAGCTGCAGCAGAACTTGAAGTAGGGGAAGTTGAACCACACAGAATATCAATCAGTTAATCAACTTTAAATCTATTGCCCATCTTTAGTGAACAGAACCAGTGGATTTTAGATGGTAATCTTCTACATTGCATATATGAGCAATGCGGTTCATGTGAGACCTAAATGACCTAAAATTCACAAGTATTTTGGAGGCAGGAAAACTTTTAAGATATATGATGGAAGTGTTCAGCACCACAGGGCTGTTACTGGTAATAGAGACCATACAAAATTTGCTTCTCCATCAGCAAGCTGTTACAGAATATCCCACTGATTCCTTAAATAGTCCAAATTAAAAAAAAAAAAAAACACTTAGCTTAAACTTTTTTGTTTGTTTGAACCCACTTAGAATATCTGTCCCAGATGAGATGGCTGCAAACCATCAACCAGGAAGCCTCTACTGAACCAGACATGCTCTGTTATTGTCCAAAAATGGTGCAAAGTAAGCTAATAAAGCACTGTGCTGACTTTAGGGCATTCTGTCACACATGAGGGATATCTCAGCATGAAATAACCTAATCCATACTAGTAGCTGAATAATTGATAATTAATGGACATTTACAGAAGTGTTGGGACTTAGAGATGGTGCTACAACCTTCAAAAGCAGTCAAATAGCAGCAGTATTTGTAAGACTTTATACTAGTCTCATGAAGCACAAGTATTTTCACATGATTTTTGTTCCCTCATCAGACACATTAACAACTACCTTTTGTCCATACTTCTAAGTACAAACGTGGAAATACACTGAATTATTCTTAAAGGATTTCAGCTTTGCCCAAACTGTCAGCTTTTTCTCATGTTTTGCTTTTTGCAGTAGGAAACCAAAAGAAAATTCTTTGACATTTACACTTCTTAAGTAATTTGCTTTAAGCCCCATAACATCACATTCACTCTTGACCAGCTTAACAGTTTTCTCTAATGGCTATCTTCCTTGTAGACAGTTCCTTATTTTTTATACTAACAATTCAATTTCTACTACTTTCCTGTATTTACCGGATTTTTTTGTTCAGAAGTTTGACTTGGTATTTCTAATGTTTGATTAATTCTTATTTATAATTCATAAGTGCTACTGAATGCTGTAACTTTTAAACAGAGGAGTACTTTCAGCAAGGTCTCTGAAATCACTTGGATGCATTTGGTGCACTTTTCCTTCCGACTCTTCTGTAATTTATACTTAGTGTTGGCTAATGGTTTTCAGAATTGCTGCAGTGCCACACAAGATTATTTTTGGTCTTCTTGCTTGAAGACTGATGTCTAGTGTAAGAAGTTGTTACACCGATTCAGTCAAGAGTAGATCTCAAGTGATGAAATTAATTGGAGAGTTTTTCCATTAATCTAGGAAAGGGAAACTTGGGTATGGTATCATAGCACAGTGAGTGCTGTATGGTGCATCATCCGTGCCATAGTTAAGAACTTATATTTCTCAAAGTATCTTGGGTTTCTAAATATGCACCCTTGCTTCCCTCATACTTCAAATATTTTTATGCTGTAACTGTGTCTATTTTTCCTTGCATCAAAAATACCCCAAATTTCTAAGCCATTTGAATGTGGTTGAAAGCTTATTTCTTGGAAATTATGACTATATATATGAAAAAAAAGAGTATATTTATATATACTTACACATAAACATAGATACATATATATATATAGTAAAAAGCCAGATGGATTTATTCTATTGACATGTAAGTGTTTTAGTACTTTATAAAAAGACAGCTAAACCACAGAGACTGTTAAGACTTTCTTTTTAAGAGGAAGTGCAGTGGTTTATGGACTCTGGGCATACTTGCACTCCAGCAATTTTAACTTTTTCTGTCATTGAGTTTACTGTGTAAAATGACTGTTTAGCCTCCTGCATTCCACAAAATAATGAGGCGAGTGTCTTTTCTGCTGGAACTGTATTTCAGCCATACATTTACTTTCTGTATCCATTTAAAGAGAAGGCACTGCCTAGAGACTGTAGGATGAAACCTAATTACTTTGCATACAGATTCTTATTATAGCTGTAAGCTTTTTTTAGTCTTTATCTATGTCTGAACATGACAGCAAGGATTTTTCTATGGCTTGGTAGAGAATTCCAGGAAAATGGCATTTGACTATGACCCACTGACCAAGAAAAATTGTTCTCACCCTAAAGTACTTTAATTTTTCTTTTATCTCCTATTAAAAAAAAAAAAAAACCAACCAAAAAAACTTCCAGCTTTACCTTTGTTTATTTTACATTTTCATCCTTCAATAAAAATTAATTTGTTAAGAAATATTTGTTTTATTTTAAATAAACTGTATTTTAGAAACACCCACATCTAGATTACTTGCATTCTTTTCCCTTTTCATGTATTATTTTACACATAAATAAAAAAGTGTTACAAAACCATCAAAGTATTAAGGGCAGTAGTTAAGCTCTATACATATGAGACATAATCTGGAAGCTAGATTAACAACCTTAGCTATATTGCAATTCATAAAAAGATAACGTTGCCACTTGCCAAAAGAAATCATCATTTAGCCTTGATCTGCTATCACCTCTAATAAGACATTTTGGTGTTAGGAAGTAACACAACAATAATTTAATAAATTTAATGGGCTACATAAAATTCCACTAACAGTATTTTAAAGAAGGTTGTAATAATGTAAGAACATGGAAACAGCTCATGAGAAAACTCATTTGGGCATTAGGAGCAGCTAAATTTAACTTGGTAATTTACTGGGGAAAAGGCCTTACTCCTTACTGTTCTACTTGTGTTATTTCTTTCTAGTGTCTTCTCTGCTCAAGCATTTGAACTTCATGTGACTGCAATTATTGACCATTTGATGCACCATTAAAAGATGTCTCAGAGCATTTAGGGATTTTACACAAAATTTATTCTTCATCTTGTCAGTTACACTAAGAAAGATAGTGCCCCTGCTCCAAAAAGGATGAGAGGCATTTGCTACAACACAGGTGTGTCCGTTCAGCATCCTGACATCTACTATACACATAAACAACACCACACACTGATAAACATACTTAAGTGTAAATCCCTCTTTTTGCTCGTTTTCCTCCCTTCCTTTTAGTGCCTCCCAGCAATGTCAAAACAAGCTTACCACTGCTGACCATGCTTGGCAGAGGGTGAGAAGTTAGAATGCAAGTTTAATAAGTGACACTTATTAAAGTAAAGTAGAGGGATTCAAGTGTACTCTGAACTCAAAGATTTTATTTTTAATTATTTTGTTTTACTTGCCAGTTGGTCATTCAAGAAGGACATAGCTAGTGATACCTAACTCTCTGCTGATACAGCATTAGGGTGATAGGTGGGCAGGGAGCACAGTATATGGGAATGAATGTCTTAGAGGGAATGAAAGTCACCGGGAAAACAGGGCACAGGCATTGGATAAAAATCTGTAGGAAACTAGAATAGTGTTCAGCTGCTTCAAGGGGGAAAAACAAACAAACAAAAACACAGTATGATGGAGTGCTTTTCCATACTTAAAACCAGACTGACCTAACAATATATTTATAGTTTTTCTAACTTCATTTCAGTTGGGATCTTTGCATCCAGGCAGCTATATCAGAGCAAAAAACATCCCACAAGTCTGTGTGAAAAATCACTACAAATCCCTTTTTATATTTTCATTTAAGTGTGTGGTTACCCTTGATGATAGCAATTGGATACAGCTCTAAAGCAAGTAAAGGGAAGCACCAATAAACCACTTCAGCTCTGATTGAATGTACCTTACATGAGGCACTCTGTATAAATTAGGCACAAATGTGAGCTAGAGTGCAAGGTTTTCATCATCATGAAGAGAAGACCGTGTCACATACAAGTGATTAAGCCTTATGCAAGCTTATTGTTTTGGGCACCTCAAGGAGGTGATACTCTCACATACCCGCAGAACTTTTTTTCACCATTATCCCTAAGAATGAAGATAGGTTGGAAAATACAGTTTTTAACAGTACATTTTTCAATCCACTTTTAAAAAAAAGATCTTGTAGTTGAGATGAAAGGTCATTATAAAGGAGAACACTTGCATTAAATTCCTGTGTTTCTTTGAGTGCGTGTACTTAAAACTCCTTGAAACACCAGGGTTAAATAGAAAGGATTATATATTGAAACCACTGGAAAAAAGCAGTAATAGTGTTCCATTTAGAAATAAATCTGGAAAAAGGTCCAATTTTTCCATTATCAAACAGTTACTTCCCACCTGGACATAAATAGGAGGATGGGACAATATCTGATGCTACTTACACACAAATAAGAAGTGGGAAAAAGCAAAAACAAAGATGTTCCCATAGCAAAGGTTAATAAAGCACCTCATGAGATTTCCAGGTTAGATACAGTCTTGGTGTGGATGGTGGACAGTACAGACACTGTGACTGCTTTTATGTGACAAGGAACACAAATGGCACAAGGTGGTGTTATAATTGCTACATTCTCTTAGCTTTTATAGTATGTGAAATCTGTCAGACAAAGGCATGAAATAGGTTCCCTACAAAACAGGGTTCAGAGAGTGTGGTAACTTTGGAAAACAGACCAGCAAACAAGGACCTGAGAAAAGTCACTGAAGAAAATAGAGAGGTTGGGAACTCCTCTTCACTCTCCTTTAAAAAAAAAAAAAAAAAAAAAAAAAAAGAAACCCACAAAACAACAACCACATAAACTAAAAATAAGGTTTGCAGGTTTAGTAAGAGAGAAATGAATCCAGTATCTTGCTATGAGCATTGTTAACATGCGCTGAAAAGCCTTTGGTTATGCTTTAGTTTTACCCCCCACACTGCTTTGTATGAGCTAGTCACATCAGAAACTCAGACTCTAGTTCTTTGGATTCCAGAATCCATAAATCACTTTCTCATAAGGCTTGATAGTGTGTCATCCCAACAGTCAAGTTCTCTGCTTGATTCTTCTAATTCAGATTAGGCTAACCTAGGGACAGTTATGTTCTGCTTTCCTATTCCTGGCTTCTGCTCTGCCACTCTCCCTTCTTCAGCACTGCTTTGTATTCTTTCAAAACCCCTTCACCTTTGGCCAATACTAAGCTAAGCACACTTCCAAGAGTCATCAGTCAGTCTCAGAAGGTATCAAAGTGACTAAAAATATCCAAGGTCCTTCTGACGTTTGAAATCAGTAAATGTCCAGGAGATCTAGCAACTGCCCAGTTAGCTTTTCCACACCTATACAAAAACCAGTGGAATTCAGTTTCTGTTGACTGTTAAGAAGAGCTGGTTAAGACACCTGGGACACTTTCTTTCTGCCTCCCTCGGGCTTATTTTCTGCATAACTGGTGAATCTCTGAGCTATTGTTGTGGTTCCAAATGTCCTCTTCTGTTTCAATGTTTGACTCTTTTTTTTTTTCAGTCCATCCTGTCTCACAGGTTCTGCTCTCATTTTGATGCCCTGACTCGCCCACTGATTTTTTTTTTGCACAAGAGTTTATGTGACTAAACAGCAAATAGTCTTCACTATATAATTTAGGAATACACTATAGACTATACTTAGACTATAAAGAATATAAATTTAGCCCAAACCAGCTCACATACATTCATACAAACTTAAAGTTACTTTCAAGCATAGGTGTGCATATATGCATACTAATAAATCCGCTTTATTTTAAAAATAATTTGTAATTTAAATATAAAAAAGGAACAATTAATTTTGTTGCAGAATGCCACAGCAGTTTTTTTGTAAAATACATTATAGCAACAGATCTACATTTTTAAAATCTTATTAATATAGAAAAGGACTTTCTTTCAGACCAGCTAGAGTACAATTTCAATTTTTTTCCCCTGCTTTTTTCAGAAATATTAAAGTGTCCACAATTTTCAGAGCACAGCGCAGCTCCACCTTTCATGCTAGTTATATTTTGTATTATTTGGACATTATAGGCATGCATAAGTACTTCTTAAATGCTGCCAAGGTTTAAATAAATTATTCAAAAGGCATTCCTTACTCTTAGATAAGGTTTAGTTTCAATAAGCAAGCAATTACTATAATGATCTAGATCTTTCAATAAGCCAGTAAAGGTGCTGTGGTAGAAAAAAAGAAAAGGAAAAAAAAATTTCCAGATTTTTTCACATCTCTAGCCTTGCTACCTCTTCTTCCTCTTCTGAGCACTAATAATTATTGTTTAATTCACCTTTGTGAACAAATACAATATGCTTTTACTCTGGCAAAAACATATTATTACACTCTTTTGCAAATAAAAAGCAGAAGTAAAGACATATTTCTTTTATTTTGTATTAGCACTACTGAAAAATTCTTTCTCTAAAACAGGATAACTTAATTTCTATGATTACTTTATCTCTTCCTCATCTACCTAGTAATTTGAAAAAGGAATCATTCCATGAATACCAAAACTTTCTCCACAAGAAATATTAATTTGCTTTTTTCTTTTTTTTGAGGGGACATAAAATCAAGGATTCTTGCATGGATACACATACCCAGCAACACAGAGTTAAGAAAAAACAACAGTTACTGGATTCATATGGAAATCAGAGTTCTAACACAGAGTTACTTTTCTCTGGGGGAAAGTGTCAGGATTGTGCAGGAGGTTGTTCAAAGATCTCAGAAGGAGTTGGAGGACCAGGTCTTGCTGTGGTGGGCATGAACAGAAATGATCATGTTATCAACCTGTGTGTTTTTGACAAAATCAATCTCCCCTATGTTAGTAATGTATTAACGTGCAATATTTTTCTCTAAACACTCACCATCAGAATAAATGGATAGTGTATGGACACAGAGAGGACAGACAGTGCAAAATTACTCATCCTTTGAATACACAGAGCCAGAATTAGGAAGCCACATTTTTCCACTTCATCAGAGCCAAAAAAAGTTGCAATCAGAGGGAGGACTATTGACTCCTGTTTCAAGATCAGGCAGTGCATCCCTTGAGCCCTGTTGGGTTAAGTGCTTTAGAGAGACCAAAGATGACGCTGACCCTGCTGAGAGGAGCTCACAAGTTTCTTTTTCCTTTAAACTAAAAGCTTTCACGCAGTAATTGTGTTGAGAAATGTACCATCCTTGATCTTAAATGAAATAACAAAGGAAGACATTCAAATGAGATGTTATCTCTAGAGGCCTGAATAGGACCAGGACACATCAAAGTAATTTAACATGTTGTTCTTGGGAAAACTGGCTTCCCTTGGACACTTTCAAAAGGCACTCTGCTGGTGTGAAGTGTGCTTAGGCTGATTGCTAGGGCAGAGTCTGACTGACACACACAGAGCCTTCATTCAGCCTCACCGCCCACGTTTGCAAAGCTGTACAATAGCTCATTCTGGCAGACTGAGTGGAAGTAAAGCCCAGGCATGCTGTGCACTGGTATCTGATGTTATCCAAGAAAGGCATTTGCCTCTGCATTACATTTGAATATTTAAAATATTTCTCTGAAATTGTTTTTTTTTTCTCCTAGACTAGCCTGACTTCAGGCACTGAATTACTATTTCAGCAATTTTAAAGTTTACCTTAAAACTGCTTCCTTACATTATTCAGTGTTTCCCTTTGAAAATTCAAAACTTCACAAAATTAGGAGGCAGTCTTCTCAAGAAGAAATAACTTGCTGGAAGTCACTCCTGTTCCTGACTGATCGTCACAAATAACATGTAGTCAGAAGTCTTTGAGCAGCTGAACAAAAGTGTCCTACCCTAGTACATCTGGTTATTACCTACTAAGACTAAAATGCAGATTTCTCCTCTATAAGTTACTGCAGAAAAGAAAAGAAAAGAAAAGAAAAGAAAAGAAAAGAAAAGAAAAGAAAAGAAAAGAAAAGAAAAGACCCAAAACGCCCCACTTCTGAATTACTATTTGACCCCAAAATTCCAGTGGGTTGAAATATGGCAGAGAAAAAATTAGAAAGTTGTTGGGAATTCGTGCTCACAAATTCTCACTTTACTGAAGGAAATTTCTTCAGTGCTCAGTTCGTGTGTGGTGCCTGCACACGCATGGAAGCCTGGGTATTGCACCTCCTCAGTTCACCAGCACTTCCAAAGAAAACATTTATAAAAGAATTCCATCACTTGAAGACTGCAGCTGAGCAGGCTTAGGCAGCCAAGATGACACCTGAACTTGGCCAGAGTCCTACATCAGCAGAACTCCCTAAACACTGAGAATTTACATCAATTCATATGCCTTAGCTTTGAGAAGCTTTGAAGTTACAGCACATGCTAAAGGGGACCATTTTTTGTTTTTCTCTTCTCTCTTTCCCATAAGAAGAAAACCAAAAGTGATATCTAGAATAACAAGGTAAAAGAACATACCTTAAAGAAAAAAGAGCCTGCATGTGCGGGCCATATTTTTTCTCATTTTTGTGAAACAAACTGTGAATCTATTTAAAAAGTAAAAATCACATAAACTCCTATTTTCTTCTGCAGAACAATAGCTTCCTCTGCTTAGGAAACACTTCTGCTGCCACAGAAATTTAGGAAACCTTGCACTTGCATTGACACCAAACAAACAAAACACCACAAACCCACAAAACAAAAAGCAAACACTGAACAGGAGGATTTCTTTCACTTTCTTTCCCAAAGAATTCTAAGAAAGGCTGAAAAGTCAATTAAGTTACTTCTATCTGGGTAGTCTTAATGTATTTCGAATGTACCAGGTTGGTATGTTTTATCATTGTTTCCCCTACAGCTCACAGAAATTGAGGTTGTTCAATTTCTATTAATCATCCCCAGGTAGCAGCAGAGCATTCCTGCCTGGTTTCAAATTCCAGTTCTGAGTGAAAGAGCAGTCAGGTGCTCTCACTCAAAAAACAATAACCTTGCCAAGGCACCTTTTGTGCCTGGCTTGTAAAATCTAAAATGCTGACTCTGGTCAGCACATCAGCATGCAAAATTAAGTGAGTCTGATTGCACTACAATTTAAAACCAAGAAAATGTTCCAGTGATGAACTGGTGTTGCACAGAACTAGACAAAATATTAATATTATCTCTGCTACTTAAAAATAATAATAAATTTAAAAAAAATCAATGAATTCAAGATAAATTTTATACCAGGTAGCAACGAAAGATCAATGACTATTGTTTTTACAAGGCTTCTTATTTATTTTTTCTAAATCAAAACTTCAAGTTACCAGGTTTGTTAAGGTTGCTGAACATGATCTCGGTTACTTCAATTTAATTAATTTTTTAACTAATTTGCCACTATTTCAATACATCTATTGTCTCCTGTGTTCTTGCTCTAGTCTTTCCCACATTACCAAATTACAAGATTAATAAACTTTTACTGATCAGAAAAAAAATTTACTTTTTGAAAATTACAACATTTTTCCATGTATCAAAGTATGTATTACAAAACAAAAATTACTTTTATTTCTGATATCCAAGAACTAGAATGAAGGCCCTGCCCACCAAGATGATTCAATGAAAGAAAAATCAGGAGTCAGCCATTTTATCTCTACAATAATCCAGCTGAACTCTGACCAAAAAATAGCTTTCGAAATTGTTAGTAATCCAAAGTTTCTGCAAATGGGAGAGAAAATCCCCACATTGATTTCTTAAAGTAATTTTAACAAGATCATTAGAGTGAAGATTTTAAGACATTAACACCAACATTGTCATGCTAGTCCATAATATTTTTAGCAGTGTGACTTCAAGAAAAAATATTGACAAAAGCTAAAAATTTCTTCTTTTCCCACGGCAGTCCAAGTGAAAAAAGCAAAATTAAATAAATATAAATCGAGTTTTAACTCTGTGTTCAGCATTAGAATTTTGGGTATCATTTCAATATTATAAAATCATATGTAAAGTATTGACATGAAGACTTTAGAGGAAACAAATTTTTTAAAATACATTAGGTCAGAATACTAGAAAAGTTGATTGCTCTGTATGTATTTGCTAAACTAGTTAGGCCTTTATACCCTGGCTGAGCAACTTAAATAAAAATAAAACATTCCTTATTCTTGTAAAATCCTGAAATGCGCTGGTAGGTGGAAACATAAGGACTTTTAACTTCTTGATCAACCTATGAAGGATTTCCATAGCTTCTAGAAAACCATTAACACAGACCTAGTAGCAGAATTCTTTAACAAACTGCTAATAAATAGGAGAAAAACACAGAATAAAT
Source organism: Corvus moneduloides (assembly GCF_009650955.1). Classification (NCBI taxonomy): domain Eukaryota; kingdom Metazoa; phylum Chordata; class Aves; order Passeriformes; family Corvidae; genus Corvus; species Corvus moneduloides. The sequence continues at coordinate 31,854,834 of NC_045476.1, read as the reverse complement.
TTAAAGACAATATTTCTTTAATAAGTTATTAATTAAAAAATAGAATACTACGAAGATAAGATTTAAAAAGTAATTTGATTTTCTACATAATTATTTCTGATTTTTCAGGAAACTAAAACATGAGCAAACCTGTATCTTTCTGTCTTTCTCGACCTTTCCGACATTGGCAGAAATGCATGCTGGAATTTATTCTGTCATCTGTGAGACTGGAAATGAAATGCTGCATTTGATCATACGCATCAAGCAGTATGTCAAGCAGAAGATAAAATAAGCACACAAGGTCTACTGCCCACTGTGATTGAGCTGGGGAAATATAAAAGCAGGAGCCTGGTTTCATACACAATATGAGCACACACGCATGCACAGAACATAGAAAGGCCTGAAACAACAAAGGTACCTCTGATTCAGGCAATTTTTTATAGTTTTTCATTTGAGTTATTTGTATATTTTAAAAAAAGCAACTGAAATGATAAAAAGTTCAATTGCCCAGAGAAAGCATTAAGAAACTGAAAGCCCATTTCCTTATGGTGGGCCTTCTTCAAATATTACTGAAATACATAAAAAACTCCACTGTGTTCTGTTTTCATGGCACACCGAAATACTTAAAAATAATTCCTTGAGGTTACAAGAAATAGATAATTACAGGCATGAAATGCATTATTTCATTTATTTATGTTTACCAAAGTATAGTTATAGATCATGAAAACAATCTGGTTATTTTTTTTTGTATTGGGACATTTTATAGTTGCATAGGTTCTTTAAATTTGAAGGGGACATGAGACAACAATTAATCATTTTTTCAAAGGCAGAAAAAAATGCAAATTGCTCATGAACAGACCAGTCATACCTCTAAAGTTACTAAGCTCCCATTTAATTTTCCTTCGATATTAATGCCAGCGTTTCTTTCTCTTACTGGGATGGCTTCACCTATCATCTACTGATCAATAGCTGTCCCTCATGCAAAAATCAGCAAAACAGGCTATAATACTAAGTCGCTACAAACCATTCCCATTTTTTCTTTTCCCTATTTGAGCAAATCTCCTTGATAATAAAGAAACTTATTTATCCTTTGCCTTTCAAAACACATACATACGATGTCTGCACTTATCTCAGGACTTCATGTCATGGGTTTAATCAGTTCCAGGTGTCTTGTGTAGCTTAATACACAATAAATTATTATTAATGCTAGAGATTTCTGAAGTCTTTGGCTGTTATCTTTTTATTAAAAAGTCCAGATATGTTGCTAAGTTATTGAAAATATTCTAAGTCCTATTAGACTCTAAAACTGAGATTCTTTAGTAAGTGCAAGTCTAATTATAGAGAACGAAGAAGAAAATTACTTAATTAATTCATTTGACAAGCCCTTAAATAGCACACAAAATAGCTCTTATCATGAAAAATAAAAATGTCAAATCCTGACAGATCACCAGATACTGAATAATAGGTAGTTCTCATGTTTGGAGACTGGAATGCTATGATAGGCTGAATCTGAGCAATTTAGGGATACAATATACTACACTGGGAGGAGAAGAAAGAAATCCTATTGAGGAAGATTGTTAAAAGAAAGGTATTTTCACACAGAATCGACCTGGTGGCTTGAAATGTCAGAGACTGTGCAGCTGGTTCACTACTGTCTTTTACCAGATTTAGTAGTATTAGATTTGAAGAAATTGAGTGCAAAACATTGAATGAGATCCTTACACAGCAGGTTATGACATGTGCCTTGCAGAGGTATAAGATGGAGGAGGCTGGAAAACCATTTCAGGGCTAAAAGGAATATGGATGACTCCAGTATAGGTGAGGTTTTAGACAATAAACATCATTAAAATTCTGCTGTATATTAAGTAGATATAATTAAGCCAGCCATTGTATTTCTCTTTTCCTTGCTGTATCTATAAAGATTCATGGATGAACTCAGCAAGGTAAAAGTACAGAAATAAGTCATAAAGACTTGGCACACAACTATCAGATGACTTAGCAGTGACTACTAACGAGGAATGCACATGCAAATACGTAAGGATGGCTTCAATTTTTTCATCTAGTAGAAAAATTTTGCAGTTCGTAGGAAACTACTATTTGTAAATGTGTATTGAAATCCTAGAAGTAATCTGGACAAATTTTTCTCCCAAAGCTACATGCTCTAAGTTGAGAGCAGTTAAGAACATTAGCATTCCATTCCAATATAATCACTAGGACACTGTTTGTATCGACGCTGTTAGTCCTCTCAATATAATTTGTTCAGGCTAAAATTTACTAATTAGTAAATGAGTGACTTCTTTACATGGTCATAAACCAATTTCTGTTGTTTGCTTGTATCCATGAAAAACTGATCTCTGAAAGCCAGATCTATTACTCTCTTTGTAAAAGAACATATAGAAAACCTTCTGGCCATTACAAGTAAGAGCTCCAGACAGCCTGTGTGTGAGCACACAGCTTCACATCATTATCAGCAGAACATTTTCGGAAGTGCAAATGTCTCACAGGTTTCCATGTAGAGGCCAAGGTTGATGAACTCAAACATCACACAGGTTTGGTCAGGTCAGTTTGTAACAGCAGTAGTATGAAGACCTTCTAGTATTCATCTCAAAAATGGGAGAGCCGGCACAAAAAATTACTGTAGTTTGCACATTAGTTTGCGTTTGCTGACTGCCTCAGGGAGCCCAGCAGACACCTGTCCTGACAGCAGAGTTAACACAGCTTGTGCTGAGCAGTGATTTATTGCTTTTAGCGACAAACGTTTAAAACTGCCCTTTGGTTATTTTAAGTATCAGCAACTTAGCTAAAAGCTCTTTCCAGCTTGCACAGCTCAAGAAACCCCATGAGAACTTTCTAAAGTTGGACTTATTCCAAAACTCTCAAGGAAGAAGCTAAGCTTTCATAGATATGCATGAGTTTTAACTCCATAATAATTCTTCCTTCATAAATGCTGTGCTCATCATCCATGCTGCCAAAAATAGCATGTGCAACCCTTTTTACTCTTGGCAATTATGTACTGTATAACCATATTTAACAGAGAAAGGAGCCTGAAGAGGAATGCTTACACAATGAGGTATATACAAAGTGACTGAATGATCAAATTGCCTATTTCAAGAGTATAAATATTTTATGTTTCCAGCCAAGAAGTGTTCAGTATAAGTTGTCTTTCCTTGAAGTCTGGGTGACTTTTGCAAACTCCTGCTGCATTCTAACAAAGTTGAATGTGACAAGAGACATGGATTACTTTTGTAAATGAAAAGTGCCGAGCTACCCGCAGGCTCTCCTGAGCAGAGTGTTTGTTACAGATGATTCAGTGAAAGCAAAATAAGGTGAGGGGAGCAGCTGTTCACACTGACAAAAGTGCCATGCACCATTCATATTGTTAGGTGAATATTTTAAGGCAATTGTAGGAAACATTTCTATTGGTGGATATTTTATTTTCTCCCCAATAAGTGCAGTTTTTAATACACTCAAAACAGCCCTATCTTCATAGCTGGAGGTATGCTCAGAGGCAGTCCCTGCAGCAGCTCCAACACTTCTGTCCTAATTGCTTTTCCTTCTCATTATTGTGTAGGCAGCTCTTCCCCAGTAAACACAGTGCAAAGAGCATCTTATAGAATCATAAAATGATTTGGGTTGGAAGGGATTTTAAAGATCATCTAGTTCCACCTCCCCCACTACAGGCAGCGACACCTTTCCTTAGACCAGTTATCTCAGAGTCCCATGAAACTGGTGTTGAACACTGTCATGGTTGGGGCATCCACTGCTGCTCTGGACAACCTGCTCTAGTGCCTCACCACCCTCACAGTAAAGAATTTCTTCCTAACATCCAATTTAAACGTACTCTCAGTTTAAAACCATTCCCCTTTGTCCTGTCACCACATGTCCTTGTAAAAAGACCCTCTCCGTCTCTCTTGTAGGCTCCCTTTAGCTACTGAAAGTCCATAATAAGGTCACTCCAGAGCCTTCTAATCTCCAGGCAGAAAAGGCCCAACTCTCTGTTTTTTCTCATAGGAGAGGTGCTCCAGTCCTCTGAGCACCTTCATAACTCTCCCCTGTACTGGCTCTGACAAGTCTATGTCTTTCCTGTGCTTGGGACCCCAGAGCGGGACAGAGAAGTCCAGGTGGGGTTGAATGACAGTGGAGCAGAGGGGCAGAATCCCCTCCCTCACCCTGCTGGCCACGCTGCTTTGGATGCAGCCCAGGACACATTTGGCTCTCTGGGCTGCGAGTGCACAGTGCTGGGTCATGTCCAGCCTCTCATCCACCAGCACCCTCAAGTCCTTATCCCCAGGGCTGCTCTCAATCCGTTCATCCCCCAGCCTGTATTGTTACAGGGAACAATAAGTGTGCAATTCCCCCACTGTGGGAAATCCTTCACAGAGGTATAAGTATTTAGAGGCCACATAGGCATGCTCTGTAACCAATGCTTTTGGGTCCCTTTGTAACATAAGAGACTTCTAAATTGTGCTCTTAACTCACAGCCTGCTTAAAAGAGATTTTCCTCCAAACTTCTGTGGTTCTTCAAAGTAGCAAAAATGACCCATGCATAGATAACAAGAGATTGAGTCAAAGGAAAACATAAAGGCATTGATGAAATGCTATCCCTCACCTGGGCCAAGAGGATCATTTAGATTGAAGATTTCTGAAATATCTATAATCTGAGATCAAATGTGTTGTTTTGTTCTACTCCAGAGGGTGAAGCTGTAAGTTAAATGGAAGCGATACCTGATCGTGGTATTCTTTTCCCCAGAAAATGCAAACAGAACTATAACCAAAGTACATCTACGTGTAAGTTTTCTAAAGAATTATACAACATGAGATACTCAAAACTATTCTTATTAATGATGCTAATGGGTGTGTAGGTAGGAGGGGGTGTTTGAAATAGCTGTATTCAAATTACATAACAAACTCTAGATAAATTGAAGAAAAGTGCCTAAGAACAGTGCTTTCACAATATCTGTAGAATTTTGAGATTAAGATGTTCCTGAACTGCTAATCAATCTGGTTTTCCAATAACTGTGAACAAAAAAGGCATTATTTTCTGGAAGAATAACTACAGGACTAGGAAACCAAAAATGCAAATTCTAATCCTACCTTTCATTTACTTTTCTAGGATCAAATCAGCTTACATCTCTGGATTTGCCTTTATTAATAAATTTATTATTAGAATAGTTTCTGGTGTGGCTTTGGATGAAGGCAGCTAGTCACCTTTCAAACAACAGCCATGGTTTGGAGACGGAGTAGGTCAGAGGCCATTCCCAACAACTTGTGCGTGGTTGGTGTACTTGAGCAGCTGAGAGAGTATGGTGGTGTGGACAATGGGGTGTTTGATGCCGGGTGGCCTCATTGCTAACAGAACACACAGATACATTTAATTTAGCTGCAGTAAACACTGCTTCTGCTTGTGCAAGTGGAGATGTTAAAGCTGGGTAGCAGACAGAGGAGCTTGTGTTTGCATAACCTTTGGAAGTGGAAGGAGCTCTGAAAGCAGTAAGACTGTTTTGGGCAAACATAAAGAATAACGAGAAAGAACAGAAGGGTAAAGAACTGCCCCATGTATCTAAACAAAGGGTGTTCTGGGACATAAAGCATTTTCCCAAGGATAGCTAAATAAAAATTCAAACAGAAGATCAGTGTAGGAAGTATGATTTACTTTATGTGCAAATGAAAGATTTCTTTGAATTTTTTCTTTTTCTTGTCAGCTTGATCATACACCTACCTTATGATGTTTTGCAGTATTTCACACATATTGTACCATCTACCAAGTTAAATGGCAGAAGTCAGGCTCATAAGACTGTGAAATGGGCTTTATGAATAGGATGGACAAAATATTAGCTTGATGCTTTAATTAGCCTTGTGCTTTAAGTCATTTAGCCTTTCTTCCTACTTTAAAGAAGGTGAAACTAGATGACCAGAAGGGCTGGAATATAAAACTGGATTAATATTTTAGCTAATGTTACTGTCATATTAGATTCAAGTTAATATAAATTAAGAATGAAGTTACATGGAAACACTGCTAATACTCTAATAAACCTCTGAAAGTTATGACACAAACACTTACGTATAATGCCATGGGCCTGATATGAGTAGTCTAAACTAACATTAGGAAAATGGAGTGTTGAAATGGCTGAGGACACACAGCACTATTGCTTGCTAACACACAATTGTGCCAGAAATATTTCTAAAATGTCTGTACTAAAATAATTATATGGGGCAATGATATAACTTTTATCTCTGTGTTGCAAAACTATTTTTGGGGCAGAGGAGAGAGGGAAAGGGATCCCCCTTACTACATTACAAACCCCAAACTGAATGTAGTGCTTACAATGTACAATGACATCATTGGTTTAGCTTGTTTTTGGTACAGACTAAATATTTTGGTTTTATCTCTATATCTAAGTGATATTCCTCTCCTTGCAGGCAATGATTTGTATGAAGAGATTTATCAGCACTTCAATGAAAGCTTTCTTCCATACTGCGATTTTGAGACTTCATTAACACAGCAAGCATATTTCAGTCCTTGTCTTAGGAGTTGCTAATCTTCAAGATTCATACTAGCTAAGAAATAACAGCAGAGCTTATGTAAGTCACTCAGCAAGGAAGCTGCAGTGGCATAAACCTTGGGGCTTTATTTTATTGTGGAACTGTCAAGTTATGGCAAGGCTTGATCACCCTATAATTATCCCAAGAAACGTATGTTTCCAGAAGCCAGACACAATTGTTAGTGTTCAATCGCGGTCCTTTATGAAATAAACAACAATTATATTACATTGGCAAAGGTGTGGGGAAAAAACCAGATATTTTAAATGCTAATTAAAAAAAGAAAAACAGACCAAAGATGCATTTAGTATTTCAAGGCAGGAGATTAGTAATATCAGGTAACACCCTGACACAGGAAAATAATTTGTTTCACTTTCAAAGTCCTACTGTAAGAGGAATATCTATGATTTTTATGTTATTCAAGTATTTTTTTCCCGTTTTTTTTCCAAGTACCATGCATAAATATTGTGCATGAAAATTCCACTGAATTGTTTAAAAGACAATGAAAATGATAATTTAGATAACCTTTAATTTGCTAGAGATCTGAATTGGTCTTGATGATCTAGATGTAATTATGACTGCTTAAAAAAATTCTATGAGAAATTCAACAAGCAAAAAAAATCACAACAAAAAGCAAATTTTATAGGATTTTTGAAAAAATCAATTTTGAATCTCAAGATGAATATCTAGTTCTGAAAAAAATTAAGTATTTACTTCTGAGGTAAATATTTTTTCCTTCTACACTAATTTAGAATATAACTTTTTATATTTAATCCAAGTTTTACATTAAAAATATTAATAGGCATTTCTTTTAAAATGCTCTTTAAGTTCTTCCTCATGTTATTCACATGTTTTTCACTGAAATTGCCACACTCCCTCTTTCAACAAAAACATTATTATTTGAAATTTATCCATTGGATTTCTTTAATACTCTTTTGAGATTTAAATATTCTTCCTAAAGGCAAATAAGTGAGAGTGGCTAAAAATGCAATAGTTATTGCTTATTAATAGGACCTGCAACAAATATGATTTTATTACCAGTGTAATGCACTAAATCACTCTCTATACTAACAAGTTGAAATAAATTGGAGTGCCTATGGGTATGCGTTTCCCTATTCAGTTGTCACGTCAAGTGACAAAGGAATGTATGTGCTCATGCACTACTTCAGAAGATTATTTTACTTTTTTTTTTAACAGAATTAAGAGGAGTCATTGAAGCAGTACAAGACAGGACAAAATTGAATTTTGTGCTCTGGAATAATGCATGTGGTTTTCAGTGTGACAGTCAAAGCTGTAACGTGAAAAGCAGGAAGTATAAAATCTTGATTAGATGGAAAAAAAACCAAAAGAAGTGATAAGCCTTTATAATTTAGGTTTTCTGTACAAGAGATGAAAAATACAGAAAATGGCATCTGCTCAAGTCTCAAGAGATGGAGATATAAGTATAAGCAATCCTGAGCTAAACTGAACAAAATCTTTGATTTAATAGAAGCAATATTTGACCCATGGCCATCATAGCCACCTTTTGGGAGAACATGGGATACTATTACTCTCTTCTTGCAGAGAAATGTTATGGTTCCTACAGAAAATTAATCATGTCATCCCTGTATTTTACTCCAAAAGGCAAAAACTGCTGCCACGAAGTCACTTTATACTGAAGGGAAGTCAGAGTATGACAAATGTGTATATTGTTGTCCAGTATTCCCCAGGGTAAATGCCCAGTCTTACAGGTCCTTAAACTAAGTGTGCTGCAGGGATTTCCAGAGGCTGAGGAAGAACCAGTGGGTTTCCCGAGTCCCTGAAAACTCAGCAAGTTTGCCAAGAATGGTCAATAGACAAATAAGGCAAGATTTATTCATACTTGTAGTCTATCCTTGAGAATATTAATACCCTGATTTCAGTATGGTCTTGTGTCTGCAGTCTCATTCTCTGTGCCAGCCTTCTGCACAACAACCATTGCACATCACCTTACAGAGCTGATTCATTATGCAGGCCTGTCCCAATGGGACCTTATCTTTATATATATGTGTAATTTTATATGATATGAAAGACACTGAGATAGTTTTTAAAAAAAACCCCTTAGGCATGCAAAAAAGATTGAAGAGATGGCAATACTTAGGTGAAACCTACCTCTGGAAGTCATGCAACTCCAGAGAAATAAATAAAACTGTGTATATATATATATATCTGTATCTATATATGTATATATCTCCATGTTGGAGATAAATGAGCTAGAATATAGAGTGTGGAGACTAGAAACTTGAGTGCAACATTAAAAAAAAATAATATTCTCTTCAAATTTGAGCATTAATGATGATCCTTTAATCTCTCTTTCAGTACTCTATGGAAGAGACATATTCCATAGCATTCTGTTCAACTGCAGGCTGTTATGAAGTGAATAAGATTTTAGGACACTGAATATCCACTGGGAGCTAGTTAGAGTTGTAGTTCTGCCAATATTTTAATCAAAACTACAGTTTTGAAACACTCAGGTTGCTGAAAAACTGCTCTCAGGTTACAGCACTACAGTATTTTCACTCCTGCACACATAGGGTGCTTTAATTTACTTCAAGCACCAATTGAAACAAATGCATCTACCAGCTTATGGTGAAAGCCATGCAGTCTAGGAACTTATAAAAACAGATATTTTCTTGCTCCTTTCATCTTTTCCACAGAACTTATTATTCTCTCAGACAAAAAAAACCCCATCTGTTTTGTAGCAGACTGCCTTTGAGAGTACAACTCTTAACAACCAACCATACCAATGTAGTAATTAACTCCTTGGCAAGAAGAATAAAGAACAATCTATTCATCCCTCATCAAACAGAAACTTTTTCATTCACTTTATTCACTACATTGTTCACTTAAAGAAGCAGAAAGATTGTGAAAGAAGAAAAAAAAAGGAAATGTAGAAAAGCCATAAGGCATGTGGGGCACAAAAACTTGTTTATTTTTTCAAGCCATATTAGTTCATTTGACAGAATGGATTTAATTCAGAATTTTTTTTTTTTTGATTCTGAATACACACTCAAATCAACCATGATTCTACTCCCACTCACAAACAAGCACATGATATAAATCAAAGGAATTCTTGCTGCGCACAAAATTCCTCTTAAAGCTACATGTTACATCAGAAATCAGACAATGGGTACTTTACAAGAACACAATTACGTTCTAATTTTCTTTTAACTGAGATAAGAATTAATTAAAACCTAAAGATAAGGCTTCTCTCTCCAGTAACAACTAATTTTTAACACAAATATTTACACTTGCTGTTTGTGTCTTCATTCTGAGGGACTTGGAATGAGAATTCGAATTCCCTAGAAATGATAATTTTACCCACAATTGGTAGGTGCTCAGGACAACAAAATTTATCAGAATCAGCTTTTATGGGCTACTTTAGCCTTTCCATTACTGATCATTTTATAGTTGGAAAGAAATTAACTTTTTGCTGTGATATTTCTATTCTACTGATGTCTCTCCAGCTCAGTAAGGAGATTTAATTATTCTATTTTCATTGTACATCACATGAAGGGAGACTTCATGTTTCTCCACTGGATGGGATGGAGAGCAAAAAATGGTAGGCAATCTAAGATGGACATTGTCCAAGAGACAGGGCGAGAAGATATTTCTCACTGTAGTTCTCCATTTTCCCATTTTCCTAACAACCACAAAATAATTTTCAAGCCCCAAAGGACAGGCTGATTTTTTTGTGGTTTTTTAGGTTTGGTTCTTAGCTATGGAAAATAAAGCAGAATAACCTGCTTTAAAATAAGCTGGACATTTTCAGACATTTTTTGAAAACAATAGATCATACTATGGACAAATACTCTATAAGGTACAACTAGAAATCACAAAAAGTTACGGCAAAAAAAGACAAATATTTTACAGTTTTTAGATCCCTAGTAAATATGTATAAGCTTCTACTCTGTGCAACATTCCACTTTATCTGCAACAGAGAGAATGTTAATTTCTATTTTAACAGAATGTTCTGAATATTGGGAGGTTTTTTTCAAACTCCTATCCAGGGCTGAACAGTGATGGCAAGACTGGTTTTTTTTAATAAATACACCAGCATTTTGCAGTGAGTGTATACAGTAATAATTTGCATTGCACATTACTATGGAGTGGGAGGAAACCTTTGGATGGAACTAGTTCACACGAATATTAGAAAAAAATGACAATACTAACAGTTGCCTCTTTTTTGCTTTGATTGATATTTGGCATTTTTATTTCACGACAGTAAACTCTGAAGAAATACCAAAAAGCTCTTTTTTTTCTTTATGTGTACTTTCTAAATGCTAAGATTTACCTCATCTTTCAAAGAACATTTCAAATAGCTCCAAAATTAAAAAAGAAATAACACCAGCAACAAGCACATGAAAGTGAATGCAAGCTTTAAACCAAAAAGTTCTACAGTCAAGATCTGATGGGACAGATCCTCTTATTCTGTACTGTTCCTAAGGAGACCAGCAGCTGGGTTTTCCTTTGTATAGATCTCATTGTGGGCCTAATGTAGTTGTTGAAAGGTTTCTGCTTATTACTCAATGAAAAAGTAATCTTATTATGATATACTCGTGTACAGGATGCCTTTTAGTCACTGTGTGTTTTACAGATCCTACTTTCTTATTAGATCCTTGAAGCCCTTGTGTTTTTAAAAGCTTTTCTATTTTGGTTGTAGGCTTTCTTACTGTACTGAGCAAAATGATGATGAAAGGAGTCTGCAGAGCTTGTTGAAATATCTAAGATGCAGAATCTAAGGTATCTAGTGCAAAAACAAAAGGAAGAGCTACATAGATTTCATCTAGAAGCTCAAATTATTGAATTTCTTATAAGTTAAGATAAAAATAAGGGGTTTGGGGTTTTTTTAAGAGTTCTTTTTTGGTTTTACATTTGGGTTTGTTTGTTCTTTTTGGGGCGGGAATAGGAGATGTGTGTTTTGGGAGTTTTTAAATAAAATCACTAAATTGCACCAACAAATCACTAAACTTCTTTAGGCCCTACAATCCAAACAGCCAGTTTGCCAGCTATCAGTAATACTGCACAGTTTCTCTTAGGACTGTGAGCCTAACACAAAAATGGGAAACTTCCACTTTAGACTGACACAGGTTTTCCTTAATTAGAAAGTGCTTACAAGATACTCAGTATTACATAGCCATGCTTCAACTGAAAATTATTCTTTTCACTTAAAATAAGACAGTCGAGTGTCTCAAAGTCTACCTACAAAGGACAAACGTCTGTTTCCATTAAATTAGTAGTAAGAATGTAGTAATCTCTGTAAATGCCAGTGCTGCCTCAAAAAAATGCTTATTTTACTCAGTAAGTTATCCATAACTGCACCTTAAAACATTTAAAATAATCTAGAAATTATTCATCTGAGTCCAACAGTTCACAAAAAGCAAGCCTATCCCCTTGGGAGACTGAGCTGCAGTTGTGCAGGTCTGATATTTATGCAATGTGATCCTGTTTTGGATGGGAAGGATCTCGCCAAATGCTTGCAAGCATACATCAAAATTCAACAATCTGTTCATTTCCCAGGATGCAGCTTGGAGAAGGTCTGGTTTCTGGAGGGCAGTCAAAAAGAAGCAGGGGTAATAGAGGTGCGTTCCTTAGACAGTTGAACTAGTTACACTATTTATCTGCATTCTTCCCAAGCATATGGAAATAGGCAGGGTCAGCCTTTGGGTATGAGCACAGAACAAGTGGTTGGAAAGTGAACCAGAATGGAGTGAGGCTGAACATATGCTGTAAGCTGAAAGAAAGGTCCTCTGATTCCCCCTCACATTGCTGAGTTCCTGACACTTATTTTTACGCTAAAAAATCAAGGAGTTTCAAGCCCTGATGCTGAAGATGGGGGGTGGGTAAAGACAAGATGGAAGAAGCATTCTTCTGTCTCTTTCCATGTGATCTGAGATTCTACCTGAGGAGCTCACTGGAAAACCTGATTGCAGTTATCATCTGCTTAGTAACTTTTATGATCCTTGTGGAATCCTATCACTTCCAAGCCTTCACTTTTTTTCAGGTATCTCTTAGGGGTCGTTGATCTGTAACCTCCTGTCATGCACAGATCTCCTATTGTATCTTCTGATATAAGGAAAATTGGAAAAGATAAATTTATTTCCTGAATTCACAGAAACTGATAAGATAGTGGTAACAAAGTTCTTAGTCACTGGCAAAAGCAAGGTGTTTACAGTTGCTACTGAATCCACTGGTGCATTTTCTTTCACATTACCTGTGTTTTAAAGTAGCTGGCAAGGTGCAACAGAATACACTGGGGTTTAATGCATTTTTTTTGTTGTTGTTTTTTCAAATTAAACTTGGAATGATGATTAGGCAAATAGCAAAATGCAAACTTTTTTTTGCCTGTTTTCATACTTATAAAATTGGTGTTTCAAACCTAATTTCCTAGATTTCTCTGATTAAATATCAACAATCTTTCGTACTAATTAGGACCATCAATGAAACAAATGGAAATTGTGTTTCTATAGAATTATCTTATGTGCTTCAAGTCCCAGTTATCCTTTTTTTGTGCACCTTTAATGTTGTTTGCAACATAATCTATTCTAGACTAGTATATATTTTATGATCTAGTAGGAGAACCATAAAATATAGTTAAAAGACTGTTTCTGCTTTAGTATTATATATCCTTAAAATAGCATAAAGCACCATAATTTTGATTCACTGAGGCTCGTTCCTGAAAGATTTTCCCCAGTATTAGGCACAAGTAATATAGAGCAGTGAACACACTGTGAAAATCTTACAAAGGGTCAGAATCTGCCAGTTTTACTTGTACGGAATAAAATCAAACATCCATAAATGGTCCTAATGTCAAGAGGCTGCCTAATGAAAGAGGCCTTAGGGTAAAAAAGGAAAATTTATATCAAACAACAACAAACAAAACCTCTGTTTCCTGCCTATACAGTAGTCAGAGACTTTGCTGGAGTAAACCAGTGCACTCCATTAGCTGGTAAGTATATTCCTCTGCCTTCCACAACCAGCTGACTGTGTTTTATACAATTTTGATTCATGCCTTTATGTATTTTTTTAACCTACTCCCTCCAACTTTCTTTCTAGTAATTCCAGCTCATTGTTTTTGTCTTACTCTACTTAACTTTATCTTTTTTGCTGCTCACCTTTGAGACTCCTTAAGAGCCTTAAAGCTCATTTATAAATTTTGTCTCATTAGCACTTTACCAACAGAATAGAAGGTAGAAGGATTTTGTCAGAGTTGCTGAGAATTGGGCCTTCACCCATACTTGCAAACAGGTGCATATAAACAATGATCTTGTAAATACCACTCCTTGCCTCTCCCAGCTGAAGACATGGAACAGGCAGAATTCCTATGTCACAATATTCTTGATACAATAAATTGCAAAATAAAGCCATTTCATCAGTTCCATCTGTCCCAACCTTTTTGTTGAAGGTAGATGTTTCCAATAATGCTTCAAAATATAGACTATTTTTCTTTGAAAACTAGGGAAAATATTCTGGGGAAAGATGACTGCTTTTCCATCCTTAGGCCTGTTTTTGCTCTCTTACCACTTTTGTGCTTCACTGACTTCGACATATTTATCCTCTGCTTACACTGATGTGAGAGAAGATTCATTGTCTTTAGCAGCTTCTTCAGACATGCAGATCGGGATTAAACTTGGCACTGCAACACGTGTCTGGAGGAGGAAGTTGGCAACTGAGGAGAACATTTCTGAGCTCATACTGTTCTGTCCAGTGAAGAAGGCAAAGGACATGTGAAGGTGAGGCAAAGTAAACTCTTCTAATATTTAGAAGAGAATGGTGAAATTTCTTGCAAAGATATACGCCAAGGAGGTTTGGGTATTAGTCCTATTTCCATCTCAACAAAAGTCTGTTTAGTTATGCTAAGAGGGAAAGAAGCCACTGTCTCTCCATCTAGGAAAGAATCCAAGCCTCCTACCGTTATTCTTAAAGACTTATATCTATTCCACCTAAACCAAACTATATGATCTATAGGCCAGGTTAGATAAGGCCTTGAGCAACCTGGTTTCATAGGTGGCGTCCCTGCCCATGGCAGGGGAGTTGAGACTAGATGATCTTTAAGGTCCCTTCCAGCCAAAACCATTTTACAATTGTATGAATCAATAATTTTCATTAAACAATGATGCTGTGTGGAAGTATTTCATGGAATTATAGGACTGTAGAATGTTAAGGGCTGAAAGGGACCTTAAAGATCATCTAGTCACAACCACCCTGTCATTAAAGACCTTTAAAGCTGCCTGGTTCCAGCACAGCCTTATAATAAAAACAATCTATAGTCAAATTACTACCAAGGGGGGCTTGATTCCCTTTTTTGATGGGATTCTCAAAAGAAGTAGATATGCTACTGCAAGTAAGGAATACACAGGGAATAAGTGATCTGGAATCCTTTTTCAAGAGTATTTGAGGAAGGTGGAGGGTAGATAGAGATAATTATTAATTAGATTTTTTAAATTTTTTTTTCAATTTTAGGGAGCTCCATTTAATTCTTAGGATGCCTTATCTAAATTTCTTCATCCTCTTTTCCATTTAGCACATAATCTAATTCTTTCCTGTCAGTGAAATTGGCATCTTAGGAGGTAAAAGAAAGAAAGATAATAGTATGACTTTTTCCTCCTCATATTTGTAAAGACATTGCAAAAGTCTTTATGTAATTTGGACTTTGAGGCCCGTGATAACACATTGTATTGCAAAAAGCTTCTTTTGATGAATATAAATGAATGGACTAGATTTCCCAGCCAAACAGAAAAGACATCACCGTGCTATGCAAAATTACTTTTGATTGTTGTGTCTGAGCTGTAAGCTCAAGTCAGTGTTAACACTTCAAATTAGTTTTCTATTATTAAACTAAAAATCACTTAAATTTTAGTAAAAGTCACCTTACTGGAGGCATTTTATTTTAACTTGTTCCTTAATAATTCATATTGTACATCCACCCAGTAAAAACATTGGTTTGTCTATGGTCCTCTATTTCACCATTCAGAGTAACTCTCTTGCCAACTGATTGTAACATGGGAACATCCAACCTGAGAGTGTTAACTGCCAGATAGATGGGGCATGGCAAGATGAAAGATGAAGTTTGAAAGCAACTCAGTGGTTCACCCTACTGTGTTAGACTCCCAGACCTGCTAGCTTTGATTCTTAGCTATTTCTATGAATCATTTAACTACCATGAACCTAATCTCCCTAGGGAAGCAGGAGGGAAATAAAAAAGGAAAGAGAAAACAGAGGGAAAACAGTAGTCAAAAAAGGATATAGAGATATTTAGGAATAAAGGAAAGTTTAATGGAAACTTACAGAATAACTCATGGATTTTCTGGACACAATGTCAACAAAGGCAACATCTGAAGCCAATAAGGTGCTTCTGATGTCAAAGTGGCTTAAGAAAAACCTTACTTTTTGCTCATTTGAGGTGAAATGCATCTCAAAACTCGGTCTTTTGTAAAGAAGTCTCAAAGACGTGTGTGAAGTGTCTGAGATTCATTGCATTATATTACATTATTTTCATACTCACACTTGTTTTGTCATTAGGCAAATGTGTGGGGCTTTTTGTTTACATGGTTTCAATTTCATATCTATATGTTTATTCTAATATACAGTTTACGACTTTGGTAAAAAACAGTTCTTCCAGTTACATCTTTCAACACTGTCTAGCACCAGAAAACCTTAGAAAACCAGGGTCTGAAACCATCTTCCCTCTTGCCAACACCTTCGGCTTCACACCAAAATATTGAAGCTTTAGCAGTCTAAATGTCTATGAAAGTAATCAAGAGTGCTACAGTAAAGTCTCAAAACCTTTGAAATATTATCACTTGGGCCAATGAGAAGAAACTGTTTATGACTTCCAGAGATATGCAGTACTTCATATTTTGCATTCTGTTTCAGTCCCTATTTCAGACTGATTAAGGGCATTTATATTTAGCACTGAATGTATAAAAGGTTGTTACTACAACTTCAAATACTACCTCTGAATTAGCTCAAACAGCTCCATGAGTTTGGCCTTTAGCTGCTCACCAATATTCTCCACACCATTACATTTTACATTGTATTACAGTAAACCATTACCACAAAACCTCTGGAGCAATGTAATTTGCTGAACCAGAAAATTGAGATAACCACTTGTATAGCACATTTTGACTGAGCTCATCACTTCTATAATGCCTGGTGACAATGAGTCTAAGGCAGAGGATCTGGTGGTAGCCTGTGAAGAGTTGCCATAGACACTCTGCATATTGAAAGCAGACACTTTAATGATAATCTGATCAAAAATGACATTGATGTAATTGCTCCTTATATAACTGTATAAAGGCTATATTGAAAAACTCAACACACAGAATTAAACCAATGAAGAGAAAAATATTTGTAAGTATCTTTACTGATGTGAATACCGATGTAAGATTTCAATATTATATCTATCTGTGTGAACAAATGACCAGGTGAGATTCCTGGCCTACTTTCATCTCTCTCAGGGCACTGGGTAGTTGAGGTAGCTGAAATGAAAAGTCGCCTGTGTTTGCTTCTGTGCAGGCAGGCAAGAGCCATGGAAAATATTTTATATGGGTATGAATAGAGCAATGGTTCTTTACCTGTTACAGAGAAAGCTTCATTTTGGATATATAGTAAAACTATTTTGAGCTTTATAGCTGAGTTAGAGCATTAGTTTAGTAGGTCTGGGATTGAGAGAAGACAAGCTAAAGACAAGAGATTCTTTGGGGAATCTGTGCTTTGTACTGCACAGAGGCAGCACTTCTTGACTTAGCTCTGGTTAGCAGGCTCATCAGTCTGGCTTAACTCATCCCGCTTTCAGTGACATGGCTACATCACTTAGCAATATCTAAGTTACTAGACTGTCACACACTGCAACTAACTTGTACAATTGCCATGTCCCACGAGAAACCAAAACTGTGTTTGTCACCCAGCCAAAGGGCAGCAGTACCTGGGTCTTGTAAATTTTGCATTCAGGAACATCTTCCTGATCTTCCTGTTAATACAAATGAAGGAAAGGTCTGTAGTTCTTCAAAGGAAATCTAACATTCACTCTAAGTGCACTGAAATTACAGCTGTTTCCTCCTTTGCAACAAGCTGAGGTGTAACTACCACCCAAGTTTGCAGTTTTACTTCTGAGATAGAAGCTGTTACTTTTATCATACTCTAAGTTCCAACGAGGATTTGCGGGAAAGCTAGATGAAACAGCAATAGCACCAGAAAAGGTGAAAGTAGCACATCGTATACACATAAGTCAGCTTTACATTACCTATTTTTCCAAACTAAACACTTTTATTTAAAAATGCTAAATTTTCCAAAAAGCTAAGGCTTTAAAACTACCTGTCATGATTATTATCAGAAGGCTTCAGGAAAAAAATTAATAGGTATTCATCTACTAAGACACTATCAAGGTTTGCCTCCTGAAAAAAAAATATCCACAAAGAAATTGTGACATTGAGACAATCAACTACAGCTAAATTTGAATGACCATGTGAAGTTTGTGAAGTTCCTATTGGAATACTACTCTACGGCTAGCAAGTATTTTTAATTTTCATTAACATTTCGTGATGCAAGAGTGACATCACATCTGTGGATGTGTACCCATGTGTGGATAAAGTACCCATTTATGCACAAGGACCCTCACAGAGCACAACTTGCCTGCAGTTCTTGCCCAGGAACTCATTGAAGTCTCTTAATTTGAATGATGTGAATGTGAAGGACTTCTTTGCTCTACCCCGGCTCCACCAGAACTTCTTTGTCTTGTGACAGACAAATTGCTAGGAACTGTATACCCGTCTTTGACTGATGAGATCTCACTTTATAAATGTTAGTTGGTTTTACAATTTTTTATGATTCAGACATATGGCACCAGCTGATGCCAGACAAGAGCGTAAAAACTGGTTGAACCTATCATTGTCTGGAAATTCTAGCAAGGCAGTACGATTTTGTATATAGAAAACTTTTATGTCCCCAAACTAAGATACTTCACAAACCCTTTAGATTAATGCAGACAGTATTTCCATTAACTTCTTGAAAATCTAATTGCATAAAGAGAACTGAATACTGTATTCACATTTGCAAACTTTGTTTTACCGTGTTGCTGTTATTCTGTTCCCCCACCCTGAGCCATAACATTTTCAACCAGAGTGTAATTTAAGAGGTTTTGAAAGAAACCCTAAGGAGATGAAAATACCACTGATGATTAGAGCACATTTGTTTGTCATTAACTTTTCAGTACCACAGTTCCTTGCCTATAGAAAATATTGTAATGATTTATATGTGCCACAGCTTCACATCAAGTTCCAGATGTTCATAGTAACAACTGCTGTCTGAAAATATTGAGACACTCTTTAGAAATAAAATATGTGAGGCTTTCAAGATGTGATGTGCCCAGAGCTTTTGAAGATAATGAATTCAAGCTAGGAGGAGTTTTCTAGCACCCTTCTGCTCTTTGCATGTTTTTGACAGTAAGTCTGAATCAGGAATGTGGCTAAAATTATCCCTGAGTGAATCAGCTTCTCATTATTTACCAAGCTCTTTTCAAAATATCATCTAATTATAGAAAAGACAAGATAAAGACTTCAATAAATCCTATTTTTTGAAAGAAGTTTGACTTGATGGTTTTTTTTTTAACTGTTCCTCACTCTCAAGATGAATTTTCTGTTCTGTGAACCAGTGCAATTGATGCAGCTACAATGCACACATTCCTGCCTGTTTGCTTGGGGCCGGAAACATAAAACATTCCTGACAGGAGCTACAGTCTCGTGTCAGATATAACCTACAGTGACCATAAAAGATTCCTGTGTAGTTGCTGACACTTGAGGGTTTAATGGACAGCTGCTGATGTTTCAAGATGTTCCCTGTCAGCACCAGTTGCACTTTGTCAACTTCTGTCCCCATTTAGCACAAAGCATTCCTGTGAAATTTTCATTCAAATAGCACTAGTGGATCAGGATGCACTTGCTACCTGCACAATGGTCCAAGAACAAAGCACCTAACAAGGTACATTTTCTGCTTTTCTAGCCACAGGCATGAATTACATCACCTCTATACCTACTGAAGCTCACTGCAATAGGCACCAACCTCCTGACATCGCAAACTTTCAGCATTTCTTGACTACAGGAAACATATTAAGCCACCTTTGCCTTGTAACTCCCACAAATAGTAGTGCTAGAAAATAAGTAACCTGGCAACAGGTTCTAGGTAGATGCATAAAAGCTGGAATACAGTATCCCAGGCCAAAAGAAAATTATTAATGTGTGGAAGGTTAATGATGAATGGGCTCATGGGACACAAGGGATATTGTGCTAAAATCTGTAAGAACCTGGGACAATTTCTTCCAATTTGTGTGTATTTAATGGTGTCCCAAAAATAATACTTTGCATTCACACATCACAGAAAGAAAATTAACATTCAACCTGGTACTCAGTAACTTGGTGCCAGAGCAAATCTATTCCACATTATAGACAACAATGTAAAGAAAATATAAATGGATGCTATAGATTTGTGATAAATAAAAAATGTCTGGTGTCTCCTCCATTGGAAAAGAGAATGTTTCAATACAAAAGACTTCACTGATCATTTATTTTCAAACAGCTGACTTTTCCAAACTTCTCTTATCACATTCCAGAATAAGACACCATCTCTGAAGATATTCAATTCAGTAGCACTTAATACTTTAATCAATACCTGTTCACAGAAACAGTAAAGGGAAATAAATGAAATACTTTATTAATCATTGGCTGTCTGTAGGAACTCTTTTAGCATTTACAGAACAGTGTTAAAAGCACACTGTTCTGCACCAGTTATCCAGCTATTTGCTACACCAATTCCACCATTCAACATGTATATTTCAATAAATATTTCAATGCTATTTTCTTTCTACAATGCAGGCTCTGCAGGCAGGGCAAAGAGGGAGACTGCTCTCTGGATTTTGGAGGAAAATTGCATCTAAATTATCAGTATCTGAGTAGTAATAGCAACAAAGTGCATCTATGATATTTTTAGTGATTTAGAATGAAGAAACATCAAAGACACTCAGAGTAGGTGTATATTCTGAATTAAGACAGGAATATATGAATGGCATACAGTCAGTTTAGAATCTTCATTTTTTTCAATTCTTTTTTTTACTTTCCTCAGGAGCTTAGACTCACTGATTTTAGGTTTTTCCACAAACAGAAAAAGGAGAATAAGGAGTTCTCTCCTGAACGAAATAAGTATCACTCCAAGTCAAGGGAATCTTCCATATAAAGCATGTTCTTTTATAGATTAATATCTCCATTTCCTCAACGTGATAGGATCTACCAAAGATACTGAATTCAAACCTGAAACTACTGGACATCTCATATTTTGTCCCACAAATCCAGGATATACAGGATGCCATACTTACAGGTTCCATTTCACGTCATCAGGCTAGCAGACAAAAATCAAACAAACTCCTTTACACTCAGTGGGAGCTGTTTGGTGAAAGTAATTTTGTACAGACTGGCACTTCTTCCACATAGACTTTCTTGTGATACATATCAAAGACTTTGGAAAAAAACCCACCCAATTTCAGGACAATTTATTAATTATCACCTATAAGATTTGTCTCATGAACTGACCAATGTATTTGACATAAAATGGCATTATGTTTTAGAAGCTCTGTCAAATAATTTTTGCTTGGGTTATTATAAGGTGCTCCATTTTCACTGAGCCTGTGCTAAGACTGCCTAGGAATACCTAAAAAAAATGCACTTTTTCTTTCTAAAAACCTTAAGCAGTAGTATTTTCCTGAGTGTCTATCAAATGAGATCTTGAAAGACTGGCTGGTTGATAATACTTGGTGTTTGTGGAAGGTTTATATTTTTAAAATAAACTTCAGCTGCCAAATTTGTAGGCAGAAAGACAAGGAGGCACTTCTGTTACTGGGGGAGCCCTTGTGCAAGGACTGAAACCAGGACTGTTGAGCAGCTCCCCATCTGCAGGTGACTGTGCATCTACCCAGTCAGATGTGTCTCCATGCCCTACCACTGTCCCTGTGCTTTTCTTATATCACAGAGACGTATTTGTGATTTCTTTGTGGTCAGTGTTCTCCATCAGCTAAACCCCCTGTACTCTCTAATGTCCCTCTCCTCTAGCAGGGAAAAATAGGGGAGAAGCCTTTGCCCTCTGACTTAAAACTGTGCCACATGGCATGGGTAGTATCTATAGTTTCAGACACTGGAATAAAATTTGGAAAATCCAAGACAATTTCTTTCAAATTTATAGTGATTTTTAGATAGAAAGCACCACTATTATCAGCATAGCAGCATGTTACACTTAGTACAGGTAGCACATCTCAAATTCCAGAAATAAGAAAAAGTGCCCTTTTCAATAAAACATGCAAAGCCAGTTTGCAAGAGACAGTCAAAGTGTTGATAAAATGAACAGTCATTTAGCACTGCTTTTTTAGATTTTGTCTCATTTCCTCAGAACATTATCATAAGAAAGTCATTAAAGTTAACAATGCATGTGTCTATTTCTTTAGCTTTTCCCTGTTACCCTTAATACTTCTTTCTAAAAGTCAGAATTTCATAAAACTAAACATACTTTTGGATAAGGATGTGCTCTTTACAAGCAAGTGATGAAGCTGTGTGAGGGGGGGAAAAAAAAAAAAGGCCCTTAATGACATCTGTGTGCTTTATACCTGATAATGTTTCAGAACATCTGCTGGATGTTCACAGAAACACAGAAATGTACAGGTCAGCAAATCATCTCCTGCAGACCTTCAGGCCTTTTTTTTTTCCTCCTCCCTTGAGGAAAAGCTGCAATTGTCTTCTTTTCAACAGTGTTCCAAGCAGTCTTCCTGCATCACCATTCACAGCAGTCAGAAACCAAGCATAAACAGCAAAATATATAGGACTACATTTTCAAAAATCACTGATGATGATTGATAGGTAGGGAGATTTTTACAAGGTTTCTTGGCACTTGAGGTGTACTGTTAGGATGTACCCTGACAAGGAATTGGCCTCCTTAAGCCTATTGAAATTAAAATAAAATTATGACAAATCATTGAATGTAGAATTAAGCTATGTGGATAACCAAACTTCCATCTTTCACTTTCTTTTCTATTTCAACCCGGCAGTATTCTTTAGAGAAAGGACCTAAGGATGTGACAAGACATGGATAGATTTTTCTCTATGCTACATCCTATCAAGAAGACAATGCTACATGAGATAACAATATTTCTGAAGTACACAGAAGATATCTTCTCAAAGGGCACTTCTCTGCCACTCAAACTTGGTTAAATTTGCTAGAAAAGAAGTAGAACTGACCCTTTTTCTTTTTGATTTTTGGAAGGTTGTTTTTGATTTAGTTTTTCTTTTACTTCTCTTCATTTTGTAAAAAAGAAAAGGGGGAGTAAAACATTAGAGCATTAAGAGAATACAGACAAATGTTCTTCCCTATAATACTTTTACTAACTAAATTTATTCTTATAGCTGCCCCTCTGTACTGTGACAATGATCGTAATTAATGGAAAACAATTCCAAAATATCTATCAAGTAATAACTTTGTATGCTGTGGTTTTACACGTTTCTCTATTATATGACACAAGAGAAAATTTATCTAAAACCGCAGTATGGTTTCAAAGGTAACACCTCTTACTGCTTAACCTTGGTTTTAAATACTTTCATCGTACAGGGTTACCTGATGTCAGGGAATTTTATCATCCCTGCTTTACAAGGAGGAAAACTGGGCACTGGAGATGTAAATGCTTGTATTCTCAGATTTTGCAGCAGCAGCAGAGCAGTAGAGATAGAAATACAAGCTCAGAAAACTCTACTGCAGAGTAACTCCCTGCAACTATGAAAGAGATTACTAAATCTGGGCTTCTCTATCAGCTCTTACAGTAGAGTTACAATTCTTTGTATTCACAAGGATTTTAGAAAGGGATGGATAATATAACTATCATATGGATCAAACACATGCTTTTAAACAGTGAAAATGAAGCTTGAAACTCTCAAAGTGCAGGGTACAAAGGCAGAAAAAGGAATAACTTCTCCCGTTCTTTTTCTTTCCTTTTTAAGAGTTAAAAAACATTTCCCTAAGGATATGTTTGTTCTTTTCTATACATTCAAGATGTCAAACTTAAGGGATTTTAACACTCATTCATTGTTAAAGGGAAACAGCTTAGCTGGCAAGAAGATAAAGAATGTAGGATTACTTCCCCAAAAGTATCATTCAAAATCTTGATTATACCCTGAAAATGAAGGCAATGCATTCCCCTACTTTTCAAATGTAAGTAGCTTAAATAATGATGGCAAAATGAAGTGACTTAATAACAATTTAAGAAAATAGAAAATGTGATTTTTTAAATATATATATTTTTTTATATTGCAAAATATGCTCATTCTGTAAGTGGCTGACACAATAGCAGAGAAATGAATATGAATTAGCAATAATTTAAGTAAATGCCAGGGGACTGACTACTATGGGTGCTTTGAAGTCTTTTTGAAACAGTAAAATTCATTAGAACAGGG
The DNA here is from genome assembly GCF_009650955.1 of Corvus moneduloides. NCBI lineage: Eukaryota > Metazoa > Chordata > Aves > Passeriformes > Corvidae > Corvus > Corvus moneduloides. The sequence continues at coordinate 31,830,820 of NC_045476.1, read as the reverse complement.
CTTGGGTGGAAGGCAAAACTATCTCTGTGGCTCAGCTCCCTGCTGAGAAAAATAGTTTAATAAAAGTTTAAAAGAATCCACTTATGAAATGCATTTAAAGACCATTATGTACACTCTGTCTTAAAGAAACCTATAGCCTTCGCTTACATTGGCCTGTGCAAGCAAACTCCAAACACGTGCAAAGTGCCTGTTGGCATATTTGGAGCTCTTGTCTTGTCTATCCACTGATACATTACACCAGAAAAAAAATGTACCCCAGGAAAGTAAATTCTTTACAAATCATCATTTCAAGAATAGATTAAAAGCACTGGTATGAAAGAATGGGACAAGGAAATGGAGGAGGGGACTGTGCTGTACTTTTATGCCATAGCTCAGTCCTTCAGCACATTAACAATCCCCAAGATTTCGAGAAACTGAAATTCAACCGTCTCCTCAGATCTGCAGCTACAATAAGATGGCAGATCAACTATCAGACAAAATATTTGCTGCATGATGCTCTGCGTGGCTCAAAAAGAGAACTTTTCAGCTTTCATCTTAACTGAAGATTCACAGGAACAGATGGTTGGCACACGATCCAATGGTTGCATGCAGGAGATGCTGATAACACCAGAGAAGCCTGCGAGGCTACTGCTCTGCCCTTCAGCCTACACTGTCACTCATGCCCTCTCCTGTCTGTCTCACAGGCTGTTCAAGCATTATGTTCAAGACAGAAGGGCTCCCCAGCATGAGAAACCAAAGGAGGCCCATCTCAGGCCACCGTAGCACAGTTTGGAAAGTCCTGGATAGTTTGGAAAGCTTTGCAAGTGGCAAGTTTGAAGAAGGTTTAAGGCAAGCTGCTATCTGAAGGTGTCAGTGAACCCATTTCTTCTGCTTTTTGAAGGACTATAGAAACCTACTATAAGACATAAAAGGAAAAGAACTTTGCTCACATCCTTGTCATATCTGTGCTGCTTTCTTCCTTTCCCAAGGAGCGGTGGGGGTGAACACAACACATTTAGCACCCTGGCAACTGGTTTGAGGTTTGGCAATTTTTTTGGTCTTTTTGCTTTGTTTTCTTTTAATTGCCAGTTAGCAAAAAAAGCACCAGAATCATGTAGAAATAAGATATGATAATCTATAGTACATGCTTATTAGTGACATAAAACCCAGTAATGTTTCTTCAGTATCATATCCTAGGATTAAGGCAAAAATGTGGAGAGAAACAGGGAAAATTACACTATGAGTGTACACGAAGCGTAGGAGTTTGAGGATTATTATCTTTTATTTTGCCACAAGATACAATCACATGATGATGTTTTCTCAGGCAGCCTAACAGCTTTTCTTTTTCCTTCTCAAAAAAACCCTTTCTTCCCCAAAACCCAATTGTGCCATTAAAAAGAACACTCTCCACATTGAAAATGATCTCTCCTTCATATCACCCAATACTTAATGAAAATATTTGAACTCCATTATACGACAGAAAAATGATATTTTTACTTTCCATTATTCAGTGTGCAGAAATCAAAACCCTCTTTTTCCAGTATGGAAATGAAGAAAAGATTTCTCTTGTTTTTTAGATTTTAAATGTATTTATAATTCACTGCATATATTCCTAATGACTACATCCCAAAACACTCCATATTTCACCATCACTATACAACAGGATTGTGGAAGAGAGTTTGAAACATCCAAATTCCTGCAGCAACTGGGAACCAACAGCACCACAATGATTCCTGTTAACTTTACTTGCTTTATTCTTAAAGTTAGATGATCAACGGGTACTTAAGGATTATACTAGAATGTCTAATTAACCATATAGATAAAAATTCCTGTGTCCTTCACTGCAATTTATGATTTTAAGTTCTCTTATATGCCTATTTCTTTATTTCCTTCTAATTCACATTTTGTTTTACATATATGAAGATCTCTACCATACTCTCAGTCAACACACCCAGTTCTTCCTTTTTTTTCCCCCAGAGATTTTATACTCTAAACTTTGCCTTAGACTTCTTTCTAAGTAAGTATAAGAAAGTAGCTGGGTTGGAAACAGCAGTGTGAAAACACAGAAACCCTCATGCACAGTGCTGGCTCACACTGGAATTCTGATATTCTTGGAGGTAAACAGCTGGAAGACTTGACTGTCCCTCTGCTGGAAGCGGCGCAAACTCTGCTTTTCCATTAAATTCTAAATTAAATGACACCCTACAAGCAGAAGAAGGCAGGTTTTCTTTCCAATGTGTAGGGGGGTGAAGAAAGAAAAAGGCCCAAAAGGGAACAATCAGGTTCTTCACATTTGGAAGCACACAGAATAGCAAAAAAGCACCATGGAATTTTCAATACATCTGTGTGTCTTCTGAGGTACATGGATTTAAATGCTTTACACATTTATTTTTATTTATGAATTGAGAATTTGTATAGATATCATAAAAAATTAATATAGACTAACATTAGTTATTCAGATACTTAATTGGGTCATAGAAATAGAACAGTAAGAGATAATGAAAATATATTTTCTGATTGTGCAAAGTTTGTTTTGTAAAACATGCTGTTCTACAAGTGTGAATTGAAACTGGAACTGTAAATAAAAATGAAAATGACAAATAATTAATTTTAGTAATTTAATAATCCCTGCTACACATGCAGAAAATCTATTTTTGAGAGGCACTGCAGTGCTATAATAGATTGGTGGCTTTAAATCAATAACTGACCAGACAGTGTGCCTGTAAACAACACAGAATTGCCTGCACTGTAACAATGGTGGTGGTTAGGCAGAATTTTTGATGCAAACAATTTATGTACAGATTGTGAATCATAATGAATTTTTGGAAAATGCTGTTGTATTACTGATTTCATCAAAATAAGTCAATGTGTGGCAGGTTCTCTGTCCTACCCTCGTTAAGAATCTTCATAAGGCCTTTGAAACTGGTGCAGGTAAACCCCAACTCAATTTCCAATGGTTTATGAATGATGCGGTATCTCCTGGCTGTCTGCAAACAGCAGAGCACATGGCCTCCTCAGCACACTTCACCCATTCTCAGGATGCCCACAGTGGTCATGGCTCTCTCCCAGGGGTGGGAGTAATTCACATGTGTCCTGCATGTTTCTTGCCCTCCCATCCAAACTTCACAGACCTCCTGGGGCACACTGAGGCTTTCTCGCTGCCCATCCCTTCAATTTTCTGCTGGCAAATTCAGGCACACCAAGAACTCCTGCAGTACTAATCCAGATATTATCTTAAAACTGCTTCTCCTTTTCCGTCCTGCCTGAGAAGTGGTTAGAAGCGTGGAATTGCATTACAATGGCAGGACACAGTAATTTTAGTTTTCTTGCTGATGCTTTAACTCCTAACAGCACATTAGTGCTCAAATTTGTCCGGGATTATGAGGTTTAGCACAGCAGTGAAAACACAGCTGCAAGAAATTAGTTTTTCTCTTTCCTTGCCTCTAATTTAGTAAGGAGGAAGTATTTATTGATATTTCTTCTTACTAATTTCTTGATATATGTACTGATCTATTGAAAAAGACCACAAACATTTTTTTAATAAAATCTTCATGCCTAGCAAGTATATGTAGGTGGCTGTCACATGCCATGTCCTTTTTCCCCAGGGGATGTTCCTACCAGGTGACAGCTTCCTAGCAAAGGGCTTATTTGCTTCATCTTCCCCAGAGCCAATTCATTTATTTCAAAGGTCCCAGAACAGAGAAATCCAGTCCCACACAGACCTGCACAGAGAAGATATACACACCACAAACTAGAGGACCATCAGCATGCACTAGGGAAGTGTTAAAAAGGACTTTTTCCCTTCAAACCATTTAACTGAGGGAGGCTGGAACAGGTTTTTCTCCCTTAACATCACTGAGAAAGAGTGGTGAGCTCAAAGGGTTATTTCTGAAATCTGTTGCAACTAGTACAGCAAGCTGGCATATCACATAGCATATTTCACAGACGTACACCTAAATAACAATAGCAATCAGGGGAAAAATTCAGCAAAATGGACTGTTAAAATCTGAGTTTCAGAAAAGGAAATGGAAACTATACATCTGTGCAGACAAAGGCTTTTGACTCCAGCTAGATTTGTTACAGGCAGGAGCCAAGCATCCATGTCCTGAAAAAAGCAAATGCCTGCAATACGCAACCTTTTAACACGTTATAAACAGAAACTGTGCTTATTTAATTCTGTGCTTGCATTTTCTTTTGGACAGAATCTATATCCCAGATACAAAAGTAAAAAATAATTTTACTTACATAATTATTTTTACTTATCCCTGACTTTTTTGTCCCCCTACATCTATTTTTCCTCTATGCCATCTTCATTCTTCTGTAGGTTTTTTCCCTGGTATCTTCATTAGGTTATCAAAAAAACCCAAACCAACAAACCAGAAAAAAAACCCGAAAAAACAAAGACAGACCCAAACTGCTTACTAGATATATTAACTATGTTCTGATGAAATTTATTCATGTCAGTCTGTGTATATAATTCTTTAAACCTTTTCTCACCTGAGAAATCCTCTGAAATAAACTTGATCCAGTAAAACACTTTAGTGCATCAAGTCAATAGAGCCATTCATTGCTTAAAGGTAGCCATAAGTACTAAGTGCATGTTACTGTGGGGGCCTAAGAAAGGACTATTTGTGACACTAAGTGCTTTTTAAATTGTCCCTATATGGAAAAGCTTATCAGTGCTACATTTTCAGGCTGACTGTTCTATGGATATTCAGGAGTGACTTCAACCTCCATTTGAATTCACTTCTAGAAACTATATCTGAGAGAGCAGCAGATGGCTTTGTCTGTCTGTAGTCCTGAGCCCTTACAAAGAAGAAAAGAAGAAGAAAAGATCACAGAATATCAGAATCAGGAGCTGGAAGGGACCTACAAGGATCAAAGTCCAACTCCAGACCCCACACAGGACAGACCCAAGAATCACAAATATGAAACTTTAGAACTTTTATTGATACTCTCACAATGCTGGGCAGAAAGCTAAGCCAAAATAAATTCTCATAACTCACACGTAACATCCACTACTACAGAATAACTAGCGTCTTTCAATATTAGTTATAAAATGCATACAAAATGCCTTGTAGAGTGGAGATTCAAGTCTCAAGAGCAGATTACTTCTTCATACTAAATGCAGTTTCTACTGCATTTGGACAAGGCTGATACTAAACAAAACCTCCAATTACAAATTATATTACAATAAACAGTGGGGAAGATCTCTGCTTTCATAGCTTTTTTTCATCTAGCAGCATTTTTTTATTGCACAGATAAATCACATTTGAAATCCCTTAGCTCCAAGTATATTCACTTTCCCTGCTTTTTCTTTTTTTTTTTTTTTTTTTGTAATAAATAAATAAGTAGAAATAATGAATTTCTGCTCAGGACATAAAGTAAGTAAAATCTGTTGTCCAAATGTGACACAGCAAACACACAAAACTGTTCTATCTTTGACCCTCCAAACATACAAGGGTAACTCCTTTGTACCTGCAAGTATTTGCTCTTCAGCAGAACAGAATAAAAATGACTGCATGTTCCAATTTTATAAGGCATCCTCAAGGCTAAAATTATAGATGTTTTTAAAGCCTGAGAGGTAAGTCACTGGGGTCCCTTGCTGTGTATTGATTAAGAAATAAATGGGATCGTTAACTTGTTAGCAAAGTATCATGAGGAGAAGCAGTCTCATGGAATTTCAGGAAATCAATTTCATGTTAAAACTAATTTCTTTTCTCATCCTTTTATGGAGATGTCAAGGCCTAGATCAAATGGTCTGAGGACATGATAAGGAATTACAAACTTCAGAGTTCAAATCAAGGCTGATACTGAGCCAAGCTATGGCCATAAACCAGAATATTAATATGTTTGTAAACAGGGAGTACAAGCCTGTTCTTTCGCTGCTGCTCTGTGAGAGCAGTTGAAGTATCCTAGCTTTAGAGATGGCTGGACCTTTGCTGTTAACTTAAACTGGAGAAAAACTAAGAATCTGCAATTGCACAATATTTTGAATGTGAAGATTGCAAGCATCTTTCATAATTATTGATAACATGAAGACACAGGGAAGTGTTAGTTTTGCTACCTTTTCCCTTTCGTAACAAGCTTTATGCTAGATAAACATAAAAAACCTAGATCTTCACTTCTTTTTTTTTTTTAAATAGTAGTAAACCTACCCACCAACAACAATGGTTTACCCCATTAAGGCTCCAAATTCTGCTCCCTCTAGCATACTGAGTTTCAGAGGTAGCTAACAAGCATCTTGTCATCAGAGGGCTGGTATAAACCTGTTTATCCAGTCCTTCCAAGGCTCTGTGATTGTGCTACAACAAGAATAAGTATATACACAGAAAGTGCTAATGTAGTGCTTTGAATCACTGCAGCTTTTTCAAGCCTAGTTCCAAACAGCAATCAAAAAGATGATCTAAACCGTATCCTCCTTTTACTTTTTATTCTCTGAAAATTTTGCAATATACCAGTTTTATCACCTTTAGATCCACACCTTTCCTCAGAATCACAGGTTTGGGTTTGAACTATTTTAAGGGCCTGAAAGATCTGGAAAACAGAGTTAAAACACATACCGTCCCTTTCTCTATTTTATTTTCAAAAGATTAATAGAAGATGCAGATATGCAAGATAATTTAAGCAAGGCTTAAAAAGTAGGAGGCATCCTAATGAATTATTAGCGAATTTGAGAAGTTTTCTATATGCATCTTGTATTAGTTGAACCTTTACTTTTACAGATACTGAAAAGTACTTGATTTCTATTTCCATTGTTTTAGCAAGAAGTAATAAACTGATCCTTTGTACTGTACAATACCTAAGTAGTTCAGACATTTGTAAAAGGAAACCTCAGGTGTTTTTAAAATTGTAATCTAAGACAGTATAACAGAACTCTATTCATTCTGTAAGAATCCCATCCACCAAAAGAAAAAAAGAAAAAAAACCCTTAATAAAAGCTAGTGTATAATCTGGCAAATTTGAGACCAAGTCTCAACAGCAAATTTAAAACCACTGGTGTGGGCAAACCCTATCCATATTGAAAACAGTAGTTCTAAGGATTCTGAAAGTAAAATTCCCAATAGAAAAAAAAATAAAATGTTTTAGTCATTAGATGAAATGTTTACGTTATAATGAATCTTTTCTAAGATCACTCAACCCTTCTTTGCCTACACCAATATGCAAATGGCTTCTTCCATAAGATAAATGAAATAGCTTTGGGCTTGAAAATGCCTAAGGCTTACCATGAGTGCTAGAAAAAGCAGTAGCACTACCAATAGTATGTTTTTAGCACAAAACACATATCAGTCACCCTCTGATTTTAATTTGAAGATTTCATACATTAGACAGATGCTTCTCTTAGGTAAGTGCTTGTGTTCAAATGCCAGATATCTTTACACAGCAGTGTATCAATTATTTCCCAAAGAATTATTACTGTTGAAATTTACACTAAAATTACTAACCATCTTCAAGACAGATAGACAGATTTAACATATTGTCATGGGTTAGCAAACATAGTCCTGGAAACTTAAAGTTGTGACTGCCTCTGTGATCCACCCTTAAGAATAGAAACCCTGAGGCAGAGGCTCTCTCTCGTTTCCAGTGGTGGGACAGGTGGCTGTGGGCCCCGTGCAAGGGCCAGTGGGCCCGGCCAGGCCCTGCTTGGGCCAGGCTGGGCTAGGCCACGGCCATCCTGGAGCCGATGGGCCCTGTTCCACCCATGCAACCACCGCCCCAGCCCTGCTTTGTCCAGACGGAGCAGCCCAGCTCCCCCTCTCCAGTGCGGCCAAGATTCAGCTGAAGCTGCGCCGTGTCCAGCAGAGGTCATGTGACCAACAGTGATAAGTGAAATTCCAGCTGCAAGGCCTGGGTGAGATTAACCCTTTTAGTGCTGTGAAGAGCTGAGGGAAGAGAAAGAGGAGATGCTTAAAGCTGAAATTCTGTTGTAAAGCTGTGATGTATCAGAGTACCCGTTGTAATTTCATGAAGATATGGGGGGTGGAGTGTTCAGCTCGTACTTGTGAGCAAAAGCACCTATGCTGAGATAGGCAGATGCTGACGCAGCTGTAATTTCAGGAGAAGTTTGAACAGGGAAGGATGGAAGCGATGAGGACTTTTGCTCCAAAGGGGAAAGCAGAAAACCTCAGTTCCTAGAGATGCTCCCAGAGATAGTCCTAAAGATGAAGATGATGAAGACCCTTTGCTCCCAGGGAAGGGGAAGGGCCTGTGTTCTTCGAGATGAAATGCTCCCAGAGATGGATGAAGAGAACTTTTGTTTCTGAACGGCTCAACCTTAAAATTGTACCCCAAAAATCTTCAAGAGTGGACCCTTGAAAGCAGTTGCGGGAAAAGCTGCAAGTCAGGGGAAGGGACTCACATGCGAGCAGAGAGACTCCTCTTCCTAAATGGACTGAACAATATTTGGAAGTGGGCGGCTGTCTCGTTGTGATAATGTGTTCATAGCATGGGCAAGAGAGACTCCTCTTCCTAAACGGACTGAACAAGGTTATTATGGAAGTGGTAAACAGACTGAACATGTCAAGGGTTGTCTTTTTACATTGTCAGTGGGAGAAGGGAGGAAGGTGGGGGGAGGAGGAGAGTTCTGAAGGTATGGTATAATTTTTTTTCTTTTCTCCCTTCTTTTAGGTCTGTTAATAAACTTCTTTATATTCTTTCAAGTTTGGTGCCTGCTTTGCATTTCTCCTAATTCTTATCTCTCAGAAGATAAAGAGTAATGAATATTTTGGACCAAACCACTACACATATTAACACTGTCTAGGATAAGGTGAAAGATGCATAGTGAAAGTACAAATTTTGAGCTATTTCAGGGCTGGTGCCGTTCTCTGTGTAAGGCAGAACCACCACAAGGCTGCCATAGGTAACTGCCTCGATGGCATTCCCCGAGATTTCCTTCGATTACAGGAAATAGCCAGAGATATTGCAACCCACTCCTCAAACCCAACAGAGGATACCACAGCTAGTTTGTCCTTATAATCATAACATAATCTTCTAATTCATTTTAGTGCTACACTGTCCTTTCCATTTCCAATTTTCCTAATTTTCAACCAAGCACTCATGTAATCTAAGACTATTACTTTTATATATTATACTACTACATTCCACAGTTATAGAACAAAATGTAAAATATCTTCCATAATTTCCAGATGTAAAATGTAAATTACCACTTCAGAGAAGTCTTCTGCCTTAGACTACCATCAGGTCCAAGTCTTCCCAATATGAAAAATTCTAGTTGCTCTCTTTTTCCCTAGGCCCTATTTATCCATAACTGATTATGTTGTTTTCATTGCTTCTTGTTAATTGCTTCAAAGCTTCACAGAAATTCAAATTCCAAGAAGAAATTCTGTTTCCTCAACTACAGACTCCAGGATGGAGATATTTGCTCCATATGTAGCAGTCTGTACTCATGAGCAATATCTATTTAACTTCTCACCAGAACAAAAGGTATGGCAAGAGTTAGGGTTTTTTATTTGGCTCTGTTGTGTGTTTTGGGTTTGGGGTTTTTCTTAGAAAATATATTATTTGTTTCATTTACTTAAATATTTTCAAGCATTATTGTCCTAGATGCTGGTAGATATATTCCATTGAATTACCTGAATCTGTTTGATTTAAAAATTGTACTATTTTCTCACTTCACCATGTAAATGAGAATACAGGTTGAGAGCATCATGAGGCTTTTTTCCCCCCCAAGTGCTTCTTTAACCAGGATTTCTTAAATTCTTTTTTTTCTTAGAGAAAGGGGACTTTTTCTAGGGAAGAGGAAAGAATTTGGGAATGCAACATATATTGATCATAAAATAAATGACCCATTATAAACATCAACTTGCCATGATCTTTGGAAGGTTTATATGCATTTTGAAAATGTTTCCAAATAATTTTACAAGTACAATTTTCTTCTTTCATTTATAAAATGGTGCCTTTTGAAGTTAAAAATTTTAACTATTTTTAATAATTCATTGTAGAGTCCATATGAGATTTTAAGTTAGGCAATGATAACGATATGTTCCATGTGGAACATTACGAATGTATTTTAGCAAAACAAGGTATAGTTGCCTATATACAAATGCTTGCAGCTTATTTTATTAATATTCAAAACTATTTTTCATATATAAGGATAACTGATTCTTAGCTTCCATGTTTAGGTTCAAAAACTTTTCTCACAAAACATGTAAGTTGTAACTATCATGACAATAAATTTTATTTAAAAAAAAAAAAAATTAAGACTTTTAAAATTAAAGCAATATTTTCTATTCACTCGGCCAAGTGTTGCCTGAGCAAAATTTTCTACTGTCCTAAAAATAGTCTCGTGATCACAGAACCTGCAAGATATTGGATAGTTAATCATGAGCATAAACCAACTTTATTTTATGGAAAAAAGCAGTAAGTTAGAGTCACTGGAAAAACAGCAAGCCAGGAGCCAAACATTCACCTGAACAGTGAATTTGACATGACCTTACAAAATGCTGACATTAAAATATGAGAACATAGTTCAGAAATGTCCAGGAATTTTGTCACTGGGATGTATGGCCATAATATCTCCTCAACATGTTGCACTCAGCTATTTCCAGAAATAGTAACTAGATGAAACAATCACAGGGAAAAGCTCTTGAACAATATGAGAATTAGAGTTCTATTTTATTTTGTTTTCCTGTGATTTTATTTTCACCTGAACTTCCACCTTGCCTAAGCTTCCAGTTTCTTCCAGATACACAGATTTATAGTGCAGGAGCAGATAATGCACTCCTAAACAACAGCTTCCTGAGTCTGCATTATCTTCCTAAGTTCCTCACTATACATAAACTGATAATGAGTGGAAAATTTGCCCTGCTGCCAAGAAGCCTCTCAGAGAGGGGCTGCACGCAGCCCACAGGCTGAAATTCTGTAAAATAGCTATTAATAGCATAGCAACATAAATTTCCAGCCTTGAACTATGTACTGCCTTGGGAATGAGCTTGTGGCTCTGGGTTGGTCTGCAGACAGGCTCCTGTAGACCACCTATTCATCTGCTCAGGAGAGGTTTGCATATCTTGTGCGTGTTCTGAAGCAGTTTGCAGGCCTTTAAGGATAAATGTCCCACAGTCTGAAATCATTACTTCTCAACCGGCAAGATCCATATTGTCTTTGACTAACTCGATCCTTGGCATGTTATGCAAACTTGCCAGCAGCTGAAAACTATCCTTTATTGGAATCCATATAAAGTACAAAACAATTGTGATGATCAGTATTTTTGAAAGCAGAATACAGAATTCCTTCTGAACAGAGCAGGAGGTACTGAAAGAGGTAATAGAACAAAGGAAAGCTTACACCTTTTGGCTGTTCTTGAGAAAGCAGAGAAACGTGAGATAAAATAAAAGAAGAGAAAGATCAGACCCTTTTCTGTCTATTAAGAGCAGAACATATATTACATAGTACATATATTAGAGGAGATAGACTAGCAACAGTCTTCTGCAGCCTCAGATGATCTGACTTACTGCCCACAGAAAATCAAATATAATCAGCTACTTCAGTTTTGAGAAATAGTACCTAGGCAGTCCTCTGTGCTTGTAGGAATATGGTTAGAAAGCCAATAATTATCATAATCCGAGAAAATCTGCTTAAAGCTCAAGTGGTCTATGGGAAAAAATTGTTCTACTGTGAGCCAGCTGATGTCTATGGAAGCTGTGAGAGGAAATACTACCTTTAGGTGTTGTGACATTTAAGACAAACTTTTTGTTTTATTAAAAGTTTGATGAATCTTTGTTCTTTCTGAATCTGGCAATTTGCTTTGAGGAAGAACAAAAGTCACAAAAGTGGTCACAAGCATCTCATCTGTACTTACTTTAGCTCAGTGACGAAAGAATGTAATTAACAAGATGGTATAAAGAAGACCTTAAAATTCTGCAGTCAAACCCTCAAGAAAATTATGTCCTTTCAAAATCTCATACAATTCAATCCTATATTCAAAATGGCTTTGTACTCATCTTTCATGTAGAAGAGTTATAAAAGAGAGAAACAGATCTCAAGATTATTATGCTGTCAGGATAATCCACATACAAGGAACTGAATGGTGACTTTTCTTATGCTGCCCTTGCTATATCTGTAGCCAAGTAATTGGTCAAAAGGGAAAAAGATTTTGTGTGCAAGAATTAATTTAATGCTCTGAACATGCTTATCCACCACACCCAACAGGTGACCTCCTGGCCTTAGTGAAAATACTGGCATCAGTTGCCTGCCCAGTGGCCTGAAACTAGCTCCCTAAAGTGTCTCCCACCTTTTCCTGCTGGACTGCTGCTGTATTTGTGGAACAGTGCTAGGAAAAATGACTACCAGCCAAGAAAGGACAGTGGACTTCAAGAGTTGTGCAGGATAACTTCATTAAAACAGGTTCTCCAAGATAATCATAGTGCTTACTACTATACTTCCACAATTCACAATATAACAATATAATATAAAAATATAATAATCCTGTAACGATCATCTGATACAGTCAAGTTTCACATTAGAAGAAATACTGAGTAATTCCAACGTAATTCTTCTTTCAATCTCTCCCAAGGAAACATGTTCTAATATTGAGCCTGTTAATAGCTGGTGAACTAGGCAGAATCATAATATACTAAATATTCAACAATTTCTACACACGTATGAAATGTATACGCATGAAGGACTTTCAAAGATGCCAGTTGCCAGAAGAGGCGTTCTTGCCCAAAATCCCAACACACCAAGTAAATGAACGTTTTGCATTCATACTCGAAATTCACCTGCAGTGAATTGCACTTCTCCAACTCCCTATGAAGTGTTTTCAAGAGTTTTCATGAACTTACACTGGCACTTGACAACAAATTGGAAAATTTGTAGTAGCTTCCTTGTTAACATGATGCAGTATTACTTTTTTTGAGATAACTACAACAGAAATGTGTTTGCCTCTTAATTTTGTCTTACTCTTCCTAAAGAAGCTCTCAGTTTCTGAAGTTGTACCAAAACTTCACTATTATTTCATTACAGCAGTATGTTTCAATTCTGGTACATAATACAAGTATTAGTATGCTTCCTTTTGGGATGTTTTTCTGACAGCTAATAACTAACAAACACACACACACAAATAACAATGAAGGCCATTATTTTCATGCACAAACAGTGGAAAAAATGAACACAGAGGAGTTCAATGGAGAAAACAGGCTTATTGGAAAACTAATCTTCAATTATTTTCAGTTTTCTGCATGGAAAAGACCCTTTGTAATAACACTATTTATCAACAAAAGAAAGGTATGCTTAGGACTCAGCTTGAGCCTTTCAGGTACCAAGAATTCCATGCACCCAGATTAAGAAACATCATTCAGCTATAGGCTGCCATGTTGATGGAGAGTGCAGAGGCTCCAACCCTTTCCAAAAATTGTCCTGGGCAGTAAAGGGCAGCCAAAACCTGAACTAGGACAAAGCTCTGTTGCAGCTAGAAGCGGAATCAGGGTACAAGTTAAAAATGGCAGAAAAGGAGAATCCTTTTTTTAGCTGGTCACTTTGTTGATAATAAAAATTAGTGTTTTAATAGAAAGAATGCTATATGAGTCTGTGATAAATTCAGATTTGCCTTTAGGCAATCCTGGACTCCCAATATCCGCTCCATACATGGAAATGATTAGCTTGCAGTTTTAGCCATTCCCTCCGCCTCTGATTCTTGAGCTGACAGGAGCATTTCCTAAACAGCCTCAATCAATACACTTAGTTTCTCAGAACTAGCAAAATATCTGGGCTCTCTGGAGAAATTTGTTAAAGTTTCGTTGCGCCTCATAGGAGCAGAGACCATTAGCTTGGTTGAATCATACCAAATTACTTGCAAAACCCCTTTGATACAAGACACTGCCCACAAGGGAAAACTTCAAAACTCATTTGAATTATGAATGGAGATGGATTCCAATACATGACTGTGAAGAGAACAAAGCCAATTTTTTTTTTTATTCTTAACCAAATAAGAAATACCCTGCCATTCTGCTATTATTAAGATATTATCTCATCATTTATTTTCAACCGACATGGAAAATGCAAATAACCACCCCCTGCCTGGCTCTTGTATATTGCTTTGTTCTTATGCTTGAAATAAATGCACATCAAGAGACCACCACTGTACTGCACAGCACATTTATTTTCCTTACTATGGTTTACAAGTCTATTTGGTGCATTTATCATATAAAATAAGCCTTTTGCAAAGACACACCAACAGATTTATTGGAAATCTTCTATGGGGCTTTACTCCAGCCCCAACAAAAGTCTGGTATTTACTGGTGCTTAGTGACATTTTACCTTGTTTATGTAGAAAACTTGGGATTGGAATAAAACTTGTCCTCCTTTTTCAACTTGTTCCATGCTTCACGGTTGTTTTGGGGAAAGAAAAGGGGGCCTGGTTCAAGCAACTGGTCTGCTGCCTTGCTACCACCATTCCCTGTCCTTTCACACTGAGAGAAAGGAGCCAGATTTAGGTAGGCAACTTCTAACTGTTGCTTGTGGTAGTCCCAGTGATCAGAAACAGAAAAGATAAAGCTTGTCAGTTTCCTTAGGCTGTGCATTGTTCACTGGGGAGAAAAACAAACGGAACTACAAAAGAGATTCATCAGAACTACTGAAATCCTACCACAACCAGAGGTTTTGTTTTATACTTGAAATCCTCAGCAATGAATAAGTAAATCCTCATTTTAATCCTGCTTGTTCTTTGTAATTTCCTGACATTCTCATACAGAATCAGAAGCCCTTATGGGCAACAGATATAAATGTACACAAAAACCCCCTTGCAGAATGCATTAATTTGGATTGCCTCCTCAAGAAATTAATTTAGAAGAAGTGGAAACACTTGAATTAGCAAACCTTCACCACTATAACTTGGTGGTTCACAATTAGCTTCCAAGACAAACTGATCTAAACTGTGCCAAGGTATTTTCATGGAAATTTTTTATGAGGAAGGTGTTTGTACTGTCCTAGGTGACACCTTATCAAGTATTTTTATGTGCTGCTGTAAAACAATTCCATAATCCTCTAGAACAATGAATAAGTTTATATGACAAAGGAAAGGCAGCATCTTTCAGTTACTTGAGCAAAAACAGTCACTGTTTTCTAATTGCATTGAGCTTTCCACTTCACCAAAGTCTCCATGCAACCATGCCAGTGGTATTCACTGCTCTGTTTTTAATCCTTTTTCTCTGCACCTAAATTTCCAAACTATTTACAGTGAAAGTCAGTCTCTATGAAACCCCAAACTTAATGAACAAATTAAGCATTACCAGGTATATACATTTATTAATATTATTATTGTAAACAGAAAAATGAACTTTTTAGGTCATAGGAAAGAAGGAAAGATAATGTAAACTATTAAAACCTGACTGACAAAGCGTTAACCTCAACTTAATCAGCTGTGTACAGTTAACATGCATCTCTACTGTGTTTTACCCTCTGACAATGCCATAATTAACCATGTGATTATCTTAATTAAGTTCCATTCATTTAGACTAGCATTGAATAGTATTTATTTTTGCCACAAGCAACAGATGATAAAAAATGTTTTTGTGCACTTTACAACACCTAGAAGGCTTAAGACTGCTGCCCCTGCGTGCCTTCCTCACCAGCTCCCCCAGTATTTAATACCGTGGGCATGGTGGTTGCTGCTGGTAATGCCAGAATGCAAAGCTTTTATTATCAAAATGGGCAACTGGCTCATAAAATACTAATCAAGCCTAAAAATGGACATGTGAAATACAAAGTTCCAGGGAACCAGACAAAAACAGCAGACTTGAAGGTACATTAAATCTGGCATTGTCACAGCGAGTGTACATACATCAAGAGTTTATAGAAGATCTGTGAAGGATTTGGAGACAAGATCTATGAAGGATTTGGAGCGATAGGTTTACTGGATTTCTTTAAATAAAGATTGGCATAAAGAAGTGTTATAATATTCTGTTTAAATGACAGAAGGCTTTGGGCTGTTATCAGTATATGTACACTGCACAGGGTGTGTTGGCTATTGCCTGAGCTCAAGTTTAAATCTCAAAATATTTCTGAAAGGTCATGCCTGTGCTCAGAAGTAGGTTTTCATGTGATAGCTGATTTATGCTACTGAAGAGGTCAGCATACCCTCTCTCATTACTCTTGAGGAAAATGCGAATTTCACACCCATAGAAACAGAACGATAATTTCCAGCTGTGTTGAAATCCAGTCAGGCACTGCATACCTATTAAACCACATTACCAAGTAGCATTTCTGACAGAAATTGCAGAAAAACTGCCATTAAGGTTACAGATAATATGTTCTAGTGAAAACAGTTAAGAAGTAAAAATATTTAGAAGAAAATTGCTTCAAAGAGCTGTTAATTAACATCACAATTCCTTCACTGAAGCCACAAAACTGCAGAACAACTGGCAACATAAAAGACTGACAAAAAAAGCATGGCTTCAGATGTGAATGTCTGTTTGCTTATCTGCTCATTTATTTTAGAATGAAAAATTGTTTAGAAGAACAGGAAAGTTTTTTTGCTCTGCGTTTCCATAGCAGGTAGCCCTGTAACTGCTGCTTCTGGTTTCATTATAATACTATTCATATTAGTGCATTAAGGTTATTGTACTCACATTCCAAATGAGTAACAATGAACAACTTTTGACATGAGGCAACACAGCTTCCCCATTTTCATGAAGTTAGATTGGCAATTGGTATGTTCTGCACTTTGAGCTAATCTACCTTTTTCACTGAAAGTGAAAAGGGAACATTTTCTATTTCCATAAAAATTTTGTAGTCCAGAGATGCTGACATAGGAAAGCATTAAAAACAATCAAACTGAAATTTTCAAAAGAAATAAGAATTAAGAGAAGTAATACATCTCGAAGTTAGAATTTGCTCCCTGTTTGCATCTGTCTCCATAGAAAGACCAGCTTATGTATGATATCCCACATGCTTTGGTTTTTTCCACTACTTTTCCAGTTTCCCAGTCACTTTGATTATGGAGGAAAAACCCTGGAAAACCATGTCCAAAATATCCATACTTAGTGCCAGGTAAATTTGGTGTTTCTGCTGATGCCCCCAGTCAAGCATTTGACCACAAGACTGGTAGGACACAGAGTCCTGGGTAAAGCAGGAGAGAACTTGCTTGCTAATTGGTACTCAAATCTAGTGAGCAGAAAAAACCATTACTTTGGAAAGTAATCCATGTGACTCTGCTATGCATTTCAGTAAGTGGGCTTCAACTTTTGCATGTTACAGAAACTGTTAGTCCATGTGGAAGGAACATTATAGCCCCAAGTGAGAGGGACTGCTGGTTAACTGCATCATTTCTGTTCACATAACATAGCTGTTATCATATAATCCCATCATCATTTGTGACCCTTCTCTCTATGTCCTCTTTTACTGATTTAATATGACAGAAAAGCAATTTTCAGATGCTAAAAGCACATTTCTCTAAGGTACATAACCTCAACTTACTTAGATGTCCCCAAAAAGAAATGATAGGATGACTAATATTAAACAGAATAACTCAATTAAGTAAAAAAACCTCAAATCTGAGCACAAATCTACTTTATCATTGTGGAAAAATGTAAATAGAGGATTAGCTATTAATGCTGCTTGCTAAAGGCACAGCAATTATGACATTTATTTTGACAGATAAATGAAGAGTAAAAATTGTCCTGTAGATTCACAGATCTATATCATTCCATAAACTAGGACAGAACAAACTGAAATCTTAAAATGTGACTTCATTTATGATAAATGCCATATGGACCATCAGGAAAAGTTTTAACTGCCAAATAAATAGATGTTTCCCCTATCATTAGCCCCCAAATGTAATACTGATATTTTGTGCAAACAGTCTCAGAGATGATTGTGAAATAATAACACTTCCTTTCTAAAACACAGGTTAGTGTGGACTGGCCTGGGTACATACAGCGATCAGTTTGATAAGGTTTACCTACAAAAATAAGTATTACTCTTCTTTACACGCTATGCTTGGAAGCTTTTAAAAAAAAAAAAATCAAAAAACCTTCTGTTCAGCATTTACACATCCCAGTTGGTCTCCAAGCTGGACTTAAGTGGTAGTGAACAGGTCAGGGTTTGATGATAAACAACTTCCTGCTGAGTCAAGAAGTCAAGACCAAGTAAAGCAACAAATATGTCCCTAAACAGTGGCAGTAAATCTGGGAATTACTGTCATCTGACTTCTGTTTTCTCACTGCAAACTGAATGAGTAGAAATGGCAGTGACTCTCAAAGACCACTTTGACTCTATCAGAGAGGCATCTCAAACTGACTGCAGGTTTTAATCTGCTCTAATGTAAATTTTTTTGTAATTGTCTTTACAGGCGTAACATGGATTTACTATTGTCACTTGGTGACAGTTTTTGGCGGAAGTTATTTAAAGACTCCTCAAGTTCTCTCAAATAAGTGAGGCTAATGTGTAGCATCTTTTCTAATGGAGTCCAACATCCTCAAGTTGTGCCACAATTGATGAGCTGTCTTTTCCAGTCTAAGTTGCATCAATCTATTAAATTTGTCTACAGTAGTATATGAACACACTTGCAGTGTTTTTCCCCCTCTTGCTGTATTCTTTTGATGGAAAGAACCATCTAGTCATTGGTATGACCTTTCCAGAATATTAATTTTGGCAAAAATCATTGTCCGTGTTGGTTCTGAGGTTTTTCCAACATGGACAAGTGCAGAAGTAACAACACATGGCATGAAACATGCCAAAGCAATAAACCCTGTGGGGATGTATTAGACATGGAATGAAATCTCTCTCTTTAGTGAAAGAAAAATCTTGCTTTTTAAAATATTAATGTCAGATTGTCTCTTCAACAACCTGTCCTGTACTAAATACTTTATCTCAATTTCAGGTTCAAAATGTCTCCCATAAATCAAATTCACTCAGTGAGTGTTAGCAAAAATATTTTTTAGTATAGTCTGCCCCTTTAGTTGCTGATTTGCAACATGTGTATGGATAGCTCAGAAAAAGCCTTGAAAAATCATTATTTCAATAAGAAAATATCTTGTCCTTGTAAGTGGCCAATATCAACATATAATTTCTAAATGATAATCCCACCAGCAGCTATGTATTCCATCAGTGCATCCCTCAAGCAAGAACAATACAATAGCTACTTGAAGACCTATCCTGTAACTAAAAGGTAATGGTCACTCAGCATTAAAACCCTGAGTTTAGGTCTGTTCCCATACAGGCCAGCGTAATTTTCCAGCCATCTTTCTAGACTCTTACTTCTGTTTATGATCTTGTGATACTTAGGAATATTCATATTTCTCATTAATATTAGACTTTTAACCTAACATCATTCTACACTGTTAATTAAACTTCTTGCCCTTCAGGCAAAATGGGTCTTTTCCAATTAGTATTAGCAGATCACAGTCTTTTCTCAGATCAAAGGGTTATTTTGAAAGCTTCACGTGGTTTCTGTAAATACAGCATTAGAAATTTATCCTTAATGCTCCCCAATTTCTTCCCAAAGGCTATCACATGTCTGCTGTGGTTTAAATAAGCTTTCCCTGTTGAATAAGGGTTGTTAGCATTTCAACGACCTAATCTCTATGAACTTCTTTGTTTCTCTAACTGAATGGCTGCTTTAGCTAATTTCTTTCAGACTAGATCTTGAATCTTCCATTCTTCTGTAATACTTTCAATTTATGTAGGGCCATCGAGACTAAAATTATTACAAAAAGGTCACATTGCTTTGTGAAAAAAGACATAAAAGAGAAGATTTCATCTAATGCAACAAACACCAGAGTCAGTTAAGAAATGCAATCCAAATCTGGATCCAAATAAATCTTTCTTTTCATAAACTTTATGTCGAATTACATAATACAAACTTCTGTAGACTTATCATTCAACAGCAACTAGCTTCAAGTTAGGAAGCTAACATAAGAACATTTCATTACAAAAATCATTTTAAGTTGAAAATTCAGATTGTTTCAGGTAGTATACAATCTGTACACTTTAAAAGAGATGTTTTCAAGAATAACATAACCAATGTTTTACATTCCTTTTCCAGTAAAAGAGCAGCGAACTCTAGAACTGGGGAGATCGAAACAGAGAATTAATCAGGACAGCTCAGGACTTTAAAGGAATACCTCAACAATAACTTTGATTTTTAAATGTGCAAGCAGATATGTAACATTTCTTTATTCAGAATTCTATTGATCTTCTGCAAGGTCCCCTTTAGGTCTACAGGTATTTTCCTCTTTTTTCTTCTGTTTGCTAATGTAGCTCCCTAAGAATCCCAAGAGATACTACATCTAAAGTTGCAGCAGGTTTATTTTTTTAGTCACAGTCTGCTGACAAAGTTTGACTTAATACCAATATTGATTTAATACCACTAGCAGCCATATACAGAGCACAGTACATGCAGCAAAACTCACTGTCCTCCCTACTCCCTCCCATAGCATCAGTGAAGGCTCATTTTATGAAGATTACAGTGTAGATCTCTGGAAGTCATTTTTCAGGCCAATTATTCTGCTGGTAAAATGGGATTTCTGAGTAGGCCTGTTTGATGTATTCTGGCAGTGATGTCTTAACTCATTTATTGTATAAAAGGTCTATCTAAAGGACATCAAGATAACCCTGCCAAACAACTCCCACACACTACATCTTTCTCAGATTAAGATGACTAAAAGGCAGTATTTCCACAAAGTAGTGTTAGAAAGCACAGAGTGAAACTGCTTTTACATTAATAGCACCTAAAAAGCTGGTAAAGGCCTGAAATGAAGGGCTTGCTTTTGGGGTGAGAGAAGGAAACAGGCTACAGGTATTGAAGTATTTTTCCACAGTGCTTAGTAGCTATGCTACCTCTAATTTGGTTAACAGAAACGGACTTAAATTTAGCAGCCTTGTGGAGATACTTGATAGGGATAATGTCAATAGTGGCATCCAGCAGTGTACATATCTATTTCCAGCAATGACTCCAGCAATCAGATAACTTCAGAGAGACAAGAGTAAAATGACAGGATGTGCAACATGCACATTTCATTATCAGTGATAAAACATGAACTCTAACTCTTAACATCATGATTTTGTTATCATTGTACTTGCATCATTTTGTTTTCCTAAAGACTTGCATTTCAATATACCAAAAATAATTTCATTTTTAGCTGAGTTGCCTCCAGTAAAACACTACGAACTGGTCAGTTCTACTCCCATATCACTTTCCTACAGCTTCAGTTGTTGGTGCTGTTTCTGCTGCCAGGGAGTTAGTTTGTGGCTTTATAAGTCATCCTATCTTCAGCAAATGAAACAGTCCTAATGTAAGGCTATATTTTCTTATCATTAAAAAAAGAGTTAGGCGATACAGTAGCACAGAGACTACATCCTCTGCAGGTTAAACTCCTCTGAAATGAACAGTTCAAGCTACATTCTACACTGTTCACTATTCCAAGTGATGAGTGTACACAGATTATTAGTGCATTACAAAAAAACCCAGCAGTACATAAGCCAAGAATGATGGTTCACAGTACGACAATGACACTAGTTACAAGGACTGCATGAGACAAATCATGTCAGGTTTCAGGGTCCTGTCACCTTAAGTTGTGGAATGTAGACACAGGATCGATCACTAGAGAGGGAAAAATAAAGTACGTTTATATGCTCAGCTAAAAAACATCCAGACTTTTTCAAACCTTTAGCACACTGAGACTGATCATTGAATTTTCCTTATCCTTTAAAGCATGTATGTGAGATGGGAAGTATGTCTACCATTTTGAGCACATGTACTGGTGCTGCCCTAATTTGATCAGAGGTTGGCCTGATCAGAGGATAGAAGAATATCAGACGTGTCCTGATACAGAAAAACAGGCAGCTGTTACTCTAAAGCTCTGTGACTACATTAATGCAGAAGCTGAGCCAGATCTAACACAGCCTGCTCACTATGGACAAGGGAAAACTGGCTGTGATTGCTAGATAGAGGCAAGGGGAAGGCAAAGGCAATAATATACAATGAAGAGTGAAAGCAGCAGAGATTGATACGAAGAGCAGAGTGGGAAAAACAAATGATGCCTCTTTGTTTCTCACTTTCACAAGAACTTGTGTTTATAGCTAGGTGAAAAGGATGTGAAAATTGCCAGGTCATGCACTAAATACTCCTGAAAGTTGCACTCCCCTTGTAACTTACTTTCTGCACTAGGCATTCCTGTATAGCCTGTAGTGAGTACAACATTATTTTTTCTGCAATACATTTGTTACACACTAGTCACTTAATGGCTTCTTGAGCACTAACCCTCAGACTGATTTCTTGAATGGGTGAAAAGATGCATAGTAAGCTATGCAAAAAATTGCTGGAAGAAGGTAATGTCATGATTAAGGAAGATGAGTGCCACTCTGGAGATCTGTAGACTGTTTCTACATGTAAAGCTGATTTCCAGGATAAAGCTGAAGTTCAGACTTGCATTCAAATATTCTTATTTGCATTTATTGCAAATTTCAGATCTCACAACTAAATTCTTACACAGCTTACAAAGAAAGCCTAATATGAAAATGTTCATTTTTAAAGTGAAAGACAAAAGTAAGTACCATTTAGTGCAAAACCTCCTTAAAAATATTACATATGAAATTTAAAATATTACCTATTGAATATAACAAAACTTTGCAGGATTGGTATAAAAAATACTTGGGACATCCATCTTTACAAACACTACATCAGAGAAGTGTATCTTCTATAAATTTGTTTCTAAAATCTTCTATAATATTTATAATAGGATTTTTTTTGCTTTTCATGACAACATATAGTTCTTCAGGCTCCAGCTTTCAACAATTAGCTAAGAGACAATGCTAAGTAGCAAACTAGCACCAGGAAACTCTTTAGTACCAATAACATTACACACTAACAATCAAGTATTTTAACATTGTTGGAACAACTGAAATCCCTATTACATCTCCTTGACCCTGCCACTAATTCTACAAGTCTTTCTCTTAAGAAGGTGACTGATATTTACTTTTTCTGTCTCTCTGCCACACACTTAGGTTTTTAAACAGATCAAAATTTTTTCATGCTGAACCATGCTCCATAATGCACCCTGTTCAGCATAATAATGGCATTATTTAAAATAAAAATATATATATTTTAAAACAAAATTTATAGCAAGAAAGAGTAACCCTTTCAAGTTTCACATTAAACCAATTATGTATTACTATTTTCCTGCTCTACCCTTTAAGCACTTCAAGGTGTAAAGCTCATTCTGAATTGATACTGCATACCTTAGTCCCTACAATCACACTTTAGAGCAACAAAGGGCTGGGGGTTCTATGAAGTATGAATATTCAGTTAATGTCTCTCTACAAAACTGAAAATTTCAATTTTTCTATTTGAAAGTATTTCATTACAGTTTAACGCTGGAAGGCAGGAGATAAGGAGAAAAAAAAAAAGAAAAAGTAGAAATGTTCCCTTATATTCAGGCCAGGAACACCAAAACACTAGAACAAAATTGCTCACAACCCTTTTTTTTTTGTGTGCTCCTTTCCCGTGAAAAAAGATGTGTTTAAAAATTTCTGAAGAGTCAAAAAAACCCCAAAGTAACTGAAGGCTCTTCTCATCTTCAATCCAGAGAGAATGCAGAAAAACTGAGAAAACTCAATGAAAATTGCCACAAGAAAATAGTGTTGGCAGCAAGCTGAATCCATTACATATGTACCAGGCGTATCACACCCAACATAATTTGTTTTGACAACAGGAAAGTGGGATCAAACTAGGGGAAAGATCAAGGGCAGATTTCATTGATAGAAGACTGTGCCTCTAATGTGTCTAAGAACACCCCTGAATAAAAAAAAGCAAAACAAACCAAACAAACTAGAAGTATAGCCAGATGAAGAAATGGTGTCTTTATGCAGATGCCTTGATCAGACAGAAGCAGTGAACATTGTTTACCTCTGACAGTTTTACTTTCCCTTGGTGAGTCAGGCATAGAGTTGAATGCTATTCAGAAGAGAAAGTCACAAATTCCTCTTAAGCATCTCTTCAGAAAGAACAAACTACCCACTTATTTCTCTGCTGCTTCCGGGGAGTGGGCCTGTGCTGACACACGTAAAGTTCCTACAATGTTGTACTTTAAAGCACCAGTACATCAGGTTTTTTTACCTTTATCAGTAATATGATTGACTTTAACCAGTTGCTTTGAATGACATGGTATGTTTTCATGTGTTACTAATAGGAGAGAAATTTGATGTTCCTTTAGCTAATGCATCTCTTCAGCTTTTTACATTCACTGTATTTGTATATGCATGTATGATAAGAATGATAAGTCATTGTCTAGAAATTGCAGTCTTTAGATAAACAG
This sequence comes from Corvus moneduloides, assembly GCF_009650955.1. Classification (NCBI taxonomy): domain Eukaryota; kingdom Metazoa; phylum Chordata; class Aves; order Passeriformes; family Corvidae; genus Corvus; species Corvus moneduloides. The sequence goes on along the minus strand of NC_045476.1, from coordinate 31,806,572 downwards.
AATTTGTGTGTTCTAACTACAATATCAATGCTTATATCCCTTATTCAGAAATTAATTAGTCTTTAAATCTGATTTCAAAGACTAAGGATTTTTAACCTTCAAACTGTGACAACAGTATGTTCTTAAATACTTTTAAATCACAATAATTTTGGATTTACACATGTAGTTCTAATGGGGGGAAGGGAGTCTGCACCATTATACAAAGAAAACTTTCTTCTTCTCCAATGCATACTATATCAAAGGATTTACATCAGATTCACCAGTTCTAATAAAAGAGCCAGAGCTCTTTTATTTTTATTTAAGAATAAGCCGGTTAAGTATCCATCTCTCAGTCCCAAGATATTCCTTACACATATCAGGCAGCCTAAAATAGGAAAAATGTATGTGTGACAGCTAGGAAACCATGAATCAGTTTTTTATGTCCTAAAACAAATAAAATGTCACCTTTATATTGAAAACCTAGCTATAAAATAAGCAGGATTCTAGCACTTCTACTGGCAACCTATATCAGGATAAATCATGATACAGAAGTCCTGAGAAGGACAGAGACTTTGTTTGATCAGTATGTCATTCCTGGGCAGAAACTGTACTGTAGAGCTCTTGGTAGGCTTGGTCTTCAAAGGAATTCTATTCTGAAGTGACACAATATCTCTAGATTGGAGCTACCTCCTTTGGGACTTCATAAGTGAAGGGAGCAGTATTTAATAGTTTTTCTATCAACCTAACCTTGAAAATAATAATAGAATAATAAATCTGAAAGCCATTCAAACTAACATACCTGTCAGTAACTTCATGCTAAACAACAAAAGCGATAATAAAAGCACTCCACTAGGCACACACTTGAATGAAATATGGGGGAAAGATTTAATCAATAGGTTGCCCAGTAAGATAGTCAAAGAGAAACTCTTGTTATTGATCTATTTTATTCTCAGGGTTTTTTGTTTTTTGGGGTTTTTTTTGGTCGGGGGGTGTTTTCTTTTTAGCCTTATACAGACAGCATGGACATGTCAGAAAGCTCTTGCAGAGTTCAGCTTGGGATCTGTCATTAACAGATGCTTATGTGGACCAGGAATTCTTTCTTTCCTGGCGAGTTTCTACTGATTAAACACTCGAGGCTGACAGGGTTACCTCTCCCTTCTCTCTCCTTAAGCTAACAAATATATTTCACCTTTTTTTAAAAACTGCACATAGTAAAACTTTAGCTGTTTAGTATCTGCAGAATTCTCATGGTATTGTTGTCTAACATGGTACAATGTTGATATATTTTCTTTTTTCCCCAATACACTGAGAAAATTTGACCTCTGCCTTTACTATTTCAGTGTTAACTAAAAAATAACCTAGTCCCTTACCTCTGCTGACAAACCTCTGACCCATCTTTTTTATATCTAAACCAAAAAAAAAAGTCTGAGTGTAAAGTTATCACAATATCTAAATCTCAAAAGCCCCAAGTCTGTGTTACAGTCACTCCCAATCAGAACTCATTTTCTCTAAGGAAATTTAACAACAGTGCCATGTCAGCAGCTTTGTCTTATTTCTTTAAGCACTGGTACTCACTCAATTTATGAATATGAACACTTTATCGCTTTGAAAATGCTGCTTTAGAGGGGTGCATCCTGAGTATGTTTGTTCAACAGTGCTCTTCTTCCTCTCCACCCTTTTTTTCTGTCTTTCTGGCACTTTGGCAAAATCTGTCAAAAATTAAAGAGGCTGGCTTGATGGGGGTAGGAAAAGTGTGTGTACAAAACTGTTCTTGATTTCCACTAAATCTATTATATGGACAATAAAGCTGAAAAGTTTTTTTTAAAAAGACTGAATCTATCCTCAGCTGGCATCAACTTTTTTCATGCCTTACCTCTGAAATACTGTAACAAAGTATAGGGAACAAAGTCACACATCAGTCTGATCTCATTTTCCTAAATATTTCAAAATAATTAAATAATTAAGGTCAAGGAAGTGATGAGCTGAAGAGAATACTTTTCCTCTTCATCCCCTTCCCAGTCAATGTCAATGTTTTGAAGTTTAAAATAACTTTTCTTAGAAATCATTCAGTACAAGCTATTAGCTGGATTTGGAAGAGAGTTTATGTGTTATTCTTTCTAGAAATATACACTTTCCTATATTTTTTTTAATAACTTCCTCCTAGAATCTACTTAGTTTATAATCTAAACAAGAAAATAAACAAACTTCAGGATAATGGAGATTCATTGTATAAGCTTTCCTCCAATATTTTCAGTGGCTGGACCTGAGAGTAAGAAACCTATTACACCTTATAGTTTTCCGAATTTGCAAGACAAAGTTAGAATAATACTCTAAAAAACAGTTTGCAAAACAATTATTTTGACACTTCCTAAAATTCTGATAGTGCATCTAATCCTCCAAACAGGAAGAAGTTCTTCCTGTGAGTAGTCTCATTAGGATGAATGCAGAGACAAATGCTCACCCAGCACTTCTTTAACTTTAGCTAAGCACACTGGAAAACATGCTAATTAAAACAAGCATTTAACACATCCCAGCATCCAGCATAGCCAGTGACTTTTGTGCCAGTGTTTAAAAACAACAATTATCATTGTCAGCTGATCACAGTTGGTAAGGATATCACCAAGCACACTCAAACTAATTTATACTAAAGCTAAGACAAGACTTTATAGTAGTCGACTTATTCCTCTGTTGTGGTATTTTGTGTTGAAGTCAAGTAGTGTTGGGAGGGATGGTTCCACATTAGGTTTTAATGATCAATATGAACCAGTTTTGTCTGTAATTGCACAAATAAAAATCCTATTACCGCTTTGTAAGTTGCTATGATGTCAATTTAGTTAAATTTATGTACGTAAAAGCAATGTGATAGACACATTTGAGAGACTGGAAACAAATTAAAGCAAGTCTTCCACTATTGGTCTACAAGAAATTAGAATTACAGCACTATTAATCCACATCAATGCTTCACTTGAACAGGTTTGTTGTATCTAACCCTGATGTATTGCAGTTCAGAAACTTACGCAGTTTATTTTTTATTTTCTTTCACATTACTAAAACAGATGTCAGTAAAGATTAACTCATAATCTACATGCATAAGCACATACATTATAAAAGGTAGTGAGAAATACTATCATAACTAAAAAAGTAACTATTTTTAAGCAAATTATATTATATAAAAACTATTTTTACAAATTCTGCCAAGAGTACAGTCTGTACAATGATACAAAAGCAACACCATTCAGGTAAATGTCAAGCATGTATTTATTTTCATTTTACTTCATGCTTTACATTGAACCCAACAAGAATTCAGTTCTACCTAAAAGGTAAGGGTTTCTTTATCTGCCTTTCTGAGTAAGATCTGTGGCAATAAGCAATGTACTTTCTCTAAATATCTTAAGGAGTTTCAGGGTATTTTACAAAAGTAAAAAACACATGGCAAGAAGAAAATATAATAAATAGCACATTGGAGTGTTCTTGGTCCAAGTCTAACTTTTTCATATTTTTGATGTCAATTTACTACTCATGAAAGGTGTCAGATTAAGACCCCTCTGGCTGAAGTTATCTATAGAGCCACAGACACACAGTGCGTCAGCAGCAGCATTGTCAAATTTCCCCTTAAAATCAATTTCTCCTCTCAAGCTGATTAGAGTTTATACACTGCTAAAGAAATGAGCGGTTTTTCTTCTTTTTACCTTTATTAAAAAAAAAAAAAAATTAACAACCAGGAAAAATAAGGGAAAGTGATTTTCATAGTGGAAGGAGTCCTCTTTCTAGCACTAAGGGGGCTTCAAATCACATATATCTGTGAAATAAATACTCAAGCAATCATACCTGAGCAACTGTGTGATTTTGAAGTCAGGCACTTGCCCTTAAATTGTCAGCCTCCCATGGTACATTCTCTCACTGTTTTTTTATTGCAAATCTCAGTCTCCAGTGTCCCCAGTTAGCAAGTACCAATTCTCCAGGGAGAACCAGAAGCTAAAAGGTACAATTCCACATACGGACAAGCCCAAAAATCTACACTGAAGTGAATGCTTGTTGATTCAACCATTACTTGCTCCCAGGTAATTAATCTCATCTTCAGCGGGAAGTTAACACCTAATGACCCAAGGGGGAAATAAGAAACAACTTTTACAAGCTATGCTCTGTTCATACCACACCTCACAGGCAACAAAAAGTAGTACAGCAAAAGGCCTTTGGTTCACCCAAATTGACACAACCAGGTCTTTCACGTGCTGTCACAAACCATCTATTCTGCCACGCACAAATCTTCAGGAGTATTCACGAAGCATATTATAGAGAAAAATAAAATGCCGTCTGTGATCTCCCAGTATAAGGATTTTAGTATTTGCAACACATAGCTGTGCCAACCTAAGAGTTCTCCTTACAGGAGTACCTTTCTGTTTAATTAATTAATAATTAATTAGAAAGGAAAATAATTAATTAAGGAAGAAGCAAAAAACCTTCTTAAAAATTCCATCAAATAAGCACCAGACTGAAGCACCACAGCTTTGTGCACAGTTTCATTTTTGCCACGGCCAAGCAAAAACAAAGCTGAGAACATTTTCTGCTTTACACCTGCCCGACATTTAACTAGGGTTTTTATCATCTGTGGTATGGTACTGCACAAAGAATTTCAGCAAGGCCATGGCTCCTTTTTTCTAAATATTATACCAACACACTTGGACATGATCTCTGACTGTGTAAACTCAATTTTTAATATTTGGCTTTATTACTTTAATTTCCACATTTGAAGTTCGGCAGAGGAGTGTTTCATGGATCAGAACTTATATCACTTTTCATATGCACTATTAAAAGGGAAACATAGGTTACTGGTGCTTGCAGTGGGGTTTGCCTTGAATTTAGAGCTAATATCTGAAGTTTCCTAACCTTTAGGGATATTCCATGATGTATCTCACCACAGAAACTGAAGCCAGCTGTAACCTATGAAGATAAATAAAAGCCACATGCATCAAATGCAGAATATATTAGAGTTGATTTGCCTCTTCATTTCAATAGTTAGCAGTTTGGGCAAATCTCAGACATTTTCCGGTATCAAAAGGAACTTCTGCATGTTTGGTTCAGGTCCCTCAGAACCTCTTTGGGCAACTTGTTCTTGAGTTTCATGGGGAAAAATCTAGGAAGAAACTAAGGAAGATCTTGACTGATCAGACTTTCAACAGTGCCACAGATAGCTACGCATAGAAGTGTATTCACAGAATGGTTTGGGTTAGAAGGGACCTTAAAGATCATCTAGTTCCAATTTGCCTGCTGTGGCCCTCCCACTTGCTCAGAGCTCCATCCAACCTGGCCTTAAGCACATCCAGGGATGGGGCATTTGCAACTTCTCTGGGCAACTGGTTCCACTCCCTCACCACCTTCACAGTAAAGAATTTTTTTCCTAATATCTAGACCTACTCTCTTTCCATTTAAGGCCATTCCCCCTTGTCCAGTCAGTACGTGCTCTTGTAAAAGGTCCCTCTCCATCTTTCTTGTAGGCTCTCTTCTGGTATTGAAAGGCCACAATTAGGTCACCTCAAAGCCTTTTCTTCTCCAGGCTGGACAAACACAAATATTTTAGCCTTTCCTCACAGGAGATGTGCTCCATCCTTCTGAGCAGCTTTGTGGCCTCCTCTGGACTCACTCCAACAGGTCCATGTCCTTCCTGTGCTGGGGACCCCAGAGCTGGATGCAGCACTGCAGGTGGGGTCTCACCAGAGCGGAGCAGAGGGGCAGAATCCCCTCCCTCACCCTGCTGGCCACGCTGCTTTGGATGCAGCCCAGGACACATTTGGCTCTCTGGGCTGTGAGTGCACAGTGCTGGGTCATGTCCAGCCTCTCATCTACCAGCACCCCCAAGTCCTTCTGGGCAGGGCTGCTCTCAATCTGTTTCTCCCCCAGCCCATGTTTATAGCAGGGGTTGCCCTGACCCAGGCGCATCACCCTGCACTTGTTCTTGTATTATGGATGGCAAACACATTCAGAAGTATTTTAACATAATACAATATAATGACTAAGTAAAAAGCAAGACTCATGGTTCTGTCACCTAGCATGTGTTCAGGCTTCCTGGAGGGGATTAAGGGTGACCTAGATAACCGTACTAGGAATTTTAAGAGACTGTTGATGCACTCAACAAAGATATGTTAGCCAAGATGTGATGCCATGGAACCATGTCTGTGACTACTGTTATAGCTGAGCTGACTAAGTACACCATGTAGTCTTTTGGGCTGACTTAGTCTTTAGGGCTATGTGCATTGTATTCATTGTGAGATGATGACACTACAGTATTTGAAAACCAAGCCATCTGAGAGCGAAAAAATGTGTTTAGGTACCTGCCTTTAGATATCTGTATTTGAAATAAGATGGTTTAACATAAACAGACAAGCAATCCTCAGGCTAAAGGAAACAGATTAGAAAATAATCTGTTAGAATGGAAATGCTCTAACAGACTACATTGCATACCTCTAATATGTTATCCCAATTTTTTTAATGGCCTGGACAGAATCAAGGGAGGGCTGGGATGCTGTCTGCCACCAAACCAGGAGGAATTTTGTCTTCTCTCTACCTGGCACACTCTGTGATAGATTAAAAATAATTCTGCTTGTGCCTCTGGAGATAGCCTAACACAAATATAGAATCTTTCTCTCAATAACAGGAGTACCACCTTAGATTGAAAATAATAATAACTTTCCATCTGATCAAATCAATTTTCAAATGCCAGCTTATTTTCCATTTAAAGATGTTATTTAAAGTTATAAGCAAACTGACAACCCCATGTTTCTGCTAAATATAATATAAAAGATTTTTCATCCTTCAAAAAATATGTGATCAAATATTCTAAGCAAAAATATGTTTAGAAGGTCTTATAGTCAGGATATAGCTTCATACGTAAAATTCATTATTAGTTAGGGACACATAAGTATTTATTTTTGGGGTTTTTTTAGAAAAGTCAGTAGTTTAAACTAACATTACTGTTTATCCCTGTTAGATGTTAATCTTAGTATTCCAACATTTAAAAGGCTATCAGGTCTTCTGACATTTTAATACAAATACAGCCTGTGGCTGTGACAGCATTTGCCATAGATATATTTTGCCATGATATTTATGTTTCTCTAGTATGTTTCTCTAAATGCATTAAAAAAATCTTCACAGTTTCTCTTAACAGATTCCACATGGAGAAGAGTAGATTAGGAAACAGGTTTCATCAGGATAGCACTGATGCTTATCTGCAACTTTCTGCTCTTCAGGGCTTCTAAAAATTCCATTTCAGCAACTGCCTGAATTTCTAACGGTGTCCTATCAAAACTTTCTTATATTTATTTGGCATAATAGTGGAGACTATTAAATTAGATCTATAAGAGAGTTTAGGTTTACTACAGCAAAAGAAATATTTTTCTGTATCCATACCCTTTCAGTCAGGGGCCCTCAATGTATAGGTCAGCAATGCCCATTAAGTGCTGAGACAAAATGATTTGGGTGGGAGTTATGGCACCTCGTTCTCTCAACACACCCATAAGGGTGATATTAGCTGTTGCAAGTGAATGGAGCAATCTTTTTAAAATAAAGGTATGGGAGACAGGGACTCAGAGACATAGCATCCAGGCAGGGTAAGGCATGATGAAATTAACAAGTGTCACACAGGAAATTCCAGGAGGAAAATGAGATTTTTTTTTTTCCCCCTCGCTACCCCGACCATGGAAGGAAAGTTTAAAAACACAAAAAAGAAGAAGGAAATAAAACTGTTTCTAGTAATAAATTACCTGGAGAATCAGGAGAATTAAAAGCCAGTGTATATGACACCAGTAACCTTGAGATATTTTTAAGGAGACAGCAAGATACCAGGCAAAAATCCTTCCAGATAGGATAAGTCAGGGAGTCACTAGACAGAAAACAACATTCCCCAAAGACTTACAAACACTAGCCCAAACTTTTGCACTGATTAATATATCAAACCACTTTGTTATGTTTAAATAGGCCTGCACAGTATCTGATATTCTAGCAGCAGCCTAGCAACAAAAAACGTCAGGTCACAGACCATTCTAATCACTTTTCGTATTTTTTTAAATGTTTTCATAAATATAAAAAAGTATAATGTCATGTAAACTAAATTGGTTTAATAAAATAATGTAATTCAATAGAAGTACTTAAAAAAAAAAACCAAAACAAAAAGACAAAATATCCAGGCCTATAAGCCCATTAACCTAGTAAATCTTTCTATGATGCAAGTTGCCAGTAAAGATCTTATGAAGTAGACACAAAAAAGGAAAACAGCATTAAACATCAAACTCAAAAACTGTTTCATATCATCCTTCATTAATATTCAGTTTAGGGTCATGGAAGTAAGTTGCCTCTTGGGGGGAAAAAGCAGTGACAGATTTCATAAAGCAAATAATTCTTGCATGTCCTAACAGAGTGGGTGTATGCTAGAATTTATTCTTCTTCAATTGTAGTTGCTATATACAAATCATTTACTTTAAGATGTATGCACTAAATCCATGGTTAGCTGAAAATGTTGCTCAGTAGAGCAGGTGGAAGGGACTTGGGAATGTGGTAAGGCTTGCAAATTTTTCACAGAATAATCTCACCAGAAAATGCACGTCAGGATGAACAGAAATTTTGAGCAGATGGCTCCCACATAATTTCAGCTAGGTGGAGCTGCATATGATTTCCTTATATCTATCTAGTCATTAAATGTTACTATAGGCCTGCCTGATGGTTGGTATTTCCAAAGGCACCCAAGAGTATCAAACATCTGAAGTCTCGCACAGCTTGAAAAAGTTAATTATCTAACTCACTTGTGCTTCTTTCACAATGACTTTTGGCTCAATATTACAGCAAAATATTCTGAAATGCTGAGAGCTTGTTTTACTATGAAAGCTACTATGAAAGCTAAATCCATTGTGCTGTACCAACTTCCTTCCTTTAATACCAAGTGGAACCATGTAAATTCTCTTCATGTAAACAAAGAGAATATATTGCTCAAGAAGTAGTTTATGCCTCAGTTCCCAGAGAAATGTAAAGTTCATTTTACAGTTAACTCAGTGGATTCCTGCTTATTTCACCAAAAACAGGAAGAAAATCAGAAATATTAAAATTATTTTAAAAAATGGTTTAAAGCCAGTACATAAGTAGATAAATTAAATTCCTTTCCAAAAATCATTATTCACAGTGAAAACTATGTACTCACTTAATATCTTTTCAGTAATAAAAATAATACCAAAGCAGATGTTATGCATAATATGCTCTAAGTTTAATTAAAACTAAAAGAAAAACAACAGTAATATCAGAAATACATAATTGCTTTCAATTGTAGCAGCAGCCACTTGGTTGAGGTCTAAATTTTCTGTAATAAAGCAAAATCTGCTTTCATTTACATCTTTGCAGCTCCACTGATGTTCACTGAGGCTGAAGATGAGAGTCAGGTACAGAATATAATTTGGAGGTCATGTGCAGAGATTCTACACTCCACCTTTCCCATGTTTTTTTTTTTTTTACTCATAACTGCTATAATCTTTTTGGATTTTTGTAAAGCTTTTCATACTGTCTGATATCCTTCTGGACAAAATGTGCAGTCCACAGCCGGATAAACACATTATGTGATAAGTGAGCAACTGGCTCATCGGTCAGGCATAAAGCATTGCAGTGAATGGGGTGACATCAGACTGGTGACCTGTCCCTAGTGGGGTTCTGCTGGGCTCCATTATAGGCCCTGTTCTCTTCAACATCTTCATAAATGACTTGGGCACAGGACTGGAAGGGACACTGAGCAAGTTCACAGATGATACAAAACAGGGGAGCTGTTGACTCCCTCTAAGGCAGGGACGTCCTGCAGAGAGACCTGGACAAATCAGATGGCTGGGCATTCATCAACTTCATTCATATGAAGTTTATCAGAGTAAAGTGCCAGATTCTGCACCTGGGATGGGGCAAACCTGGATGTACGGACAGACTGAGCAATGAGATGCTGGAAAGCAGTGCTGCAGAAAGAGACCTGGGGGTCCTGGTCAATGGCAAGTTGAACATGAGTCAGCAGTGCCCTGGTAGCCAGGAGGGCCATCTGTGTCCTGGGGGGCATCAGGCACAGCAGCAGCAGCCAGGCAAGGGAGGGGATTGCCCTGCTCTGCACTGGTGCAGCTTCACCTCGAGTGCTGGGGGCAGTTTTGGGTGCTACAATACAAGAAAGATATAAAGGTATTAGAGAGTGTCCAAAGGAGAGCAACCAAGATGGTGAAGAGCCTTGAGGGGAAGCATTATGAGGAGTGGCTGAGGTCACCTGGTCTGTTCAGAATGGAAAAGACTAAGGGGAGCCCTCATCACAGTCTCCAACTTCCTTGTGAGGGAAAGAGGAGGGCAGACACTGATCTCTGCTCTGTGGTGCCCAGTGACAGGACCCCAGGGGATAGACTAAAGTTGTGTCAGGGTAGGTTTAGGTTGGATATTAGAAAAAAGGTAGTCAGGCACTGGAACAGGCTCCCCAGGGAAGTGGTCTCAGCACCAGCCCTTACAGAGTTCAAGAAGTGTTTGGACAACACTCTGTGGCACATGGTGTGACTCTTGGGGATGGTGCTGTGCAGGGTGAGGAGTCGGACTTGATGACCCTTGTGGGTGACTTCCAGCTCAGTTTATTCAGTGATTTTGTAGTTTGATATCCCCAAGAATAAAGTGAGATGGATGAGAGTTGATATCATGTTCTACTAGAGTAATCAAATTTTAGAAGACAGTACTTCATAAGATCTCTTTAATTCTAGCAAGGATCTTCCAATTCCCTTTAGGAAAGATTTCAGTGTTAAAGGTGTTGAGCCTCTGCCACTGATGCATATCATTTCAGTCTCAATATTTTCAGAAGATGTCAGCATTTTTTTATACCTATAGAGCATATTTGCATTATGCTTAGCATGAGACATTTATATAATCTATATCTGAGTTAGGAAATAGAAACAGTATTATATGTAGAATCATGTCTGGTATGTATTCATTAGGCAAATAGACAGATAGCATTGATACAGAAACCAAAATGAGCATCTATACCAAAACAAAGATTTTTTTGTGTACATGAAATACCCAGTGGACTGATGTATAAAGGGAAACCTCATGACCTATCAAAATTAGAATCTCAGACTACAACAGTGAAAGTAGAAGAGGTGATCAAAATTCTCTAGTTGCTAGGCATTTTATGGAAAGAGGCCACATTCACTCATCTTATTAAAATTCATGAAAATTGAAAATATCCAAAAGCCCAGGAGGGGTGGGGTCACAAAATCTATTTCACAGAACTGGGAAGCTTACTCTAAATTCACCTTGAAAGCACTTTCCCCATCACAGACTTTCTGAGAGCCTTTTGATTTCTCTCCTACTTAGGAGGTAATTATAGAACTTCTTTTCCTCCCTGAATAGAGCATACAGAAAGAGTTCACTTCAGCCTTTTATGCAGATTGTAATGGTTTGTTCCTGACTAGATCTTTGTTGCAAATTATTTCTCTTTTGCTCTCTCCAATTCATCTAGTTAGCTTTATTTTTATTTCCCTTTATTTTTCACATCTCGTCCTCTGTGTCATTTGATATCATAACTACTTTTGTATTAAATCTTGTTGAACTTTGCACTTCTCTTTTCCTCTTTAAATTTATTTTTGCCTTTAATTTTAAATTTACTGTTGCCAGAAAACAATGACATTCAGGCATAGGGATGATGGAAGAGGGATGGTAAACAAAGGCTGTGTAGTGTATTTCTCTTGTGGATAAATCTCTTAAAAGGTACAAATCCAAAGGTAAAGAATAAGTTCTTTTTAGAAAGATTTCTAAGGGCGCCAGAATCATGTGAGATTTTTAAGATCACCACAGTCATTTCAGTCAGGAAGAATCCAAGTTTATGAGTTTAAAGTGCCTATGATAGATGCTTGGCTTATGTGGTCTAGTCTGGTCCTAACAGCTACCACTGCTTTTTATTTCTTGTACAAATTGACACTCAGCAGAGGAGTTGCTGGGAAATTCTACACCATCCTGTTTTCACATTGGGGAAGTCAGTCTCCTTGTAACACTACTACTACAATAGGACCACAGAATTTCTCCCTGCTCAGACACTTCCCTTGTTTTCAGAACATATAAAGGTTAATATTTATTAATAATTAATAAACAGTGTTTTCAAGATAAACCCAAAGCTTAAGCATCATTTAACCACTGAAGCAATGCTATTTTAGGCAAACCAGAATTAGAATAAAGAACAGTGGTCTTTTTATTTTTTTGGTAACAGCCCACTTTTATTCTTAAAAAGAAAGCAGGGATAAGGTAGCATTTTTTTTTTTAAACTGCTTTTCTGATATTGGGTAAGAATTGTAGGACATGAGCAGTATTCCAGCAACCAGCTTATGAGAGTATATCCCAAAGGCATAGCATTCCAAATAAAAGCAGCAGACCTGCATGGCTCATCACACTCTCTTGCATGTGATGTCAATGGTGAATAACAGACCAATAGTATTCCCCTGAATCCATCATGCATACATAAGTGCTAATGAAGAGAAACAGGAAATGTTTTTTCATGGAGAAACTATCAATATTTTTGTATTAAATGATGGTATAAGAATAAAGACTTGCTACAAATCCCTCACTCAGAAAGTTGGTCTGCTTTGGAAATGAGCAATCACAGCTGTAACTAAATCAACCAAACTAGGCATCACCAAAAGTTATTAGGAGCATATTTTTCCTCAGCCTAACTGTTCTGCTTTATATATTATTCACTCAGCCAGCTGCAAAGCTCTCTCCCACTCTTGGTGATTTCAACAGTAGTTGTTGGAGAAGCTTTTATACACTTAGAGTAGGTATATAAAAATATTTATAGCATTTAGTGTTTACACTACGTGGCCTTAAACGAGAAATTTTTATATTTATCCAGCTTAAGCATAAGTTGTCCCCTACCCTGCTGAAGAACATTCATATCCAAAAATCTAAGGAATGTAAGCCAAAAATCCAATCTTTTTTCTCTTCATGGTTGTCTCTCCCCAGCTTTAAGTTCTCCCTCTTTCAGAATCCTATCTGGCACATGGAAGAGATTTTTTCAATAAATCAATACCGTAATAAAAAATGACTGTTTCTATGCACTCCACATATTAACTGAGTTTCTCTTATACAGATAAAATCATTCACCTTATGCTCTATACTTGACATTCATTTTTAATAACAGACCTTAATAAAAGAAGCATCTGGCAAAAATGTGAATCTAAAATATCACTATGTTAAATCTTGTCTGCTTTGGCATAATAGCTAATCACTTAATTTGGTTTCAGAAAGAATGATAACATTTTGCTGTTTTCAAACTATACTTTTGAAAAAGAACACCATCTGAAAGAAATGCTATGAGTATAAGGAATGTTAAAGTAATAGCTATCATTTTTTTATCAGCAAAATAGAAGGCTACTGTTTTCAGCAAGAATGAAATTAGCAGTTTATCCATGAAAAAATGTAAAAACCAAAGACAAACTATATGCTTTTTCCTAAAATCATTATAGCATAAATATCCCTTGTCATGGTTTAACCCCAGCCAGCAGCTAAGCACCACACAGCTGTCCACTCACTCTCCCACAGTGGGATGAGGGAGAGAACAGGAAAAGTGAGAAAACGCATGGGTTGAGATACAGCCAGTTTCATAGGTAAAGCAAAAACCACACTCAAGCAAAGCAATAAAGGAATTCATTCACCACTTCTCATGAGCAGGCAGGTGTTTGGCCATCCCAAGGAAAACAGGACTCTATCACATGGAATGGTGACTTGGGACAACAAATGTCATCACTCCAAACATGACCTCTTACTCCTTCCCCCAGTATTATATGCTGAGGATGACTCCAGTGGTCAGTTGAAATCAGCTGTCCTGGCTGTGTCCCCTCCCAGTTTCTTGTGCACCCACAGCCTACTTGCTGGAGAAGGTTGACAAATAGAAAAGGCCTTCAGGCTGTACAAGCACTGCTTGGCAGTAAGGAAAACATTCTTGAGTTAACAACACTCTTCCCAGCAAAAATCCAAACCACATCCCTATATTAGCTACTGTGAAGAAAATTCTATCCCAGCCAAAGCAAACACATCCCTGTAGCACCTGTATGGAAAATAATGCATACCCGACAAAACTGCTCACCAGCACGTGTACAAACAAAGAACAAATTACCCTCCAAAATTTTAACAGGAGAATTTTCAAAACCAATATTTTGTCTCACTCCATGACATTAGTTGAAAGAGGAGGCAAAGCATAAGACTCATTGAACAATACCCGCAACCAAAAAAATATCTGCATATTCTGCTAAATACCGTCACCCCAAAATGGGCTTTGCTAATTTGGGGATAGCCCTCCTTACAGAAGCTGCAACTTGAATCACAGTGTTTTGAGCAAAGCTCTGTTCTTTTTTGATATAAACAACGCTGAAGAGTTGCACAAGGTTCCAAAAAATACAGTCAATCAACATCATTACAGCATATGCCTCCACTTCATACCAACTACTTACCCAGATGTTTCCATCTTGGTGGTATGGTTTCCAGTTTCTCCCTGTATCACTGTAGAGCATCCGATACTGAGTTACCCAGTCAGAGCTGCTGTACCTGCCTTGAGTTGCAATAGCACTGATCTGCTTCCTGTTCCCAAAATCCACTTGCAGCCACTGGTAATGATCACTGTCTGATGGAGACCAACCTCCTGCACCTGTTGTGTTGTAACAGAAGAGAGATTTAGATCTCGGGCAGTTGCTTTGATGAGAATTCATTGTGAAGATGCTGATTGCTGGAAGTCAGCCCAGCTGAGAGGAACAGAATAGCAAAAAAATTTGAACACATATGAAAGAAATATGAGTTCCTACTTTCAAAAGAATGCAGAACAAACTTTAGCACAGGCTTTAAGTACATTAACTCTGTTGCCCCAATCCTATTTTGATATTTACAAAATTACAATGACTTAGTGGGATGCCTGCTAACCAATCAATGCCTTCATAATGCCTTAATTACAGTTTATTACTTTTGGCCAAATTATAATTGTTCAAGGGTTGACCAATTTGCCATGAAGTCCTTTGTCAGAGTAAGGCACAAATCAATAAAAAGTTTTGCATTTTCTATGCCTTTTCAATAACATTTCAAGTTGAAGAGATAATATAGAAAAAAAAAGCAAGGAAATAAGAGCTAGATCTCTACTTTTCTATGTTTCACTATCATGTCCAAACTGAAAGATCTACCAGACGAATTTAGAAAGGAGCAGGTACTTCAGGGCTAGATCCAGTTTTGATCTGCTCATTGTAAAATCTGTCACAGATTACTTTGGCAGATGCCTTACACAAGTGTTATTGCTCTTTATGGGTCTATGAATTAACTTGACAGTAATACTGTTAATATTCTTCTCAGCCACTAGACTACATTAAACTGTTCTAAATAAAGAAGGCCAGTGATGCATAGATAAATATAGTATTGAGACATTAATGCAATTTCTTATTCTGAAATAAAAATATTAAGGGGAAAACTGTATTAGGATTCTTCAGAGAATAATAAAATTTCTCAGATAGATATTAAAATGATATATCTATTATAATGGTAAGTATTAGGAAATAAATGAAATAAAAAACCTCATCTATCAAAACAAAGAAAAAGTGGAATATTATTCCCTTTATCATCATAACAGACATTAATACACAGAAAACAAAATGTTTACAGACTTGATGTGATTTACAGGGGTTTTATTTTGCTTTTAGCTTTGAACCAAATAAATGTCTTGGCACACCACCAAATCATGTAGTCTAGTCCATGGGCCAATTTTCCTTGCTTTTAATTTCACTTATACGCTTCAATTCACATCAAAAGCCTTGCCTGCTTGCCAAACAAGAAACTTTGCTATACTGCATCTTATATACTCCCATCATTAGGCGGCAGCATTGCCTCAGTCTTAAGCAACCCTAAAACTCATTCAGCTGCTACAGGCGTTAACCTTTGTGGGTCATTGGACATTATAATGTTGTCATATCAACAGGATGATCTGATGCCTTAAGTGGTTGCCTTTCATTGTAATTAAGAGTGTAGCACTACACCAATGACAACTAATTTGTTAAAATTTTCAAGATTTGCAATAGATGCTTTCTCACTGCTCTACCCAGCAAAGTAAACGGGATACTTTAGCTGTAGGGAATAGTTAAATGCTCTTTAAAA
The DNA here is from genome assembly GCF_009650955.1 of Corvus moneduloides. Classification (NCBI taxonomy): domain Eukaryota; kingdom Metazoa; phylum Chordata; class Aves; order Passeriformes; family Corvidae; genus Corvus; species Corvus moneduloides. The sequence goes on along the minus strand of NC_045476.1, from coordinate 31,790,435 downwards.
CAAACTCAAAAAACCACCCTTACTGAAAAGCACTTGCAGCAAAAAAATTCCCGCACATTCCCAAATGCAAACTACCTCTAGTTTTGCAGAGAAAGGTACCTGATCACTCAAAACAAAATAGAGCTTCTTCATAACTACTATGCATGGAGATTGGAACAGTCAGCTCTACATACTTCTTGTAATAGCAGAGATGATGTTTTCTCTCCCTATCCTAAGATCCTCATCAAACTGACGTATCTGAGACTGATGGAACACAAAAAAAATTTGCCACTGTACAAAAGCCATCTTTGTAAAAAAAACTTTGGTGGCTACAGAAAAAAAATAAGGTTCAAATGTGAGCATTTTTTAAAAGCATTTATGAAAGACAAAGTTAAAGAGTCAATCACTAAAATTTCCCTCATCAGTGCAATTGTTGAGAAAGTATGACATACTATAGTGCTATGAAGGTTAAAATAGATGTTATGGTTTTTACACTTTTTACTTATGCAGGAGATTTACATTAATCCAGGAGATTTTTGTTAAGCACATTTAAAGGAAAAGACTTTGAAGCATAACAAAATATAATTTCTTTATTTAGTACATTCATGTTACTGAGACAGGATTTTGTCTTTCTGTATTTCTGTTGTTAAACATTCACTGTAAATTGCAACTAGGTTTTGAAGAGTCTTCACCTACAAATCCTTGGAAAAGTTTGTAAAAATTGAGTGCTAGCACTCCTTTTCTTGGTTATTTATTTTTATGTAAGAAAAGTTGGAAAGCATTTTTCACATCATGCTTAAGAAAAGTTAGAGAGATGTGACACAGTAGTCACATCTAGGCCATGAGATGGAAACACTGGCATTGCAAGACAGACTGCCCTAGAACCATTTCTAACAAGCAAGAGACAAGACTTCTTGTCAATGTTGCAAAGAGCAGCAAACAATATTATCCCATATCTCAGTTTTAGATTTGCCTTCTGGCTCTTCCAAGCAAGTAAAGGAATAAATAGTCGAAAGGATGAAGGAGAAACATGCTGCATTACAGTTAAATGTGCTGCTGAGCAGACCAGCATAGTAAGGGAATGGTGGTTAATCTGAGTGCACAGGGCAGTCCTCAGCCAGTCACCAGAAGCAGCCTGTGAGTATCAGTTAAAATTGTCCTCTTCCATTTTGATTCACCAAGATATGTAATTTGGGGGAGAGGACTACTTTGTTAATTTTGTTGCCGATACATGTAACCTCTAGTGGTTCAAGGATCCCTTTTATTTTTATTATGGTTTTTTTCAGATGCATGCTCTAAATAGATTATGAAAATGTTGTATTACATACAAATTTCCCCACAGTGCAATCCTGAAACAGCCCAAATTCACTGGAGGAATTTAAGTGCATTTGTGTCTCCATTCAATCTAAGCAGGTACAAAAACCTCATTTCCCCATAAATGTGCACATGCTTACAATTCCACATATCATGAAATATTTTGTTGAATAAATCCCAGCTTCTTCACCAGAATTCAGAAGCTGGTGTGATACTGGATTCGGAAAAGAGGAGTTACTGATAAATAATATATTTTGCCTTTTTAAAGGAGTGAGGAATTTGGAAATCAAACCTAATTTCCACAATATGTCATTATTTTTTAAATAAACAGAATTTTATGGCCAATACCTTATGAAAGGATAATGAATTATCTTTAGGGAAGGATCAAAATGACAGCAGTTAATAGTTTTCAGGGAACTTTACGTCATACTGAAACTACAGTGGTGTATTAAATCTGTTGAGTAATTTCTATTCAGTACTATTATTCACACCTTGGTGTAAACTGTTCATTTTTAATAGCTATAGGCTATATCCTGAATTTTATTACATTTATTATTTGCACTTTTTATTACAGTAGAAAAATAGGCACTGGATACATGTTTTTTCATTCAATGCTCCCTTTAATTCATGTACTGCCTTTTAATGACAAATAGCACAATATACTACGAAATCAATAAGAGTTAAAATTAGAAGTAGATTAGAGCTTAAAAAATTGTTTTAAAGATACTAAACAGATGCATATAATACACTTGGCTTTCCTTAAAAAAGGTAAGGAGCACTTATGGAGTTTTTTGGTAGTAAAGATACAATAAATTCAATTACATACAATATCTCTTCCTATTTTTATTTTTATGCTATCCTAGAATTTAATGTGATTAAACATATTCAACCAGTCATCAGCCAAAATAATTGACCCAGTGACATGAACCAAAAGAGTCACTGGATGCTCTGATTTATACCATATAGCACTTAACACTACACACAGGACAACTCATTTCACCTTGAGCAAGAATGACTGTACATGAATTTTTGTTAATAGAGAACTCCAAGTTCAACAAGAGTAAAGTCAGCACTGAGCATGTGGCCCAAGTATCTTTGAGGACCCAAGAAACTTTCTTGTGCATAAAAGCCTATAATTCTCAATCAACAAAGCCAGCAAGAGCATACCTGTGGTAAAAGTCAGCTATGAAAGATTTCATAGAACTTTATTTTCAAAACAAGTAATTGGATCTGCTCCTACTGCAGACTGACCAAACTACTGAAACAAACACTCATGATACGTCTTATTATGCAGGAGACGTAAAACTGTATTCAGAATGCTAAGAACTTGTAAAAGTGGAAATTGTTAATGATTTTGCACCAAATAAAAACAATTGCTAACAAACAGTATTAGCTTCATTACAAGACTTGAAGTTCAAAGACTTAATTTTTTTAAATTAGGAATATTCCAATGTGTTTCATGTTTTTATTGCATTTTATTCCACAGGTTCATTCTGTGGAACAGCAAGCAGCATGAAAAACATAGTCTATCTCTGAATGACACATGTAAAAGATAGCACAATCTATTTCTAGGAGTATAAAGAATTTATGTCAACATGGGCCTATTTTTTCATGTAAAATTTCTTCTTTTTAATTAATTACACATTTCAGCTCCCTATTCAAAGTTGGGGACTGACTTACCTCCCCTGGGAGTGACTTACCTCCCCTTTACTGCACAAAAAGACAGCCAATATGATGAGTTAGACTTACTTTCTTATCATTCCCCGTGATGAATTGTCAGTAAGCAGCAAAGCTGGGATAGGCTCACAGATTTTATACTTTGATACGAACTGTCACAGGCTATTGAGTTTACAGATCTATGAGAAGGGGGACACTGATGAGTTTTGAAAATGTCTGTTCCATTTCAGTTAGAAATCATTCTTTTGAAAATTTCGAACTTCCATTTTCATTCATGATGAAAACTGGAAACATTAATTTGCACTGGAAGAATCCATTCTTGTTTTAGTCTCACTTGTTTATCACTCCCTACTTCAAATCACAAAATTAAAAATATCAGTACTGCAGTAAGTCTAGTATCCTACTCTTTTCAAATCAGTAATAAAAAAGTTTCAATGACATGAATTAAAAGTAAGAGAATCCTTACTCAGAAATTTCATTAGACAGCAAATCATAGATGTGGGATGTAAGTTTTGTTGTAATAATTCAGGGGATTATTTTATCTAATCCTAGAATAATTCTATAGCCTTTCAGCAAGGAAACAAAAAATATGCTTTTTTTAATGATTATGTAATAATAGCCTGAAACATTCCTAGAGTTTGAATCTTCTTATTTGTATGGGAAAACCACAACATAATCTTTCAATGAGAAATAACACTTTCTAGGTCACTGCAATAGCATGAAATCAATACTGTTTGATACCTTGCTATTTTCCAAGACATTGCTTGTCATTCCGCTACATAAAAGATAAATCAAGACAAAAAAGAAATTTTTGAAACACTGAGATCATTCATTTACTGCACTTCAGAGAAAATATAGGCAGCCAGTTTCTACAGCACCCTAGAAAGCAATATAAGAGACCCAAACTTCTAAATGGCATAAATATACCCGCACTGTTTGTCACCATCGCAGTTAAGTAGGACGTCAATGGAGGTTTTCATTTTTGCCTTGTCTTCCTCTGTCCATTTTATAATGCAGTGTAGATAAAGACATTACTCAAAGAAAATAAAATGCTTCCAGCTGTGAGAACCCCAACACAGGAAGGATGTGGAGCTATTGGAATAAATTCAGAGGAAGTCACAAGATGCTCAGAGGGCTGGAGCACATCTCCTATGAAGACAGGCTGAGAAAGCTGGGATTGTTCAGCCTTGAAAAGAGAAGACTTTGGGGTGAATTAATTGTCATCTTCTAGTGCCTGAAGGGAGCCTACAAGAAAGATAGAGAGGGACTTTTTCCTAAGGGTGTGTAGTGACAGGACAAGGGGGAATGGCTTCAAACTGAAAGAGAGTATATTTAGGTTAGACATTAGGAAGAAATTCTTTACACCTAAGCTGGTGAGACACTGCAATGAGTTGCCCAGAGAAGCTGTGGATTCCCAATTCCTGTCAGTGTTCAAGGTCAGGTTGAACGGGGCTTTCTGGTCTGGTAGAAGGTGTTGAAACTAGATAACCTTTAAGGTCCCTTCCAATACCAGAACATTACAGTGGGTCTTGCCACACTGAGAAAAGTTATGCTTATACAGAAATCTTGGATGATTGAAGACTTTGCACTTCAACCTGCTTTGAGGGAGGGTCGCATTTACCATGTATTTAGTAGAGTCCTCCAACAAAGAAGCTCCAGTCCTCATACAGGGCTTCACTTCTAATTGAAGCAATCTTTCCCTGATACTGGCATGGACAAACATTTATTTCCTTATCATAAACAGCATGTATTTGTTTATTTCTTGTATCCATCTGCTGTTCTAGCTAAATTTGGATTTATAATCCATTCCCTATCTTCAGGGTAGGGATTTTCTTTTGCATTTTTGAAAAGCTCTTCTTTTTAGCACATAACAGTAGGGATGCATTTGCAGACATGACCATGTAAAATACCGATTGTGGGCAAATAATGAACATTCTGCTTCAGAAGAAGAAAAAGTTGATATTTAGAATGTAAAAAATACTGAGAAAATAGTAGCATGAGAGACTAAGAGAACAAAAATGAAGACTAGATATCTTCTTCTCTAGAATTCACTGTTAGAATTTACCCCAAATCAAACCATATTTACTAGAAACTGGCAAATTAGATCCAACCTTTGACCTACTTCTCCATGAGTTTCAACAGCTTTCTAGAAGTGCAGCAAAAATTAAGAGCCAGTAAGCTCTGAAGCTCTAAGTTCCCTATAAAATACATCTAATAAAACTCATTTTGCAGGAGTAGAAGATTGGAAAGATCCAATATTCATTCCTCAAATGAGCCTTCCTTCATAGCAGCTGAAAGATGCAAGCCTATAAAGGGGGTATGCTTTTCATTTCTTTAAACTACCTAAAAACAACTTTTTTCCTATTTTGGTGGAGAAGAGTAAGGATCAGACCTTATTCACTTTAGCAAATACTTTTTGGACATTGTTAGACTAATTTTAGAAGACTTGCCTTCTAGTAAAATAATAGACAGGGTGTCTGTGTGAAAACCCTAATTATATTTCTTAAAATTATTTTATTTTCATTTAAAAACCTGAAAGTTAAAAGTAGAAATAACCCAAGGGACAGCAGTACTTATCAGGATACAGCCCACATAGGTCTTTTTTAAAAGAGCATTAAAATCACTATATTATTTTTTAAATCCCAATAGATCTTTCTTACAGTAAATGCAATTAAAATAAATCCCTTGACGTAGTGTCTGCTTCTTAATACCCACTGCCTCCTAGTATATCTTAACTGAGCACACACCACATATGAACAGGGAATGAACAGTCAATCTGCCCTAAGGAACAGTAGTGATATCTAACAAAAATTGATGCAAAAGAGATCTCATTGTTGTCATTCGCAGTTGTCAGACTCAAAGTAGGGGAAAAAAAGTCATAAACCTAAGGAGTCTCATATCCTGAATTCACTGTTGGGGAACAAACACTTTGCAGCTTTGGTTATTTTAATGAACACATCACTTTAAACTATGCCTTTCCCATCTGTTCTGCTTTCTAATTACATATGCAAAAAGAAGCTCATTCACAACTGCATCCTAATGGAATCTTAAACAAAACTTGGACGAGATTTAAATATTCTGTGCACATAATCTGTATTCAAGGCATCAAGCAGCTTCTTCTCCATGAGGTGTTCTTGTTTTCTGGGCGGAAAGTTGAGGCAAGCCAACAGATCGCTGGACCCTGCCACACAAATCCCTTGCATACAAAATAACCACAGTGGCACACAAAAGATGAGGTAGAGAGTAGAGAGATATCACTTTCCTCACATCACCTTTGCAAGTATCATGACACAAATCTCTCCTTGTATGTTTATGCATTGCGGCACTGGGGTTTTCCTGACAACTCAGGTCATATCCCTGGAAAGAACTAGCAAGTGTATAGTTAATGCATAGCAGATACTACCTCGGCAGTGTCTCTGCTGAGTAATCAAGCCCTGATTAGCAGATTCTTATCGAGATTTTAATGATGGTCAGATCACAAATAGCAAAGTTTTACTGACTGTGACTGAATAGCATTCAATACAAAATACATCACTTTAAATATACAGATATGAGCTCATTACAACACTTCCTTGTAGCTGCTGTGATACTTCTTTAGTAGAGATGCCAGAGAAAAAGGAATTAAGGTATTCCAGCACCTGATTGATACCAGCAATGAGACGCCTACACATTTTAGTCACCTAAGTCATCCTGTTCCCATTAGTTGAGCCCACAAATTGTTGGAAGGCAAAGCTGAATTACTGAAAGTTATACCACGGTGTTCTAGCCTATCTTGATTAATTTTTTTCCCTCAAATGATTGCACATGAAAAATGATTAAATCATATAATTCAGGTTTACATATCTTGTTCTATGTCAAGTCTTCAGCTGTAAAAGACAAAAGCTGAGCCTCTAGTCTTACAGAGACTTGCTGTGTGGCATCCTGTAGGGAACACAGTTTCTGCCACTGTGTTTCAGTACATACCAGTGTTCTAGTGATGTGCAAAAAACTCTCGTTTTTCTATCTATGTTTTTCAACTGCAAATCTCCTGGTCTGTGTCTCCCACAAGGAAATCTCCCTTGAAATGCCATGCTCCTGGCATACTCCCTCCAGCTCTTTCAGGCATTTAAAGAGTCTTAGCCCAGCAAGCAAAAAAAAAAATTACCCGGCTCCTGACATTAAATACAGTGAAGTCCAGCTCCCTTAATGATTGCCAACAGTCAACCTCTGCTGGCTGCTACTCATGATTGCAACACCCACTTGGGCTCAGCTCCTGGACTGCTACAGAATCTGAAAACTGCACACTTTTCCTCTGTTACTGTTTTTACATTTCTACCAGTTTGTTGTTCCTACTGATGTTTGTGTGGTTTGGGGTTTTTAGTTTGCTTGGTTTTTTATAAGGTTGTTCTTTTGAGATTGGCAAGAAAGAATCCATTCAGGAATATATTCAGGTTGAAGACTCTTCCCCAGTGTTTCCTATCCAGGCTAAACCTGCTTTTCCTCCACATACTTTTCCATCTGCTCATAATTTCAAACCTGAATTCCCATTTTACAGGAATTTATGAGAAGCTGGTCTCAACCCAAATGGTGGTGAATTCTCAAAACTCAAAATTGTTAATAAAGCAGTCTGAAATGTTCCTCTCTTCTTGAGTGGTAAAATCACTGTGCATTTTGGTAATTTTCCACAAAAAAAATTGTAAACGAAGCTAATGAATTTTCGTACAGAGGTTCTCATCCATGGAACAAAATTACTGAAAGTAAAAAAATAAATCAGCCATTGCAACTGAAATTTTCTGAATAGCCAAAAAGAGTTCTCTGAATCTTTTCCATATGCAAATTGCCAAGAAAATGAACAGTTAGAGGGAGATATACTATCCTCTTATTTGTGTCAATGTGGTATTGACCCAATCCTGAGAAAAGAACAATGCTCTTTCCTGTCTGCCTCATTGATTAGCCACTGCTTCCAAATGCTTCTGTAAATCAGACCTTGCTCAAGATATCACAGGAGCTCTGATATCACCAGGGCCACACGTGAATACAAGCTACTGGTACTGCTCAGTCTGTCCCAGTTAACGTGCTTAATTCTACTGGTTTTCCTTCAGCAAGCAGGAGCACAGAATTGTGAAATATTGAGAGATGACTTTTTAAATCTAATGTACAGCTGATTCAAGGGGTTTGTGGCATTTTCTGTTTTAGCAAAGCTAAAAGAAAATTTTTTTTCATTAATGCATCTATTGCAAGCAGTACCGAGATCCTTATCCTTTCTCTCCATTAAGAAAATATATTCCATTTTTAAAAATTACTCTGTACTATATCCATTTTAGTGATGAAAGCTCATATCACGGCTTTTATTTTGCTAATAGCAAAACATTTATTGATATCATATGCAGAGTTGCAACAACATGGGAGGAACAATTTTATTCTCTATTTTAATTTGCAAAATAATATGTTCATTTCAAGATAGGACTATACTACAGTAGAATTCAGCTTTTTAGGGCAGCAATTTGCCTAAGGTCTATGGTAAACTACTAATAAATAATGATGATTCCCGAACGAATTTATACTCCTTTGAGCCAAAACATAGCACTGTATACAAAAATCATTATAATCATGTGAGACTATATGAGGGGAAAAAGAAAAAAGCCAGCAGAAGTTATAACACTAATAAAAGTATCAGTGCTCTTACCAGTGGCATCAAATGTTAATTTACCCTCATGGGATTAACTAATCTGATACATTTTAGACACCAATCAGGGTAAGAAATTCTGCTAGGATTTTTATTCAATATAAATTAATGAGAACTCAAAGTTCATTCAGCAGAGCATTTCAAAAATTACACTATAATAAATTAAAAGCCCCAAATTCACACTCCAACCCTTCTTTTTAAAATTTTAACTCACAGAAGGGACAAGAATGTGGAAATGTTAGCTTTAGAGTAGGAAGGTTCAACATATAGAGTCTGGGGAAGGATTCAAAGCAGGATTTAACTTCAGGTATCCTGAATCACCTTCACTTCTCCCCCTGCCTCCATTAGCCCTCTAACACTCTTAGGATGGCATGGCTCCGTAGGCTGAAATTAATCTCTCTGCAGCTTCCACACTCTTCATTTAAGCTCTTGAGGCTACAGATTGAAATACTTGTTCTGAATGCATTTTTTTTCAACATTGTCAGTCAGGATTCAACACTGCTGAGAAGAAAAAAGAATTTTGCATGTCTAGACTAACTCAATATATCCACTCCCCCAACCAAAGGAAAAAAAAAACCACACCACCTCAAACAGCTAGACTGCAGATTGGACCTAAGTAATTTCTGTTGGTACAGAGCAGCACTTGGCAGATGAGGAAACAGCCACAGCTACACAAGGAGTATTCAAGACAGAAATCATCTGACTTGGCAGAAGCAATGCCCAGGCAAGAAAATACCTAAGTGAGGATAAAAATAGCTTTAGTTTGTGTGTGTGTAAGCTGCTGTAACACATCATTTGCCTCACACAGACAACTGTGAAAATAAACAGTATTCTGAAACTTTATGAGAAATACTGTATGGCTAAAGCTAATAATTTCTCCTACTTCACCATAAATGTGCAACCCAGGGTTCTATCCTCATAGAGCTTGCTGCTCTGACCTTACAGGACTTATATCATTCTCTTCTTGAATAAAGCTCATGGTTTTTCCTGCATGCTGAAACAAGCAAATCTTACTAGCAGTCTTGAAGGAAATTTCTGTCTGCTGAGCCTAGACAAGGAAACAGTACTGCAGCTCAAGATAAATTGTCCAGGAACATCCATGCAACTGTATGACAGCTTTTCCATGATCTCCTGATTCACTTCTATATTGAAGAAAGCCACTTATCACAGACAGTTGGTGTTACTCTGCTTTCAGCTACGGACACAATTCCTACTGAAGACAGAGGGACTTTCCTTATGGCAGAAGCCCAGGAAATAAGTATGCAGCAAGAGCTTATAAAGCACTAAAGTAGCTAAATCACTACTACTGTAAAAATTGAATCCTATGATTATTGTGCCATAAAAATGTTTTAAACAGGCAAAACCACATAGCTTAAGAAGGGAAAGTAAGATATGATAATTGTTTCTATTATGGTTAGAATATAGGTTTAAATACAGGTTTTTGGAAAGAATGAAAGAGAAAAAATATATGCTGTTAATTGTGGGTTTAAAAGCATCTTATCCCATAATTTAGCTTCTGATTTGGCAATGTTAATTAAGCATCAAAAAATCAGAGTCACTTAAAACATCTAGCTAATGCTTATGAAGCCATTGAAAGTTTTTTTCTTTTTTCTTTTTTATTACTACAATGAATTTCTTTTTCCTTATTAGTAGAAGCAAAGTATCATTTGGAGGAAGAAAGTTTTATTTGCCGTGGATTTTACAAAGCAAATTTGCCACAAATGTTAGTCCAGTAAAAACATTTATGTCCATAACTATATTAATTTTATATATCAAAATGTATAATATATCACGAATTATTCCTGACACACTCCAGAAAACTGAGCTGACTGCATCCCACTGTATTGCCCTTCCAGCAGGTGTCAGATATTAAAACTTCGCATGAAATTAAGGTATCCAATCTGGAGACGTTCTGAATTTGTTCAAAGAATATGGCACCCACTTTCTGATCCTAATTTTGTGGATTGTAATACATTCCTGCCACAATGTTACCTCTCACTGGCTTCCCTCGGATCCTGACATACAACATTTCAATGATAGGCACAGCTCTACTTTCCCAGGCTGCGTGCATCACTTCAAAAGTATTTCTTTGCTGGTTTTCTCCTCCTGATGCCTCTTGTTTTTGCAGCTTTTGTTTTCTAACCCCAGACACCACTTTCCCATTCAACTGGGGCTTGTAATTTTCCTGTGCTATTCTAAATTCAGTGGAGGACCAAAAAATTAGGGAGCTGGAGCACTCATCCTGTGAGGAGAGACTGAATGACCAGGCCTTGTTCAACCTTGAAAAGAGATGGGATGAGGTAATATTGTATGATCTGACTGTCTTGCACAGGCTAATGTATTTCACATTATTAAGATCATAAAATAAGGGCCTTACTCCCTCAAAGCTTTCCTACTCTCCTTAAATAAGAACATCCAATCTACAGGGGCTCAAATCTTTCCTGAAATTCTGTTGCTAAATTTGCCAAGTCAGGTAATATTTCTGCTCTAGAAAACAACTCAATAATAAATCCTCCCGATTTTGCACACTTGCTTTTTTATTTTGCCTTTAAAAAAAAACCTGCTCTGTATTGCATGATCAGCACTAGCAACTATTTTCTGCATCAGGACAATAAATCAACTTTCCATATGACATTGACCTCTACTTATTCATTATATCACTTGATATTATATTTCTTAAGAATTCTTGCTATTGGGAAATCTTACTGCCATGGAAGTGGATTTCTTCAATTTTCATATTTTCCTACCTGATATCTCATGGTCAACGATCTCCACTTTTTTTCTGAATAAGTATTTTTGAGAAGTAGTACGGTTGCCCGACAAAACCCCCAAAAATACACAAAAAACCAACATGAGCCCCTGGAGATGAGAAACATACAGTGAATTTCTTGAATTAATTCTGGAAGAAAAAGTAGAAATGGGCACAAGAAGAACAGAAAATTAGATATTAACTTTCAAACTCTTGTCTTGTAAAGGAAGTTATGGATTAATGCCATGGATTTGAAGAAGAAAAATTTTAATATATTAAAAGCAAAGTTTATCACAAAACATTTACCAATAGTTTCACAAAGGAGTCAGTGAAATGGGACTAGAAAAAAAGTCATCTTCCCTCAACAGTCTTTTGCTTGCATCAGTGCAAAAATACTAGAGTCACAAAAATAAGAGCTGGTTCAGCTTGCCCTAAAACAGATGCAATGCCATCATGCTATCTTTATCAATATTTTGCTACAAGGTCTAAAATTCTGAATATTGTGCTCACAGCTCATTGCAGTGAGTAGTGTCAGCATCTGCACAATGACCTTAGAAGAGACATGAGTGCATCTTGTGGAACCAGACAATGAGATCAGCAACGTGCAAGATCACGGGTTTACACACTCACTTAAAAATCTGAAAGACAAGATAACTGGGATTTAATTGTCTTCATTAAAGATCAGGAAAAGAAAAATCATACTTGATTCTTAATCAGCAAAACAATGTGGGGAAGTATTCTGGACACAACATTCATCAGGGCTTAAAGTTTCTACCCATCTTTATTTACAGACTCAAAATTCCCAGTTACATCTCTCCCAGCACAATGCATCTTTGGATCACAGCCAACATTTTAACATTCCTAGATCTTATCATAAAAGTCCTTGAATCCACAGTTATTTAAATAGTTTTAGTTGACACTGATTTTCTCCTGCTTTGAACAATTTTGCCTGACAAATTCATGTTTAAGGCTAGCATTGCCAAGCACCATGGAAAATGATCTAAAACAGTAGCTTGTGTCATGTTAACATCCCTGGAGCTACACTCTTCTGCTAAAGGATTACATGCAAGTCAGAACATATTGTGTTACACTCTATCATGCCAGATCTGCAGTGACAAGTTTCTTCAACACTAAAGCTGAGTTTCTGAAATGACAAGCCTCAGGAATCAAGCAACTGCAAAATCTCCATGTACATTCCAGAATTCCAAAATCACAGCAATTTTTATTGCACATTTTTCAATCAGGCTGATGATCACTGCACACTGCCACAAACCTAACAATGCCTCTGCCATCAGCGTTTTAATGTCTTAAAACCTTCTAAAAGTTTTCTTGGTGATCTCTCTCTTTATATGTGATGTCACTTTCCATTAGCTATGAATAACTGTTGATGGAATTTGAGGTCATGGAAATGGGTGTGATACAGAAGGTACCAGTATTGCAATAGGTTAAACATGTCCTTTTTGGTGAAGTTAAATTACCACACAACATAAAATGCAAACAAGCTCCTAAAATCTTCTCAACCTATGAAAGAATCCTTTCCATGGGAAGAATCCTTTCCTTTATGAGAAAGCTGAAGTCCTTGAGCTCCTTATCTAGAGAAGGGAATTTGTTTTTTGTATCTACAAATGGCAAGTATCTTTATACCCCCTCTCACATATCCAAACTTTATTGTGCTATTAAAGAGAATTTCTGGGCACTTACAGGGATTTTAATTGACTGTGCCAAATCACCAACAGAGACAAAAAAAATTCATGAAAAAAATCCTTCTTTTTATAGAAGGATAATTGTTATAAAAGGTTAGCTTTATCATTTGGAGTTTACCTCTTTTATTTGGCATGAGCTCTTCTTTCAAAGGAATTCTTAGATAAATTGGTGTACTTCTTTATATAGCTTTATCTATCTATCTGGCAAAGGAGAGTTTGATGCTCAGATGCTCAACTCTGTATTGTAGAATTTACATTATATACTTCCAAGCAAACATAGTTAAGAAGAACAATATAATCCCTCCGGGAATAAAAAGAAATCAAATGCAGACATGGTACATTAGCTTAATAAAATCCAGGAAAGACATTTACGAACTCTCTGGCCTGAGGGTCCTTTTAGGAACAAACACAAATGATCCTGTTTTTTACATAATCTTCCTTCACTAGCACTATCTGCAGTGCAACATATCCCTTCAATTTGAACCAGATAGGGCTATGACAACTACACTTTAAAGTGTGTCCTAATTTTTCAAGAGGAGTTTTCTGAATTAGTTCTGCAGCCGCTGCATATCAATGAAGTTTTGTTTGAACGGATCTGAATTCATGTTATTCCTACCTTATGTTTTCCATATAAACTATAAGGAAAAAAGACTGACACTCTCTCCATTAAATATTAAAAACACAAAGGGATTTCTAGACTTGCCTGGAAAATTAACAACATTTAGGGGCTCGGTTTTCCAATATACATTTACAAATCTATCTTTTCTCCTCTTTCCAATTTCATGGAATCTTCTATAGTTTAGCTCATTGCTATTCAATTTGCCAAAATACCTACAAGTTTTTACATCTTTAAAATCTTTAGTTTTCCTTTGTGGGGAGTAGGAAGGGGGAGCATATTTTAAATATAATTTGTCAGAAAGTTGCAAATACTCATTATTTAAAACTCTGTCAATACTTACTAATACTACTGCTATTGATCAATATCAAAACTAAATCTAGGCCTAATTTTTTTAAATTAAGTCTTTTATAGACCCCACATTCAATCTATTTAAAAATATTTTCTTTGGCTGGTGCTGCTGATAGTTTAAAATCATCCGTAAAAGCAGCCCCTATTATATTTCCAGTATTAACATTATATTTTAAATTATGCTATCAGCATCTTTTGGGACAGTATTATGGGCTTTGCCGATTTCTGTATCATAAAATGGAATTAGCATTTGTCCATTACAAAAGGAGAAAGCAGAATACTTAATAGTACCACCTCTGCTCGGCAAAGACTTTCTGCAAAAAACTAACAATGAGCTTCCAGTGTCACGAAAAAATAATGCCTATATTTAATCGAAAATTTTGGAAGTAAACCAGTCAATTTTTACTTGTTATAGATAATAAAGTACATAATTAAATTACTTTCTGTAATACATTCTAGCATCTTGACAGAAAGCTGAAATCTCACAGTGCCTTTTATTACTCTGATCAGTAGCATCCTGTTCCTTAGCTATCATATTTAGACCTCTTTAAAGTTCTTAGGGCAAATTTGCAAGATAAAAGCCATGATTACAGCCTTCAATTTACTTGCTTGCAATGTAATATATGGTAAGTTTCTGAAATAATTGTAAGCTTTATAGCTAAGCTTTCAGCTGTGTTTCATGAGGCATGTTAGACTATGGAGACAACCTATTTTTGCTGTTATGCACCAGCTAAAAAATGTGGTAACCTTCTTAACAAGGAATAGAAAAGCCTACCATTGACAAAGGCCTTAAAACGAGAAAGCTTCTCTTTTCAGGGAACAGAAGATGGAGAGAGAAGGGAATAGCTCTTTTCAGGTGACTAGAAATGATATGGCTTAATGATTCTGATAACCCAATGCTCTTGGCAAACCAAAGCCTTATTTTATGTAGTTTTCTTATCTCTGCTAACTTAGGAATTTGTTTGTACTTTTTAGTTCATAATCCCAACTCTTCTTTTTCAATAAACTCTGGACTTGTGCCAATAGGTTAAATCAATTTATTTTGAGGTGTCTCCTGTCTTTTTTCTTATTTGCTATCAACTTCCCCTGCTCTTTTAAAGTTCCTTGCCTTTGTAGATGAGTCTGAGGGGCTGAAAGTGTTGCAATCATCCATAAAATTGGATAAGGCTGTAGATTTCCCAGCAAACCCTGTCATTGTGACTCCAGCCTCATGGAGGGACTAACTGTAAAGGAACAAGATAAGAGCACAGGAATTGTCATATCACACCTAGTGAGCTGGTAAACTAGCAGCTCTTTCTCAAAGGGTGCCCATTACCACCTATCTAAAAGCAAGGTGATCCAGCCTCTGCTTCAACTGCAGGAAAAATATTCCCCTTGAATGGCTCAATACAGTTCCTTAATTAAAGTCTAGTGGAAACCTGAGAACTGAAATGTTTAAAAATACTTTTTGCCAGCTGCTACCCAGTTTCTGGTGTCTTTGCTTTGATCCCCAGCTATAAGACTCCTTTCCACATGACTTCGGACATGGCTTACCAAACAGCCATTGCTGGTCAATATCTTGGTTGCTGCCTTAGCTGAATTCCACATTATTTGCTGTTTCAAGAGAAGGAAAAATCTAAAGCATCATTACCACTGTGCTTAACATCATATATTCAGTGCATAATATGCAGAATTTGATTTTGCCTAGAAACTAGAAGTTTATTAAAGCAACTTTTGGAGGTTGCTCACAATAATTAGGCTTGTAGTAAATAGCTCCTCTGGTTTTTCTCAAAACCTGTTATTTTTTAAACTTAGCATTCAACTTTTTCTTCTTGATAGCTGAGAATCATTTTAGCCTAATTTAGATACTAATAAAAGAAAGAACATACCCCCTGTTACAATCCAGTTTAAACCCAGAAAAGCAAAGCAAGCTAAGTCTCTGCATAAACTGGAAAGAACTTAGAAGGTTCAAAATATTCCCAGAAACGAGATTAAAACCAAACGAGGCTAGATGTTGATGCCAAAAAATTGATGTATTTTATTTAATAGTAAAAGAGGCAAAGAGAAGGGAAGGAAAAAAAAAAGAAATGGAAAAAAGTGTGCATGGGGGTTGGGGGAACAGGGAGAGGTGACAGGGGTTAGGTGGAAGCAAATCACCCATCCGAGGGTCCCAACAAGGTCTCGTTGCTCCCCTCCATCTGGTCTGCTGGTGGTGAGGGTCTCCTGTCGCCACCGTGGCCACGCCGCCACTCGCCACCACACCACACACCAGAGAGTGCAGAATCCCGTGGATTAATGTACGCTGTGGGCCAGGTGGGAATGGCCACGTGCCTCCTCTTGCAGGGGCTGGCTTGACACACTGTCCCTTGCAACACTGAGGCTCTGTTGCCTCATCTCTGGTGCAGGGTCTGGGGACCCCTTTGGGGGGCCCCTGTGATGGGCCATGTCACCCCTTCTGCTGTGGATGAGCTTCCCCCCCTGGGTGAGGGTCCCTCAGCTGGGCTCCTCTGCACAGGGGAGGATGGGCGGTCACTGCGCCTCTCACCAGAGGCGTTTCCAGCACGCACCCAAAGCCTCTCCTCCCTCCCCCCTTTGGTGCAGGGGGTCTGTGCCAGCCTGGCAGCTGATTGCCCTGGGGCTGTGGTCTCCACCTTGGAGGTGTTAAGCCTGTGCTTTGTGAATGTCCCCAGCCCTGAGCTGTTACTTTATCTTATCTTCATCAGCGAGCAGTGTCAGGCCTCAGTCAGGGCCTCATTCAGGGTTCGGTAGTCTTCTCTGCAGCTTTTGTAATACAGTTTTAAAAGTCCTTCAAGAAAATGTTTAAGTCATAAACTATAATATTTCAGTCTCTGACACCCTCCCCCTCCCTCCCCCCCAAAAAAAAAATCCCACCTGGAAACTGGCATGTATAAGAAACAATCACCTCTATGTATTCACAATGTGTTATGGGGCATGTTGCTGACCAGTTGCTAAAGTCAGCAAATCAAAAAGCCAGCACTGGCTTTTGTTGAAGATTTTATTCTCCACCACAGAAAAGAGACAACTTCTTGATACTGAAGAAAGCAAAGCAGTTCAAGTACCATCTCCCGCTGTACATATTAAATATTTTGGCTTCTTTATTGAAAGAAACATCTAGTTTCTATATGTGTTCTACATTTGGCAGAATGTCAGCTAAAGTCATCTCAGTACAGCACTATGCAATACTCAAGATTTCCATTTCAGCAAAAGCACACTGTCCTGTTTCACTAAGCACTAATCCTGTTTACTTACCTTTTACAACATTAGTCAGTGTCACCTGACTATTCCCTCAAAACTGAGTCATCTTCATATCATCCAGTCTGTACTAGCAAAAACAAGGAAGACAGGGATACCTATAAGATAACTTACTCTTGATCTATAAATATTATCTAATTATAGACATGATCAAGTGCCTATTTTTAAATACCAGAGGACCCTTTGATCCTTACAAAAATCAAATAATTTCTGACAACTTTCTTAACCAAAGCAAAATTAGCTCACTGGGATTTGAGTTTCTAAAAGCCCAGCAGGAATGCTAAATTCGATGGTAGTCAATACTGAAAAGCAAAGACATCTAAAACACAACTTTTCAAAAAGCAGATTTCAAGCAAGCTAGCTTTTAATTCTTTTTTTCCATTGCTTATCACATTATACAGCCTCATGATTCACAGTAGAGACTATTTATCTAACATTGAGTGACTTGGAAAATTGGCCATTCAAATAAATTTTGTCATAAAGAATTCAAGTCTGTCCTAAAAGAAATAAAAATCTGTCCTAGAAGCAGTCAGAAAAGCATAGGGTTCTGAAAAAAAATTTGTTCATTGTTGATATTCATTTGTTTCTTAGCTGGCTGACAAACTCCCAAAGATGTTCAATATAGAACAGTATTTTCCTACGTGAACTATATATCAGAGCCAAAAAAATGGATCATTTCAGAAGACCAAAACCAGTGCAGATAGGAGGAGGAAAGGGTAAATCGCTATTAACATTTTTTCTGAACGTTGTTTTGTCCTTAGCTGAACTCCAGCACAACAAATCTTCATGCAGAGAACAACACAGAAAGTATAACTTCTTTATTTTATCTATATCTATCTATATCATCTATCTGTGTCAGCATAACTAAACTGTTGCTTCTTAATTACACCAACAGTTTATCACCCTGCAGAGTTATAGTCACCTGACAAGCACAAAATCAGCTAGGTTGGAGAAGATCTTTGAGACCATCAAGTCCAACCTATGACCTAACACCACCTTGTCAACTAGATCATGGCACTGAGTGCCACATCCAGTCTTAAACACCACCAGGGTAGTGACTCCACCACCTCCTTGGGAAGCCCATCCCAATGTCCAATTATCCTTTTTGTGAACAAGTACTTCCTAATGTCCAGCCTAAAACTGTGCCCTGTTATCCTCCCGCTGGTTTCCTGGGAGAGGAGACTGATCTCCACCTGGCTACAACCTCCTTTCAGATAGTTGTAGAGAGTGATAAGGTCTCCCCTGAGCCTCCTCTTCTCCAGGCTCAGAAGGCCATTTGCCCCGAGGACAATGTCTCTTATTGTTGGAAACTGAGGCAAAGAAGGTATTAAGTACCTCAGCCTTTTCTTTATCCCTTTTAAATATTTTCCCCATGTCCAATAAAGAATTGAGGTTTTCCTTGCCTCTCCTTTTACTATCAATGTATTTATAAAAACATTTTTTATTTTCCTTTATAGAAGTGGTCAGGTTAAGTTCTAATTGAGCTTTCACTTCTCTAATTTTCATTCTGCATGACTTAAGAACATCCTTAAACATTTCCTGAGTTGCCTGCCCCTTTTTCTAAAGGGGAAAGGCCCTCTTTTTTTTCCCTGAATTTCTGCAAAACTCACTGCCCATCCAGGCCAGTCATCTTCCCTGTTGGTTCGTCTTCTGGCACATAGAGACAGTCTGCTCCTGTACCATCAAGATTTCTTTCTTGAAGTATGTCCATCCTTCCTGGACCCCTTTGTTTTCAAGGGCTGTTTCCCAAGGTACTCTCCAAATCAGTCTCTTGAATAAGCCAAAGTCTGCCCTTTGGAAGTCCAGTGTAGAAGTTTTTTGATGCCCCTTCCTGTTTCACCAAATATTGAGAAATTTATTATATCACGGTCACTGTACCCCAGATGGCCTCTGACCACCACATCTCCCACCATCCCTTCTTTGTTTGTAAACAAGAGGTCTAGTGGAGCTGTCTCAAGTCTCAGCTACAGTCATAACCTAATAAAGAAAAATTATTCTCTCTCACTCAAAGCAAATATTTTCTCCTGCTCAAAAAGCCCTGAGGGAGATCTATACAACACATCTGAACTGCCATTCATCCCTTCCCTTTCCACCTTTACTTCACTGTGCAAGGCCTCTGTAAAGCCATGATCTTTCTCCGTACAAGTTGACATACTTATTTTCTTCAAATGAAGGTCATTTTTATCAATGTTAAAGTGAGTCCTACACACAAAAAGAGTTTAAAATTAGTTTCATCTAAGTGAGAGGAAACAAAGAGAAACCAACAGCACATCTATGACATGAGACTGGATGCTAAGTCAGACTCTTCCAGATCCAGAGATATTTTTTGTGACTTATGTAGTAACTTACATACAGAAAAATAAGTATTAATGTTCTGTCTCTTACTGTGTAGCTCAGATTTTCCTGTGAATAATCTTATTGTGAAAGCTGAAACATGAATAATAGCTGCACTCTCCCATCCTGCAACGAATAGCTTCATTTTATCACATTATTTCTCTTCTCTCTTTCAGCATATAACTGTAGTGGGAGATTTTAATGGTAGCCAAATAACTCCCATTTCTACCAGCATTTATGCTTGTTTATGACTTATTTGGGAAAGGCAATGCTTTGGCTCAAATGCTCAAAGCAACAATCTATCAGTTGCACTACACCCATCTGTGTAAGGAAAACCTGTGCTTTGTGTGCAGGAGAGGGTGAAACACTCATAGCATCTGGCAAGAGGCACTGACCTTGGGAAAAGCTGACAGTGCATCTTCTGTGCACTCACTACGCATCTCTGCCTTAATTCCAGAGCTCTGTACTTACACAGCCCTGTATATAAGTCTGAAGTGTCTGTAGATAAAACCAAGTCTAGGATATCTAAACTCTCAGTCTCCGCTGCTCCTAAGTATACCAGACCTGTCAAAAGAGGTTGGCCAAGTTTTCCTGTATTAAGTTTTTCGATTTTTTTTTAATCCTGCATGTTCCCACTGTTCCATGGAAACAAAGTAGCCCCAGTGTCTGAGGAATATGAAGTTTTCCAACATGCTTGTTCAGTGTGTCTACTCTGGTGCAGACAAGTTCCTTTAGAGGCATTGGTTTCAAGAGGCACCTAGCTGAACTCTAACATGTATTACCGTGCATTTTTCAGACAAATCTTGCCATTTTTATTAAGTCTACAATTTAATTATAGTGTCCCAGTTTTTTAAATAGAATCATAGAATAGTTTGGGTTGGAAGGGTTTAAAGACCATAGAGTTCCCTAGCTTCCTGTCATGTGCGGGGCCACCTTTCACTGCTCAGTGCTCCGTCCAGCCTGGCCTTACACACTTCCAGGGAGGGGGCATTTTCTACTTCTCTGGGCAACCAGTTCCACTCCCTCACCACCTTCACTGTAAAGAATTTTGCCTTAATATGCAATATAAACATACTTTCAGTTTAGAGACATTTCCCATTTGTTCTGTCATTACATGCTTTTGTAAAAATACCTTTCTTGTAGGCTCCCTTCACGTACTGGAAGGTTGCTATAAGGTCTCCCCAAAACCTCTTTTCCAGGTTTAATTTCCAGCTAGGCTTAAACCATGGCAGTATTCTGAGCAGAGCCGGTGAGCTAATCAGGTCTGCATTTTCAAGATGAAGCCAGTAAGAACACCGAAAGAGATTTCTTAACTATTTACAGGTTAATGTCCCAAAGCTGTTTGAGAAACTGTCAAATCAAACTCTGGTGTCTCAAAGTAGTTGAAAGCACAGAATTTGGCTACTCTGGGGATAAACAGCCAGAGCTGCACTGGTACCCTAAGGATATGGGAAAAGTATATCTGTGATATATGGATCCAGTGTGGCTCTCTGTGAGGCTGCCTCCTCTCTGCCACCAGCACAACCACCTTCCCGCCAAATCCAGCTGCCTGTTACCAGGAACAATTAATGAACTAAGCTGAGTTTTGTCTGAAAAAAGCCAGCTGCTCTGTAAAGCCTGGGTGATCTGCTGTGCCCATCCCTGTTGCCCGAGAAAGCTGCCCCTTTGCCTTAGGTCCCTGGCTGGGCTTGGAACTGCTGCCTCTGCAAATGATTGTGAGAAAAAAATTACTAAATATCTTTTTTTTTCCTCCTCTCCATCTCCGTGTACAAAATAAGCCAATTAGGTATTCTGAACACTTTAATTAACAAATTAGTTATGAACTGGAAAAAATGGTCATGCTTTCTGTATTCATCAGGCTACGGTAAATTAACATAAGCTAATGATGCTTTTTTTAATGCAATTACTCGAGCTTCACTCTCTACAGACTTTATTTCTTGGATTGTGTTTTGAATGAAAAGGGTAATGTCTCTCCTTTCTAAAGTTACTTTTTCAATGCATGAGTATGTCTTGGCACTTTTCTTTCTTTTTTTGATGCTTCTTTTTCCCACACCTCCACAAAATTCACTATCCTCTTGTAATGAATGTTTGAATGTTTTTTCAGAGGAATGAGCTAGTGCAAACATTTTCATTTGTCTTTTTAAGAACTCCTTCTACAAATAATAAATATTTATGAAAAAATATTTCATTAGGGCCAGATCATTAAAGCACAGAAAACAACTTCTAAGGTCAACCAAGTGATGTTCACAGTTGCCTTCTAAAGGGAGATACAAATGTTTATGGAGCTGAAGTGGGTTGTGGGTTACATTACAAATCAAAGTGGGGTGCTTAACTACTTATTTTGAAGGTGAAGAATATGAAAACCTGATTATATGGTAGGATGTGAGGCAGATAAAGACAGAGAAAACTTTTTGATGCAAACAAAGAGCTGAACCCAAATTCTTTATGGATTTTAAAAGAAAAACAAAAACAAGAAACAAAACCAAAATAAACCCTGAGATTGAAGTTAGCGTGAGACAAAAATTTTATTTTGAGTAATACCACAAGGACACGTTACTAATAAAATGAAAGTGTTTTAATTTACTATCACAGGTAAAGGACCTCCTAAAAGAGCCATTTCTTCATATTAATAAAAAAATTTTTAAAACCCAAATAAAAACAAACCCAAAAAATCCTCAAACAACACAGAGTACTCCCCTAAACAAAACATCAGTTGCTTGTACTCTCTCTAAAGCATTCCAGCAATACTGTTTACACTGTGTGCAACACGAATAATACTATGTCACACACAAACACATTTCTGGGGTATATAAATAAATGAATCAGTAGAGGCCATTTCTTTTTCCACCATAAGTAATTGTCTATATTTTTAAATGGATAAGTAATTATTTAATAAATAAGGACTCTAAATTTGTCCTGACTTCTGACAACCTAGTTTGATCTACACTGTTCATGAGATGGTTTTAGCAAACGTACTGTAGTGGGCTGTAGGACGTGTAGTTATCTAAAGCACATATTTACAGAAAGAGAACTGCTGTTTATTTACTTTTTAAAATGCAACCATGTTTTAGTGATTTACTCTCTCTTACAGACATACAAAAGCTAAGTGGATGGTACTATTCTCTCAGGATTGTAACTCTTTTATGCTACTCTGTTCATTACTTTCAGGATCCTTCCTACTTATTAAAGACAACATACCATAACCTGGATAGTGAGCTTTGAAACCACTGGCAACTCCATAACTTTTTCCTAAGAGGGCTTTAATCAAAATATAATGAGTTATGTTGTGTACAGGTATTCTTAGTGAGCTCAAAGGTGTCCTTGTCAACCCAAGGAGACTGTAGTATTTAAGATGATGATCTGTAGTGTGCTAACTACTGCATGCTAGCTCCATACTGTCCATTTGGAACAATGTTAGTTCAGAGGGAGCACCTCCTTACTTTGAGGTTCATACCCAAACTAAATTCCTGGCAAGCCCTGTGAAGGTACAAGCCCAGACTGCTCATACAATCCAGGTTGATTCTAACTGCCCCTTCCACATTCACTTTGCCAGAAGGAAAATGACATAAAATCCTTCTCATAGTAATAAACAATTGGAGATGTAGTGACATTCATTGTGGTATTGGAGATTTTAAAAGTGAAGGTAAAAAGAGCCTAGGCTATTTGTCCTTAGAATTCTTCAAAGGCAAGGATCTAGCAAGCATTTTTATATTTTCTTTTAGTAGAACCATTGCCATAGATCTGATTGACTAACTGGAAATGATCTGGGGAATAAAAGAATCATATCCCATTATAGATAAATTTTTGCATCTTCTGCACAGAAGGCAGAATTTAAAACTCCACTGAGAAAAAAAAAAAAAAGGTCACAAGTACACCTATGCCAACACTTAAAATTTTTGATGCTTGTTTTATAGTCACATTAATAATTGTGATAACAGGCCAAGGTCAGCACACTGATTAAAAGGTAAACTGAAAGCCTAGATACGAGTTACACAGTGGTGCTAGAAGGACTGTTTTTTGAACATCAACTGCTCTACAGAAACTTCCTTTCATATTATGTTATCAATTTCATTGGTAGCATCAGATTCCCTGCTCATACTGGACTTAAAACAGGACCCCTGGATACCAGATTTCCTCTTTTTTATTCCACTGTGCAAAAGATAATTTCCACATATCCAAAAATTCATTATGACCTTCATACTTTCACTGTCTGCTGGGATTACTTCTGAAGTTCTGAGACTACTCAGTTTCAAGCAGCTTCCAATTATATTATATAACATTACATTATGTTGAAATAATGTAGAATTTTTTCCCTAAATTAAAATGGTATGAGGTGCATGATGGGCAGCATTAATTCTTGTACTAGTGAGAAGTGTAAGGTCCAATAGCTTGGGAACCATTAAAAGGAAGATTGATAACGCGTTATATCAAAAGTGTGCTAAGAATCCTTCTCAGGGCTGTGATGCAGTCCATTGATCCCACTGATGGCAGGTCATAAGATGTTAGACCTTATCACCTTGGCATCACATATGAAAAAGCTACTGAGGATAGATTTTAAAAAGCTGTAGAATGAACTTATTGAAAGCTCTCCTTTTCTCTGATGCCGCTTGTAAGCAGTGGCAGCAATACAGACTTTTGCAGGAGAATAGGTATGACAAAAATGGAAGGAACTGTAATCTTTTTAGCTAATCTACTAACTAGATTCCAGTTAAAGTTTGATCTGTCAATGACTTAATGGCATATATTTATGTGCCAATGGGGTTGACTTCAGTATCAGTCATTTTGGAAAGCAAAATTAATTTTTTTCAAAGATAACGCATTCCCATATCCTCCAAATAGTACATTAAATCATTTCATATACTTGGAAATGTTTGGTTTACACAGGAGGAGAATCTGACCTGATAATTGGCAGAAAACTCAAAATTATTTTTCTTAAGTAGTCCATCCAAAGCAAAAAATTTTAGGATTTTATAGCATTGAAAGATTTCACAATGTTTGCATATACATAGATAAAAATGGTAGTGACAGACACAAAGAAGAAAAGCCATGAGCATTTCTCCTCTTCTCTGGTGCTTTTTTCCCCTCATACAAGTTACAGAGATTTAAAAAAGAATCTGCACCTTCGTAATACTAGCACAAAACATCACAAAACCAACTTTAAATTTAAAATGAAAAATATGCTAAACACTACAATACAGTAGAGCACAAAGACTTAGTTGTTTAAAATGAACTATTGTCTTACTACCAAAAGGATAATTTATAGAAACTGGCTACATACAGCTTTGTCTGAACACTTGCTAATTCAGTACTGTTTAAATTTTTAAGTCCAAGTCTTAGTTTATGAGCCTTTAACATAATTCAGGAGCCACCATACTACTTTTGCCAAACCTACATTCACTATGAAATTCATTGCATCCTTCTGTCTCTATAGAAGTTTTATCACAGCTGAATTTCAAGGTATCTTCATGCCTTTTCTTTGCAGGCCTGATGGGGATAGCAGCACTTGCTTTGTCCAGCATCAACTAGTTATATCTGTCGATAAGTAGTAGAGTATCTAGTAGTAGTATAGTTGCTTGCAAAGCAAAGGAGCAAATTTGTCTACATTTTCTGGGGCCTTCTTGTTCCCTACTTCTTTCCATGATAATAAAATGAAAGTATTTAGGTTGCTTTGCCCAGCTACTATGACTGAAAGTGCCCAGGAAGGCAGAAGAAGGAGGGGACCCCATGAGACAGTCTTTGGGGATCCATGAATGAGAGAGCTGGTTTAAAATGCAGATTTGCATTGTCCTCCCAGGCTTTTGGCTCTCTGTGATAATGGAAACACAGATTTGCAGTTGTAATGATTACATAAATCAGAGACTCTTACTCACCGACATGGAAATTGTGGTATCAAATTTTATATGTATTGGTATGAATTTGCAAGGCACAGACAGACCTGTAGGTAACAATGAATATTTGTTTCTACAATCAGCAATTTTTCCTATAATGAAAAATAAACTTTTCCACCCCCCCCCCGCCCCAAAAAAAAAGACAGTATACTAATCTTTGCTTATCCTAACAAGAAATAAGGTTCAGAACAGGAACAAGGGGAAATGCAGAAGAACCACCAAGTAAATTGATTTGGAGTGGTTAACATTTCTAATCAAACTTCTGTCCATCAAATCTGCATTTCTTTTGAAATAAGTATACATACTAACCCATAAGTCGTTGAAGGCTTACAGGGGTCTGAGTAGACGGATGTGGAAAATGCAAAATATTTTCACAAACTGACACAGAAACCCACCCATGTATACACCCTGGAGGTTTCCAGATCAATATCATTCCACAAAGTTTTCATTCTATTTGCCTAAATCACTAGTTATAGGATTTGTAAATGAAATGTTATCAAATATTAGAAGTAAATTCATGGATGTTTCTGCTTTTGAAGTCTCCTAAAAACTGCTGAAAATATTAATTTTTTTTTGTGTGCTTCCTTCCAGTTGCAACATTTAGAGCAGGAAAGTGAACCAGAGGAACTATAGTGAAGACTCCAACCTTCTTAATAACATGATGTGGCTGTTCAGTGAATCAGTGTCTTAATCAATGGAATAAAGTATACTATCTATTCAGATAAAGTGTTTTGCCAGTCTACAGTGAAGTGCCATGAAAACAGGAAGGAAAAATAATTGGGTTGGAGAGTAGAACTTTCAAATGTGTATTTCTTTAAAGGGTCTGGGACTAGAGGAGGGGGAGTTCTTTCCATTTAATGACTTGAGCACAGTGTGGTTTAAATAGCACATTTGATTTGAGAATCTATTAGCTGATAATGACTCCTTGGAGAGAAGAAAATTGGATTCACTTATTACTGGTTTGATTAGCAATATCTGTAATTCCATGAAGTTGTAAAATAGCTCAGCATTAAAACTGAGCTATTTTCCATCACTTGCAGAAGCAGAAGCATAAACACAGACAGACAAGTTCCTGTGTTAAACACATTCCTGAATTCTGCAGTACTTTTACTGCCACTAGGATTAGGAAAATTATATTTGTTCATGTACATAGAGGTGCTTCAGTTTTGAAAAGTATTTCTGCTGTGCTTTAAAGGTGTTAAGAGATGG
Source organism: Corvus moneduloides (assembly GCF_009650955.1). Taxonomy (NCBI): domain Eukaryota; kingdom Metazoa; phylum Chordata; class Aves; order Passeriformes; family Corvidae; genus Corvus; species Corvus moneduloides. The sequence goes on along the minus strand of NC_045476.1, from coordinate 31,763,698 downwards.
ATGACAACAACCTAACAAAGTTGGTATTTAAACAAAGAGATGAAACTAAATTTCAAATGAGGAAATAAAGCCAGTGCTTGATTAATGACAACACTGATCCATAAAGGTAAAGAAACGTCATTAAAAGAAACTGCATTGTAGTGATTATAAGGGCAAAAGGGAAGGGTAAATCTAATTAACAGAAAAAATTAAATTCCAAATGTCAATCTGCCTTTCACTTAGAACAGAATAAGTAGTCTAGTAAACTAAAAGGAGAAATACTCATCTAAAACAAAGGAAGATCCTCCCAGCCAAGCTGATGCTAAGTTGTATTTTATTAAAGTGGTTCTAGTGGCTTTTTTTTAAACTTAGAACATGGAATAGAATGGAAACGGACATAACTATATTCATACAACAGAATTTAACTTAAATGATGAGCCTTGTTTTAGAATTGAAGCAACACTCCTTTCATCTGGTCAATGAACATTTAAAGACACAACTGAAGTGACCTGACAGCCTATCAAAACACTCGTTCAAACACACTGCAACAGAAAGTATGAGAACTGCAAAAGGCATGTAACAAAATACATGGAGCAAAGAAATAAAAGCCTGCAACCAGCATAGAACAGCATCTACTCTCATTGAGAAGTAACAAACCATATTATCTACTAGTCTGCAGGTCTAAACGCAAAGAAATTGCCAATATTCCTGTCTGGCCACAGGCTCTGCATCAGATCTGCAGGCCAGTAGCACTAGAGCTCATCAGTCATATTTTCTCTAAGCTAGTCTTTGGCTTCTGTTCAGCTTGCATAGTTGCAATAGCAATTCTTTAACAACCAGTAACATAACCTAATTTGTTTTACATTTAACTTAGCTGTGTGATTGCATGAGCTACTGACTACCAGTGTAAAAATTCTGATATATTTCAGTACCTAACATAGCTATTCTGCAGGGAATAAACTGTTACTGTATAAAATTGTAGGGTAGAGGACTATAATCATAGGATGATAGCAGAGGTATTGAAAGTACCAGCACAGGTTGGCATCAGAGGAAGCAGGTCTATAAGTAACTCACTAGGGCAATTACTAGTCATTAAAAGAAAGTAACTCCAGGGCCTGGCTAAAGTTGATTTTAGAGAACAAAGGAAAAAAAAAAAGAAGAAAATAAAGAGATCAAAGAACAAGAATTCTACACCTGTAAACCACAAATATATAGGAAAGTGGCAGAACAATAAACCAAGATCCATGTCAGGGCTCTGAGAGAGAGAGTACCAACAGGCCATAATTGCATTACCCAGTGGAGAACCCACTCACCCTCCCCGTGAGTCTGGGGGTCCCATTTCAGCCTCCAGATACTACCTGAGCCACATCATAGGAGTATCCATGCCTGGACCCACCCCATACTCTTCCCCACTTACAGATTATGTTTCCTGGCTTGACATCAGACCCAGCTCATCCCTTCCTACGTGATGATCTCCAGACAACTGGCAGAGCTGGCAGTGCTACCAGCACTAGTCGCCCTGTTTGTGGACAGGGGACGGTGCCTCAATATCATTATACCAGGTAGGCCATCAAAGTTATGCACCTGTTCTTCCAACCACTAAGTCTGAGGCAGCTTTGTTACTTCTGAACAAAGAAGTATTACAGATACTCATTGTATTACAGATATATATGCAAAAGCCAAAGTCCCTGTGGTGATAGAAAAAAAACCTGAATGACAGCAGTCATTGCTGAGGTGGGAACAAGTTACATCAAAAAAGCACATCAAAGCTGTTTAGTTTTGCTCCAACTATGACCTTGCAAATGCTCATTTACCCAACGAAGACAGGTATGCCCTTTTATGTGAAGCACATTATGCAGCTGTACTGTATGACTCCATCGACATCAGGCATGTGGCCCTCGCTGCTACATGCTAGAGGTTACATGTAGTGCCCTTCTCCCTGCAGTGCAATTACTGTCCCATACAATGAAAGAGAAATTCACTCAGTTAATAAAAACTGTCTGTTCAAACAAGCATAAGCAATAGTATTCCACATAAAACACATTTTCACATTAAAAATACCATCCATCATTTTTTGAAATATCTGAATGCTAAGGTTGAGAATGTCCCTTACCTCCTCGCTTGTTTAACTTGGCATACCCTGGCACGTAGCTGCTTGTCATGAATGATGAACTGCTGAAGGAGGAATGGGGTAACGCTGAGACCAGAGGTTCATCACACTTTTCTGAAACACAAGAAAACAGATTCACTTTATGCTCTTAATTATTTATATGTATTAAGTGACAATGTGCATTTTATTTTCCCTCTGGGTGATAACATATCCTTGTTACTTTTGTACATGTGGAATTCATGTAGCTACATCACAGCTCTTCAACAAAAAAAGCCTACGAACACAAACGAACAAAACAAACAAAAAAAATCACCTCAAAAAACACAAGAAAACACAGACACACACACTGACATGAGAAAATAAAGACTCAACCATTGACAAAATAAGGTAATGGTAATATCTAACCATGAACCATCACCTTTCTTAGGGATACAGTGGTTGAACAAAAAAGCCTGCCCTGATATATTTGGAATGTTTTTGGTTACATGAAAATCTAGTGCTAAAGAAAAGTATTATCATGAAAGCTTTCTAAGAAGTAGATAAGGTACAAATTTCCCGTTCTGTAATAGAAGTGCTGATAAATCCGATATTAAAAAAAAAAAAAAAATAAATTAGGGAACATTAATGAATGCCTATGAATTATCAGATACAACAGATTCACTGAAAAATCTATACTAACTAATCTCTATAAATCATTTGAGTACTCCACTTCCATTTTACCCAGTTATAAAGAAGATTAACTTGGTATTAGCATCTAAAATGGAAAAACCCCCAAATCAGTATCTTAGCCTTCCTAATGAAGAAAAAACTGTACAAATCTCCTTCTTTTGTATGATATAAATCAGAATTAAGAGAAATGGCTTAGGATTTTTCAAATACTTAATTAATGTACTGCCTTTTGTTTAGTATTGTAGGTATTTCAACAGATGGAAGAAATATGTAGCTTAAATTACTCATTTACTTCACAGGTAAAACTAAAAAAAAGCCTTAGCCTACACCAGTAAGCCTAACTAATCTTTTTAAACACATGCACTGCAGCACAGTCTCTGCTGTAAGTGGAAACACCCTCAATTTATGTATTTAGAAAGCATTAGGTCGCCATAGGTGGTCCTCAATAGGTCTAAATACGCGTAAGCAGCATATTTAATGCTCAGCAACAACACCTAGTTCTGATACAATTAAAAACCAGTAATTTGGTCACACTGGATCACACATGGAGACCAAATTAATCCTACCTTCTAAAGAAGAACTTTAAGGGGGAAAAAAAGGATTGTGAGTGAATCAAGTAATATATCACACAATTCTCCTAAACTGTGCAGTCTCATGTAATGAAAAATAAAATTACTTTCACAGAAACAGAAACTGAAACACAGAAATACAGAAGAACATTCATTCAGGAATCAGTATTTTGACATTTAACAAAGAAAATAAGTGTCCTTTACAAATCTCTGAGTTAACAAACATTAAAGGAAAAACAAAATCCACAAAAGCACAAGCAAGAGTAAAGGGCAGATGCTTTGGACTGAATTAAAGGACAATTCCAATAACTTTTAAATTCGCTACCACAGTATTTAATGATGGAATTTTGACAAGGGAAGATAAACGGTTTGAAACATGATTGTTTATACCACAAACCAGAAAGATCGATTTCCTCCTCCCTCTGCTTTGGCTGCAGCATGTTTGGTCAGAAGCCCGCAGTCGGGTACGCCTCCCATCACACCTCTCCAGCAGCACACCAGGGCTGCACACACCTCTGCCTGGGAGCAGGGATGTGGCACAGAGGAAAGGTCTGTGTCTGCAGATCCTGGGTGCCGGGTTGCTTTTATTTCAGCCAAAGTAGTACAAGGTTAAAGCTAACAATAGAAGGTAGCAGCAGACTGCCACAATTGCCAATTTTTGTCCTAAGTGCCACAATCATATAAACACAGAACTACTTGACAAAGCTTTTCTCAACTATTTTTTAATCCATCAGTATATTTTCTATAGATCATAATAACTTTGCAACTTGGAAACTGCTTGTGCTGCTGCTTCTTTATTAGTGTTGCCTAGCTATAGAGACTTGAAGGCATTTGTCATTAATCCTGTTGTCTAGGTAAAAATGGAATGAAACATTTAAAAGCAGAACAACAGATAATCAGAAGTTTTTGAAAATACAAACCAAAATCTCTTTATAGTATTTTTCTATGCTTATATTACATAATATTTAGTGTTAAGGAAAAACATATATTCTCATCAGTAATGAAAGCTAAGATTGAACATGTGCCTTTGTTCTGTTTCCTGAGGGTTTTTTAATATATTTTGTAAAGTAAATTGTTAGGTTTATACAATTTTCTGCCACTCATAGCTTCAAACTGGGGTGGGAAGAAAAACCTGCATCTTCCTGGAAAAATATTAGCAATATAAAAACTTAATTACAAAAAATGTGTTCTATTTATGCAATTTGATTTATTTCTAAATATAATGGGAAGCTACTGCTTACTATAGTCTAGAAAAACCTGTTAAATAAAAGATCTATCTTAAAACATAAATAAAATTTTAAAAACTTATTTTAAAAATGTGAGCAAACTCTCTTCGTTTCTGCCATAGAAATAAACGTAGAATTTTGATATTGAGCTTAGAAACATGACAGATGAAAAAAACCTCTCCCAACAATAGAAGTTCATCAGAACTTCTGTTGTTTTACTGATTCCAGTAGATATTGAGAAATCGCCTTTCAATTTGACAGCTGTTATATTTGTGCTACTATTGAAGATGCACAGAAGGAAATATGGAAAATTTATTTGGAATGAATACTAGTTTCTAAACCATTAATGGTCTGCCTTAGCTCTGTTTCACTAGCCCATACTCTTGGATTCAAAAAAACAAGACAGAGAAGCTTCACTTAGTTAAAAAAAAAAAAAAATCCCACAGGAAGCATCCCTCTATTTGCCACTGTGGTCACAATTTTTACGGATAGTCATGAATATGCTTCATTTACTGTACATGTGCTTCTGAAGTGCTTAATCTGAACACTGATTTCTTAATTTGGTTGCAATCACCAATACAGTGGTGGGGGCTAAGAAAAACCCAGAGCTGATACAATTTGCCTTCATTTTTGTTTAGAACTGTAATCCTGTCCTATGTCTATTTTGACGTACCAACTAACAGGAAAGGAAGAAATCTCACTTTCTTATTGCTTTAAAAAAAACAAACTTCCCAATCTGCCTGCTCATTTAGGCTTCAAAATATAGGAAATTCACCATAAATGTGTATGAATTATAGGGAAGGACTATATTTCAGATTAATAGACTTAAAAAAAATATTACATCTCATCAATAACTCATGACTTTAGGTCCAACAGAACAAAAGTTAAAAGACTGCTTACACAAGCTGGTATTTCTATCCCTATATGAAAGTTCCACTAAATATATTGCACTATTTAAACTTCCATCAGAATATGAAATACTCTTATACCACAGATTTAAGAGGAAAAAAAAAAAGTCCTTGGGAACCTTTTGTTCTTCCAGCAGTTTTAGTTATTTCCTGCAGAATCCAATTTTTTACTTACTGTAACCAGAATCATATATACCTTCCTGTTACTGAGATATAATAGCCTTCCCCATATAAGTCAATGCACTGTGCCCTGTTAATCAATTACAGAGCACACTCTCCTGCCAGCATCGCAGCAGCAAAGGAATAAACTCTCCTCCATACCATTTATCTCAGTGATACATTAACATCCAAGGCAGCTTAGGTCCATTTAAATGTTAACTTTTTGAAGCAAAAAGACACTTCCACTCCACTCTATTCTGTTTAGATCAAGAGAATTGATAACTTTGTCATAGGTATGATGACATTTGCTGCTCTGACATCCTTATTCAGAGGGAAATAACAGTATATGACCATCAAAAACAAGTCTCCTTAAGATTCAAATAATTAAATCAATGGAAGGAAGGCCTCATAATGTCATTAAACACAAATACAAAACATATGCAATCCCCAGTCTTCAAATTCCTCAAGGCCTAAAGATCATTGAAACAGAAGTGTGCTGTGCTCTTGCTCTGCTCTTACATGTTTTCTCAGGCACCTGGCTATTGGAAACCAAAGAGCAGACGAGATGGATCTCTTGTCCTGTCAACTGCAACCTCTCATATTTCTGCTGTTCACATGCAACAAAACCAAGAAAGAATATCTACCCTTTTTTTCCTGTTTTACAGTCTATTTATAGTTTATTTTTATATCCTACCCATCACACTGGATAAACCAAAAAAGGCCTGTCTCCTATTTTGCCTGCAATTGCTTTAATTCCCACTTAGTAGTCTATGAACTATTTGGGGAATAGGGACTACATTATTTGAAGGAACAGCTCTTGATTGTAACACAAAGCAGACCATATACACACAAACTCTCTTATCAACCCTATAGGTTATTAAAGCTTATCCTCAGTATACCAGTGACTTCAGTGATTTTTGACGGGCAAAGCAGAATAAAATACCTTGATGCTTCACTTCACAGAAGTCTGTTCAAATGCTTCCTGATCGATAAACAGGTCACCTGTAAAGTTGCTGACATATCTTATCAAAGTAGTCTCAGTAGATGAAAAAAACAATCTGCAGTTCATCTGTGTCTTCTTGACATTTGTATCTAGCAGTAGGTTAGAATGCATACAAACTATCTAAAAATGTTAAGAAATGGGAACAGTATACATTTATAGTCACAGGTAGTTTTTATTAATAATTTGGATCTCCCAGAAGCTCTTGCAAAGATTTTGTCAGCAAAGTAAAAAGAGAGCTATGATGTGTACAGTGGTTCTTAAAATGAAAAATATTTGGATACTGATAACTGGAACTCATCAGAAATAAGTGATGGTGACTTGCTAAGTATGCTTTTGAGTAAGAAAAGCTTTTACATCATATAGTCCAGTGTGCACTGAGTAACATAACTTTAAATAAATACCAAATCCCAAATCCACAAATTAGTCTCTCCTGCTTTAAAATTTTCAATCAAGATTTCCTATCAAATTATAATCTAGAATAACAGTTTTGCTGAAGGATAGATCTAAGACACAAACATGTCACCAATAAAAACTTTACTAAAAAAGGCTCCATATGTTATTTCAGAAGTGAAGAACTCAAAAGCTGGACAACTTAGATTCAAAAAGGCAAATGACTGCAATGTCAATATTATATTCCGAATTCACCATAATAAATTGCTAGTAGAATACAGAAGAGATGACTCAATCTGTAGCAGCATTGAAAAAATATGGATATTTATCCAAAGCCCTGACCCTCTAACTAAAGTCCTAATCAGTTCTCTTTTACACTAGACAAACAGAACATTTACAATACAAACCACAAAATCTGAACTATTAACAGTATATCCAACTCATTAATTATACAAGAATGCCTGTCAAGTCTAGGAGAAAAAAAGTTATACGCAATTTCAATCTTTACTTGTAACGCAAAAGGCTCCTGCTTTAAATATGAATTCCAATATAAATGTTAGGGAGCAAGGGAGAGAATCATATCATCTGGGTTTAATTTGTACTGTGTGCTAAATGCCAGTTTATCCTAAACACATTTTTCTCCTCCAATTTGAATACGTAATTTCACTGTAGTGTGCTGAGGAGGAAGAATAAGCCACCAGGCACTTCTGAAAAGCAGTCATGAGGTTGCAAGGGCACTCTGAAATGTGGGTAAGTACATATGGGAACTGGCATATCTCCAATGACAACCAATAGGAATATTAATGGGGCTGGTTTGGATTGCAGTGTATTATTATGCTGAGACAGCCACACTTTCTGTATAGCACAGGCAGGTTTTGTAATCCAAAATGAATGCTAGAATATACCAAGCTTAATTCACAAGCCTGTGTCTTATGCACTGTTTCAAATGAACTTTTAAAGGGATGCAAGCCAAAAGTCAGGAGATACTTCAAAGCAGATCATCATCAATGGCAACCCCTTTAAAAATCAAACTTAGAAGCAGGTGTTATTGAAAGCAGGCTGTCACAAGCTTAATTTCAACCTTGGCCCTGTGTCACAACCCTGCTGTCCAGGATGAGATACTTCTATACAAACTTCAGATCGTGTGGGACAGAAACACAGGTAATGGCTGAAAAAAGCCAGGTAGGGTATACCTCATGCTCCCAAGTACTTAAGTCAGTAAGAAATCAGTGAAGATTTTATCAAAGACCACCTTCTCTTATGGGGAAAGGAAATACTTGCCTGTTAGGTGTACTTGCCAGATATACCAGCCTTTGATACATTTGGAGTGGTTCAAACAAACAACCCAAAAGCCTTTTGCATGTTTTACTGTGCTTTTCTTGACTTGGAGGACAGTTTAAAGAAAACCCACCATAGACTGCTACTTCCTTTTTCTCTTTCTTAGGATAACAAGCTAACTTTACTACTCCCCAAGTGTCTTGGACCTCTTTATCTAGATACTAAACAGGAATGATGACTGGTAGAGTAGAAGCTTAATTTTTCACCCTCTTCTGTCCCACCTATTTTCCATATTACAGAAGTTGGCAGTTTCTCCACATGACTGGCATTTCACAGAACACTCTTGATGGACTGTTAGAGAGCCAAATTCACATTCAGCTTCATGAGCAAATGAGTCTAAGTGTCACTGAAGCTTTGCTGTAAGCATTGCTAGAGCTCAGCTGTAATCGAAAAGATTAGAGCAGCTCATATTGATCGCCCGGGATGTTTCATATTCCACTTCAAGTTGCATGCCACCAATAGAGGTAATACATTGTTGCTCAAAAAGGTTAACTGCTGCTGGAAAGGAAGAAAATGTAGCAACTATTTTTCCCCCTACAAGGTGAAGCCATAAATTACATTAATTCGGTGGTCTTCACAGAACTCTTAAGTATCAAGGTTACTTGCTTTGAAGTTTATATCAAGCTTTTCTTTAGAGCATTTTAAGAAAAGGAACAAGTCTCGGGTAATGTTTTTTTTATGGCAGTTACTCTGAGCAGAGCAGTGGACAGGCAGTGAGATCTGTTTCTTTGTTCTGGTTCTGAATCAGGAGTTCATCTTTGGGCAATACTGGGTGCATCACCAGGACCATTTCTAAAAGCACATTTGGATGCCCAAAACCAGACTGTACTTTACAAGAATTTACAAAGTATCTTTTTACCTGAAACTTCATTTCTTTTACCTATTGACCAGTTTTTAGAGTAGCCAATGACTTATTAATCTGAAAGTCATGACAACCTTATTATTACTACATGGCTACACATTTTGATTCCTACAAATTAGCGTCCTATTCCATCACAAGGCCCAGGCTATTAATAAGTAAGAAAACTTTCTTGATTTGAGGAAATTTTAATAAACTTTTTTAAACATCCCTGAGAAACATTGGAAATGAAAATAACATAAGAATTGTATCAATGTGCAATGTACTATATGACTACTATGAGACATTTCTGGATTCATTGCTTTAATCAAGGGACACACAACATAATCCACAGTACTCTTCACACTTCTGTCTTTAACCACTGAAAATGAGAAAAGGGTTAAAGCTAACATCATTAATTACTGTGATCTACAATTTACCCAGAGAGATTAGGTTTTATTTCTTAATTAAATTATTCAGTTTGGAATACTTTTAAGTATAAATGTATACAAAGCAGCCTCCTGAAATACAAGTTTATCAAAATTTCAATGTTTCATAAAGGAAAACTAGAAAACGGTATCAAAAATTTGCCTAATTCAATTTTTCAGAAAAGTGTAATCAATTTAAATTCTGCATACATCAAAATGCATATTCATTTTAGTATTTTATATTTGGAAAGAACAAGGGACATTTGTTTATATTTATATTTAATAAAAATTAAATATATATCTAATTGTTTAGTAGAATTCAATTTCAAATTATTTAAAAGGTTCTTTTTATAGTATCTACGTTATATGGATGGTAAGACTACTTAGGCAGCTGGTGTTGGCTGGAGGTTGTGGTTGGATTTTGGGGTTTTTTTTGTTGGAAGAGAGTGGGCAGCAGACGTTTTTACATCACTCTAAAACAACAGCACATCTGGATTGCATTTGGTCTACTTTACAGTCTACAGTCCATTGAGAATTCATCAGATAATCCCACCCTTGCTACTGTGTCTTTTATGAACACATTTGTAAACTGTTTCACACCCTGTAAAACTCAGAGCTGTATGAGAAACCTGTCATGTTTTTTGCTCATTTAAAAAAGTCTCAACTACTCAGGTCAATGGCACCTGGAATAATTGAAAGTCAGTCAGTCTGGTTGTATGCTTGGGCTTTCATTAAACTGTCCTTAGTGCATAAGCAGTAGTAGACTATCAACTCTATGCAAAGTAAAACTCACCAATATTTCCATATTTTTGCATATCCAATCCGCAGATGCCTCTTCAGTTATTAACCTTCTGACATGCAAATATACTTCTTCACCTTTTCATTACTGAAAATACCTGAGCATTTTGAAGGAGTTTACAGCAAACGAAACTCCAGCTGACGTATCTTTACAGGTACATGTGATTTTTCACATACTGATGCCTATCTGAGTTAAGTATGAAGAAACCTACAGTCAGGTCAAGTGAAGTTTTAGAGTAGCAGGCAGAAGGACTCATAATGATGAAGGAAAAGAATACTGAAAATCTTCAGAATTTATTCTTCAGTCTCATTTAAATTAAAATAATTTCATTAATTATCTAGCCTATGTTCCTCCTCTGTCAGTTTTATACCAACTAGTACCTTTTGTTTATTTGGAGGGGTGGGGTGGGTTTGTTTGTTTTGTGGTTTTTTTGGGGATTGTTTGCTTTTCTGGGTGGCGGTTTTTTTTTTTTTTTTTTTTTGTTATTGGTTTGATATTGTTTGTTTTTCAGGACCTAGAGATAAGACACTAATAGATTTTTCTAAATATTTTTCTCAAACAGGTTTTTTCTTCATCATTGCTTTAGCAGGTTTCCATCTCTAAAATTAAGACTTTATCTCAAGCAAAAACAAAACATGGATTTTTTTTTCCTCACGGTCCAACTTATTATAATGGTCCCTTTACTTTTAGCAGTTCTTTATCAACATAATTATTCTGAATTTAGAGATGTTACTCTAGGCTTTGCTAATTTAATCAAGATCAAAGCAACCAGGGAGTGACTTTAAAATTGCTGGACACTTCAACAATTAAAGCACTCCCACAGAAAGCCAAATGTTAATTCTCAAAACAGTATATCATAGGTACAGAAAACAAAAGATGTTTTAGTGTACAGAATGAATATCAAAGAATTTCACAAAATTATATTCAAAATATTTTATTATCACTAATGAGGCTATCTACCTACCTATGCACTGGTTAAGATGTTTACAAAAAGTCTTGTAAAAAAGTCAGCTCAGAGCAAACGCTGCAGATTCCTGTCTGAAGAAAACTACACTTTCCCTATAGCGGTTAGGAAGGAAACTCTGTTCCTAGCAGGCAGACACAATATTTAATACCATTAAGCATGCAAAGCACATTCCACCTTTGGTTAGATGAGGAACAAAATATAAAGTAGCAGGTTATGGAAAACTCAGCAGAGAATTGTCTCTCAATTTGCACAGCTGAAAGCCAATATCACTTAAGCCTAAAATCGGGGTTTTATTCAAAAACATTATTAATTCCATGCTTGTGCATGGTTGTTTACCTTCATAGCCCCTTTAGAGAAAACAGGTATGTCATATTTATTGCAGAAGCTATTATCAGAGAAGTTTATCAGTTGTCTACAGTTAGAAGTGATGATAGAAGCAAAAGCCAAAAGATATGTGATCTATGAATTTAACAATATTATACTGACAGATTATTCTTTCCCTCTGTGCAAATGACAAATAAGGTCTAACTTTTGTTTCCTGCCTCTTCTGTAAAGATTGTCACCTCCAACTAAGAATAAAATATGTGCTTTCTCAATTCCTGTCACTGATGCTTGGGAGGATTAACTCTGATTGCATTTTGCAAACTCTTTTGTTAAAAAGCACACTTTCCCACATTTCTGAAGAAGTATCAAGTGACCACAGAATTGTCATAATACATCAATTTCACCAAAGCATCAATAAAGTATGCTGAAAAGGTATTTTTGCAGGTGAAAGAAGAATTACTTTTGATCTTTTTCCTTACTCTTGGACTAATGTAGGGCTTCCAAACCATGCTGATATATTTTTGGGGTTCTTTTAGGCCCAAAATCCTGGCTAGAATGGTGGCTAGGAAAGTAAGAACAACAACAAAAGAAATTGAGGACCATTTGATAACAGAAGAATGTGAACATAGTTTAGATTTCTGAACTTCGTTCTATCCTGTAGACTGACGAGCAAGCTGCGTTACAGCCGCCCTGTGAGACACAGTATTCTCTGAGGCTTGTTGTACATACTGGGAAACTCAAACCAATTATACACCATGGCTGTGAATTTTGACACTGGAGGCCTAAATTTCTTACACTAGCACCTTGAAGAAAAGATATATATAAATCAGAGCAAGCTAACAAATGCTTTCATATGCTGGGAAAAAAAAAAATCTGCAAGCTGATTCCAATGTGTTCAGCATCCTTAAGCACACAAGCAACAGCATGTGGTACAAGTCAGTTTGGGACAGTACCTTCATCGGACACATTTTTTGGATGTGTTTCACCATATTCCTCAATGTTTGAAAGCACCTAGTATTTAATAATTAAAGGTAGAATGTTTCTTTATTTCCCTAGAGACTAAAGAAAATATCCCACCATTACCACACGAAGAGATGAAGATTTGCATAAATTTGTATATCTGAAGCTGAATAGAACATTTTTCTTTCTGACAGACTTACAAGTTGGATAGATGAGAATGTTTGATTCACAGGTGTAAAGTATTTATAGGATTTCTGCTTCTGACACAGGTCATGTCAGTCTGCTTGGATTCATGGTTTTCTAGCAGGAGTAAAACATGGGAGTAAAGTCAATGTTTAAACTAAGTGATTTAATGACAGCAGGAGAAAATTTCAAACACTTAAAAAAATCTGTATGAATGATAGGTCAATTCTTTTCTAAAATAGGATAGCTAAAGTGAGAAATATCATTCAAAAGTGCAACTTCCACTTTTGAAATGACATTCAGTTTTTAATTCCAGAAAATGTGGCGTGCCCAAACTCTAGGGGTTAGTTCTATATTCATGGGAGACAATAAAGTCTTGGGGGTGATGGTAAGGGTCTATGATAGTTTTATCATTAGTGGGAAGAGATATATATTTGGAGTGTTTCAGATCCTTCTATGTCCTTTTTAAAAAGGAATGAAATTCCAATGCAAAGAAAGCCAGGGTCAGCCTTTGTTAATCCTTAGCAGAAGCATAGGAAGCAATATCAAACAATTGCACAATAAGATGCAGAATTCAACTTTAAGTGTGGTTCAAGTGCATAAACCATGGCACTTATCAGGAAAATACATATCCAAATGTTAGAGCTCAGATTTTTTCAAAAGAAGGAATATTAGTAAATGACATATCAGATCCTCCTGCAGGTACAACTTTACAGAGCAAGTTACCATTTGATTTGCTTCTTATTTTGTAGTTTTCCCTTCATTTTTAGGGAATCAAAACTAGTCATATGTCTAACACTCATGAAAAATTTTTATCATTTGGATTGAAGGGGGTTTCAGGAAGGAATAGACAACAATCAATCATTGTGTAGTGGTGTCTGGGTTTTGTTTTGGTAATAGGGTGATATTCAGTCAAAAAGGTACATCATCATCTACTGATATTTCCCAGAATACCTGAGCAAGTCATTATGCTAAATAAAACAGAGGGGCAAACACAAGAGATACAGAAGACCCCAATATTTTGAGATCCACACTCCTCTTAGTTTAAACTTTTTGGCTGCATTTCCTCTCTTGAAGCTACTGAGAGAAAAGGCTTCTTCCTTAAGCTTCTCTGCCCTAAGAACACCACAGGAAATGTACAATGTAACAGGCTCCTAAAGTATACAAAGAACTTTGTAGTTAAATGAATTTTGCTTCTTTCCAGCCTCCTCCCCCAAAAAAGCAAAAATGCATATGTCCTGTACAAAATAAACAAGCACTATGAACATTTCCAAAGAGCTACTTAACTGAAAAAATAATAAAAAAAAAAATCTACCCAGACTATAAAGTGCAAGTCAAAGGACATGGGCTGCCTATACTGATCAGCATTGATAATTGAGATCTTAATGGTTCTGCCATACTAGCAAAGATTGAAAAGAAAGGATGGAAGGATGATCCTGCACTTCTCCTACACCCAGTCTTTGCATTGCCCCAGGCAAAATTCGCCTGCCTTTGGGAACTAAGCATCCTCAAAAAAAAAAAAAAAAAAAAAAATTCCATCCATAGCAAAAGAGAGCATATGCCTTACTCATGCTTTTCTGGTGCATTACTGGGACAAGAGGAAGAAAGCTTTGGTTAGAAACAGAAGAGAAGAAAATGCAAAGTAGGCAAACCAGTTCTGAACTCACTGTGCATCAAAAACAATTTTCAAAGGGCTTAATCAAGAGTAGGGTTAGTATACCAAAGTTCCCTTTCACTGTGAAAGTATTACAATTCCAGGTAGCTTCGTGTGCTCCCAAAGTTTTGTGAGGCTTTTTTGTTTGTTTGTGGGTTTTTAAAAATCCCTCAGCTTTTCCCTGTGTACTTTTTGTCTCATCAGAAACTCTTAAATTAAGAAACACTCATTAAAGAGAATTGTAATGTAATTAATCTTAAAAGCTGGCTAGAAAGACGCTATATATATGATTTCTATAAGACAGATTTTCAAATATGGTATGTCACTGCATTCCTCTTCCTGATTTAAATTACCACACCTAACTTATTTTAATGTTCTGTGGAAATTCAAGCCAAAATATTTTACAACAGCCTTAGCTGTCCAGCTTATCCTGCTGTTCACATAGCATGCTTTGAATATAAGTTGTTGGGTTTTTCTAATCATCAAATGCAAACAGTATTGACAGCAGCAACACCTATTATTGTGTGTTCATTATCATGCACAGCTACAACTGAGGCATTTTTAAGACCGAGAGTATGTGATAATTATGCTTGGTACAACCTTATTATTACTACATGTTTAACATGTCAACAAAGGAACACAGCACAGTTAAATTAGCATATCTGAAAAATTAAGGTGTCTTATAATTATAGCCCATTCCCTCCAATTTTAATCAAATATCTGAATATTAAATTCCTAACATTACAGTTTACTACCTTTATCTGGATCATGAACTCCCATTATGTTCAGAGTGAAGGATGCCTCCTGTAAATACATTGGAAAGTCTGTATACATACATAAATACTGCAATGCAGGATCACCTGTAGGACTTCCCGGTCATACCAGCTGCAGTTTCCCAGGTCTTTGGCAGGGGTTTGCTGACTCTGTGGCAGACAAAACATTAGCAGAACACTGCCCAGAAGTGAGGGGTGAGGCAAAAAAGGGTGAGAAATGGCCCTGTGAGCCCCGAGGGGAGAACAGGAAGAGGGACAGAAGGCTGCCAGATTCCTCTGGAGGGCCCCAGTCCCAGGGAGAGAAGCCTGCACTGGAGCAGGGAAACAAAGAGAGCAGGTGCAGCAGAAAGGAGAATGACCCTGCCATTCCCCATCCCCCTGTGCTGCTCAGTGGAGAGGTAAAGGAGTCAGGGGTGAAAGAGTGAAGTTAAGACTGGAAAAAAGAGGGACTGAGGTAAGGGGGATGGAGTTTTATGTTGTTAGGTTTACTTTCTTTGCAACATCCAACTCTATTTTAATTGGCAATAAAATAAACTCATTTTCTCCAGTCAACTATGTTTTGCACATGAGGTAGTTGGCAAGGGATCTCCATGTTTATTTTGACCCACAACCATCTTCATCTTATCTTCTCCCCAGATGGGTGGGGATGCCTGGCAGCTGGCCAGGGTCAACCCACCAAGCTGCTAATCAGATATCAGAGAGCTGACTGCACTGCTTGTCAGAGACACCACGGACGTTCACACCAATGATATTGACTAAATGCAGCGTAAAAGGATTAAGTGTTGGGTTTTTTACAGATCTATTTGAGGAGAACTAAAGAACACCGAATTAATTTGTAAGATGAATTTTACAAAGTTAAATTTGAAGCTTGCTATTTCAAGTTTTAACTGCCTGTCCTCAGTATAATATTCACACCTAGAACAAAGCTGTGAAGGTCTGGCTTTCATCTCTCCTTGACACAGCCTCTTGGGATCCCACTGAAAGGAAACATGGGATTCTAGTGGAAGGTGTCCATGCCCATGGCAGGGGGGACGGGACTATGTGATCGTTGAGGTCCTTTTCAACCCAAACCATTCTATGATCCAGACAGCATTCCTCCTCTATGAAAGAAATAGGGATGTGATACCAGAGGAACCCAATTATGCTGTCCTTTCAGTAAACAAAAAACACTGACAAGGCCTGAGCTTAGCTCAGTTTACCCTCTAATGAGCACAGAAGAGCCTAAATAGCTGTATGTCAGGAGAGGAAAGACCTCACAGGGAAGCCAGGAACATTTTATTTGCCTGTTCTAGGCAACAGTTCTTCAAATTTGAGCTTGGGCTGCAAATCCAATATCTGGCACCAATGCCTGAAGCAAATGGCAGAATTGGAGGATTTGCTATTCATTTCTATGACAAGGAACTTGTAATGTGAACTTTTGATAGTAAGTATGATAACTATCCTGTATTCAAATGCCATTCCACATCTCTTAAATTGCCATTCCTGGCATACATGCATCAGCAGCAACAACATAAATCATACTGCTTACATGAAAGTCTCTTCACATCTGCATTTTCAGAAGTGTGCAGGAAAGTTTAAACATACTGCATTGCCAATCACCATAAACACAGTGATAATGCAGCTCTGCAATAAGACAGTCTTCACATGTTGGCCTCTAACAGTATTTGAAAGTTTTCATCAAACCTCAAATAACTCAATGCACTGAAGACACTATGCCCTGTCCTTTTACAGATGACTAGATTACACGGTATTTCTGGATAAGTAGCAAAGCAAAGATCAGCAAAAAGCTTTGAGCAAAAAGTAAAATGTTTTAATCCTCTCATTTAACTATGAATAAAGGACAGCCAGTCAGGATAAGGAAAATATCCTATAATAAAATTTGTAAGATCATATGCCATGTAAAATGGTGCCTTTCAAGTTTTTTTTTTTTCCTCCCACTTCTGAATCCATAAATGATATGTCAAATCACATACGTATAATTAAGATCTTTAGTTCACAGAAAAATAAAGTCAAAAAGTGTTGAAAACAGATAGGAAATAATCAATATAAGATAGATTCAAGTGAAAAAGACAATGAAAAAAATTAAAATTATTTATGCAATGAACATCTGATTTTCCTAAATAAATCCTCCTGAAATTAAAAAAAACCCAACTTGAATTTGTATCTATTAATAGCTTCCGGAATCGAAATAAAAATCCACCAAAAAAAAAAAAAAAAAAAAAAAGAAAAGAAAACCAAATACTTCTTTACTTTTGTTCACTTTATTTTCTGGATTAATTTCATTAAGCCACCCTTAATTTAATTTACAAAGTTAACTTTAATCCTCAATGCAGTTTCCCAGCATAGTAGGCTGAATTTGTGAAGAATTAATTTTTTCCTTCAAATGAATGAACAAGATTGGAGGAAGATATAATGAATGATTAAGTGATTGCAGTTAACCAAAAAGTTTCATTTTGTTCCCTTATGAAGAATGATGGAATATCATTTTATTGAAATCCATTATCCTAATGAGAAGATAGTCTATGCTTGATCTTAGCCAAAAGGCCGGTGAAGATATTTTAATGACTTACTGCTTCTGCTTAATAGGGAGATTTCATAATTACTGAAAGTACATCTGTTTGATTAATGAGCCTTTTCAAGCATCCATGCATCTTCTTTCAGTTTGGCTGATACAATATACTTGGAAGAACATGCACATAGATGCTTTTCATCCTGCATACGTGTAACAGTAAAATATTGAGAAGAAAAATAAGAACTACCTCAAATGGGACAGTATAATTTTGATTTTTATTATTATAAGTAAAAGCTGGCAATTTTCCCCTCCATTTCTGTTATACAGACAAATGAAGTTTGCAATAAACATTTAAAGCACAACTTGCAATGAGTTTTATGGCCCTTCTCATGGATACCTTAGGATGGCTTGCAATCAAGTAAGAAAAAAACCCAAACATCAACCCAGGAAATACATAAACAAAGGCCCACTGATGCTGTGAAATTGTAAATGCAGTACCCACACATATTATCCATTTATGAAAAGGACTGCAATTATTTTCAAGTTTGTTTTCACAGGTTGCTCAAACACTATGAAATCATGGCATGATTTAAGACAGAATTCCCCCAAACAATTTCATCTTTAAGGCTCATCATGTGATACTTGAAGCTCAGAAATCATGAGGACCTATTAACTAATTCTTATGCTTAGGGTTTTCACGTGTAGCATTAGGAAGAATAGATATTAAAAAAGAGTATCAGGAAAATAGTACAAGAAAAGACCGATAGGACTTTCCAAAGGCAAGAATTTAGAGAAAAATGTTCAATAAATAAGCCATTGGCTATATTCCATAGTTATTTCAAAGAAGAGAAGATGTTATGGTCATAGCTGACTAGTTGATATAAAGATATTTTGTATTATTCGCAGCATGAAAAAGTATTGCCCGGCTATTGCATTAGCCTGACCTCAAATCTGTCTTCCTTAACAGAGTTCTCTGCTGCAAATGTCAAATCATTTTTTCATTTCTGTTTTACTGTCCCAGTTGCTAATTTCTTATTAAATGTATTCAAAAGAAAAAAAGTCTCTTGTTCTTAAGTAAAAACATAAACTTAAAATACATTGGTATATTGTATTTTACATTATTCACTATCCATATGCATTGAATTACCTTTTGTATCATGGTAGCACACAAAACT
The DNA here is from genome assembly GCF_009650955.1 of Corvus moneduloides. Classification (NCBI taxonomy): domain Eukaryota; kingdom Metazoa; phylum Chordata; class Aves; order Passeriformes; family Corvidae; genus Corvus; species Corvus moneduloides. The sequence goes on along the minus strand of NC_045476.1, from coordinate 31,744,734 downwards.
TTGTCATGTGTTATCTGTTCTGCTATTTCTAATATGATATTAAAATATACTTGTCAATCTGTTCGCTTGATACTCTGTAAGCCAGCTATTTCTGAGACATGTTTCTTGAATTCTTGTTATTTCTCAGCTAATATCTCACCATCAACATGAATACTTCCTTTTTTTAATGTTGATAGTGACAAAATACACGTGTTCAAAACATTTAAGGAAGAAACATACTGTACTTCAGTATAGGCAACAATAAGGCACAGAAAAATCAAACCTAGGTACCACTTGTGAAAACTGTTCTACTCACATGAAAATGCATTTAGTGTTCCTTTAACGTTTAGGACAGAAAATGCTTACCATGCAGCAGTATGCAGCACGTTACCAAGAAACACAATTTCTAGGTCACAGATTCCAACTCATGAAGCCTATGCTCCAATTTTGTACCCCAGAAACAATGCCAATAGTTGTTTGATACTTTGGAAACTTATTGCACCCTTAGAAGAAATGCCAAGAACAAAACACACCTCTTCCAGAATTACAAGATGGCAGAATAACACACCAGTTTACACTGTGCTCAGGTCACCTCTGCTCCAAATTTGTTCAAAACTTGAAATGGTTATAGAAATACCTCCTGAAGAGTTCTAGGGGCTGTTGGTTAAACATATTTCAAACCCCCCAGTAAAAATTTTTGCCATCAGAATGTCTGATTTTTTGCTATCCCCAGATAAAACAAGATTTTTTGTTGTTGTTGTTGTTGTTGTTGTTGTTGTTGTTGTTGTTGTTATCGGGAGACTTCACTATTCCTTGTAGGTGTCTGTGTGCATTTGTGTTTATGGGTAATGGTCAGCTACTGGTCATAAAATACTTCAAAGTTATGTAAATGTATAAAGAGACTTATTTATTATTTTCTATAGTCTTTTTGATAATGCCAGCTGTATGCTGTTTTACCTGAAAAAATTAGACCTTGTGATTGCAATTCCAGCTGAGGTAAATCAGTCTCCACCAATCAATTTCCTTTTGTGACCAAGTGTGATAGTGTATTGACCAAGACTAATTTTGTGCAGCATTTCACATAGAAATTTCAATTTAAAATAAAACAGTATCAGAGACAGCCCAACTTCTATGTTTTCATTTTATCAAGAGAAAATGCTTAGCCTCAATAGGTGCCTCCCAAAACACACCACCTGTTCAATGACTGCGTAAGGGAAATACTTAGAGATGGCTCCCTGTTGCAGAAAAGGCAGACTGATTGCTGTCAGCTTCCAGACTAAGTTTATGAATGGAAATGCTGCACGTTTGGAATAGTGCTCTCTGCAGCCATACTGAAAGATGGGCACGAAGAGCATTGAATTCGGACTGCAACACCAAAGAACTGTAATTGGCTTCAGGGGAAGACTGCACTTTATCCAAAGTATAATGACAGCAGATTTGAGCCAAGTGCCAATATTGCAGTTTTCAGGCATGATTACATAGCAATTAGTTCACTATCCTTCTCCTTTTCAGTTCTGATCAGTCTTTATGAGAGTTTGTTATAGCACCTGTGGATAAAAGAAAATTACCTCTATGTAATGGAAAATGGAAGGCAGAACAGGTGTAAGCAGGAAAGAGACCAACAATAACTGAACTAATAAGCTCGGAATATTACCATTAATACAGTTACAGCCTTTAAGTTTAGAGAGCAAAAAAAGGCAGAGCAAAAGAAAATCACTGAAAAAGTGAGGGATAAGTTATCAACAGTAAAACGTTTGTGCATATGAGTTGGATAACCCCTAAGAAGTTAAAAGTTCTAAGATATTAATAAAATATCTGCTGATATAATTTGTGTTAGAAAACCATGATAAAAACTCCCAAATCAACTAGGCATTAAAATTCACATTCTCTATGGAGAGGAGACAGAAGAGACCAATAGGGCACACTTGCAAGTGAGTTACAACTGTAAGAGGATCCCCAGATGGACAATTTTTCCTTATAATTATGACAGAATTAAGCCACAAGATTGTTCCATTGGCCAAAGAGGACCTTAAGAACTTGGCACTCACAGGACAGATAGTTGAGTTTCACTACAATAATTTTCTTAAAAAAACTGGCAACTAAAAATCACAAGAATAAAAACTTTGTCTCTTGCAAGATATGGAGAAAGGCTATATGGATAAAGTAATATTAACTAGAAATCTGCCAAAGAGAATAAGAAAATTGCAATAAAGGGTAAAAAGAAAAAGGATAAGACAGCAAAAGAGAAAAAAGAACTCTATCAAGAACTACTGAATAGAACTTAGTGTACTGTTTGAAAGCCAGAGCCAGGCTGTCTCCCCAGCTCATTAGCTTTCATAAATCAAGAATAAAATTTCAAAAAGAAAGAATTCACTGATACTTTATCGATGTTATGCACTCATGATTCATTACAGTCAGCTGTAAGAACAAGTTTTTATCCTTTTTGCCCTTGACAGCACATACATATATAATCAGTAAAAGCTCCCTCTAGTGACACTACTTGTTGAAGCCAAGGAATGTAAAGTATTTCAATGAAAATGTTAGTAGAGCTCAACTTTCCTGGAAGTTAGACAACAATTCAGTATTTAGTAGCAAGTAATTTATATAGCCCAAAAAAATCCAACAAAATACTGTAAATTATAGTTTAAATATTAGTAATTTTTCTAAAAATACACATAATTCTACATTTTTTTTCCCCACATGATGCTGTAATATCTTTACACCATGTGATTTTTCCCTTATTAGGCACTTCATTTTACATAATGGTGAAAACTGACAGATAGTATGAAAGAAGTAATGCAGAAAGAAGAATTTTAAAAAATATTAAAGGAAGCATGAGCAAGATGAGTATGGAATTTGTTTTGTTCCATGGTCTCTGTACCTATACCTAGTTAATAAAAGCAGAAGTGTTCACAATCCACAAAGATAACATGGGGAAAGTGATTCTTTTTAGGATATGATTGGGAAGAAAAAGATATAAAAACCACACACAAAACACCGCACTGCTGATCCAGTACTGGTCAGAAGACCAATGCAAACATGGTTGCATATGAAAGTGAAAATGGAAACAATGTTTGCTTTAAAATCAGTCCTGAAAAGCTAGATGAAAAGTTTAGAAATCAAATCAGAAGTGATTATTAGTAAAATAATCCCCAGAAGTGGATCAGATGGGAGTAGAAGTGTTGGGGAAAAGGGGGTGGGGAGAATTATAATAATAAAATAGTCAATGAGATATGTGGTCAAACTAGAACAGAAAGCAAAGGCACAAAACTGATTAAAGAGCAAAGGGAAGCAGAGACATTTTAGTGAAAGAAACTTGCATGTGATATGAATCAACAAAAGAGAGAACCTCAGTGGAAATAAGTTACAGTCATAAGAGAAAATGACTTAATAAATGTACTTTGATAGGTCCATAAATCTCTGCACTCCATGAGACTCAATAGTTTTACTCATTTACTTAAGGAAAACAAATGTTTGTTTCGATTTGATGGAATCAATATGGGGGATTTGGAAAGTGAGAGGCCATTGGGACTATTAAGAATAAGAGCTAAAAATTATCCAAAGAATATCACAAGCTCAAGAGTGCCAATTTACCAATATTTGTGTGACTAATAATACTTTAAGAAGCAAGTCACATCAAGAAAGACAGAAACTTGGAGCATGCAACTCTTCTAATCAAAGGTGGAGCTCCCCTTTAGCGGGAGACCCAACCCAGTCAGAAATAAAATGATGGCTGCAAATTGAAATACAGGAAAGAAGAAGAAATCCCCCAAGACTGAGCAGACCTATATCAAAACACTTTAACATCTGTTCGAAGTGATGTTTTTAAAGGCATATTCTAGTTTGCCTTTACACTGTCTGCAAAAACTATTTTCTTTAGCAAGCAGAGAAATACTTTGTATTAAAAGCTCTGGCACTTTTGAACAGGTATGAATGCTAGAGAACAGAAAAGCCCACAACACTCCCACATGTCCTTTTTTTCTTTTTAATAATCTTAGAGCATATGGTTGGAGGTTTTTTTCTGACATATCTTTTGTTTTCAAAGGGAAATGAATAAATTTTTGTTCTTTCTGGATCTTTCAATTCTAATGCATTTACTAATCATCTGTTTTGCTACAACCCACCTGTTAATTCATCCGGGTTAATTTATTTTGACAATGAAAGGAAATCATAGTCAGGAAAAATCCAAATCCTTAAGTTTTTTAGAAGTCCCTAATTAACTGATTAATGAAAGAGCTGTTCATAACTTTTTATCTGTAATTTTAAAGCAAAAAAACCAAAAGCCAAAAAAAAACCCAATAAAAAACCAAGGCATTTTTGAATAAAATATTTAAATAACGCTTTTGCTATTTCTCTAACATACCTAGAACCCACAAGCAGACATTTGAAGTGTCAGGTGCAAGAAATTTTATGTGACAAGAGTACAACACCCTTTATATCCACATGCCAAGCAACAAGCACAAGAAACCCTCTCCAGAGCACTTATGATTTATGGTATTACGAGACAGACTGCTCCAAAGCAGAGCCCTTTAGTATTCTTCACCCATCAAGGCTAAACAGTGACGTTGTCTTTATAATACTGCATCTGCACCTTTGCCCAAATCATAATTGTGCCTAAACACAGGACACCTACAAATGGCTTGTCCTTTGGTAGACTATCAATTCTCAACACCTGCAGTCATCAATAACCAGCTTTGGCAGAACAAGCAAAGCTCCACTTACTTTCCAAATTACAGAAAGTTACCCATCTTTGTACTGGCAATGAAATTTCATGTTACTGACATAAGCTATTTCTCAATAGAATTCACAATGCATAATGGCAAAAGTGGACAAATTACATGGTGACTTGTCTGAGGAAGCTAAATACCATACGTTTCAAGATTTGCTTGAATGTGACTGAAAAGAGAAGAAAAAAATAAGGAGGAAGTTGGACAGAAGAGTCTCTGTAATAGCAGAGTTTACATTAGCAAAATGAGGTATTTTCACGAGGCCTGAAGAGATTTTAAGCATAAATGGTTGCAAAGGCAAACATGGAAAAGAGATTTGGGATAAAAGCCCTCAGTGCTCTTATCAAAAATACTGATGTCCCTGCCCAGCACTTGCATTTAGCATGAGCCAAGATGTGCAGCCTACCATTTACAACAACCAGAACTCAAACACTTCAATTAAAAACTAGAAACTTGGCATGGAAAACAGCCAGTTTCATTTCATTCACCTTGACTTATTGATGACAATGCTAATATGCAGTATTTTAATCACTGCATCCACAGAAGAATGAGCTAATTCCACTTTTTTACTGCCAACAAGTCTTCAAATAAGGGGAGAAAACAAGGCTGAACTGGAACACACTACAAACAAAGCAGGTTGAAAAGTAAATGAGATTAAAATTTAGCCTGATTTAAGTACATTTATAGTCCAAAACTGATAAAAATTGTACCTTCTTAATAAGGTGTAATATGCTTCCTTTGCAGTTGCCATTTCTAGTAGCATTTCAACCAAGAGCAATAAAGCATAACCAGGATCAATGTTTAATTTATGCAGTATGTCGTAGAAACATTAACTAGAACCCAGATTTAATAAGAGTCTTATGAACTAAGTTTAAGCAACTAAATAACTAAATATTCCCTAAAAAAAAAAAAAAAAAAAAAAAAAAAAAGCCAGTGGGATAGCAAACACTCTAAAACCAAAGCAGGCAACTTGAAAATTTCAACAAGTCAAGAACTTGCTTCTGATTTCAGAATCTTCTATTCTTAGTAGGATATTTGAGCCAAAAAGTCATCCACCTGGACACTTAAAGCTCTGGCAAGCAAAAAACACCTTCTCCAGTTTCGCACAACTCTATAAAATTCAACAGAGAGAAAACAAAAAGCAAAACAACAAAAAAACCCCACCCACGGTTTACTTTAGTCCCATTATACCATTTCTGCAACATCTATTGGAGGTGGAGAGGAAGAAAAGCACGTGGCCTAATTTCAGTTGTAGTCCAAAGGAAGATAATCTCTAGAAACACTGAATTTGCTTGTTATAAAAAGCTACTAAAGCACCAGAGCTTCACTTCAACTTTGAATTAGCATGTCAGAACTCTTTAGTAAGGTTTATTTAAATTAAAACTATGTTCTGATTTGGCACACCACTACCTTTTAAAATGTGTTTCCTGTTGATAACAAACCTGCATTTATAAGTCTGCTTTAAACCAAAATCCCAGTCTCTACTAAATGATCATGCTTGTTATTTATACATAAGCAACCTCACAGTCCCCAGCAAGGCAGAGCCGCGGGAGGAGTAAAACGCACCGGCTGCTCAGCAGAGCACAACACCACTACAGGTTAGGAGAGGAAGGGAGGAGGAATTTTAAGTTTATTTACTTTGCCTTATAATTAATTAGGGAGGAGGAAAGCTTATCAGACACATTCAGTTTTTGCAGAAATTTACATAGATTATTTTATTAGCATCACATGGTACATGGGGAAAAAGACAACAAACCAAGTAGTTTTCCTTATTCCCAAAGGTCAAGGAAACAACTAAACATACACAACATCCTAAAGGTAGCTAAATAATCAAAGGGTGTCATAAAAATTGTACTAGCAGTCATTTCTCTCTCTTCTGTATTTCAGAGGAATCACTTCAAGCACCTCTGTCACTTCACAGCTTCCATTCAATGGGATGGAGAACAGCTCTCAGGTACAGGGATCTATGGTCACAACCATGCCTTATAAATGGGGATTTTGCACAACAGAAATCAAGCCAGCAAATGCAACACAGGACACCTTGTAGTCATGTGCTTTAGCAAGCAACACATGCCACAAATCTTGTTTTCTGAATGACTCTAAGGAATGACTTCATGAATACAATCTCAATTTCAGTTCTCAGTCAGAAGTGTTATCTGCATTTCTCACACAAAAGCACTCAGTTTCACAGTTGAAAGGGATTTCTAACGCAGTGTTTTGAAGAAGGAAATAAGGATTTTTTTTAAGTACACAGTACGAAAAAAGTGTAATTTTTCTTCTTTACCCTTTCTGGTCATATCAGAGAAAGTAATTCTATTTTATTCTACACTGATTTTAATACCATTTTATGACTATGTCATATCAAGCAACACTACTATAACAATCACTTGTGATTTATTTTTCCTTCTTCCCCTAAGGAAAAAAACAACCAACCCTCCAACCAAAAAAAAACCAAAAAAACAACCGTCACCAAATAAAAAACCAGACAAAAGCCCCAAAAGAAACAATATGTACTAAAATAGCTTGAACATAAGATCGTGTTTTGTCTTGGTAAAATTTTGATTTCACTCAAGAAATGAGCCTAAAAAACCTGGCAAATAAGAAGCTGACAGCAGAAGGGAGACCTTTGATTTTAATGCCACGGTTCACTGATTAGCAGTGCATAATCGATGACAGAATAAATGCCATGGTGGGATGCTCTTTGTCATGCTATGCCACCTCTAATGAGAGGACTGCTTCTTTCAGTAACACTATATTATTGACTTGGACTATAGTTTAAGAAAGATCAAACCAGTTCAATTAGGATGCTCATTTGTATTCAGGCTGCACCATCCAGGGTTCAGTTACGAGCACTTTGTTCCTGAGGATAACAAAATGTTTGTGCATAATGTATCTTTTCATCCTTTAAATTGTAAAGGTCATTGGATGGGAAGGTAGTGCTTTTCTGACTGCTATTCTTCTAGAGCTGTTTCATTTTAATCCCCATGCATCTATCATAAGCTATTGACATAGGAAAGCAAGGTAAGAGGAGTTGTCGTTTTTAAATCCCTTCTCCCACTACTTGTATCCAAAGTCATAGTAACAGACGCATCATTTCCTATTGGAAATAAATACGGACTCATTCACAAACTTGATAGAAATTTTCTACCCATAAAGTAATTACCTCTGGGAAAAGTGAATTAATAGGCATTTAAATTCACCAGGAGTAATATTCTTTGGCTCTGTTTTGCCTGATCTTAAAGGTCAATGAACACCTATTCTGATTAGAAACATCTTCCTTCACATCCACATAGTATTTGGTAAGATCAAATTAAAATCCCCAATGAAAAAACAAAAAAATTAGTTACATTTTTCCAGAAGATTACTTATTTACTCTTCTGTTGAGGTGTGCAAATATGTGTGAGGATAGCATTGTTTCATAGATTGAGCTAAGATTACGCTCTAAAGTGTATTTTGATATGTTTAGCCAAGTTACCCTTGTATGAAAAATAATGTTCAAGTCACTATAAAACAAGCTGATACGTAATTTGGGGAGGCAGACCTGACATAAGCACAGACTATTTACACAACCATGCGGGTTAAGGGCATCTTTTGTTCCCATCAAAGGACCAATGGCATGAGTTCAAATAGCCTTGCCTATTTCAGAGCCAGCACCCAAACTTCAGTGACATATATTAAACCTTCCCATCAGGACAAGACACAAAGCCTCTTATTGGCACTTCTTGTGAGTTAAACTCACGTTCCCTCTGCTTTCCCAGGGTGGGACTGCTCATGAAATTCCAGTTCCATGACTAGTCTCATCCCTGTTGTTGTGCAATGGATACATGGAAAAAGGTGATCCAGCGTACAATCTCCTACCTAACAAAGGCTTTCTAGCCCAGGTAGCCCTGGAAGCAGCTCAGAGTGGGACAAGTGGAGCTTGCTGCTGGAATCTTTCTGGCCTCAGTAGCACAAGTTTAGTCGACCATCAGCGCACACAGTTAGTCATAGCATCAAAGCCACAAGGAAATAGAGTATCCAAAAAAATGTTTTCCAAGTAGCATTGCTACATGCATACGAGTGGGATATTTCTAGAGTGAATAAAAATCAAAGGGAGAACTTTCCTTCCAATATGCAATTTTTTTGGTATTTGATATTGAAGCATCTTCTTGAAGCAAAAAGTTTCTAGAGATATCATCCAGGTGTTTATAGAGATATTACCCTGGTGTCTTGTCTCCACCTAAAACATCCTCAAAAAGGAATCTGTGTCTTTTTGTACAGGTGCCTCAACATTACAGCCCGTAGCACTCTACTTATTAAAAAGTCAGCCTGGAAGTCTAATCTTAAATAGTTTCTTGCACAAGAATCCCGTATGGTTGGATGTTCCAGGGAAATGAGAAATAAGCAGAGTAAGCATTTATTTACTGGGACCACTACTTGAAAGGACACATGCACAGGCTAATCTTTGGGAAAGAGGCATCCCCTTAAATAGGTTAATAAGCAGATTTTTGCTGACACTTGGAATTAAGGTCTATGATTATTCTGAGTAATCGTGTGAGAAAATCCCTGTTATGAAATAGCATCTGCATCATGTAAATGTGTTATATAGCATAAAGCATGACAACATAATGAGACTAATTATGGAGCTCAGTAATTTCTGTGATAAAGCAAGAAATAATGCCCATTCTTTTGTTTTAAGTGAATTTGGGAAGTAGAATATGGTTCACAGCATCTATACCAAGGATGACACGTATTAGATAAGACAGGAATATTGGAGAGACGGAAGTGAAAGCAGCTAAAAATTCTAGAAATAGAACTTCATATTTCTTGTGACTGATTAATTCTTGTCTCCTTCGAGACCAGAGGTAGTTGGGGTCTGAAGACCATTTAAACAAATGAGACTTTCAATTTAATAATCTCTCTATTCTCCTTGGATGTTATTATCAATAGAATATACTTTTATTTACAATATATTCATTTCACTATTTCATCTATCTTATTGTATTTATGCACCTGTTTTAATATCATTAAATTGAAATCATGAGTAAATATAATACCTTACACAAAATGTCATCTACCATTGTCGTTGAGGGAAACATAGAATGGCCAGACTGCCACTTTTCATACAATGAAATTGGATTTCACTGCAGCCATTTATACTTCCTGTAGTTCTCAGGAGATAAGTATATTTTCATATAATATTTATACAAAATACAGCATATTTCCAGGATATATATAAATTATACTAATATATCTTTCTAGCCATTTTAATGGCTTTTTTGTCCCTGATCACCAGATATTTTATTATGCTCATACCTAACCTATTTTGTTTTATTGATTATTATTAAGCATTTAATTAGCTTATTGAAATTAATAAAAATCTAAGGCCTAACAAGTGATTTGATGTCCATGCTTAACATTTCATTCAGCTGTGGTGATGCGATACCTTTATAGTATTTTTATATAAGTTTTCTGTACCCCAATGGTTCATCCCTACCTTCCCCACTCCTATTCCCAGTTGGTTTGCCCCAGACCCAAGCCGCTCCCCCGGTGCTCCCTACATGGTTGTTCTCCTCCCCTTGTTCTAGCTCTTTCCCTATCAATCACCCAAACCCCTCCTGTTGTTCCCGAAGGTCCAGTGTCCATCATCTGAAACCTCCCAGTTTAACCTAATATGGTCCCCATCAATCCCCCGAGACCCTACCCCTCTAGATACCTCCCCCTTTGGAAATCCCCTAAACCTCGATGCCCCATTGGGGCATGTGATCCCTTTCCCTCCTCCCCTTGGGGCTATTGGCCCAAGGAAATGTCTATCCTCGTCCATATCCCTCCCTGAGAGATTTCTATTGGTCCCCAGTTAAGCCATCCCCATTGTAACGCCTCCCTTTATAAGAGGTACCCTGGAGCTGTTTGGGGCTTGTCTCTTGGGTGTTCCCTCCAATAAAGTTGGATTACCCCCTGTGGGAAGCCTCCTTGCTACTTTTTATCCTCTCCCTCGTCGGGACTGCTGACAGCCACTGTGCCTGGAGGTTCAGCTCCCCTGGGCAGAGCTGAACTCCTGAGGAGCGGCTTTAAAGCCGAGAGCCTCCAGCTGCTCCCCACGCCTGTCGCACACCGCAGGGGCTAGCCTGGGCAGTGGTCAGTGGCGGTCATTGCGACAAGCTTCTACATTCTTCTACCTCCAATAAATTCCATACTGGACAATTTGGAAAAAAACCAGCTATTTTTGATGTTAGACCTAAACAAAGTTCTTCATACAGTTTCAAGTCATAGCTGTTACGAAAAGTATGCATCCTTTTTCTCACTTTATTTCCTCTTTTTTCTGGTTTCAGTTAGTAGTTACTCCGTAAGTTAAAATACTACACCATAACTTCACATCTCCTTCCTCAGATTACAGTATTAAGGGACTATAGTAATTTTAATTTCACCCACTGGGAGCACAGGCTGACCTGACTATATGGTACAATATGCAGAATCTTTCCATAACCACTGCCTTTTTGATAATCCTACATCCTGTGATAAGACCACTGTGTTCCTACAAAATTTATGATTCATTTGGCTAAAAACATACATTTTTTCCCCTGAAAGTAAACTCATTATTTAGCATAATACCAGTAATTTTGTTTCATTTGCAAGTGTTGCCAATAGTAATTTTAAAATTGTCTGTTTTCTGCAGCAATCTGGAAGATGACCATGAAGGCTTACCCTTTCTATGAAATCCTATTGGAAGTATCCCTCTTCCCACCCTTATCTCCAGATTATTCAGTTATTGTTCTCACATGGAAAGCATACTATAAGACCATTAGTCATTTAGGTCTTAAAGCACTAAATAAATATTTTATTAATAACTTACATAGCTTTATATATTGTTGTTATATAAAGTGTAGCATTTTATCTTTCTGGTTAGACCACCACAAGCCCTTTGAGACAGATACACATTCTAAGAACTGGACGTGATGAGGATGTTACTCCAGTAGGATGATAGTGCTGAACAAACAGCTTTGATTTTAGTAGAGGAAAAACACCTGTGTTATCATTTAGTTTTTCCTGTGCACAGGTAAAGGTATTAAAAAAAAATGATACCAATCTGCATGTGACACTCACACACCTGAGCACCCCCAACTCCTGAAGCAGTTGGTACAAACTGGGATATAGTAGTGACTGCTAAATGTATGTAGCAATAAATTTACTGAAGGGCTGCAGTTAGCAGATTTTCTATGGCTTTCTCCTGGCTCTAACCACTTTTCCTTTTAGAGCCTCACATAGTTTATGACCTCTCTGCCCTGGCAACCAACACCATTTCCTAAGACAAATGCCCATAATATGTAACCATACTGATCATATGTCAACCATTTATGTCTTCCCCTTGTCACCACTGTTGCTGTCACCAGGATATGATGACCCCTGTTACAAAACAGGCAAGCCCTATCAGCATTGCAATAAGACTCTCTGCCCACCAAACACTCTTGCCAGGATCTGGTGACACCTGTTGTGGAACAGGGAAGGGTAGCACCACAGGAGATACTGCCTGTAGCATCAAACAACTGCAAGTCCCAGGGACTTAGATCAGAAGTGCCACTGCACAGCAAAATTTGTGATCTCCTGGTGGTCAGGGATGCCTCCTCCATCATCTTTTTCCTCCAAGGAAGACTCATGTTCTTTTAGGCAAACTCTGAGTTTAGATTAACATTTCATGCAATGATTATTAAGAAATTGACTCGGTTCACAAAGGGTCCAGGTGACTAAAAGTCTAGGTAACTAAAGACACTAGAAGAAACTCCATTAACTACTAGAAATTCTCTTTAACTGAAAGCCATAATTACTAAAAATGTGTAACAATAAGCTACTGCACTGTGAGGAATTGTAGATAACTATAAGCCATGCTAATTGTTAAAATTTTATTTAATAAAGTTCTAGTTATAACTATAACCCTGTCACCAGGTGAAGATAAAAAGCAAATATCTATCTCAGAAAAAAGCCAACAAGTTGCTTTTAAAGGAAAAAAAAAAGGAGGACAGGAATGATGATGATCTAGTAATTTCACCCTCAATTAGTAGAAAAATAGTGGCAACTACTCAAATAATTTTCAAGTTCCCATCAAGCAAGGTGACAGCAGATAAACAGTATTTGTCAAGAACAAATCATAGAAAAATAATGTTTTTCTATGAATGTATGACAGTATATATTTTCTCTTCCTTTCTAGAAGTAGTAGCAAGAAGCTTTAAATCAAGACCACAGTACAGCTTTGACAACTCATATAATGTTCTCATAAGTATCCTGGGAAACCAGCAGCAGAAAACAAGAAGAGTTAGAAGTGTACATGCACCTCTGTATGGGCAGTTAGTATGGACGTATATTCTAAATGAAGTTCAAGGGTCTTCCCTTAAGGGATATGCAACACCATCACCAATAAGAAGGATAATAAAAGGAAAAAGATTTCTATTAAATAGAGAGGTGTTATAAAGCCAGCTTTAGCAAATTAGTTGGAGGAAAAGACTATCATTATCTAACTGAAGAAATTATTTAAGAAACAAGACGTGTAGAGTTATATATATGTATAGGCAGGATTAATCAGTAGCACAAACATAAGCTGGGGAAGAACGGGTTAATGCCAGTAAGCCAGAAAGCAAAAGTATCACAGGTGACGTAGAAATTAGAATTTTATCTTATCAGGTATGAAACCAAATCTGACTGGAATGCATGAACAGGAGGATTATAACCATTTCCCTGACCCTCAGAACTGGCAAAGCCTGAACAATACTGCTGTATCTCACTGTGGGCATAATGCCTCAAGGGAGAGCTGAAACATGAGAATGACAGTTCAGGACAGAACACTGAGTACAAAGGAGATACAGAAAATATGGTCTTTGTGGGGTGACTGAGTAAAAGAATCCTGCTTAGCTCTGAAAAGGAGTGAAAGGCAGTTACATCTTCCTGAAAGAAGATGTAACTTCCTCCCTTCCTTGAGGGACTGATGGAAGAGTTATTTCATCTCCATGGTACCTACAGTAGTTAGGTACATGGTACCCAAGTAGTTACTTGCTTCGACTGGAGAATAAGACCTGAGAAAAAAAGTTTAAATATAAGCAGTGATCTATTCCACCAAGGCAGGCAGTCTGAGAAGCTCTGAAGAATCCACCACAAAATATAGTCTTACTTAGACCAATTCAAAATTCATAAATGACAAATTAAATGGATGAAGAAATGATGGAGTGTATAACACTTCCTTTTTTTAGCACACATAGGGGAACAGGATGCAATCTGCAAAAAACATGGCCAACACTGACATAACCACCTTGATCCTCATGGCATAATGGAGTAACTTGCTGGCTTTAGTCACATTTCAAGGGGTGTCTTGTCACACTTACCAACAATTTTGTCGCCTGCTGACAGTTCCTGCAGAAACATGCAGGTCTGAGCAAGTTGGTTTCTTTGCCTTACTATGCTGGAGATCAGGGACATGCCATTGTGAAGGAATTCATGTTGGCAAATTTAGAGCAGCAACCCTGGCCCTGTCTAGTTCACTAACATTTTGAAAGGAAAGTAGGTTTCAGAATATTTCAGTCCTTACGGCCTAAAATAACGCATGTGTAAAATCCTCAATAATTTTTATAGGAGGGTGTGTGTAATAAACCAGTCAGGCAGAAGCTGAGCAGAACTGTTCTTGAACTCACTTCTGATATTCAAAATTAGCTAATGAGAGCTGAACTGTGCATTAAAACAATTAGAATAGGAGGACTAAATGCACAAAAGCAAGCTAACAAAATAACTGCTCTCCCACAGCCTCACCTCCCAAATTCCCCTTTAAAAACCTGTGTCCACAGGTGGACGTAATTTATGACTATATAAAGCAGCTTTTCCTATGTTCAGCATTCACAAGATGCAGTGAAAAAATAGAGCTCAGCTCTTTGCTTTTATGTTAAATTTTTGGGGGCAAAAAACCAAGAATAGAGTTATATGTATTTTTTGAATCAGCATCTTTAATCCAAACTGAAGCAAAGTACCAGAAGAATGCAAATGCTGAAAAACAACATGATAAAAGAAAAACAAAAAAGCCCCAACAAAGCAGACACTTCTTCATAAACTCTGTATCACAAATAAAACTCACCTGAAAGATGAGCCTGGTTATGTATCTATAAAATGATAATTTCTGGAGGAAAAAAAAAAAAATACTAGAAAGCAAGGCATTCCTGTCTGCAACTTTGAGAACAGGATGTCACTAAGAGATTAATGAATAAGCTGTCTGTTTGGCACATGAGAGGGTGACTCTTATTTGAATATTATTAATACTACAGGGAAAAGTTAATGAAGAAAAAAATACTCCCTTCTTATCAAAGGATAAGACAAAGAAACACATCTGAATAGGAAATAAACACAACTCTTCCACAGTATAGACACTGCTACAGGAAGCCTTCAAAGCAAGAAGTTCAGGAGGAGAACAAAAAGAAAAGAGATTCCAACACAGAAAGTTTTACTCACTTTTATTCAGATTCTAAGGTCCCTGTGGGAACAAATGTTAGCAGGTAATTAGCTATCAAACAATAAAATTAAACACAAAAAGAAGGAATTTTTATACGGACATTTATTCCCAGCAAAGTAGGAACGATTAGGCATTTGAACAGTAACTAAATGCTTTAGTGTCTCTTCCTGTGGTATCAAAATCTCCCTTGGATTCCATTTCAGTGTGACAAGAGTCAGGCAGAGGTGTAAAAAGACTCAATTATTTTCATCTAGAGCTTTGCACACAGCATCTGAAATTGTAAAAGTTGCTAAATTTCAAGATTTTTTTTTACTGGATTTTACTATCAGATATACATTGAGAAGAAAATGGGCAAAAGTCTTGAAATAATTTTTACTCCGAAGATTTTGCTGAAAATCAACCCTGAAGATGCATGGCAATTTTAGTTCAGGAAACAACAACAAGAGCTTTCATTACACAATTACAGTTCTGTTAAACTAATCAAAGCATCGCAAAATTATGAATTTTTAAGGATGCCCACAGTGACAAAGTAGACACATGTATGTACATGTACACACGTGCTAACTACGACAAGGCTCTACAAAGTCCTGATGGTTTTTGACACAAAGATGTGTATTAGAAAAACTAAGTCAAAGAATAATGAGGCAGGGGAAATGGGTAAGATAGCTTTTCCTATGAACTCCTATATTCATCCTGGTTTGTTGGTGTTTTTTTTAGAAAATTCAGGAAAGACATCCCTTTGCCTCAAAGTTTAAATATCCAAAACCATTTTCTGAAGAAAAATTGCTGTAAACTCCTCAAAATAACAAGGGGGTGCACTCAGTGTGCTACAGCTCTTCTAATTGGGTCTATAGAGCAAGGAACACAGGAAAAAAAAAGGGCAGAGAGAACAAGAAATGCATTTTGCAGGCTGAAACTCAACGCTGAGCAGCAGCAAGATGGTTGACTCTTCCTACTCATATTGCTCCAGGTTTCCTGCCTATGGTTGTGGGCCAAGAAACCAATCCCAAATGAGTATTAGATCCAATACCAACAGCACTGCCAAACTAATTGGTCTCATTTCCTTCATCTGAGTAAAGTAAAGGTGGAGAGTTTCCTGTAATGGACTGATATTTAAGGCATTTCTTAATGCACAGTGGGTTTATTTTTCTTTCAACTGTTTGTGTATATTAAAAAAAACCACTCTATGGAATAGCAAGGAAACAGGTAATGGTTCTCTAACAAACAAAATAAAACAGCAGCCTATTCCTATTCCTTAAACTCTTGATCCTGCCTTTCAAGTTCTCACTTTGTGCTGTATTAGAATACATTTTGCATAAAATGAAAATTTGTTTTCAATTCTCTCAGTAAATGTTAGAGAAAACATTATTGGAAGGAAAACAAGCACTGGATGTTGGGGGAAAAGAAAGAAGTCATCTTTAATGTGTGCTATTTTGAGGGAATTGCCACTGCATTGTGAAGCTCGGTATTCAATTCACAGAATCAAGGAATCTCAAAATAGGCAGAGGTGGAAACGACCCATCAGGACCATCGAGTTCAACTCCTGGATCTTACTGACCTACTTTTTCCAAGCAATAACTGAGAAGAAACCAACATTTCCCCCATTCTGTTGTAAAGGAATCACAACTATATCTATGTGTGTGATATTACATTCAAATTGGCTACAATGCCAGGTTAAAGCTGCTTTGTGTATACATGTCTATTATTATTTCCCTAAAATTAACTCCCATTGTAGAATGATGACATCACAACACTAAAGCATAGCAAAACACTGCCCTAGATCCCAGTGCAAGTCCTCAAAATTCACATTGGGTGAGACTGTTCTGCCAAGTTCATATCTGTTAGTCATGGTTACTGTTTACATTGAAGGGGTTTAGACAACCGTGTAACACAGAAAGATATCAGTGCCGTGCTGCATTCATATTAACCAAGAAAGTAACTCTGCCCTGGTACATGTGGGTACTAAGCTTGCTTTTACTGCCATGACTGCTGCTCAGTATTTAATATTCTATACATATGTTGCTATTGTTGGCACCATGTGAATCACTAAATGAAAGTGAAGATTTCTGCCAAATTTATCCTGTTAAACACTGGAGTGGCAGCCCACCCTGCAGCCTACATTTCCTGGGTAGCCTGACACATAAAAGGGCATCACAAGTATGATGAATCATATCACTTTAATAACTAAGTAAATGAAATGTCAGAGAGGTAAGGCTGTTGATTGAAATTTAGTGCAAATGGTAGACTAATAATTAACAAATACAGCTGCCTGTGAAGAGGCAGCACTGCCTTTCCATGTAGATTTATTCTTTTTGTTCTCATTTACTTTAGTTTTATGCTATGTTTGATGCAATCTTAATTTTCTTCCACTTGCCACTAGGCCAGGGAAGCCTGCCTCACTGCACTAGGGAATGCCAGGCCTTAATCCATGTCCACAGTCCTTGGGGCCTTCAACCCTTTTCAGTGTCTGGAACTAGTATTTGAACTTGTTGATAGTATTGATAATTAAAAATAAATAACACCATCATCCAGTTCAAGTCTTCATTCTACTATTAAAGAAGGTTTCCTCATAGCTAAATGTGTGCCCACAGGGAAGAGAAAAAAGGGAAAAATCAAACCAAACTCCACTATATGTTATTAAGGGTGCACAAACAAAAATTTTAAAAAATGAACACTTCTCTAAAACACAGAAGCTGCTTTAAAATACACTATTAAAAAAAAAAAAAAACAACCCAAACCTCAAAATAATAATAGTTTTAGGTTTCATTTAACTCTAAAGACATACAGATAGATTGTCCATAAAATAGCATCTATTACAATATTTAAAGTTTTGTTTCCAAGATTTTTTTCATAAATTCCCAATTTACCTATCCATTAAACAGGACCTTTCTGTTCAGCACTTTCTGTCAGCACTGTTATCTGGTGTCGCTGGCAGGTAAGTAGAGTTATACGGGTGTTTACAAAAAGAAACTGTAGAGATACTTTTTTTTCAAAGGTCTGAAGAATATGGGACAGCACATGAACAGTGACATGGCAAGAAAGCAGCAAGCTTTTGCCTCTGTAAATACAAGTAGAACCTCTGTCACTGAATTAGGTAACATCACACTTTTCTTAGTACTGCTGGCACTGCTTTGATGTCATTACTGGCCATAAATGTTAAAAGATGAAGCTTCTTAAGAACTGAAGATGTAGTTTACATTTTTCTTCCCCCCCACCACTTCTTTCTAGGACAAAATAAATGAGACTCAAAGCAAATCAAGAACAATGCTGACCTGACAGACCAGAGGCACCCGAACTTAGCTACTCTGGAGGGAAATGGATTTACAAATACTCAATGTTCATGAGGAAGGCAGAAAGAAATCCCTCCTCTTGAACAGTTCTGACATGCACTTGCTGTCATATCAGTACCGTGATATTGACATTTGGGGTTGCACCTTTGAAAGAAACATTTTTAGGAAAAATTGAGTGACTTAAACCAAATACCTCTAACTACTAAATACTTATCACTTTGCAGTTTATATGTTGTTAGAAACAACTAAGTCTTTTTTAAATCTCTTTTTTAATTAGGTAGCTATGGATATTTTTTTCTCTATGGATGTTGTGAGCCTCTGTTCTTTTGCAAATGCATCACTATAGGGGATAATATAAAGATAGGTATCAGGTATTAGAGCCACAATTTTATTCTTTCAGAAACCCGTCAGGTTTCTGAGAGGTAAACAAGTGCCATAAATCAAAGCTACTGATGCACATATAATCCAAATAGCCTCTTTGTATCACCAGCTGTCAGCATGGGCCACTGGGCAACTGCTGTACCTGCATTCATACATCTATTTAATTTAATAAGGCTTCATTTAAACTGATAGATTGTGATATTTTTTCTAAGGGTTATTTTCAAAATTATTCTTCCCTCATTAGCATGTTTTTCAAGTTATTTATCTCAATGTTGTAAACATTTTCCTTTCTCACTATAAAAGGAATTAGCAAAGCTAAAAAATTCTCTATAATGGACAACAACATGTAATTCCAGTAACACTTAAGGGGTTTTCTAACCCCAGAGAAAGTGGTTTTGATCAATACAATCTTTTCAAACAAGTTTTTGAAGTAGTCTTACCAAGTTCTTTTTTAAAATAAAAAATTGAACTGCACTGTTGAGGCATCAACAGCCACATGGAAAAGGCAGTGACTTGAGTGAGTGAACTCAAGCTCTGCGTTTGCAAGGAAATAGCTCACAAAAGGAGTTTTCATCCAGTATGTCAGCTGCATTTTCTTTCCCAATCCAGTCCTAGCTCAGATACCCTCAGAAACCTTGATGCAAGACAACAGAGTGTTTACATAGAGGAAAGAGAAAGTATGTAATATCGGTATATTATTTATAAAATATCTCCATTCCCATGCCCATATTTAATTTAAAAAAAAAAAACAAAAAAAAGCAAAACAACAAACAAGTTTTCTGAGCAATTCCTGTGAGAAAAGGTATTTCATAAGAAGAAACATAGGCAAATGACCAACGACCTTCAGTATGGTCATGACTACCTGCCAAAGAAATAATGATTATAAAAAAGCACATCAGTGGTTTCATTGCAGTCTTACAGGCACTTCACAGACAGCTCCAACTAACAGTTATGGGCAGTTTCTGTGCTCTCTTCCACAAGTAACACTTCATAACTGTTCATTTTTGCAAACTTTTCATCAGCTTTGGGTTATTTGCACATGTTAGTATTTAGGCTTTTTCAAGGTTATAATGCCAGTGACATATTTCTAGGTTAATTCTTACTTATAGAGCTTAACTCAAAGTGCACTTACTTAGGAATAAAGATGGCAAAGGCCAGATCTGACATCTAACATTTAAGTAGATAGCAACTAAGAGAATCATGCTTATCTGCAATGATTTTCATTAAGACACCATGGTCTTCCACAAGAATGGGTTATTTTTTTAGCTAGTAACTAAGCCGTTCACATAGGAGCAAAGCAGCACAAACAAATTTATCACCTTTGCTTCTTTCTCTTTATCCTTTCAATCAATTGATTCTGTGTATCTGCAACACTTTTAAATTTTGAGGGAAAAAAATGGAAGTTGTAAAATATAAAGCCATCAAAAGAAAGGGAGTAGGGAGGTACAATAACACTAGCAAACCAAAGAGATTTGCTTATGCAGCGAGCAGATTCCCCTGAAGTTGTGGCCTGGCTCCATGCCACTCTGTCCTGGGAAAGACAAAAGGAGCTGACCTGAGCAAAAATGCTTCTTTCTGGAGACCAGCACAAAAATCTCTTAAGTACCTGCCAGCACTAAAAGGGCAGTCACCAGCTGGGTGTTATGATGTGCAAACACAGTGTTTGAGCTCACAGGCTGCATCAAGAAGCTTAGTTTCACAGTTGACAGATTGCCTGCCTGAAAAATTAAGACACAGCTTCATTGTGGCTGACAGATTTCTTAGGCTCCAAAGGACATTTAAAAGTTATTCAGGTACGTATATTTTTCACAGGGAGCTCTGTATAGAAGTCTTAGATGTGCACCACTGGTCCATTATTCACAAAGCCAAAAATGCAGAGCAATAATGTGCAGAGCAAAGTGACTTAAAGTGATCAAGGTCTATGATGTGACAAGTATATCAGATCATAGAATATAATTTCATTCTTGTAATTGCATGACAGGGGCAGAGTTTGCCTGGCACATGCATGCTGTGTGACCAGTAAAACTAATAGTGGTCCAGTTACAGGGACAAATTATTTCCATCTAACTGAAAGGCCAGCTAATAGTGCTAATATTACACAGCATCTCAAAATGAAATTATTGGTAAAAAATACAGATCTTAATAGAACTGTTACAAAATGCTAGTGTGTGTGAAAGAAAACAGCATTTCATAAAAGTTACCCTACCTAATATTTTAACTGCTGAATATCTTGAATTATCCACTATAAAAATAATTTATAATACAGTTAAAATACTTTCAAATCTTTACATCTTCCACTGGTATAAGCTCACCCTACCAGTGCCCACCTGGGTCCTGTGACTAACAGCACCAATTTTCTCTCAAGAGGGACTGGCAAGAGCAGGGGTGTAAGTCATCATTACACTGGGATCCTTGCCCAGAGCTGGATATCAGTGATGGGGCTTTCTCCCTTCTCAGTTTCAGTTAATCTTAGGAAGAAATGTACATTATTAATTTTTATTTTTTATTTCTTTAAAAATACATTTTTCCACCACAGTCTAGTTGCTTGTCCTTGCTTCCCAGGTAGATGTTGAGAGTTGCCCAGCCTCCCCTGTCAAGCTCTATTAACACAAAGGTCTTTCATTTTTCATGCTGTGACTACCAGCAGTCTTCAGACCTTCACTCTCTTTGGGATTCACAAGTTTTATAGGTCATCTAATACGGAAAAAGGAACTGGATGTTTTTGAGAGCTTCAACAAAGACTATGCTGTTGATTTACCTATTATCCTAACCAAGCTGCATGTGGTTCCCACAGCTTAAGGCAAGGACCTGGCCCAAACCTTCCAGATGAAAATGGAGAGTTATGTTCTCCACAAAAATTTGGCTTTGGCAAAGGATTCTGTCAGTTCTAATTAAAAGCAATAATTGCACTAGAACACTGCTAGGACTGCCTGAGGTCCTAAGATGATTTGAGCCTCAAGTCTGTGCTAGATTCAGAAGATATTATCTAGACTAGTTCAATGACTCTTCAGGTTGACTACAGATTAAAGAGTGAGCCATTTCCTCAGCACATGCTAAAAACAAGCATCTTCCGATACACAGGTGTCTAAAGCCTTTTATATCTCCAAAAACAGCACTGTCATGAGACCTGGTAGGATCACAGCACAAGGCAATGATCTTGGTGGATGGTAGCTTTTTTTGTTCTCCTGCTGCTGCGAAGAATTTTCCTCGCCAATGGTAACAAAACCCAAACAAACCTTACCAGTAAGTCTGTCCTGTTTCCTTCATGGATCAGCTTTCTTGAAACATGTATTCAATCTAATTAGGCCCTATTTTATCAAAGAGTCAAAATCAGAGAATGCTACACGTTCCCTTGTTATCTTTATTTCAACAAATCAGAAAGCAAAACCAAACCAACAAAGAGTAAAGCTTTTATGTAATTTTAGTCACATTAGTTGTGGTCTTCGTGGGAAGATGAAACACGCAGAACAGCTTCAACATATACTGACACTACTAATCCAAGCTTTGCCACCTAAACCTCCCAGAGACTTGAATTGACCGTGTCTTGTCTCATTTTTCTCATTTTCAGTTTGGGTTATTTAATTTTATTTCATCTTTCTCAGAGGTGAATTAGGTCTTTCAATACGCAAATCATAAATCAAGGATTGAAAGATATCAATTACAAAAACTCTGTTGGCCCCATTCTGTTGGGGTCCCTCCCCTGCCATGTTGTCCTGGGAGAGGGGCCCTGAGGGCACAGGCACGGGGTTTCCCTGCCCCTGCTCAGCCTCGTTCCCATTGGTTGGTTTGTGTTCCCTGCGCGGGCAGAAGGACCCTTGGTCCCGTGACTGGAACAGTTCCTGGGCAGAGCTCCGGCCATGCAGCTGGAGAAATAAACATCTCTGAAACATCTAGCAAGAATCTGTCTGTCCATATATATTTCCTTTCCACGGGACTCCTGGTTTGATATATGCATGTTGCAGTATCCCCACTGCAACAAATGGTGGAGAATTGAGAGCAGAACGATCCCCGATCCCTAAGCGACTGATTTGTGTGAGTAAACCCTGGAAACTTTGGATTCCTCTTCTTGGTTTTGCTTTGCTATTCCATATCTAAACTATGGAGGAACCGTGGGAAGACTCTTGGCTCTCAGAGCCACATATGGACATTTATCTTAAACTTAAAATGATTCTCGAACAACGATTTGTGAATTTTAGCTTGATTCAAGCCCAGAAAGAACTGAAACACTTCCTGGCATGGTTGTTTAAGAACTTTTTCTATGTTTCTTGGGATTTAATTATTACCAAGGGCTTTTGGAAAACCGTTTGGACACAGTTAATACTGGAGTCAAAATACATGCCGATGGAAGAATATTTTCGTGAATATTATTTAGTTACCGAGACTGTTGAGCAATGTCAGCTGTGTCCTGGCGAAGGGAAGCCTGGCGCAGGGACCGTGCGGCCCAGGCCACGTGCGCCGAGCGCTCTGCGAGCAGCAGCGAGGCAGTTCCCGCGCGCGGGCGGAGCCACGCGAGCCGCAGTGTTGGCGGCGGAGCGAGGCGCGGCGGGAGCAGTGGGACCCGGCGGTGCCTGCCCGGCCCCACGCAGCGCGTGGTGGAGCGAGCCCCGGGAACGCCCGACCGAGAGGGGCGGCGCGCGGGCGGCGGCTGGCGGCGGTGGCGGTGGAGCGGAGCCGCGCCCAGCCGAGACGTGCGCTGGAGCGGGGCGCGGGGGGGTCGTCGCTCGGGGGCCCGGCCGAGATATGGGTGCAGCGCCTGGAAGTGGCAGCGAAGCTGCGACCAGAGGAGGCGACGCACGGAGAACTGAGCGGCGCGGCCCGGCCCGGCCCGCGCAGCCCCGAACGCGACCCCGGGAAGAGCGCGCAGGCACCAGCAGCCCCGACAATTCCAACACGGGAGCGACCGAAAGAGAGGGCAAAGACGCAGCGAGACAGAAAACAGCAGCCACTCGGAAAAAGGAAAAGATCATAGTAACTAAGATCTTAGGGATAGTAAAATGGTATAATGTTAAGCAAAATTATGGTTTTATAACAAGGTGTGACAACCAGCAAGACATATTCGTGCATAGAACTGCTATTAAAAAGAATAACCCTGAAAAATGCATCCCAAGCTTGGGAGATGGAGAAGTCGTGGAATTCAGAATTATACGAGGTAGAAAAGGGTTACAAGCATCGCAGGTCACTGGGCCTGATGGTGTTTCTGTGAAAGGCAGTATATATGCAAAAAATCGTAGTCATGTTAGACAATATCTCCATTGTAAGCCCCCCCTACAGTTTCCCTTTCCTAATCCCACCTTTCCCTTTTACCCTATGTCCTATTACCCCCAGTGTATTCCCAATCCGTTTTTTCACCCATGGTTTCCCTCACAAAACCATGATTTTGCCAATTGTTTCCCCAAAAATCCCTTTCCAATGCCGAGTGGGGGATGAAAAGGGGAAGGGAAGAAATTAAACCCTCTCCTGCCTCAGTTTCCCCACAAAGCATGCTCAGAGAGTTCTGTCTCCCTTCTGTCAGCCCTAAGATGTTCCACAGAATCTGTTTGGACATTTAAAGACTCAGGAGGGTGGCTTGTTTTGTCTTGAAACTGTTCTTGTTATGTTTATCCAGTTGTTTTCATTCTCCTTTTATTAAAATAAAACGGGTGAGGTGTTGGGGTCTCCCCTCCTGCCATGGAGCCCTGGGAGAGGGGCCCTGAGGGCACAGACACGGGGATTCCCTGCCCCTGCTCAGCCTCGTTCCCATTGGTTGGTTTGTGTTCCCTGCGCGGGCAGAAGGACCCTTGGTCCCGTGACTGGAACAGTTCCTGGGCAGAGCCCCGGCCATGCGGCTGGAGAAATAAACATCTCTGAAACAGCTATCAAGAATCTGTCTGTCCATATATATTTCCTTTCCACGGGAGTCCTGGTTTGATATATGCGTGTTGCAGTATCCCCACTGCAACACCATTCCAAAGTCCCTCATGACTCTCTCCTCCCAAAACTTTGTCATCAAATAAAACCTTTCCTTATGACTGTGCATTCCCATCCTTCTTTCCATCCAAGAACTTGTACTGCTCCATTTTGGTAAGTCACTCTGTGATGTTTCAGGTCTTGATCAGCACCAAATTTTTTCTCCCCCCCCCCTTTTTTTTTTTTTTTTGTTTTTAAACTGCAGGCTGTAGTTTAAACAGAGAACCCCCCCAAGAGACAGTCTCAACATTAATGCAACTATTTTGCTCCACATTCTGCAATAAAGTAAATCTGGCATCAATTTACCTATCCCTGACTCCTCTCTGATTATATTGTGTTACTTAACATAAAAAATTTGGTTGAAAGGAGACACTGTTTGATGCACATGGCCTGCAAATTACTTTCCAATAGCCTTAATCCCAGTAATTCCACCTCTTCATACCCTTGGATATTCTGAACTATGAGGCAATACAACACTCCTTTTTTTTGCATTTGCTTTATTTAAGGATATGATTACATTATCCACACTTGCTCATCTTTACAATTTACAGCTTTTTTTTTGCAGACCTCCATTTTCCATGTTTCTTGGGGTGATTTTATGATAATACTGTATTCCCCTGTTGTCTGCTTTACTCCCAGAAATGGGTCCCACAGCTTTAAGCTGGGTCCGAGGGAAAGCGGAGTGGAAGCTGGGCGAGTTCTTCAGAGCAGTTTGTGTTCAAGGACTCACACACACTCCCCTGGGTGCTCAGCACTGCAGAGCCGAGGGAGTTCATTCCTGCTTTTAGTTAGCCTGTTAGCTGAGGCAAAAAGTTTTCCCAGGACTGCATAACAAAATCCTCTGGTAACAACTTCTTCTTTTTGGAACTGTTCAGCTTAGCTGTGATGCAAGAACCAGAGCATCGGACACTGCAGACTGGCGGGGACGCTGCATCCCAGCCCAGATCTTGGGAGAAGGCCGAGCCAGCTACAGGAAAGAACTCTGATGCAGCAAGGAGGTTTAATATCTTAACAGTTATTCATTTTTCACCTGTGCCCTGCAGGCACTCGTCTTGTTAAATAATTTTTTTTCACTTTTCCTCCAAGAAATTCCTTTTGTACTGGTGGGGGAGGGAGTGCTGAAACCTGTGTTCTTTCAGAGGAGACGTTCATTCCAGAGCATTTTCCTCCTAAACTTGTCTCAAACTGAGACACTATGCCATATCTGCCATCAAAACACCAGAACATTCTTAGGGCACACACCTGAAGATCTGTCATAAGACCTTTCAAAATCATTAAAGAAAATATGTCCTTCCTCTGTGTTAAAAATATCATTCTGATTACTAAAAATAAAAGTCTTTCAAAGTTCTCTAAAGAAAGCAGTTATATGCTTCCTTTAGTGTATCCCTTGGGGCAGCATCAGTTTTACAAACTCAAGTGTCCAACATTGTCAATTTTTAACTCATTTTCTGAAGGGAAACTGCTTGTATTTAGTAAAGTATTAGTTTTAAGGAAAATAAGGTTTTGTTTGTTTTTTTTTTTTTTTTTAAATGGGGAACTAACCTTATTTGCACCACTTTAGTTTAAAAGATGAAGCAAAATTATTAGAATAAGTAAACACTTATTTTAACCTGGTATATTCTCCCAAAATGAAAACAAGTTACCAGTGCCCCTACCACTAAGTCACATGTCAACTCTCATTCCGTGCAGAGCATTGTCTTTTTTTTTTCCCCCGCACAAAATGAACTATCACCAAAAAAAGTTAGACGTTAATTGTCTTTTTTTAACCTTCTACAGGAGTACCATATAGGACGTTATAACTAAGAAGAATTAATATTAAAAGGCATTAAAATTATTAAAGGAGCACTGCAATATTCTTCCAGTGGGCACAGTTGCAAATATCCATTACAAGGGTCCTCTAATTATTTAATTTACAATGATAATAAATTAATTCATCACCAATAATGTTTATAATTTAAGAGACATTCCAGACACAATGACCATTATTATCACATCTGTAAGTAAGAATAATCTGACTGAGATAAATTCCTTCTCTCAGGCTATATTTAAAGCCTGCATTATGGATTCAATAATGTATTGTTGCATCTCTAGCCAGAACTGTGCTGTTTTTAATATTTCCCTGGGTAACAAATGAGGAAGTGCTTTGACATAAAAGGCTAATGAAAGCAAACAAAAAAGCTACTGAGAACTCCGAGTGGAAACCTAAGGAAAAAAAAAAACCTCAAGAAGAATAAAATGTGCATTACTGTCAGATTAATTCATCCCACTAAACAGCAAGAGCTTTCAGAATGCTAGCACTGCTCTCCAGCAGCAGTCTTCACCAACACTACTGGTGTAACCTTGTCTGAAAGCATTCATGTTTCACCTTGTGTTCTGTCCTGCTGTTGTTTAGTGTCTAGAGAGGAGGAGTAATAAGAGTATTCAGGCATACAAATTCCTGTTGTCTTGCAAAACTGTAATTTTATGGTTATGAGAAGAAACATTTTAATTAGGCCTTAGCAAGAGGAAGGAGCTGGCTCCCAACAATGCCTGCCAGCGCTCAGCTATGCTGGCCAAGCCCAGGAAGCCTCCCAGGGCAACATGAAATCTGAGCATCAAGCAGTTTTTTTGCCAAGTGTCTCCCGACTTCTGAAGCATCTCAAGTATACAAAATGGTTCTGAAATGCCACATCCTTCATGGATTGGCTTAATCCTTACAGAAATTCAGCTGCAGGAGGCAGGTTTGGAGTTTGCTCCTGAACTGAGAAAGGGTTTCCCAGTTCTCAAGGGATCAGGTTAGTTTTAATGGCAAGCATTCATATAATAATAAAGGTTTATTTCATCACACCCACAGAGAAATAACATATGGCAAATAGCACTTCATGAGAGTCCCACCAAAGATATATTGCACATATTTTAACTGACAGGCAAGTGATACAGGAACCTTATGACAGTACTCTACAAATGTAACCTTTAATGTTAATGATTCCAGCTTATATTCGCACATAGTTTCATTTCCAAGAATAATTAGGCAATTGATATCTCCATCTGGCTCAAAATGCTTGCTGACACATTTTTAATCAAACACTCTCGTCAGTCTTCAAACTGGATATTTTAAAATTAAAAATATACCACATTCAGCCATCAGTTATGTCAATTGATGGGTGCTTTAGGTTCAAGATGACACTTTCGGCAACTAAAGGCGGCTATGACTGCTGTTAACTTGCTGTCAGTCACTGTGCAAAAAGAAACTCAATGAAGCTGGGAGAAACTGAAGTTCAAGTCATTCCACAAAAAGAACTATACTTTTTTCCAGCTTCTCTGGATTTCTTGGGATAAGGAATTTGGAACACAGAGATTACATATTGCAACCCTAACAGCCAGGCTATTAACTATGCCACTGTATGCCTAGCTCATGGCTTGGTTTTGTCAGAGACTTCTTGAAAAATCTTTGACTACTCCCATCACAGAATAAAGAGAATAAGAAGGGTATATGATTATACTGAAAATCATATGTAGCATAGTTTGGGTGCTAAGTTAATCAGGTAATTCCTGTTTAGTTTGATCCAATACTGATGCTGTACTTTACAATAGAAATCCAGGCATGAGCATAAAACCCATGTTTCCTTTGACACCAGATCTTCACAGATGCAAGTCAGAGGAAGACAGACCTTCTGCCCCCTGCAGAGACCTTCCTCCTCAGCAAGCCACCACCTGTGGGAGTGTATGGTCTCCTCCAATTTCAGGAAAGGACTCAGTCACAACCTAAGCTTATCACTTCCTCGCTGTTCTCAGAAACTTCTTTCCTCTAAATTAGAAGATTGAATTACTAGACAGCACACACCATCACCTCTACAAGTCCAGGCATCACTTTGATTTTAGTGACATTATTTAGAATATTTCCAACAACTCTTTTGGGACCTGGCCAAAATTGTACTTCCATCCCTTGCATAAAGCAGGTGTCTCAGATGCAGAATGAAAAAACATTATAAACCCATTTTAAAACACTGTCATCCTTCCCTCCATAAGTGAAAGCTTTCAATCAGTCCTGTAGATATTCAGCAAAGACATTTCTCAGCAAAGGTGTCTGAAAACTCATCAGCTACCAATGTCAGACTGATCGCGCCATCACCTTCTTCACTGCAGAGGAACTTGCCATGCTGCATTCTTTCTTTCTCTCACTACTTTCATAAATATATATGTACCAATAAAAATTACAAAGAATATCAGAATTTGTACAGAAATATACTGCGTAATTTACTATCTGCAGTAGCAAAGAAAAAAAGAAGTATAGTAGTAGCATAATGAAGCAATATTCATTTATGAGACAAAGTGAACACAGAAGAAAGAAATGTTAACAGAAATAACCCCCATACAACATTACCTTTCAAGCAGAGGGTATCTTTATAGCTCTTACATACACTAAACCACAGCTCTGGTTGCATGAGAGATTGTTTATTGCACCTGAAATGATCTTTATTACTTGGGATGCATGACAGAATAAAATAATGAAAACCCCATGCTGTTACAGTGTGGCAGAGTCTGTATAGCATTTTCTTTCAGCATGTCAGCTTAAAATTTCCTCCCTCCCAATATTTCCAATTACAACAGTTCCTTTTTGCTTTTACGTAACTACAGGAGGAAAAACATTAAAAATAACAATAATATAGAGATGTTATTTTTGCAGAAATACATAACTAGCAAAGTTAAAGATGAAAAGTGGTGGCATAAAGGGTAGAATGAAAGGTAACGAGACAGTTGTGGCAGTACAACAAATAAGAACAGAAAAGCATTATTTCTTTTGGTTATGAAAAAATAAATGTAGTAGTTACTGTTCATCACACTTAAATCCCGAGTTAGCAGCTTCTTCAAAGTTATAATAAATATTTATGCAGAAGAGGTATTCTGTGATGCAAATAAATTGTTAATCCAAATGTCAATAACAGAATTTTAATCCCATTAAATAAAGCCTTTTTTGTTTCTCAGATATGATTACAAATTCATAGTGAAGATTAATCTATTTCATTTTACAGTAGAAATTTCCCCAGATTTGGCAAAATTTATTCTGGAAAAAGAGAAAAACAGATCCTACAGGATACACACTTGTTTCAGTGTCATTTTGGTGAACACAAGGACTAACTTTGGGTTGCACTTTTAACACTTTTAAGAGATACCATACAAAAATCAAATCCCCTTGCCCACACCCCCTAACAATTCAGTGTAAGTCATAGCTAATTATACTACTTACTGGTCAGCCAAGACCACATACAACCTGCTTTTATCCAAAGATACTAAATACAGGCAAGATATGATTATGTTTTTTAGCATTGTTTTAACCTGTTAGGCTCCCATTGCAAATGAGCCTTCCATATCCCTATTCTTCCTCTTAAAAACAAAGAATCTAAACTTGAAATTTGTTCAGTAGTTAATCTAATTAAAGTTTCCTTTTGTAAGTGTCTATGATTCCTTGCATTCTGAAGCCTTTTAATTAATATTGAGCAAGGGCTTTGTTTACCCTCCTGGATTACAGCCTCTATCTCATCTCTGCACTGCCTTTGTCACTGGAAATGAAGAGAAAGTTGATGCCCTTTTTGGCATTATGCCTTCCCTTTTCTCAGGAATTAAGGTCCTCTGTAGTCAACTTGCATTCATTTTGAGAGGCATTACAAGAAAACACTAGGTGGGAATGTTTCATAGATAAGCAAGTTCATTACCATTTATCCCTGTGAAATTCAAGTTGTTAAATGTTGTTCTTCCTTTTTGTGACACAGAGAGTGAAAGATGTTCTCCTCTCTCCCTCTAACCCCCTTCTTTCTGTTCCTATTTAAAGCTGAGAGGGATTGAAAGGTGTCTAGTTTTAATTAGATGCACATTTGCTGACTTTCTGGTCCTTGTGTTCATAGCCTTGATAAACTGAAGTGCTATCTACAGATCATAAAAACAATTAATGGGTGATAACATGACAATTTATATGAGATTTATAAGTTAATAAGTAGTGAAAGAGTGCCAAGAGTGTCTGCAAAATTTATTAAAAAAAATAGATTCAATTGCTAAAAGTTGGGGGTTTTTTCAAACCACAAAAAAAGTGCTTCTCTTTAATTATATTTTTCCTTTTGCAGAAGTTTCTGTATCCAAAACAGATCACACTGAACTCACAGAAAAGCCTCCTTCCTAACTTGCATTAAAAATTCTTGCACTACTTATGCCAATGCTGTACATTTGTATAGGAAAGAAAGATTATAGGAAAGAAATTTTTACCATGAGAATAAGCAAAAATAACTGGTTGAATGATTAAAGTTTCATGTTTATGAATGAGATATCTGCTGTGCTACTTTTAAAATGCTCACATCAGTATGAAATACTATACAACTGTGTTTTCAAGGGACCAATAGTATGCCTACAAGGTAAAGATTGATAAAAGACAGGTTCAGAGTCAGATGCAACAACCTAAACGTCTCCTCAGCAACTGTCCAAGGCTCAGTGGCTTTTAGCGCTGGTTTTACCAGGCTGGGGAGAACAGCAATCAAGCTACAAAGATTATGCCAAGATAACTTTTATCACTCAACTAACTCTCATTTGGCCAATAAAACCCACAAATGACAACACAGTAAGGATGAGATGCTGACTTTGGCCCACAGAGCAGAACACAAGGAAGATAAAAGTATTATCTGCAATGACTTATAGTAAAGGTGATATTAGTCATGGAGATACTAGACAATGTAAAAATGTACTCCGAATATGATCCACACTGAAAATGTTTTATTATAATGCTAAAGTTTAATTAACTCTACTATGACAACCTTGAAAAACCATCTTGGATATATTACAGAAAAAACCAGTCGTCTCTGCAGAAAGACTTGAATCCTCCATGAATCCAACCCTTTCTGAAGTCTCAGATGAGCTGGTAGCTGTCATTCAAGAGGCTAGAACCTAAAATGGTCCACCAACATCTTCTCACAGCTGCAACTACTGTGAGCATTTAATTCAAATGCCAGAGGTAGACGCAAGAGTCAATGATGAAGATGATCATGTCAAAACAAAGACAAGACCCCCATATTGGGGCACCAAGCTCTCAGAGCATACTCCAGTTATATTGCCAGACAGGGAGAAAATTAGGTACAGACCTCAGCAACATCCTTGTTCTCCTAGTACAAACATTTGTTTCATGGACTCGATGGGAAATAACATTTACACATCTGGAGGAACCAAATATGAGGGCTTACAATATTTTGGTTGAGAATTAGCATACTGGTTGATTCAAAATAACACATCGGTCAGAGACAGCAATTCCTTTGAACAAGCAAGACATATGAAATCTTTGCAAAGTCACAAGACTATATCAAGAACTAATCAACAGGATTAGTGTGAAACTATAGAAAACTGTATAAAAGCTATAAAAATGCTGAAAAATTGAGTGTAGAAAACACAATATAATTCTGCAATGTCAGATTTGATTAATTTTAGCACACGAGAGGAAAAGATTATATACTGCTACAACAAACAATGAAAAATTGCAGAATAATAAAAGGCCACAATTGCTGTTTCTTATGGCTATCATCTTTCAGAGCAGCCACTTGACTCCATAACAAAAATTCTATGAATTCCTAGCCCTCATATTCCAACCTGTTTTCTACAATCAGGTAAGCGAGATCTCATGCATATTGCAGATGCATACACACACAAACTGTTAGTAAAGTGCTCCAAGTAAATCAGAAATGACCTTGCTGTCATTTTAAAAATAGTGGCAAATACAATGCACATTTACATTCCTGGCCTTGACTATCAAGATTATCCTTGTAATTCATTCCTCCTCTGTCAGGAATAATCTCCTGATATCCTTTCTTAATGGTAGGCTTTCTTATGCTAGTCCTTCTGTAAAATTAAATTGATAGATGTGCATTTAGACTTTAATTGTTTAGAATACTTCTAAACTCATGCATATGTTTTATGTTAGCAGCAGACTTCTGTTAATTAATAGCACAAAGCCAACTGTGTCTAGAGCTGAAGGTTAAAGACAATCGGCACAAACAAGAAAACAAAAAGGAGAGTTAAGTCAGAACAGACATATTAATATTTATGAGAAAAAACAATCTGCCAAAAGGTGATAATTTCCTTTGATTTAATTAAAGGGGGCGGGGGGGGGGGAACAGCAGTGCAATGGACATAAGAGATTGTGAAGATTTGAAAAAGCTCTAGGTAGGGTTTCTCATGAGTTCTTATTAAAGTCACAATGGTTTTGTTTGGAAATATTTAGTATCAGGCAAATACAAAACAGATTCACAACAGAAAGAAAAAATATTGATCTATCACCAGATGAATTAGAAGTGCCATTTTCAGATAAGGAAATCATTGGCAGCAAATGTTCTAAGGTCTAAAGAAACTCAGAAGCACAATGAAGAAATTCACATTTAATAAATAAATATTAATTTTGGTGAAAACATAATTTTTGCAAGAAACAGACCAACCTTTCAGGTGGTGAACTTAGGGAGACTAACATTCTGGGCAAGTTTTTTCAGAGGGTGAAGTCTCTTGTGCACAAATGACACATAATGCTTTCAAAACAATACCATAAATTGAAATTTAATATTACTGTAATTTAATGCTTGCCAGGAATAGAAGAAAAAGAGGAGCAAATACATCTCATACCATAATGCTCTAATCAATTAATGGACAGAATTGTCTTAAGCCTATGAAAAGACCTGTACTTGCAGATCAGAAAAGAAGATTTAGACTCCAATTTAAGATTTTGGTTTACTGGAGTTGACACACACATGGCAAGAAAAACCTTTTAAAGACCCTATTGCATCCAAAGTAACACCAGCTTGAGCCTTTCTTGTCTCTACTTGAAAATAGTAATGTGGTAAAATTAATGTAACATGGTAAAAGCGGAAATTGGTAATTTCTCCTTTTCCTTGGAGACTGGAAAAGCTACACAAAAAACTATCAGAATAAACTTGCAAACATACTTTCCCCCTCTAAAAAGTGGGGTAAGCTCCCATCCTCCTCTCTCTCTCTCTCTTCCCCTCCTTTTTTCTTACTCCATTTCATTATTTTTTCCAGGACTGAAAATGTGTGTTGCATTCTCGGGAAGACAATGTTTAAATTTTTCTTAGTGAAAAAAAACCTAGAAAATACTATAAGTCTTTTAAGAATGCCTTTTCTTGGCATTTTTACACTCAGCTGTCAAAAAAGCTGGAGCTGACAATTAAACATTTCACTGCTTCTCCCAACATAGCTTCTGAACTTGAACTACCCATTCTGTGAAGGGAAATATTATCTGAGAGACTTCCAAACAAGCTAATATGAATTGAGACTCTGCTGGACCTTTAATCCAATAAATGACTGGGCACCAGCTGGGGAGCCATAGCCATTACCACCGGTCAAAGATTTATCCACTAAACTCAAGAAACCTTGGAAAGGGCTCAGACCTGGAGCTGGGACTTAATGGATGAACCAGAAGAGAGAACCCGGGTCCCTTGCCATGCCTTTATTCATGCTTGAGCTCTATGATGAATACAAAGCAGCAGAAACTGATCTGACAGAAAAAAGCAAATGGACATTTGCCCTTATTTTGCCCTTTAACAAAAATGAAAAGAAGGTAAGTTTAATAGGGAAGTGACATTTTATCCAGCCTTTTTTATTTAGGCTCAAGAGGATGCATTCAGATATAGCCTCTTTAGTTTTCTTTAAATACAATTTATCTATTGCAGTTTAATGAGGATATAAATGTATATTAATTATATATTAATACAAGTCACAAATGAAGTTACTATGCAATCATTTTCTGAATAAGCACCATTATGTGAAAAGATGTGAAACATCCAAGAGATTTATGTTTAAACAAAACTATTCCTAAACCTACTTTAGGGTATGGAAGTAAATTAAAAGCAACAATTGTATCTAAGCATTTATTTGTTATTATGAAAGTTATTTCTAAAGTGCCTTGAATTGCATCTAGCAGGAAAGGGAAAAGGGGTTTATATTTTTGTGTTCAGGTGTATGTACAATTTGATTATATGTTAACTACACTAAAGAAAATTTCTTCAGATATACTAAATGAATAAAAACAACTCCCAAAAGTGTAAAATTACACAAAATAAAAAAAAAAAAAAATCAGCTGCAGAATATACCTCAATAGCAGAGGGTGCTTACACAAATCACTTTAAAACCTAAAGTAGGCAGCAAGTAGGGACAATTTTGGTTTTTTCCTCTACTGAAGAGGGACTGTGGGGAAGAGGGAAAGGAGATGGGAAACATATTTCTCCTAAAAATAGCAAGGGAAACACCAAAAAAAAAAAAAGAAACAAACTGAACCAACCGACCCAAAAAACCCGAAAGAAGTTACATGAAGGCCCAATGTAGAAAAAGAGGAAAAGTCACTGGAACAGCTCAAGCAGAGCAGTTGACCCAAATTTAATCCATTTCATTCCAGTGAACTGTTAGGAAAAAAAAAAACAAAACAACAAACAAACAAGAAAAAAACACAGGAAGAGTGAGGAAGTGAGGGCAAGTAGGAAAAAGCTTTTGTGATTGGTTGTTCAAAGTCTGTTTGACAGAATAGTTTTACAGCAAAACATTAAAACTTGCTTTCCTTAAAAGCTTTTCAGATCTGATCGCAGTTTGAAATATTTGCAAGGAAGAGTTACTGAATTGCTGTTTTCACTTTCTGGTAGTCCAGGAGTTACACAAATTCTGTTCTGGAGGTACCCTATTTGACACAAGACAGAAAAATTGCTTTTTGCAAACCCTTGTTAAGGTTCCAGAGAGTAGTGTTCATAAGAATGAAGTATATTACTATTAGTACCACTCCTAAGAGCCTTTATCAAATGAGAAAGCCTCTGCCATTTACCTTATCCTGCCACCAGTCCTACAAGAAAACCAGGATCCAGCTTAGTGCTGCATTTCCTTGAAGGCTAAGTTTTTCTTCATAAGTGTGCAAAGCCACCAAACACCATGTCAACTAGAATGACTCTCTCAAAGCATCTCAACTAGAAGACCTTCTAGAGATAATTATAAAATAGCTAAAGGGATGCTGGCTTATTTAAAAAAAAAAAAAGGCAACACAAAAATTATGTAATTTACCATTTAAATCTTTTCATGTCTTGTCCTAAAGTGTCATCCACTCACCATACAGGAATAAAGATTAAAAGAATACTGCCTATTGTCCTGGGGTGATGTTATGAAGCCACTTTATTCCTAAACCACCAGCTCACCACCCAAGGCCGCTGTGCCTTCAGATGGGCCCGGGGGGTGGGGCCGTGGGACCGAGTGCGGGGCACTTTAATGGCTCAGCCCAAGGGCTCGGGGGGCTCTGGGGCTCTGCGGGGCTCGGAGGGAGTGCGCCGGGAGCGCTGTGCTGCTCTTTGGGTTTCTTTTGTGTTCCGCATAGCTGGGAAAAGGTTCTGTTGGTTTTTCTTGTTCTTTTTCCCTTCTCTCTCCCTTGCCTCACTGCCCCCCTTCCCTCCTAGCCAGTCCGGGGAGCCTGCGGGGGCAGCCCCGGTGGGCCCGTGGGGTGGCCCTGGCTGGTCCGAGCCCGTGTGGCTGTTCCCTCTCTGGGAATTTGTTGTATTTTGAGGGTTTTTTCCCTGTTCTACTGTCATAGGTTAGCAAGCATAGTCCCGGAAGGGATGTCCTTGCTAAGGGGTGCTTACAGTTTCCTCTGGGAACTGATAGAACCTATCAGCTGGCCAGTTTGAATATGGACAATTCTCTAAGCCACTTAAAGTTGTGACCGCCTCTGTGATCCACATTTAAGAATAGGCAAACTCCCCCTCCAAGCTCTCTCTCGTTTCCGGCGCTGGGACAGGCGGCTGCAGGTCCCGTGTGGGGGCCAGCGGGCCCAGCCAGGCCCTGCTTGGGCCAGGCCGGGCCGGGCCACGGCCATCCTGGAGCCGATGGACCTGTTCCAGCCGTGGAACCCCCCCACTGCCTTGCCGTGGGCAGCCGGAGCGGCTCGGCTCTCCCCCCTCTCCACTGCAATAAGGAAAATTCAACATTCCAGCTGCAAAGCTGCAAGGCCAAGGTGAGATTAACCCTTTTATTGCTGTGAAGAGCTGAAAACCTGAGGGAAGAGAGAGAGGAGATGCTTAAAGCTGAAATTCTGTTGTGAAGCTATGATATATCAGAGTATCCTGTTGTAATTTCATGAAGATATGGGGGGTGGAGTGTTCAACTCGTAAGCAAAAGCACCTGCGCTGAGATAGGCAGATGCTGACGCAGCTGTAATTTCATGAGAAGTTTGGACAGGGAGAGATGAACCAGATGAGGACTTTTGCTCCAAACAGGAAAGGAGAAAACCTCAGTCCCTAGAGATGCTCCCAGAGATAGTCCTAACGATGAAGATGATGAGGACCCTTTGCTCCCAGGGAAGGAGAAGGGCCTCTGTTTTTGTTTCTGAACGGCTCAACCTTAAAATTGTACCCCAAAAATCTTCAAGAGTGGACCCTTGAAAGCAGTTGCGGGAAAAGCTGCAAGTCGGGGGAAGGGACTCACATGGGAGCAGAGAGATTCCTCTTCCTAAATGGACTGAACAATATTTGGAAGTGGGCGGCTGTCTCGTTGTGATAATGTTTTCAATAGCATGAGCAAGAAGAGACTTCTCTTTCTAAATGGACTGAACAAG
Source organism: Corvus moneduloides (assembly GCF_009650955.1). NCBI lineage: Eukaryota > Metazoa > Chordata > Aves > Passeriformes > Corvidae > Corvus > Corvus moneduloides. The sequence continues at coordinate 31,707,351 of NC_045476.1, read as the reverse complement.
GTTATTATGGAAGTGGTAAACAGACTGAACATCTTAAGGGTTGTCTTTTCACATTGTCAGTGGGAGAAGGGAGGAAGGTTGGGGGAGGAGGAGAGTTCTGAAGGTGGTATAATTTTTTTTCTTTTCTCCCTTCTTTTAGGTCTGTTAATAAACTTCTTTATATTCTTTCAAGTTTGGTGCCTGCTTTGCATTTCTCCTAATTCTTATCTCACAGAAGATAAACAGTAATGAGTATTTTGGACCAAACCACTACCTCTACCCTGTTTTGTTTGGGTGTTAATAAACGGTTTGTTTTTTCCGCTTTCACTTGCTGTGACCCGCTTGTCTTGGTGGAGGAAGAGGGGAGGCCCTTTTCCCTTTGGAATGTTTCCTCCTGATGTTTTGTCTCCAAGACCGAGAGACCTATATTACTGCTGGTCTAAATTTAATGAAGATCAGCTTTATGATCTCTGCCTAAGAAAATGTGATGCTTGAAGAGGAATTTTAGAGAATCAAAGAATTATTAAGCTTGGAAAAGATCTCCAAGATCATGAAGCCAAACCTTTGACTAGACTCAACTAGACCACAGCACTAAGTGCCATGTCTATCATTTCTTGGACATCTCCAGGGCTGGTGACTCCACAACCTCCATGGGTATCCTGTTTCATTTACCTAAATGTTTATCCTCATATTAAAAAATCAATTTTAGGTATTAAAATAGCAGTATGGGTTGCTGCTTTTTTTAAAAAAAAAAGATATCCCCCCCATGAACAAACATGAACTCTTTGAGGATGTTAAGTTGAACAATGACAACAGGTCAACTGGCGGATTTTTGTTGGGTTTTTTTGTTAGATTGTTTCCTTAACCTCCATACAGCACTTTTTCAAGATTAAATTTTATTAGGAAAGTGAATTTAACATGCACTTATCTCATTCTGACTGCACAGGAGGGAGATGAACATTAATTTAAAAAGGCTCACAAAACTGCAGAAATCTTTTTTCTTATAGCCAGAAAAAAGAAAACGTGACAAATCCTAAAGTTACTCAAGAGGCATTTAATTTGGCAATTGTGTTATGTCTCGGTTTTGAAAGACAGGTGTCTGCTAAGGAAGGCAGAGGCCCCCCTTGAAGTGGCAGATATAACCCCTTTTCCCTCCAAGTTATTATATTTTGAAATCAAGAGCCTTTAGGCGAAGATGTGGGAAATAGGAATAACAGTTCTTTACTCTATATATATATATATATATGTATATAACCAGTCAAACAAAACAACAACAACTATGGCAGTAACAGCAAACAATCACAAACCCAGTGCCAGCCTTCTCGGCTGTCGGGCCCTTTCCCCTCGGGTGCAGTTCCGCTCGCAGCCGGCAGGGGCGCTGGCGGCTCCCGGTGAGCAGGGCAGGTGCGATGGTTCCCCCGCGGCTGCAGGGGGCGCTCCGGAGCGAGCTCGGGAAACACGCGGCACCGGTGCCCCGGGATCCCGGGAAGGGATGGAACAAAGGCTTCACAAACCGCTGGGCAGTTGATCCCGGGCTCTCAGGAACAGCAGGCTGGAACGGCAGGGACGAACGCAAATCCCGGGTGGCAGACGAGATGTATCCAGATGGGAAAAAACCACGGAGGCCCAGGCAGGCAGGGTGAGCAGGGCTACAGCATAGCGAAAGCTCGAAGCAGCAGCAGGGCAGGGCAGCCACAGCTCGGTCTCCAGCAGGGCAGGGAAAGCGGCTTTTGGGGTCCCGGCGTTGCTTCCAGCAGAAAGAAAGAACGGCCAAAAAGAAAGAAGCAGCAGCTCCTTTCTCTGCAGCTTCTCTCTCCGGACGCTCAGAGCGAACTGACCCCACACCCAGGTGTAGACAAAGGAGTAGCCAGGTCCGCCCCACTCCCCTTTTGTCTTTCTTAAGTACAGCTATTTGTCCCCTAGCAACATGCATATGGGAGAAAATTCCTTTAACAGAGAAAAAAACAGACTAAACTAAAACCCCAACATGTTAAAAAAAAAAAACAACCGAAAGAAAACAATTTAAAAAACCTGAAAAGAACCCGTCAAAGCCTCTCCTGATTGTACTTCTCCTATCCCTCTGAGTCAAGTAAAGAGATATGCTTCTTCAGTTTAGTAAATTTATGTTTAAAGCTCATAATGAATATTGCAACTGATGAATGAATTATCCTTTTGCTCATGAAAAACTGTCCTTACTTGAAAAAAAAAATCAAATGTTTCGAAAATTCCTTAACATTAACTTAGCACGAAAAATGCTGGGAAAAACTCTCCCAATTAAACTAGTCTCTCAATTAAACACTAACAAAGCCAAAAGAGTAAGTTTCTTATTTCAAAATACAGTAGCTTATGCTTTTTCTTCTATAGATTTGCATGTTGATGCTGTCAAGTTCATTCACTGTCTTGCAAGTTCACATATTTTGTCAAATGAATTTCCCATCTGTTTCATTCCGAGGACAGCACTGCACAGAGTGTTTTCCCTTTTCTGATATCCTTCTCCAGCTGTGAAGCTATATCCAACTCAAAAGGGATAGATTTCCATTACAGTGATTTGAAATTTTGTTCCAGAAGCCAGGCTAAGTACTAAATAGAAGTAATTCCTATTTATATGGTATTTTAAGTGGTATCTTTGCTTTCCATTTATAGGCAATCTAAACTCTATATAGCAACATGAAAAAAAAATCGTGTTATCACACCCACACCCAAAAACCCCAAACAAACAACAACAAACACCAACAAAACCAAACCCCCAAATCAAGACCTTTATTATATAATTTTCCTGATTCCAATTCACCCACCACTCCGATTAGCAAACTGGTACTAAATTTTCACCTTGAATTTCTAGTAAGGCTCTCCAAATCTCAAGATTACACTTATGCACAACCAATTATTTGATTTAGCTCTCATCTCCTCCTGAAGCCATCTCCAATTCAAGCACAAAGCACAGTCCCAACTTTCATAATCATCACCAATCAACTTCACTGCCAACTGAGCTTCTGAAACAGGAAGAAGGTTTCCCAATGGCAGTAAAACACAAAAAGCTCTTTAGTTTCCCTGATCCACTCATTTCAGGCAAAACTATATGGTTGCAACTCCTGTTCTGTCCCTCTATTTGATTGGAAATATCTCCAATCTGATAATTATCCCAGGACACGACTCAAATTCCCTTGTCAGTACAATAGAGAACGCTGCTTTAAGGCTTAAGTTATAGTGTATTTCTCTTTTAGGTGTTTGGTTATTTGAAGGGGAAATAAAATAAAATAAAAACAAAAAGCCTTTCAAGCAAACTTAAGAGACATTGAATCACACCCACACTAGGATGTGTATTAGAAAGATGGATTAATAGAAAAGCATTACCTGGATTAAAGAAAATACTAATACCAATAGAAATATTTCACATGATTCTAATGAAACACTGGTTTGTTTCTCCTACTTCCAGCATTCATAAACTTCTCCAGATTCATAATCTTCTCATTATACATTTTTTATCAGTTTAGGCGCAATAACTGACTGAGCACAGACTCAGCAAAGTCAATGACGCAGGTCTTGAATTTGATACAGATCATCACCAACTACGTCAATTCTTGGTCTACACCTTTTCTCTTCAGGCACATTCTCCCAGATACAAGAGCTGGTGGAAGGGTTTGTTCTACACATTGGTCATAACTAGGTTTGTTCCCTTTTTAACTACTGTTAGAATAAAATATATTTGAGTAACCAAAAGAATTTTCTTCCACTACAATTCTCCCATGAAGTAACTTCATGCTTTTTTGACTTAGAGAATTGTGTATGAGAAGAGATTTGAAGAAATACAAAAATATTTTCTTTACTGAAATGGATTATATCCTAATGGTATTTTATGTGATATTGCTGATATTTCCTTCTTTATCATCTTCTGCATTTCAAAAGGAAAGCAACCAAGAGAACTTGTCTAGAACAACTTAGACCTTAGCAGGTTGGCTTCTCAAGTCCAAGATGGAAAATCTTCTGTTCTCACCCTACCCTCCCCCCATTTATTTTTTTCTTTTCCCTCACAGCTTAGAGCTACATTTTTCAAACTGTGCACAAAGGAGCAAGAAGGTAGAAGCTGTGTGCTTGAATATTTCAAGGCTGATAAAAACACCAGGTCTTGTGTCTCTAGTTCTACCATACAAGATTTCTTGCCATTTGAGACATGAGCAACACACCTGCAGCACACCTATCATTAAGGATCACCAACTTAAGAAATTTTAAATGACACTCCTGTCCAAAAAAGATTAAAAAATGTGTGGTGTATTTCTTCCCAAATTAAGCACACATCTAAACCATTCTCTTCGTCAACTCCTAGCTATATCAAAGGTGTGAAGTCGAGGCAGAATAATTTTATTGCTATGTTTTTCTTTCCCACCCTAATTCAAAACACTCCCTGTTCTACTTCTTGCTCTTTTTCCTTTTGCCTCTTTCAGCCAAGTCACTGAACATTCAATCCTACCAAGAAGCCTTCAAATTCACCATTTATCATAGCTCACACAGAGTGGGAAAAAACCTCACACTCCTAAATATAAAGCATCAAGACACTAACAAAGTCAAGAAGCTAATGAGTCCACCTCAGCTTCACATTTTGGCTGTTATCTCTGCAACTGATGGACTAGAAAGGATCTGTTTTCCTCAGCAAAACGGAAACTCTAGAGATACAAATTTGCCACACACTTTCATAGGGCACAGGTCCCTCGTGAAAGATAAAGGCACCATGGCCTTTCACACCTGCTATGAAAACATATTTTCACCTCTTCCTTAGCAAACCTACAGACTGTTAAATGAGCACATGCAGTGGACCATATTTATTTATAGTTTTTTGCAATTCATCCCCTTGATGGGAGCTACTCACTAAAGTAAAGCATCAGTGTGTTGAGGTTAGTTAGATCATGAGTTTGGAACCACCCACCACAAACCCTTGCTCAGTAAGCAAAATGCTTCTCTTTACCACTCATTTCCTTTATTTCTCCTACCCTCCTTCTAAGAAATCTTTTACAGCTGCATTTGGCTGCTGCCTGCCAAGCTGCAGACCCAACAATCCGGGCAACACATCTCTGCCTCTCACCTACAGAGGAAAGAGCAGAGCAACTTTCCTGTCCCACATCCTGACAACTTTGGCACCTCAACCAGGTAGCCTCTCCTAGCATTAGAGACGCAGAAAGAACATGTAACAGAAGGATTTTTTTGTTCTTAAATACTTTAATAACCATGAGATTCAAGTCTGAAATATTTAAAGACTTACATGACTTGGGCCCAAATTCCTACTACCAGAGTGGGATGCAACAAAAGTTCCACTTTCAAAGTTAAAAGAATTCCTTCAAAAATGCAAATATCACAGTTTTACTTTTCATTCTCTTCCAGAGTGAGGATCCTGAGTTCCTTATTAGGAATCAGAGCAGCATGCATAGCAATACACACACCCAAAGCAGGAAACAATCAGAAACCTGAAGCCATCCTGGCCTCAAGTTCTAAAAACCCGAGTTCCTCTTACTCTCTAGTCTTCTGACTGCAGCATAGCACAGCACCATCAGATCAAGAACACATTCATTCCCTTTCTAAGCTTTCCCTCTGCGTTTAACACCCTACTTAAGTGAGGGCTGTGTCTCTCCAGGTGTGCCTGCTGCCAATCACTGTGATAGCAGGAATAGTGGTGAAAGACACCTGAGCACGGTGGCTCTGAGACTTCCTCTGCCTTCACTGGGGCTCCACCTCTTTCTTCCTTGAACATTGTTAGTCTAAAATTGCCTAGAAGACTAATAAATAAGAAAAAAAAGTCATGTTGAGTACTTAATGAAATGGGAGAAACATGAAAATCCAGAAACTAAGAATTAGTGCGTGTGGCCATAAAATAGAAAGGTAAAAAACTGCTTCACATTTATTTCTCCACACCTTCCTAGTGGCTATGTAGCTAAAAGCATTATCTGGTTTCTCAGAAATTAAGCTCTCCTCGGCTCTGGCTGCTATTGTAACCATAGCAATGTTCAGAAAGAAAACAAGAAATTGAAGTTTCATTTCCTGGTTTTCTAAGTCTTTTGCAAACAAATTTTAAGATTAAGCTAATACTTTCATTTTTTTTTCCTGTATGTCCTACTCAGAAAGGAACAAAATATCCCTGCTTGTCTCCTGCTCCTTTTGGAATACAGGCATGTATTATCTTACAACCAGCAGGTAAAAATAGAAAGAAGGATGTCTCCCCTCTTGTCTGCTCTAAATTAACTCTTTTTCTTCCACTTTGAAGTTCTCATAATTTTTTTATGCAACTACACTGTGTTGCACTGTATTTAATTATTTACTGCTGCTGTTGAGTATTTGTGTCTTTGTGGGAAGACTGAAGGAAAGAGGATTTCTCTTGCCTCGCAGCTGAATACTGGTAACATTTCAACTAGTTTAATGATCTCAATTAAGAAAGAAAACAAACATCTATCTGGCACTGCAAAAGTTTTCCACATAGCTCAAGTTTGAGCCAGTGCTATTAACTCTTTGTATTCCAGTCATAGTTGAATTTATAATGCCTATGAAATACTTTTTTTTCCCAAAAAGTTCATATGGAAAAGGGGACAAGGGAATCACTATTTCAGAAGAAAAACCCTTCAAAATCAAAATCTAGATCTTGTCACATTTTAGTGAAGAAGAGTGATATGATACTCTATTTCCAGAAAATTTCCTATGTGTACCACATCTAGAATGCATCTGGCATGTGGCATGCTGCCCAGACAACAGCATGAATTAATGATTGAAGTGCATGATGGTCAAGAAAAGTGGTCTGTCGTTTGCATCATGCTGTCAGAAAACACCTATTGTACCCTTGCTATTTACTGAAAAGCAACTTTCTCTCACTCATTCATTTACAATATCAGAAAAACATTTTTTAAAGCATATTTAAATGTTCTGGGATAAAACAATCTTGAAGATTGCTTTCACAGTTCTGAAGCCATGGTCTTCCATCTGTGTAAGCAGATGGATAATAGGTCTCTTTTATAACCCCTATGACAATCCAATTATTCAAGGACAGGTCAAGACCTGGGATTCATTCTGTTTTAAAGTACCACAGAAAAGGAACTGAAACACACATACTCTGAAGTATGACCTGATTTTGACCCTGAAACATCAAGATTATTGATGTTTTCCTGTTTAGAACCTGAGCAATATTTGCAATTACTTTGTAAAACCAGAATAAAGATACCACTGATTTTTGCTTAGTCCAAAGACCTTCATCCAAACCTTGTTTGAACCCTTTCAGTTTGAAAGAAATCTAGGTTTGGGAAAATGGCTAGCAACATGTGCATATGATTAAAATGTGAAAATCAGGTAATTTGGGATACAGGATTTTCTTTACAAGCATCTTTTGCTTAGGAGCAACCACTGACATGGAATCTATTATTAAAATAGTGACAGATGTAGGTCAGAAATGCAGAGGGGGCATAGCTATCTTAGAGGACATAGGAACTCACATAACCGTATATCAATAAGAAGGAATTATTAAAACTGTCCCTTGGTGTACCACATTGCTTTAGGGCTTTCAGAAAAACTTGCTGGTGGTCAGGGCAGCTTGGAGGCATTTTGAAACTCAGGACACTAAGGTAGCTGCCCAGAAGATACCTTGTAAAATGGCTGTTCTGTTGCCTAAAAATAGTGTAGTGCCTAGCAGAATGAAATGAAGATAGAAAATTATTAGTTTTTCTTTAGGTACTTTTTTGAGCAAAGTGAAGATTTAGCCTCCCCATGCTCTAAATGACAAAACAGTAACTACCATAAAGGCATATTTCAAATTGATGGAAAAGTTTACACCTACACCATCAAATTCTAAGAATTATCCTTTATGGATAAAATTCAAAGCCCCAACACTTCTATTCCATTGGTCTGGCTTGCATGAGTCTGTTAAGTGTAAGAAGAAAAATGCTTCAATCCCTAGGAAGGCGGTGGATCAACTAATCCTTCTAGAAAGCATTTACAAACACAGGAAGTACAAGAAGGTGATTGGTAGTAGTCAGTGTGGATTTATAAACAAATGTATTTACTTAGGTGTGCAGCAGTGGAAGTCTTCCATGTTTCTGTAGTTTCTCTGGATTTGAAAAAATAAGACACACATAAAAGTTCTTTCTGTGAAAGAAGTTAGCATTTAGACACTGCCCTTTTACTCCATTCTTATGAGATGCTACCTGGAATGCTGAATATAAGAAGGACAGGGATGTGCTGGAGTCCAGAGGAGGCCACAACGATGATCAGAGGGCTGGAGCACCTCCGCTATTAAAACAGGCTGGGAGAGTCAGTGTTGTTCAGCCTGGAGAAGAGAAGCCGCTGGGGAAACATAGCAACCTTTTGTACCAGATGGAGCCTGCAGAGGAGCCTATAAAGGGACCCTACAAAAGAGCTACACAGACTTTTTACCAGGGTATGTAGTGACTGGACAAGGGGGAATGGCTTCAAACTGAAAGAGGGTAGATTTATATTAGATACAAGGAAGAGGTTTTTCACTATGGAGTGATGAGACACTGAACAGGTTGCCCAGAGAGGTGGTAGATGCCCAGTCTCTGGAAACATTCAAGATTTGATTTGAATGGGGCTTTGAGCAACCTGATCTATTTGAAGGTGCTTTTTCCCCGGAAACATTCAAGGTCAGGTTGGATGGAGCTCTGAGCAACCTGATCTATTTTAAAATGCTCTTGCTCATTGCAGGGGTGTTGGACTACATGGCCTCTAAAGGCTACCTCTAACCCAAAATATCCCATGATTCTATGATTACTAACTTGCAGCCTGTGTTAGTGCACTTTAAAATAGGGAAATTTCTAATACCAGACAAGCTGTGACAGACAAGCATATTTTCTCCCAGTACTTTTAAAAGTTGTTCAAAAGCATTACATAAGAAAGCTGATGTAATTTCTCTCTGTAGCAAAATAAATTAATAAACCCAAAATGAATGATATAAATTTTAATTAATAAAAATAAATACAAGATCACAATAACCATGGGGCAACTATTCTGTTGAATTTTTTTCTACTGCAAACAGCATAACCGGAACCTTTTCAGTTCAATGCAGAACATTCTGCTAGAAACCTGAGAAAAAATGAAAATAACAGTGCTGATGCCTCCTATGTCCAATTATTTGACTGTTATTTTCTTTTTTAATGGTGGAAAACATTTTTTCTGGGTTTATCAGTTACTACAGACTCACCTCAATTCAGGGTAATAATCCAGACCAAGGATACTACACACATTCATCAAAGCAAACACAGGTCACCTAAGTATGTACAGCCATCCACCTGCTGCAAGTTTCCACCCTGCTGTGGTCAAGAGAGCCACCTGACAGTAAATCTTTAGCACATTACTTATTGCCAGTATTGACAAGACATTTCCTGCTGAGAGTAGCTGAATGTTTCTGCATTAGTACACTCTGTCCCTTATCATAGCTACCGGATTTCCAAGTCCCTTACATGGGTAAAGGTGAATGTTTCAGGCTGAGCGAATGGGGAGATGAACTCTTTCTGGCAGAGATCTCTGAAGATGAACACACTCACAGAAAAGGCGGAAATGTTTTTATTCTCAAAGAAATAACAGGATGATGTCAAGATGTTTTCTACCAGACTGTGAATATAAGCCACATATTTCACCAGATCTGGGCCACATTTCTCTCTGACTCAAGAGATTTCTCCAGGAGCCCATCACATACTGACAGCACTTTTTCTTCCTCTGCCCACACTGAGAAAAGCTGATATCTCTTACAAGCCTTGAAGGTTGCCTCAGATTTCTAGTATAACTTGCAGTTACAGGACTAGTCTCACAGGACATTATGAACTGAAAGTAGAAACTAGAATAATCTTTTTTTCCACACTGAATGATTCTACACATATCATCCTCTGAGTAACTTCAGATAGTTCACAGAACTGTTTACAGAAGCCCCTGTTGAAACCTCAGTGGACAAAAAAGACCACATCTGGGTAGAGGCATGAATTAGCAAAAAATTCCATGGAAGAGCAAGAGTAAAATTTTAATATAGGATATTGCGCAGTTAGAAGACAAAAGTTCAAAAGAGAGGAGGCATGAAATACATTCATATAGAGTTAATTTGTTTCCTTCCTTCCTTTGTGATTTATATTTTTGTTTGCAGTCCTTTTCATATCGAATTTAGTTTACCTGTACCAGTACCTGAAATTCCATTAGCAATTTTCCCAACCTTTCTTTTCCATCAATGCCTCATCAGCACAGCTGACCCAACTTCCTTGAAAAACTCAAAGAACTCTTTTTTCTCATTCAGAAAAGCATGCACAGCTTCAGTGAAGTTCCTATTTACTCTCCAGACTGTCAGTTTGTCATAGGAATCAGATTTTTGACAATCTGCAGTCCTGACAGAATGGACAAACCAAACCCCAGATCTTTTACAAATAAAAAAGAAAAGGTGAAGGTGGTCACCTTCACTATTTTATATCAGTGGTAGTCTCTCAATTATACTGAAAAGATCCAGTTTCTAAGTTCAGCTCTCATGCTGAGAAGATGATTCCTCTATGCTATGCTTTGCTGCAGAAAATGTAAATATTTGGCCATTGTTGCACCACAATCTGTCTCCCTCCTTCTGCTCTGTTTATTCTGTAGTGACATACTGTACTATTAATACTGTTATACACTCTCCTGTCTATCTCCCTAAGCCACCAGCAAGGATTAATTAGCAAGGTTGAACTGCACTGAAATTCAGAAGTGCCTAAGTTATACAGTTTATAGTCTAGAAGGGGACTACAGAAAATATTGCCGAAAAATAAATGAAAAGTCACTGAAACCAGTCAGGTATCAGAGGTGTCAGCTGTCTCTTTAAACAAGGAACCTGTCAATCTTAACAAGTGACAGTGTTGTTATTAGTTTTGATGTATGCATACCTATGGTATATTGCTACATTTTCCTTCTATTCATTCATTTTTAAACTTTAATTCTGGTCCACCACAAGGACAGTGCCCTCACGCACATCTCATGTGGAGGCTGACATAAGATGCTGTTTACCTAAACTCTTCTCATTGAATTAAAAGCTCTGGAATCTCTAAAGCTGTTCAGTCTGTAGTTGATACTGTCCTCTATAAACAGGTCTCCCTGCTGCCCTGTCAGTGCAGTTTACACATTGTGTTCTTAAGGATCTGTCAGTCATAGGAGTATCAAATCTTTGCTAATACAAACCACTTTTGGCATACCAGTGCTTTCACATTTATTTTATGCAACTTTGCCATGACTCACAATCTCCAATCTATTTACTGTTTCTGATTTCAAAGGAGGTAGTAATTGCTGAAATAAGTGAAGCTACCACACAACAGCCTGAAAGACGATGTTGGATGTTAATGTTGATAAATCCTCTGATGGTTCAAAAATGAGCTAAAATATATATTTCCAGTACAGTGACATTTAAAACATACTGTAAATGTTCCTTCAGCTTCAATGTATTTTATAATGCCTCCTGAATACTTCCCAGCTGTGGTCTTGAAGCTCAGATTTTAATACTCTATGCCAATTAAAATCTTCCTAAGGAAGGACTGAATCAGGGCTGTATTAAGGATGGGCACAATCATTGCCAAACAATTAAAAGAGCCAAACAGTCCCCAAATAATGAAATATTTCAGAATAACAATAGCAATTACAGCACCATCAGATAATTTGGAACAGGGACCACTGCTTTTGCTGGAGATTGCTGTGTCCTTTTTTTCCTAACTTCATACTCCATAGCAAAATCAGGTTAATGGTCTCCAGTGCATTTTACCTGTGGTAAAAAACCACAGGTAAATGAGATTGATGAAATTGACACAAGATGATTTCGTTATCTTAGCCAACAAAGATAATGGCAACTGAGCCCTCTCCTGACACCTGAGGATTCCCAGCACACCTGTGCACAGATCTTCTCATAATTTTGCTGGAGGGAGAAGTATCCCCAGAGGGGAGGCAGAGAAGACATGCTGCCTGCTTCCTGTTGCTCCACCTCCCCACCTTGGAAGAGAGCAAATCCCAGAGGACATAGACTAGGACAGTGTTCACAGGTACTGGAACAGCAGTGCTCCCCTATTGTGGTATCCCAACCACATTTAAAACAGAAAATAGAAATACAACTCTCATGCCAAATTACTGCTCACCCGTGAGCTGCAGGATGCTGTCCTAATGAATCATTATTTATTAATTTTATAGCACAATGCAAACAGCCCTCAGCTTCCTTCCCTCACAAATCAATAGCATAAATATGCAGCCTTTACTGGCAGGAGCTGGTCCCTATTGAATTCATGATCAGCATGAGAAAAAGCAACAAGCAATATTTTTTTGTTATACCAAAAAAGTCCCCAGGAGGAATGATAAAGTCAGCAAAGATATCAGTTCTGATAAAAGAATGTAAGTGGCACTAAAACTTCATATAGCTTTAATTAATTAGATGCCTTATTATTTATTTTAAAAATAAAATGCATACGTATATTGATCTGCCCTTTGATGTGGATGCTGTATGAACAAGACAGAACAAAAAGGCAGCGATGATGGCCCATTACACACTTAGAAAGAAAAAAAAGCATAACTCAACCGTGACTTGTGGGGATGTGATGCTTTTATTGTTTTTTTGTATGTTCTTTGTACCCTAATGGTTCGTCCCTACCTTCCCCACTTCTATTCCCAGTTTGTCTGTCCCAAATCCAACCCCAGTGCTCCCAAAAAATGGTTATCCCCTCCCCTTGTTCTGGCACCTTCCCTATCAATCACCCAAACCCCTCCTGGAGTTCTGGACTGTTCTGTGTCTGTCACCAGAGCCCTCCCTAATTACCCTAATATGGTCCCCATCAATCCCCCGAGACCCTGCCCCCTCTGGATACCGCCCCTCTTGGAAATCCCCTAAACCTCGATGCCCCATTGGGGCATGTGACCCCTCTCCCTCCACCCAGCAAGACCATTGGACCAGATGTGAGTCCTTCCATCCAGCGTCCCCCCCTCCTGATCCGCCTATTGGTCCCTAGTTGGGTTGCACCCCTTGTTCAACCCCCTTTATAAGGTGTACCAGCACTGTAAGTCTCGCTTGTTCGCCGTGGATCCTTTTCAATGAGGCTGGGTTACCTCCAGTGGCACGCCTCCCTGCTACTTTCTACCTTTCCCTTTGTCCAGGGCTGCTGACTGCCACAGTGCCTGGAGCCTGTGCTCCCCTGGGTAGAGCTGAGGCTTCAGAGGAGCAGCTTTAAAGCTCCGTGCCTCCGGCTGCTCCCCATTCCTGCCGCACACCGCTGGAGCTAGCCAGTGGACAGCAGCGGTCACTGCGACAGTGACTCATTAAAATACTGGTTTGGCATTTTAATCTAAGGCATCTGATTTCTGTTTCAGTACTTAACTACAAAATGTTTGGTGGTTTTTCAAGCAACACAGGGATTATGTTAGTAATTTTTCAAGAGCAGAAAACACCGAGGCATAAAATGAAATTTCAAAGTAATTAAAAGCAACACTAAAAAGGAAAAATGGACAAATACTTCTAAAAAGTCCCAAAAAACTGAAAACATAAGTTTTCTTTATTAAAAATGCTTAATTTTTAAAGAAAATTGTGTTAAAAGCTGAGCTTTCTAAGTACGTACGTGCAGTAATTTAGAATATCTATGCTGAAAAAAAACAAGGGTTCAACCAAAAAAAAAATGCATACATAACAGCAGTGTTACCCTGGTGAACTCTTAAGATGGTTGCTTTCGTGTGCTCATTGTGGCCATTCTTCCCAAATGCCTTGGCTCCCAGTGTTTCCAACCACTGTAAACAGGATCCCAAAGAGAATTTAAACCGCAATTTTGACTTAACAACCAAATTTAAATTTGTTTCATCTGGTAGTAGAAAACCACCACTTCCCTGCAATTGTTTGCATTCTCAAGAAGAATTTAATTTTTTTTCTAGACAGATTTTTTTTTCTGAGGTAGAGCTTGGTTGACATTAAAGGAGATAAGCATGAAGTAGTTGAACTATGAACCTAATCTGTCATAAAACAAAATCTCGTGCTATGTTTGGAATTTGAGATTGAGCTCATCTCCAAAAGGAGGGCAAGTCTGGGATTAGGATTTCTGTTCCCAGACATCTAGCTAAGTACCCTGATCAAAACTTCTAAGTATCATCTCTGCTCCATGTCAAGGGAAATGCAAGTATTCCAGAAAAAGTATTGCTCAGATAGTGACAGCACCAGTTCTTTCTGCGTGTGAACTATCAGGACTCAAAATTTCATGGAAAACTGACATAAAAGTCGTGCACATGTAATCAGTTTTAACAAAAAGCAGACGAAACAAACAAAAAGAATTTGGAATTACTTGCATAATTATGAAACTTAAATACACATTGAAAATCTTTTCCTAGGTACTTTGAACAATTAGTTCTACAAATAAAGTCACTTTGTATGATGTCGGTTTGGATTGCATGACCTTATTTCCATATGCGTCCCTTCTCTAAACGTACCTGCTGCAACAAAGTAGAAAACATTGTCTCATCACCGGTCTAATAGCAATTACGATTAATGTAATTAAAATGACGATCATCCCAGAAACTTAGACGTTATCTACTTTATTTTCCTCTGTTGGTATGTTCTAATCGTTTATTTTTACTTCCACTTTAATAGTTATTTTACTATTTCATATATAGTTTGCTTTTGATAAATTAACTTCAACACACCAAGAGACCTCAAAGCAAATTAGCTGTTAGCTGCATCAGGCTTTAAAGATCCAAAACAGGATACTGTTTTTCCCTCAGTGGCCACCATAAATATACATGAGATATACTGCGAAGAGACTGATGCTGGCAGCTCCAAAGTTAGATTTCTATAACCAGAAATACGTTTTTTTTCTGGTTCCTCTTTTCCCCTCTCCTTGAAGATATTTAGAAGTCTTGAATCTAAAATCTCTCCGAAATAAAAAAAAAAAAAAAAAATCCAATCAGCAATTACGCACCAAAGAAATTCTATTAACGTGTTCTTCATATTACATGGTCTTCAGATATGGTCTGTGGTCTTCAGGTTACATGGAATGACAATTACATAATCCTTTTTCCAAATTCCTTTTTTCCTTATCTTTTTAATTTACATATACACTCCATAAAGATTTCAAGTTTTAATTTCAAGTAGGTAGTGAGACAGAACTTCACAAGTGAAGTTCCCACCAAAACAGATCTTTAGAGGTGGCAAACATCTATATTTTGGCTATAGATGGATTTTACCATATTTTCCCTTTCATTGTCCTCGAGTTCCTGGTTAAAGTATATAAGTATTACTTGCAGCAAAGCAAAACACTTGGCTTTCACTTCACAAGGGAGAACCCTAATGATCAGAGTAGTTAGGATTTTGTTTGCTTGCTCTTTCCCTGGCACCATCAGTCTCGCATTGTTGGTTGCCTAATGTCACAGTTCAGTTCAAGTCATGACTACACAAGTCTCAGGCTCATGTGCAAAATAGGGCAAATGCTGGAAACCCTTTCCTTAAAGCTGTGAGTCATATTTTTAAACAGCCACAAACTCAGAATGGCAGGACATTAAAAAAAGAAAAAAAAAAAAAACACAAAAGGAAAAAAAAATGAAGATAGAAGTTCTTTCATTTCTTAGGAAAGTCTTTAGCCAATATATTAACAAAAGTTAGCCACCCATCCCTCTCCACTGCTAAAAGAAAAATTGAATCTGTGTTCACCTTAAAGAGAGAATTTTAAATGGCATGCAGGTTCCTGACAGGGTGGCCAAAGCCCTGAAAATAAAGGAGAGACACAACTTCAGGCATCTCTCTTTCTTCAGAATTTCCAGTTCTCCTGATTTTAGGGCAGGTTTGCATTTGCATTGCAGTTCAGATCAGATGTTGGTTTTCAAGTGACCCTGCAGGATTGTCCCACTTTTATTGCAGCATGGTCTTGCACCACATAAACTTGCTCTCAGACTGGGCTTCAGTGAAAAGTGTCTCACCAATGAAGATTGGTTAGTCATGAAGACAGTCTAGAGCCAGTCAAAAAAAGTCCTGAAAACACAAAGAGTGCTGATCCCAGGGTCTCAGGATCACCTGTTTTTCTTTCTGGTCCTATCCTTCTTGGTCAGCCCTACCTGCCAGTGTAGGCATTGGCTGAGATATCCCCATGTCATTTCCATCCTCATTTGCTATTCTTGTTCCCCTTCTCCTGTGCTTAACCTTCCCCATTTCTTCTTGCATTGAGCCCACCAGATTTATGATGGCACCATTTTCAGGGTGACAGTCAGCATGCCATCATGGTAGCGGCATACCTGAGGTCACCCTTCAGACCACCACTGGGTCAAGGATCAGTCTATCGGAGTATCAGTCACAAAATTATACACATCAGAAGCAAGCCATCACTTATTTATGTAAATTTATATATTTGTGTAAAACTGGTGTAAACTAGAGCAGATTTTTAGGACTGTTCTCAGAAATTCTGCTGTCAAGATGAAATATGACCATATTTCTTCAGCTTTTTATACCTAAGTTAATCACATATGATTTAACTATCCCTTTGCACTTTTGTCCTTGTCTCTCACAACTAATGTTTGCAAAGTGCCTTGAAGTTTTGTAGTAAAGGTGCTATTAAATTACTGTTACTATTTGATTTTGAAATAAATCATTTCATCTGTTTGACACATTGTGAATTCACTTCCTCTTCTTTCCATCTCCTTAACTCATAGTAAAAACGCTGCTGTCCCAAGAGAAAAGCAAGTGATGCTGATGGTCACAAGTCCTGTTCCCAGCATAAAAGACTGGACTCCTTCCAGAACGTCTGTTCAGTCTTGGACCACTGAGAAAAATTACGCTGGTGTCACAAAAGGCTTCTGTCCACATGGACGCAGGTGAGATTAGAATATTGGTATTTGAATAAAGGCGCTCACAAGTGAATAACCCATCACCAATCTGAAAGAAACTACACGCTACTTTTTTTTAGGTAAAATTCCTTCCTATAATTAGTTTGCTATATATACTTACATAAATATATTAAAAGTATGGCAATGCTTCAGCATTGAGAGTACTGCCATCCCAACTTAACCTCTTTGTTCACTTCGAGAGATGATTTATTAAGTTGAGGAAGAAAAATGTGCTACTTGGCATCTCCGCACAGAAGTATCTGACAAATACGCGAAAGATGACCTTATGGTTCCAAAGAGCTCTTGAGATAATTGATCTACAAACACACACATTATCAGACAGCAAAGCAAATTATAACCAGCCACTAAAGGCACCAGTGGCTCAATAAATGATTTCCTGACATTTCAGTATATTACAGACACAGTGTATCTTTCCTTTGGGGTTCACGTCACAGCAGGTCTATTTTCTTTGTAAGCTCTAGATGGAGATGTACAAAAAGAAAAAAAAAAGGATCTAAACAAAGCCATAAATATAATGGCAGGTTTGACTTTTGAAAATGAAAATGTCTTGCTAGGCTATTTGCTCAAAATCTAGACCATGGCAACAGTTTTTTGCAGGTTTTCCTGTGTGGTACTTAACATGATTGTGTGGTGCAGTACTATATGTATTTTCCCAGAAAAATAGGGCATAAAAAGCCCTACATTTAAACTGACAGGATATGATTAAAGTAGCTTTTTCTCTCTTTGACATCTATACATACAACAAGAGTAGACGAAACCTCTGACTGTTCAGATTGTTATTCTTCCTTCCTCTCCAGATAAGTACAAAACCTCCCCAAATCCAGTTCCAGGCAACTGAATGGCACAGAGGACTAAAAAGTCTGCACACACATTTTGACCTCCCCAGTCATCAACTCAAATTTATGCCAGGTGGAGAGGACTGAAAAATGCAAGAGCGTCCATGGCTGTATATGAAAACCTGATGATTTCAAGCCCGGTCCTTGTGGACAGCTGTCTGTACAATCATAACTGGCAGTTCCTAAGCAGGTGAGAATGAATGTTCACAGAAACTGAGCTAATTTCTTACATCTAGTGGCACACAAAGCCAGAATACAGATGTTTGAACAGCTACTACAGCAAAAGTAAGTACTTACACATTTCTTTATGTCAAAACACTCTGAGTGATATAAATCTTTTAACTAACCTGTGGAATTTCAGGAATTATTCTGAAAACAAAATTTTGACTTGTTTCGGATTTATCAGTAAAAATTGCTTCTCTGAATGAGAGTACCTTAAGCTTTCCAGACATCTCCTAAGAAGAGGAAATAATAGGATGTTTAGAAGCATCCACTGAAATTTCTTCACTTGAAATGAAATGAAGGATTTCATCTCCAGGATTTAGCACACCTTTTCACCAGCTAGACTTAATCAGCATACTTTCTTAAGACCTGGACTGAAAGACACAAGTCACAGTGACTACTCAAAATCGGGAAGGAACCTGAAACAAAACTGTGTCTGTTCACATTTCTGATCTGTCACTTTAGCCTATAATTCAGAGTCACATAATTGTCAAAGGGAAAACAGTGACTGCCATTACCACAGTGGGGCAGATCCTGTCTTTCATTCCCTGGAACCAATGAAAATATGTCTGTCTGAAACAGCTACAACTAATTATGCATGTGTCCCCAGGGTAAAATAGTGCTAACAAAATTCCACAGAATTCTACCAGTTCTGATTTGTGAATGAGACGCTTCTCTCTGCATGCATATTCTTCCACTGACTGGATGCATTTAAAATCCTTCCATCCATGTAAGGAAAAAACAGGCAAAGCTGATGGTAACAGCAGTACATGGAGCCAAAACACAGGGAACTGGTCTTATTCTTGCCAGCAACTTTGGGAAAGCTGCTCTTTGGACTCAGGAATACCATTTTCAACCATTTCCCTTCCTCACTCAGATCTGCTTTAATTTTCTTTTTTCATCATCTTTTATTCCACCTAAAAATTTGCACACACATAATGTAATCCTAAATAAGTAAAAGTAGGGTAAAAATAAATACATGGAACTCAGTTGTCTCATATTTATTAAATATTTATAAGAAAGAGAACAGAAATATAACAGAACCCATCTCAGTGTTTTAACACTATGATATGGCATTCATTCCTTGTCTTGCGTTTTGTTGCTCATTTTGTATGTGTCTTTGGAAATTATTTTTTTAAGCAAAATTCACTCACTTTTATCTCATTTCTGGTTCTGAATAAAAACAGGAAGAAAATGGCTTGTGATATAAAAAACACTATTCTCAAAGAGAGAGACAAAATATTTTGTACTCAGCCACCTCTAAGTTCCCTCCTTAGATTTCTAAGCCAGCAGAATATTGCTTTATCATTATTTAATCTACTTCTGTGTCATAAAAGAAAAATATGAACGTAATCAATGGAAGTACCAATTGTTAAAATTAATTTTTGGGGTTTTTTCCCCCTGAAGATATTCCATGCACAAAAGAAAGTAGCTCAAAAACTTTATGCAGTTGTGGGTTCTTTTCCACTCCCTCTTCATTACTTTGTCTTATGTATTTCTCCCCATAAGAAGAACTGAATTATATTGAGATTTCTAATGACTTTGCCTGTTTGGGTGGGATGCCTCTTTGCACAGGCAAACTTTTCACATCTCAAAATCTGCTTGCTTACTAATGTTAGTATTCATATTTTTGCATGCATTTTTGAAAAATACACTAAATAAAGACCTTTCCAAAATAATCCTTGATGACAACTGGATGCCACATATGGCCATGTCTCCATAAACAGATAACAGAGGGTGGATTCTGGAATAAGATATGTGACCCTCAGTGTCAGAAGAGGCAAAGCTTCTTTGCAAGCAGGGAATGAATATAACTGATTTACATTGCCAAGATCTTAGCTGGGCAGCAGATACTGTTTTGCAAGAGTTTCTATGGATTATTTTTACAGAAAGCTGGCAGTATTGGTCAGGGGAGGGAAAGAGAAAGATTAAAATCTACTAACTTGAATTTACACTTGCAGCAGGGTTGCAGAAATGCTAGTTCATTAGCAAGAGGCTTACTTCTCTTTAAATGTGCTTATGGTCAGCATTTTGTCATTCTTAGTGTAGTAAATGCAATGTATCTTTTTTATACTGAGCTGGATTCTCTTCTGCTTTATGTGTTAGTAACAGAATGATTAAGTAAGGTCTGAGTTGTATTGAAAGATTCAGAAATTTGTGTGTGCAGTACATTTCTGAGAATAATTTGGACTAAGATCAATGATCATGAATTGATTTTTTCTGCATTTGGCATTATGGATATTTCTGTTTAATTTCAAAAATCATTTGCGATGATCAACAGGTGGTCAAAATATTAGCTTAAGTGGACCTGGTATAAGAGCAATAATCCAAAACCAATATGTGGGCAAATAATCTATTCATTTTGAAACAGCAAAACTGCATGCAGAACTGTCTAAATAAAACCTAATGAAATGGCACACTTACTTCAGGAAATGAACTAAAAATGAAAACATATCGTCTCCCCTTTGCAGTACTGAATTAGGTGTGGGTACAACAACTCCTCAACTTATCTGCAGTGCTGTTAATCAGCAAATGCTTGGTATCAGCAAACGTGGAACAGCTTCCACTCCTCCTTCAGTAGCAGCACTCCTTGCCCTAAGCGAAATGCGACATTTTTACCAAGTACATGAAATGAGAGGGAAACACAGCACAGCCTTCTGAAACAAGTGCTTTGGCACAAATGAGTATCTGTGATCAAGGCAGGGAACTCTTATCACTACCATCCAAACAGCAGGCACAGCAAATGCTAGTATAACTTGTCTGCTGGAACAAATGGAGGGAAAAAAGCCACAGAAATGTGTGAAGACACAGCCTCTTTACACCTCTGGGGAATTCTGTATCTTGTTTATTCTAAAATTTAAGTTTTTCTATGCAATCAGGCAAAATAAAACACAGTTTTAAATCCATTCATAGCTAGTTGAAGAAGTATGTCTCATAAATCTACCTACAGGAGTGTTGTGTGTTTGATGTGCACATCCTTATCTTGAAAAGAAGGATGTAGTCACTAGCAGTTTTCTTCCACCTAAAGTTGAAATAAATATTCATTGTAAAACTAATCAATTTCTGTTTATCTTCTGCCAATCTGCCAATTTTGAGCAGTAATGATAACAAAGTTATAAGCTGAAAATAAGACTCTAATCATTGAAAGCCATTCCTTCTAATAAAGAGCAGCACATGCTTCTCTAAGCCATTATTTTCCTGAAGAGGTCAGATTTCCTAATGCAGTAGAATGCTTCTATTCAAAATATCACAAGGTGGAAAAGCCTCATGAGACTCTCCATGATAGAAACCTTTCCATATGAAGTAGCAAGCAGAGTAAAAATAATAGCTTAACTGTGGTTCTTTGGTTTGGTTTGTAATGTTGTGGGGATTTTTTTGTTTTTCTTTAAATTTCTAGAAATCATTATAGCTTTAAATTCTTTTGTTGGTGTCTTGGAGCCCAACATATTCATTATTCCACACAGAAAGAAGCAAGGAAATCCCTAGAAATACAGCTATAGGTAATATCCAATGCATGACTGGGAGGTATCTTACCTCATCCATGTTCAAATGTATGGATGTTCATCCAACCTAATAGCATATTTTCCATATTCAAGCCTATATGATAATTTTTAAGCAATATATATTTTAATTTTTTCATCATGCCTTTTCCAAAGGCAATCAGTGACTATGAGGGGTCTCAATGACTATGAGAATTCTTCTGGCTTGAGTTTGAAAATGGAATTGTCTTAAGGAGGTATCAGGAAAATCCACTTTCTTCCTCTAATGTGCTGATTGATGTTAAGAATTATGAAGCACAAAGAATCTCAACTACAATAATGAGAAGCAGTTACCCAGAAGGCCTGAAAATGGCACTCTTTTTACATTATATGTTTAAAATATTTATGGAAGTTACAAGAGTTTATTATTTTGTATATACACTCAAACAGCAAAATACGCACCTTAAAATATTTTCTGGCTAATATTTGTTAAAAGTCTGAGTGTAGTCAAGCAAATGGCATTATAGATTGTACAATGTTCTTAAAAATCATAAGTACATAGGGTATGCTTTTAAACTGTTACTTTTACTCTAATCATATAAAATTATTTTTCAAATAAAGCTGATTGAAAGTAGTTGTTCAAACAATACCCTAAACAAATGAAAACCTAAAATGCAAATTAGTGGGGGGGGAAAAAAAAAGAAAACCCGGACATTTTCTCTTCTCTTCTACCTTTAGCATTGGAATTATATTCCTGCTAGAAGAGAGGAGAGAGACACAGGAGCAAAAGGTTATAGTGAAAACAAGTCTGAATTTTAAATAGTATATATTTTCTCATTAAAATCTGTTGATACCTATCTATATATAGATATATAGATATATACTTACAATCAAATTATAAACCTTCCAATATTTGACTGACAATGCACTTGATCCACTGGATATAGTTGCCAGGATATCATGAAAGCCTCTTGTTTCTCTCTCAGCAGCCTATAAGACCTGCGTACAATGCTACACATATTCATCTTTAATGCTGTTGTAACTTTTATCTGACCTTTTCCTTAGTACAGTTTAAGTAAAAAAAGGATGTTTGTTCATGAGCAAACCTATGTATTTGGTGATCTATATTCAGGTCACAAGCTGAACAGAAAAAGCTATGTGATGAAATTTCATGCCAAACTGTACAAGAGACAGAGAGCAGGATCACACTCTGTAAGAAATTAATTTTCCTTTTCAAGAGTTTGCATGGAAGACAGAAAGGATGATCTTCAGTTTCAAAATATATGTCAATAATATCCAACAGTTTCCTATAAATACTCAAAAATTGAGGGGGAAGAATGAGACAGAAGAACAGGAAAGTCTGCCATGGAACTCCAGTCATACTGATAGCCATGTGTCTATTAATTAAATGAAGTTTCTCAAGATTACTTGGAGAAGTGTTACATTTTAAACACAAAGTTAATTATCACCTGAGAAGGAGAGCACACCCCTTCAGTTTTCTAATTATTAATCCAAGTTCCAGTGGCGAGGAGGAGAGTATAGAGAGAGGAAGGAGAAAGAATCAAGTTTATAATCCCTGAAATCCATCTCTAGTATGTTTCTTTATTTCTATAGGATTCATAAAATTACACACTCCAGACTCTCAACTTCATGTAAAAAGTTAGTTCTATATGGCCAGTACACAGAATACTTATATAATACATCAGAAAGTGGTCAAATCTCCTATTTTGTAGAGTTCTAATAATAAAAAAAAAAAACAAACTAAACTTCCAAATACAGTTTTAGCTCCTCATTTTTAGATATTGATTAGTGAAACTGGATGAAGGCTGACTAAAATGGATAAACTTCATTTCTATGCATTTGTAATAGAAAGCATCTCTGGAAAAATACAGTTTCAAATGCTTCAGAGCAGGACACTAGAGATATCCCTAAAGGATTAGTAGTATAAAAGAAGTAGTAAAAAAATAACCTCTAAGTAAAGATGTTTCTCAAATGTTTTAAGAATACTTCATTGACAAAACACTCATTTCTAATTATTTTCTCTGCAAAGAGAGATTTTATTCAAGCTTTCCTTAACATCCAATAATGTGGAGGTGAAGTTAATCAGCAGCATGCAAAGATCTGGTATGTTAGACGTACCCTTGGTGGTAACACTTTTATTACAGAGCCAAGACAGACTAAATCTTATAATGTGATTCATTACAGTTAATGTAGCTTTTCAAAGCTACTGGTAAGAATGGGTGAGAAACAATATTGCCTTTGGGAAAACTGAGTGTTTGAAAACTTCTTCAACCTCAGAATGTTTCAGATCCCTAGATTTACATGAAGAAATGAATCCAAGATGTTTTGAATCATCTTCATTTTTAAATTTCCGTCTATACTCATGCAGTATAAATTAGATGTGAGGGATTTTAGAACAAAAACAGACTTCTGGCTTTGATGAACTGACTCTTCAATGATGTCAGAAACAAATAAAAAAAAATTAACTGGTTCTTGCAAAGACTTGCAGCTTCTTATATTTTTGTTCTCTTTTATTACTGTCAAATATAAGTTAACATTCTCTCCGTCCTGGAGCTCAATAGCATGCCAAAGTAAAAACACAGACAGCTACAGCCTCCTTGTCATCCTTTGGCAAGAAAACCTCAACTAAGGTAAATCTCTTTTTAAGTCTCATTCACCAAAGATTGAACCTGTAATGCATTCTGATGTTACATCAATCAAAAGTAGATGTATCTTGTTTCTAATGGTATCTGTTGTTACTCTATACTTATCCTCTGAAAAACTTTGAAAGCAGAGTAGTTTTGTTTAGACCAAAGCAGAGAATGACTAACCACATAGCTTTCCTCAATTTTCCTGTTTACTACACAGTTTCTGAAGCAGAAGGGAAGTGTAAGTTTGAGCATGAAAACACTGGGAATGGAGCTTCCTACTCTTTAAGAGTAATAATAATTTAATAGGATTTTCGTAGTCTGGTTGGATTCTGTATTTGTTTTAGTAAAAGCATTTTGTATTTTTTGTAGTAACAACCTTGGAGAATCCAAAGTGTGTAACAAGATCATGGCACAAAGTGACGCCGTTTGCATTTGAGTATGCTATTCACACCTGTTCTTCCTTTTAGGAATCTCTTGCCAAAGGCGTAAGGTCTTACTTCCCCCTCCTAGTCATCATCTTCCCCAGCTCAAGTCACACCCTGAATATTTATGGTCTGATCTGTTTGGCAGGTAGTTTGGAATTTGTAACAGATTTGTTACTACGAATGTCTGCTTTGATGAGGCATCCTTTGTTTCTGGCTGATACTGTTTGTGGATGAAAGCATGAGGATAAGTCCTTGAAGTTCTACAACTGTGTGCATGAAAAAATATATTTTGGAGAAAATAGAAAATAATTTTTCCATTTTTTACTTGCTGTATGACTGACAAAAAACCACTCATGCTTCAATATGTAACACATGAGACACAGATGCAGCACTACCCTGAGTAAGACATGCTTGTTTTCATGCTTTAAGCCTTTTCTAGTACCTCAAGGTGTTAAATATTGAGAATAAAGACAGTTTTGCAGGTGGAATTCACTATTAGGATCTGACAACACACAGCTGAATTACCAAGGCAATTCTACTCAATTACCTCTTATTTGAATATTTTTTTCTTTTGATCTGTTTAGAACTAACCATGTTTTTTTCTTCTTTATTAGTTATTTTGCATATTTTTTTCCATATACCTGCAATCAAAAACAAAGGACAGACTGCTTTCATTGAGAAGGTACAGAGATTCTTTTTTCGTTTAGGAAACAAGTCTATATTTCTGCTTTGAATAATTAAGATGAAACATTGTGATACCTTTACATCTGTTGCCATTCCTATTTTTAGAACAATATCCTTACAGAGATGATTCAGGACTTAGATGAGATGGCTGAATTTAACAGTAATTTTCAAAATTCACACTGTCTATACCTGTGTTGTACATTGGTTCATATTTTATCTGCAAATTTAAATTCATGCAAATCAATCAGTTGCTTTTACAGATAAGACAACTTACACCGAAGTGTACGTAATAACTTTGCTGTATGAAACTGTGACACTTTTCAAGATCAGGATCCCAAAAACAATTTCCAAAACCAAGGAGATTGTTTATTATCTTTTACATATTGCTACTCTAAAGAAAGGGTTATAAAGCAAGTTTCTAAGTTGGTTTTCTTCCATTATTTTGAGATAATTTTATTTCTAAATATGATTTGCCATTATTTCAGTGGAGGCATAAGCTGCATGAGGGAAAACCAGACAGCCCATACCTGAAGCAATATTGCCAGGTCAATAAACAGGTCACGTAATAGCATTATTTTGGTATTTTTATTAATAATAGGGTTGTGGGATTTTTTCCAACTGAGGATCCCCTCCTGAGTAATTTTAAATAATTTCTTCTCCTGCTTTAATAAAAAGACCAGGAGAGATGAGTTTGAGAAAGAAAGTTTCAATAACACACATACCTGCTACCTGTCTTTGCTGAAAAGCTCCAGAAAAACAATCTTGGATCTTGAAGAAGACATGATCTCCAAGAGATGTGCTAATGGCAATAATTGATGCTGGGAGCAACTCTTCTTGTACCTTGGCAGCTGCTATTTTATGTAGGTCTGCCAAAGAAAGCTTTTGTGTTGATCAAATAAACAGTCTTCGATAACTGACTAAAAGCATTTGGAATGGTACTTCAGAACTTGTGTATTTCTACCAAAGAGTGGAGTGAAAAAGGCAAGTATCTGAAAAAACGGAAACTAGAATGCAAATTCATAAGACTAGAATTTTTAAAATGTCAAAACAGAATATTTCAAACAGCTTAAATCAAAACAACTCAACTGACATGACTTTTCTCAAACTGAAGTTCTTTATTTCACTGAAGTGATCTATTTCAGTTGAAAGTATTTTATTTTTCTACAGAAGAGTATTACCTTGCAAAAAAATGTATTTTCCATATCTATTCAGTTGCAGATCAGCCTACCAACCAGACTATGTCTTACATGCTATACCCCACAACTCCCTCAGAGCATTCACTATGGAATTATGAGATCTGCATAGGAGTCCAGCCCACAGGAGAAAAGAGAAGGCTGACTGCTTTGCACATGCAGACTGTGACTTAAGGGGAAACTTAATTTGGTATTTTGGTCTTTAAAGAAAACACAAAGCATTTTCACTGAGCTCAGACTGCCACTCCACTCTCCCCCCAATTCTAAATAGTATATAAGAATTATTGGGAAGGACTGGCAAATCTTGAACTGTTGACAAATCCTTTTTGGAAAAGTTTTGGTTTTCATTATAAATTATTTTCGTGTACTCCTAAACAAGTATCATCACCTATTTTCAGTTCAACACAGCTTTTTGTTGGCTTGTTTGTTTTTGGGGTTTAATGGCTTATTTCTATAAAACAAATAACACCTTTTTGAACTCAAAAGCATTCATACAGAAATTAGAAGTAAAAAGAAACAAGAAAAACTAAGCTTTCCATCAGTTAGATATAAGAAAGTCCTACACTATCAATAATCCTTCTTCATTAATGTCATCTCTCAATCTTCATTCAAAATTTTAGAACAAAAATTATTCAAATCTGGATTTGAAGACAGACAGTTTCAAGTCAGAGAAGAAAATTCTCAAGTGTCTTTTCCTGACACATTCCCTTAGAATCACAGAATGATTTGATTTGATTTGGAAGGGACCTTAAAGTTCCAACCCCCCTTGCCAGGGGCAGAGGTACCTTTCACTAGACCAGGCTGCTCAGAGTTCCTGACAACGTGGCCTTGAACACTTCCAGAGATGGGGCATCCACAGTTTCTGTGGCAACCTCTTGCAGTATTTCACCACCTTCACAGTAAAGAATTTCTTCCTAATATCTAATCAAAACCTACTCCCTTTCAGTTTGAAGCCATTTCCCCTTGTTCTCTCACTACATGCCCTTATAAACTCCCTCTCCTTCCTGTAGTTCTCTTATCTTTTCTGTAGTTCTGTAGTTATTGAAAGGCTGCAACCAGGTCATCCTGAAGCCTCCTCTTAGGCTGAAAAACTCAATTCTCTCAGCCTTTCCTCATAAAAGATGCTCTGTCCCTCTAATCATTTTGTTGGCCTCCTCTGGAGGCCAACAGGTCTCCATGTCCTCACTCCAACAGGTCTATGTC
Source organism: Corvus moneduloides (assembly GCF_009650955.1). Classification (NCBI taxonomy): domain Eukaryota; kingdom Metazoa; phylum Chordata; class Aves; order Passeriformes; family Corvidae; genus Corvus; species Corvus moneduloides. The sequence goes on along the minus strand of NC_045476.1, from coordinate 31,679,846 downwards.
CTTCCTGTGCTGGGGACCCCAGAGCTGGATGCAGCACTGCAGGTGGGGTCTCACCAGAGCGGAGCAGAGGGGCAGAATCCCCTCCCTCACCCTGCTGGCCACGCTGCTTTGGATGCAGCCCAGGACACATTTGGCTCTCTGGGCTGTGAGTGCACAGTGCTGGCTCATGTCCAGCCTCTCATCCACCAGCACCCCCAAGTCCTTCTGGGCAGGGCTGCTCTCGATCTGCTCATCCCCCAGACTGTGTTGGTACTGGGGGCTGTCCCAACCCAGGTGCAGCACCTTGCACTTGGTCTTGTTGAACCCCACGGGATTCCCACGGGCCCACTTGCTGAGCCTGCCCAGGTCCCTCTGGATGGCATCCCATCCCTCGGGTGTGGCAACTGCACCACTCAGCTTGGTGTCATTGGCAAATTTGTTGGGGGTGTTCTCGATCCATTCATCTATGTCCTTAATGAAGATATTAAATAACACCAGTCTGATATGGACCTCTGAGGGACACCACTTGTCATTAACATCCACTGGGACCCTGACCTGTTGACCACTAGCCTCTGGATGTGATCATCCAGCCACTTTCTTATCCATCTAACAATCCACTCATTGAATCTATCTCAATCCGGTTCAGAGAGAAGGATGTTGTGCAGGACCTTGTCAAAGACTTTGCATGAATAATAGATAAATGATATCTATAGTTCTTCCCTTGTCTACTGACATAGTTATTCCATCAGAGAAGGCTTTTATATTGATCAGGCAGGTCTTGCCCTTGGTGGAGCCATGCTGGTGTCTCAAATCATAATTCTTGGCCTCCATGTGCCTCAGTGCGGCTTCTAGGAGGATCTGTTCCAAGATCTTCCCAGGTACAGAGGTGAGACTGACAAGTCAGTGATGCCAGGGGGCTCCTTTCTACATTTTTTAATGTTTCCCATTTTCCAATCACCTGGGACTTCACCTGACTGCCAGGACTTTTCAAATACCATGGAGAGTGGCTTGGTGACTACATCAGCCAGTTCCCTCAGGACTCTGGGATGCATCTCATCAAGTCCCATAGACTTATGTACATTCATGTTCCTCAGTGGTCATCAACCTGATCTTTACTTACAGTGGGAGAGACTTTGCTCCACCAGTGCCCACCCTGCTGTCCTTCTCACAGACAGGACATTTTATTTGTCTCTTCTTGTTTTATTATGACTCTTTCAACTTCTGGTAGCACTAATAGAAAATGGAATTCAAACTCAGACTTATTATAAAATATTACTCTTTTATAAAGCTCTTTTTATTATAGATTAGCTTTCAGAGCACTTTTAAAGGAGATCTTGACAATTGTCTATTTCAGAGTGCAGGAACTGGGGGGTTACACATCAGGTGAAGACCTGATTTCATTAGGAAATGAGAAATCCTTGAAAACAAATCTCGTGGCTCAAAGGCTTAGTATCTTCGAAGCTAAATTTGAAACTGTCAACACTATTCTAATCTCATATAATGTCAAGTCAGGGTGTTTAGGGCTTTGGTTTGCCTTTTTTTTTTTTTTTGTTTATCGCTCTTTCTGACATTCAATGCAGTTCTGTACAATGCCTGCAGATTTTATCCCTTTAGATAGAACTGACTGGAAATGTTCTTTTCCCTACTGCACAGGAAATAAGCTCAAATATTTATCCTACCAAATCGTAAAATCATATTCAAGAGTTGTAATTTTAAACTTATCTATTTGATGTTAAAGAAACTAGACAGCTTTGTTGGCTTTGTATCTTATCTCAGATTTGGTTAGCCTAAGCTGTTAGAATTTAGAAAGATGACTTACTTTTCCCCAGGGGAAAATATCCCTCCGTTAACAATTAAAATGATAATAATTACAAAAATGTCTGACAAATTAAATAAAAAATCTGATGTATGTGATGACAAACCAAAATGAAAACCAGTATGAACTACATACCCTCATATTTAATGTCTAAAAACTTTGAAAACTTAAATTTTACTAAATTAGAGTTAAAATATTTAAATTTTGAAAAATGTTGTTTATAACTACCTTTAATTTAAGTGTGAACTAATGTAACCACAAAATGTTAAAGGACCTTATTCACAGAGGATATTTTTTCTCAATTCCTTTCTCATCTTTGTTCAATGTACTTTGAATTTGCTTGGTTTCTAAGCAGAGTGCATGGGTTATCTGTTCTCCTGTCTTTTTCCCCCTGAGTGTCTAAGGTTAACAAGTTGTTTATTGATTTTTGTATTTATGTGATCTTCTCTTATATTAAATGGAAAAATTCTGTATCCTATTGAGCAACTGAAGACATTTGGTTTTATACAGTCCACAGATCTTATTTTTGACTAGCACATTTTAAATCTCTCATCCACTACCAAAAAATCCCCGTTAGTATGAATAATAGAGGTAATTCAATTTGCTTTTAGTTGAAAAGCAAAAGAGGGGATTATTTCAAGCTCAATCTAAAAAATACAATTTTTTCATAAGAGTTATATTGTTGTATTTTAAAGAAGTCCTAATCTATGCCTACCTGTATATTTGTATATATGTACTATAGAAATCTGAACTGATTTGGATTCCATGTGGTAATCTATGTGCCTGCAGAACCACATGGGACTGTATCATCTTTAATGGGTGGGATGATTAATAGGCTTCTTTTACTGGTCTGGGATTTTCATTCACAAGTGAAGTATCTCCCTGTTTAGGCCATCACTGTAAGAACTCCTATCATCTTGTATAAATTAAGTTTCTGTAAATTAAGTTTCCTCAGAAATGTCAAAATTGTTACTCTACCCTGCAGTACCCCTCACTCCTGATTCTAATGGCTTTTTATTGCCTGGAGAAACCTGCACATTTCCACATTCATAAAAATGTTCCTTAAGGTAAAAAAGGAGTTCTTCAAATACTGATTAAAAAGTAATTGCCTGAGGCCTTGAATAGAGCTGCAGTGCTGAAATCAGCATTCATTTCAAAGTTTTTAAAGATGTGAAGAGAAATAAATGCACATCCCTTACACACTTGCTGCTAAATCACACACCAGTACACTGATCTCCCTACCCATGACAGTGCAATCACCACAACCTATGGAGACACTGCAAAGTAAGTACAGCAGCATTCGATGCTTCCCTTCGATATAATTTGTCCAGATCTTTGTGCTTTTAGAGTATCCCATTGGTCTTAATGGACTGAGGTAATTTACATGATACAAACATTTGGCCCCAAAATACGGAACTTAACATTCATGCTTTTATACCAACAAAATGACACAAATGCAAGTCTGAGATCTTGTTCCTATGATTCGTATTCCAGATATCTAACTCATTCTACAGAAGATCCATTTCCCATCTAAATTCTCATTTATCTTTCACCTCTTTACCACTGCAGTCATAGAAATTCATATCTTTTCAGATATTCTGTACAGTTTGTGCTACCTCGAATGCAAAGAAACTCTGGGCACATCATGCTCATTGGCATTGCTGGTTTTTGCTTTTCCTGCTGGAGGGCAGTGTTGTAGTCACTCACACAGGCTCTAGACCTTCCTATCAAAGACATGGTTCAAGCAGCCCTTTTTGACCAGTGTGCGAGTGCCCTTCCCTCCACTAATATTTTAAATTACCATGCAAACTGCAACAAATGAGACTTTGGAACTGTGTGAAATGATGTAGAACATTCAATTATGAAGTCTCTGCATGAGCCAGTGGCAGCCTCTCAAGGTTTCATTTTTCCTTGCGGGACATCCCAGTTTGACACCCATTCATGGCTCCATTCTGAGACACATTTAGCATAATGCAGAAGCAAATGCTGCAGAGGCAGATGTCCTACTTGCTACAGAGCCACTGGGTAAAGGAAAGCGTGTGTAACATCCAGTGGTATCCTCTGGGAGAATAAAGTGCCAACAGAATCTCAAAGAAGAATCAGACAGACAGCCAGGACAGAAAGAATAATCAAGTAAAGGTAAAAGAGTGAAGAAATACAGCAGATACATGTTGGAGAAAAGGGGAGAAAGGCATACAGTTTCTCAGTAACGGTTAGCAGTGACAGTATCAGGTACCTATTTTCACCACATGCTTATTATTATGTAAATTCTGTTCCAAGTGTGAAACAAAGCCCCACTCTTTATTTAAATTCCTGAAACAGATCTCACCATGATCTGTTGAAATGACAGAGAAATGTACCATCATGACAAATGACAATAACCAAAGAAATAACAGTATGTTAAGTTTTTAAGAATAAGCTAAAGATACAATCACAAAGTGTAAGTACCTACAAATTGTATCTATTGACCGGTATATTTTCTGTGATACTGACAGAACAAGAAAGATGAAACATACTACAGCTATTATTATTTCTGGGACAAGTTAACAGAACGGCAAAACTTCCGGCCAGGGGTGTGAGCATGAGCACTGCCAAGGACTGTATGCAGATATCCATAAACCTTACAAGATAAGCATCACTGTTGACATCTTTAATGAAAAGGCAATTGCAGAATATGATGCACCTGTTCTGCCCAGATAAGAGGAGCTTCAGAACGCTTGTAAAAAATCCAATAATCACATCAAAAGTAGCTCATTAACATGTTAAATATATTCAGTGTTCAGAATTTCTAAAATGTTATGATTTTCTGATATTTACAACACAAACATTATGATGATTTTAAGGAAGAATTGCAGAATAAGAAAAAAACCACAAGAATTAAAAGTAGATTAGTTCTATTTAATCTTAACCAAAAATGATTTGTTTTGTAGCGGAAATAATTCTCCTTTTAAATGTAAACAGAGCTACCTATAATATTTTAACTATAAAATAGAAATATTATTATTCCAGGAAAAAAAAATCACTAAGATTTCAAATATAAAATCTTGTTTGTTGAATTCTCTGGATTTGTTGGTGGTTTTGGAGGCAGTTTTGTTGAGAACAAGGACCTGGAAGCTAGAAAGAGTTTTCTTCCTCTTTCATTTTTCTGGCTAACAGAAATTGCTATAATTTATACAACTTTAGAAAGTGATACTGGCTTCCATACTAAAACATAAAGTGATTAAAGGTCTCCTTTACAAGGTTACGTCTAACTTTTTCATAAATACTGAAGTCAACACTATTTATGGATGACAATGTCAGAAAAAAAAAAAGAATATAGTTTTTTTCTCCTTGTAGCTGAAACTCTTAGTTTATATTACCTTTAAGCAAGATAAAAATATGGCTTTGTTTATGATTTCACTGGTTACAATTTAATCCTCTGCAAGATCATTAAAACTTTTATTTGCATGTCTGCATCCAGTGTTTATTGCTCTTTTAACTGAATTCAGCTTCCACATAATAATCACTTCAGTTCCGAATTTTATGTTTTAATTAAAGAGATGTGATTCCTTCAGAAGTGTATAGGATACTCTGTAAATTAATGAGTGAGCATCACTGAAGTGCTTTAGGCTCATGGAAGCTACAATTAGTCTAGGGATACAATATTTGCAGAAAATATTGCAGAAACTCATATACACTAAAAGAAATTTGAATGCTTAATATTATGCTAACAGATGATTAGTAGTATTCCTGAATTTGCATTAAATGCTAGAGGATAGTAGAGATAAAATAACCAATGATGATTTATAATACAAAGAAAAAATATTCAAATTAGAAATATTAAAATACCTTCCCTGCTCATAGAATAGTTTCATCTCAAATAATGCTGGTACCAACCTCCATAGAGTTATGAAATTATGTATTTATTACATACAACCAAAGCAATGTATAAATGCAATAAATCAAAAAAACCACAGGTTATGCTAGATGTTCTTTGTGTCCCCCACTGAACACTGCTTTTTCTATACAAAATAACATCTCTTTGTAAAAATAACTGTACACAGTGTATAGATAAAACTTCAGTTGCAACTAAAAGGGTTTGGTTTTAAGTCACTTAATTTACACCTTTAGAAACGATGGCTATGACTCTGAAGTTACCTCTGGAGGTGTTAGAGAATCTTTCTCCTTTGCATTTGGTTTCAACCATGTCATACTATTGTACCTTTCCCAATACCTCGTTCTGTGCAGATCTTAAACCTGTAAATTATGTATCATATCTATCATATCTATCATGAGTCTTGAGAAAATTTATCTTTGGCTGTAGGGTCTGATCATAAGAATAAGTTTTAAGGCCATTTTCACCACTACCTTCAACTGGTAGAAATAAAAATACCCCAACCAATCTCTTTGGATTTTTTTCTTTTTTAAGGAAAATTATATTCGGTCATGAAGAGTTAGCCAATGATCTAGTTACTTCAGGAGATATTTTGTGGGAAATTACTCATATTATGGATGACTGGCTAGTTAATGTTCCTTGTTTATTAGTATTCCATACATCTTTTCTTAGAAACCAATTTCTTGGCAATTATCATTCCCTATTTAACATTCAGTTAGCTGTGGGAGTATCTCCTTGCATATTTTGATGCATACATGCTCAGTAAAGTCCAGACCACAGAGTTCCAAAAGGACTGATTTCTATTTTCATTTTTATTCAGACCATGTAACCTTAACTGCAAATTTTTACTTATTTTACACTTCTTGATACTTTTATGAAAAATTAAAACTATCTGTGTGTTGTAAGCATGAGGCCAGCATTCATATTGTCATCAACTTAAAAGCAGCATTATAACTTATTTATATAGGTCTCAAAAAATGGTACAAGACGTCAATGGAGAAAAATATAACCACAAAATACCAGTCTTAGTTTCACTCTAAATTGTTGGAGTAGCTATTGTGCAATGTCTTAGAGGGCACCCTTATGAAATTGTTCCTAATGTGTTCTTGCTTTCTAAAGAAGTCAGTCAATAAGATTACACTTTGATAATTATCCCAAGATTATGAGTAAAAATGAATCTATTTGTGAAGTTAAATGTTAGGTTCTATTCGATTTTGAAAAAATTCTGTGCTTATGGTTGTCAATTAGTTTAATACCATATATTAAGCCTATTAACCTAAAGAAAGGTTGTGCAATTTATAAATATTTCTTCTACCATGCAGTGCCAATACATTTTGAATTATTAATTAATTAATATTGGGAATTGTTGTAAAATTATGGTGTGATAATCAGACTGGCACATGTACAACATGGCATAAGCAGGGACTGAGGGTCCCAGGCTGAGCCAGGACACATCCCCTGGGCCCTTGGCAGGAGACAGTGGGGATGGGGATCCCAGGGGAGGCCACTCCCAGCCACTGATGCTTGTGAGCACCCTCAGGATCCTGGCAGAAGCAGAATTGCACTGCTCAAGTGCTCTCCTTCAGACATTGATTGGCTTCTTTGAAGACAGAGTATTGGGATGGACTTTCCCTCTGAGGGAGTGCTGCGGTTCTCAGGATATTGTGCTTTAGCATGTTTTCCCATGGGAAATAGCTCAGGCACTTTTAAAAATGAGTAAAAGGAGAAAAACAATCCATGGGTAAGCTTGAAACCACTTAGTTGAGGAGCACGCCCTGCATCAGACTGAGGACTTCATCTCTGAGCCTCACTAGTGTCAGAGACAGGGCATTTTGCCATCCTGTGGGAAAACAGGAAAACTGGATGAACACAGAAGACTACCAAAAATAATACATCACACATGCTTCCTGCCAATTTGTTCAGATGGTCAAATGATTTCAAGGTGATCCACAGCTCTCACCCCCATCAGAAGGTACATGCCTCCTTCCCAAAATGTGTCAGAGCCCATGCTCAGGCTGGGGCATGATTGTGGGTATCCAATGCCTTTTTCCAGTTCAGAGGTTAGAACTTCTCCTGAAGGATACAGTTCTTGGCCATTCCCACGTGTCCTGGCACTGGGTACCAGGGAGAAGAGCTGAGCACCTCACACTCAACTTCCCTTCCTCAGGAAGTTGTAGGGAGCTGGGAGGTCACTCCTCAGCCTCCTTCTCTCAGAACCAGACAAACTCAGAGTCCTCAGGCAGGTATTTCAAACTTACTTTGGGACATCCACCTCTCCGTGGAGAGGAGTAGGAGCTCAATACCAAAGTCTGGTGACCTACAGGTTCTCTAGAGGGAAAACAAGGATACCATTTGATACGATCTATAATAATTCTTTGGATAACATTAGGAGACAGACGATTAAAATAATTTACAAAACAGTTATCAAACTGTGCCTTTTTTTTTTGCAATTAGTGAGCACCACAACAATTAGATCAGTGACTGCTGTGGAAAATAACATACATCTGAATAATTCTGTTATGAAAATATCTTTAATATTATTTTTAAGCAATATCAATAAGTAAAAAATCATACACAATGTACTATTTTATAAGCGTGCCCCATTTAATCTGAAAGATCACCTTTTTTTATTCTTACACACCAATTGACAAAATCAAGTTTTAAAACATTCGTATTTCCAAACCAATAATAAAATGAAACCAGGGTGAGAGATTTAATTTTTTGAGGATGGAAATGTTGCAAATCAGTAATTACTATACTTGAAAATTTAGCCAAATCCTGTCACTCCAGTCTTTTCTCAGTTAACCAATAATTATCAGCTTCCAGAAAATGGCCGTGATATAGAGGGTGGGTTTTTGGGGTTTGTCTCTGTGTGTGTGTGTGTAGGTGTATATGGGAGGTGTTTAAATATCGGACAGAACAAATGTACTCTAATAAAGCTAAAGCAGGTAATCTTCTACTGAAATGCAGATACCTCTGTAGTTTGCTATCCCTTGAATTCTGTTTTCAGCACTGAAGACAATGTACTTCATGTGTCTTAATCCAGTGTAAGATTTGTATTTCTGACAGTAATCAGTTATTATATAAAAAGTACTCAGTATTCAACAGCATGATTCAGGAATCAGTCAGCATTTTCCCAAGCACCAATTTCTTCAACATAATAATGATTGAGATTAAATTATGCTTTTAAATTAAAAACACAGGAATTCTGAGCAAAAATAACACCTATTTTGGTAACACTGGAGGCAAATCAGTCTCAAATAATATTGCACAGCAAAATATTATTTACTTTTCGTATTTGAAGAAAAACTTAGGAAATCAGTCTGAAATATATAATTTATATCAGACATTTTTGTATCAATAAGCACATGAAGACCGTAACAAGTCAATGGATATGGAAGGAAAAAGAAATAGACAACACTCACCTTTAGCTAAATCATCAAACCAACCTAATTAAGTACTACTGAACTGTATATGTATGTACATGCATAGACTCTTGAAATGGTGTGATGCACATTTATATAGTAAATGATTGAAATGTCTTTATTGGCTTCTGTTAGTCTGTCATGTCTGCATAAGTAGTAGACTCCAGCACATAAATTATTATTACAGATATGGACCTAACAATTCCAAATTATGGAATCAAGATAGAAAACGTGGATCACCAACAGGAAGGTAGGCCCGTTATTAAATGAACTTAAAAATGTATTTATTCATCAGTGTGCTCATATAGACTTCAGCTAAATTATATGACATAAAAAACTGAAGACTGGATAGTTTCTGTTTGGAAACTTAACATAGTACACACAAAGTTATATTTTTTCCTATGAGTAAACAGTCTAGAATAAAACTATGTCCATCATATTATCTGACAGAAATGTTCAAAATATATTGAATGATACAGTATTAAATACAATCGATTAAATATACTTCAGTCATATTTACACTGAGATTGATCACACTGAAAATGGAGGACACTGAAGCAAAGTGAGAAAATTATTACACTAGTTTAAGGAAGAGCAGAAGTTAAATGTTCAGAATGACCTTTATTCTAGTTATCTGTAGTCTGTCATCAGACTGTCAGTGTACTTAGTACCTGCTCCTTCCCATCTATTCACTAGAGTAATCCATTGTTGAAAATCGCAAACTTTGTGTAGAAAAATAGAATTCTGTTTCTCCTACATTCCACAGAAACCTTTGAATTTTATTCAAAAAACATTCTACAGCCAAAAAGCACTCAAATCCCAAAAGTTTATATATATGTATTCTTCAGAAAAAAGAGTTATTAAGCAGCTTGATTAGACAACCTAAATATCTGTTACATTTATCTGGGTTTTGCTTTACATCCTCTCTGAGAACACAGACTTAATTGCTCAATATCCTGCTGTCACCAATTTGTCCTAGGTTAAGTATTTTCTAATAGTACATACATTTCCTTTGCTAATAGATGCAAATGTCTTCAGGGAAACTGTTCCCTAGCTTTAATAAGGAGAGAGTTGAAAGTAAAATAATCAGTTTCAATAAAATAATTCTGAATTTTTTTAACAGAAAATGTACTAGTTCTTGTGAAGATCTTATCAAATTCAGTTGAATATATTAAACCAAACCAGTGCCTAAATTACCTTATACAGCTTCCTTTTCCATTTTCTTGGTATATGCTTTGAAATCTGCTTTTTCAGCTCCTTTTACAGTTTTTGCAGAAATTCTTCTGTTTCCTGAAAACCTTTCAACGCCAATTTCTCAACTGTTTTGTGGGAAGGTAGAAGTCCAACTAAAGATGCTGCTGGCGGTTGGCTGCTAGGATGCCACTTACGTCTGGTCCCCTTTTACAACAATATGCATGAACTCTTATTAGGTTACAAATTAGTAACTGGAACTCAAGGCATCTATTAATAAAACCACAGTTGTTACTAACCAGCTAAATACAAAAGCCTTACAGCATAGTAGGATCTTTATTTTAAAATTGATGCAAAACCACACAACCTAACTCCCTGCAGTTTTCAGGACTAGTCTATACCACTCAGACCAGCCCATCCAAAAGTGCTTCAGCCAGGCTAAGATGTTACTACTCTGTTAATGGGTGGTTTGTTTTCTTTACTCAGTAATGTATCAACTGCTTACTTCATAGACAAAGACCTAAAGAATCCATGATGCCTATTTTAAAATCCCTGAGGTCAGAACTGGCATTCACCAAACATTGCATGTCCAGAGCTTTCACGAACTAGAGACTAAATGTTAAAGTAACTTTCTTCCCAAACACCAGGCACAGGTATTCTGGAACAGCATTTGTCCTCCCACTGCACACAGGTACCATTACAAACTTCCTGCTGCTTCATTACTTCAAAATATGCAACACTGAATTTGTGATTACAATGTATGCAAGCATACTACACTGATAACTGAAATATTTCAGCATTTTCATCTATGAAATGTATGCGTGAGCACCAAAGGATCAAGATACACTGATTTGGAGGGATGAACCTGATTAACTCCCTAAATTAGTCCTAGCAAACTATGTACACACACACTTGAACATCATGCTTAGTAAACCCACAAAAGCTTATAATTCTCTATCCAGATCCTCTTTTCTTGGCTAACAATTTGTAGAGAATAAGAGCATCAAGTCTTCAAAATTATAATAAAAATTTGTTAAACACATTCTTGGCATTGAAACCTTTTTGTCCTTAGATCAATGCTCCCAGCTGCAGCAGAATGTTAAAAAAAGTCCTTTGGAAGAAGGTAAACCATGTAAACAAGCAATCCAAACCTAAATTTAATTCAAATACTATCTCAAAAGTGCAAAACTGTTCCTGAGAAGAAGCTAACTATGGAAAATGACATTCATATTCCATTCATAGCCCCAGGAAAATAATTCTAATTTAGATATTATTTTGTGACTTAAATTTTATTTCTCATGTCTTTCATTCAGTTTCTAGGAAGCTTTTTGTGGAAGAAAACTAATTTTCTTATGTTTAGGTATTGCAGCTTTAAATCCAAAATTTGGGTGAGTCTGCTATATTGAAAATATAAAACGAGAGGAGCATACAAATAAATGGAGATATCTTTAACATGAAGAATAAACATCAGTTTAGTCAATGCTTCTGTGGAAGCTCAGCCTCAGAACCACATCTGGTTATCTGTTAATAAGCAAGATCTAATATTTTCTGTTGACGTAATCAGGTGTTCAGAAAAACACGCATAGTTTTAATTAATAATATACGAAAAAAGTGTTTCAAATGAAAGATCCTAGAATTTAAACCTTTGGAATCTGCTACAGTATTAAGTGAACATCATATCTGGCAAAAATAATGGGACAGGAAGAAGACAAAATATATCGACTGTTGGTAAAAGGTCACTATAACGTTATCCCGGTGTTAGGTAAATGCAATCAAGTCATACAACATATTTATAAAATAAAAATAAAAATTAAAGTACCTAATCATAAATTAAAACATACACAGTCATATATACTTATTTTGAAATGTTAATTTCCATTGGAATAAGGAAATAATACAATATTTCTAGGGGCCTGTACCTCATAAGTACTAAATGTAGGCCTCCATTCTTCATAAAATTAAGATTGAAAATAAATCAAAAGAATAGATCTGTCTTCTGAGGAGGGTGTGTGAGGGCAAATGAATTGGTTCTGCCATGTACCTTCAATATTTGTACACACAAAAGCTATCAATTGTTAAGGCTAAAATCATAAAACTCAGCTAGGATGAAAAAAAACCCAAACCTAACTAGTATCATAAGTGCAAAATTAGAAGTGGGACTAATGTTATTATTAATAGAAATTAAACTGTATTTTTCCTAAAACTATTAAGTGAGAAATTAATAGGACAAAATTAGTAGCTTTTACCTGTCATGATATTCACTTAATTCTGAAGGCTATGTAAAACAGAGTGTTCAGACGATCATTCTTGATTTTGTCTCCATTTTACAACATGAGTATTTGGCTCTAATATATTGTGTAATAACACACTATAAAATATGTGAAAAGACACTTAAAATGATAATATATCTAAAGCAATGGAAAGATTCTAAAATATAACCATAACAGCACTAATACATTTGATTTAGTGTTTGTTTCAGAAAGAAAGATGGTTGAAATAAATTATTAATAGTAACAGTCCCAGCCAGTAGAACATAATCAAGATCTTATTGCCAGAGTTGTTACAAAAACACATAGCACTCTAAAATCTTAACTAACTGAAAAAATATACTTCTTATGGCTGTCCATTTATGTAAAACCACCACACACCAATTACTGACTACTGTGGTATTACATGAACAAATCACAGTTTCAGGATGAATGTTTTTCTTTAGAAATAATCACCTTGTCTTCCACTATAATATTAAGTTTACCTTCCCCAGAACAATACAAAAATTAAATTATTTGTTTATTTTTTTTTATTTACAATTAAGATAATGATAAAATATTCAATTTCAGAACAGTCTGGTTTAGTTTGTTCCTAAAATTCAAGTTTTTTACTATTAAAAAAACCCTTTAATAATGAGATAAGGTGCTAGAGAATGAATTGAATAAACCCAACTACCAACCTTTTTTTGGTCAAGATAAGCAATTCTTTTTCAGGACATGTATAATATCCATATTATTTCAGTATCAGGAAATAATTTCACTGTCTTCCATCTTATGCATCTGAAGTGACTATGATTTTGCCACAGACTTAAAGAAATAAGAACAGCATTCTGCACAAACATTCCAGCATGAGTCTCAGTTTTACACAATAAGAGATTCAGTTTTACTCTTGATTTTGTGACTTAACTGCCTTAAAATGTAATTCCAGCAGTGTTGAGAAAAACCCAGCTGGCCAGATCCCTTGGACTAAATTCTGCCTTTCTTATCCAATAATACCAAACGTGCTGTTACTTTTAAACTGAATTATTACATCACGAATTAGGCATTTTCATTTATCATGTTTTCAAGCATCACAGGGCTGGGGGGAACCACTACAGGAGCATCTTAACCCTTTCCTCGAATGTCAGGAATGTCAGCAGGGACTTATCTCAACAATGAAAAATCTTGGGTTTACATGGTCAGCGATCAGAAATTAGTAGCACTACATAAATATGGTTCCACTGTTACATTCGGAAGGAGGAATGAATTTAAGAAAAAGAGCACAAAAGCCTTTGAGCCAACCACTGGACGGGAATTTCTCCTCTATATTCTCTGCATAAGAGCAGCTGAGTATACATAAATATTAAGACTTCTCATGTGGCATTTTAAAGCATTTCAGGCCAGTTTTAAATAGAGTCTAGTATTACTAAAATGTAGTATGTATGAAAAGGGCTCATTAAGTGCTATCACAAGCAAAGCACATCAGCTATTTGATGCTTCCTGATGTGTGTGACTATTTATAGAAATGGAATATGTGATGTCAATGACAATGCACACCTTTTCATGTCCAACCACTATTGTGAAAGAATAGCAACCTTAACCACATTTTGGCCAGATATAGCAAGTAATGTAACATCTTTGGTCTTTTCTACAGCATGAAACATTTAAAAGAATCTTGATAAACAGTATTGTTGGTGTGCAGAGAGCCATGAAATTTGCAATTGTACTGGTACTTATCTGAATGGCCTTCCAGTGTCCTTTTCCTGACACAGCACTTTTTATGACTGCACAGAAGCTGCCTAGAACAAAAGGTTTTCATTCTTTAATTAAAGAATGGAATTAATTTAACAAAAGGTTTTCATTCCTTGATTTAAAAAAAACGCAAACAAGCAAACCTTGATTCCCTCAGGTACCAAAGTTAATATTTTTTCATTTTATTTAATAGAAATATGTGAGATACAAACAAGAAAACAGATACGGTAGACTTTAAACCCTTTAATAAACTGAAGGATGTCTGTTATATTATGTTATAAAAAGGAAATACAAAAATGCTGAGGGCCACAGCTCTCCACCTTCACCAGCTATATCACAATAATATTTAAGACCTAACTGTTCTCTCCAAAAGACAAAGAGCTTCTGAATGAAAACAATGAAAATGTGCCATGGCTTCTGCATCCTGTTGTCTCTGCCCACCTCTCAAGAAGGCTTTCTCACTAGATCAAACACAAGACCAATTATTCTGACCTCTTTCCTGCAAACCTCTTTTTATGATATTATATGTCTTAAGGTGAACAAGATACCTGAGACCACTTGTTCCCTTTCTCCAGCAAACAAGAGCTTTAAACTAAGCTAGAATTTGTATAGGGAGAGCTCCAATTTGAATAGGGATAGGTAGGATGAGATGAGGAAAGTTGTGGTTTGGAGTGTTTTGTTTTTGCCGCGGATAATTTTGCAATTTAAACAATACTCTGTGAGATGCTTCTCCCAGTCTGTATGTCAAGCTTATTATTAAAACCAGACCCAAAGTGAATAAGGGAGGAAAAAGGAAAAAAAATTAATAGCCTGTCTCACAAGACTTAGTTACAAGTGTGTTGAAGTCTGTTGGAGTGTAGGGCTTTTGCTGCTTCAGAGATTCTCTCAGGACACTGGTTTCATAGACAATTTGGCCTGCACTGAACTCCTTCAAGAGTGTCATATGAACTCTTTCAGAATATTGCCCTCTTGTTAAAGTAGAAAGATATGCTAATAGTTCACATTTACATAGTGTTTTACATTTTTAAAAAGCTTTTTAGACATTAACATATTCAGTCTGAAAGCAGTATTACACATACATTATTCTCTATTTTACAGACTAGTGAACAAACATAAAGCAGTTAAGCTTCTGACTTGTGCTTCTTATTCTCCTTAGAAGTTTGGAGAGAAAAATCAGCAGTACTGGAGAGGAAACTCAGATACAAAGAAATGCCTCTGGTGGTGTGGTCTTTTCTTCTCCCTGTCCCTTTGGATTTTTACCTTTGTATGTACTCATCACTTGTGATTTCAGAGCTGCAGTTACTGTACCTTATCGAAGAATTGTATTGTGAGGAAAGCAGTAACCTTGTCAGCAGTAAGGCACAGAAGATGGAAGAAGGCTAAGAAATACCCAACTGTAACAGCTGAACTTGCAGAAGTGAATTCTTACAAGGTATTGTTATGTGAGAAAAAATTTCTCTAAACATTGTATAGGCTGAGTTTATGTGAAGGTCAGTAAAAGTTTTTCTGATACAAAAGGCAGCTCCAGGACACAGGTTTAGTCCGCATACACTCCATGTTCCTATATTCTTTTTTATTTCTCCTTAACCTGCAAAACTGATAGCGAACCTCAGGGTAAATCAAGCAATATCCCAGTGGAAAGATATATAAAAACAATCTGCCACGAACATTCCCACAGTCCACAGGAATAAGAGAGGGTATACTTGGAATAGTTGCTTGCCCAATCCAGTAAATTCTTTTCTTCTGCTTCTTATAAATAACACACAAACAAATATGCATATATATACACAGATTTTCCATGCTAGACTTGTAACCTGACCTGTGAATGATAAATTTCTGAGCGGTACTGATCAAACACTTATGAACAATCCACAACATCAGATCATTAGTTTTAAGAATGGACAGGTTTTAGGCACGTTTTGATTGAAACTAGGTTAAACTCTGAATACCCCGTTGGATCTTTGCTTGAGCCAAAGGGGGATGAAGTATCTACCTAGACATAATTTAAACACTACAGCCTTTTTTCAGAGTTAGGTTGAGAACAAGAATATATTTAAGTAAAAAAAAAAAAAAAAATTAAAGCTGATCTCACACAGTCACCTTATTTATTTTCTTTTTTTTCCCCTTTTGCATACCCCAAATATAGTTTTGGCTATATAGTATTTAGTTTCATTTATAGTTATATAGTATTTGTTTTTGCTATTCTGAGAATATACATGCAATGGGTGTTACAGTTACACAAGAACATTAAAATCTGCAGATTTAAAGTCTGAAGATATAATTTATTTTTAATTTCACTCACAAAACATTTTTACAGAAGTTGAAAGTCTGCTTTCATATTGAAACAACTGCATTTTGGTACAAATCTTGAAATTCTAGGATCTAGTGGAGTTTGTGGTGGCAGTTTTAACTGTGTTATTCAGAAAAGAACCACTCCAGAAGTCAGTGAATTTGAGCCTTGGCAAGAATGACAATATCAGTCCCTGCATAAATTGAGATTATGAACCAAAAAGATATATTCCAAATATGAAAAAAGTTACAATAAAGCTATGAACAGTTATGCAAATACAATGCTAGAAATTAAGATTAAAAAAAACAACTACGGAACAGAATGCCTGAATCTTCTCTTCTTCAATCAAAAGATTGAGTCAGAATTAAAGTAAGAACTAAATTAAGAATTTAATTGTTTCTCATCTGTTTATACAATATGTAAAAAGTATTTCACCTCAACAAGGATCAAGGTAAAAAAAATTTAAAAGTTACTAAATAAAACAGTTCTGACCTACTCCAGCACATGAAAGAATCTATGGGTTTTTAACATGTGAGATAAATATGTTGCATGGTAGAATATGCTCCTTTGTTCAAAACACGAACAAAAATATTTTCCAGACAAAATAATATTATATTTAGGAGTAAGGATGAGTGTTGGGGTCCCTCCCCTGCCGTGTAGCCCTGGGAGAGGGGCCCTGAGGGCACAGACACGGGGATTCCCTGCCCCTGCTCAGCCTCGTTCCCATTGGTTGGTTTGTGTTCCCTGCGCGGGCAGAAGGACCCTTGGTCCCGTGACTGGAACAGTTCCTGGGCAGAGCCCCGGCCATGCGGCTGGAGAAATAAACATCTCTGAAACAGCTATCAAGAATCTGTCTGTCCATATATATTTCCTTTCCACGGGACTCCTGGTTTGATATATGCATGTTGCAGTATCCCCACTGCAACAGATGAGGTCCTGAAAAGAAGGTCCTACAATGAAAGTCTACGTTAACACAAACTTTAACTTTTACATTAAAGTGTACTCTGCTACATTTTAAATTATTTGAATAGAAGCAGATTTTTCTGTAAGCTATTTTCTCACTTGGTTTCCAGTCTATTTACTGTTAATATTTTACTAGTTTTACCCCAGTAAACAAAAAGAAATTTCTTCATCAAAATATGCATTTAAGGAGTTGCATGTTAGCATACACTACTTCCTTTCCACTTTCTTATGAAAAAAGTAAAAATGTTATGATGGAAAATATGCACATAAAAAATAAATTACCAAATATGCATTTTTTAATGCAAAAACTATACAATCATTTTTATGTACGCATTTGAGGCTTCATCGGTAGATGTTGTCATGACACACAACAAATTTCCACTTAATGTCAGAAGACTAGCAATAAAGTGCTTAAATCTGTTGACAGGCTATCTACAGACCACATGCCTTACCTGAAGTTGATAAAACAATGACAACTGTAGTAATAAAAATTTCTGCAATTTCAGAGCAGATGCTCAATTCTTTTCCTTTTGTAAGAGTTTCTTTGTGAGATATTATGTTTCTGTTCAGAACCCCTTAACACCTCATTGTACCAGCAAGAGCTCTTGACAGATTTGAAGTGGGCTAAAGTATTTAACTTGAAAACACTCCACCAGTGACAGCCTGTATTTGCAGCTCATTGTATAAGTATGTGTAAATGCTGGTCCTACACGTTTTTGAAAAATAAGTATTTTATTTTTTACAAATTCAATAGGTTTTATCCTTTGCAGAGAGAAAGCAACAGCAATTCACTGAATACTGTCACTACGGGATAGGAAAGGCATCTTCTCAAAATGCTGCAAATGCTTAGCCACATCATATCCAGAAGTATAGAAATGTAAGAGGAGAGTTTCCGCTGTCATTTTATGCTCTTCTGCTCTAGGGCAGGCAACTGTTTAGGCTCTGGCAAGGGCTTTTTCTTATTTGTTCCTCCATAAGAAGGAGGGAGGACAAGACATCTCCTGGCCACAGACATTTGCAAACTGCACTAAAGTTGTTATCACAAAGTAACTATTTTCTATCTTTTTTCCTGATTCCCACTGCAAGTACGACCCTGATCTCAACATGCGCTTAATTCTTCACCCTTGAAATCAGCAGAGTTAACAGCAAAATCGAAACAAATATCAAATACCTGTACTTCTCTTCATACACCCCAAGTTAATTTTCCTCAAAAAGTGTCCATGTAATTCTAATTTTTTTTTAAAAAATCATATTATATTAAAGACTTTGACTGGGATATTTATGAGCAGTTAGCAAAAAAAATTTTGAAATTTGTTCATATCTCTGCCTGTATCAAACATTTTTGTACCAGTTTCTTTTAAAGAATCTGTCATACCTTGACAAGCCAAAAAAATAAGTCCCAAAGCCACAGTTACTGTAGAAATTACCCTTATTGCTTTAATTGTGGATAACCTCTACTGCAGTATAACAGGATTTTATTTTAATTTTATTTAGAAATAAGGATCTGGAAGATGAACAGATCTTCAAACTCTGTATTTCATTTACAAAGCTGTTGTAACTCTTAATAGCTATGCTTAAAAACCAATGAGAAAATGTACCTACCAGTGCCATTGTATGAAGTAGCATATAACAATTTCTCACTTGTAGAAATGAAAAATACTTGCCTTTGCTAGAAAATCCCATTACTATAAAAAATAGACCACAAATTGGACCAAAATTCTTCCCTCATTATAAATGACTTAGAGCCTGATTTCTGATTATACCATCCCCTATTAAGTGCATACTTGCAGGAATAGGAAATGGAAAGGAATGACTGGTAACTGTAGCACACCTACTCAGTTAATTCAAACTGTGAAAAGGAAGACAGAGGGAAGCAGGTATCCTAATATTTGACCTGTTTTATAAAACATGGAAGCCAAAATTGCACCAGAATATGATTACATAAAATACACAAACAATGACAGCAGTTGTTTTTTTCCTGACACATTTGGTTTTTTTCCTATGAAGCTTCAGATGATGAATCACCTGTACCATGAAAGTTTTGCAAGGGCAGAGAATACTTGTAATAACTGTCAAATTTCTATGGAACTAAGAAGACTCACTTGATGGAACATTAAACATGCCTGCAAGGTTGTCTAGTTAGCAGTACAACTGTTAAAAAATACTTTGACTAGAATTTAAATATTACTGATTTATAGTGCAGCAGAGGTTTTGTTTTCTTTTAACATGATTTGCATTCCATTAATTTCGAAATTTCTTTTTAATAGATTCCCACCACAATTCATCTATTTCCTCTTGCAGATCACTTTTAATTTCAGGAAGAAGGCAGCATTCTTTATTGCATAGACTTCTTCCCACAGAAAATATAGTTTCTTTTCTCATTAGGTCTGTTAAACATCATCCCAGAACATCAGTGATGCCAAAGGTTTTCTGGACTGTTTGCTAAGTTTCTACTGTTTTATTTTTGGATAAAGACATTAGATCTCCCAGTTCCATACCTGTGATACACATTGTCATAGGTTAGCAAGCATAGTCCCGGAAGGGATGTCCTTGCTGAGGGGTGCTTACAGTTTCCTCTGGGAACTGATAGAACCTATCAGCTGGCCAGTTTGAATATGGACAATTCTCTAAGCCACTTAAAGTTGTGACCACCTCTGTTATCCACATTTAAGAATAGGCAAACTCCCCCTCCAAGCTCTCTCTCGTTTCCGGCGCTGGGACAGGCGGCTGCAGGCCCCGTGTGGGGGCCAGCGGGCCCGGCCAGGCCCTGCTTGGGCCAGGCCGGGCCGGGCCACGGCCATCCTGGAGCCAATGGACCTGTTCCAGCCGTGGAACCCCCCCACTGCCTTGCCGTGGGCAGCCGGAGCGGCTCGGCTCTCCCCCCTCTCCACTTCGATGAGAAAAATTCAACATTCCAGCTGCAAAGCTGCAAGGCCGAGGTGAGATTAACCCTTTTATTGCTGTGAAGAGCTGAAAACCTGAGGGAAGAGAGAGAGGAGATGCTTAAAGCTGAAATTCTGTTGTGAAGCTATGATATATCAGAGTATCCTGTTGTAATTTCATGAAGATATGGGGGGTGGAGTGTTCAACTCGTAAGCAAAAGCACCTGCGCTGAGATAGGCAGATGCTGACGCAGCTGTAATTTCATGAGAAGTTTGGACAGGGAGAGATGAACCAGATGAGGACTTTTGCTCCAAATGGTAAAGGAGAAACCTCAGTTCCTAGAGATGCTCCCGGAGATAGTCCTAGAGATGAAGATGAGGAAGACCCTTTGCTCCCAGGGAAGGAGAAGGGCCTCTCTTTTTGTTTCTGAACGGCTCAACCTTAAAATTGTACCCCAAAAAACTTCAAGAGTGGACCCTTGAAAGCAGTTGAGGGAAAAGCTGCAAGTCGGGGGAAGGGACTCACATGGGAGCAGAGAGATTCCTCTTCCTAAATGGACTGAACAATATTTGGAAGTGGGCGGCTGTCTCGTTGTGATAATGTTTTCATAGCATGAGCAAGAAGAGACTTCTCTTTCTAAATGGACTGAACAAGGTTATTATGGAAGTGGTAAACAGACTGAACATCTTAAGGGTTGTCTTTTTACATTGTCAGTGGGAGAAGGGAGGAAGGTGGGGGGAGGAGGAGAGTTCTGAAGGTGTGGTATAATTTTTTTTTCCCTCTTTTAGGTCTGTTAATAAACTTCTTTATATTCTTTCAAGTTTGGTGCCTGCTTTGCATTTCTCCTAATTCTTATCTCACAGAAGATAAACAGTAATGAGTATTTTGGACCAAACCACTACACACATCTATAACATTTAATTCGCCTTCCTTATTTCTGACAGCTATCAAGGTTGATACGCCAAATTTGTTACAGATAGCTAAAAGCTTTTGTAAATAAAGTAGCTTATACCTTTTTCAAACTATTTTCTTCTAACAAAGAGCCAGCTCCCTTTTTTCTGTGTCAATTACAGCCTTACAAAGCCTACAGTGTCCATTAGAAAAGGACAAACTGATTTTTGAACAAGATCCTGCTTGTATAAAATTCCAAGCCTTGATGTTTTGGTATGAAGGCTGAGATAACCTTTTATCTTCAAATATAAAAGAGGGTATCTGCTTCTGCATACACATCTGCTGGGTGTGGAGGTGTACAGGTAACTGGATGCTGGCTTGTCAATGCCCAGCTCTTACACAAACATCTTTCTGAGACTGTGAGAAAAGAGTGAGGGAGACTGTTTCAGGGGTGCTTTGTGTTTATGTCTGTGTTTTTCACTGCACCACTGCCCAGATACCAACACTGGCCATGAATAAATGAATCCCAGAACTAGAAGCTCTTGAAATATATCAGTGTAGTGAAGAGGTTTAATACAGCTAGAGAGCCTGAACTAGACGGTGTCCTGAAGTAACATCTCTAGATCGTGGAGATTTTGACATGGCCTTATATCAAATAATTTGGAAGTAGTGTTGTGATTTTTAACATGATTCTTAATGGAGAATATGGCTGAAGACCACAACTCATTTTCTAAAGGAATCTGCTGTCTAGAAACTCGTGCTCAAAAGCATTAAAATTCGTCAATACTTGACACACTTGGAAAACAAGATGTGAACTGAATTTCACAGGTACATTTGGAAAACATCTTTATATCATTATTCCCCACCCAAAATGGTTAGAGGAGTAATGGATGAGGTAGAAGATGAGACAGTGAGACAAAAGCTGCTTCCAAAATAGAAAGGGTTGCTAGGCTTTGCTTAATTTTTAACTTAATTTCTGAGCAGATCAGCCCAAATAAACTAACTTGAGTGTATCCTACATGGCTTTTATATTTTGCTTGCAAAAAGAAATGGTGTGACTGCTGGTATATTTAAACCTGTGTATTGAGGAAGCATTACCATCTGCTATTGAAGTAATCATCCAAAAGTTTATTCTATTATTCAGAAGTAGTTAAAGATAAGATAAACAGTTTTGGGGTTTTTTTCCTGTAGCTCTTCATGCATGCTGAAATAAATAAAAATACATTTTTGTTTTAACCTCACAATAAAAAGAAAAAAATACTTTTTTACAAATTCTCTTTTTATGCAAGCTCAGGTACTATTGGGGAGATATGTAATAGAGGCAAATTTGAACAACATGCCCATAAGCAGAAGAAGCACAACAAAGACTGGATTACCAAAGAGTAAACAGTTTACAAGAGCCTCCTGGTGGCATTTGCAGATCAAATAATTTGAGTTCACAGAAAACAGATGATTTTCAAAGATATCCAGCTTGAACTTTTAAAGCTGAAAAGTATCAGTGCCAAAAATAATTCTAACTTACTGTTTTAGAAGCATAGAGCAAATACTAATTTAATAAAAAGATGGGGGATGGGAAGAAACTATCTCATTGGAAAGGAAAGGCCCTATCTAGAGCTCTGATTTTGTCCTTAGATTCTCCCAATTAAGCTGCTTTAAATAAATGAAACTATGCTTTGCATCCTAAGCAAGCTATCTAAGGAACGTAGCCCTGAAGAAAGAAAAAGCTTCTTTTTATATGCCTTCAAATGCATCATATGAATCTCAGTGATTAAAAATAGTGATTCACCTTCAAGAAGTAGAGTTTAAATTATTGCTTGGCATATGTTGTGCACTTCAGTGGCCAGTCTTGCTTCTAATAAATTTTAGCTGACATATCAACTTATTTACACAATAATATTTAAAATATATAAAAGCAGATCTTTTCTAAAACCAGTAAGGTTTGTACCTAACTTTATTAGATGACTGGGAACAATTTCCATCTCTTTTACAGCTATACAGCATGTGGCATGGACCTCAGGGGGGAAGTCAGGCAATTTGGCCAAAAAATGCCTTTCTCGGGCTTTTTTCTAAAGGCACCATTTGAAATCTGGCAACAGGAGTTGTTGGCTTCTACATTAATGCCTCCATTGATGACATCACCTCTGAAGCTCAAAACAAATAGTGTAGACTATTAAATACAAGTGTTAGCAGAGCTTGTGTGGGAGTCTTCAAGACTCCACTGTCACCTTTTCTCCCAGTTGATGCTCTTCTACTGTGCATAATATAAGAAGAATTCCTCCTGTGAGAAAGGTTGTTTCCCTGCCTACTAGGCATGAACACAGACTGTTACAAATAATTGAATAAATATTTTTTTCTCAGTCTGACATGTATTAAGTGCCAGGCAACTAATGAAGGCAAATTAATAGGTAAAATTTGCTGAAGTATCAATTTCCTTAAAATGAAACAAAACTTTTCATTAAAAGGAATTAATGGTCTTCAAAGATACGCTGAACATTTTCATGAGCAGGGAAACTGACACTTTCAAATGGAAAAGCCGTAAGTTTAAATGAAAAATGTCTAAAAATACAGTGTAGATTAACTTGTCTTATGCATTTAAAATAATTGTAAATATTTCTACAGAAGCCTTACACTCTTACACCTTGGTTTCAAAGTTCAACATCCTTTAAAAAATCAGTTTATTAATCACTTTAATGCTATTATAACATACTGCTTACGTCAAACCACTGAGATTTTAAGAACAATAAAACTAGACCCAAAATCTTTAGAAACCGGTAGCCTATGAGTTGAGCACTGATCACTGTTACATCAAAATCCATGGAAAGCTGTTCCATAAAAGCCAAGTAACCCCTCCTTTAGCTCTCTATATTCTAAGTGTAGCTTTTGGCCTTTGCTCTGGTTCTCAGTTGCCAGCAGGAAAAGAAGTTAATGAGTTTATTCTGTTGCTGCTTTCAGCATGTGACAGGTAAGAAGTTCCTGCGTAGCTATAGAAAAGAAAATAATAGGTGAGACATCTGTTTGTTTTGAAAACTTCAGAGAAAAAAAAGGCAGCATCTCTGTGTCCCTGATTCATGCCATACTGAGTGCATGTCCTGAGGTTTAACCTTCAATATTCTCTCTTTCCAGTGCTCTGCAGGCATAAGGTACATATTTCAGGTGCAGAACTAAGCAGTAATCCATACACTTTCCCAAATCTATGTCTTTTCCTATGTGTTGTCCTATTTCCAAGTGACCCAACAAAACACAAGAAATAAAGTAAGGTCAAAAAAAGAAGTATTCCTCCAGAATACATTTTTAAAATGAACAGTAACCTTGTAATACGCAACATAGACAGAAATTTTCCTTTGACTTTCAGTGCCTACTAAAACAGAGCAAGTTAAGGAAAGAGTACATAGAGCTGGAAAAAAAAAACCAAAACAAAAAACCATCACCTTTTTAACATAATTTACCTAAATATGAGTTGCAAAAGAATAGGACAAAATAAAACTCCTTGCCTATTCCATTTAGTTAACTCCATATTTTTTTAAACAAATGCATCTTTTCTCTGATGGACCATGCATTTCCCACAAAAATTCTATTTTTTTTCAAGGCCTTCATAACTAAAAAAAAACCAATTTATTTTTTTAAACAGGACCATTGGGAATTGTTAAGTTCAGGTGTAAAACTCAAGAAAAGCTTACAAATATCTGGCGATATTAACCTGTTAGGAACGTTGTTCCTGTTCTTTCTCCATAGTAGATAATTCCTAATTATCTACTAAAATGGAACAAGGAAAAATCGGTTGAAAAATTAAGAAACTGGGATTTATTGTTATTATTATTATTAACTGCTATTTCATAACAGGGATTTATGAAATAGCGATATTAAAAATCAGTAATCAAAATCAATATTTTAAAACATCTACAAAACTACCAGAAGCAACAAGAAAGTAATGAAGTAGGAAGATAGCTGCATAAGGATGCACTATGGACTAGTGTATGACTTAGAAATGTTATTTAAAGGAACAATTCAGAACTATTTAGGAGAAAAAGGAAGATTAAGTATAGGTCTTTAAGGGATATCGGTTTTCTGATTCTATACCTCTGACTTCAGAACAAAAGTTGCAACAGTTTAATTGGATCTTTTAAGCCCATACAGCTTCTAACACAGATTAATTTAGATCGCTTTTAGCTTAGGCAACACACCAATGACCCAATGTCTAACCTAATTTAACCAGTGGTCAAGCCTTCTCAAATGCCTTTATGCAGGATGTGAATACTAATTTAACTAGTGTGTTTGTTTGTTTTAAATCTCAAAGAGACCTCTTTTTATGTATCAGCTTGTATCGTTCCACAATAATGATTGCTACTGATGCCTTCAAGCTGCATTTTTAGTCAGAAACGTGACTTGAAGAAATGAGAAGTTCTTGCTGAATAAAATTTCTTCCGTGTACATGATTCATATCCATTGCCTTTATGGAGGAAGTAAGATTTACCTGCTTAGCAAAACACAGCTAACGAAGGTAAGAAAGAGGTAATAGCAGGATATGTTTTTTTTCACAAGCTGCACAGTAAAACCAACAAGTCATTCCAAATGAACATATAATTTAGTTATCTCATATAGCTACCCATCATTAATGAAGACAAAGTGAATTATACAGGTATCTGCAGATAATTATCTTATATTAGCCAAAAGGAACTCAGTTTTGAATTCAGGTATCAGATTCTATTCCTATAATGCACATTTAGTATCAACTACACACAGGAATGGGAAAAATGCTTTGTCATTGTTTAAGCCATGTTTCAGAGAAAACGTTTGTTAAAAGCAGAAATTGCAAGCGAAAAAATCCTAACAAAATTAATTTAATTTTTTCCAGGAAATACATTTGAAGCGTTTTGTTACAGAACTTTGCCATAACAGTCTATCCAGAAGAGTCCTTTAGCAAACTTGAGTCCTTGAATTTATATGCACTCAGTGAAGGCTGGGAAGAATCTTAGAGGATAATCTAATTACCTTTCAATATAAGGCTGCTGATTGGCAGTAAGAGAAGAAAATAGGAGTCAAATCCCTCCAGGAATAAACTGCAAACGCCTGATGTTTTATTAGAGTATCATAATAATCCCACAGGTAGGTGAAAAAGGCAAGTGCACAAAAGAGACATTTATTAGACAGTGTAAGGGAAGCTAAAATCTAATCTATTAACATACCAAGTGATCATCAAGGACAGGTTTGATTTAAGAATCTGCTTTGTGATTTGCAAAGCTGTCACATCACTACAGTACTGTGCCCAAAAACCTCTGTGGACTGTAACGATACTCCACAGAAAAGACATCTACCATCCTGGTAGCATTCCAATCCTACCCCTGATATCTGGGATATGGAGAAATGAGGTCAGTTTTAAATTAAACTGTTCTTTGGCAACCCAGGAATAGGTAATAATTTGCATAGCCCAGTGGTCAGGGTACTGCACAAAACTTTCTGTTCCATAAAAATCTGTCATGTATCTATGAGAAAGATGCCCTAAAAATACTCCACCTTGTTCTAATAAACAACTTCAATATTAAACTTGCAATGTAAAATGCAGTGTAACATAAATTTGCAGTACTAAAATTTCCATGTGAATGTTAATTTACTGGAAAGTCTGATGAAACTGATTATTAATCTGGTGGTAATAAAAGCATTATTTTTTTCTAGATATTACTACTCACGTGATTTGTTCTTCTGGTCAGAAAAACAATTCTCATTGGCCATTATGCTCTGATTCTTTATTTTAGCATATGAGCTCTAATAAGCTGGGCTATTTTTTTTTTGTATGAAGTTCCAAATATAGATATGACACTACCTAGAAAAGACAATATACTGAGTCAGAGTATTCATTTGCACTCGCCTACCAGTGTTACTGGATGTCCAATGGCTTTAAAAAATGTCAGTGTGCTCTAAGTGACACTTAAATAATGCCGCTAATGTAACCATTATAACCAACAGCAGTTAGACCTACCAGTGTTATTTAAGACCTGCAATTGTTCAGTCAGGAATTTACATTGATATTTGACCACAAGTGCATCAGAGACATCCATTAACTTGTATTATGTAATGCTACTTCAAAGTGTTTGCCATTTACTGGTGGGTTACCTTCCTTGAAAATCCCGCTTAATTCTCACCTGATCTCATCTCTTTGATCAAAGTCTCATCAATGGCTAACACTCATTAAAAATTTTTCTTGTGGCAACTCTGACTTGCTCAAGGAATGACCTCATCCAAAGGAATTTTTGGAAATGGGAGAAATGACACTTAAGAGCATCTCACTCTTAACAAAAGTTCAATTATGTTTTATGATTCTTTTTTGCCTAGAAAATGAATGACAGGTGACATTCTAGGGTCAAATGCATTTGCTTCTGCTTTTCTGTAATCTCCAGCTATGCAGAATGCCTCTTTCAAATTGCAACTTCCAGTTTTTGAGGATCATCATATTTTAAAGAATTAATTCAACTGCTTGTTCTAGCAGTCCATATTTTGGATGCCTTAAGAAAAGCCTGTCATGGCTACAGTTATGCACTAACCATAATTCTTACCGCAGAAGTATTCACCTTCATTCCAATGAGTTAATATTATTTATTCTGAAATGTTTTTTATGCATAAAGGTACACAACTGACAGATGGCTGGGCAAATTATGAATTTTTAAAAGCAAAAAACTTTTAAAGAACATCTAAGTGTTTCTTAAATTGCTGCCATAAGTAACCTTTTGAAAAGCAGAAAGTTATTTTACTGGCACCAAAAAAAGAAAACTGAAAATTTTGACAAAAAAATTAATCTAGACTGACATATTAATTTAGAGAAGACTATCAGTGCCAATGCTCAACTAGGCAAGTGTCATAAAAAGGTTTGGAGTGATATGAAAGTCATGGTAGTAAATAACTACTAATAGTACCTCAGTCTTACTGCTAGGTCTAGTTTCTTGTTATGTAATCACAGAACAGCAGTCAATTCTGCCCAAAATGATGAGGTGAAACAATAACTGAAAAATCCTTTTTTTGACTGGATAACACAGCTTGCAGAATGCTTGTTCTTTAATTAACAGATAATATTACTATAGTAGAAGTTAATTATCATAAGTTAACTGTCTTCTGCTGTGCACAAGTACTGAGGAATGGCTACATTCAAGTTGTGTTACAATCACTTTGTTTGTATTATACCAAGTGGTTTTAAAATTATTAATTTTATCCTGTGGATGTCATTACAGTAGAGAATAGCAAAAGAAGAAACAGAATGGAAGGATGCCAGGAGGTGGAGATACAGTGTGCCTCCCCCAATCAGGGACTAATTAATTCATATAAGCAGTGTGTCTATAAATATGCAGCAGCTACATGAAACAGCTGATTTCCTTTAATGATGCTTCATTTTTCTAAATGTTTATTACAAACTAATAGCAATCTGGCAAGCTGACTGGCTCATACTAATGTCTCACTTCATATGAGACAAGGATCACATTTGTAGCAAAGCCATTTCATGTGGAGCATAAATTACAATACTCAGTACAGATTTGCAAGATAAAAAGCCTACCTGATCTTTAGAACTATGCTGACCATTCAAAAAACCCAAAAACATAAACCCAAAATGCCTTATGCAAACAATTTAATAATAAAAGGCTTTGCTGCTATTCCTACTTCCCACAGATAAAACAGAGGAAGAAGACATTTACCCAAAGACATTCACCCAAAGTCTAAGCAAGACTTTAAGAAAAAAAGGTCTTGAATCAAGGACCTTCAATCAATGCAATTACTCTTCCTTCATCAATAGTTTGTTACCAGTTTTTGAAGTAATTTGACTTTAGGTTTATACTTCTAAAATATTTTTAGCATGCTACCAATTGCTTGTCTTAACTGTTATTTGGTAAAATGAAATCTGGCATTTTTGTTTAATACACTAAAATAGCATATGCTCTCTGTCTGACCTTCTCTTTCATAAAGCATTAACTGTTCTGGAAACTAATTTATTTGACTGGGGCATTCATACTTAGAAATTTGTACTGCTTGCCAAAGGTCAGCTCTGATCATCTCTCTTCACTCTAATGCTGCCCTCTTTTTGTGTAAATGTTATGCTTTATTCCCTGAATAAATCTTGCAGGCCATATTTAGTGCTGGTGTTTGTTTCAAGCAAACATCAATCTGACAACCATGATTAGAATTGTCCAAGAGCTTTGATTCCATCTTAGAAGAGTTGAAATTTAACTTCTTAAAGCTCAGTATACAAAGTATAAGCAAGTCAGTTGATCTTCTTCCTACCAGAAAAATCTTTACACATCTCCCAGGCACCATGATATCCCTCTTCAGATTCTCTGCACAGAGAATAAAGGATTTCTTCAAAAATAAACTGTTCATTTGAACCGATAAGTACACACAATTTCTGTGTGCAGAAATAACAGACTCAGAGACTGAGTGGTACATTCTCTTCTCTTGATATTTCAATAGGACAGCAGAATCTTCAAATGCAAGTAAAAACTATAAAGGAAATTAGCATCTGTTAGAAGAATGGCAAGAACCTTGAATACACAGAATTATTTTAACACTTATGTGCCTCATCATAGAGCACAGCAACAGTACTCACAAAACGACATTACTATATATTAGACCATGTGGGCCATGCTTATGTGATCAGGCCAAGCGATGTCCAACAATTATTTTGGCTACAGGCAAGATTCGGCCTCACATAAGCTTGTAACAGTGTCCAGGGAGGTACAAACATTGGAAGTGAAAGAAAAATTTTGATATTATGTGTTCAGTTGTATCCAACATTCATTTTCACAGCCGTGTTATACTTGTCCTGATATTTTTAATTGCTTATTAAAAATAAACAAGAGCAAAACAGAGAAACGTTGAGAGAGATGTTTCCTCCCACTGTTTCAGCAATATTTTGTTTTCATAAGATGACTATTTTTGCATGTAAATCAAGGCATTTCTAGCCAAATACTCCACACTTCTGGGAAATAAAAAAATCAAAAATAAATGTCCTTTCCATGACAAATGTAGACGGGATGATTTACTACCGCCAGTAACTTATGACTTACTTGTTTTCCTATTTCTGCAGCTTTAGTTTCTTTTCTTTCTATACTTAATTAAATATTCACAGAGACAGAAAAAGCATAGAGACTAGTAGTCTGGAAATTCAGCAGGACTGAGGGCAATGCAAAGACTATATCAATTGCATATGAACACAGAAAAATTTAGAATGGGAAGTCCTCAATCACAAAGGTTCCTGTTATGCCAGAGCTTTCCCCAGTTATGCTGTTTGTGTGCATATGTGCATGTGGACTGACACGGAGTTTAGGAATGCTGGTATTGAACATACTCTTTGTGTATACATACTCATAATGTATGCATAAAAATATTGCAAACATAAATACTCTTGTACACCTCTGTAGACTACACTATATGAAGTAGATTAATTTAGATAACATAGTTTCTTGAATTGATACAAACCTTATTTGTGACTTCATGAAAATATTACCAGTGCAACTACAATAGTACCACATTAAGCATCAGCATGTATCTTGCTATAACCTAGAAAAGTCCTTAGCTGTGTATGAGCAATCTCAGAGGAACCAAATATTTCATATTCATGTCTGTCTGTCATCTTAATGAATCCAAATGTATTCTGAACGGGAAACATTTACCGAAGCACAGCAAATACATTGTTTTCTTGAATAGAGACTTTACTCAATATTCCTTCAGGAAACTCTGTACCAAACTCATTTATGCCTTAAAACTTAAGAAGCGAAATGACGTTGCATGTATTATTTTCAGAATCAAGGAGACTAAAACACACAGAAAACGTGAAGCTTAATTAGATGAGTTTCAAATTCCCTGTTTGAAACTATTAAAAAAAGAAATAGCCACTTCCTGGAATGGAGAGATACTAAAGTTGAATTATTCTGCTTGAATAGTTTTATAGCCTTCATCACCTTCATTTTGATCAGCAGAATATTCATTCTAATAAGATTTTGGTCTTGGAAAACAGATTCATGTTTTACTTTTTTATAGGCCTGACCTTGTTTATAGCCCATGCTTTTTTCAGTTTAACCTTGTTGTTGTGAATAGCTGTAAAACAAATGCTGTACTTTTAACAGTAAAAATGAGTTACTAATGTTAACACTATTTTCCTGTCAATGAAAAAACATTATTAACATTAATCTTGTCTCCTCAGAAAATCTTATTAAACAGTATTCTAACTTACACTGAGATAAATTTCTCCCTTTACTGTCTGAATCCTGAAATATTAATAAAAGGCATAATACATAAGTAATTTTTTATCATAGTGTGTGATCTGTACCACTCTGGTGTACCAGCTGACTTTCTTACCAAAAAAGTTAGCATCACTCATTACTGAACTTTTCAATCTATAATTCAGTGCAAAATGTCAACTTGGCTAGCCAAAAAAGCAAAAATACAATAAAATCACACAGTAATATCAGATCACAGGTTGTCAGAAACAACAAAAACCACCACCACCACCACCATAATTAATAGAAGACCATTTTCAGCAGATCTTGTGTCCCAGTTTACAATTTACATTAATGCAGCTTACTATGAGGTAAAATCATATATTCTGATATAATTGGAATTACAGACATATAATTTGTGTGTCATAACGGTAGCAATCCCAAGAGCTTCCTTAAATGATCCCATTGTTTAAAGAGATACTATTTACCCTCAATATGTCAAGACATGACAAGCAAGAAGACAAAGGTCATGAACATGCCAGCTTGTGTCGCTACTTGTGCGGACTTTCTGCCTGCCTCATCAGCCACTACTGAGCGAACCACAGCTAGACTGATGAAAAGCAGAGGTGCTGCAGTGGTGCCACCAGAGGATAAGGAAACTGAGGTAAAGACCAGGGTCAGATTTCCAAAGCAAACACCATTCTGTGAGGAATTGCTTGTAGAAATCTCAAACTGTGCTAAAATACTGAAAAAAATAACACTGCTTGCTTATAATCACAGCAGAGAAACTTCAGCATTGTGAAAAGTCTGTTCACGGCCTACAAAGCCCTTAAGGCTCAGATGAACCCTTTCTTGGAAGATTTAACTGGAGTTTGAGCCATACCCTCTTGCCAAGGTGCCTTCTTTGTCTCTGTCGTCCCAGGCTCCCTGTTTAACCTCAGGACTGGCTCACCCATTCTGGATAGCTCAGGCCATACTTGAAGGGGTGAGAGGATGGCTCCACCATGACATCGCCCTCTGCACCTCAAGCTGCCAAAATAAAACACACCCTTCTACTTAAATAACCAAATGTGACCCTACATGTACAGCTCACCCCAGATCTTTCTTTACCATGGTGTCCTTGCCATGCAGTCCCAATTGTAAGGCAATGTTGCACTGCCCTCCCTGGTAAAGGGGACACAAGGCAGAAGGGAAGAACAAGTCTTCAGGAACTCCATTCTCCCTGCCATGGCCACCTTTTTCTGTACACCTTTCCTTACAGCAGCAATGGGGGGAAGAAGAAGCAGGGTAGCTGGAGCCAGGTCTGTAGTCCTCTTACTAGGACACGTAAACAAAGAGCTTGTTTCTGAAGCTTATTTGCCCTCAGGGTCATAAGCAACACAGAGAAAATGCTTCAGGCAGTGTCTAGACCTACTTGCAGGGAAACACTGGAGACCTGATATCCTAATTCTCCAGGCAGGCTGCCAAAAAATACCCATGTTTTCAGCTGAGCCTGCACATCTAGGTATTTTTTCATGGATAAAGAGCCTGCTCAGAATGGATCAAGGTGGCTCAGCATCTACTCAGGCTTCAGATCTGAGAAAAGCTGCTGTGCCCAGTAGCAAACATGCATTCTGGGATCCTCATGGTGCTGTCTCTGCAGAGTCACGCTGAGGTCGGGCACAAAAATATCACAAGTGTCTTCCTAAAGGCCAGTCCCATTAATATTCTACTGCATGCAATTGCCTGTTTTACTTATGTCTTAAACCAGGCCTGTTAGTACTGGTCTTAACTCAGCACTCTTTTCTTAGCTACTAGAGAAAAATCATTCTTTGAGTGCTTGAGCTTGCAATTCAATACCTGTTCCTAGCCAATATTCCATGCAGAATTTGTGCTGATTTTCCCACAGAATCAGCGTTTTTCTTGCAGTGAGCTTTCAGTGAAGGAGAAAACAGGATTTCTGATAGTGAACACAACCCTGACCACCCATTGACATTCTTGTGACTCCCTGTGCCTCAGAAAATAGCTACAAACAGATAGACATACACACACCCAGACACATTCAGTATCAGGTATTTATTTGTATGACACCATGCAGGCCACTGAACAGTGCAAATATTATTAGTCCTTATTCGAGTGGTTGAGTAGGTACATATTCATCTCTATAATGAGACTGAAGATAATGGGAATACTTCTGCCATGGGATGCTTCATGTGGCAAATTGAAATTCGCTGCTTTAAGTAATGTTTCTAATTTTTTAAACCACTGTATTTCATTCTCTAACATAAAGAAACTATATAATGTTATACACTATTAGTTTATGTTCCTAAGTTGCACTTCATTAGCAGTTTCCTCCCTTTAATTAAAAATGTATTTCACTGCTTTAGCTTAGTTCATTTTATGAATTTTCCTTCAGGTGAAGATGTAAATTAGATTTTACCTCCTCAAATTGTATAGGAAGACAGATTTCTAATTTAAAAACCCTCTAATTACAAACTATTAAATTCTAATATTTGAGCACTTAATTATAAAACACATTTACTGATTCCCTTAAGAACCACACTGAAACAAATTCATAAGTAGAACTTAATTGGAAATGTAATATGATTAATAGAAAGACTAGAGATGAAATATGAAGTGGAAATGTGGCTGCTGCCACAGTTACATGATCATGAAAGAAAGTTTAATGTTTTAAGCAAGAAAGAACTTAATCCTCTTAAGTCAAAAATCATCTAATGGTGAACAGAGTCAGAGCTAGCTTTCGACCTGATAGTTCAGCCAAACAGTTCTGCTGAATCTAATAATATTTTGCAAAAAAAGGATGAGATGATTGTGCTCATAGGCAGATAGTGATCACAGTGGATCAAGGCAGAACCCTAAAGTTCATGAACTGAAGCAATCTCCTTTAAGAGAGTAAGAATTATCTATGCTATTGTTAAAAATATTCATTTTAAGTACTTTTTATAGATATTCTAATAATCTTCACATGCAAGCAGTTCTAAATTGATACAACTTGAGTATATTTTCTAAGATTGAAAATGAAAATATCTTCACAGACCTGGGAATAAATTGGACACCTGTGGCCACCAGAAAAAAAAAGCAAAGCATTTCATAAGAAATTAATGGAGTAAAATTAGCCTTTCATTTTTGGCAACAGGAATGCTAAATGTGATAATAGTTTAATGATGTTAATCTATCTCCCAGGATGCTTAATTCACAAAAATTACCATACAAATTATTCTCCGTGGGTTTGTAATAGAATGGAAAAAGTGAAGAAGGTTAGCCATAAGGTAGAGAATAAAACGATGGAAACACACATATGGTACTTGAAAGGTCCTTGCAGACTTTCCCTAGATGGGAACACACTAAACTGCCAAATCTATATTGGGACATCTTGCCAGAGTCTCACACTTCTGCCACCTTTGGCTTGCAGGGTTTATGCTACATCACATGCTCTTTTCTTGGCCACCCAAATTTTCTTGATAAGAGCTATACGTTACTCAGGGCTTTCACACTGGGGATTAACAGAAGCAAGGAGATGATACATGGAAAGATATTAGTCTATTTCTCAGCTATTATGAGAAATACACAAATAAAGACCAAGAAGTTGTTTGTCTAACCTATGTACTCTTTCCTTTGTCTGAAGAATTTTCATCTGCTTTCTTCCCTTTCACCACCCTTCACTTGATTTCTTTAGCTGAACATAAATCATCTCTCTTCCTTTCATCCAGATAATTTGCCAGCGGTTTAATTAAAGTCTTAGCTGTCATACCCAACCAAAATTAAAATGCATCTTATTTTAAACCTTTCAGACAGAACTCTTCCACTGTATGCTTTTAACTCCAACATTTCAAACAGCCTGTACGATGTCACAAGAGGATCTTCCCCTTGAATGGTACATCTTGGCACAAAACTGCTTCTGGGAAATGGACAGTCTCTTTCCTGACACAAATGGAATAGTTACTATTACTATACATTTCACAAACAGTGCTTTCCTGGACAATGTCTGACAACAGGATTGCTACTTGAAGCACTTAATCAGGTGTTAACTGTATTGAACATTTTCTGTTTAAGTCCAGCCCTGTTATATAATTTTCCAATAATCTGTTCATAAGAAATAAATTTACTGGGGTTATTCCCACACTGAAAAAGGTTAAACTGAGTTCCACTCATAGGGTACTTAACTGTTGCAATTTTACGCATGGGCACTTTTTCTTACAATTTTAAAAAATTGTCACAGTTCTTTTAGAGAGCAAAATGAGAAAAAGTTTTGCAATTCTTTGCCAGAAATAGATTATTTTTTCTTCATAAACTCTTGCCTGAGCAGGCTCAGACAACGTTTGGAAGACACAGCTGGTGTGTACTATTTGTCTTTCACATTACTAGTTCCATTATGAGAAATAATAAAACGAAGCAAAACAGCTCAGGTAATAAGTAATCCATTGTTTTGATGTTAGTTCTCATAGGATGTTATTTAAGTGTTATCTCAGTGAAGCTCAGAATTGCAAAGTTCTTGCTCTTGAAAGCGATTACCAGAG
Organism: Corvus moneduloides; assembly: GCF_009650955.1. NCBI lineage: Eukaryota > Metazoa > Chordata > Aves > Passeriformes > Corvidae > Corvus > Corvus moneduloides. The sequence goes on along the minus strand of NC_045476.1, from coordinate 31,643,826 downwards.
ACAGATGGTCTTGGGAGTGGCATGCAGTGACAGTGTTTACTCAGACAAATCTAGTGTTACAATTTCACCTTAACTGTGCAAAACAATAAGGCTATTTCACACCAATTCTAATCCAGAATATTAATTTTATTAAGTACAACTGTAATTATTTCAAAGTAGTGATCCATCTCCTTATAACTGTTCAATTAATTTGTGCAGACAAAAAAAGTTCTGTTCCATTAATCTTCTTTTGAAAGAAGATTAAACCATGCCAACTCCATTTAAATATGCAGCACATTTCTGGAGAGACATCTGTTACTACAACAAAAATGCTGCTGTAGGCCTAAATGCAGAATTTGTAACATCAAAAAAGTGCTATTAAAACACGGGAAGGCCCAGACCAAATTCTGTTGTCTGTTTTTTAACCTATGTTCCACACTGTGTTTTTTAGCATGGCTGCCAGACGAACCAAAACACAACACTCTATACATGGTGTCATCCCAGTGGAGAGACCAGACAACCCCAGGGAAATGCTGAATTACAGCACAATAATCAGTGAGGTCCAGATGCACTGGTAAAACACCTGGTCCATGGACAAAAATCACCTGAAGAAGAACCGTTTTTATGAATTTAGAGGAATCTTGCTATGGCGGTACTATAGATATGCTATTTCCAGCCCTAACTTTTTAAGATCCAACTTGGAATTAATGACCAAGGGGATATGGGCCAATTTCAATTTGAAAGTTAGAATTCAGAGCAAAAAGGAATTACTGAAAAGTAGGCAGTGATGATAACAGAAAGGTCCATGCAGGTGAAGAGTTTTATCTTGATTCTTCTTTAAGGTATTATAAATTGCTTTGTATTCAAAGTTCATCAGATTAGTCCACATAGGCAATTACAACAGAAATGCAAAATATGTGGATTCCATCAGAGTTTAAGGCACAACCATTTTCTCAGGAAAACAAGGAATTTTATAAATATACACAGTAAAGTCTACAAGTAACTAATAAGAAAAATCCCTTCCTTTTGTTATTATCTTGAGTCTAATAATAGCAACATTGTGCTGATAAACAGAATGATTTTTTAATGCTGAAGTTGTGTTTAAATCGATATACTTTCTGTAAAGCCATACTTTCCAGATGGCAGCATTTTTGTGAATAAAGAAAAAAAATGAAGAGATAGAAAAGCCTTAAACATAATTAGAAGTTTGGAAAAAAAATAATTCTCCATACAACATACTTATAAAAGGTATAAATGGCATACCACAAAGAAAGTGTTTAAAAATCCTGCAGTGTTTTTAATCAAAATTTATCCATCATTCTTTCTGCCAATGAATTTCTTGTGTTCAGTAGAATAATTGCTTTATGAAGAAATAATTTGCTTCTCTGAAACTTATCTTTAAGGAAAAATAAATTGAAAAGATATTCAAAGGTGCCTTTCGAGAAAGGAACTCTTTCTATTTGCTACCTGAATTTCTGCAGTCGGAATTTTCTGAGGATATTTTTATTTTCCCAGATAATTTGCTTAGAATGTTAATTACAGGGGACCTTCAGAAAAGAGATTTCTCTAAATTGGAAATGCATCTAATCACCTCTGTGTGCTGGCTACGCTTACAAGGCTTAACCTTTTCACAGTCCATTCCAAGAATGAACTCATTGATAAGATCAGACTACTGTGCTTCTGCTATTGAAGGTTAATACAGAACTACACAGGCAATTTCTTCCTCATTTGAATCTGTGTTCCTTATTGACGTGTAGTAATTCAACATAATAAAATGTTACAAAGGAGCAACCACCAATGTGTCAGCTTTGCCCTGGTGATGGCTACCAGCCAATGTGAATCTAAAATAACAAAAGATTTACCATCACCTACAACTCTTGAACTACAGATCTATGCATTCAAAAATGTAAGAAGACACTAGACAGCTTTTTAAAATTGAAGAATAGGGATTACAATTAAAGAATCATTTGTATTTTAAAAAGCAAGGGAAAACATACTGAGTACCTGTACAGTATACTGTATACAGATACACATTGCAGCAGGTCTGGATTTTGTCCCACAGCCAGCAGCAGTACACTTCATCCATGATTCCACTGAAACCCACAGGGGTTTTTGGGTTTTGTTGTTTTTGTTTTTTTTTTTTTTTTTTTTAAATTCATAGATTCAAAAGTTATGTGTATTTTAACAGCAATAGTAAAAAAAAAAAAAAAAAGTAAGAGAAAACACAATCCAGCAAAGAAAAAATAAATACCCTACACTTACTGCACCTACTGTTAATTCCCTTATAAACAAACATGAAAGACCTCAGGTTATCATTATCTTTCTCCTCCTGCTAGGTCAAGTGCTTAGCACACCAGTGTCCCAATACTTCAGGAAGGTAAGTTCTTCCACAGCAACTATCCACAGTTTCCAGCTGCCCTCCAGTTCATATTTTCTCTAGTGTGCATGTCTAAGACCCCGTTAGTTCTGTTATCTCAGATTTGAGTGACAAGGATGATCTTCAAAATACCAAAGCAGTTTCCTGTCATAAGATGATTAACATTCAAAGTCAATAAACTCAGTACAGAACCACATCTTCAAGTAAAAAAATAGATAATGTTTTTGCAAATAAAAGGAAAATTAATGTAATGTTGTTACTTGGAGAAGCGTGCCTTTGTTCTTACTAGACTGGAAGGAAGAAATTTTTAAAAAGGCAGACTCTTTCATGTTCCTCTGCACTCCATGAAAATTACTCAGATTCTTACCTTGTTGAACACCTAATATCAACCTATGATAGACTGGGTGGCCTAAATGAAGCAGCATTTTACCGTGTTGAACTTGCATCATTGAAAATAGCCAGCAACATCAGATCCCTAACTAGGAATTAATTATTTAAGGTCATAGTTTGGATGCTCACAGGGTATCTGCAATGTGTTAGTGTTTTTTATTCCAGCAGAAAAATACCAGAAATTTTCTCTTTTCCTCTCATTGACAAAATTTCAAATTTGGTGTAATATCTACTTCAGACTTTTTGTTAAAGTATGCTCTGTTCTGGCAGTGTCATTTGATAAAACCCTCGAGAAATAAAACAGAATTTCTTTTGCAGAGTGTGAAGAAAAGGACTAACTGCAACACAGAATTAAAAATATAGATCCTAATAATGTAAATGCACTAAAAATAAAATAATTTAATATTGAAATAGTATTTAGTGGAAAATAAGCATAAAACTCCCTGTTGCTACACACAAATTTCCCAACATCTTCATATTGTTTAAATCTCCATTGAAACCCAAAATTATGTAATAGTCTATCTCTTTAAAAGAGGAAATTAAAGAATCACAGAATTGTAGAATAGTTTAGGTCGGAAGGGACCTTTAAGGTCATCTAGGTTCAAGCCCGCTGCCATGGGCAGGGACACTTTTCCCTAGACCAGGTTGCTCAAACCCTCATCCAACCTGGCCCTGAACACTTGAATCACTTCATGATTCTATGAATATATGAACTCTTCATCTGATTAGGAAAGATCTTCTTGCACTTAAAATGATTTTTAAAAATTGAATTTTTATTTCAGCCCATGTAAACGCAAATAAATTCAGACAGCTTGCTACTTAACAAGAAATTAATTCAAGCATTTTTCTACAACTTTGTATCACAGCAGGTATCCTGACACTCATGATATTGTGTCAAATGATACATATAGGATGCCAGAGAAAGAAAAGGATTTTTAAGCAGTCATGAAAATTTAAAAATTGTAATTTTATCATTTACACATTAGGAAAAAATCTCTAATGAATGTAGATGGTTGATCTCTCAGTATGCACACTGCCTCCACCTCCAAATATGTATTCAATGCAAAATACAGAAGATATATTTTCATCAATTAACTGGAGAGATTTTTGAGGAATTTATAACAACATCTTTGGTTTTAGCAGCCACCTACATGCCATTCTCCAATGCAAAGAATAGTAGAAGTAGTATGAGGACATCTTTTTTTAATAGAAGTTTGAAAATGTTTTCCCCATAAATCTTGCCTGACACTTGAATGGGAACAAGGGGAGATATATTTCTGCAGACAAGGAATATTTTCTTAAGAAGCCACCCCTAAATATTATTTCTTTATTCACATGGAGAAAAAAAATAACCACAGTGAATGACATAAAAGTTATCTTAAAAGCTGATTTTTTTGTAGTCCTTTCCTTTGACTCTACCTTTCCACCTTTCTTTGGATCCCAAAGGAACACTTTCCCTCCCCCAAGAAGGAAATTCAGTTGCCAGGTCAGTGAATTGTAACTTTTGGTCTGCGTTCAGTCATCAGGAGATCTGAATGTCACAAACAAGAAAGGTAAAAGTCTACTGGCTCAGTAACGGCACGAAGAACACAGCTCCTGAGCTTTGGTGCTGATCATCATATACCCGTGGGCAGAACAACTACCTCCCTCATCTTTGCCTCCTCTTTGTGAAATGAGACTGCACTAATGCTCATTCAATGCCCGTGCAGAATGTTGAGGGCAAATGCAAATAAATGGTATGTGCTCAGAAAGAAAATTTGTATTAAACAAATGTCCATATAACTGGTTTGGGTTATGTTTACATAAAGCATTTTAGTCATTCCTACTTCACATTAAACACATCTTTAAAGGCTCAGTAAGGTCTGGGCCTGTGTAGGAATAGACTTTGGATTATACTCTTGGAACTGAAAGGGGAAAAGTTGCTTCATGTAGAAAATGGATTTATAGATACCTAAAGGAGCAAACTGCTTTAGAATTGCATAGTCTAAGAGTTTTAGAAGCCAAGATCAATGTCTACACTTCTGAGAATAGTTATCTTAATTTACAGCGAGTATTCACAGAACGACACTTTCAACACACAGTATTCTTTAAAAAAGAAAGAAAGAAAAAGTGACATATCGCGTTACGTTTCCAAGATACTGCAGTTCAGCTGAGCACATCTTACTTGGCAAATGCAACCCATCACTAGCCTTGACAAGAAATTAATGCCAGAGGATTACTTTTTTGTGAAGTGGTGCTGCTGGTTGGAACTGTGGTTCTGTGGCAACTTTCTTTCCTCTTTAAGTTGATATATGATCCTGCTGCAGACAAGGTTAGTTCTCCCACTCGGCTGAGCAGACATTATGATTCACAGGGCCAACATCACTCTAAATGAACTCTGATCCAGTGCTACTGGCAGATCTTACAGCATATATTTGTCTCTTATCCATGTGGTTTGTGCTATAATGTAAATGAATGAAAAAGTAGAACTTCTCCTCAGTCAGAAAAACAATCTAGCTCTGAGCAGCATTTTAAGACATGGAAGTCCACTCTGACTTGGCTCTTTAGTATGAGTAATGATTTTACAAAGCAAAATAGGTCTGTAGATCTTGGAAAAAAACCCCAAACCACCGAGAAAACATTGAAGATAACGACATTAATATGGACTATGTTGTCTTCCACCCTCACAAATGTAGTCCAAAAACACTGCAAACAGTTCTTTTCATTTCATCTTAAATAGCCAAGTTCCAAGAACAAACAGAAGCTTAGAACAAACAAAATTATAGGGGTGTCAATCAGGCACCTTATCAACATTCCAAAAATTGCCTGTCTCGATGAGAGTTTCTCCCTAGCCTTGCTCTGAAAACAGTATGCTTTATTCTGCAGTTACTGAAATGTACTGTCAAAATCCCTGACCTCATTAATAAAAAATTTGAAACAGAAGTAATTTTAGTATCTTCAGCAGAATAGAACTTGTTCTGTATTATGCAACTATTGAACAGACAACTGAAGGCTCAAATATAAAATTTTTAGTGTATATATTTTCCCAAATCACTGCAAACTACAAAATCATTTTTGCAGCCAAAATCAAATGCACAGTTAACATTCTCAAGCCCTTTTTCTCCTCTAAATATTTTTTTAAGCATAAATAGTGAACATAACTGTGGTTATGCTAGTTTTTGTGTGACAATTAAACCAACCTTCTAACACTGATACCTTATATCAATGAAATTGAAGTTATATTGCACCCTAGGGCTCTGGATCACTTATATGCCAGTGTTGTTTGTTTGCCAAATAGGTAAAATTGTCTCTTTACAGTGCTTGAAAGTGTGAAATCAAAGCATTTATTAGGACTATGGGGTGGAAACAAATGGATAACAGAAGACTGAGTTAGAAGTTAAGACCTTGCTGAATACCCAGTTCTTTTCCAGGAAACCCAGTGGGTGAGAAAGAGGGATCACATGCAAAAGCTGACAACTTCATGAACTGCACTGTAAATTTTATGGTGCTGAGCCCCAACCACATACAAGCTCCTGTTGACTTCCGATTAGTCAAGGAAGCCTGGAGTGTGAGTTGCAAGCTGACATCAATCCATGCTAAATTTTAACAAATCATGAGCTGTTATCAAAGCCAGCAGGAACTCAGTACTGAGCCAACAACCAGCCTCAGATTAACATCATTCCTTGGAAAGATTAAGATTTATTTTATGCTTCAGAATCTTGTTTAAGCTGCAAAAGGGAATGAAGCTGAGAATTAGGAACTCGTTCTGCCACTCACTAAGTCAGTCCTGAAAGGATTTCAGCACCTGTGTAACAGAGGAAAGGAAGGGGAGGGGCAGAGGTTGAAATCAGAGTATCTGACAAACAGCAGCAATTTCACATGTTATCTCTGCTTTCCAGCTTGGTGCTCTGTGTCAACAGTAAGCCCAGGAGAAGAATTCTGGTCATAAAGATGACCTCTCATACGGGGAAACTGAAAGATGCAGCAGAACACTGGCTACTTCTGCTCTTTTCTGACTGCATGACTTGGGAATGGGAGTATTTAGGCTCACAGGCTCAAGACAGCTGGAAATCAATCCAAAATAATTTTTGTAGAAAAGGTTAGATGCTGAGGGGAAAAAAAGGTCAGTGTTTACTAAAACAGACATCCCCTTTGGATTCAAAGTTACTTCCCCTCCATTTTGAAATATTCAGGCTTTGGACTGAAGGCTTTGTCTATCATGATGGGATACTCTAGGGAGTATCTGAGAGGAAGAAGTATCTCAGTTCAGGAATTTGATATATTTAATCCCAGGAGAACTTTTATTGTATTTAGTGTGTTGGGATCAAAAGCAATAAAAAGAAGTTTCACTGTTATTGGTTTGCTTCCAGGCACCTTCTGAAATCCTTATTGGTATGATAAGAATGGCATCTCAAAGTCTCCCAAGCTGGCACCAACCACTAGATGTCCCTTCCATCAGAGGAAAATAGAAAATACAAATAAATTTGTTTAAATAATCTGTCATACTCCCACACAGCTAAGAGGTAGGTGAATAATATTAGCTACATAATAATATGCAGGTCTCCAAATCTTATGCTTAGAATTAACAGAACATGCAACAATTCAGGCTGAAGAGGATCTAATTACCAAGGGATGGGAAACTTAAATTACATTGGTATACTTTAACACATTAAATTAAAATTCAGTGATTTCTAACAGCTGGGGATGGGGGGCCCTTTAAAATTGCAAAGTTCTTAGAAGAAAAAAAAAAAAAAACCTGAAAAAGAAAAATGGTGACAACCCCTTTGCTGCAGTTCAATGGCAAACAGGGCTTTAGCACTGTAGTATCACACTGTAACTATTAAAAACACCTGAACATATCAGTCTCAAAGAGGACAAAAGTTTATCTACACTGCAAATTTGACAATGTATTAGCTATTTCAACTACTGCATCCACTTGGGGCATTTTGTGCATTATCAAACATTGATTCCCTTTACTCTTTGCCTTCAGTACACCGTAAAAATGAACTTTGCCAATTCCTCAACTGCTTCTTAGACAGTCTCAGTACTAGCTAATTTTAAGACACAAGATATTCACAAATATTTTTTTAAAAATACATGATGTATTAGGCTACCTATATCATTAGGGATTTTTTTTCAGTTTTAAGAATAAATAAAGCACAAAATCTTTATAGAAATGAACACCTGTATTCTTTCTATGGAATTAAATACATGTCAAGGTTTTCAAAGAGGCCAAAATTCAGCATCTAGAATAGCTTTCAGGCAGACAGATTAATTACGTTTCTAGAGATGCCAAAATATGAGAAAAATGCATAAAAAATTCACTGAGGAGTTTGTCCAAATTGATCTGAAATGCCTTCTTACATTTCCTCCTCAGACTGTAACTCAGAGACTGATAAGTGCAAACTTGCAATACGTAAAGGAGGGAAAAATATTTCCAGAGTTAAGGGCTATGTCAGATGACCACCAGTTGCTCAGCAGGCGTGTCATTTTCCTGCTACAGTTTAAACAGAAGTCAAAACAGTAGAGCCAAAACTTCACTGACAGCCAAAAACCTTACCATTTAATTATTTTTGGGGGAGCAGTTCTGCATGCCCTCAGTCTAAGGATGCTACAGTTAGTAACTCGCAACACAAAGCAGCTGACCCTTTCTTAGAGGTTTATGGGTTTACAACAGACTGACCAGCCGAGATTGTAATTCTGTCACAAGATGCCCTTCTTGGGTTGGCCAGAGCATCTACGTCAGTTTAACCACTTTTGAACCTCCATCAGTTCTGCAGTGACTGACCAGAAACTGATTTTAAGCTCTGGTAGTAGGAAGCTTCTTGGCAAACCTTGTATGTTGGGAACAGCTGAGATTTTAGATGTAAGAGGAATATTGAGATGTAGATGGAAATTGTATGAATTTATCACTCTCATTAAAAACATACATACAGTGAAAAAGAAAAAATCCTGTTTTCACTGATAGTCAAGTGAAGCACAATAAAGGTCTAAAACTTAATGGTGAAATGGGAAACAACTAAGACAGAGAACACAAACTATGTATAGTCAAACATAGACAGTCCATAACTTGAACTGTATTCTATTGGAAGCTGAAATAAGTACCACATGCATTTCATTATAATATCATTCTTTAGACAGTCTCAGCAATCATGGCTAAAAAAAAAGAGGAAAAAATGGTGTAAGTATACCAAAAATTTTTGATTTTAAGGTCTAAGCTTTCCTGTAGATTGGTATCTCCCTTTCCACTTGCTGGAATATGGCACTCCCATATTGCTCTAATATCTGGGAGTTTTGTTGGGGGGTTTTTTGGTTTGGGTTTGATGGTTTGTTTTTGTTTTGTTTTGGTTGGTTTTTTTTTTTTTTGGTTTGGTTTGGTTTGTTTTTTTGGTTTTTTTTTGGTTTTTTTTTGGTTTTTTTTTTTTTGATAGACTAATTAGATGGGCAAATATTGTAGGGAAAAAAAACCATACATAATTTTATACAATTTTTCCCTCTGCATGCATTTGCTGCACTTTTCTCCACAGCAGTGCTTCGTTCTGGATCTGTGACTAAAACACCCATGGATGTAGTGGATAAATTCCTCTTTTTGCTTTGCTTGTGTGTGCAGCTTTTGCTCCACCAATTAAACTGGTGTTATCTTGATCCACGATTCTTCTTGCCATCTTTCTGTGTTTTCCATTCCACAGAACAGGGGAGTAAGCAAGTGGTTGTGCTGGTGCCTGGCTGCTGTCTGGGGACACAGGACATCACAAAATGTGCTTTAAAACATCAGCATCCTCTGGCAAAAACAAAACTACCAAAAAGAATGGCGGCAAACATAACCAGCCTTAGCAATGATGGAAATAAGGAGACTTTCTTTAGGAACTAAAGCAGTTGTACGGAGTTTGTCGCAACCTAGAAAACTTGTCATTTCCCCTGTGGACTTACTTGTTTGTCTCTCCTTCACTGTTTAACCTTAGATACTAAATTAACACTGGATATATGATAACTACAAATAAAACATGCAAGGTTGCTGAAGGTTCACAGAAGTGAGTAGGAAACTAGCTAAACGACAACGTGAGGGCAAACTTAGTAATGTCATGCAGAAAAGCAGAAGTCCTTGTGGTTAAGTCTTACATATAATGCTTCTATTAAATAGCTTTAGCTCAGAGTAGACTTGCTATGATGAAAATGGATGATCACATGAAGCTGGGAGACATCAATATAGAGGAGGAACAGAATATTATCCACGAAAAATTAGGTGGCTTTGAAGTTGTAATTGAAATGGAATGAAGTATAATAGAACAAGGGCAAGGGGCTATTAACATGAATCCATGATACAGAATGAGAGTACATCAGCTAAAAATGATAAAAAGGCCTGGCTGTATTTATTGATCACAGGCTGACTATAAATCACTGGCATGATGCTGCTCTGAAAAAGGCAAATGCAATTTTAAGGTACATTGGGAGCAGTGTTTTTATAGAAGAGGACAGTTATTAAAGCCTTTTTACAAAATCCCTTGTATGGGAGACTCTTCATCTGACACATGCCATCTGATGCCAATTATCCATATTAAAAAAAAATATATGAAATGAACTCATACCAGAGAACATGTGGAAGCACGTTCCAATGATGACTAGAAAAACAAAAATTGCCAGTGTTATAAAAGAGGTGATGAGAAGAAAACTGGCTTGCTTAGCCCAGCAAAACAAGGGAAATGTAGCATGGTTATTCTTTAGAAATACATTTTTAGAAATACATGGTTAGATAATATTAAAGAAGGGAAAGAAAATAGGAGAAAATACTAACATAAGGACAAAAGCTTATAAAGTGGGAATGAAAACCTGAAAACCTGAACACAGTTGCTAATGAAGACTCTGAAACAGCCTTTCTGGAGGGTAGTGGGAAGCCAGAAAAGTCAGTTTTCTAATGTAAATTGCCAAAATATGTAGATCTTATTTTTGTGTATTTCTCTGTGTCAGCAGGAGGTTAATTTGACTGTCCCTTATGTTTTCTACACCCCTTCTTCTCAGCAGTGCTTGGCTTCCACTTCCAGTTAGTCTACTAGGCCATGTCATGATCTGTAATGTTATTATTCCTAATATGAATATATAGCATTTTATAGGAACATAGGATTTGTTCATATCCCTAATATTTTCATAGAAAAGAACTAATTTATTTTCTTATCTGCATTTCACCATCAAATCTTACTATAGCTGTTGTAAGAAATGCAACACAAAAAGAAGGGCGATTTTTAAAATAAGTCTATAATAATCTGTGTATTTTTACTAACTAAACTTGCCAACATGCTTTTTTGAAGAGAGGGCAAAGAAAGGGCAATTAGTATGACAAATAATTTGAGGCAAGCCATTATTAACTGAAAATAACCACAAGCTATTGAGAGACATTTTGCTAAGGCCTAACCAGCACACCAATCCAGCCCCGTAGGAGTACAAAGATCATTTGTCTAGTTATAGTTGCATGACAGATAAGTTGCCCAGATGAGTTTTCCAATGCATTCAAAGAAATCAGTAGAGCAAATTCCTCAGCTTGACTTTATTCACATCTATCTGATTAAACATTCCTATCTCAGACAGAATATAGTCTGCATTTGACAGAGCTGGTGCAAAAGATGAGAGCCTGGAGCATGTAATTAAGGCTAGCACCAGGTATTTCCGGCTCCTATTATCAGTTTAGGAGACAGCTGTTAACACTAAGCAAATTTTTATTTAAAAGTATCAAAAAGGAAAAGCAGGAGAAAAACCCACACTATTGCACCTGAATATTTTCAAAAATACACCCCACCCCTACACCCACCACTACCACCAACCACTACCCCAAAAAACAGTCCATGATGGTAGTAAAGGAGTAATTGAGCTGCCAGAACATAGAAAATGTGGGTTCACACTAACCAGGAGAAATATGGTGTATTTGCTCTACACCACTCTCTTCATTTTCATCAGAGAACCTCAGTGCAGTCTACCAAAACGATTAAACTTATAAGCACTAGATACAACAGAGCTGATACAGTAAAATCTTATAGTGGGCAACAAATTACTTGAGCAGTAATTTCAGCAGTTTGCTACAAAGTATGCATTAGATGCATTCTCAATCCTCATTAATTCCAATTCAATAGACTGGTAAAAGTGACATAAAAATAAAAAGGCACATAAAACATGGAGTCAAACTCTGACCCTTAATGCTGCTAAACTGCAAAGTAACATCATAATAATGTGTTGAAAAATTAATACAGAAATGCCTACGTTGTTTACTGGCTCTAAGAGCACCAGAGCTTGACAGTTATACTCAATTTAAGATTGAAAAAACCCATAAATTACAATCCTGCTGGATACCACCAACCCATGAGAAAGAAAGATAGTGTGAGAAGATGTCACTACAGGAGAAACAAAGGCTGCAGATCTCTTTTCCAACCTTCAGAAGAGCAATGGGTAAACTATCCATTTCCTTAAAGTCTACATAGCCAATGGTTTATGGCATGGCAGAAGAGGAACCAAAAAGAGTCACTGCCTACTACCTGACAACTAGATCTAAGCTGTCACGGTATTCAAAGATTTGAGGTAGGAAAGATTGATTGTGTGGAATGAACATTCCCAGTGGTCTCTGAACAACTTGTATCACCAGGCATATCAATAATGTATCCCTTCAATTTGAAATACAACATGGCAATATTTCCTCATTTTTAAATTAGAAAATAAATTCAATTTTTAAGATTTTGTGAGGGCTTGTTCTCAATAAATTTCCATTTTTAACAGTGACAGCTGTAAAAGTACTTTGTAAGACATTAGAGAAAATTAGTAAAAATTCTTTGATTCAGTTTGTTGCTCCTGCAAACACTGATAAATTCACACTGAAAATCTTGCAGACAAAAAGTACAACGTTTCCCTGGCAAATTAAACTGAAGATTAAAATTAAGCAACAGAAGTGCCCTAAGCTTCTGTCAGCTGTTAGTTGCAAGCTACAAACTGAGGATGCAAATGTATATCAACTTGTTTCTATAACTTCGAGCTTTTAGAGTAAAACAAGAGAAAAAAACAGCGCATCTACAGTCTGTTTTGTTCAGAAGGGTGTTTTTGCAGCCAATCTCCTTATCATCCTCCTTTCCCAGGATATCTTAAACTGTGAAGCCTCTCAGGGAGTGTGAACAGGATCCCAATCAAATGAACCAGCACCGGAAGTTCCACTCCCTGACTACACCTAATGCATCTCATTCTGTACCTGGAAGTGGTCTGTGGCATCGGGTCAGAGCTAACCCAAAGTACAACTCCCAGGACCCCAGAATCCCAGAATTGTTAGGGTTGGAAGGGATCTCTGGAGATCATCCAGTCCAACCCTCCTGCCACGGAAGGGTCATAACAGGAACTCATCCAAGAGGGTTTTAAATGTCTCCAGAGAGGGAGACTCCACGACCTTCTTGGGCAGCCTGTTCCAGTGCTTTGGCACTGTGAGTGGAAAGAAGTTCCACCTTGAACATTAAGGTGGAACTTCTTGTGCTTCGTTTTATGGCCATTGTTTTCATTTATGGCCCTTGCTCCTCGTCCTGTCACTGGACACCACCGAAAAGGAGTCTGGCACCATCCTCCTGGCACCTGACTTAGAGATATTTATCTGCAATAATGGCATCCTCTCTCAGTCTTCTCTTCTCTAGATGAAACAGGCCCTGCTCCTGCAGTCTGTCTTCATAAGAGAGATGGTCCAAATCCTTGATCATCTTTGTTACCTCTGCTAGTGGACCCTCTCCACTAGACCCTTGTTTTGTACTCTGGAGCCTGTTTGTACTCTGGGCACAGCACTCCAGATGTGGCCTCACCAGGGCTGGGCAGAGGGGCAGGATCACCTCCCTCGACCTTCTGGCCACACTTTTCCTGATGCACCCCAGGACACCATTGGCCCTCCTGGCCACAAGGACACACTGCCAGTTCAGAGTCAACTTGTCACCCAGTCTTGGTGACTCCCAGGTCCTTCTCTGCAGAGCTGCTCTCTAGTAGGTCAGCTCCCAGCCTGAGCTGGGGGTTATTCCTCTCCAGGTTCAGGACCCTGAACATGAATTTATTATGAAGAACTCCATTTTCGGCAGTGAAAGACAAGCATATGCAGCTCAGACAGAGGAAACAATGTCTTGACAAAAAGAGACACAAAGGATAAATGATGAGATGTGTTTAAGAAAACTTGTCACTCTCCTTTCTTATCTATGTTTATACTTGGATGTCAAAGCTCAAATTTCTGTCTGTTCCCTCAAATTCTTGTCATATTCAACTCAAAATCATTCAGGGAGAATAGATGGCCAAAACTGATTCCTTTTAGCTATGTTTATAGTATGTCACTTAGTCATCACACCTCTCCAGAAGGGCAATGAAAAAGCAGAGAACTCAACCTCTTTTTGAAGAACCTCTGATGAGTTAAGATTTTATTTTAAATGCATCTTCAACAATCATTTAAGGTGCGAGGGAATTTTACTGGAGTAAAATTCAGTAAGAAAAACTGCTCTCTTAGGTCACTAGATGTTTCACGCAGCTATTGTTGCAGCCATGTAATCCTGAATATCACAGTGTTGACAGAAAAAGGAAAGAAAATATCAGTACAATATGACCACACACTTCTCTGAGTCTATTACACAAAGATGACAGTCAGAGCAACTAAATATGCAGCTTTTTTTTAGTTCCTTTTTAGAGTATACCTGAGGTCTTTTGTCTGTCACTCAAGCTGTAACTAATTTGTAGTTATTGGCTGTTGTGCAGTTGCAAGAGATCATCTTCTTGAAGTTCCTTTTTCTTCCCGTCATTCTCACTTCACGTTTTCTGCTATCTACAGAGTTGCATTGTCTTACACTATCCAGCAAAACTAAATCGCAATGTGAAAATATGCTAAATTACTCAACTAAAACTGTCCTTGCCCTTTTTTCCTGCTACAATTGTGAAAATGGTGGGAAAACAGAAACACCCAGGTCTATTCACCTATTCAAATCAAAGCCCTTATTATGCAAACACATCCCTAAGCAAAACATAGCACAAACCATTCAAAGACAGGGATCCTCCAAAGAGGAAATAAAAAAGAATTCTGATGAATTTAAAAACCCAGAGTTGTTTATTCAAAATAGTTCAGTCATTTTGCATTCTGCTCTGTGTTCTGAAGCTGATACTAAGCATATATTGTAAATGGACTTGAAGACATATTTATAGTAGCTTGCTAAAGAAACAGATGTAAATCTGACAAAAATCAAGGGAGGGAAGAATGGGCCTAGAGAGGGGTAGAATAATCTGCTATGGAAAGTTACAGAAACATCCCATCTATCAAACTATCAGCAGGGAGACTGTCAGCATCCTGAAAAATGAAAAGAAAAAAATTCAATGCTTAAGACTTCTGAATAGTTTTTGAATGCTGCTATAGTATTTTTAGGCTTAAATATAATGGGAACAGATAAATCACCTCATGTTTCATGCTGTTGCCCATATGTGGGCTAGAAAAGCATGACCCAGGGCCAAGACTTGCAGACTTTGTCATCCCTCCATATTGCCGGGCTTTCAGGTGCTCCTCAGGACCTTTTGTTCAATTCTCAAAGAGATTAACTAGTGCTACCACAGGGAAAGACTCTTGTTTGCAGGTAATTGTGATACTTCTGAGGATAAACAAGACCAAATAAAGTCAGGAAAATTATGTTGTCTAGGTCCCTTCTTTCCTAGAGCTGTTTTCTGTGTCCTCTGGCACTCATCAGATTTCCAGAGCAATCTCATGGGTAGTCAGACAAGAAGACACATGTGCAGCAGTTATCTGACATAAGTAGCTGCTTGACAGTTTACTGGAATTTAGTTATTTGGCCAGCTATTTGCCTCCAATGTACTGGGAGACAACTGGAGCTACTGTTCCAAAGAAGAAATACTGGAAAGATGGCTGAAATACTGTCTTCTGCCCGTGCAGTACTTCTGGACAGTAAAGATGACCTGGTTGTTAACCTTAAGAAGAGTGCAACGGCTTTTGTTACAACACACAATGCAGTATGTATAAAACTTAACTCTGGGCTGTACTCCTACATTCCTCTTCCTGCTTTCCTTGGCAGTTCAAAGGAAGTAGAGCTGTCAGGTAACTTGCTCTCCAGTGGGTACATGCTATAAGGGCAAGCTGGAACCACAGGGGACTGACAGTCTGCAAAGATGTACTTGGGTCTTTACATTTCCTTAGTTCTGGGTGGCAAGTTATGTTAGATTTTGCATATGGCAAAATCTATTTTTTACACACAGCTAAAACTACCATCTCAAATACAAGAAAAATAGCAGTATTATTCTGAATGCCTAGGGAAATGCTGACAATATGATCCTTAGGTACAATCTTGGGCTGACTCTGAGAATGCAACTAGTTGAAGGACTTCCCAGGGACTAGTAATAGAATTACAGAACAGTATCATAGAATAGTTTGGGTTGGAAGGAATTTTTAAAGGTCATCTGCTTCAACCCCCTTGAATGAACACATCCAGTGATGGGACATCTACCACCTCTCTGGGCAACCTGTTCCAGTGTGTCAACACTCTCATCATAAAAAATTTCTTCCTTTTATCTATTTTGAAGCTACCCTTTTTTAGTTTAAAACCATTATCCCTTGTCCTACTGCTACAGAGTTTGTTAAAAAGTTTGTTCCCATCTTTCTTATAAGCCCCTTTAAGTACTGAAAGGCTGCAATAAGGTCTTCCCAGAGTCTTTTTCTCGCCAGGCTGAACAACCTCAACCCTCTCAGCCTTTCCTCACAGGAGAGGTGTTCCAGCCCTCTGATTATTTTTGTGTCCCTGCTCTGGACCCAATCCAACAAGTCTATGTCTACCATTTTAAGGTAAAGCACAAATCTGAATTGCCAAAAAGAACAAACATAGGAGTGACATATTAGCACTGTAAAGGACAAATTCACCTTCGAAGAAAGGTGTGGGACTAAGCAGTCATCACCTTCTACTGCTGTGCAAGGGGGCACCTCTGCAGTCCCTCAGTCAGTACTGAACATTGTTACGACACAATTAACACCAAAAGCAAAGAGTGAATTTGTGACTCAGTGTTTCGCTTATGAAAAATGTCAAGTCCTGGTCTTATTAGTCTTGCTGTAAAATTATAATAATATCATTGATTAAAGTAGAAATTGCTGGATTAAAACCAGCGTAAGAGTATAATTTGTATCATGTTGATCAGTTGATTGCACACCATGTGTAATTACCTACTGAGCTGCAGTTATCAACTTCTTGAGTGTTCAGATGCATTCCATAAAGAATCTGATTATGAAGTACTATTTCAAAACTGCGGCAATGCTATCTATGGATCAGTCTGTGATTTACTCTTAGAAAAAAAGATGCAATTTTACTGTCCCCCTTTACATAAAAATAATAATAAGTTTGTTGGCAATCAGCTCATGTTGTTGAACTATGAACATCAGAACAAAACACAGGCTGAAATTGCTACATGCCCAGAATAGAGGCGCACCAGCTAAACTAGACCATCTCACATTCAGCCTTGGAATTCAAAGCACTGTTAAGCAATCAGGTAAGAGAAAATACATTTTTATAACTTATTTTAATTTTCCCATTGAAAGTTATTATGTTAGAAGCTCACTGTGCCTCCAACAGTGATAGCACATCTTGCCTGGTAGATAAAGCTGGAGATGTAAGTTAACAAATATTTTCTGCAGATAGAAATCTGAACAGGTAACTGTTAGGTTCCACATCAGCAGAAAATGTTTTACTTCCATTTTTATTTGCTTTCATCATCAGTTCCTATAATCTATATGATACTTATTTGACTTTTTAGCATAAATTATTTAACAACACAACAGACTCTCCCCCAACATTAAATAGTAACAACAATATTAATATTAAAATGATGAAATAATCTGATTTGTAAAAATTAAAATTCTTCTTAAACTTTGAATAAATGGCAAAAATGTAAGACTGAGGGTAAAAATTACAGGAGAACTCTGAACTGTTGAAAAAGTTACAAAAAATGGAAAGGAAAGGGAGCACGAAATTCTATTTGTCCACAAGTCAATTTAAAATTATACTAAGCATCAATGAACAAAGTGAGACAGGGAGTTCAAAAGAAATTGCACAAGAAGAAGATAAAGAAATATATCGTGTGCATAGTCTATTTAACTTGAGATTGTTTTTCCCTTAAAGAAAGCATATGTAAAGTGGAAGAGAATCGGAATTTGTTAGATGAAATGTACAGCAGCTTACAATGTCCATTATTAAGAGAATTATTATTTGTCTAGAGAGATAGCTGACTTTAATTACATAACACCTGTTACCCAGTGTTAGGATGTTTTAGATGCGCCCTAATGTATACCTGAGAAACAAGATGACCTGTGAGGCAAGCACATTAGGCACCCCCTGCAAATCACCTAGAGAAGAAAGCATATTCCAGTGCTCATTTTGGTACTTAATTGCAACACCTTTGGAACCAAATCAATTGTATCGGTTTTGTTTTCATTATAAAAATAAGGGGACCATATTTTTGGGCAGAAAAAATCAAGTTGGATTCCAGCAATTTCTAAGTCTAATATGCTAAACAGCATTTGATGCACTATCACTGCTGGTCAATTGCAGCAATCTGATGAGTCCAGTAAGAGAACTTTTACCCACCGTTCAAAGCACACTAAAAGTAGCGTGCCTACATGCCAAATGCAGTTGACCAGATACACACCAATATCATCTGTGGTTTTGGGAGGAGCATTGCTGAAGAGCTACCTGTCCCTTAAGCACATTTCTGGGAATTGCAATAATGAGTAACATTAGGAATTCTGAAAAGTGTATATGATCACACATCAAGATTTCATTCAGAACACTGCCCCAGCCTGAGAGTCACATGAGAACAGTCAGAGATGAAGTTTCAGTGGAGAAATAAAGCAATGAGTTTTTTCATTTCTAAGTTGACATTCAAACTAGTCATGCATATATTCATATATTATTTCATTCATCACAGATGAGTGAAAAGTTAGAGGAATAAATAGTAGGGGATGGAAATTTTCCCATCTTCAATAAAACAACAACTTCCTCCACCTAAAACAGTACTTGCTTTTACAGTTACATTTTGAATACAGGTTTACATTTACAAAGCAAAAAGAAAGTGTTTATAAAGCTGTACAGTCAAACTCATAAGAAGTTAAACTCCATTGCTGTTAGGGTACTCTACTCAACCATGAATTCACTTCACTTGTGTATATAAATTATGCAATTTCTAATAGACTGCCTTTCCCTTCCCTCCCTCCCTCCCAGAAACCCTGTACTACTGGTACATGTAATAAATGAAAAGTTATTCATGATTAGCTGGTCAATATTTGCTGAAAACTGTTAAAACCTATGGCAAACCTGTTAAATCTATTCATTTGTCTTGAACTTTCTATGGCACTTCCTAGAACAGAGGACTGCTTCACAAAACTTAATCAATCTTTAAACCGGCCAGCGAAATGAAAGATGATATCACTCCATTTTACAAATAGTTGACTGAGGCATAGACAGACTAGGAAAAAAATTCCTATTAATTTTCACACCTAACTTAATAACTCTAGTGAATAATTTTTCAGAAGGTGATTGCTATGCGGTACTTCATCCATTCAAACTAGCATTCCCATTGGCTTCAGTTATAAGTGCTCAGCAATTCTGCCAGACATTTCTACAGAAATTTCTAGCTCTTACTCTGAAAAATGAGAAGTGCATTTATTAACCATTTGTAAGAAGTATGGCTTGAGTAATTACCTGGTGTTGCAAAGGAGTACAAAGACAATAAGAAAGTCCTTAGGGCAATAATTAGATCCAGTATCCACCATTCTGTCCACTACATAATGACTTTCAAGAAAGACAGAAGTCCTAGGAAAATAGGTCTCTCTTACTTCTATCCTAGAATGACTGTCGCTCCACTTTGTGGAAGAGTTTTTTTTAATTGTTCAGAACAACAGAAGAAAACAAAACTGACAAACCAAAAATCTGCCTTAGGGTGGCTAAGTGGGAATACTCACATTATGTATACAGCAAATTTATTGATTGGATGGCTTGCCAAAGAGAAGTCTGGGCAAGTTAGAAAGAAGAAAATACAATGAACCTGAAGACCTTCCAAGTGTCCAAACTTTCACAGAAATACACATGGTGACAAGGAATGATTGTATTTTGACAAAAATCTGGCAAAGAGGATATAGCTCTTTTCACTATAAAATGTATTGAAAATAGAGCAGAGGGATCAGAAAGCTGCCTTCAATGGCAGTTTTCTGACAAGAGAAGAACCCTAAGTCTCTGAAGTCTCATAGTCCATTCAGAGCTCTGAAAGAAAGTGAACTTCAGTGGATACAACCCTTCAGCACATTCACCACAATTCTGCCCTTGCCTTCCTATGCCTTATTTATCTGAATACACGATGCAGGCTCCCTCAGCAATCTGTACATCCTCAGCTACCTGCTTTCCCAGTCAGCTGTCAAAGAGCTGCCCCTTATCTTTATTCCCAGCTAGTTTATCACTAGCTTTAGCCCCAAAATGCCTGCTCTTACCCATTTCTTCTTCACTTAAATAGTTGAGCTCTCTAAGTTATCTTCTCTAGCCAGTCTGTTTTCCTCCTACATCTGCTCCAGATTTGCTGTCCTGAATGCCTCTATTTTCCCTGCTAGACTTGAGTTTCTGTCTGTCCCTTTTTGCTTTCAATCAAAAGCTTACAGCTCTCTGCACACTTCCATGCTGTGTCTGAGCAGTGTTGAAAGCATCTAAAAGTTCTAGTACACTCAAGGGGAATCAAATTATCACAGAAGGAGTTACTATTGCTCACCTTTGTTAATTTAGTCTCCTTCTTCTTCATATTTTAGGATATTTACCTTATTTTTAGGATATTTACCTTATTTTAGGATATTTTAAACTGAAATAAATATCTTCCCCACTTGAATATCTTTGTGAAGCACTGTACTTAGCTTCCTGTTCTTCAAGTATGTAGTTCATAACCCTTGTGTTTTAGTGGAATACACACAAGAACCAATACTAGCTTTTTTTTTTTTAATGTTTTATAAGGGAAGTTAGATGAATTGATAATGACTTTACATTTGTGGCAAATACTTTACTCAATCCAGTTAAACTTAAGTAGCTGCCCCTACTTTTAAAGGCCCCCACTAAGAACAGCTCCTAGATAATGAAGTTAAAGAAATACACAAGACGTACAATAAAGAACTAGTACATAGGCTCCTTTAAAATACAGGGGGAAAAAAATCTCTTTCAAAAATCACCTGACATTTCTAATTTATGTTAGTTCTTCCTATCTGTATTAACAAAATTTTTAAGAAGCCTGCACTAAAGGATTACTGGAGCACATAACTGGAGGATAAGTTAATTAGGTGTTTTGTTTTAATAAAATATGCTATTTAAAGAGTCTTCTATTTACTTGATTAACCACCATTAAATAAAGGAAAAAAATCTGTCAAAAGGAAAGCCAACAATAAATGAAAAAAGTAAGAAAGACAGCATGTTCTGAAAGAGAACAATGAAAAATTTCTAAGCACTGATGACAGTTGTATCCAGGAGAGAACTGTCTTTCTTTTGATTTCAAAGAGTGGTACTAAAAGCACTCAGCAATTCCTCAAAAATAACCAGCATAAGCAACAAGATTGAGACAGTGTTTAATGCAGCTAGAAATTACAGGACCGAAGCCCCTCACCACTATTACACGAGCAATTTTACTCAAAGAAAAATGAAGAAAGCCCAATATTGTAAAGTGAATTCAGAGGGGTTAAAGAGAGAGTGAAGTCTTGAGTGTTGTGCAGACAAGAGAAATAGGATGCATGATCCTACAGTCTGCAGATACACTATGGACGATGCACAGTGAGAGCCTTACTCAAGACTATTTACAAGCTTCTTACTTCCAGAAGCTATAAGGCAGATTAGGGACATTATGGGAATGCCATTTTCACCACACAAACAATGTGCACTTTAAACTTAGAGGGTGCCTGTCAATGAATTTCCTCTCAGGCTGGGAATGTCCCTGTTCCACACTATCTTCTCCTCTGCCAGTGTGAAGCACTAAGTAACAGCCCTGCCAGTGTGAAGCACTAAGTAACAGCCATAATTTTGCATTCTGTGTTCTTTATCAGCATATCACCCTTTCTCATATAATAGCAACACTGAAAAAGACAAGTAACCAACCAACCTTTTTTCAAAAAGTCAAGATAAAAAATCCACCATTTAGTCCTTCTCCTGCTCTAGCTTCTGTATGTAGTAAAATTTATAGCAATGAAAGGATGTAAAAAATAACCTAAATAATATGGGCTTTCACTTGGCAAAGTGTGTACATTTACAGAAGGGAAAGTGTGCTTTAGTTCAGCCTTGTGCTATGACAGGAACCAGTGGCCCCATCAACATTTGGTGCGCTTACTAAAACTAAAGGCAAGCATGAGCAAAAATTGAAGGCAATGTATGGCCCTTCACATAGATTTACAAATTTCTACTTAGCACATTGATAGTATACTTTGTCTCCAAAAGAAGCTTAAAATAGGGAGAAATGCAATAAGGAACAAAGGAGAGAGAAATATCTGTAATATAGATTTTTTCACCAATCTCGGTGGAGAATGAAAAAGAAAAACAAACACAGAAACAGAGAAAACATCCTGCAGCTAGTTAAACTGGGGGAATTCTTTCCATTAAATTATCCTAATGATTTCCACATACAATTTATTGAGCAGGCAGCTCAAGTAGATGGATGGATATTTAAGAAAAGATGCATAATGATCATTTGAAATGACAACCACATTTAACATTATCAAGAATTACCTGGAAAACCATTTGCCACAGTCATCTTTTGCATCTGGCTGTCTAATGGTGCCTTTAATGAAAGAGACAAGCATTACTTAACTAATTACTTAGAGATATTGAAATCTGTCATGTCAGTAACTTCTTAGCACACATTTTCTTAGACCTTCAGCTTTTTTCCTATAAAGTGGAAAAAATTAGAATTAGGCAGCTTTCAAAGTTATGAAATATGAGGTCATATTGTGACAAAGTATACCACTCAAGAATGAGAGCAATTTTAATTAAAATCCATCTCATTTGGAAAGCAACTTTCTATCATTAGAAATTGGAGATTCCAGTGAGCAAGATTTTGGTTAGTTGAGCTAGAAGGCGTTAATCAAGACGTTGGTTAGTTTAAAACATAAAATGAATGTTCCTGGGTTTGTACCATCATTCCTCCCATTGCAACATGAGAAACAAGAGTTCATGTTTTTGTTTCTCCTCCCAAATAGCCTCCATATGTAACTCCAAAAATCTTGCAGGTTTCTGTGACTACTTTTCAGTAGAGGAAAAGCCAATTCAACAAACACCTTTCTACAATTTTACCTGGAGTTTGATCTTAGACATCAGATAACATATACTCATTGAAACACAGTGCCAGAGAATAGCTGAGGCTGGAAGGGACTTCTGGAGATACTCTGCTTTTTCAAAGCAGGATAAGTTGGAACAAGTTTCTTGGGGCTGTGTCCAGTCAGGTTTTGAAGATCTCCAAGGTTAGACTCCAAAACCTCCTTGAGCATCCTGTGCCAATGTTTGAGCCCACATAACAGAAATGGTTTTTCCTTGTATTTAAACAGAATTCCCTGCATTTTAGTTTGTGCTTTCCTGGCCTTTCACTGTATACCACTGAGAACAGTCTGGCTCTGCCTTCTTTGTACCCTCCCATCAGTAACTTATACACCCTGACAAGATCCCCACTGCAAATTCAGGGTGAACAGTCTTGGCTCTCTCAGACTCCCCTCTGAAATATGCTCCAGTTCCTAATCACCTTAGCAGCCCTTTGCTGAACTTGCTCCATGACTCACCAGCACTGGACACATCACTCCAAATGCAGTATCATCAGTGCTGAGTAGAGAGGAAGGACCTCCACCTTTGCCCTGCTGGCAAATGCTCTTTCTACTGCATCCATGGAGACCGTTGGCCTATTTTGCTGTAAGCACACATTGCTGTTCAGCTTGTCCACCAGGACTTACTAGGGTTCTGTGCAAAGCTACTTTCCAGCTATTGATCCCCTAGCATGCGGGGTTAGTCCTCTGCAGGTGCAGGACTCGGAATTTCCCTTTATTGAACGTCATCAGGTTCCTGTTGGATCATTTCTACACCCAGTCAAGCACAAAAATCTGGTCTATCAGCCATGACTCCCAATCTTGTATTGCTGTGTATGCACTGTCCCCCATAATCTAGGTCATTAATGAAGCTGTTAAACAGAATTGGAACCAGTACAAACACCTGTGAAATATCAAGCAACACTCAAGAAATGTCACATGCTTTTGTTTGTAT
This sequence comes from Corvus moneduloides, assembly GCF_009650955.1. Taxonomy (NCBI): domain Eukaryota; kingdom Metazoa; phylum Chordata; class Aves; order Passeriformes; family Corvidae; genus Corvus; species Corvus moneduloides. The sequence continues at coordinate 31,619,823 of NC_045476.1, read as the reverse complement.
AGATACTCTAGATAATTTGCTTACAATATTCAGATGCACAAAAATACCTGAGTCGCCAAAAAAGTTCTAGAAAATGTGCACAGAAAAAATCCAGCAAGAATACTACTGAAGAGAAATGAGGAGAAACATCTTATGTAGTTTTTCTTTAAAAGCCTAAAAGCCTTGTTTATCACCATTATTAATACAAAGAAATTGGGACAAAAATATTATTTATTGACAATGATAACTTATTTAGTTTCTGTCATGCATATTAGTATGTACTGGTTCCAAAGACATTACTGAAGACCTCTTCTTCTCTGTTTAAAGAACAGTTGTTCAAGGATAAGTTTGCCAATTCTAGGTAACTTATTTCTGAATCACAGTTGGCCTTCAGTTTAGAGCTTTGCTAGGGAACATATATCTTTGCAATTGCCAACCTCAATTACATGGTAGCTACTGAAGTCTTCATATGCATTTTTTCTTATACTTTCACATCTTATTAAACTACATTCCTCTTTCAGTCAGGCTAATTCACTACATATAATGGGTGTCCCCAAAATGCTGCAGAGATGTTTGTCCTTCAGTTCTGTGACATTAGATGTTCACCCTTGACTCACAAAGCAGGTTTCTGTATATTCACAAGTGTCCACTGCAACTGGTTCCATTCAAAAGATCCTATAAATCTATAGGCATATCTATAAATAAATAAATCTACAAATATATTTATATATATATATATAAATAATATATAAGTATATATATATTTATAGCCTAGAAATCTAAACACATAGGTTTTCCCAGGCAGTTATCTATCTTTACAGAAGTATGAAACCTCCCCAACACACACATTTCTACAATTGTTGGGTCATGTTACTGATTATATATTTTTTTCTAGCTCAAAAACTGGACATTTTTCCTTTACAATTTTTTGAGAAAAACAAAATTTAGCCTTTCAATTTCCAAGAATACTGAGAAATTTTGTTCCATTATGAGAGACAGCTTCTTTTGAAATTTTGAAGTGGGCAACAATGACAACGATTATACATTTTATTTTGCAATGCTAGCTTTATGCCTCACTATCTACTTTCAGTAAATTGATGGGTTTGATTGTTTGAAAAATCTTTAAATGCTTTATGACTAATGCTGATTCAGAGTACTAATGCACAGATGAGAGCACCAAACAAAAATGATAGCTGAAAACTAGTACTTTTCCTTCTCAGGTATAGCAAGCTTTTATTGTACTAGCAGATAAAAGGATTTAAGAAATTTACATTAAAATAAGAATATGTACTCATCAAAACTGATTGTAATATTAGTTAAAATAATTTAGCTTTAACCACCTGGTTTCTAAAATGTTATTTCTTAAGAACTGCTACTAGCAAAAAAATTATCCAGGACAACAATAAGAAAATAGCTTTCTAAAAGTAGCAAGAAATTAATACAGCTTTTGTTGGTACTTTCTATTTAAGTACCATTTCGCAAAAGCACTTGACCACAGTACATAAACTAATTTAATGACAAACATGTTTTTCGGTGTGCCCAATTCTATCAAAGAAAACAGATTTTCCAATACTTAGAATCCTTTTTATTTATAAAATGAGGGAATCTTACAGATTGCTGTCCTGAAATATGCTCAACCCATGTAGTCTTCAAGCAGACCTGGGAGTTCATCACCTTTGAGAAGGCTCTCAACTGGTTTCACACAATGTAATATTATTCATGTTCCTGACCTAATCTGTCTGTATTAACCACTATCACCTTTCACACTCATTGTGAGAGCAAAGGATCTAGCCAAAAATTCATGAGTACTAAGTACAGCACTGGTGTTTCAAATAATGTACATATGTCCAAAGCCAGCAGCCCGTTTTCTAAGGTAAAGGTTGGGGCTCAGAGGTGTTAATATAAAACAAGAAAATAATGGGGAAAAAAAATATTCTTTCCCTGTTAAGTGTAATGTGTATCGGTACCATATGCATTTTCTGACCTCTAAAGGTTAAAGAGAGAGTGATCAGCATGGTAATATACATCAGATCTTTCCCATATCTCAAAAAGACCATTGTGTACATTTTAAAAACCTCCTGACATGAAACAATGATGCTAAAACCAAACCAAACCCTCAGTCTTAATCAGCATTTTTGTTCTAGCACGTGAAGACAGGTTTAGTCAGGAAGAACGAAGAAAATAAACTTTGAAAACGGGGAGGGGGAGGTGAAAAACCATGAGAAGAGAGAGAGAGATGAAAAGTTCACAAATCTACATCTGCAAACAAAATCATTTTCTAAAGCTGAAAGCAGTAAGTGACTATTAATACCCCAGTGAGAAGTAGTTAGAGAAGTATGTATTTATGCAGAATGAGAGGAGTGATTTAGTGGTAGGCCATTGTCTTTTGTCAAACTTTCCCTGCATAAATTCTTAAGCAGAAATACAAATTTTTAAAACCAACTGAAATTAAATTAAACTTTATAACTGAGACCAACTTCTGGATTGAAGCAACACAGAACAAATACTAAAAGTTAACTAATTGAATGCTTCCAGATATGAAGAAGAGAGACAGCAAAAAGAAATTAAATGTAAAGTTTTATATGACACTGATCAGATTCTAAAGTCCTTGTCAAAACAGGTCCCAAATACACAAGGAGTATCATTGATCTTAAATCTAAGCCTATCACTGCAGATAGCCTCATTCCACTGGATTCACTGAAGCCACTTGTAAAGAGTTGGTCATTAACAACAAGCTCGTACATACTCACAATAAAAAAAAAAAAATAAAAAGGAAAAGTTGAAGGAAACCATCAATTTGGGGTTTTTCTACAGGTGGTAGAAGAAAGGGTCTGCATAAGGACACAGAGTGATTATCAACATATTAAAAATATGGGTATGAAAATGAAGATTACAGACAACCAAAAGCTGCCAAAATGAAGCTACTCTAAAATTTGTGTAAAAGTATAAAATTATGGATAACAGTGTTGCTTTCAATAAAATGAAACAGATTGAGCAAAGGATCAGATTTTAAGTATAGTTAGAAGGAAGCTCAAAATTGAAATGAACAGAACTAGCATTATATTGATAAAATACATGGCAGTATGTAATAGGAAGTAGACCTATCAAGTGTTATTATTTATTTATTATTTATTCCCTTTTTGAAATCAGGGAATCAATTCAAAAGCATCCATTAAGCACTGCTGCAAAGAAGAAAACCAATGCACATAAGGTCAATATCAGTTAAGGCCAAAATTTTAAATCCTAGTTAACTAAAATCAGCTACACAATAAATGAGATACTTCAAGTCAATCTCAGCTACCAGCCCTAAACACTGAAATGTACCAGTCAGTTATCTCACAGCTGGGATTAGGATTAGATATTTTTCCCTGCCATCATTTTTAATACACATTCTCAGTACTGAACTCAGCTTTGAGGAAACAATCAATTGTTTCTGTCCTTCATCCTACTCTTTCTTCTATCCTCAAAGTCACCCTACAAGATTGTAAACACCACAGTGAGAGTGTGGACAAGTAAGCATGTGTAATCGACTCTGACTCTGGGCAGCTGCACAACAGGACCAAGAAACGCGAACTGTCTTTACCGGTGGCTTTAACGTTGATTTTGTTCATTTTTCACACCTGCACCATTGCTGTAATGGCAGGTTAACTACCCGTGCTTCTTTTTAAATGGAGCATTCAGTCACACAGCACACCAGTGTCTTCACACTTCAACAGTGTGTTTAAGAAGGCATCAATCAAAGCTTCTAATCAACTCTCAAAACAAAGGAGACACATGGACCAAGGGCTATTCATGTTATTACTCTTTGTGTTCCTATACATATTTCCCCTTATAAATTAACTGTGTGACCACTTTGTCTCCATTTGGAAACCTGAAGTCAGCAGCTTAAGAAATAGACTTTTGTGTTCCTTGTGCCGCCTTATAAAACACTGCTGCCTCCGACAGGGTCCTGCTACAAAATTTCCTCTCCAGCCCCAAACACATTTTGCGAAGCCTGACATGTCCCAGAATAAAGAAAGACATAGGACACGGTGCACAATGCACAGGTCAGCATAGTGCTAAGCAGTACACAATAAACCCTTGGAAATCCTAATAGCTCAGCCAGGAAGTGACAACGGCAGTGCAATGTGACTAAAGAGGTATCAATCAAGAGTTGCTTAACAAAGCAGATTCTCTAAATCTTGGTTGAAATGGATTTCCCAACCCAAGTAACTACACAGTAAGCACATCTCTTTTCATCAGAGTATTTAAGTAAATAAGTAAGAAGACTTGTTCCATTTCTTACTATGTCTAATAAGGACTTAGAAGGTAATTAAGAGAGAAATAAAGAAAAAGGTTTGTGTGGAAAAGAAACAATAGATAGCACTGACCACTTTTCATGTACAAAAGCAATAGAAGCATCCTCTACAGTGGGGTGAAGCCACAGTTTGGGGTAAAAGGAAACACTAGCTGTGTAAAAAAAGTTCTCACTCATTTATTACCACAAACTGAGATCAGTGAATGGCTATCACAAGTTATTATTTATAATCATGCTGGCCTGATTTAAGTGGACTGAAATTTGGATTTTCTGAAACACAAAATTATGTAGAAAGGGGATAATGGACCCCACTGTATCATGGAAGAAAAGGAAAAACCCAAAATGAAATCCCCTTATGCAAAAAGTTGAGGGGTTTTCTTATTCATGCTCAACAAAGTTTTTTTGACTTTCCTAGTAATTGTGAGTTTAAAAAAAGAAGGAAAAGTAGGATGCTAAAAGACACCCTGCCACCTTATGAATAACTTATTTCCAAAGATTTTAATTTTAAAATTGCAAGAAGCAAATGAAATTACTTTTAGCTTTTTCTTAACAGCAGAAAAATCAAGTGTTAGTGTAAATCATTAGATATAGAAAAGATACTTTATTGATTAATTTTTGAACACCGCAGTTTTATTCATCTTTTAACTCCTTAGCTATACTCTGCTTTGCATAGAATATTACTTTTTTTTTTATTCTGTTAATACTTTCATTACTTTCATCAGTGAGCACAACAATGGCTTAATAGATAAAACTTCAACATTATCTTAGCATGTTCATACCAAAAGCTACTTTTTAACATTCTCTTCTACACTAATGTCTCAAGAGTACTTTTTTTAAATTATAAACAACAGCTTCAGGTGTCATGAAGTTGAACAGTACTTTTTGGACTATTTAATTTTTAAACAAAATCCCACAGTTCTAAATGTGCTGAAAACTAAAGACTTAATGCTTAAAATACACTAGATAGCTCTCCTTTTCCTTTTCCAACTAAATCCAGAGGTGTGGGAAAACGACGTAGGTCATATCTAAACCGTCATGCAGAGGTACTGACAGCAGTAACATATATGTCAGTCATGAAATGAAAACAGCAGGAAGTACAGTAACTGCAGGCTAGCTCATGGAAAGCCAGGACTTAGTAGAACAGGTTCACTGCCACACCAATGCAGCCTTTCAGATCCCAGGTGATTAGTAGTCCTTTGTATAAACGGTTATGATCAGCATGAGGTCAAAGATCTTTGCAGCATCTCTACTGAAAAATAATTTCTTCAGTGCCTACATTTAATTTCCCTATTGTGCAGTATTTTGCCAAGCAGAATATTCTATTCAGCTAGAATCTCAGTTAATCAGTTCTTTTTTTTTTTTCCTGGTCACCTGAGAGATTAGTTTTAACTTGGCTTGCTTGTCAAACGGCAGAAGCCTAATCCCATAGTATCAGGCATGCATGTTTAATTTCAGAAATTTATTCTTGTATTCTCTATTCTCCCATGCTTGTTGCATAATACAAACTTGATGTCAATGAAAGTGTGCATGTGCTTTATCTTGAAAAAAAGTTAAATCTATTATTTACAAAGTATTAGTCCTTATTTTCAGCAAACACTTCACTAATGCTTCTTGCTCACTGTGGTTTTTATTCATGGATGCAAAAGTATATTCTTTAAATAATGAGTAGTCATGTCACATCTTACCAAATTCTTTCAGGTAAGTATGATCAAAAGAGCTTCTCAGGAGTTACTGTTTCAGAAATTCAGACAATTTGTCTGATTTTGCTTTCTACTTTTGTTTTCTTCTCTAATGACTTCTTAGTGTTAACTTACTCAGTGAAAACATTTGAACTAATCTCTCAGATCCAACTTAGAATACCCTGATTCCATGTTACTTTACAAGTAAGCTTCTTTCTATTAACAGGACAACTTGAACTCTTACTGAATAGAAATTTCTATATAGTTGGCATGAAACAGAATGGCATAATTTAGTCTTCAGACATGCTATCACAAACTCTACAGCAGGTGGAATGATAAAATATAATTAAAATCAAGAGCACGTATCAGAACCTAACCTCACCTAACCCAAGACAAGCAAATTGTAGGGGTAACAGCTCCTACTGAATACCATGAACTAAAAGATACTTTCTAGTTAGGTTGACTGAGACATCAGCATAGATTAGTCACAACAGTGACTGAGCACAGAGCACAGCAGGGATCACAGTAGTGTTGCACATTGACTCATTTTGCCTGGCAATCAGTGACACTGGCAGTAATACCATGGACTCCTCGCAAGTGTAAAATGTATTATTTGATCAGGTAGAGTGTCCATCACTGCCCAGCCATCAGCAGCAGACTGGGCACTTCTGCCATGGGTAATCACTCAGGTAAAGCACATGTGCTGCCTGGCTGAGTGAGCAGTGCACGCTGTGCCTCTGTGCTCACTCCAATCCGTAAATCAGGCACACTCTAATCAGGGACAATTAGAATCAGGTTGAAAGCTTGTTTCACTTTTCCCCACAGTAGAGTGCTGTTATGCAGAATCAACTGCCCAGAAGCTGGCTGTAATTTTTAAGAGTTCCCTCTGATGGCCTTCCCGATTTACCTTTTCAAGCCGATTTTCTACATATTTCAGAAACTTTGGCCTTAAATTATGCCAAAAAAGGCATAATTTATTCATATCTCAAATTTATATTATGTGACAGAAAAGTTTGTGAGCCAGCACATTCTTATTTATCTCTCGACCATATTGAATCAAATCGGGTTTTTTTCCTTTGACACCAAAATCTGAAAAGGTTTAAAACCTGAAACACATCTGCATACAGACAATTTGAAAATGGGACTCTGTACTGGTCTAACACCTTTAATCAAAAACTTTGATTCTAAAATGTGTTCAGAAAAACTAATTGATTTTCTCTTCTTTCTAACATTATGCAAAAACTTAGAGCTAAACACACCATAATGTGAAATGAATTTATTTGAGAAAATATCTGAATATTTATTTAGCTCTATTTCAGAGCTAAGCATACACTTCCTAGTTTTAAAATCATGTAGAGGTTTAAGAACAACCCTATGAGTACATCTGTGGATGAAACCTGTCACTTAGAAAAGTTGGAATTTCTTTCATTGTTTAGGCCACTAATTTAAGTGACTAACTTTTACTGATCCATACATGATCAAGTCTTTGCACAATACAGGGATAATTACTGGAAATGTAAATTTAAATTATTATAACCAAGAAAAGAGTAATGATAGTTTCCTATCATTAAGTGATAGGATGATAGTTCCACAATTATCCATATTTGAGTATCTAACTTAAGATGTCCTATATTATTTCCACAAAATTGAATAACTCCAAATTTAAAAATTAAAATTATTTTAAATATAACTGTAACAAAATACTTTCATCTAAACAATTAGAAGTGAATTTATTGTATGGTCTTAATGAAGCATTAATTTCTTTTAGAGTTATTTTACAAACTTAGAGTTTTCATGTTTAGACACCATACATTAAAAAGAAAAAAAACAATCTGAGGGAAAAAAACCCCCTGACTTTGTTTCACACGCCAAAAAAAATCATACAATTCCTAAATATTCTAACAAGTAATTAAGAAAGGAAGCCTATCTCAGAAGTAATTGAGAATTATGCCAGAGAGAGAAGATACTGCCACCTTGCAAATTTTCCTTATGCAAATGTGAAGAGCCAGTGTTACTTCTAAACCTCAACAGTGCAGAAGTTTTGCTTAATGTTCTAATAAGGAAAGTGTTCATGCTGTGGAATTGCAGCAGCTCACATCCCCAATTAAAGAATGGAAGTCATTAATAACGCTAAAAAAAATTGTATTAAGAAGGTTTCTAAAAATACTTTGAAATGTAGTCATTTATTCCAATATTACAAGAAAAATAAAATTGGTGAAAAAGCAAAAGCTTTATTCAGGTCATCCTCATTATGAGCAGAAAAGGTTTCTACCATATTTTTACATTATGAATTTAGAAGCAATATCACCTAGTGATATCACCTACTCACTAAAACCCGTACAAGGTACTGTGAACTTTAGCTTTCAACTCTCTGAACGATGGGTGAGCTTAGAAGCAGCCACTGCAAACAGCAAACATGTTGGGGAATTACAGTCATACTGTAGTGCAAACTGTAGTGTTTCAGCTGGGAACAGTTTTACAGTTCTATGTCATCCTCTGGAAGGCATTAAAACCACTGGCACACAATTTTATTACCACAGTTTTTTCCAAGTATTATTACAATATCTCAAATAATAAAGCCTTGTTGTCTATATATGCTAAATTAACACAATATCAAACTGATTACAGTTGGCATGCAGTGGTAATACATGTCTTCATTAGTTTCCCAAGGGAACAACTGAGGACTTGCAAAAGTTATTTGTTTTCAGTGAAGCTCATAATCCAGTAGATTTACAAATCCACACATTAACAAATAGAATCATCATTCAAAAGATGATCTCAACCACCTTTAGCTTTTGGGAGTAAAAGATATTAGGGACTTTGAAGGTATTTTCAGATTGATTAATGCATCCCTACATCCTGATACTTCCTTTGAAGTCTTGTTTGTTCCTTTTAGCATAAAATGTTCTCACTTACTTCACCCCAAGTATCTGAAACAATGGTAGTATATGTATCTTCCTGCAGAAAATCAACTCTTCTTGCTCTACCTTTTTTCCTAATAAACTGTTTCCTGCTCGACATCAGCATTTTCTGCTAATGTAATGATAAAGAGTATACAAAATATGAAAGTGTCCTTGTATATGACAGACACCAACTTGCCATCTTAAGGAGATTTTCATATGAAACCCCTCATCTAGCAAAGCAACTAGTCATTCATCTTGTCAATCACAGTGTCACTTCTGAATAAATCAGACTTAACATTTTCATTATAGCACTCCCACTATGTTTTCCTCAAGGCTAGGAAGTTATTAAATGGTATCAACATTTTCACCCATGCTCTGACTAAAATAATTCAACTGACTTCCATCAAAATGGGAGGAAATTTCATGTTCAAATGCTTAAAATTGAATCTGTGAAGATACATCATTGAACATCTTTTATTCTTATGTCTCCACTTCATGAAAATCTAATCTTAGCTCCTGTTTGTTGCATTTTTTGGCACATCACTAGCTAGAGTAGCTACATCCGCAGTGTGCTAGGCCTTCAATGCCTCTTTCAGGAGAGAGGCTTAACCTCCTAATACAAAAAAAATAACCCCAGATTCCTTTATCAAAAAAAAAGATCGCATTAAACAGAGTGGAAGTTTTGCTTGAATTTAGGATATTTATCCTGTATTGCATTAATTTCCCTAGAAAGATTCCCTCTTAATGAAAAATTAAAAATCGTGCCTTAATGGAGGATAACCTTATCACTCACGAAGACCATGCAAGTTCTGTTACGATTCCAACATGACATCCAATGTGCAGTCCCTGTGGACAGACAAGACTGTATTGTCCATAAACTTTGAGATGCATCTGGCCTATAGTTTTTTACCCACATCTCCTCTTCTCATCAAGGATCTTATGCCTTAGATCTGTTTGCGCAGCAAATGACCAAACAACAGAAATGCATTGCACACTTCGGAAAATTCTACAGCAACACTGTCTCCACAACATCAGCAAAACCTCTGAATAGTGTAATCAAATATTAGCTCAGTAAATTATATTTCCTAGTCACATTTACTATTTTTGACTGTGAAATCTTCACCGTGAAAGATATTTTACTTTATTAGTATGCTTTGAACAGTAAGCAAGCAAATGAATTATTTAAACTCAACTGCAAAACGATTGTGAATTTCTCTTTCATCTTCGAAGCTTTCAAACATGAGGTAGAAACACCATCAGATTTAGGCAACCTCATTACTTCAAATTGTATTCTTGGGAACAAATCTGTCTTTAGAAAAGGATTACATTTACATGTAAAATCAATTAATTCAGCAAGTAAGATCTATTACATCTTCTCTTTTTAAGGAACTGCATATTATTGGATTAATTTTGTTATTCACTGGTATCTGTAGAACAGCAGATGCCTCCAGTTCTGAAATGCTACCCCTATTTTCAGGACAGTCTTCCCTAGGCAAATACGAAGCCTTTATATAAACACTTAATTTATTTGCCATATTAGTTGTAATACTAAAGAGCTTAAAAATCTTAAATAAGAAATTATTCTAGCCTTGTGCCTAAACGTGATGATTGTGCAGTAAACATTTCAAATGCAAGAAAAAAGCAAACCTTGAATAGCTAATGTTCCTTTTCCATATAATGATAAACAGAAACCAGAAGAGGAAGCATTCAGACCTTTTTCATGGTAGTCTCTGACTGCAGTTATTAACTGGCAGAGATTTCAGAGCATGAAGAAACCCACACTAAGGGATCAGAATGGAAGAGGATTCCTGCCATTCTCTTTCTGGCTTACTTAGGTGAAATCACCAAAATATCTGCTGGGAACCTGGGTGACTATTCCTGTGTAAAATGAAGTTCCCATTGAACTCCAAAGCCCACTTAAATACAACATTTAGACTTAAAAAGGATCTAACAGTAGGCACAGACTCTAGAAGAAATGAAGGATCAAGAAAAGGGATTAAAATCTCTTCTACAGGATCTACATAAAATTTAAGTGCAGTAGAGCTTTTAGATGGGAAACTATAATTTCAGAATGGAATAACCCTAATACTAAAGAGCCTAAAGGGTCACTGCCACTGCATGCCATATATTAGCTGTGATCACATACATATCTAGTTGTTTTAACTCTTTTGCCTTAGCAAGCCTTGAAGGATTAACACCCTAGTTAACACCTAGAGCTAGGCCTACTTTACACTTTAAAAATAAAAACAAAAGGACCATCATCAGGTTGGCAAAATACCCCACCAGATCTAGACTCTATCAACCATTAATGTTATTTAACAAAATAAAACATTACCTATTCTAATTTTCTGGGAGATATTAGCAAGCATATTTTTACTAAAATTGGTGATGTTAAATGCTATTTCTACTATGTAAAATGAAAAAGGTTCTTCTATATTCACAAGACCTGTACAGCTAAATAATAAAGTAAAAAGAATGGATATTATGGTTCAGACCAAAAATCAACAGATATAGCCCAATACCCTGTCTCTGACAATAAACTGAAGGCAAAGCTTATGGAAAAATGAAAAAAGGTAGATATTATGCATTTTTTTCTCCTCTATAGGTTTTAGCAGTCAGCAATTTAAAAGCTCTTCTAGAAAGCTAAGAAATTATTTCACCAAATTCTCAGTGGTTGTGTGTGTTGTTCAGCAGAATACAGATGTGTGAGAAAACCAGATTTTTCATTCAGAATTATAAAGATTTTGTTTGGCTTTATGACATAAAAGTTGTCTTCTGTTTGGGCCAATTACTGTAAATATGTAAAGGATCTACAATAGATAGTTTAGGAGATTATGCAGGATAAAACATTGGAAAAATATTTATTGTCAGAACAGGCATTGAAAAATCATCCTGCATTTCTCCTTGTCTGCAAATTTAAATGCTGAAAGAGTAGCCAAGAGAATAATGTCTATCAAAAATGTATACATCAAAATTCCTTTCTTCAGCTTGGGCTTTATGATTGCTGTACTTCATCCATATCACAGCCTAATTATATAATTAGCCCTTGTAAGACATGGGTTATTACATGATCTCAGGTGTAGCACAGACATAATCATTAACATTTCTATCTGTCCTGAATAACATTTCTTATCAGCAATTACTTTTCAGGGCCTGTAGCCAAAGGAGTAGAAATAATGTGAAGGCAGGCAGGCAGAGATCATAAGTGTGCATCTGATATGTGTGGTTTTTAATGCTAAAACTCAAATACATGCTTATTTTGGAAGCTCATATTTATACTTCTCTTCAGATTTATCTAGCAACCTGCCCTTGGGAAGTTGTTACTGTTGTCAGAAGATGGCAGAAAATAGCACTGTTAGAGAAGAAAGCAGAGCTTATTTCCAAAGGTTATGTTATGCTAAATATGCCTAGCTCATGAGCAGATAAAGGACAAGGCTTGACAACTGACTATCTCCACTACAATAGACTGCAAAAGGATTGGTTCTGCAATATTTTAAGAGGGACAGCACCCTCAGCCACTAAGGGATAGTCTCACTCATACCTGTATCATCTGCTTTAGTTTCCCAGACTGGATTTTATTACAGACGTCTTCTGTTGCTACAGTGGATCACTGCCAGCCCAAACCATTGATCGTGCAGTCAGTATCTGACTCCTGCTGCAATGCAACTGTTCAAGTTTCTCTCCTTCAGTTTTTCTTCAGGATGAAGAAAACAGGCCATGCTGGAAGGAAGCCATACTATTTGGGTTGTAGATATGCACATCTGTAGTTCCAATTTTTCCCAGCCAAATTTGTTATAACAAAGTTTAAAAGTATTAAATCAAATGCAATAGACTGGGAATGTCACTCTGGCATGCTGTCGCGTAATTTATCAGACTACTTAGAATGGGCTGCTACTGCATTTCAGTTTCAATAACCTATTTCTCCAGGAGAGATGGGGGATTCTGATAAATGAAATGAAACAATTCAGCGCACCTCATGATTTAAAAAAAAACCCCATAAATTTACATATGCAGACTTCAAGCCAATGAAGACTGATAAATGCCTAATTAAGATTAGAAACTGCAAGTTGTCCTACCAGTACAGAGAAAAGCACATGTGTAAGGGGAATTTTAGCATCCCACTTCTGGATGGCATAGGCTGACCTGAGTAAGTTAACACTCTAGTCTTCACAGAGAAAATCTATTTCAAGTCTGGAAGGATTAATGAATATATGTAAACATTTGGCAGGGGCTCCCAAACTGTTTTCTCTCTGATCGATTTTTTATTTTTAAATGGACTCCACAAATATTCCCAAGAGGGAATATTTCTGTCTGACTGCCCTTCCACTACACTCATGCTCTTTTTTCCATTCTGGTCATCTTCTTATCTTATTCTTTCAACAAAACTTCAAATATTTATATACAACTATTCCCTCTTAACCACTACCTACTTATTCTTCTATAAATTTATAGTTTAGAAATTCTCATGGTTTGAGGGTGAAGGAGACAGTGGACTCCAAGATGACAGACAGTTTCTGTGAGGATGTAAAATGTACAACTCATTGTCTCCTCATTTATCCCACAGGCTACTTCCACTTATCTCAGCTGTTTTGCCCTCTCCCTTCTGTTCCTGCAGTTCTCTTTCTCCCCTCTGTCAGCCTGGTGCATTCTATACTCCTGGAACTGGAAATTATGGGGGTACACTGTGAAGCAGAGAAATCTGCAGTAACACCTGTTATAGAGAGCATGATGCAGAGTATGTGGGAAGAGTTAAGGAAAAAAGTTGCAATCTTTCAATTAACTGTTTAAAGGATATTACTCCTGTTTCTTAGATTTGTGTCTGAAGAATATAAAAGAGACACTCATAAGAAGCTTTCAGGGTAAAAATCTGAAACGGACTTTTCCAAAAGGACACAAAGCTAAAGAATCTGGAAAGGAGTGTATAAAATGGGGGCAGTTGGCCACGAGTCACCAATCACTGCTCATGGACAGGCTGGGCACCGGTCAGTGCATAGTGAGCAATGGTATCGTGCAGCACTTGTTTCTCTTGAGCTTTATTCCTTTCTCTTTGTTATTGCCTTTCTATTATTACTATTATTATTATTATTATTATTAGTGCTGTCGTTGTTGTTATCATTATTTTCATTGTTATTATTATTATCATCTGCATTTCAATCATTAAACTGTTCTTAACCCACTAGTTTTACCTTTAACTGATTCTCCTCCTCATCCTGCTGGGTGTGAGCAGTTGAATGGTACTGCTTTGTCAGCAGGGTTTAAACCATGACTCTTAATAGCCATTCAGAAACTAAAAAAGTAGTATCATCAACAACCAACATTAAAAGTTTAAGAGAGTCACCGAAGACCCCTGATTTCCTAATTCCTAGAGGCCCAAATAAACTTTGCTACTGAACAGATTCCAGTTTCCTCCTGGGATTATCTGATTACATAGTATTCAGTATCAAAAATTAATAGCTCATTAGGGAAAAAAATAAAATAAAAAAAATAATCCATCACAATAATGGCAGCAAACACAGAAAAGCCAAATTATTGCATGGACCACATACCGATCTCTTTTGTAATTACATTCATGTTAAGCATTTTAGTTACAGGATTAAGTAAAGATGGCAGGATCTGTACTTCATTGCCTCAGAGTACAACAATATCCCAAACCGTGACACGATGTCTTGGAGTCATATTTCGTGCATCATTCTGCAACATAAATAACTGCTATTGGAATATATCACAAAAGAAGTGTAAATTTTAATTGCATCAACTCTGTGTAATGTATGAATTAATAATGGTGCTACTAAAGAGTGGAAATGGTGAATCTGTTCCAAAGTCATTTGGGTATATTTTAAAATTCTACCCAGTAACTGTAACAACACTCAAAAAGCTCTGATCTAATTTCAGTAATGAAATTGCATTGACAGATTTTTTTGCCCAGTGCTTATCAGTCAGGTAACAAACAAGATTAATTCTTTTTCAATATTTATGAGGCAGGAAGAAAAAAAAGAACTGTGCTCGCAGAGAATGGATCACTTCTTTAAAGGAACTGAATGTTCCTTGATTTCAGCAAGAGAAATTTGACAAGGCTGACGAGAGAGGAAAGCATGTGGGCAGGAAATCTTGATTCACAGCTCTGTCAATTCATCCTCAACAACCTTGCTATGTGGCTGAATAAGTGACAGTTTGGGATATTTTAAATAAACACCCCCATTGACTGTTGAAAACTATTTTTCTCCACTGCAGTGAAATCATTAAAACTCCCGTGAAGAAGCTGTCATATTTTCCCACCTGTTATCAGAAAGAGCAAAAAGTCAAGCTCTAGCAAGTCTTGAAGATGGTGTAATTTCTTTTTTATTAATTTTTTTTTCACAGCACTCAACGAGGCTGTAGTGTTGGGAGACAGCACAGTAACATAGTGGGCACCCACCGCTGTGTTGTTGCTGTCCTGCACTCCTGGTGCACTCTGGTGAACAAGACAAGAAATAGCAGAGAGTGTGGATGCTTATGTCTCAGAAAAAGAACTTTCTACTCATTAACGACAGTCTGTGTTGACTGCTCCCAATTTTTTGCAGGTTGGCATTGGTATGAAAAGAATGAATCAAGGGGAAAAAAAAAATCCACTTTACCACTACAAAGCCAAATAAGCTAACAGACTATAACTAACTTCATACCTTAACAGTCTCCAAATATAAACAGAAGTAATTTAACTCAAACTGGTAGCCTTCAGTCACAAGGAAACCTCTCCATTTGATAAACTCACGGGAATAAAAAAATAACAAAACAATCCCAGATGCTTCCCCTGCTTCCCCTCTCCCATTGTGCCCAAACCCAAAGCTCTTCCACTTCAGGTCCAGCTATTATCACTGAAGCTTCTTGTTTCAAAACTGCTTTCAATATAATCCAGGAGACCAATATGAGGAATTAGGAAAAAAATTACAGTTTATTCAATCTGATTATGAAAAACCGACGAAGATAAAATTTTAGTGATCAAGAGAAAAAGCAAAGCAAAACAAAAAAGCCTACACATGAATTGGCTTTGTTTGGTTTTAGGAGGGAGGGAAGGTGTTGGAGTCTGGCAGATGCGAAGAGATGATGTTTCATATATTCCAGCCAGTATTATCAGCATCAGAGTGAATTCACTACCCAAAGGAAACAATAATGAGTTTTATCTTCTTGGGCAGGTGCATATACATACAGTAGATACTTGAGACACATCTTCACTGTAGCTAGGAAGATGACTGATGTTGATTGAGAAACTACCTGAAAGGTTTCTTCATATTGCCATGAAGAAATGGATGAATTGTATAAATATGGATAGGTACTAGCATGAGGTTCATAGAATCAAATCCTCAAGTGAGCTTGGGAGGTTTACAGGCCTCATTCTGGTCTCTTTCATCTCTGCTGTTAAGTACATTTAAAAATAATTTAACTATTTGAACTTAAGTTCTTTAAACATATGTCCAATTTGACATGCTGGCTTTAAGAGAAATTAAGAGAAATTTGGATTAATGCACAGTACTAATACTCGTGACCTCTGTACTTTGCGCTATTTCCCTGCTTCTCTCCTCAACTTCCCCACACCCTCACTAGCCAAATCTTGACAGTGTTTTCAAAACAGATTGGGTCAAGCTCAGTGATAAAAGCAAAGCTAGGTAATGCTTGTTTTGGCAGACACAACTGTATCAGAGCAAATTTAAACACTCCTAACTTAACAGGATTCCTCTTGCCAATGCTGAGGGCAGCAGCTTTGCTATCATCCCACCTACTCTGAGCATCACCCTGTCATTCGTGTACAAACTTCGTACATGATTGGGAAGAAGCAGAATCAAACAGAGCAATCTACATTTCTTCATTTCATGGAAACAGAGATTTTATTAAAGTAAATAAATAGATAAATTGGGCACCTTTACAGAGCAGCATTATTACTTTATCCCCCACTTCTACTTGTATCTATCTTCCAATCTCTTTTTTTTTCATTACTCAACAGTAATATAAACTATTGTTTTCATTAATTTTTCTCTGCTTTGAAAAGTTAAATCTACTTGATTAGGAAGTGCAAATGGTCACAGATGAGAGTTTATGCTTCTATTCCATACCTGTAGAGCAATGCTGCATCCCTGCTCACAAATAGAGTGATCTAGTCTCTAGATAAAATGGTGCTGATATGAGACTGGATTTTGACCACTCTGTGTCCCCTTCAGTCTCATTTGACATAATCTCCTCTTCTTCCTTTCACTCAAAACTTCTAGCTGATTTGAATCTCATGGATATCAGGATGGAGCATTCTACTTTCCCCCTATTCTCTTCCTTGCAAGGATACATCTAGCTTGAAAATAAAATGTAGAATTAACTTTCTGAACTAAGGCTCAGCATCTGAGAAAAGAATGCAAATGTCATCCTGCTCTGTTTTCCCTGACAAATGAGTAGCTAACATGCATTGTAGGCATCACCAGAAAGGGAAATCCACTCCAGAATTGGGAAATCGCTTTGCTGATGAAACAGCAAAAAGGGCTGCAGAAAAAGG
Organism: Corvus moneduloides; assembly: GCF_009650955.1. Classification (NCBI taxonomy): domain Eukaryota; kingdom Metazoa; phylum Chordata; class Aves; order Passeriformes; family Corvidae; genus Corvus; species Corvus moneduloides. The sequence goes on along the minus strand of NC_045476.1, from coordinate 31,602,453 downwards.
TGTTCTTGCAGTAATTCCACAAAAAAAAGATTGACTTGCCAGGTTTCACCCCAAAATATGATCAGGCAGACCACAAGTTAATTAAGTTTCTTAAGGCAGAGATCACAGAAAATGGATGGGCTGTCACACCTGCAAATCAGGTTGTAGTCCCACCTCTAATCCTTCAAGAACTAGCTCGAAGAGAACATGAAAGCACACATTTCGGGGTTGAAAATCTTCTGAAACATCTAAAGAAGGTAGTAATAGAAAAGGGAATGGCAGATATTGTACGACCAGTAGTGAGCAGGCGTGAAATCTGCTACAAAAACAATCCTGATACGAGGAAAACAGTTGTGTTAGGAGTAACAAAGGCAGGGGATCTTCCTGGAGATTACTGGCAAATAGACTTTGCTGAGTTACCACACAAAAAAGGATACAGGTGCATACTGGTGTTGGTTGACACTTTCAGTGGATGGCCTGAAGCTTACCCCTGTCGCACTAACACAGCCAAGGGGGTGGTGAAAGTTTTGCTTAATCATATAACACCAAGGTTTGGGGTTCCTTTGGGTATGTCCTTGGGTAGGGGACCACATTTTGTGGCAAATGTGAGTTAAGAAGTTAGCTGAATTTTGGGAATTGCTTGGAACCTGCACACACCTTACAGACCCCAAGCAAGCAGTAAAGTAGAACGCATGAATGGGACCCTTAAGGCACAAATTAGCAAAATTTGTCAAGAGACATCCATGACATGGGTTCAGGCCTTGCCTATAGCTTTACTGAGGATCCGCATACAACTGAGGCAGAGGGATAACATCAGTCCCTATGAAATACTGTGTGGCAGGCCATATCAAATTCCACACCTTCCGGGTGAAATTCACATGAGAGGAAAACTTGATTTGCAAAGATATCTAATGGCTTTAGGTTCTACTTTGCAGAAGCTCCAGAATTACATCGTGTTATCTAGACCCATAGGACTGGACACTCCTGCACATCCCTTCCAGCCTGGAGACTGGGTCTGTGTTAAGTGGTGGGACAGTGACCCTCTAAAGGCCAAGTGGAGGGGATCATTCCAGATTTTGCTGACCACCCTCACCGCAGTCAAAGTTGCTGACAAAGGACCCTGGATTCACTACTCCAGAGTTAAGGCTTCTGCTCCTGAAACAACTGAGAAAACAGAGACTGATACAAATGAAGGTGATATAGTTTAAATGATTTTTTCCTGTGCTTATTATTTACACAGTTAGTAACCCTGACTCAGGTTTGGAACCAAATTTTGCATATGATTCTAGTCCAGAGTATATCCAAAGACATTCATTTGGATACAATTAATAATTGACATGTGAACTGAAGTGGAAAGACCAACAAAATTTGTTTACAATTTGAGAATCAACTTAGATCTTACATTGGATAACATTCAAAGCTGATTGTATCTTCCACGCCCTGGTTTCATGGTTACCAAACTGACCCTAGATCACAGATTGTTTATAATGATTGTAATCATAATTCTTGTTTATAGAAACATACTGCTGTTAGACACATATTATTTGTGGATATTAGAATATTTAAAATAGAGTCCAGACAAGGTAGAGGCCTTGTCAAGCCCCTAAAGGGGGGAAGTGATGCCTAGGTTTTAACTTTCTGTACTGCTTAGAGTGTAACTCTGAGGTTTCTTGTAGTTTGCTAATTTCTGTTCACTTGTGCTAGGTAGACATAACAAAGACTCTCTGGGCCTGCTCTCCAAGGTCACCCAGAGTGTCCTAGGCCCAAAAAGTATAATCCAAAGAGCTTCTAAGGGGGGCCAGTGGAGGGGAAATTACATCATTGAACTGAAGCTTTAATTGGAGAATTAATCCTGATATGCAAATGAACCAAACCTATAAAAGTGTGCAGAACTCGTGACCTGTCATCCATTTTGGGGTCCATTTTTGGCAATAGCCTCTGGCTCCCAGGGTGTACCTTTGAAGGCCTCTCAAATAAATACCTATTTTATTCTTTTACTCCTGTCCACTCTCTGTTTCTGGGAGGCCTCTTAAGGCATCAACATCATCATAACAATTTTTCAAATGACAAAGGGGAAGGTTAGATTCTTTGCTTTCTCTGCACTGTTCTATGGGGTATAAGCAATTAGTTTAAAGAGTGGAAGAACATACAAGAAGGCTATTAGTTATACAGTTCTGATATTCTTACAATTAATACTATCTTTCTGAACTAGTCCCTCTGACTGCATTTAGATTTACTATTAGTAACCTATCATGCCAGAATTCAGACTTCCTGATATAGAACACTGGCTTAATAGATGTAGAATAAAAATATTCAAACATAGAACACTAAGAAAAAACTAGGAAAGGAGCATTTTCTATTGCTTGGAAACATCACCTGAAAAAATCAGATGTACTTAATACATACAATGTGATGTGTATTTCAGAAATTTTTCTAGATGTTACATCCTGAACTCAGGAGTTTCAACTCCAGTAACAGAGAAAAAAAAAACTTGACTTGACAGAAGATATCTTATGGTAAAAGCTAACAACACCCACCCTTATGGTTACAGTGAAGAAATAAAAAATATTTTTTATAAAAGTATTCATTCCATTGCATATCAATTCTGCTACTGTATAAGTGCAATCATATTAAATACTTCTGTGAACTACTTTGGATTTAAATGGAATACCCAGTGTAATGTGGATGAATTAAAATAAAAGATTAAGAGCTCCCAGGAAGAGAACTAAACAGCTTAATTCTCAAAAGGTTTTCCAGACCAAGTTCTTCTGCCAGTCATACGTCCAGCAATTCTGGCTATCTTAGCTCTGACTGTCCTCCTTACTTGAATTTTATCCCCTATCTGGATCGCTGCTGCACACTGCTGTGTATCTTAGGATGAAGTCACAGGAATTTCTTCCTCTTGGACTCAATTCCCTTTGTAGTTTTTCAATTATCAACCAAAATTTCTTTGGCAGACTGGAATGTAATTCTAATATTTGGAAAAAATGCCAGTGGCACCCTAGGGACCAAACAGCTTTTTAGTTTTTAGGCCAAATACTACTTATTATTATTAGTGCTTCTTAGTTCTTGCAAGTAAAAGAAACATGCAAGTAAATAAATAAATAAATAAATGAGTAAATAAAGAGTTTTTAACAGTCTTTGAAAGGGGATCCTGACCTATGCAAATTCTGTATTGACTTGTCATAATCTCAGCAGCCTGTAGAGTTTCTACTACTCCCTCAACTGTCTAATCACATCATCTTCCTAAGTTCTTCTTGTACAAACATCTTAGTATTTATGATTTACTTCTAATCCTTGATTTAGTCAGAAAAAATCTCTGTTGGACTATAAATAGAGTCAAAAAGCTAAAACCTTCTCTTACCATAAAACTATTATCCACTTTGGCCCCTCTCAGTCTCTTCTCTGTTGCTTCCTAAGGCCCACTATAATATACTGAAACAATTAAAACAAAATAAAATAAGAAAACCTAGGAATGAATAATCTCATCATACTAATAAAAAAGCAATGGTGCTCAGAAATTAATCTGTGTTCTTGCAAATATAGCTTTAATACCTCTGTGTGTTTCTGTTTACTTCAACGTAAAGCAAGAATGATTAACAGAGCATATAATCTTCTTGGATATAAGAAAAAATTTAAGAAATATTTCTAGTTTGTTTTTAGATGTTGTGGAGAAACGCATCAAGTGTTTAACCCAAAAAAATGAAAAAAGTTGATTCTGATTCAGCTTGACTAATGAAAGCTGCACTGTCTTAGGCAATTTGTGGAAAAATACATTTCCAAACTTCCTGTTGTGGCTGTATCTAAGTATTTGAGCAAGCCTGATAAACAGTGTCAGGGTAACTCCTCACCTTTTTGGTTCAGTGGGATGATGCTGGTAGGAAGTGATGTTGTCTGACAATTCCTTTTTCATCACTAAGCAAGAAAAGTGCCTATAAATTGCCTTTCACAACCAGTGGAGGTGGCAGAAATGTTGCTTATCCCATTCTGTTCTTCTTCTCTCATGCAGTTGTCATCTTGGATATCAGACAATACATATAAATATACACACACATTAGATCCTTGGTGGCCTGCCAGCCTTGCAAAAGAAACCACAATAAAAGGTCCAATAAATTAGTGAAATAAAAGCCTTATTTTGCTTCTCTTAAGTTTGGATGAAGCCTTGCATTAGCATTTATAAGAAACCACAAAAAAAGGATTAAAGGGCCAAACTGACTTAGAAATTCAATTCATCTTCTCTTTCAATGGACTGCAATTCCTACACTTTGTAAGTATTTCCAACACTGCAACGTATTTGCTGTCTTAGGAAACAATAAAATTCTGAAATTATTTGGGTGCTGATCAAATATTGATGCAGACTGAAAATTAATTTTAGTAAATTTTTAATCTCTTAGTTGAGAGAGAGGCCTTTCTGTAAGCACGTGTCTCATGCATGTGCTATGTAAGCAGAACTCACTCATCTCTGATATCTGGTATTACTAACAGATGCTATTTCAAATAATTTCCACATTTTCTTTTAAAAGAATCTGGACTAAATTATGGTCTCATATACTTTTTCCATATTTATGTTTTTTCCAGTACTACTTCATGTCACCTGACAAATACAAATGTCAAGCATCATCATTTGTCAAGTTTCTGGCACCATGCATATGCTGCATGGTTCTCAGTGGAGTTTCCTTCCTTAATTCTATAAAACCAATTGCAGATTTGAAACACTCAGAAGAGATCACAATAAAGACAGCCATTTTCACAAATAGTTAGCTCAGTGGAATTTTCTTCACTCTTTAAATTCAGGAAGGGAAAAAGGAAGCAATTATCATAGTGGAGCTGTTACAGAGCATTTACAACAATATTTATGAAACACCCACAGCAAGATTTACCTGAAGAGCTCTAAAACATTAAAAATGTTAATACTGTATTTACCAGTGTACCTCTTGTATGATGCATGTTGTCCCACATATAGGGCAAAGGGACAAGGAAAGACAACTCTTCCTCGGATGCTCAATACCAGAGCTATGCAAATACAGTAGGGAGTATGTTTGCAGAAAGTGCAACAGCAAATGAGAAATTATAAGGTCTTTGTAAGTCAGTGTATGAATGAACATGCAGATTAACTATGCTTCAGGACATGGTACTTCTACTGAGTTTCAAGTCAAACACATAAAAGGATCACATAAAGTAAAAGATAAAAAAATGAAAAATCCACAAAATACAGAATTAGGTAAAATCTCAGCAGGGACAAAGTGAATGTAGCAATAGCTCTTTTGATAGCCCTTTTGTGATTTACTCCTGGACAAATCTATCACTTGAAAAAAAAGTAAAATCATGGTATATGTAAAAAGCATATTATATATTAAGCTTCACATCTTTAAGTGAGAAAACACATAAAACCTCTCTGAAAAATCCTTCTCTTTGGATGCCACTGTCTGAATATTTTTCATTCATTAAATGCATTTTTAATAACATAAGCACACCCACAGCCTAAACCAGCCATCTACTAAGTTAAAACACCAGTATTAGCAGGATAGTTAGGTTAAAGCCTTACACATCATTCCACATGGAAAAAAGAATTGACGATCACAGAGAATTAATTAAGACAGTAGTAAGAGGTGCTGAATGAGCAGGAAGTTGAAAGGAATTCAGAGCAACAACAGGAAGGGTAACACAACTAACCCCTTTCCACAATTTTTTTCAATAAAAGAATGAGGTATTTATGTGAAGAATAGCCTCTATTTTCCAGATTTAATGCAGCAATTGCCAGATGAAATATCAATATCCTGTGTTATGCATAAAGCAGTCGAAGATAAAATGATATTTTCTTGTTTTAACACTTACAAATCATTTTAGATGGTTTTGGTCATTGTAAACTTGCCAGTCTTTTATTTCTATAGAATGAAGGGTAATCAAAAATCTCAATTAGATATTCTATTAATAATATGTTCAGTACATGTTATTAAGAGGCAATCCCATGTAGACATTACAGAGGTGATAATCTATCTCTTAATTCAGTTTGTATATAGACATTCAGTGCAAGAAAACTTCATTTTTCCTGAACTCATAATCAAAAATATCTTGCATATTTTCAGTTTCATTAAATGCATATAACAACATTTTATGTTCATAATTACATATCAGTCCAAATGTTCTATGTGTCAGTGAGGACTCTAAAGAGCCAGACCAAAAAAATTGCTTTGTTGTAAAAGACAAGATGCGCTTCCAACATTTAAACAATGTCACGTTCTCAGCCACTTTCTCAAAATTCTGTGAATGAATCACCAGGAAGTCTTTCCATCTCAGAAAGTGCAATGCGCTGCACAGCAGGTGCAGTGGCAGCTCCCTGTCCTTTTTGCTGCTGTTTCACAGTGGCTGGCAAAGAGGTGCAGAAATAGGCAGAGCCACCAATATGTGGGCATAAATTTGTTTCTAATCAACCTTCACCATCTTTAGCAGCAACTAGGTACATGTCAGTTTGTCCAAATCAATTCATAAATTTACTACAAAAAACCCACAGATCTCATTGGGCATAGGAATGCCAATCAATTGATAAAACTGTTTTCCTTCTAAAACTCAAAACAATTGCTCATCTGCATAAAAACTTCCAATGCAAATGAAATCTGTGAAATGCTTACTCTGTTCAGGGGGGAAAAACTAAAAATAAAATCAAATTAAAATTACAAAAAGAGAAAGACTTGGCTTGCTATTTCTAAAAATATATTTGAGTTTTGGGTGGTTTTAAAAATGCAAAATTATCGTCTTATGACCACATGCAGGGGCAGCAGGAGTTCTGGTCACTCAGCATGAGCACAATCTATTTTCAGCTTTTAAATTTCTCGCTGAATAGAACTGCTGCAGGAAAACCCTAAGTGTGGTAAGCAGGCTCCAGGAAAGAGTTCCCAAAGGTTCTTCTGCTCTCCTGAGTTATTAGTTTGGCTTTCTTCTCTTCCTGATGGTTAGTGTGGTGATCATGAAGCTGGAAGTATTCTGCACCACGTTTCCTCAAAAAAGGCTTGGTTACTGAACCAAGTTATTTATCACATTCAGTCCAAGTGTGCCCAAAAGGTAATAGCAGCAGTGAAAGCAATGGCAACATAGGGTTGGTGCTGCTTACAAAACAGGATGCAGGTTTCTCAAAGGGCTACAACAGCTTTTTTTATCTTGTCAAATAGACAACTTGGTAGCAAAACTGATAATGTGATGCAAGATGTTTCTTCACAGCACCACAGATACAGAAAGAACTAACTGCAGCGAGGAAAAAAAAATCCAGATTGGATCAGTTGTGCTCAGATTTCCTACTTCAGTTTTTTTTTTGAAGGTTTAGACTCCTCAACAATATCAGAATAACAAAATATTGCATAAAACAGATGAGAAAATCTTCATGGTCATGGTCACTGAATCATTATGATTCTTAAGGAAGGTGACTTGCTAGTCTGAAGACAGTGATATGCTCACATTCCTTACAGGATGAATATTTCAAGACCTTCTAGGAACTCATGTGAAGGTGTTGGTGTCAAACATTGGGTTGTTAGCCAAAGTCTGCAGGTGGCTTTGTTGGAATTCACTCAGACTGAGTTTTCAGACACAGAATACAATACACCTTCAGCTGGAAAAGGATGGGAATAGCCACAAGTCACAGCTGCTTTCAGTAATCCACTGCTTGAGAGGAAGTGTTGATATCATGTCATTTTTATCAATCATAACTGTTTGTATCACTTTGGAGGTGCAGGGAACATCCTAGACCATTCACCGACTCTTCTACCTGCTCTAAGAAAGGATCCTTCTTACCTTGCTGCCATTTAGCCATCACTGCTCTGTTTTCCTTTTTCTTCAAAAAGGTTCAGAATAACAAAATTTCTTTTGTTTGATTCTCCTGTATTTAAAACAATTTACCATAATTGTGGATTTTAGCTATTTTTCCATTTGCAACTATGCATTTAAGATATAATTTGTTCTACTGACATATTTCATCTGCAGATACATGAAAATCTATAAAAAATGCTTCCAGAATTATTTAGACTACAGTAAAAGAAGCTTTGATATTTAAAATCCAGAAAAAAACCACCACTTGATGATTTCTTAGGCAGCTGGAATAAATTATTTAGAGCACTATGTTAGCATGCAAACTGCTACAAAGCTAGAAGTTATGTAATTAAGATTTCAAGAAGAGAAGGTTGAGGATTGATTGAATTTCATGCAAATTTTCTGTTCTAAAATTCTAGGAATCTGTGCAAATATCTATATATGCAGAAGTAAGCAAGACAAGGAGACCATTTTCTGGAGGCAAGTTCTCACAGTACACAACAGGAAAATAACAGTAATCTCCATTCTGCAGACTCACCTCTTTACATAGAAAGCCTGGGTGCATGAGGGGATAAGCACCACGCCAGGGCATGTTTTCAGTTCCAAACACTGCTAAAGAGCTATAGACCTGCAAATACATGTGTTTAAGAGGGACTTGATTGCTGAGTGAGAAATATACACAAAATAACAGAGGGATGATGTGAGTGAGACAGTGTGCTTTTCATTTTAAACAGAACACGGCAAAGCAAGAAGCCAAGATATTTGATTATGTCAGGGTAGTCTCAAGTCTGTTTTGTCACCTATAGAACAGTGTAAGATTAAATTACACCAAGTACTTCTAACATTGAGGATGAAAAGCAAAGTGCAGAATATCATTAAAGGTACCTATTCTTGACTTGGGGTTTACAAAAAGATTGCTCTACTATTTTTCTTATTATACTAATCTTTTTAGAACATATAATTGCATTGCTGTGTGAGAATCTGATAATGTGTAGGAGTAGCACCTAAAATAGACTGCAGGCCTGTTTTTGACGTACTTATTATGCACTCATTCACGGAAAACAAGCTGCTCTGTGAAGAAAGACTGCAACTAAGTTTGGGTTTCCAAAATTTGCCTAAAAACTTCCAACTGGATAGACCAAATATCTTTATGTGCCTTGCTTCCTTAGGAAACCAGACTTCAACCTGGTAAGGATTTAGCTTAATTCTATTTGCTGCTGATGCAGGCAGTCACAGTGGCTTGCTTTTTAAGGGGAAAAGCATTGTTTTCCCTGCTTCAGATAGAAGCAAAAATAACATCAATGTCAGTGACCCAGCCTTAGGTAGCTCAGTCTCTACATACCAGGAAGGAGTGTCATAGGAGCAGAATCGGGTTCAGTGATACTTGAGATGGGTTTCCACCTCCACCACTTTGGGATACAGAGCAATAGAGCGACAGGTAATGGCAGAATAACAGACAGCATACCAAAAGACGGTGGAATGATCGTCAGTATTTTCATAAGTAATGAAATTTAGCAGCTGTAGGAATATTCTTAAAGAAAATTAGCCATCAAGTTAGGTTAAAGCCAACATAAATGATGATTTATTAGGCTGTCTCACAGCAGTAGTGTTAGTTATTGGTATTGTGCAAAAATGACCTTGATACAAAGTTCAGAATACCCCATTACATTACACGCAAAAAGAAACCAATTCAGGTATATTACATTTTAAATGATCACAGTTAACATAGTACTGAACTAGCTACTTCTTCAAAAGGACACATTATGACAACCTTGAAAGAAGGTATTCACACTAATAGGCTTTTTATTATGTAATTCAACACAAATTATGTTTATATGGTGTCCTTCATAGAAGTATAGAAAAATAATTTTTGCAGTCAATTGTAAATTGAAGTGAAGACAATAGCAGACAAACGCAATGAAAAGTAACTGTCCTATGGGGAAAGATGTGTTCTAGGTAGAGAGCAACAAGGAGAACTGGGAAAAAGCCCAGATCTCATTTGATGAGATGTTAGAACACAATGAATAATGAAGTGACCATATGGACTACATTATCTTCATTGTGAGTTCTGAAGACCTATTCTTATGTTAATCCAAGACATCAGAGAATCTTTCAGAGAATCGAAAAGCTTAATATGTAATATAAAAAAAAGGATATGGAAAGTGCAAAATGTCTTTTTTCTTTTCTTTACAATTGTGTCTTTTGAAAGATACTAGGGATAAGCTAAAAGTTGAGCTGAAACTCTTTTCTTGCCTAGCAGCTTCCTAATGGTAGAAGGGATAATCAAAATGACTGCTAAACACTCTTACTTCTGCAGGGAAAACAAAACAAAACAACACAACACAAAAAAAAAAAAACAAAGCCAAACCAAAAACGACCACACTATCCAAGGACACAGGCAATTTACTAAACAGTAAAGTTTATTTTTTCTCTAAGTATTCCAAGATGGACTGACAGATGACTGCTACAAAGTTGTGCTTTCCAGGTGTGAGATGTGACCCCATCAAATGACGTGAACTACAAGTTAAGATGGAGAGACAATTTATTCCTCAACTTAGAGAACACAGAACTCACTGAGGCTTTGAAGAGAAACATTTGAGAGATATGACTGTTAATTTAACCTGCTTTCAATGTTCTGTTCTTAACAAAACCATTTCTAATGTTAACTAATCATACAAGTTTTAAAGTGTTCTCTTATGTGGAACACTTCAGACAATACTTTCAGAAAAATCATTGCTGTGATTTCATGCTTGAGTTTCTGCCTCTCACAGCTGTTACTCCAGACAGCTATATCTGCACCTGTACACTATTTTACATATGAAAGTGTATAAAATAAAATTAAAATTCCCTAACAGCAGTGCAAACAAAAAATACGGTCAATTAAATACAGAAAGAAAATACAATTACTAGTATGAATTCTTACAGTGGGCTGTGGATTAATTCATTGACATCCAATGCAGGAACTTGCTCTTCAAGTCTAAAGAATATAAGCAAAGTTAGAGTACACACCAGAAACAGCTAAAAGTAGAGAATAAAGAGAAGTTCTACCAAGGAACAGGAGTGACCGACTCTAAGTTAACTTTGCTATACGTCGGTTCATAACCTCTAAATATTTTTGACCAACTTGTTGTGGCCTTATTTCAAACAGCTTATGCAGTATCATTGGAACCTAGTATCCATTATGTAGATAGTTTATACAGGGATCTAGTCCCAAATCAGTAATTCTTTCAATTATTTAGTACTAAGTAATTATTAAAATATTACCTACTGTCCTCTTCCTTGATCAGAAGATGATCACTAATGGAAAGTTTAGAAAAATGCATGCTTACAACGCACAGTAGTTTCCAAGTAATTTGAGGAGTTTAAATACATTTTAATTCCAAAGCAAGAAAAAAACCAAGACATTGAATCAATTAAAGTGCCTAGCAAGTATTTTTTCCTTTTACATAAGCTCATGCTGTGAAGAACTAAGCTCACTCCACTGAGCTGGAAGAATAACTTCAAATTCCCAGGCTGCTGCTTCTAGAGAATTAGAGCTAACCGGGAGAGAATTAAAAAGTTAGCAGGAAATTGGTAATAGTAAGTTATTTATTTTTAAACTAACAGTCTACTACTTACCTCCTTTACACCAGCCCCTACCTAGGAACTTACTGCCATGTGAGAGAGAACACACACAGATGATATAAGAGTCTGTCTCTCTTGACGGCACGGCATGCAGAAATCCTGCAGAAGTCGCTGCAAATTACACCCTAGTGACAGGAGTGGACTGCACATCACATCAAGCACTTACAGACAGGCTCTGTCCTGCCACTGCCTTTACAGCTTCTGCAAATACTCATATCAGTTGAAGTGATGTGGTGTAAAATGGTAGCCTACGACGAGGAAGGGGAGACTCTGAACTAATAGTTTTCTACAAAAGGGCTCAAGTCACAAGAGGTAAAAGAGAGGTAAATTTGGCAAAGCAAGTTTGCAAACTCCTGAAGATCCATGCTTGCTCTTGTCCATTGGACATTCTGTGTGTCATTAAATTTACCTCTAATCCATTTTCAATATCCTCAAAATAATAAAGATTATGCTTGCATTCGTTAACAATGCTATGCACCAATTTAAGGTGCAAGCTTTTTTTGATCAGACTACAATAATTTGTGCCAGTTTCTTCTTGATTTGCAGTTCATTCTGAAACAAGTTATCTTTTCCACATTTTTTCTGGCTGCAGAGGGAAATGTAATAGTAATCTTTGTGCAAAGCCATTTTTAGGCTAAATTTATGTTCCAGATTTCCATGTCAATTGCCTTCGTGGTAAAAGCAGCTCTCAAAGACAGCATGTTTATGCTTCCATTTATGCTTAAATTTGACTGCCAAAGTAAAGCCAAATGAAAAAGGAAAACAGATGCCTTTAGCTCTTTTTGTCTTAAGCCAAATATGGATTGCTTATTTTAATTATTGACTAAGCCTCCTTTCTGGGGGGAAAAACAACTCTTAGCACTTTCAGGATCTGCCTGGATATGGTTATTTTACACTTGGTCTGCCCCCTCCACAGTTTGTGCTCAGTGCTGCATACACATTTGAAGATCATAATGTTTAATGTACTGACTACTGACTCTGCAATATCCCAAAATCATATGTAATGAAGTGTAACCCGTTCTTCATATATTTTAATTATTTTATTTGGATGATCTCTGTCTTCCAAGTATGCTTTCTGTTAGTAAAAGGAGGAACATCACTACTAGAAAGGATCATTTGTCACAACTTGAGATTTTGGTGGTTTAACTTGAAAGACATATTCTGATGTATCTTCCAGGTGATTTTGATATGAACTAAATATCCCTTGAAAGATTTTAGTCTTGAAGCATAAATATTGACACACACATATACATATGACCAACAGTATTGTGCTCCCCCAGAAGCCCAAACTTCACACTTCTATCATAACTTTTTCCACTGTTCTGCACTCTACTGTCTTAAGGGCCATTACAATTTTATCTTTAAATTTCCCTTTCTCACAGTTGCAGAAAGGAGCTTGAAAATGGGTCCTTAGAAAGCCAAATCATACCAGCAATCTACAAAATCAAATTCAAACCAGTATCTGTGCTTGTGAGTTAGGGTCATGGATGTAGAAAACCTGAGGGCTTCAGCCAGCAAAGTTCCCTAGCACTTTAAAAATGTAAATACCACTTTTCTAAAGAATAAAGTTTTACATTACATTTACATTATTTACATCTAAATGATTTGTACATATCTCACACGTTCATATCATTATAAGTAAACATAAAAATATGTGCAAAAACTGGGACAAAATCTGCTACCTCTTGGCTCATACTAACGTAAGAGATGCAGTTTGTTTAATCTTTCATTCACTTTCTGTCAAAACAAACATTTCGTGGTCCAAACTGTCTCATTTACTACCTATTAAACTTTCTGCAGCCAATCACTAGGGCTCTGATCCAGCTGAGCAGGTGGCAGTGGGCAGTCAAGGCAGCAGTGGGAGCCTAGAGAAGGCAAAGCAGCCCCCTGACAGGAACTTGAGGGGTCAGGGAAGGAGGGGTTAGTTTGTCAAACTTTCTAGTGAAACAGCTTCCTTCAAAACAATGATGAAGCCACATCTCAGGGCACACAGGTTGGTGAAAAATGGCCCAAGACTCACCTAATGCCTTGTAAGAATTTTCCTTAAAAGCTTGGCCTTGTAATTCCTTCATTTTGTCTCTTAGACACCCTTACTGTGATTTGGTGTCAAAATATGGAAGAAGAGGTAAATGTAACAGAAAAATAAAAACTTTTCAAAAAACATCACACAATCTAAAAATTCCTTCTTCCTGAAGATTTGTGCAAGGGGTTCTTTGCAAGAATCATCAGAAAAGTGTTAAAGCTTCATGTTGTCCCTGCATGTGTGCCATGAGCACAGTGAGGTGGTAAAAAAAAAAAAATCAAAAAACCACCACCAGAGCAGGTGGTTCTGTCCTGAGTGAGCCACTGCTTGTGGGGTAAATCCAGAGGAAGGGTCAAGGCAGTTTCATGGGGTCCTCTCTTACAAGCTTCTTTGTCCAAACCACAAATATCCCAGGCAGCCTTGGAGATTTTTAGCTTTATAAAAGTGGAACAATACATGCTACTTGTGGGTTACTTGTGAAACTAACAGTTTCTTTGTTCTTCTTTTGTTTTCTCCTCAGTCTATCATCTCTTTTACACCTTATTCCTTGCTGCTGCCCTTCCTTGCTGGTCTCCTGTCACCTAGAGCACAAAGTAATACGTAGAAAACGAAACAATCTTGTAAGTGGGCCAGCCAGGACACAAGTAGACAGAGCCAAATTAAATAAACCCTTGAATAAATGAGAGTCAAAGTCATTCTTTTTGTCAAAGAGAGATGGGTCAACATACTATGGTGATTGTTGTCAATGAGGCTCAATGTTTACTCTTTGTACTTCTTTGGCACGATATTCTATTGTGGGAAGATGTTTCTGTCATTATGTCATGCAATTATTTGGCATTCAGATTACAGTAAATTATTAAGAGGCTTCAAAAGAACCTATGCTTAGTTCTTGTTGGCTGGAAGACCAGAGAAGGTGAGGAAGAAAATTGTGACTGCAACATATCTACATGCAAGGTGTTTTTCTTTAGCAGTAAACAAAGCACATGTCTCCAGTGGAAGAAAATTACGCTTCATTTCTGCCAGTAAGTGTCTTCAAGCAATTCTTTTTTCAGAGAGGGATCAAAATTTTTCAAATATTTTCATTAAAATGTTTTATATTTTGATCCCAGATTTTGCTTTGAATTTTGTTTAAAATTCTACTGAGAAAATTTTTAAAGAAAAACTTGGGGTTTTGACACTAATTTCAATATTCCATTTCAAAAATAAGGTTCTTGGGGGCTTAATTAATTTTTAAAAATATTTTGTTATACTATCCCACTTCCCAATATCTCATTAGAATTTCTGTGCATAACTTGTAAAAAATGTAAACTGGAAAAAGGAAAATATTTTAACCAGCTCTACATAATTCCAACCAAAATGTAAAAAAAAAGAGATTATCTCTATGATACACATGTGATTACTACCAGAATGTCATAATATGAAATAATAAATTAATCCCCTTTCCAAAAAATTTAGTAATTACTGTGACACTTCAGATGAAATTGTGAAATTATTTTTCCTCCGGTTTTTTAACATCTTAAGTTTTTCTGCTCCCCTCAAACTTTCAATTTTTGGAAGATTTTGTTCTCTTTGAAAAAATTATTTTAATAATAAATATTTAATTTTGCCACTAGACAGGAAGAAGTGGTATTTCTTTTCCTCTGATAATATTAGGACGTCTCATATAACACAGGCTTTTCAGAGACGAGATGATACATTATATTCACCAAGAATAAGTGTAAACCAGAAATTAATAATAAATATATCCAATAAGTACAGAGCTTTTTCGGGAGTCAGGTTCCTCCAGCTGGGAAGAGTGGGTCAATCTCCTACTCTTGGAGCATTTTCTTTGCACAAAATCTCACCACCAGAAAAGCATGAAATAATTTTTATGTTAAACAGTGACAAGGATCTGAAAATAATTGAATAAATAAAAATAATTTTAAAAATTTTCACCACAGCCTTAACTGTTTGTTTTGGGTTTTTTTTATTACACTGTTGAATTACTATATTTTGATTGTTACTCTTTCTTCTCCCTGAAGAAACTAATTCTTTCTCTGGAAGAAAGAATTGAGCTTTACTTGGCTTAATTTTTCTACTCTACTGCAGGCACATTCTGCAACAGCAGTATTGCATGACTAATCAGTCAGGAGTGAAAGATGGGTTCTTGGTACATTTAAGTTAAAATCCTGCTTTGAGCCACTCTCTGGAAGAGGCTGGCTGGAATGATTACTAGATAACTGAGGGACTTCCTGTTGGGACTGTGAGCAACCATCTATGTATCTTCAATTAACTCTTCAGCCTGAAGGCATGAATACATACTAAGCTCTACCAACTCTCTTGAAGAGCTTGTGAGAACTTTACACAAAATATAGGCTCTCCCTTTAATTTATCTATAAATTGAGCCACAGGTTAAATCCTGAACTCTGCTCCATCAAAATTATTGAAACCAGTGGGACTCTGCTTGCAGCCAGACTCAAAATGCAAAGAGAGAGTGCTTTCCTCTTCCAGTCCTTAGAGGAAGATTCTTGTGCTGGGAAGGTGGTGGCTGCTGCTGAGCTGATACCACAGCAGAGATGAAGGAAGGAGGGGAACCAGTGCTGGTGGTTATCTTTCCAAAGTCCTGCTTCCCACCCAAGATGAGCTGCAGCCGGCTGTGGCAAAGCACAGTGGGGAGCAGGAGCCAGGCTGACGTTTCGACCCCACCAGAAGGCAATTCCTGCCCTTCACAGAGCAGCAGCTTGCAGGTCCAAGGGCTCAAGACATGCCAGGGGTGCTCCAGCCCTGGCTGACAGTTATAAACATAGGATGGTGCAGCAGGAGGCCAAACTCTTAAATGCTGCTGACACCACCCAGAGCTGACCAGAGCTTTGAGCAGGGTTTATCTCAGCTTTACTGCATAGCACACTCCCAGAGTGGCTGAAAGAGAAATTTTATACAAATAAAACTGGCAGTTCAACCTCTCACACAAAACCAGCAACTAAGTGGGACTCCTCCTATGCTGCACTGCTTCCAAGATATCTTCTAGGTACCCACCTCAGTGGCTTTCCGTGCCACATCATGCACCCTCACTGCCTCTTTGCACCGGTGACAATGGCCACACTTGTCCTCCAGGCAAGGTCAGCACCAGCTGCCCATCTAGGGAAGAGCTCCCAGGTCTCCAGGATCACTTCCATCCCAGGAGGAACAAAGCAAGAACAGAAAGACCAAAGATGCTGTACCTCTTGGGCAAAATAACACCTATCCACAGTTTTAGCTCATGCTGATCAGGAAGAGAGTTTTCTTGATGAAAACTGAGATCTGCTGAAGGGAAATCACAAATCTTAGAAAGATACCCTGTCACCCATCATGTGGAATTTAATTAGAGCTCCAGTCCCTCCCTTTTGACTCTTTCAGCCAGTAGTAGATATTTTAATTCATATTTCTTGCTCATAAAAATAAACAAATACAGAGGAATTTCCATAGAACAAAGATTTTGGTTGTCAGGATCTTGCTCTTTGGGTGGTTCCTCTGCATTTTTCTTTCATTTCCTCATATATGAGCAAACATTCCTGACACAAATTCATTCCAATCAAGTAATTTGCAGAAACTAAAGAATGAGCTAGAACATGCTAATTTATGAGCCCCTATTTTAAAAGTTCAATCCTTCTTCTCAAGCCTATGGTGTATTACATTTTCTCATTTTTCCTGTCTTCAAAGAGAAGACTATTTCCACATATATTTTTATTCACATTTTACCAGCAATGATGGAGAAGTTTTTCTGGTGTAGACACTGTTAAAGAACAGATGTAGTATTTTACGAGAGATTTTTTTTCATTAAAATTTTAAACATTTAAAAAAACCCCATCATTTTGTGACTGAAATGACTTTTATTAGACTTTAAATAAATACACATGTTACAATCCTACTGTTGAATGTGTGGCAGCAGTGATCAAAAATCATTTTGCTACTGCCTACAACTGGAAGTAGAAGATGCCTTTATATAAGCCACTCAATTTATAAAACAGTATTTTGTTAGTATAGTTACTCATCCAGTGTAAATATTTAAATCCTTTGATTTAAATCCCTTTAAAAATTAAATCCTATGAAGTCAAAATACTATGAAGCATTTCTGCCTCCTCACCACTCTTCCTACTTTAAGACAGGTTTCCAGAATAACACAAGCAAGAGGTTTTAAAGTACTTCTTAAACACTTCTCAGTAACTTCAAGTTATTTCCTGACTTGCATGAAGACAGAACTGTAATGATTTGAAGTGTTCAGTATCTTCATCATAATATAAGGAAAGATTATAAAAGTTAAATGGAAATTGCAAGCCTCATTTAAGAAAATTCATTGACATAATTCCTAGATTTTTTATCTTTTAATCTGAGACTGTGTATTTTAAGTACTATTAAATATTAATAATAAATGCTTTTGGTTTATTAATAGGTAGTAGAAGGTTGTCACAACTTCTAAGAGCTAATCCAATTACTGTATCTAAACCACCACTTCTCAAAACAAAAACTTTTATCAAACTAACCAGTATTTATCAAGCAATTATTCCAGCATTCACTCCAGAGAAAAAGCTCTCAATTTTGCTCGCATATAATTTCTGACAAGAAAAGCAGATATTTGACATTCTCAGAGTAAGACAGCGACCTCCATGATAATTTGCCTTTTCATCTAACACTACTAGTCAACCAAAAACAATTTAGACCAACTGTATTATAGGGCAACATCTAAAGGGAAACCCTAGCTCTATAACTTTTCAAGAAAATGAAGAACAAATACTCCAGGTAAAATGCTATGAAACAACACCCACCCCCTGCCCAGCCTCTTATAAAGCAGCAACAAGCATTGTCTGAAAAATCTAGGACTAAGAGACTCTGCAATACAGCTGCAGAAATTATTTGATCATACACACAACTGAGGTAGTTTTCAAATAGCAAGTAGTAGTACCAACATGGTTATGACAAAGCACAGTTAGGGGCCCTACCAACAAAGTATTTTGGCAGCTGCAGTGTAGGTGTACTGTAACTACCCTCCTTATTTTACACTTTCCTTTTGCCCTGCAAATACTGAAAATATGAGGGGTAAGATCCAGACTTCTAACATATGCTAGGTACTTGCATCAAGGAATCTCTCAAGAAACTAAGAGTATATATACATATATATATGAGGTTGTTTTGAGCAGATGAAATTCTGATAAAGATGTAATGAAACTGCACCCATATCACGATTTTTTCAAAGTATATTCAGCCCAAGTAAAATCAGCGAGTGATAGAAGACAGAAAGTTGATTCAAACTCCTACTGCACTTGTGATAATTTGGGGAAAAAAAAAACTTAATCCCTCAACTCATTGTGTTTATGCAAGAAGAGCTGTCAAGGTAACTTCACTAGTTGAATGCTATTGAAATATATTTTAGATATGTGTTCCATGTGAGTGTCTGTACAGTTTTCTAACAATAGCAAAATATTTCCATCACCTATTAAGAAAGTCTGCTGTGATACAAATGTGGGAGTACATTGTAAGAATTTCTGTACTGATATTAGGGTTATCACTGCAGTAGATGTGATGATTTCTACAACTGAACTGACCATAATTTTGAATAGTATGATGCTATTATTGCTGATAGAAAAAAAAAAAAATCAGATTTTTTAAACTCTTCAAACACAGCCAAATATTTGAAGAGGTTGCTTTGAGAAAAATTAGCAGTGGACAAATAGTGTTGTGAGATCTTCTAGACACACAGTTTCTTTTCCTATAGTCCCTGCAGACTAGCCTATCAAGCTGGTCAAAGTTTTTTTTTGGAGGCGCAACCAAAGACTCTTGTCACAGAAATTGTCCTTCCTCTTCTTTAAACCAGAGAATAGACCAGAGGCAGGCAAGTCAGTTGAGATAAAAGTATGAAGAGTGTTATTTATCATTCTTCAACAAGGCAAGCCCAAAAAAAATATGAATCATCTTTACTGAAACAAAGATAAATCCATTTCTATCTGCAGATGGATTTACCTGAATGCATCCAGAAAGGTATTTCTCAATTCAGCAAAAAATTAGAGGTGTGCAAAGCTCTAATTATTGCCTTAATGTAAGACTTACATTCTTATCAGGCTAATGTTATCATATCAACAGGCATATATTGATTTTCATTACCACAGGATCTGGTTTTTCAGAGGTTTCAGACCTGGCCATGCTAAAAATATTACTATAGATAAAAATTGATGGATTTTTGGATGCCCTACTGCTACTGGAAGAGGAAGAGGAAAATTTGGAAAGGCTTTTCAATCTAAAATTTATTGCACCCATTAAAAGACTCTACTTCCTGTAATTATAGCTGTGGGGGAGGAGGGTTGCCATACATCATGATGCCAGTATATTATCTCAAGAAACCAATATAACAAGCTATTGCAAGTTTAATCATGGAGGACCTTTCCCTTTCTTTTCCTTCAAATCCTGCATGAATCACTGTTCAGCTGTTTGCTCTCAGTTTTAGTAAAGATGATCCAACATCCAAAAAAAAATGTGAAACACGGTCAAATTTAAACAAATATAAAGGTGAAATCTACTGTGGTCAAACTCAGTAAAGATATGTAGAATTCATTAGTGATTTAGCGACTAGTAATAAAGGCTTATTTTTGATGAAGATTCATCATACATTATACACTTAAGGTCTCCACTGGTGTATTAAAAAATGTTTGAATATTTAATGGCTCAGAGGCCGAAGTCACATGCCAAGGCACAATTCAGAGCACTGCCCTTGTAACGAGGATGCAGGTTGCTTCATTAGTTTCTTCTCTTTGCCTGCCTGGCAGGCATGCAGGATTGGCACCTCTGTGAATTTTGTTGCCAGTAAAGATGCAGTGTGTGGACAGTCCTGAGCCCCAGAAGGTTGTAGCAAATGAAAACCCTCTCCTCAATTT
Source organism: Corvus moneduloides (assembly GCF_009650955.1). Lineage (NCBI taxonomy): Eukaryota > Metazoa > Chordata > Aves > Passeriformes > Corvidae > Corvus > Corvus moneduloides. The sequence continues at coordinate 31,582,149 of NC_045476.1, read as the reverse complement.
GGGCTGCACTGGCCTTTAAAGTTGAAGTAATCAGACTGTTCTCAGTTTGAAAACCTACCATCTGGAACTCCTTTTTGGTTCTGCTCCAAGTAGTAGGGAGAGCTCCAGCATGTCTTCTACCCCTTTGGGAAGCTTTTAGGTCTGCAGTGACTGCTGATTTATGCCTCCACACTTATAAGTGAGGTACTGGGACACTCAGTGGAAGCACTCCATGTGCAAAATTAGATGTGCTAAGTTTAGAATCTGATAGGATTCCCAATGGCCATAGGCAGCTCATCCTAGTGTAATCGCACCAATGAGAATCTCTGCTCACCTTAAAACTTAGAATTGGAGCCTTCACATTCCTGTATCCAGAAACCGACACCCCCAGAATTTCAACTTTTTCTGCTGTCAGATCTCTTTCTGACTTGTAAGTTGTGTATAAACATGTGGCAATATTGGAGGTACTCACCAGAACAGTAATTGTAGAAGCAAGTAAAGACGAGATGGCTTCTTACTGGTGTCAAATTTGAATAATTTTGTTTGATTTTAAACTAGTGAAAGAAAGCATGACTTACTCTGTGACTTATTCACTCAAGACTGTTGTGTGAACTCTAATCTTGCTTGCTGTGAAGAAAAGGGGCTTTATAACAAGTGGAGTGCATTCAAGCGGGGGTTAGGAAGGTCCCAAACACCCTTATGGCCCTATTCTCACTTCGTCCCGCCTTCTTCCTTACAGCTATCTAATGGCTTTTGCAGTGTTCAGGTGCGAACAATTAAAGAGGGGATTTAAAAAGTCACATAAGAAGGAATAAAATAGCAATAAATTAATGCATACACATAAGATAATAACTTAAAGGAATTATTTGTTATTAACACCACATTGCCAAAGTTAATGAAGAATACAACTTTTCATTTTGCCATTTTTATATTTTTTTGTTGTTGCTGTGTCATCTTTGAGGGGTCCATGGCATTATCTATACATAGAGAGCGAGAGAGAGAGATGTAGATAGATAGATATTTAAATGCAAATATTGCCCATAACTACTGTTGGCAAGTCAGATAAAAGATGAGACCAGTGATCAAGCCTGAACACATCTTGCTATAAATTGCTAGTTCCTTTTGGTATAATATATTGCCTATTCTTATACAATAAAAGAATACAATACTATTCAAACTGCATTTAAAAAGCTGTAAAGAAAAAGATTGCATTTTAAATGACCATTAAGAAACATTTAAGATTGCAAGATCAATTCGGCAGCTGAAAAGAGGAATGAAATCCTGCCACTAGACCCATCCAAAACCAAACTATGAAATGGGCCGGAAAATATACTGCTGAACCCTTTGCCAATAGGGAAACATATTAAATCAATGAAAGAATATTTGGGTAATTAAATTTTTATAACCCGAGGTAAGAAAAAGAATGTGATCTGTCATAAACAATGAGCAGTGAGTTCCAAGTTTTTGATGAAATAATCAAAACCAAAATATCAGCATTCCTGCCTGGATTCATTTTCCCCTGTGTATCCACCCCTAAGAAATGATTTCCTAATTTTCTGTCAATATGAGAGGAACTTACATGTACAGAATAGTTGCTCTGAGGTTTTTCCAATAAATGTCTTTCTACAAGTTCATCAAAAAGTAATATGCATCAGGAAAATGTGGCTATAGTTGCAATTTGACATAAGAGAGAAAATAATTTAATAATATGGATCACTATTTGAATACTTTGGGAACAAAATATTTCTTACTAGCATTTTTAAATTAAAAATTTAGTTCCATAAACAGCTTTCAAATTTAAAAGTTTTGAGGTCTTAGTTTAATACCTTAATATTAGCTAAAGGAAATATTAAGGTCATTTAGAAAAAAACCAAAAAAAGTTCCAGAGAAGTGTATTTCATTGCTCTTTTTAAACAGGGAAAAAAAAAAAAAAGGTATTTTCTATGAAAGTAAGAATGAACTTCTCTTTCTTTCTGGTATATTTGTACATCACTGCATAATATGCTACATCAAGTCTATATAGGATGCCTCCTACTTTAAGCAAATTGGCAAGGATGTGATAAAGAGAAATGTGTTCAACAAATTCCTGGATGAGAACAAATATACATATATATATATATGTATACATACAAACATATTTTTATATAGAGAGATATATATATGTGTGTGTTTACTATATATAGCCATGGCTTGTAACAAAACTCAGTCAGATTCATTTACCTTTGATTTTTCAAATGGTTTAACTGGGTCACCATATCCAAAATAAATTAGTGGCAGACAGACACGGAGTTGGACTGCCTCACCTTCAGTTCCTAAAACACTAAGTTAAAAGCTAAATCTTATTTTGGTCAGGATAAATTCCTTGTTAATGTTAAAACAAGCTGAAATCAGAGAGATTAGAAAGATTATTTCATTTAGAGTGAAATACTAGTGATAATATTAAAATCAAGTTCAGTTATCAAAGCGATTTTCCCATTCACAGCAAAAGATCTAAGATTTAATTTAGGCAAATGAGTCCTGTGTTGAGTTAGGCTGGATTCTAGAAGGAAAAAGCCTGTGACTGAAGTGTGGCAAAATCTTTAAATGTGTGCTTTATCTAAATGATCCCATTGTCTTCATTTTGCTTACAGTATGTGGGGACAGCATTACTGAAGTCACAAGGGCAGCATGATCAGTAAGATATAAGACCTTAATCAGTGCAGTTTTAAAATTTGTATGTCTGTCAGAAAAGCATTTGATGCTTCATTAGTAAAACCTGGTTACATGCTACCTCTTATCTATCAGATATAGATATGAATAAACATTCTTCTTTTTCAGACTTCCTGGTCAGATATGCCCTGCTCAGCATGCAACATTTGGTGTCAAATGATTAGAATGTCTTCAAATAAATGCACATCTTGTAAAACATATTAAGGAGGATAAGCATACAGCCTGAATATTCTGATGCTTGTTTTAGGTTGCATGCTCTACATACATATTAGTCACTAGTAGAAATAATAGCACCAAGAATAAAAATGTGCATACTGTTTTCTGCAGAGTCTACTTTAAAGTTAGAAAAGCATTGTTCTATATTAAGCATTGAGAGCTTTAAAATACTTTAAAAAAACTGTAAGTCTGTTACAATTTAGAACATTGTCATCCATCAGTAATCTCTTGAACAAACAAAATGCATTTATTACTTGTTCCATATTCATAAATGTTTAATTAAAATGTTTTCTGAGTACAAAGCACAGATTTTTTTTCACAGCTAAGCCTGAATTTAACATGAAAATATCTCCTATGACTTATGGTGAATAATTGACTTAAACAGAAAAAAATGGGCAATAATTTACATCTTATCTGGTTTTCTCTATCAAAAAATCAATAGATGCCAGAGGGAGAACAGAATGTTTAAAGTTCCACATTCTGAGGATTTTCTAAGTTTGCATAATACATGTGGCAACCCTCCCACAGCATTCCTTTTATCATATTAGTTCCACAAACCAGTTTATCTGTGTGCATTGTTCACACAGAAAAAAATCTCATTTATTTATAATTGCCTAATCAACTGAAACTTAATTGCATTATGCTGTGAGGACCTTTGCTGAAGCTTTAGAAATCTGCATAAGCCTTTATAATTTGAGGCCCTAATTAATAAGAAAACCCCTGAAACTTCTGAAGGAGTGAAAAAGTTGGTTTTGATTTGCTTTGTACAAACTATGCGGTATATTTTCATCACTCATTCAATTTTCTGTTTATATAGTGGAAAGTGGTAACTATGGAGACTTTATTATAAGGAGGAGTTTAAAGGCATCCATGAAGTATAAGCATCTTTTCTGACATTTTTTTCCAACAGTTAAAAAAACCTCTTTGATTAAGTTAATTTTCCAAATAAAATGTTTGCAATTCAAAATTGCTTACCAGTTTATAGGGAACTTGATATAGTGAAAGATTTCATTGCTGAAGTATTTTTGAGAAATAGAACATTTCTCCATGCAAAAATGTTGCTAGAGTAGATTGAGTTGTGAATCTTTTGAAATCAACAGAGTTTTAAGAACATAAAGCAGAAATAAATTATTTAGGAAATTACAGGCAGCAGGGCAGAAGGAAAGAAATAATACTGGGTGAAAGCATAACCTGTCTCAAATATGAACACTGCATACCAACGCACATAGGAGAAAAAAGGCAACATGTCCCAGTGTAAGAAGAGCCTTTGGACCTATCAAGACAGGGAAAGATATCAAATAAAAAAATGCATGGAATTATGCTCTCTGATCTTCACAACTACACCAGAAGTGCTGAACAGAAATAAAGATGAACACATTTCCAAAGCCTAGGAGGATACTTGTACAGATATCTATTTTATTAACTCTTCCCTTTCTATTTGCCCTCTTATACCAAGTTTGGGGGAAATTCAGACAACAAGATGAATATTTCCAAAGTTCTTACTGGAAGGCAGTGAATTTACTGACCTGCAAATATACCCTTTTAAGTAGAGTGCTAGATATATGGATATACTTAACTAATATTTTTGGGAAATTCCTAAACTTGTTAAAATACAGAAAAAAATTAAAGCAAAAAAAGAAAAAGAAGAAAAAGTAAAGGAACTTCAGTTTTTATTCTTCTATGTAATTTCTACATTAAATATATTTTGTCTGATGTGCTCTGGTCATGAATTTTGAATTTACCCCACAGATCAAATTCAGTAGAGCATGGATTAATTTAGGTTGTCTATATGGCCTAGCATCTGAGAACTCTCATACGCTAATTGCTCTATAAACTCAAAACAAAGAAATTGTTATGTATTTTTGTGTTTCAGGACCCTACACACTGTGAACTCAGCAAGAGACAACCAGGAAACACTGTCAAACAGGACAAGGAGCAAATAGGTCATAAAAAAATAGGCTAAACCAATGTTGTTAGTGAGTGAAAAGGGGAGCAAAGTTCACAAAAGTATTTGAAGCTGGAAAATGAGGTGGTGCAATAAAGATTCCTCATAAAAGCAGTAATTAATAGAAGCCACAGCAGAAGAAACTTGGTTTGGAGTTAGGGGAATAAAAAGAACATATGAGTGAAGCTGATAACTCCTATTTGGGTAGGAAAAAGGGGATAAGAAGAAGGAAGTGTATAGGTGTCTCAGTTTGAGACAAATTAGGAGGAAACATCCTGAGACGAACACGTCCTCTAATGGAAGGCAGATTTTGGCAGCCCCTCCCCCACAGGTTTGAAAGGAATTTCTTGGAGGAAAGTGAAAAAAACCCTGTTTATTTAACAAACAGGGTGCATGCAGGCAAAAGAGGGAAAAAAACCCAAACGAATAGTGTTAGATAATAAACCTTCTCATTGTGGAGAAAATGGTGGATTTTTTTAGAGTCCTGCTTGGCATCTCCCGAGGTCCTCTGGAGCTGGGATGTCGTGCCCCAGGGCCTCCCCTCCGGGCTGCAGCGTGTTTTGGACTGGAGCAAAGCTGCACAGTTACAGCAGAAGAAGAAGAAAGAAGAAGAAGAAAGAAGAAGAAAGAAGAAGAAAGAAGAAGAAGAAGAGAGAAGAAGAAGAAAGAAGAAGAAGAAGGAAGAAGAAGAAGAAGAAGAAGAAGAAGAAGAAGAAGAAGAAGAAGAAGAAGAAGAAGAAAGAAGAAAGAAGAAGAAGAAAGAAGAAGAAGAAGAAGAAGAAAGAAGAAGAAGAAGAAGAAGAAGAAGAAGAAGAAGAAGAAGAAGAAGAAGAAGAAAGAAGAAGAAGAAGAAAGAAGAAGAAAGAAGAAGAAGAAGAAGAAGAAGAAGAAGAAGAAGAAGAAGAAGAAGAAAGAAGAAGAAGAAGAAGAAGAAGAAGAAGAAGAAAGAAGAAGAAGAAAAAGAAGAAGAAGAAGAAAGAAGAAGAAAAAGAAGAAGAAGAAAGAAGAAGAAGAAGAAGAAAGAAGAAGAAGAAGAAGAAGAAAGAAGAAGAAGAAGAAGAAGAAGAAGAAGAAGAAAGAAGAAGAAGAAAGAAGAAGAAGAAGAAGAAAGAAGAAGAAGAAGAAGAAGAAGAAGAAGAAGAAGAAGGAGAAGAAAGAAGAAGAAGAAGAGGGAAGGAGAAGGAGAAGGAGAAGGAGGAGAAGAAGAAGGAGGAGGAGAAGAAGAAGAAGAAGAAGGAGGAGAAGGAGGAGGAGAAGGAGAAGGAGGAGGAGAAGGAGAAGGAGGAGGAGAAGGAGGAGAAGAAGGAGGAGGAGAAGAAGGAGAAGAAGGAGAAGAAGGAGAAGAAGGAGAAGCCACAGTCCCAGGAAAAATTTCTTGCCTTTACTAACAGGCTGGCTAAAAGCAGGAAACTGCTCCCTTGGCTCTGCAGTGGCAAGAACACTGGGTAGTGTGTGAGTCCTTGAAATCAAACAGCACTGAAGAATTCAAACAGCTTCTCTCCCCCCTCTCCTGGATCCAGCTTAAAGCTGTGGGACCCATTTCTGTGCATAAAGCAGACAATAGGGGAATACAGGATTGTCATAAAATCACCCCAAGACAATAGAGCATATGACAAGATAAGGTTAAATACTGGGGGTGGATAATAATGAAAAAGGAGACTGCCACAGAAAGGAGATTTGTCTAATGTGCCATACCTTCAGCTAGTGTAGGTTAGTCTAATTTTACTGAACCCAGTAGAGTTAAGCTGACAGAAAAATAAAGAAATAAAATTTAATTCCTGCATAGAACCCAATACCATCATTGTATCACTTCTTCTAAGGTAGATTTTGAATATCAAACATCCCACCAAATAAGTCTAAATGTAACTCTCTTAATACGAAAAATAGTCCCAAATAACAAAAAGAACCAACAAAAAAAATTCTGGCAGTGTTCATAAAAGCACCTACATAATAAGATGAGGAAAAGAGAGATTTAATTGGAAAATAATTCTAATCTCCTTCACAATATAACTAATATTTGTGCAGTACAAACTTTATTGTTTAAACTGACTCTAATCCTTTAAGTTAAAGAAGAATGATCTGGTAATTTCATATATCATCAAAAATGTCAAAATATTTTGAGGAGCTCAAGAGAGCATAAATTCCACTGAGTTAATTTATGCCTGTCAAGTAATAGGTCTGCATGACATAAGGACACACAAAGAACATCAACCAATGAGGAAGAAATAAAACATAGAATTAGATACTATGATGTAAAAACAAATTATTAAAATGAAAGCAGGGTTTTTTCTGCCTGGTTGCTGTTCATTTCCATCAAAGTTTACAACCAAGTTTTAAACAAACATCACTGGAACCAGAAATAGAGAAAAGCAGTAGGACTGGGTAGTACCCTGGATATTTAGGATAGGGGTTTGAACTTTCAAATTCATAGACTACTTGAATCAGGATTTAGATAGGGAATATTTTTAAAGTCATACCATAAAACTGTACATGAAAATGCTGCCCAGTATTTAACTCACAGCTGTAATCTTCTATGTTTTTTTTTCAAATTTCAGTATCAAGATCCTCAACAAATCATCTGAACAACACTTAACATTTACAAGTGGGACCTTTTATATCAATTATACCCTTTCAGAACATTTTTTCACATTCTTCCCTTAAAGTGCACTTACAATATTGTCTGTCTTCAAAGAATCTTCATCCCTGGAAACCATGCAAACCAGTATATGCTTGTTAAGGCAAAATTTGCCCATCATGATCTGAAAGCTACTCTATCTCATTGTATAATGTGCAATTGAGGGCTGGGTTTTCAACCTACAGTTAGCGGTATTGCCTGGTTTAGTACAAAGAAATGATCAAAAATGCCTTAGGGGACATGGGAAACAAAACTAGTTCTGTATGAAGACAGACTCATTGCAAACAGTATCGTACTGAACAAAGTGTGCCTTAACATGCCTGTCTGTCTGTTACTGTTCTGAATAACTGAACTCAATCCAAAATAAGTGAGGTAAACAAAGCAGGATCACCATTTATTGCTAGATTTCCTTAACCCTCTCAGCTCTGAAAAACTGAGCCAGTATTTGTTCCTTCTTGCTGCAAGGGCACATGTCATTCTTCAGGAATTGACTCCAGTTTATAGTTTACAAATATAACACAGCTCAGATAGCAATACACTGGTTTTGTAGAGCACTGAAAGGAACATCCAAGTTCAGGAGTACTGAAGTGTCTTCTGCATTGTATATATCTACAACTATTAACTTTCTTTTATTAAAAAACCCCTGGTTCATAGGGTGGAATTCCAATGAAAACCTGCTTACTCATCTGTCGCTGACTAATCACTACTTGCCACCAGTCCAATTTCCTTTGCAAATAATTTGTCTCTTTTGTTCATTTGTGTAATAGTACCACTTTTCTATAATATTCACAAAAATAGAAATCTTATTATCTGGTACAGAGAAACAAACCAAAATACTTATCCAATAAATAAAAAGTTGCACATCTTTTGTTAACTTCTGATAACAGAAGTCAGAGAACTTATAAAAAAACCTGATCTGATTTGTGACCAAACTAATTTATCATTCAACTCTAGCTGTCTCAGGCAGAACGATAATCTTCCTGGTTCCCCCAAAATGGAAGATTTTTCCAAAATACTAAAAATAAACCAGCAAGTGGAAAGAAAAGTGGTGCATCAGATCACTAGAAAAAAAGTACAACTTTTTGTTTGCTTTTCTGAACCTTCAGATTATTATTATGTTCTTAACAAAGAAATATTGATCTCCTTCCAGTCCAGGGTAACATCTTTGTCATTTTTTGTGCATGATCACTGCACTTTAATGCAGTTTATTAGGAGCTGGGGTGTGTATATGACTCGCTCGTACTATTGCAGTACACTTAGGAAAAGGAGGCTGAAGGCTATTTATTCCTAGCTCATTTAATGTCAAAATGGTTCATTCCCTGAGATTAAGAACCAATGACAAGTTTCACTGATTTGGCATTTGTATGTAGAAACTGTTAATATGTAAAACAAAATGCAAAATACCAGATTGTCTAGGATAAAACATGTTTCACTCTGAAATTTTCAGTGAACCAACAGAAAGAGAGGATAGGTTTATCCTTTGCTGAACCAAGAAGTTTGCATTTAACCTTTCAAATACAAGAAGTTATACTCAGCCCAACAAAGAGATGTTTGCTTCTCTAAGTAAACCACACATTAATTTGGTGTTACAATCAGAGGAGTAAGTAGATTACATGTTGGATAGGAAAGAATTAAAATGCCTGAAGATTTTGAGGCTTCAGAGGAAAAGCTGCCTGCAAGAAGTGAAATGATAGACCAAGAAAGTAAACCCTGGTGAAGGAAACACAAAGGGGAGTTTCGTTGGCTAGAATACAACTGAAGATGTAATTGCACAATCTGCTTCTCTGCTGGCAACCATGTTAAGATCACAGTTGAAGGAGAAAGAGGATTTTGTGGTTTATAAGTAATTTAAGTACAATTTTCTTTTCAATTATTTGCTACTCTGTTATCTAATTTTAATACACTGTATTGTCGGTTTACAGCACTATTAATTCTTCTATTTGCACATTATTTTACCCTGACTGGAGTTTAAATCATCTAATATGACTGGATAACCACAATGTATTCCTCACCAAAAGTCTGACAAAATAGGGCAAGAAAAAACTAAGCAAGATGAGGTTCTTTTTATATACTTCATACTGTTTATATACTTCATACTGAATGAAAGGGGGATTTAATACTGAATGAGATACAGGAGGCATAACAGATGCTTTAGGCAAAATAATTTAGAAACATGTCTACTTAAAAGAGGAAGTTGCAATAACACATTTCCACACGATTAACTGTAGGTTGTGCACATATTATGTAAAGAGTCCATGATGAAGAAATGCTTGCCATAATAAAACTGCACATTCCAGATTGCAGCCAGGAAGCGCTGACAGACTATAGGACTCTTGAAACTGAATATTCTTCAGAGCTATGTTTCAAATTCCTAAAGCTGAATTTAGGAGGTTTTCGAGGCAGCAGAAATTACTTTGCAGTAAAACTAACAGTGCATGCCCATTTTGTACACAAGGGAGGGAAGGAGGCAGCATAGCAGAGCTGGAATGACTCATAGCCCAAAAGGCAAGACTACAGGAGTTACAGTTTGCTAATGAGCTTCTCCTGCGAGAGAGGGATGCTATCATTTGAGAGCTAGACAGAATTTTCCTCAAGAATAGGAACAAGTTTGTGTGCCTTCTATCCTGTTTTGAAATTTGCATGAGTTCAAAATTATATAAGTGTATAAACAACTGTCAAATGTTTTGAACTTATCATAGAGCTTTTGAAGGTGCTGTATTGATGCCAATGAAAGAGAAACAGAGCCTCAGAGCCTCTAATAGCTTTGAAATGGCTGTGTCGAGGAATTTAACAATGTCTACAGATCTGTGCTTGTCAAATTAAATTCCAGGCAATTCAAAGAATAAACCCTACTGCAATATATGATACCTTGAGCTAATTATAACCTAGTGGAATTCACTTCTAAACTTTCCTGAGACCCAGTTCACTCTTTAAACTTGGGGGGGCGGGGGGTGGGGGGAGAGGGGGCCAAGCAAACAAAAAACTTTATGTGGCTGTGCCATCCTTTTTGAGGGACGGTTCTATTTTGCCAACAATACCTAGAAGCACATTTAAGAAAAGATAGGAGCAACACTGATGCAAAAGGGAAGCAAGGAAGAGTAAACAAAGCATCTGCAATTAATTTCCTGTAGTTGACATTGCTTCCCATCCTGCATTTCTGCCTTGGCACTATTTTCTTCCCACACACCCCCAGTAATTGCAATAATAAAGGGTGTGTGAAGGGGAGATTATGGAGTTGGCAGAAAGGTACAAAACACAGGGAGTCCAGGACGTACTCATCTTTTTAGGACATTTGGAGAGTTATAATTCTAGATGACATTTACAGCACTGTCTTAACTATTTAGGCTATTGTAGCGCACATTCTCATTTAAGCCACATCCACACTGGCCCACAAAAATGCCAGCTGTGACCAGAAACAAAACTGAGTGTTCTCACAAACTCTTTTCACCCCAACACCAAAGTGCTGCTGCTGCTGCTGACTGATCTATGTATCAAAAAAAAATCCATACAGTACAAAATTGTAATTAACCCTTACTCAAAAGCCACAAACAAATCCGCAAAGGTCAATAATAATTTTATCTGCTGCACAATTATAATTGATTATAATATATATACACATGGTCAATTCATAGCAGAATTAATTGTCCAGAATAAAAATTGAATCAAAGAGTCCCTTACACCCAAAACACTTGTTCTCCTATCACTTACAAACACTGTTTATGGAGCATAATAGCAGGTACATTGTCAGGAACACTTTAAAACCGTGCAGTGCAAAGACACTGCTTTCAGTTCTGTTTTTAAAAAGAATGTAAGAAAAAGAGAAGCACAACATTTTTACAGAAAAGAAGTTAACAAACCCTAGTTCGGTATGGAGGCTGGAATCAGTAGGGGAATACTGATGTAATGTTTCTTCCAGAAAACACTGAAGGAATAAAATTAAGCAATGAAAAACCTGAACTTCTGTAGAGTGAGAACTGCAGTGGTAGTTTCCAAGCCATTTAACATTCATTTCAGAAACTAAGAAAACTGTTGTCTTTATAACAATGTTCAAATCTTCTGAAACCTCATGGTCAGAAAATTACACAGCTTTTTGTTTCTATGAGTTTGATGAATCACAGAAATGTAGTGCAAATACTTTATTGCCCTTCAGCAAATAATTATTACTTTTCATCTGTTAAGACCACTACAAAACCACCTGACACTTAAGCCTACACCAGGTCCACTGAAAACCACGCAGTTTACAACTTGCCAGAAATTGGTATTTTTCCCCTACTGTCTTTTTCAGATTCATTTCTATTATGTTTTCCTTTATTTATTCTATGTCATATAATGGGAAGGTTACATGGAAGACTTTTACCTAGAATTTAATTTATTGTTTAACAATGAATTATGCTGATTTTAGCATTTCTTGAAAGAACTTAAGTACACTACCCATGCAACCATCTTGTACTGAGAAAATTTCTGGTTGTAGAGAAATACTCAGGATTTCCTGTTTTTCTTTCTTTTCGTTCATAGAGACAGAAACTTCACCCAAAGTCTTGTGACTTTTACCTGCCAGTTACAATACTTACATGATTATTTAATATATTTTAATGCCAATTTGAGGCTCCTATTAATTTCTCTGACTTGTTGATGTCACTGTGTTGATAAGATCCTTATTCTTATCCCGGTCTTCATATTTAAGAAACAAATCACTGGGAGTTTACTGTATTCATTTTTTTTTGTTATGATTTTAATAATGGACCAGTAAATTGTAAACCAAAATGTCAATAGTAGTGTATATTCAGTCCTTAATTTTTTTCTCTTGTAGCCTATCGGCTAATTGTTGTTTCTTATTTCATGGCTGTACAGTTAAGAAGGTAAATAACTGCTTCCTAACCACATTTTGCCAACATCCTCACTGAGAATACTCAGTATAAGGCTGTTAAAGTGTATCCCTCTGAATCTGAACTTCATAGCAAGTAATAATCAAGTATGCGGTCCAAATATATAATATTTTAGAATGCCTTGAAATATCTTTTTGTTACTGCTGTAGATGTCATTGTCTGGATATCAATGTGTTAACTGCTCAGAAACACATGCCTTTGAACTCTCGCTTTTCAAATGTTTATTAAGGGCGGTTAATTAATAAAGATTTTGCTAAAGAAAGTAGAGTAGTTCGCCTCTCTTCAAAGCAGAACATGTTTTTCTTGAAGAAATAGCCTCATTCAACATTTTTATGCCGGAAAGGTTGCTTTGGGAGAAATGAATAGCAGGGGAGAGATTTACTTTCTAGAGATATTCTTTCATCCTCTTCATCCTATTCTTTCATTTACAGAAAAGGTAATTATCTTTTTGCTTTCTTTTAATTTGTTTTTGGGGTATTTTTGGATAAAAACTCAAAGACAAGTTCTAATTTCATTGCAAGATGTAAGGGTGGGAAAAAAATACACATCATTTTAAGATCTGGGATGCTTAATGTAATCTCTCCATGGTGAAAATCAACTATAGGAATTTTGTGGTTTTTCATAAATATATTTGCTTATTCTGAAATTCTAACAAAGGCCTTTGTACAGTAAGGAGGTATTAGCACTTTGTATAGTAAGGAGGTATTAGCACGAAAATGCTAATGACACTGACAAATCTAGGTACCAGCTGCTGGAAAAAACAAATAATCAAGGGGAAAAAAATAAACCACAGTGCAGAGAGTTTCTTGTTTTGTCTACCATGAATCTGGTTTTTGCTTTTCAGTCTTATTAGCTTATATCACTTCTGTCTCTGCAGTGTGGTCTTGTTTACCCAGTTTTCTTTATGGATAGGGATATCACCTATGCACATTTCAACCACCATATTTCTTTGTCCATTGTGTCTAATGGGTCAGTGCATTTAAGTATAAGCTAAAACTAAATGGCGAAGGTCTTAAGTCCTGCATGTATAGGATGATATGTGATAGCTAAAAATCAGGTTCAGATGCAAACTTAAAATATTCAGAATTAGGGTTTCAAGACAGAGGTAAAAAGCAACAGTGACATCAGGGTAAGGATCCATACAACAGGTTTGCTTACAGACCAGATGCAGAAAATTTTGGAACTAGAACTGCCTTAGATATACTTGAATCTTTTATTTCAGATTCCATAGAAGGATCTCTCCTTCAGTTTCTCTTGATTAGCACTGCACTTTCTCAGAAAAGGGCAGCCAACCAAAGTATTGATAAAGATCCTGCTGAGTTACACCTGCAGCCCCACACTTATTTTTGGGGGATGTGACCAGGTGCCTACTAGGCTGTTGAGTGATCAAAGGAACAGGCAGCCCATCGCTCTGTCTGTAATCTAACACAGCATAGCACAAGAGAGGATATCACTACATTTTGCAATACATCAGGGACAGTAAAGAAATAGTCTTTCTGCTGAGCATTATGTAAACCCAGAGCTCTGGCTCTGCTCCAGCAGCTTATAGCATATACCTGCTGCCAGGTTATCTGTAAAGCTAACCAAAGTCCAGCTGTCCAGGAAACCAATCCTCTTGCTTTGCCTTGATTGAGCTGGCATCTCTGCATTAGAATCTGGGGTATGCATTCATCCTTTGGAGACGTTCCCTGTGCAGCATAGACACAGTTACTGTTTTGCTCTAGAGAGATACTGCACATTTCTTCAGATGTCGAGCATTCAACAGCACTTAGTTAGTATGCTGTAATGGTACTTCACAGAGCAGTTATTAAATTACTTTGTTCTACTGTAATGACCAATGATTAAACTTTCATAACACTGACATTACACACTTTATTTATCAGTCTCCTATACTTATTAAATTATTGGGAGAGTGGGGAGGGATCTTAATAGGAGTGAATCTGTGCAATTATCTTTCAAGGTCAAAAACAGTCTCCTGCTGCAAAAGTAGACAAACCACATAAAATTACTTAAGAAGTTTTTAATGTTTAATCTTTGCATTGTCTACATTGTCTAAAAACAAAGCTTCCATCGTTTTCTGAAACTTCTGCCTGACACCCAAAGAGAAACACACACACAGTCCCCTTTTCAAGGACTGAGGCACAGTATAGGAATAGTGAACTTGAAAATAGAATAAAATAAAATAAAATAAAATAAAATAAAATAAAATAATAAAAATTATGATACTGTAGGGAGACTGGAAATTATCACATCTATCATAGAGTCATAGAATAGTCTGGTTTGGAAGGGACCTTAAAGATTATCTAGTTCCAAGGACAGGGACACTTTCTACCAGACCAGATTGCTCAGAGCACCATCCAACCTGCCCCTGAACACTACTAGGGATGGGATAGCCACCACTTCTCTGGGAAGCCTGTTCCAGTGACTCACCCCCACAGTAAAGAATTTCTTCCTAATATCTGATCTAAACCTACCGTCTTGTAGTTTGAAGCCATTCACCCTTGTGCTGTCACTATGTGCCCTTGCAAATGGTCTCTCTCCTATGGCAGCACACTACACACACACTCTTGAGCACATAGACACTGATGTATATAACATACCAATCTGGAGGAAACCATCGGACAGAAATTCTTATACAGGAACCACTGCTCTGCTGAGAGATGTAATATTTAATAAATAATCCTAACAATTAAATTCATTTGCTTCAGCAAATAAGTTTGAAGCTTTAGATAACAAATGTACTCAGAATTTCCATTCCTTCCTATTTCCAAGGACAGATGCTTACTCAAAATTCCCTGAAGTAAAGGGGAATATAGCATGTAAAAATTTAGAAACCATATTCTCCTCCCTCACACATGTACATTGTTTTGGTCACTGCAACTCAGACTATGCCTCTGCAGAATTTGCATTACATACATGCTTATGACATTAATTCATGGATAATCTTCCATTTGGAAATTAGTTTGTGCATTCATAATAAAAGCATGTGATGACCATTGTTTTGCTGAAGTCCACAACACCAAATTAATCCAAGCAACTCTGTTTCTTACTGTATAAATAGCTCCCAAAGCCAAGAAACTCAGGGATCCATTAATATTAAGTCCCGAATTTTTGAACTCTGTTTATATTTTCCTGCAGCTCCATACACTGTGTAAGATATCTTAAATTTATAAGTACATTATATCAATATGTCATCTATCTTCTGTACATCTACTGTGTTTTGAACCAAACAGCTCATGATTGGTCATAAAATCTCTGTTCCTGTACCTTTGTTACAGAAAACATCCTAAATTTTTTTTTGTGCAAAGGATATTCTTTCAAATTTTGTTTACATTTTGGAAAAGAACCTGAATATTTAAGGATTTTATTGCTCCTTCGCCTTGCCAACAGCTGCTGTCCTTGTGTGCTTCAGCTCTATTCCATTAGACATCCTTGTATCACTGCTTCAAGGGAAAGGAGAGGAAAAAGCCAGCCAACTCACAATCCTATTACAGTGCTGATTTCTGGAAGGCTTGAGAGCTTCATTAAGTAACTTGCAACTACAGCATGCTGGGGGAGTTTTAGTCTGTTAGCCACTTATCAGAGAAACAACTGAATGGGTATTTAAAATTTCAAAAAATGGAAAAAAAAATGACTAAGAGTTCTTTTGAGGGAAAAAAAAAAAAAAAAAAAGGAAGCCAAAAATGGCATTAAATTATTTCATACAAAACATCTCTGAAAGGAATAGAAATTTTCTTGATTTTCAGGTCCTGGATTTGGCAAACAGAAGGTGAACTGTCAGGAACCCCACAGAGACAGAAGGACTTGAAAAGAAGCACAATACAAAGTAGGCCAGCTACCCAAAGTGTAACTACAAACAGTAGAATTAGTCCACATCACAGGTCATCACAGTACAACCTCTCTCGAACACTCTCATAAACTGTGGAGCTACTGACTCTGCATGTCCATTAGTGTGTATATGCACAAAGTTAAAATAACGACACAGTTAAATAGATTCTGTCCTTAACTGCAATTCACTCTGTAGCTGGAAGACTGAGCATGGCATATTCATGGCATTTTAGAAAAGGCAGAACGTTTTTTGCACCATTACACAATTTGACATATTTTCTACAAGCTCAAGCACTTCTTATATAGCATAGTAACATGAATATCAGATTATAGAAAAAATAAAACATTGCAGAGAGAAAAACCAAGCAAAATAACTTCAAAAGGGTGGTGGTGGAAAGGAGAATAGGTCTTAACTGTAAGGAGCCTTGCAGAACTCTAAAGGATTTTTAAACTAGGGAAAAAAATCCTCCATGTCATTCACAGGCTTTTAACTTTCCTTTGATGAAGAGGAATACTTGAAAGCCTCCTTGTAGCATCTCTTTTTTAATAAAATGAAATACTTGTCTCCAGTATGTTCTTGTAGGGCCATGACTGTCTAATCCCTCCTTTGTTTCCCTGTGCCCCTTCCAGAATATTTCTTGACACTTCCATCTTTAATATCAGCATAAACTAAAAAGATTCAGGGTATGGTAATTACAGTTTCAAGTACTCTTCAGGAGAAGCATCAAAGAATTTGCTGAAAAAAAGAAATATATTTTTTTCTAATACCCCTTGAAATGACTGGCTCTCTGCATAGGGGAGAGCGGTGGATATAGAATCATAGAAGAGTTTGTGTTGGAAGGGACCTATAAAGTTCTTCCAGTCCAATCCCCATACAAGGAGCAGGGACATGATAGACATTGGATCGAAGTCTGGTTATAAATACTATCCTTCTAGAGAAAAAAGTGCTCCATAGTATTTTACATCTCCATCAGTGACCTGGACAACAGGAGACTGGGAGGCAAGTTTTTGGACGACACCAAGCTTAGTGGAGTTGTTCGTGCACCAGGGGGCTTGGTGCACCATCCAGAGAGATCCCAATATACTGGAAAAATGTGCTAGCATGAACCTCATGAAGTCTGACAAGTGCAAATGCACACTTTGGCACCCGTGATAGAAATAAACCCATGACCCAATATAGAATGTAGACTGGTTGGGTGGGTAGCAGCTATGCCCTTGCATAGAGAAAAGGATCTGGGGGGGTTCTCGGCTGAGGGTGAGCAGTGTGCCCTTGCAAGGGATACAGACTAACCACATAGTGGACTGCATCAGCAAAAGCATAGCAAGTAACTCAACAGAGGGTTATTACTTCCCTTTATTTGGTGTCTGTAAGGGTGCATCTGGAACCCTTTATCCACTTTCAAGTCTCCTAGCACATCAACAAACTGCTGAGTCCAGTGGAGCATAACTAAAATGGTTAAGGACCAGAGCATATGGTAGTTGAACAGTGACAAAGATAATTGGTTTCGTTTACCCTGAAGAAAGCTGAGGTAGAGATTTAATTGCCCCCTTCAACTACCTAAAGAGTGGCTGCAGAGAAGACAGAGCAGTACAATGAAAGCATGAGTAGTAACAGTAAAAAGTTGCTTCTTCAAAATAAGAAAATAGCAATAATGAGAGGTGCAACACTGGAGCAAGGTGCTCGGAGTCTGTGGAAACTCCATCCCTGGAAATTTTCAAATCTCAGTCACTGAAGCAACCTTGAGCAAAATATTCTAGCTTGGAAGCTGTTCCTGCTTTAAATGGGAGTTTGGGCCATGATCTCCAGAAGCCCCTACCAACCCAAATATTTTTTATTCTAAAATCCTATTGCAATCTTGTAGGAATAATGTCCGCCAGTTTGTAGCTCTTGTTCCTCCTGGAAGCGGGCCTGATGGACTTCTTTATGTTAAGTCAGACTGTTCCTTAAACCATAAATGTTACAATTGTTTACTATTCCTTTGGCCCTCATGAGGGTCCCTGTCTGATGGCAAAATATACAGCTGGTGAGTCCAGCGTACCTACATAAATGGTTTGCACACTGAAAGTGGGAGAATAGATCAGGAAATAAAAGAAACTGGTAGAATTTACAATGCTTAGCTGAATGCCTTATCTATTGAGGAAGAGAGATCAGTTAAAATTAATTGCTGCAAAAGTCCACTCTCCTTTCAGCTGGACAATAGGAAGACAAAATGTCTGGAAGAGGAAGAAACTTCCTCTTGCAATCCCTGTCATTCCTTCTTCTGCCTTTTCCACTTGAAACTTCTGCAACGGGCAATAGATCTTTCACCCCAGGAGACAAAGTGGGGACATACTGTGAGACAGCCTTTTCTTTCAAGGTAGAAGTGGAAAGGTGATGGATTTTCAAAGATTTAGGAGCCCATCATCACTAGCCCCTATCTCCATTAGGACAGATAATGAGTGGAAATGAAATGAACTCTAATGAAGCCTTCACTTTCTTCTGTCTCAGAGCTGGCTGCTCAAAGGATGTTCAGATATCTCTGAGCAAAGAGCTATGAGGTCCTGGGTTTCTGGGCTCACTTTCTTCTTTACAAGGGCCATTACACTCATCTGAGTGGTTCATTTGTTATTCTTGTCACTTAAAGGCTTATATAATGGGGGTTATCATTACAAAAGGGGGTCACTAGTGTCCTAAATTATGTTCTCTCCACTTAATATGTCAGCTTAGTGCTTGCAAAAGTGGTTAACACTTTAATTTTTTTTTTCCTTCCATAAATGTTGTTACCCAGGTAGTCTAGGCAAGAAATTTAATTGTCCAGGAAGGTGGCTAGATTGGCCTAAATACACAGGTTCTTCAAGTGTGAAAATGAGCTTATCTCCAGGGAATATATTTAAACCTCATGATTTCAATGTCTGTGATAGTTATACCTCCTGGGGAAACTATATACAAGAGTCCTTCAGAAATAAAACAGCAACATGATAAAAAACCCTGTTGATGCATAAAGTGACTCATATTATTGAAGAGCAGGCAATATTGACAGATAAGAATATTTTGATAAATGTGGAAAAGATCCAAGAAGGTCTTTTGACAGAGACCATGTTCTCTTCCAACCTCTTCTCATACTTACAGTTTGCTTTTCTTCTTCTTATGAAGATAGCTTTGTTTCCATATCTGAAAGCAAAACTATGTTTGGAAAATTCCAGACAGACCTTTTAGTTCATGCATTTGCTTCAGGCTTAACAGATGAAAAGCTTCTCTAGTACTCTGTAGGCGGAAATCTGTTTTCACAGGAAATGTTTATTTGGATATGTACAACTGAGCTAAACTAAACTAAAATGGCAATAACATTCAATAACTGTACACATTTTTGATGCTGGATTTAGAAAGAAATTGTTGAGTCACCATCATGGATGAAAACCTGACACAGAAAATTGCTGTGAGCAGACAGTGAGGCAACAAATATTTAAAAATTGAAAGATGTCATTGACAGTAGCTTAATAGGTATATATCTGTTCCTAGGGTAAGTCATAAAATCCTTGTGACAATACTACTAGTTTCAAAAATCTAAGAAAATTAATTTTGAATAGATGTTTAAAATTAAGAACAAGACCGAGCACTCGTCCTTGTTTTTGGCAGTCCTGTGTATCTGACAATCTTTGTTAAGAGTTAATTTGAGAATTCGGTTACCCAGAGTCTGTGTCCAGTACCATTTCACATTCTTTTAGCTCTGTGTGCATCTCTAAAAACATGTGGGTCTTCTATACCCCATCATCAGCCCCATCCATATGGACCAGAAGCCCTTCTGTCCCTGGTGCTATTGTGCAATGGAATGCCATGTAAGCATTCAAACCATTTGCCAGGTGTGTAGCACAAAATAAGAACTTTGGGGAAAATGTTTCTATTTTTTAGCCTAAAGAAAATGATAAAACCAGTCTCTTTCCCATAAAATCTTAAGACTCTGATCCTACAAAAGATAATTGTGTAGCTTGTTTCAACTTCAAAACAATTATGTACATAGATAAAATCTTTCTTATACTACAGGATTTGTGAAATTTAGACTTAAATAAAAGTATTTATACTTGTCTTCTTTGCATATTTCAGATGGGATGCTGAAACTAAACTATCAGTTTCATCTGTGATTCTAGTCAAATATTTTTTTTCTGCTTTGGCCATTGCAATATTAACCTGGGAATAAGTATTTCAGGATTGTGGAAAAAGGAGGTTCACACTGTTTTTCCTGCATCCTTCTTTAAGCTTAACCTTTAAGGTTTTCAATCACTGGTTGCAGGAGCCATATATCAGGATTAATGTTGCATAACTCAGATGAAATGCTTCAGAGAAAAGCAGAATAAAGATAAAATCACATGGGATTCAGAATCATTACTGCCACTACAGTGGCAGTGCCAGTGATCGGGCAATTTAGGACCTCTGCAACCACTAGGAATGAATTCTTTGTGTTCAAATCCTGACTTGTATCAAGAATTAGTTATGGTGTGTCAGTTTTATATCCACTATTAGGATAATTTTGAAAAGTATATTTGTTGTGTTATTTCAGATTTAATCAGGAATGCCAATTATCCCATGTAACTTGTAACAGGAATTTTGACATATAGTTTGATTGTTTGAATGAGATCTAATCTGAAATCAGAGAAGTTCTCTGCTGAGTTTTGCTAAACTAATTCAAATTTGCCCAGTTTTGAAACTTCCCTTTCATTTTTTCTAAATTCTGTTTAGCAATTTTAATACTGAAGTATAAGGTTTTTTGGAGGTTTTTTTTAAAAAAAGGGGCTACAAGACATGTTGCATTTAATCTCTGAAGGGGAAAACGAACAAGCTTCTTCATTACTCTTCTGGGGCTTGGAGTACTTCCCAAGTTCTTAAAAAATATTTATGAAAACAGTACATGTATGAACAAAGTCTTTAGGAAAGAATCATATTTTGCTCAATTTCATATGCCAAAGATGTTTAACAGAAGCTTCTAGCTATCTGATTTGTCTCTCCCTCAGAGCCATTATGTGCCCACTGCCTAAATGTCCCTCACAGCCAGCCAGTCTCAGCCTCTTCATTTTCTCTGCTGTTTTTCCAAAATTTTCACCTAAAGGAAGCAGGGCATCCTCACTATGATCACATTTGAGAGGGAAGCATTGGAGAACTCCAAATCAGGCCTGCAGGCTGGCTGGAAGGCAGATAGCTGGGTGAGGCTTGAAGCCTCAGAGAAAGAAGAACTACATCTGCAGCTTGGAGAATCTCCCTGTTTTGCCAGGGCTTCTCAGCCATACCAGAAGGCAGCACTGTGGCATTTCTATTCACTCTACCCTCCTGAACAAGGACATGTTAAAGATGAATCCCTAGCCATAGCTTCATATTTTACAGTTTCATTGGTTTGTTTTAGTCATAATCTTACAAATTTTATATTTGAATTTAAGAGAACTTGCTCACAATTCTAGTTTGCTCCTAAGTAAGTCCTTTAATATAATGTTGGGTTATTAATAGACTGCTTCCTCACAGCCAGAGCCAGCTGTCAAAAAAAGGACTGGCTGAAGCCCAAGGGCTGTCACGTGTGATGTGCAATTGATTGTGTGATTCAGTTGAGCAGTGAGAGACAACAAGGCAAGTGTTAGTGAGAGATAACATATGCTTTGTGAGGGTTGTCAAAAGAAGGTGAAGCCTTATCCTTCCAACATGTGGTGTGTGTTATCATGTATTAACACGAGCCTTGATATATCTCAGAGTGACTAAAAAGCATGTAAATAAAAAAACCCACCTATATATTAGTGGATAAATCACTAATGAAAAACTGAGAATCTGAAGCACTTTCAAGAAGTGTTTTCCCTTGAGCTGTGGAAGAAACTGAGAAACAGTTAGGCTTCTCGTGTTTATGTCATATGCGTAGATTGTTTCTTCTTCTACATGATTCAAATTTTTATGCTGCTGCATTTATGGCTTTGAAATGAGAAAAGAGTAATGCATTAATACCCAGAGGTTTAAAATTCTACTTTCAAGTTACAATACAGAATAAATATTATATTCAAGCTAATGAATATTTAAGTAATTTTAAAATAGTTTGTATAATAGCAGCTGAGTTATTTTTAAGAGAGCTTGTATGATGAAAATCTCAGTCTTTAGCTATTCAAATATTTCTCCTTAAGCCTTCTTGTGCTCCAAAGGAGAAAATTTTGAAGACGAACAACTGTAACTGTCCTTTACTTTCACCTACTTACATGAGCATGCTTCTACTCTGAAGGTTTGGCAACCTTCAGAGTAGATGATGAAAAGCCAAGACAGTATTCCAATGTTCATGTATTTATTTATTCATCCCAGTTAAGCATTTGTGTAATACTTTCTTTTGTCTAAATTAATGTATTTTACATACCTTACATTATGGAATCAAGATTACCTATAGGAAACATCTTTTTTCCCCTTGTTTTAAACTGTGAGTCTCAGCATGTTCTCACAAAGCCACCAAAATATTTTTAATATTCTCAGTGAGGAACGTATGTGAGAGATCATGCAACAAGCATGTGTACAGGGAAACAGCTTCCATTAAATCCCTGAGCCAAGTTCAGCAGCTTACCATGAGTTGTTCAAAATCAGCAGTTAGTGACAAGTCCCAGAGAAAGATTCCCAAATAGATTCTCTGTGAAATGCCACAATCATTGAAAACAAAATATAACAAGAAAAAAAAGAAAATGTGATTGCAAACTCAAGTCATAAGCCAACTGTGCTGGAACAGTAAGATGAAGAGATATTCAGGAAAAAAAATTCTGTCCTGGCATAAATCACATTATCTAGTCACACTGTTCTCATGACAATATAGGTTCATCTTATATATAGGACTGAAATATAGGATTGAAAAAGCAGTTTCCCTCAGAGACACGACTAAAAGTTGCAATTGCCCATATCAGAGACATATGTTCCGCCAAATTCTAAAAGTTATAGTAGTTCACTATCTCCAACTTTTCTCGTCTGAACTTGTTTCCGAATAATTTATGGGGAAATTAAGCCTATGATGAACACCCCCCACGATGTACACACATCCATTAGTCTGACAGCTGGCTCAGAGAACAAGGAGCAAATGTATATTGACCTACTTTTTACTGGCAATATATTAATGAAGCCAAACAGCTGTGGTTGTTTATAACATTAGAATATGCAAATTAGTTTCCCTCATGCCTACAAATGTGCTCGATATTTTACATAATGCCCAGATCATGCATTTTTAAGACTCCGTACCTGGTTCTCAATGCAAAAATCTGTAATACACACTGCATGCAGTCTTAGGTTTCCTGAGCCAGGGAAGCAGGATTGCTTTTTTTTGCTTTCTAGATTTATGCAAATAAGGCTTTTCTTTTGTAAGAATTAACTAAACACACTGCACTTCCTCATAGATTTGTACATTTGGAGATGCAGTCTCTTCTGCACACAGAAATTCATTATTAGGAGGAATCATAGGCAACTGGTTCCAGGTGAGCTGTTGTTCCACAGTGCTCAAACTCTGCGTTTCTGAATTATGACCTAGCATGACAGTTCTAACTTGCAACTCTTTGTCCTGCCTTTTCATTCTTGAAATCACAGAGGCATTGAAAAGCCTCTCATTTTATTAGGATTCACACTTTTTATGCTGTTGTGAATCTAGCCCTAAGCACTGCATAACAGCTCATCAGTATCAGAAAGATCAGATATCCCTTACTGCTTTATCATTGTAATTCAAAGGCAGTACAAAAACATCCAGCTGGCATTGGAGCTATGAATCCTGAGAGTCTGTTTGACGTCAGGTAATGTCTTCTTCATGTTTCAACACAACCAGGCTTGAAAACAAGGCCTAGAGTAAGAGTTTCTCCCTGGAAGCATAAATCTGTTTTATGGAATCTGAGTGTTCAGAGTTCCAGAGGTTACGGTTTTATCATCAGATGGGTGTCCTATTATAAAGTATAGAAAATTTTATAGAAATAGTGCATTTAATCATCCTAGCCACTGCTCAAGACCTCAGTGTATTTCATGACTGTATTTGTGTTGCCATAAGCCAACACATTTCTATTTATCTATTTAGTATTTTAGTTATTTTACATACAGTAGTATTGGAAATTCTCCTACTTGCAGAAATTAGGGAATTTCTGAGCAAGTGGCTTTATTCTATGATTTTTAAAAAGTAATCAAATGTCTCCAGAACAATCATATATGCCCAAGAATATTTGTCTCAAATAGTCGCTTTCTTTTTGTTTAAGCAGTTACTTGTATCTGTTGCACTCTGTCAGAGAGATTACAGTGTTCCTTATATCTCCTAGTATGATGCAACATTAGTACTTTTGAAAGAAGTTATTTTCTTGTCACCCCTAAAAATTATTCAAAATGAGAAGACAAAATTAGTCCCATGACACAACACCTTTGCCTTCAAGAAACCATGTAGTACATCCCACAAACTCTACACAGACTTAAGTTGACAAAATTTCACCATTTGTCCAAGTTGCACCTAATTGTTTCCTCAGAGTCTTTCACAGGTTCTGAATCTGCAACTCTTTGTCCATTCTATAACATTTTTACAAGCTTGTAATGGATACACGATTGTGTATATAATGTGATACTCTGTAAATTTTTAAAATATTTTTCAGCTGGCACAACTATACAACATGCACACAATGAAAAGAAGCAGTCTCCAGGAAATACAGAAGTCTCCAATTAGTTTCTATAGCATTCAGATCCCAAGGTTCTTCCAAATTTACCTGTACTGAAGTGGTTCTTAGAGTAACAAATTCAAATGAATGTACTTAAACCTTCTATCCTTAGAGATATACACAGTATTAGCTTTCACACTGTTAAGAAATCTCACATACAGGGATTGCTTTCGATCCTTTCTCCTCTTTAGTTCCAATAGCAACACTTTTTCTTTCCTTCTTTATTTTCTTCCCCAAAAGGGATCTCAAAAACTCTGATCTGTAATTGCTCAATGTTCCAGACAACAGCATTTCTTTTAGACAGATGGTTTTTACAATGACCTCTGTGACTCTGATATAATGGGATCATCATCCCAGGTAATAATTTGTGGAGAATGTGATGGGTGAAGATATGGAGAATAATTTTTTTTTCCTTACATAAGGGTATAGGTGCAGAACAACTCCCCACAGAGAGTTTCTAAAAAGAACCACAAAAAGCAGAATAATGTGCACTACTGAAATTGTTTGAAAATAAGAAAGCATATAGATCAACTGAAAGGCATACTGAAAATGGATGAAGAAATACCATAGAGGAGAAACAAACTACACCTCTAGTCTTTCTCTTGCAAGTCAGCCTTTTAAATATCCAAGTGATTGCAGAAAAGAAGACAAGTCCAGAGGTCTAATAGAATAACTCCACTCTGACTTAAATGATGCAGAAATGGACAACAGTGAAAATAAAACAGATTTATGCTTGACTACTTCGATGGATGACCTCTGAACAGGTCATGTTATAGCATTCTCCTCTTCAGTATCTAGCAAGCAATTTCAATGGAGAAGTGCTGTTGCAAGATTTTTTCTCCCACACACCAATTATTATTAAACAGAAACAATTCTGTGGGAGAAAGCATGGGAAAATAAGTCACAATGCACTTATATTTACTTTTAGATGTGGGTGCTTTGGCAACGCATGCATATAACAGCCTACAAAGTCTATTGCTCTGTGACAAAAAAACCCCTGAAGTTTCTGAAAAGATGTGAAAGGAGTTTTTATCATTGTCATCACTATTTCAGACATTTATATGTATTAGTCCTTGAAAGTCCTCTAAAACTTCAGTAATCAGCAGCTTCATTTTATAGATATTGAATAAGTTAAAGTGTGACCTTGCCAAAACAAAAGCCCTATATGGCCACAGCCTGTAAAAAGATCTCCAAATCATCTACCACTGGTCACTGGACCTACATTTTCTTTTCTACTAAATTTAGCTCTCTCTTACCCAAAGGCAATTCAAAATATCCCCTTTAGCGTGTGGGCAGGATACTACTTGCTCTTTTGGTCCTGAGGAGTTGGGACAATGCCTACATGAGGAAAGAAAATTTACCAGGGAATATTCTCTTGCACTGAGGCCAGTGCACAGCACAAATGGTGTTTACACACCTGAAATACTTCAAAATACTTTAGTGGCCTCCAGTCTCCTAGCTGGGAGTGCTGGGTGGCCCGTGCCTACGGCCACACTGATGATTAAAGAGTGGGGGCAATCAGATGCCCTGACCTAACCCCTGTGAGCTTGTTAATATCGATGATGCCTGTGACACACATCCAAACAGACAAGAACAGAAGATCTTGGTGAACACTCACCATTAATATTGTTAATGATGCGCTGTGTTTTGACAGATATTTGATCCTACTTAGGGCCGTAGGGTTGCATAATTACTTCAGCAGATAAATTAAATTAGATTTGGTTGACTCAACTTGATGTAAGTGACATTGCTAAAAAAGACAAAACAATAAAAAGATAAAGAGGCAACAAAACAAACAAAAGCAACTTTGAAGTGCTTATTAATAACAGCCATATAGATTTAAACTGAGGAAAACTACTTGTTGCCCTTGTGACAGAGATGAATTTTTAATTCTGTATATGTGCAGCTCAGCCCCTACAAAGGAGGAAGATCACTTGCTGAACAGCAACTGAAAAGATGAATTCTTCCAGCAGCTCTTTTTCTTTCATTTAATACCACATTTTCACACATCAAACAGATTTAAAAACTGCTGGGCTCTTAGCTTCAGTGCTATCTTGGGACAGAAAGCTCCATAAATCTCATATGTTGGATGATTAGTTCTTTTCCTCAGTTTTAAAATGTACTGCCTTTCAATTTCCGTGATTATTTCCTTGTCTTTATGCGATAAGTGGTAAATAGGAGCCGCCATTTATCTTGTCAGTATAGTCCATTATTGTGCACATGCCTTCTACCTCTCTTCTTTCTCAAAATATGATAACGGTTTAGTCCAATCTCTCTTCCCACAAAGCTATCTCTGTGTCATTTACCATTCTGGCACCTTCCATGGAATCCACACTACTTCTGCTGGCCTTTCTCGATTCAATCCTTTTTCATCTTTAATTTGCAATATAATATAGGAACTGATTTATGTAAAAGCATTATAGGGCCTAAGATAACACTTAGGTGAAAGTCCTGTATTAGTCTCAAATCTGGCATTTTGCAAGAACAATCATACCATTCCTTCATAATTACATTTTCTTGTACATTCAATTTATTCAAGATACTTAATATTAACAGATGTAATAAATGGGTGGTACTGCATTAAACTGTTGCCCATCAGGAAGTTAATATCCCTGCAGCATCAGTCCCTCCCTAGTAAACTAAAGCAAATGAGCAGTTTCATTTCCAGATAATTATCTTCTTCCCAGCCATGTTTATTCTATGGCCCTTCGATGTGATAACTGCAATTGCATAATTTTGCCAAAGCAGGCTAACAGCAGTTTTAGTCATGACTAAATGAACACATACTAAGAAATCAGATCTAAAACAGCCCTGGCTGCTCTTTTGTGCCAAACATGAGCTCATATTCAGCTTGTGCGCTGGACCTTCCCCCTGAAGTGGACATACCCATGTTCTTGTACCTCTGACAAGGAAGAAATTTAATAATGCCTTCTCCAGCCCTAGAGTTTTCATATTTCATTCCTATTCCAAAACTCACAGACCCATAGTCATTTACAAGGGCAGGTGCCTGTTTATGCAGTCCAGATGCTAGATTTATTTTTTCTCCTCAAATGAAGGCAGCTGGGTGCCAGCTAAATATAAGACCCATTTGGCATCTTCATCCAATAAGCCACATCAGGTCAGCTGGAGTTTAACCTCAGGTATGCTAGGAGAGCATTTCTGAAAATCGTGTGCAACACCACAGGGCGCCGAGTTGCAAAGGATGCAGATTAAAACACCTGAGAGCTAATTTAGCACATTATATTAAGATGCTACTCATACCTGCAGGACAATGAGTATATACTTGATGAGTATATTCTTCATTCACCATTATATGTCTTCAACTAACCTGGCCTAATACAGGATTAACCAGTTTTTGCTTAAATATGAGAGCTTTCCATTGCAAAGTGCCATTTCATGTAATAATAATGGAAGGGAATAATGCAGCAGTTTCAGCAAAGCACTCAAGGTACTAATCAAGATGAAGCATTTCAAAAGAAGTCAACTTTTTTGTTTCTAAAGAAGCTTCATACAGTTTGCTCCTTAAGGAACATGAAAACCAAAGCTGAAATATTTTTTAAATTGATACGACTTCTATTTTCAATACTTTCATTCCACAGATATTTTTAAGCTTGTGTACACAGATACACACACACGTGTGAGTGCAGACTCATATAAATATTTCATTTTTATTCGTTGTGTTAATAATAATTTTGTTAACATTGAATTTACAATTCAACACATTTTGAGTACTCATTCAATTTTATTGAAGGTAAGTATTATACTATACTTTCCCAATTTTTATACATGGAAATTTCTCACCGTAACTACTGATACACTCATTTACATTGCTTAAGAACGTATATGATCACAAAAAAAAGCTTTCAAAGGCTGTACACCACTCACAATGACTTTTGTGAATACTTGTAAACTCATGTAGCTCATCACCTTTTTGTTACATAGGAAAACTTACTATT
The DNA here is from genome assembly GCF_009650955.1 of Corvus moneduloides. Lineage (NCBI taxonomy): Eukaryota > Metazoa > Chordata > Aves > Passeriformes > Corvidae > Corvus > Corvus moneduloides. Next base: position 31,553,343 of record NC_045476.1, on the reverse strand, counting down.
CAAAGCATGTTAGTTGTTTTAGATAACCTCTTCAACAAATATTTGCAAATACACAGAGCTTCTGTTTATTATTAAGCTTTGACTTCAACACTGCAAAACACTTATTAAAAGGACACATATCCACATGGACAATTTGAAAGGTGGACAGCTATTGCATCTCACCAAAGAAAAAGGATAGAGAATAGAGACATATTTCTTGTTAGGTTTTAAAATTGCTGAGTAAATCAGTATTAAGAATCTTTTTATTAAATTAAAAAAAATACCACCTAAGGAATCTGTACAATAAGTGTTTCAACCACTTTCTCTCTATACGCTCATATCTACTTTTTATTTTAAATAGCTATAACTTCATTAATACCCTGCAATAAAATCTCAATCAAATTTTCTCTCTAGTGTGGCTTTTTCAATTTCAAATATTATCACTCATCATCAGCTTCAAATAACAAATCAAAACCCAGTAATACTGGAGTCCATGTCACTGACTGCCATGTACATAGAATTCTTTTTTCCTTGTGGGTTTCCACAGAAGATTCCTTGACGATATTGAGCAAGTTGTACTTTTGTTATTTTATGCACTGGATAATACGGCATCAGCCAGTCTGAGAGGAGGAATGGGAACCACTTGTCACTTGCAGAGCTATGGGCCACTTACTAAATCTGCAAAATTTCCTCCAGCCAGACTGGTTCTCAGCGTCTAACTGGCAAACATTCATTCTGCAAGATGTGTATCTCACACCAAAACTGAGTACAGATCAGTCAATATGACTGCACTGCTGACATTTAGTTACTGTCCTCCAAAGGTGCGAAGTTGGGCTCCTACAGAAATTCTCATTAGTATAGCTGCTAGCAGAGTTACCTATCTACATGCCCTTCCTACATCCATTAGCAGAGCTTAAATTGTGTTACAGCAGTTTTCAATCCTAAATGTTTCTTTTCTTTATTCCCTTTTCCCTTCCCTTATATATATTCTCTCTTTTTTTTTCCACCCTGGGCACTACAAAGAATTTGGTGTTTACCTAACTCTTTCCACCACAAGCAGCCCTTTGAAATCCATTCTATAATTATGCTAGCTGCATCTTTTTTTAAGATCATAGGCTTCAGTTAAATGTTTGAAGGCAAACACAGTATGTTAGTGTGCACTCCAGAGCACATCACAAAGAGGCTGTGATTTCCCCAAGGCCTGTACATACTAATGCTATATAATCATAGGCTCTGTCTAGAAAATAAGTTTTTAGATGTAATGTAAGCAGTAATTATCACAGGTAAGCTCAAGACCGTGCTCCTCAAGGCATCTAGAAATGTAAACAACAAAAAGTAGCTAAAGGAACAGAAGAGGAATGACAGAGAGGCAAGAGAATTGAGTATAGGTTGAGAGCAAAACACAATTCTCACACATGCTTCCACTAACGCAGAAATAACTAGAAGAATTTGGGAAAACTATTTCCTGCCTTATTAAGGAGAAGAAACAAAATTTCACCTTAATTAATATGGGACATGGCATATTAAAAACTAGTTTTTGGTAAGTTAAAAGGAGAAACTACTAGAAAAATCCTGCTGGGGTTTCAAAACTGAAATTTTTTCCCTGCATTCGGGTTTCTTGGTACAATGTTGCTCTCTGGAATAGGCCTTTCTCCTTGTCAATAGGTGAGAAGGCAGATAAATGCGGCAGCTTAGCTATCCTACACAGCTACCAGCCAGAGCAAGGCTATTGGAAAGCCAGCAGTATAGAATTCCTTGTGACTGCCACATCCCCAGTCACAAAACACATTCAGTGAAATTCAGAGCCCAAAATGGGAAAGAAAAATCTGAAGGGATTTCACATCTTTTGCCCAACAACTGTGGTGTTCATACAGCTTGTGTTATAGCTACTGCTGGTTAACTGGAAACACTCATGGTTACCTTTTAAAATAAACCAGATGGCTGCTTCCCATGTATTGCATGCTTTTGAGCTTGCAGGAAAGATTGTCTCTTTTAAAGGCTGTTTGAAACCTGTGGGAGAACCACCTCTTAAAGACATATTTAAAACTGTACCATAAATCCTATAAAGAGAGCTGCTGAAAGGATACTGTGATTTGGCTGATTTCTTTTTTGTTATAATAGGCATTTTCTGCATTAGTTTTACACATTATGTAGACAAGTTATCATCATCATCATCATTCAGAGATATTTAGCCTGTTTCCTGTGATGTATTTGAAAGACGTTCAACTCCTAAGAGCAGGATGATTAAATCATGCAAAAGGATGCAAAACAAGGTATTCTGAAATATTTCATAGATCTAAATTGAAGCTTTATCTAAAAGTTTGACTCCACAATACCTGAGCCCCATGCTGCTAAACAGCATTTTCTTCCACTATCTGGCTCTATTGTATTACCTCCTCCTGCTCTGCTAATTAAACATACATCTATTAAAATAAACCTATTTTGTTACATAGTCTATCATGCTTAAAGGAAAAAGATAATCTGTTTAAGATTAATATACTTTTTTCTTTCCATTTTAGTAATTTTTTTGAGATGATATAAACATTTATCTTCCTACAATTTAAAATTGTGTGTCAAAAGAAGTATTCCTGAAAGCTTCCTTTTAATTTCTAAGTGCAAATTGAAATACAGGGAAATCAAGATCCTAATGCTCAGAGCGATATTCAAATTTATTCCTATTAGGTTGCACTGGGCATCCTGACTCTCTGTTTTTTACCTTATAATAAAGCTCACAGAAGGATGGGGAAATTATGTATTATTCTATACCTGCATTGGAGATCAAAACCAGCAGATTCTTCTCCACTTTTGTTTCAATATCCATAACCACAAACTGATTTAGAAGCCCATCTTCACAGTGCTTAGTGATGACCTAATCAAACAGGGCTACATTTTTTGCTTATTTTGATCTGTTTATCTTATCTCTGAATTGATCAAATATTTCCAGTGATATCCGCCTTATGCCTGAACATTTTGGCTACCAGAGACCTCATTTCCTGCCAGAAAACACATAAACTCTTGTGCTTTGCTGGTCTGTTTGCATTATATACAATAGGATTTACCATGGCAGGCTGGGCATAACTCTGGTAATCAGATGGCTTTGCCTTAACAGAAGAAATAGAAAACAGCCCTCTGACCAGCTGCTGCAGTGTGTGTAGCACCTGTCCCCATATCCCATAGGTCCAGAAAACATTAGCAAGTACACAGGTATATATTCTATAAACATCCTAATTTTGAATTCAACAGATGTATGCCTGTGAGTTTAATGTCCAATTATCAGTGAGCCTTTCCAGGGCCTACTTCCAAATTTCATCCCTACTCAGGCACCACTTAAAACCTGGGCTATTTCTCTGCAACACTGCACACAGGTACCAAGAGTGCTTTCACGCTGCTGCATTACATGGCACCCAGAAGGCTCAGTGCGGAAGATGATAGCAGAGCTAAAATCAGCATTTCTGCTTTTCCCACAGAGGCAAGATGATTTGAGTTACAACAGCTTTTGAGAGGATATTTCATCTGTTTGTTTTTTTCTTTTTTAAAATTTATTTACTTTTTAAATCAGGATTCTGATTGGTTACCGTCATCTTTTCTGTCTGCTTCCACTACCTAGAAATCAGAGTGATCCCTAGATAGATCAGACAGACAGCATATAGGTCACATGCAGAGCACAGAAAAATGTCCTCCTCATGAGCATTACTAGCATCTATTGGAGGATATGTATATTTTCATGGGACAGGAATAATTTGCTGGTGGTGAAAAGCTGGAAGGAATCCAGGCAAAATAAATATGGATTTTCAGGCTCTGATCTTTACTATACGGATTAAATGGTAGAGTGTAATTACATGACACTGTACACATAAATTCTAAGGAATTTCAGTGGCATAGAAATAATTAATACAACTTTCATATTGTATTTTATTTTCATATACTGAATTTTTCAGTATTTTACACATGCTATCAAAAACCTAGTCTCTTTAACTCCACTTGAAACAAAAAAAACCTACTCTATGCAGTTTAAAGATGAGAAACTGGGGCGTGTGAGTCACACTGTCCTGTTGTTCTAGGTCATAAAATAACTTGACCCCTGTTTTCCTCTCAGTCATGCACTTTAAAGAAGACAGATATAAATCATCTGTTTAAAAGTAAAAGCTAAGTATTACAGGGAGGGGGGTTGGGTTTATTTCCTTATTTTTATGGGTTGATGAGAAAATAACTTTGCCAAAACAAGTCAAGGAAACAAAAAAGCACAAATATTACTTAGTCTTCCCACCAACACTAGGAAAATCTTGTGAGGTACTAACAGCTACTGGTTAATTGACGATAATTTACTGTTGAATCAAATCTGCAATAGTCCTGCTGTCCAGAACATCTTGCCAGCTAATGCAGGTAAAACTGTACAACTCCCAGCAGCAGGTGTTTAATAAAAGATCAGATGATCTCTATTCTGCCAGGTTCAGGGATGTCAGGCTCTTCAACCTCTGGCCTCAAAGGTGTTGCTGCAACAATTTTAATTACTGATAATCTACTGGAGCTCAACTGAAAGAATGACACTTGGACTGTTGATTCAATTAAAATAAAAGACAACCTCACTTACAAAACCAATGTAATGGAGAATTTCTCTTCAAGAGAACCCCCCTTGTTTAAACTCTACAATTCCAGATCTTCCTCCAAGGAAATTCTAAATGCACTTTCCTAGAGGGATAACTGACCTGCACATCCCAGGTAGGTCACCTTTCTTTGTTGAATATTACCATATCCTTTTTTTTTTTTTTTTGTCATTAATCCTGAAAATGTTACACTTATTAGCTTTTCATTCTTTGTAGAATAAGCTCTGATATTTACTGAGCTATTTCAAAAGCTCAGAATTGAGTTGGGTGGGATATTTGTATAGGTATTTGCAAAATCTGGGACAATCAAATTTATTAATGATTTTAGCTAAATTGAATAAATAATTGTCACCATAAATGGAAAAAAAACCCAAATAACATTTCAAATTTCAGTTTTGGACCGATTCAATGTTTATAGAAAGTTATTCTACATATCTTTGCAAAGTGACTTTACACTGCTTATGTAAATCAGACAAGGAACTTACATTTCCTTAAATCCCTGAGTCAGAGTATTTTGGGGATGGGAGAGGAAGGAGAGAGAGAGGAATAAAAGGCTGATAAGTTTTTTTTAGTCTTGCAATTTAAATCACCCAAAACTGGGAGAAATCAATCCTATTCCCCCTTGAAGAAATATCTAATCATTTTTTTAAATGCAACAACTCCAGCAGGACAGTTTCTTAGAAATTCCTAAGTGCATACTCTGTAGAAGACTCGTTAGTCTCCTAAGTCTCCAAAGTCTCCTAAGATAAGTCTCTGAAGAAACATTGGGGCAGTCTTGATCTTATTTCTAAAGCAGGAAAAGGTGGATTTTAAACCTGTTTTCTATGTCCCACTTGAAAATTCAAATCACTGACCAAAAGACATGAAGGGAACACAATCTCCTTCTCTTCTATTTTGTGAAGGACATCTGGGCTCAAAATATGGTTCAGCTGAACTAAAAATAACAGTAATTTGTCATGTAGCACTGTTTGGGAGTCTTTGCTATTTAGTGGGTATGCTAGACGTGATTTTGATTTTTCTGTAAGTCCACACAAAGCTTAAGATTCCAAGTAAAATGTTTCTGTTGAAGTGTTCCAGATGAACATGTATGTGGGGAATACTGAGATCCTGTATACCTGTTTCTTCTCTTAAAGAGGGAAACATGATACAGACGGTAAACAGAGTGGGGGGAAACAAAGTGACATATCCTTGTTGACACATTAATGTTGCAAAGTGCTCTTAAGAAAAAAAAAATTAGTGTAAACAAAATATCATTTAGAGTTGCTTTATTATTGACACTAACTTCTATGACATTTGACATATAGAATTTTCAAAAGGCCAAGAAATGCAAATATTAGCATGGACTAATTTTAGCATGTTGTGGTCCCCTGCTACACCCATTTAATGCATGGGATAAAAATTGATAGAGTAGATGATGTTGGGATGCCCAATATTCTCCCACATGCAATTAAATCTTTGTCTTTGTGAAAGCCATTACAATAAAGAACACTGATAATTTATATAAAGATGGATTTAATTAGATTTCAGCATCTTTTAATAAAGTCTAGCAACTAGAAGGATGGGGTAAAAGCTAGTTCAGTGTAACCACAAGCTAATTCCCTGTGAAGCGCAGAATTTTAGGAGCACTCTACAATTACTACACAAACTTAATTAAGCTCCTACCAGAAGTGGTCTCTCTAGCTTGATACACTATTTTCAAAATATGACATGCCCCATTATTCAAAAAATCATAAGAATTAAGAATAAATTATCGATAAATAAGCATTTAGACAAGGCTGCATTTTGACAATATTAAAGCTCCAGAAAATGCATGAGATAAATAAATAAATAAACTCTGATATATTCAATATATTTATGAAACAACATTTGCTTGATCAACTTTAGTGCAGTTCAGATCTTCTCAGTGGCACTATAAGGAATAGAATAGAATAGAATAGAATAGGATATTGTTCTCTTCAGAATAGAATTATTAACCCTCTCTCCAGGAACTCTGTTTATGGTTTGACCATCCTCTTGGTCAGCACTGCTGACTCCTCTTGAGTCTCCTGGCAACCAGCATGCCCAGACCCTTTTTGCAGGGCTGCTCTTCAATTTAGACTTGTGTCCAGCATTACTCCATCCCAGATACAGAATCTAATTTTGATCATTTGATCATCCTCAATTTCATGGCACTGATGATTTTCCCATACTTCAATCTATCCAGATCCATCTGCAAGAACCAAGTACTTTTCTCTTTAATTAGAGGGTTAGCTACAGAACCTTGACAAGCATAATCTTAATAATTCTAGATAGAATTCTGAAACCAGTAATTTGTCATAAAATCTATTTATCAAAAAATCTAACGACTTCAAATATTAAACATCCTTTGTTATTTACCTTATTCAAACAAGAACTTCAGAAACATACATTGCATAGGCAGCTGCCAGTTAGTAGAAAAAGGTTGATTTAGAGGAAGAAACAATCTACCTCTAGAATATTATTAATCACACACCCCTTGGAAGGTCTTAGTTGCTGAAAAATCACTGTAGTCTAGCTGCTGTCATGTTCTTTTCCTGGGAAATAAGGGAGTTAAATGATCATACAAGACTGCATAAAAAGAGTCCCAGCCAATACCTAAGTCCTTTTAATAGCACAGCATCTTGCTAGTTCACATGGCTTTGGAAGGGGAAAAAACCCACCTCCACATCATAACCACATTTCAGGTGCAAATAATAAACTAGACCAATAACATGACTAAAAAAAAAAAAAAAAGCTCTTTCATTTGCTTTTGAAAATCAAAAATTAGGCATTCAATTTATCTCAAAATATTTAAGTCAAACTCAGCGAAGAGTTACTATCAGCAATTTCTGTGGTGAAGGAAACAAGTTGTTTTAATTAGACTGCAATTTACCCTGTTTTCTAAGTACTGTGAGATCCTTTCTGACACAAAACTTTAAATAAATTCATCCTCAGTTGTACAGTAAAAAAAAATAGGTTTTGAGAAAGACATGGTTCATATTCAGTAAGGAAAATGGTACTATTTTTAGTGGCAATTTTTTGAAACTTATCAGGGTCAAACAAAATGAGAATATTTAATAAAAAATGCAAAAAATTATCACTGTTTTAAGAACAGTGCAAGGCATACAAGTAATGTGCATTGAAGTTCTTTCTAATTAATGAAAACAGCTAAGCCTAGCTATGATGATGACTGCTGCTTTTAGAGACATTAACAGTACTCAATAATTTTAAAAGACTTTAACACTATTTACAGTTAATATCAGGCAATCTACTATCTCATTTAAGTTGTCTTATCTAAAAGTACTGGAACAGGCATTTAGTTTACAAAATGATTCTGTAATTTCTGCCACATCTCTTCTCAAAATATTTAGAATCCTATATCCTTCTACATGTTTCCCAGGTAATGAGGACAACAGTTTTTCCCTTTGTTTATTGGGGCGGTTATTCTCACCCACCACAATTAATTTTTATAAATCTACTTTAAAAATAGACACTGGTGATATTAATGAAATCAAAAGTATTTTGCAATGAATGCTGCCTCTGAGACGATCTCTGTGGAGATAATTATAGGATCTACCTAATAGTTATGTTTCACAAACATCTTTTCATTACAACACAGATTCTCTTCTAGGTACACCAAACCTAGCTTCCACAAAATGATACAGAACTACAGGTTTTCTTCAGAAAAAAATCAAAATATAAGCAGAATTCATCCTCTATTAGGAACCTTGTTTCCTTGTTCATGGCTGATATTCACATTCCCACAAGTGCATAGATTGGTACTTTTATATGTTTACAGACATTCCTAGATATCGTCATGTCACAATCACATTTGGCACCTGCACTTTAGAAAGATAGAAAGTGGTTTATAGGCTCATTATCCCTGACATGAGAAATGCATCTAATTTGGAATTATGTCTCCATAAAAAGCAACCTAAACAAAAAACACAAGTTATCATCAGTCTTTCTAATTCTTGATTAAATATTTCTGCAAGCTAACAAAGTGAATGCAGATGGAAAAGTTTCAACTTAATGAGTCAGATGCGTGAAGGCCTTCTTTCAAATTTCTTGCTTCTGGCAATTGTCTGATGCTTTCATTCTTTTCATGGTAAGGAGAAAAAAGAACTATAAAAGACATCTTACAATCCACCTGCTAAACAGATTTGCTTAGAAGAATAAACTATTTGTTTAATTTCAACTATTCATATAGGAAAAATTAAGCTCAGAAAGCCACTAAATCTTTTGCCATAAGAGTGAGCTTGTTTAATCTTCGTGGGCTTTTGAGAGAATCTTTACCAATATTGCCAAAAAAAAGTTCAGTATTAATGCCACAATTAATAGCCATTTCCTACGCTTCATTACTGTGTGGCGCATCCCCCCGCCACTCCTTGAGCCACATTATGAGCTGAGAAATTCTCGTTAGGCCTCATCTTTAATGAACAGCACCTGGGCTAAGCTCTTCTTGAGCTTATCAGAAACACTGTCTGTTCCCAGGAACTATTGCTGTCCTTCAAGCTCCTGTTTTTCAGTGAACTGCCTTGGAAATTTATTTTTCTTGTCTGAGTAACAACCCAAGTGGAATACCATTGTTGTTATCAAACTTTCAGAGACAGTTACTCCCCTGAACTGCAGCCAGGATGAAAATTTATTATGACTAAAGCCCACTCACTTGAAACCCTGTAAACAGTGGTCCAAAGTGAGACTGTTCAAGCTCTCCTGGACCTCAGCAGGCTGCGACCAGCAACCTCCCTCTGAGTGGGACACCTCTCAGAGCCAGGGAACTCTCAAGTTTGCTGTACTTGGAGGACTGGTGAATGACAACAAGAGATCCTGGGCTGATACCCCACTCCTTGAGGCTCAACCTTTTGCCTGTTGAGAAGATGCAAAGGCCTCTGATAACAGTAATTCACTGAATGTAAGTGGAATTTTTCACAGGTGCACCTTTACATACTCCTCCAAATCTGTGTGCATAGGATTATGAATATGGTTGCTCTCCTGGACTCTTAAGTACTTTAAATTTGTAAGTAAGCTAGGCCAGTGAGGGTGTTACTGCTGTGCTATAGTAACTATTCTATATAAATCCTTCGTTAAAATGTTAACTTAAGCTATCGATTAAGTGCTGTTAAATCTTTATGCCTAACCTGTCAGTCAAGTCTGGCACTCAGTTTAGCAAGTGGGTCTATTCTGAACCTTGCGACTCAACAGGAAGGTCTTTTTTATTCTGTTTTATCCTTATCCTTTCCTACTCTTTCCCTTCCCTCCCCCACTACTCCCAGCCTCTTTTGTTGGTAGACTGATTAATTTTGAGGGTTTTTATCTTTTTTTTCCTCTATATGCTTTAACCACTTAGCAAGTAGTTGAGTGAACCTTGACAACAAACTGTTGTGGTTTTGATTTTATACTGAACCTGCTTTTGCCAATACCTTTGCTGGTGGTCCTTTAAATGACCTTAAAACATTCATTTGTGACAGTTACACCTTTAGATTTAATTTCCCTTCAAATATGAATTGCTATAAAAGTTGTGATTTGACAAATCTCAACTACATTTTATTTGAGCATAACAGATTAAAAAACATTGACTACCAGAATTTTGATGTATTTTCTTCTTATTTATCATCAACATAGGAACTCAAGGACTAATAATCAGAATTGCATTTTTCTGGAATTTCTACAAAAAAAAAAAAAGAATAGCTACTACGTGAAATGAAGCACATAAGATACTGCTGACATGTCATCTTCAAGATAAGATAACCTTTCCTCTCCCCTCATGCAAACTACTACATGAATTTGGAGTATTATCATACTAAACTCAGCATTATTAGTTTACATTTTATAAGGTGGTGTTTCTTCAATCTATCATCCATTAAATTTACCACAAAAAGAAGGCAGTTACCACAATTTTGTCCTCAGGTAAGTCTGAAATGGCTACTTTTCCCTAGCTAAAACTACACTGACAATGTGATTGAAAACCACCATGGAATTTCTAGCATCTCTTCCCCTTTTATTAAAGACAAAAACCCCACAACTAAGTACACAATTTTACTTAATTTATTAAGGGGGAAGGTTATAGTCCTATACTGACAATTTTTTTACCGAAGTATCCTCCACGTCTTTAAACTGGAGATCTTTCATACTGTGTATGGGTAACTTCTTGAGTATGTTGCTGTCTTAATCTCCTCTGACTCCACAGGTGTCTGATGCCTGGAACCCCTGGACTTTAGCCAAACTCTCTCCTACATGATCACCTTGTCACCACATTATAAACCCACATCACCTCAGGAGAGATCAGGTGTTATGCTGAATGACAATCCTCAAATTTGTCTACAGACACATTTATCCAAATAATTATTGACCAAAAATATTCATCAAGCCATTAGATAAAGTGTACAAAATAAGCAGCTGGTTTAAGTGCAGGCGAAGCCTTATTCTTGGTCCAATCAATGACGAAAGGTCTTATTAAAAAGACTTCACCCTTTCACCTTTCACTGGGAGGAAAAACATAAACCCATAAATATTTGGAGAATATCAGGTGAATTTACATCACGTGATAAGATCTTTCACAGGGTGATCAATTGAAAATGTGTTTTCTTAACAATGGCAGTTGTTTGGTTCCCCATCTAACAGAGAAAGCCTGCTCTAGAAAATACATGAGCTAAGTAAGTGGAGGAAGTCACTTTGGGGGCAGAAAAGAATGGCACATAATTCAAGAGTCATCTCATTTATCAGTCTCTCGGTGCACAGTCTCTCTTATAGTTTAATACCCAAAGCAGTACCCATTAAGGATAATTAGACTTTTCTCAATCCAGTTTCAGTTAACAACACACAGTTATGCTCTGTGCTTCCTTTTTGATGTGCATTCATATTGACAAATCGGCTTGTTTCAGGAAAAAGCGTTATCCAGGTTATACAATAGATCTTTAAGTCATTAATGTAACTTTTTGTTAATACTTTCACCTTTAGTTTACATTATAGAACTGGCAAATTTGTATTTCAAGATCTGTATTTGAAGACCATTCACTTTGGTAAAGCTGAAGGTTCCCAGGAATCAGCATATTAATGGGAAGACGGTTAAAATAAAAGGTTATCCCCTTCTTTGTATCTTCTGAAATATTTTAAGTCACCATAAAAGGTCTCAGGTATGTCTACTAATAATTGATTAGGTTTTGTTTTTTACAGTTGGCTTTAGTTATCTTTCATAACACTGATCTGTTCCTGGTACAAAGTTAAAAGGAAGACACCAAACTTCATTCATGGGAGAGCATACTCTGGAAATTTTCCAGTATCACAAAACATTGTTTTGTAGGACAGGTAATGAGAATCTTTGTTTTTTATCTAAAATTATCCACTACCAGACTTGAAAACAAGCAAGTCTGCCTGGATATCTTGGCAGCAAATAAAATGGACAAGTAATATCAAGGACAGGAAAGGCTGGTAAAATTTTGTGGAGATTTTACAGGAGGATATACATGGAACAGATAGTTCCTCTTTGGGTAATTTTAGGTAATGTTAGGTAATTAGGTAATATTACCTATAATTTTTTCAGAAAAAAAAATAACAAGAACATTGATCACAACAGCACTTTTCAGAGCTTAGGAAATGGGCACTCACCCCCAGGAAAGAAACCAGTAAATGGCTCATCCATTCATATTAAAACAGACATGAGAAATGTAGCTTGTCGGGGTTTATGCAAGCATAGAAACTGACCTTCTAAAAGCAAAGCCTGCTTACAGCCTCGTCATTAGTTGGCAAGGAATAAAGTGAATAGATTATGTATTACATGGCTTATAAAAGACTCACAGACAGAAGGAGCCTTTTGTTTATTTAATTTTTTCATTACCTTGTAGTTAAAATAATTGCAAAGATGTTCTTAGGGAAAAAATTACAGCCCCAGGATAGGGCATAAATAATTCTCTGAATTTCCATGGCGATATAAGATAATATTCATCAGTACAGCTCTGGAAAATATATATACACACTCACTTTCCCTCTACAGTATTATTGTAATTATATTGCTTACAAGATAAACATATGTAAAAGAAGGTGTGTGAGCTGGTCATACTTCATAACATCGGACGTTTTCATTATGCATACAAACAATTATACACTAAAATAAATTGATGGTCCAGGAGATTTATAAAAGGGTGCATAGACTTCTACCAGTAGCTTACCACCAGCTTCACCATTAAATGCAGATGGCAAAACATTACCAATTGACAACTTCTAGTTTGTCCAACAGTAGATCATTTCATCCTATTTTCTAATAGGCAGATGTTGTCAGGACAAAGACCTTTAAAATTGGTACTGAATATTGTCCTTTTGCAATCTTAGCAGAGAAATCAAGAATAGAAAGGAAGTTTTAGTGCTTTCATTCTCTTTGCTGCCAAATAGAAAACAGGAGTAAAATACATTTTGAAGCAAACTGCAGAAATTGTTACGTACTGAACTACAGATATATATCATTATCATCTCATACAGGACATGTCATTTGCATCTTCAAGACTATTAAACACCTTCTGTCATAAGCAATTAAATAATATGAAGTACTTAAAAACTGGCGTACTTTATTCCATTTTATTACATTCATAGTATTTGTGATATATTGTATCTGCTGTTTAGATTTCCCTCAGGATTTTACATCATTCCCAAAAAATAGAACACATGCCAGCAAATACTCCAGATATTAGAAGAATAAATTTTGCAGTTTGCAAGTTAAAAATTCATTTGATTATTTTTCTGGACACTGGCCCTTTCAGTCAGAAGGTATGTGGTCAAGTAACATCACTGCTCCTATCAGCAGAGCTGTTCATTCTCTGACACTTTTTTCATTGTTACAGCTTCAACCTCTGTGACAAACATTTGATTTGTACACATACACAATGCTGTTTCTCTACCAGAAGTGCTGTGTCAAGGACATATGCAAAACACTACAAATTGTTTATTAAATATTGAATGCTCTCCATTAGCAACCAAAAGCAAAGCTCTGAGAGGCACACTGCTTATATGTTCTGTGTGGCTATTCTTACATGACTTGAGAGTTGTTGCAATGAATTTGCTATCTCTGCATGACATTCAACAGCAAGCAGCAGATTCATTTCAATCCTTAATGAAAAAAGACTACAGAGAAAAAATAAACAACCCCAAAACAAAGGCTTGTTGCACTAACAGCAAAAGTATTTAAAAAAAAATTGGAGAAAAACAAACAAACAAACAAAACCCCATCTCTTCAGGTACATAATATTTTCATAGTTTTATGGCTTGCTTGTATTTGTGCCTTGTAACTCCACCACAGAATATTTGCACAAACATAACATCTTGAATAAGTACATTTTCAGATAAACCTCTGAATTACAAAGAATTCATAAGCAAATTTTTTTATTCCACACTTTTTCATATTAGAGGTGTGTATGCAAACCATCTGATATTTGGTATTTTTGTAATCAATTGACTCTATAGCCATCGTGCTTGGGCTACCACTTATCTTTCCAGTTCAAACACCTCTGGATTTATGTGTCCTTTCTCTTTTTTAAAATATCTGCAGATATTCAAGAAGATAAGATGCTTATAACATCACTTACAAATAAATTCTTATAACCGTATATTCGCATGCTGTTAGGAAGGCCAACTGCATATGAAAAGAGATTCCAGAACATCAGCCTCAACCTCCTGTTCTATAGCCTCTAATGTACCATTTAACTATTTCACTGTTACATGTAATATAAGGCTATTCAAAGGGCTTCCAAAGACTTGTAAAAATTGTTTCTCACTGTTTAGCATTTGCGGGTGTTAGATAATAACTAACCTTTTCTTGCATTGTTATTAATCGTATCAAATTACAAAAGCAGCAAACAGCTCATTGCCTGTATTTAGGTTAAGATTTTGCCCTGTCTTTTTGTAATCCTTATCTCTTTCCTGTCTGATTTAGCTAATTGTCTGACTTTTTCATTTCAGATCTCCAAATGCTGCCAGGACGACAAAGTCAAGTGCGCTGGATTGTGCTATGCCTATAGAAATGATTAGGATAGGGGATATGAATTGGGTATGCAGGTTTCACAAAACCCGCTCACAAAACAATAATGTGCTTCTCACTGATAACTTTGAAAGACCCTCATATCTCAAAAAAACTCATCTTAATTCTTCAATGACTTGAAAATTGAAATATTTGCATGGAAAGCACAGCCACTTGTCCTTGTGACTGGGATTCTGATAAGGCAAAATCCAATGTTTCTTGAACTCAAGCCTCAGCAAAGGAGTTAATTAATTTTCTAATTCAGCATAAAAATGGAATATAGTAACATCTGTACTACTTCAGGGTCTTTGTGCCAATCAGGAAAACAATTTATAAGATTGGGAAAAAAAAAAAATTATATGGTCATATATATGTTCATATATGTAAATATGCAGAAAGCCACATATTACCAAAAATACATTTAACCAAAAAATGGTATTACTTTAAAAATAAAAAAAAGCACATCCCTTTTTCATGTGTTTGTATTTCTAAAGAATTACTATCTCTCATCTACCAATTTCTTACCATGGATATTTTAGCAAAATTACATGTCCCATTTTATTTCACAAGTTATAGGAGAAAGAGAAGAATTAATTTTCATCAAAATATTTTTTAGAAGTTTTGTAACACTGAATGCTGGAGACTGCTGATAGTGTCTACATGAGATATTAACTAGATTAGTTTATTAGAATTGTGTAATAGATTTGGGTTAAAATACACAGAAAATCTCTGGCAATACAGAAATTTAAAAGTAAAAATTCAATTAAATTTGGTCTCTAAGATTGTTTTACAGCTTTACAAGTGAAAATTAATATTCAGATTTCCTCTCCAATTAGGGAGAAATAAGGTTGCTTAGAGGAAGAAAAATCCTTGATACTACTTTAATCATGGTATTTCAGGTCAAGGCAGAAGAGCACAGATATAAGTCTTTCAAAACTACACTCACTTAAAATCTGTCTGTGTTTTTCATATATTTGCTGTGTACAAGGCAGCCAAAAACTGTCTCCATATGGTGCTGGCAGGATCAAGCTTCACTATAGTGCATTATCCAAGTTTCTTTTGCTTCAGTACTTAGGTAAGTTCATAAAGGAGAGATGTCCTCTTAATAGAAAAAATTAATGAGTAGTCACGCACTCCTCTGCTTACCCAGGGAGATTTTGCTATGTATGACTAAAACTAGGTAAAAAGTGGCTCCAGACAAGATGGGAGAGACATTTCTTCAAAACAAAATGAACAAAATAAATGAAACAAAAGCCCATTCTCCAGGACAGGGCAGTGAGCAAAAGACTGGGATAGTTTTGGCTGCTGGCCGAGTTAAGCCCACCACGGCTTTCTTCTTCTTTTTAAAATTAAGCTGGGACCAATTTGGCAATGCATTTACACCTGAGCTTATCTCTAACTCATGCATGTGCATCACGATTAACACCATGTAAACAGGCAACCATATTGACTTCCTTCACACAACAAGATGGTGTCCACATTAAAGTACACTTGCACAAGAAAATTGTTGTAGGAAAAACCCCACCCAGCCAAGACTAGCAAAAATAAACTCTATTTTCTCCTTCATTCCTAATGAGATTTCTTCTGTAATTAAAAATTTTCAACTTCTTCATTATATGCAGAAAAAAATTAAATGGCTAAATTTAAATCACAGTCATAGAAACATAGACTCATAGAATGGTTTGAGTTGGAAGGGACCTTAAAGATCACGCAGTTCCAGCCCCTTGCCATAAGCAGGAACGCCTCTCACTAGACCACGTTGCTCACAGTCCTGTCCAACCTGGCCTTGAACCCCTCCAGGAATATCCACAACTTCTCTGGGCAACCTATTCCGGTTCTTAATCACCCTCTTAGTAAAGAACTTCTTCCTAATATCCAATCTGAACTATTCTCCTTCTGATTAGGTTGGCATATGGTTTTTAATTTTTAATTTATTTAGGGCATTGGATTTTTATTTCTTACAGTTTTATCTCAATTATTTTTCAATATTAGCTGCTGTTTTTGGGGAAATCAGCAAATGAAGACAGGGAAATGTGCTGATTGCCAGGCCTACCAAGGCAAACTGCCGCCCAAGTGAACTGCCAGCAGATCTTTCCCTGCACCACAGCTTTTCAGTATCTGCTGTAACTGCGGTCATTGTGCCACTCCAACGCCCCTGCTGTCCCTGAGATGAAAGCTGCTCATTGCTGTTCTTTACTGCAAGAGAACTAGCGCAAATTCTGCTCCTCTAAGGGGCTGAACATGCATGGAGGTGCTCATCTCAATAATTAAATTACTCATCTCTTAGTCCTACAGTAACCACACAGACTTCATCTTATCTCCTATGTGGATAGTTTCAGTATCCCTTCTTCATTGTGCACAAATTGGTTTTGTAATATCAGGTATTACTAAGGTAGTCCAATCAATTTATCCAACCTCATTTGTGTCTTTGCTTTCATCTCTACAGCATCTCCCTAGGCTGTGGTTCCTCCTCTATTCCCAGCACCCCTTGCCTCTCTGGTTGTACTCTCAGCCGTCATTAGTACAGATGATGTGCCATAAAATCTAACTCTGCTCCCTGACCACTCTGCCCAAGATCTGTCCTGACAGCAGCTGACTGCCACGTGAGGAGTTCACCAAGTGCTGTGTCAGTCACACCACTCTTTTCTTCCCCATAACTGCACCTGAAATACTGAAAAACTGTTATGAGAATTCTGCATCAAAAACATTGCTTCCAGGAGTTGAATGAAAGAAAAAATATATTTCTAGATATGGAGAACAGATTTTTTTTTTTTTTAATAAAGGAAAAAAATGGTGACCAAGACGGTTTTTCCCCCCAAAATTTAAGTTTTGAGACATCTGCCCAATTTCAAACACTTAAAAAAATTGTTCTAATTTCAGAACATATTGAAGATTCATCTGTATAGTCATGCTTGCTATATATGAATTGTCTGAAATTCTTCTTATGTCTTGTTGAGAAGAAAACCCCAGGCTAGAAGAAAAAACAGTAAGGACAACGTTTTAATCCTTGAGTGTGAGCTCGACAAAATCCTTTGCATTTCTTATTTTAAAAAAAGCAAACTAAAACACCAGAGGTTCTCCCCTGTCTAGAGATAATATTTGCATGACTGCAAACAGTATGTCATAGATACTATGAAGTCAGACATTTTCAGTTGTCTTCATAACTGCTTACAATAATTTTAAAGTTTTGTCTTTTATTTTTTTCCTACCACATAGGTCCTTACTAACTGGCTGTCTTGGGACACTGATTACAAAAGTCCCACTGTTGATAAACAAGGGACTTGGGCAGAATTTATGCTGCCTAGTACAGCTCCATGTGGCAAAAGTCCATTTCTTTGGGAAACGAGCTCTGCAAGGGGAGGAATTATGCAGAATTCCAATTCCAGAATTGGAACAGATACCATAAGGTGGTTGATCCGCATGGCACAAGGTACCTCAGAACAAGCAGCTACTGTGCAATGTCCTTACATCTCCAGGTTTTACAGCAGCCTTTGTGTCAAACTCACACTAGAGCAAATGCATATGCTCCCTTTTTAAAATAAACTGGACTAGACAGTGTGATCACTGAGTTAATATTTAAATTAGTCTAATGAATAAACTGACAGCAATAACTTCTTTCCTGGTAATGAACAAGGTTTAGAACTGAGATCCAGATTATTAAATCCAGTGAACAGAGGTACACTGCCACAGGCAGGCAAAACATGCATTGGAAATGATTGATTTCATACAAGTTACACTGCAGTGCTAATATCTGATTCTCTGTAGAGATGAAAAGATTTTCTCCCACTTCTGCCCTCCCTTTCCACTTGTTTGTAAAAGTTCCCTTCAACACTCTGTAAAAGGAGGCTGTTTTCTAAGTCTTACAAAGGCTTTTTGAACTTAAATGTAAATAGGTACTTCAAGGATATCAGAAATACTACCATACTCCCAAAAGACTCTTGAAGAAATAAACTTTTAGTCCTAGAGAGCAAGATGTATTTAGGCCCTTTTAACTGAAGTATAATTTTCTTGGGGGAGATATATTGTGGAGAAATTATTCATGCCTCCTATCTTGAATAGTTTAACTCAAAGCTGGAAAATATGGGCTATGGGACACATTAACATTATCCACAGGCCCTATACTGACCCAGGGGAATCCTCACTGGACTGCTTCATGAGTGCAGCTAGAGCTCATCTGGACAGGTTTTTCTGCACCACCAAGAGACACAATATGGAGTCAAAGCTTTCACTCCATCAGTGCTGGAATGGTGCCCTACCATTAGCACACAGAAATACCTTCTTCCTTCTGAACTCTCCAGCAATCACTTCTTGGAAAGTTAAAACATGACAAGTTTTAGAGTGTGACTATTTCTTCCAAAGAAGTACTTTCTTACTTTTCCCTTGTGAAAAATATCATGCTTCTCCCTTACTTTCGTGTAGGTAAATAAAAGCTATTGCCCATATGCTGAAGAATTAATTACAAGGGAATTAAACAGAACAGACATTTGAGACATGAAGAGTGAAAGGTAGACATCTGTAGAATAGTTTCTTTTTTTTTAGGTTACATTTTGTTTCCAAATGTTGGAAACAAATGTTTGTTTAAGTTCCATTTTGTTTCCTTTTTCTTAAGTGAGCCTTCTGATTACTCTTTTGAAATAATTTCTACTAAGAGACAACTGAAATAGTCTCAAAAATGGTGCAAACACCATTTCCAGTTACAGATTTTTTTTTAGGACTAAAATACAATAATGTTCAATATGAGCATCATTTTGTCTAAATTTCTTCCATGAAATATTTAGACTCCAACAAAGACCTAAATTACTTAAAACTACTGAAACAAATTAGGTCTCTTTCTCAAGAATCAACAATACCAAAGCACAGGTCCTTGTCCAGTTAATTTTGAAAAATATATTTTACTATAAGAAAAAGATCTCCCTTCCTTACTTCCTCAATATAGTATTTTTAACTGGTTAGTGTCTTGTACTCCTGAGTCTTCTGGCTACTTATTTAATAATATAATTTACTTAATAATATATGAGTTCATCTAAGGCATTCTTTGAAATGAAGGCAAAGTGCTGAAGAGTTGACCAATGGACTGTCCAAACAGTAATAGGCAGCAACTCCGTTTGTGCTTGTTTACCTAACCCCTAAATTAACATATGTTAGCATTAGAGGAACGGTATCTGTGCCTGTCAATTAAATATTTGATTCTGATATTAACAGTCCCTTCAATGTGCAGTATAATGGGAAAGGTTGCACACTTCTCAGGTCTATGGCATGCCCACAGTATACTAAGGTAGGGTTTGGGGTTTTTATACACAGGGGACAGTACAGGCCTTGCAGACTGAACCAGAAAAAACTCCTCAAGGCAGAATGAACACTCAAAAGAAAACCAATTATGTAACAGAGACAATTTCTAGACAAAGTTAAAAGTATTGACTGAAATTCAACTGTTACATTGGCACAGCAAAATTGAGGATTTATCTCCTGGCAACCAGACTCCAGCCTCCAGCTGAGCTGAATGTGAGTACAGGAACAACACTGGGGAAACCATTTCCCTCAGGTGAGATTTCAAATGCCCTGGGTAACTTCAGTCAATGAAATTACCTTGAAGTACCTCCATGGTGTATTTCAAAGTTTGAGATCTATCACTACAAGTTTTATAGATATCTTTACGTTTGAAATAGGGAATACCTGTCTAAAGTTCCCCAGAAATAAAATGAATGTTAAATGTTTGAACTGCACATTGGTCCAAAATTAGAGGCTGCTAAAGCTGCTATAATATCAGCAATTCTCTCCATTGGTGCGAGCTGTGCATGTCCAGCAATACTCTGGAGCAGAAAGAGCTTTCTGTTTGTCTTCAAGGGTTCCTAATTCAGAGGGTACAACAATCAAATAAGTAAGATTAAGATGACATCATAATGTAATTTAAAAAAATCTTATAATTAAAGAATATTGCAATAGAAGCAAGCTTGTCAAAGGAAGAAAAATACAATTGAAATGTTTTTGAGCAATCATTTTAGATAAGCAGCATATTAACAATAAAGGTCTCCCTCCTGAGGAAAAATGCCTCACAACTATTTCAAAAGCATGTGAAATATTCATAATGCTGCCTTGACACACAGTATTTACATGAAGAGTTGCAGAATATAAATGCTGCATTAATGAACCTAGGTAGTGCTACTTACCCTGCAAATACCACAGTTGCAAATTTAAGAAAAATAAAGCTACACACAAGTATACTACCAAATTCTAATATACAACTCTATGGAGGAAAACATAACAGGAAAGAGCTTTTTATTTGCATATGGAAACTTTTAAATCATATTTCGGCTATGTATTTTGGCTTTTTAAACGTATCACTTACTAAATGGTTGTCTAGGTTTGGGTAAGCATTTGAGCAGTAAGCAATGTTAAGCTTCAGTGTTCTACACTTTATCTTAATGCATTATTACCAAGAATATGCCGATCAAATGCTCTTACTTGTTTGTCTTTTCTGTGCTTGCAGTTAAAGCATATAATTGCCAATTCATCTGTGCTTGTATTTGACGTTTAAAGCCAAAGCAACTCTAGCTGTGGCTTCCATAAAAATTGGAAGATTTGCCTATATATCTCTCATCCTTCATTTATATATTCTAGGCTAATACTTTTCCCTCCATAACCCAAAGCTTTTCTTTTTAGAAAAACTTTCCTTCTTCAACCTGATGGGCAGGTTTAGTGCATGAATTAGTTCATATGTAGTTTATCATTAATTTTCTTTTTCTTTTTTTATGTTGAGCTTCTCAACAGTAAAAAACACTCCAGCCAATGTGACAGCTCATCTACATTCATGTCATCCCCAATTAAACTCCAAATATACTCTTATGACAGTGATTTAAGTGTATATGTGCTGTAACTCACTACAGAGCCATGCAGGATTTGACTGCTGTAGCCTGCAGGATTTCATCCAAATTGGTCTGAGGCAATGCTGAGAGAGAAAAACATTGTTGGTACCCTGTCCTGAGCAGAGCCGTCTTTGCTGCCACATATAAACTAAAGCTTTGAAAAATTGTTCCTTCTATTGACAGTCTCCTGCTGAAGCAGAAATAATTCTTACTCCTCTCTCTGAAAATGCCTCCCAGTGGCTGCCTGTATAGCCCCTGCCCTCAAGCCCAGAGCTGCAGGCATATGCTGTTCCCTCCTCCCACTCTCTGTCCAACTGCCTGCAGAATTTGGCTAACAAATGGACACTCCATCTCTAAAATATAAAGCAGTTATTTATCCATAAATTAGGGGAGGAAAAGTCATTAATCTTGTCTTGACTTTGCTTCATGGTTTGATCCCAGTCTTACATCAGAAGTTACAGATTTGTCAGTCAGTCTGGGCCTTTGGCTGAAGCTGACTGCCGTCGCTTGCTCTGTTTGTGGGATTGCCCCTTAACCTTGGATCACTGTCCTTGCTTGCCTTGGTGTCACAGTTGGCTCCCAGTTCTCCTTCCCTTATGGAGCAGTGCCCATCAATGCTGCTCCCTGATAGTCCCAAGGCTAATACCCATAGCACATGGTCAAAAGACATTGCATTAACATAGGGGTCCAAGGAAAATTAGAAATTAGCTGGAGCAGGAGGTTTCTAGGGGTAGGAAACTCACTGTAGTTTCTCTCCTTGAAAGCATGAGCCCTTATTAAACAGTCACAATGATCTGCAGATAGCTTCACTGGAATTCTTGGAAATGGAGTGAAAGGATCAGGAACAGTGGGAGTTCCCCAGTTACCAGAGGGGTCCAGGTGGGAAGTGGCAGGACGTTGCGAAGCAGCTGTTTTGGAAGTGGAACAGCTGACTGTGCACTCTTAGATTGACACAAACATCACTCTTACCCATACCTCTAAACTTACTCTGTGTGGAATTAAAAAGCCTATCAGATTATTTTGCTCTTTGAAAAATTCATGATGATCATAGACATAACCCCTTCACCACCTCCCTCTTTAGTTATTTCTGTTACTTCAGGAAAAAGAGTATAGTACATTTGACAAATGCTGCTTCTAAGTGATCTTATGGTATTATGCTATATTTTAATAGTGTATAGAGTAAAACTATTAACACACAAAAGTCTTGCTGCATTAAAAGACGATCTTTTCCTCTAATGCACAGGGAATTAATCCAACCAGCTAGCATGAAAAAAATTCTATCAACAATAGTCCTTCAGCCGTCCTGCTGGCTTCTGTGATGAGCAGCCATAGTGAACAGACCAAAATATAAATGGAGAAGAGTGGAAAAAAGAAATCTCTGCTTGAACAATGCCCCTGACTTTTCCAAGAAGACTGAATTATCTTTTTCTGTAACATTGAACATTGCAGCTTGCTCTTGCTGCTACTTAAGGAGTACAGAAAGAAATAATTCAAGTCATGCTAACATACTGATGCAAATGCAAACCTAGTCTAACAAGGTATTAGAATAATATAAACATAAATAATAGCTTCTGTGTAGTCCATAACAATGGTAGGTAATTTCATTTTAATTAAATGTCAGTGTGAAAACTCTCTCTGAATTTATCATAATAACTATTCTGACCGTAAGGGGGAAAAAAAGGGAAGAAAGTGGTTGAACAGCTATTTTAATATTCTATTGTCATGCAAGATATCAAACC
This sequence comes from Corvus moneduloides, assembly GCF_009650955.1. Lineage (NCBI taxonomy): Eukaryota > Metazoa > Chordata > Aves > Passeriformes > Corvidae > Corvus > Corvus moneduloides. The sequence goes on along the minus strand of NC_045476.1, from coordinate 31,530,155 downwards.
TGCTGGCTTTCTGATTAGCACTGACTTCTATTGGCATTAAAAAACAAGGTCAACTCTTCTCACAGAAGAGAGTGTTATCAGCATTGTGTAACACAGAGCATATAAAACACATCAGAGCCACTGCTTGCCAGAGTATTTCAGTCCCTCTTAGCTCTCCTACAGAAAGAGCTGGAGATACATACTTGGTTATCATCAGTACCATAAAGGAACTGAGTCCACATCTTCTCACTAAGCTTTTTAGGAGTCTTGTTTACATTTTCATGAAAATGATGAGAGAGAAGAACCCAGCTGCACACAGATGGGAAAGTCAATGAGGATGAAAATGTCTCAAAACAAGTCTGTGAGTAGAGCAAAGCCTGGATTAGCCAGGCAAGCCATCTCTCAGAGCCAATGTGTAGCTTCAGTCTTGGTCTGCATTACAGCAGTTCCAGGGAGATGCTTTTTTCCTCTCCAAATGCTGCAGATGTTGGACATCACCGAAGAAGTCTGCCAGCCATTCCTTTGGCCCTCTCTCTTGCAGATATTTACACATATGAATTGCACAAGACAAGAAATCCAGGGAAAATGAAAGCAAGAGGCTACAGAAAACTATAGTAAAAATTAAAGTAAGAGAAAGCAATAAGAAATCCTCATTTTTCCATCAAAAGCCTTTAAAATATCCTGTTTTGAGCACAATGCTTCTCCATAACAATAAGTACCTTGTTGTGGTAGAAGAGCAATGCAACATCAAAGTACAAGAAACAGGGACCAGGCTATAAAAGAGGCATAACATAAAAACGGTATAACAGTTGCCAATATGACTTCAGCATCAAGGGATAAATTTTAAAGCCTTTCTTGGTGCAATAACATTTCAAAGACAGTGCGAATTTTTTAGAGCTATCTTCCAGGATTTCTAGTTTAATTTAAAAAGAAAAACACAAAAATTAAAAAAGGAAAAAACAGACCACCCTCCAGGAATTTTTCCCCTCTTAGTAAACATGTACATTTTCAAAAAGAGAAATGCATCTGAATGTGTAACTTGCTGTTCAACAAAATGTCAATTGATAACGTACTTTCAGAGGAGTATTGAATTTTCTGAAATTATGCATTTTTCATAAAAATGGGTGTCTGAAGTAATAATGTTGGTCAGAGGACAGCCTCCATAGTACTCATATGGTTTTTAAATTGCTAATGATCAAACTAATAGCTTTTCAAAATAAAACACTTAATATCATATAGTTTCTAGTTTGTAATTACCTAGAAGATGACAATCTTAATTTTGTCCCGTCAACAGCTGACTTCTATAAAAAACATATAAAAGGCATTTTTTCTATGAAGAAACAGATCATTAACATTTAAACTTAACAATTTTTAGATAAAACCACTTTCAACAAAAAGAATAAGAAAAATTTTAATTAAAAAAATTCAAGCTAGATCCTATATGGATTACATAAAGAATTAAATGAATTATGAATGCATTAGGAGGAAAAATATTAGTAATGTGTGTTCTGAGTTAGAAAAAAAATTTTTGCATATGTAAGAACACCTGCACAAAGTCAAACCAAAGGCCATGTAGCCTTGTTATTTCCCATGCCACCAGTAAAAAATATGACATTAGGGAAGGACTGTAAAAGAAAGGTAAAAAATAAGGTGATCTTCTTCCCAAATGCCAGGGCATTCTGATGTCTAATGTCGTGTCCATGTCTCTAAAAGTTTCTCAGGATAGTAAAACTGAAATAAAATGAAAACACTCTATACTACCTACAGGAGCTTTCTCTTTTCAGTGCATAAAATACACTGTTTAAGATGCAGGCTGCTGTTCTAAATTTTTCGGTAGCCTATTTCATCTGAAAAGCCTTTGTTCTTTATTGAAAGGAGCTACTACTTGAAATATAAACTATTTCTGCTACATATATGTGTAGCAAGACGACTACTGAGCATATTTAAAACAAAATCAAACCTAAAGAAAGTTTTACAGTATTCAGAAAGCATTTCTGAATTAAAAAAACGCCATCACAAAAACATAGGAAAAACCCCACTGTTGCAAATGGGCTGGTAGTGTTTCCTGAATTATTTCCCTTTAAGATCTTATTTTTAGATTCTCACTGATGAAGCCGCATTAAAATGCTAACATTGGTAGACTAAGTGCAGTGAGGGAAAAGCTAATGAGGGGTGGCTGTTTTTGGCTCTCCAGGCTGTTCCCACTGCTGAAACTTGTAACTAGACAGCTCTTTGAGCATAATGTTTCAACCCATTATTTTTTAAATTCTATTTTCTTTTTAAGAAGGCTCAGCTAAAATGAACTCAGATCTTTCTTCAGAAAATATTTGTTGTTTTCAAAGATCTTTTAAAATGTACTACCTTACATTTACTGATTGCTGGCCCTTGCATTTTTAATTCTACTTTAACCTACCATTTTAGATATTATTATTACATAATATAGATTATACTTGACCATTTTTATCCTTGCCTTCATTGAAATTTACTTCTATTTAATTAAAAGAGGAGTGTATCTTCTACCATAGTATTTACAGGGGAGAAGTCTATCTTATTTGACTTCATTTGAAAAACTAAATTGTAATTTAAATCATATGTGCTTCACTTCTGTTTTAAGGACAGACAAAGGTCTGCTCAAAGTAGCTCAAAACACTCTTTGCCTTTACTCCCCCAGGCATTAACCTGTACTGCTAATGATAGCTCTGGGTTGCTCTGGAAATTCTAGCACAGCCAGGTGGGCATTTCAAAGTAAAGCCTTTTTCTGCCCTTTTCAACCCAGCTGGAGAAGCAGCCAACATCAGGAATACAAATTGCCTTAATCAGCTAAATCAGAGTGTTCTCATGAGACTGATACTTGCAGCACTCAAAAGGGTTGTACGCCACGTTCAGACTCATCAAGGCTGTATCCTTCTTCACTCATACTTTCAAATGCCTTTCCTGGGCGTCCTCACAGATGGCTACAGCATGGGGTGACCCCTTGGAAACAGCTGACACATAACTATACCCTGAACTCCAGCACAATCCCGCAGCTGATAGCATATATACCTCTGTTTGAAAATGGTGAGAAGTCAAACAGTTTTACCACCTTCTGAAAAGAGACAGGCTTTGGAAGAACTGATACTGATATTGCTGCTGTTTATATGTAGAGGCAAAGATCATCAACCTTTATGCACACAACTGCCCTACAGTAGCAAACCACTTCAGTGATCCCAAGTGGTCTGCATGTTTCCAGTGAAAAATCACCTCAGAGTGGAAGTGGCTGAGCACAAAGCTCAGCATTCAGATACAAAACAAGCAGCATAATGAAGTCCTGGAGACTCTCAGTGGCCTCTGCCACAGAGAACACCATCCTTTTAGTGCTGCAGACATTTTCAGAATCTCACAGTATCAGACCCAGGCTGTTATTCTTAGCCATTTCACCACAGTGAGTATTTATCATTTTTAAATTTCTTTGATACAGAAATTTCCAAACTACAGTGAGATAAAAAACAAGACTTGGGATTGGAATGTCTTAAGCAAACCTTGCATAAGGATTCAAGTGTTTGAATGTACTTTATACTGTTTTTTCAGAAGTGATCTTTTATCTATAATGCATATGTCTATAAATATATAGGAACATTATAAATATATACACACTTAAAAATGTATAGATACGTAGATACAAAATGTCATCCTGGCTTTAAAGTTTAGCTCATTTATAACTTACACAAAATGTGTTTTTCTAATAGAATGCATACAATTAAAGGAGAGTGCAGAATCATTTTTTTAACAGTAATAAATAGATATTTAGAACATTTTAATAAAAGTATTTTAATAAAGTATTTTAATAAAAGTATAAAGGCTTTATTTAGCTGGTTGCTTTTACCTCAATTTCAGTCACACTCCAGCATATACTACTAGCCTTATCTGCCATCACCACCTGAAAGAGGCATGCATTTGTCAGCTGCATATTTTCACATGTCAGCAGCAGTCATTTGCAGTTAGAAACACTGGTGCCATATGACAGACAGTGGGCTCAGACCTGCTCATCGCTGGGCAACCTCATTCCTTACTGTGAGACACAACTTTCAAATTTCTCAGCATTGCACAAATACATTTTACAAAACACCAGAAAGGTCATGCCCCAAATCTTAACTGGAATAACTAAGCCTCACAAATGCTAGCTGAGACATCTTTTTGCTGCTGTGTTTCATTTGATAACATCTGCAGGCTCTGTCTAAAGGATGAAAAAAACCCAACAACAGTGGCACCTGGGCAATATATTTTAGAGAGGCTGCAGTCTAGTTGCCAAATAGGAGACAATGACTCAGAATAGAATGACTGAGCAACTCCATTTGCCTGCAGTTGTCTAGACCCAACACAAGGCTTGAGGAAATACACATGCTCTGAGGCAAACAGTGAAGAAAGCAGTAGGACTGAAAAAGCCCACACTGTTTACAGCCTACTTTTAAGTTGAGCTATGTGCTCAAGTGAGAAGCTATGATAATGCAAATATATTTCCAGTATCCAAGCTAGCTCAGTAACCTTTTCATGGTACTGCTCCGTATCATGCTGATATGCACCATCCCTCAAAAATTCCTTCTGTTAGATGGAAGTGTTTGGAAAATGAAGATAGTAAGAACTAGAAACATTCAGCTATACTAATGCAGGATCAATATAAATAATTCAGGGTGTCTCAAACCACAAGAAAGAGCCTCTGTGTTTGTTTCAAAACCCCAAAGGTTAATTCCTTAAGAATTAATAAATGAAAACTGCAACTGATCAAAAATTATGTCCTAGCAATTTTTCTTGCTATTTTTCAGTCTGGGAGGACTACTTGAAAAACATTCATAAAGATTCATGAAAGCATCCTAATAATCTACATTCTTACAATACATTAGGATGCCAATATGAATAGTTTAAGCTACTTTTTACTCAAACACTGTGAAGATTATGAAATCTTTCTTTTTAGTAACTAGTGAAGTGTAGATGTAGAGAAAGAACTGATTTGTTTTAGTGGAGGTCTTAAACTTATTAATGAAGGAAGTGTTGAGTGAGTAAAATATACAAACACTGGTTGTAAATTGAAACGTTCACTTAGTCTAGAGACTAAGTATTCCTTATATCAAATAAAGTATCAACTTTCAAAATGAGTTCAGAGAAGGACTATTACAAGTTACTTCTCAAGCATTTTAAGTAGATGTAAAATTTACAAATATCAGTAACTAACACTAAAATATTTTATAGGCTATGAAATTAAAGCATCTTGCATGCTGGCTGCTGTATCCTGATTACACATGCTAGGTTTGAGGTGAAGAGTTTCCCCACAGGTCAGATGGACACAGAAATACCAGAGTTTTGGTTTTTCTCTGTCCTGTGAGGTACAGCTCACTTCCAAGGACTATTGGGGTGTATTCCCCTATGCAGCTTAATGCTGGCAGAAGGATCTCTTCCTCTGACAGCATCCCTGATTTCTTTTGTGTCATGATTTTAGGTCTTTCCAACTAAAAGTTGCAATTTTTCTCAGGGCATTGGAAGATGTGCGGCTCTCATAAATGAGGCCTGCTCTTCTGACCATCATGACTATTTCAGAATTACTGGAGAGGAGCTGGAAAGGAAAGGAGGCCACAGGTACCTGATCCAAATAGCACTTTGTCAACCTAGGTTTACATATCCTGTTAGTAAAACTGAATCTATCTCATGTGCTCCATACATCCAAATTGATGAAGGAAACTGAGACACAGTAACTCAACCCATGGATTCTTAATGGACTGCACTGATGATTAAGTTGGAAGTGAAAAAGGAACTGCACCCTGACTCTTACTCCTGTGCGATGAGAGCTTTACAAGTTGGTGACAGCTCTGCTAAATTGGATTTAGTACACTGTTATTTCATTTGACAACAAAGCAAAGTCATGAGCAAAGGAGGCCTTTGAAATGCACTGTAACAAGTTCTTTTGCCAGTTCCTTATTTATGTAATTAGACCTCTTGATACAATCAACCAAGCAGAACTGGGCTTGCCTGAAGTGTAACATACCCACCTGCTTTTTCTATATATACGTAGAAGTTCATACAAAGGGAGCCTGTATCTCATTTTCTCCTACCTAGTCTATTTCCAGACAATTGGCATTAGGCTCTCTAGATACTTATTCCATTGGACAAATGGACATAAATAAGAGTCAATTCTCCTTTGCACTGTATTTGGTATAATGACATGCTTAGGTGAATACCCGGCACAAATCCTCACCAGGACACAACAACGAGCCTCTTTCCTTAAAACCACTTAGAGGAAATGCTTGAAAAAATGTGCAAGTAATAGGTGGTCTGATTGAAAGTCTGCTTCTATAAGACCTCATGAACTGCACTCACCTTCCAGAAGTGAACAAGTACCCTTTACACAATGCTGTTTAAATCACAAGTCAGAGTACTTAGGATCATTGGGAGTGTCAGTGAAAAGGCTTCTCAATATTTCCAATGCTCATTTTTATCCTTGTCTTCATTGAAATTTACATTCACATTACTGCAGTGAAACTATTATTTTCTGCTGGTTGGGACAATCAGATAATGTAGGCATATAAAGATAACCAGAAATAAAACTTCTAATGCATCAAAACATATCCAGCATCCCAAGTGATAAGCACTTAGCTGAAGAAATCCTTCAGGAACAAGAATAAGATCAGGACTTTTACTCACTTTAGGTAAGTGCACTACTATGCTGTGTCTATAAAGTCAAATATATTTGACATATTAAAAAAATATATTCATTATAGAAGCTATGTTACTTTCTATGTGAATCACCAAAATCATTATAAATCTCAGTTCCCACTATCTCAAAAGGACATTGTGAGGTATCAGTAACTTGCAGAAACCTCCCCAGGTAATTTCCACAAATGGAGGTTTGCTCAACTTACCTTTCTTATTTACAGACCTACATATCAAACTATAAAGAAAACCAAGATGACCATTTCTAATCCACCCAAGAATGATACAACACAAGCCCTTTGAAAAACCTGCTGACTTCAAGCATAAATCTGCTATCAGTGAACATTTCAATTTACAGAATATGCCTCTGCAGAGAATCAGTCTGCTAGATTGTTTCATTCCACAAAAAGTTTATCATTTCCACTGTTTTGGCACTTCACAATGAAGCAATTACTGCAGGTGTAAAATATGCTGCCCTGCTGTCTAGGTCCATGTTTTAATGGGAAAAGATGAATTAAATATTCTGAAACACATTTCTTTCCCAAATGTGGCACAACACTTTGATAAGAAATAAATTCTTAGATGTGCTCCAGTTGTCTAGTTAGTCACGTCATCCTTTTCTGTTATCCATGTTTCCCTTGCAATTGTGTTTGTCAGACTTTTGATGAAAGTCAAAATCTCCTAACTATATGTAGACTCATAAAGGCTGGTAAACACACACTATATAGTTCTGACTATTTTTGTCAGTGGTTTAATTTGCTAACTAGATAAAAAGAACTAAAGCTAAGGTACACATCAAAATACGATCCATTGCTAAGAAGATTCACATAAATTCTGAAATCATGTAACTCTTCAGTTCTAATATTATTCAGTTCTTCAAGCAGTAGGATTTAATTAAATTTCACTCCTAAACAGTTTAATTTAACAAAGTGTCATTTAAAAAGATTAGTTTACATAATTATATCTTAAACTTACTATTGAATCAAAAGTAAGGTTTCTTGTTCGGGTTTGGCTTTTTGTGAGCGAGACAGACTTCAGGAATAGGTGTCTGACAGTAAAATTAGAAACATTAACAACTCTACCTCGTCTTTCTGGATTTCATGAAAAATTAATTAAAAAAAAAAAAAAGAAGGTAGACACCACCTATTGTAAGTTTCTTTACTTCCCTGGTAAAACTAAAATTCATAGGTCAAAGCCATGCCTTGTAAATACAATAGTGTGGGGGTTTTTAAAGGAACTCCAGTCCAAGTTCAATAGTAGAGGTAGAGGACCTGGGGTACCCTAATACATAATTCTGTAAAATACCCTTAATCTTGATGCTTTTGAATTCAGGAGAAGCACAGGCCTTCAGACAATGAGAATGAACCCCAAACCTGTCATGAGGCAAGCTTGGAGCCTTCTGCAGACAGTGTCTCTCTGTGTCTCCCAGGGCTCTTCCCCCATCCTGGTGAGCACAAGCAGTAGAGCAACGAGTTGTTAGGAGGGACCACAACTAAGTAGGAGAATTGTAGGGAGAAACTTCTCTCCCCAGGACAGCTGTCACTGTTGCTTTTATGTTATTGTGAAATTGGGAATAAAGAGATGGGTGAAGCTAATGACAAGAAAGACTCTACCAATCCAACGACTTAACATCCTGCAGTCAGAAGCAAGGGCTACAATAGGCCAGTACTGCCTAAAAGACCACCTGCAAAACAGTCTAGACACAGCTAAAGGGAAGCAAGGCTGCTTTTGTCAAGGGCATTGGGTTCCTCCTTCTTTCCCCCTCCATTTTAACCAAACTTTGAACAGATGACTAAGACTAAGCTTAGAGAGTATCTGGCACCTGAAGCATTGTATATGATTTCCCTCTGATCCACAAGAAAAGGCAGTCTTTGATGTGAGCATTAAAGCTAGATGGAGAGTGGCTGTACCTACCCTTCTCTTGCCCTGTTCCCACCACAGAAGGGAAGGATTAATAAACCTGTGATACCTGCCTGTGGATGACAGGGCTGAATTATTTTTCCGACCTATTCTCTGAGGCGAATCCAAAGCAATTATGCAAATTCCAGCAAAATATTAAATATACTTTAGTTGACTTTATGGGCTCCATCTTGGGAAGAGCCAGGAGCTATCTCAGACCAGTCTGAATTCTTTATCTTCCTGTGAAAGGGGAAGGCACAAACAACATTTCATACAGTCAGTTTTGTTGTCTGTTCAGTTGTTTGTGGCAAACAATAGTGGAAGTTCCTGTAAGGATCTGATTTAATTAATCCCATTAATTAGATGTAAATGCACTTCCTGAGATCTAGAGAGTGACATTACCTTGACTAAAAGCTGCTTCCCAGATACCCATTATGAAAAGCTGTGACTGTACTACAAGTGAACACTAACTGGAAAATGTATTGTTAAGGATATATAATATAATTAAAAAGAAGAGAACATTTTAAAGACTACATTCTTCTTTATCCTGATTGACTATTGAAGGGAAGGAATACATGAAAAAAAGCCAGTTTTGTAGTGATTTTTTTAAGTCTTACCTTCTGAAATTGTTCAATGGTGAAATGCAATGAAAGAAATAACAAAACTGAAGTGTGCCAGGAGCAAAATTATCATCACCTGAATTTTTTTGCAAAATTGTGACTGTGAAGCAAATATTCTTACTCTGGAGATTGCCTGGTACAGCATTCAGTAGATGCTTTCCAATATATAAAACTGAAATTTCAATCTAACATTCTCCATTAAGATATTTCACTGCTAATTCAACTCCACGCTAGCTCAAATACATCTTCACATAGGCCTGCGATTTTTAAATCAAAATTCAGCACACCAGTAAACATCTCTACATGCACTGAGGGAAACTCCAAGAAAAGCAGTCACAAATAGAATGTTCCAAACAGTTGCTAGTACACTCCAGCAACAGACCATAAAATTGCGTGAAATTGCATAAGGTGGGTTTAGACAGAATTTCAGGGGATGGATAAGGGAGGTTATCTGGAAAAAATGAATATGCATTAGTCAGTGTAGATGATACCCAGAAGTGCTTGCACCAACTCTTCATTTTGTTTTATATCTGGTGAGAGAAGTTAACTTTGTCAGCAGCTTTCATTCATGGTGGCTTCAGTAAACAGTGCTCAAGAAATTAATTTCTCATCTATGTGTTTTCAAGTAAATTGATTCAAAATAATCAGAATGCAAGTTGCCAGACAAGACAGCAAATTAAGGCAGGTTGCCTGAGTCTAAACACACAGTCATGTCTTTCTCTCAGTGCAAATCCACTGAAATTATTCATTTTTTAAATAGGGTGTAATGAAAATTGAGCTCAAAAAGTGGGTTTGCTGCCTTATTTAACACAATCTAAAAGTTTCTATTTTCCAGTCTGAGAAAATGTTACGAGCTTTTTCTTAAATAAATTCTTCTTCAAAGTTCTCTACACCCCTGCAGTAGAATGCAAAAATGCTGGCAAACCTAGAAGTCCCTGGCAGCATTATTATGATTATGATTACTATGATGATTATTATTATTAAGAACAAAATTTCCTGATACAGCAGTTTTATATTCTCAAGGCCGTGAAATTATAGTTCTTGGAGTAAGCAGATTGATGCAATACTTTCAATACTCAAGAGATCTCTCCTTTTCAAAGACTTCTGTTCCCAGGCTAATCCAATATATCAGAAAAATAATAAAGACAAATGCTAGTGTGGACTCATGACTGGAAATAATAATGACAAAAATTGCAAAATGCTGAATTTTTCCTGACCACATTAATCATGTTATTCAGTGCATAATGCTTTAAATTGTCAGTGGGGTGAAATTGTACATTCCACCGAATTATGGGGAAAAATAAATCCATACTTTTTTTTATTTCTCTATATACAGAAGGAAAACATACACATAAATCCAAAGTATCTTCCTAGTCTTCAACACTTTCAAGAGTTCAACATGTTTCTAAGGCAATGTAAGTTCCAGAAAAACTACTAAGTTAACAAAGGGTGACAATATCCACCATTATTGCTCACCTAACCCTGCCGCATTTCTTAGTGTGCTTCCACAAGAAAGAATCTAGAGGAATTACATCAGAGAAGGCAAAGGTGGTGGAATGATAGGAGTCCTGTCTAAAGAGACAACAGTTTTAAGTTACTTTGTCACTTGATTTCTGCCTGAATTTTGATATTTCGACACGCCATTTCACAGTGTTTCACAGCCACTACCTTTGAGGATAGAGCCAGCAAAAGGATGCAGGGTACACACATCCATAAGCCTGAATTCTCTTTGCCTGCAAAAAGAGATGGCTGCAGCAAATTTTCCTGTTTCTTGTTTTCCCTTAACAGTGTCTGGGCACTGTCCGAGAAATTGGTATTTGATAGGAATCAAGACCATGCTGGGAAACAGGCTAACAAATAAACAGTGTGGATGGTCACAGACCAGTGCATTAACAACTTCCCCAGCTCTATTTTAATTAGTAAAATAGTTGCAGGAGTTTATTTTATAAGATCTTAATCTGTGTTGTGTTGCAATTCAACAGCTTTGATCATGGGGCCTCCCAGTCCTGAGATTACTGAATGATGATGGTAAAGAGAAAACAGACACCAATCCAATTTAAAGAAAAAATGGATATAAAACATTGCTGAATAGACCTTGGTTTGACAGCTGCACCGATAAGGCTTTCAACCAGTTTTTTTTTTTTTTTCTTTTTGAAAGTGAATCTGTCAATTTTCTACAATTCCACTTGCACTTTCCTAGTAGCCGAACTTGTTGGCTTTCAGGCTTTTGCTCAAGGAGTGGGACACAAAGGGCTTATACTACAGATAATTTAGTTTGCTTAAAGGATGTTTTGTTTGAAATCCTATCCATTTCATAAAAATTTGTATTAAAAAATGTGTTGATCATGTAGGAAGATGAGATAGTAAAAAAATTTACTTAGAAAAATACACTATTTGCTAATCTGTGCAGAAAGGGAAAAAAGGAAACCCTTTATTTTTAAAGTATAATGGTAGTGTAAGCATCACAGCTAATAGGACTTGTAGAATATCAGGCTACTAGTCAAAACCCAGAAACCTAATTTTGTTTTAATCCTGAAGATAAATCAGAATAAGAATACAGATGCTCTTGATGCATTGATGAAAAATAAATATGCGTAGGAAAATATATATTTGCAGTTCAGTTTTCCCTTCTTAGGAGAACTTTTAACCACTGCTAAAAGTGACTTAACTCCTTATTGACTTCTTGTTCAGTATCACAGAACCACAGAATGGCTTGGGTTGGTAGGGACTGTTAGAGGTCATCTATTTCCAACCCCTCTGCCATGGGCAGGGACATTTTCCAATGGATCAGATTCCACTGACCAATCTACAGCCTCTCTGGGCAACCCAGCCCAATGTCTCACCACCCTCACAGTAAAATTCCTTCCTAACATTCAATCTAAATCTACCCCTTCGTAGTTGCAGATGGTTGTCTCTTTTCCTGTTAGCACAGGTCTTGGGAAAAAAGTCTTTCTGCATCTTTCTTACAAGCATCTCTCTTTCCTTCCACATGTATCTCTTCCTCAAAATAAAAAGATCTATTAACACAAAATATATTCACTGCTCTTCACCTTATAACTCTAAAATGTCCATATCTGAAATGTTATTATTTAAAAAAATCATTTTTGTATATAGGGTCTAGAGGGGGGTGATGAGAGGTTGGATATGAGTGATCCTGGTGACAGCACCTGCTGTGCTTTAGAGCAGCCAAAAGGCAGCAGAACTTCCCAAGACTGTGCAGCAACAATCAGTAAAATTATCTGTGATAAGGCATGCAAGTGTAATATAGAGTGAAAAAGGTGGAGATGGATGAACTTCTCTTGACTCAGGGAGGTTTTGCTGGGAAATCTCAGCCTTTTTAGTAGAAAGTAAGGAACTGCATTCACTTTTTCTTTTTTATTTATGTTCCTGTGTAAAAGATTTCCTGAGCTGTTCATTATGCTATCATTGTATTCCCAACATGAATTTTTTGCAACAAGCTTCACAAGAAGAAAAAGTAGTTGCCCTCATCAGATATATCATAATACTGTAAAGATGAAGCAACTTGGGACATTACTCAAAAAAATGAAATTTACATTCATTCACTTTAAGGGCTCCTTTAGCCATAACAATCAGAGAAGAGCTTTTCTTTTTTTTTTTTTTTTGTAATTTGATTTTTTTTTGTTATTTGAAGACCTTATCTGTTATTCACAAGAGTGGACCAAAATTCTTTGGAACTCTTGTGCCCAAGTTCTGAGCCTCTACATTTTTGATAATAGTTTCTGTCAGTTTAAATGTTTCTTCAAGAAGAGCAGACACACAAAAGTTTCACTCCTTTGCATAAGTGTGAAAGCTTGAAATCTGAGGGAAATGGGAGGGACACAAGAGAAATTTTATTCATGACTTAGCAAGGTCTGATTTTAATGTTCTAGTCTAGCTTATCAACATTGCAGAAATACATTAATTTCTCCCTCATGGCAGGTTTAACAGCAGCTCTTACTGTACGTTCAGTGTTGAAACTCAATAGCTGAGGTTGAAAACCTGTCTTATTTTCTCTGCTAATACAATTGGTGATATTCATAAAGTGAAAACCTAGTCAATTAAAATAATATTTTTAAAGAAAATATAAAGCACCATTTTTTAAAGCTCAGTAATTAATGTAGTAAGTCCATCTAGCTGTTGTAATCAGAATTCCATTTTTATTAGTAAAAGCTTTTCTGCAATTTCTTTTTTTCTCATTTGCTTCAATTATTGTGCAAGATCAGTGAATATTCTAATGCAGAAGATTGCATTCTAATTGTACTCCCTAATTATCTAGGAGTTTTGTAACTGGGATTTCATCTTTCTGAAGCCAGGAGACTCTGTTTTGTAATCATATGTCAGATATGCAAGCAGGTGGAAGAGCAAGAGAACATGTATTAAAGCTGAATAACACTCACACAATGCATATAGCACCCGGAGAAAGCAAATAAACTAATCTTTTAAGAGAGAAGCACACACACAAATAGTTAAGTGGAAATACTGTATTATATTTATTTTATTTTTAGTGTTGCTATCATATAAATATTACTATATTAAATTATTTTCATTCAGATACAGTTTTACATGTATTTGTTGCACAATTCTGCAATTTGTAATGCACAACCTTTCTTCTCCAATAGTCCCAGAGGTATTAGGATTGCCCATGCATTTTAAATGTAGGTAGGAATGGCAGCTAAAGTTTTTCTCCAAAGAGACTGTTCTCTAATGCTTGTATCCAGATGCTCCTCTACAGACAAAATTTTATTCAGTATTTTTTCTTCTAAAATTGCAGGTTTCTAGCAACAAGATCTGTTTTGCCTACTTGAAATAAGTAAATTATTTTTCATCTAGTTTATTTTCAATACAATTCACTAAAATTCACTGTTCAGCCATTCTGTGAATTTATGACCTGGCTGGCAAAAAAGAAAAGAAAGAAGGGGTCCTTCTTCCAGGATCCCAGGCTGTGTCAGTTTACCCAGAGCTGCCATATGGTCCCAGCGCAGCACTTTGCTGAACAGGGTGTATCTGAGCCATAATCAACCTCACCAGCTCCTGAAAAATCACTGCACATTTTTGGTAATTGGCCTTGTTCAGGGCCTGTTGAAGGGGTTGGTTCAGCTGCAGAGTTCCTTCTGCATCCTCAAAAAGGACAAAAAGTGTGGTTCTTATAAGCAGGTTTCAGCATAGCTGAGAGGGATTTTCTAAATCTAACACGTACATAAATTAATTCAAGTGCATTTTAACAACTACACTGATTCATGTTTAAAATTCACTCTGGAATGAACCAAAGACCGTTCATTCCATGATCTAGAACCTTCCAGACATATGAGAAACTGATACATTATATAAATATTTTCCTGTTCTCCCCTAATTCCTACCTCTTTCAATCAAGCTGTGTCTTCATCAAACAGATTGTGCTTTCTGTCACTTGAAATGTTTCTTGAAGAAGAGTGATGTGATTTCTACAAATGCTCAGTCTTAGAGAAGCATAATTAATAGTCTTTTCAGGAGTTTTATGTCTCTCTTCAGTCAGTAAAAAGTTGACAGTTGCAGAGGATTACTAAGAAGAGTAATACTGAATACATTCCTCCTGCATTCTGCTTGCTGTAAAACGTATATCTGAAATCAAGAGCACACTTTCTACTCCTTCTCTTTCAATTTGGATGAAATTGTTCCTGATTTACACTTGTAAGTAAAGAAGGCATTGTGTAAACAGTACTGCCAAATTCATCACATGAATTGATTTAATTCAGGATGATTTAGGGCAATAAATAAGACAGATTGTGTGTTCACAATGAACTGTTCTCATTTAAAAAGAATGGATTGCATTGCATCTCCAAATAGATTAAGGACTATAAAATAATAGCAATGATGGTTTTTTTCTTTAAATACAGCAATGGGGAAATAAAGCCAAACCCATAGTGTGTAAAAACCAAATATCAATAGCCTTTGGAAGTGTTTTTTCAGGATTTCCGTAATTATAATTAATTTTCTATGACCAAAGAAAAGTCTCACAATGAATATGCAATCTGGACTCCTAAACTTTTCTTTTTTCTTTTTTACTTTTTCTCTTTTCTTTTCTCTCTTGCTTAAACAAATATAATTCTGCTTTCCTATTTTCTTTAGTAAATTAAAGGGACGATTGCAAAATATGGAAGAAGAGCTGAATAAGATCATAATAAAATATTCAGACTTGCTACATTATGTTTCACTTTTCAAATGGCTCCATAAAATATGGAAAATACCAGCCATCTAATAGTGCTGTTTATAATGTTTTTTTTAATGCAAAACAAGTCAGTGCACAAATGTCAGACATGTACTAAATATGAAAGAACCCCATACAATTGCTTTGTGCCTGCAAAATTCATGATACTTTACATGTCAAATAAACTCATTTGCTTTTATTGATGTTTTGGCACTAACTATATACTACTTTAGAGCACAACTCCAAGAAAAAATGCAATCAACCCTTCAGGTGGGAGACGAACACAATTTTTTTCTAAAACGGGAAATATTTATATGAAATGTATTGATTAAATCCTGATATTGGATAATTCCAGGTATTGGTGCACTCTGACTTCCATTTCACCCTCTCACTTTTCTTCTACCTATCAGAAGCAAGTCAAAGAGGAAATCACTTCAAGTTTTAAATTGCTACCCCAGAGACAGGTGTTTGAAATCCAGTAAAAATGACCAATGTCCTTTATAGAGAAGGTCAGTATTTTATACCTGTACTTAGAAGCTCATAATAATTAAATGAGCCTTATTTCAAGATGCTGGTTAATGAGAATGTGCAAATTAACTGTGAGTTAAAATGACATTCTCTCAGTGTTTTTATTACCTCAACTTTCTTCACTGCTTGATATTTCTGTTGTAAATTAACACTGAAGGTATTTTTTTTTAAGCAGAAGTTTATCCATGTTAATTTTCTAAACCTCAGGTTGAATACCTTTTGGTAAGAATACAACTAGTGTTTATTTGTCTTATACTTTAGTCCTTTAAGGAGCATCTTTATTCTCATAATGGTCCAGTAGGCTATAAATTCTTTATATACATTCCCAGATCTTTAGCTGGGTTAAATCCATACACTTCCATTATCTGAAAAGATACAGGTGAATCAGGTGAATCAGGCGAATGCAAAGTATCAACAAGTAATTCAGAAGGCTCAGGAGAAATGGGGTTTGCTGTACATTATATGGAGGCTAACTTGCAGCAGTCTTCCTAACAAACAATATTTACAAACCTCCTTCCCAAGACACTAAAAATACTCTCCAAAATCCAAAACTCACATTGGCTTCTCCTACTTAGTCTTCTCTTTTAGAAATTTTGAGAGAGAGTTTTAAAAATATCAGGGAATATTAGCTCCGAATTTGCTTTAATCAGGCTCAAAATTTCATCCTTTAAAATCATGCTCACTTGCATACACACGAAACATACTTCAACTTTTTGTAACGGTATTCTTTGTAACTATAAAACAGCTAATGTTGTCAGAATTAAAAAATATTTCTTTTTGGTATCTTTAAGAATTCTACAATTTGATTTAGCTTTTGGATGGCTTGAAAAATTTTTAAATCACAATTTGTGTGATAAATGTTTTAATGGAATAGCACCTTCCAAAGCATGGTATTTCTCAGTTTATCCTACATGTTTTATTCATGTTTAATTGTTAGGAGAAGCGTTAAGTAAAAATCTCTTGATCTGTACCAAATGCAATAACAGTAAAAGAAAAAAGAAACTATGGCTTATATAGCAGTAACATCTTTAATAGCCTGACAATAAATACCACGTTAAATTGTGATTCAGAGCAAAAGAAAATGGCATTTTCCAAGGCTGACTACAAAGAAGTGCTTAACTATAGTTACTGCATCAAAAGTGGTTTTTTTTATCCTTGGTTGTGTTATTCACAGCAATTCATCTCTAAAATGCAATTAAAACATTTGTATTTGTGAACTACAAATATATAGATTTCCTACTCAAATGCCTCAGACTCAAAGCCCCTCAATCACCATAAAAGCCTAAATTAATATTTCTCATTCTCTCACTGTCTTTCCATTGGAAAAGCAAAGTGCATCATGTCTTTTAATAAAAATAAATGGATTCTAAATATTTCGTGGCATTTCTAATCTAATGAAAGGACAAGGAAATAAATTGTCATGTTTCTTGTCATTTTTTGCAAAGCCTTTGAAATAAACTTGTTCAGTGGAGACAGAGTAATGATGAAAAGCATATAATGAAAACCTCAGCTCTTTGACAGGTTTTCAAATACTTGTGTGGAAGAAAGGCAACCTCAGCTGTGACAGTGCTGGGAAGATCAAAAGACACATTAGCAGTGAACAGAGCAGCATTACAAAAAAAGCAGAGACATAAGGTTAGGAAATAATGGAGGAGGCTGTTGTCCTGATCTGTGCCACGCTTGCAGAGACAGATTGCCAACCATGTAATCAAACCTGCAGCACATTCTGAATAAAAATTCTAATGGTTACAGAAATATGCTTCTCATAGTACTCAGGTGGGCCAGATTATTTACTGCAGATGACACAGTGATTTGGAACATAAGTCATAAAACAATCCCTTTTTTTTTCTTTTTTTTCCTTTCCCATAAGAAAAGGCACCGAGTGAAATGTAGGTTCACTGGTGAGCAAATGCCTTCCTTCTGGAGACTAGCTATACTAGAGACATAAAACAAGGATGTAAATTTGTGATCTATAGGACAGGTTGATATCATGTTGGGGAAAAACAAAAATCCTAATTTGAATAAATCTGGTTCCCATTACCAGTGCCCCCTCACCCTGCAAAAAAAAAAACCAGCACATATCATGAAGTTTTCAAAATCCAAGGAAAACAGAAACAGAGTAGAAGGTAAAGATTTGTAACTGAAAAAAATAAGGAAAATTATCTGGAATGTTTTAATGGAAGTAGGAACAGGCTGCACTGCTGATCAAATATTTGTTACTTCGTTTTACGTAGATATCATACAAAATACTCAGAGGACAAGAGTCAACAGTCACTAGCTGCTGTAAGAAAAATTCTGCTGGGCACAGGGAAAAAATAATTCATAATGAGAGTGAAAAAATGGAACTGTTTTCCTAGAAAGATTTAACACAGTGAATATGTGTTCAGACAAATTTTGACAAATTTGTCTGAATCTTGAATATTTCAAAGTTCAATGGGACAAGACCCTGAGCAACCTTCTTTGACACTGTCCCTGCCTCAAGTAGGAGACTGGACGAGATAACTGGAGGTCCCTTCAAACCTAAATTGTGCGATTTTTGTGATTCTGTGACTCCATTTTTCAGTTCAGCGGTTATACTGACTATATCTCAATGATTTTGTTTTATCTGACATTTCTAACTAAAGCACCTTGTTTTTTCTAAACAAAAAATCAAAGGCATATTAATTTGTCAACTGCCTGTGATAGAAATTTTTCTATTGCATCTTTCACTATTTGGCCAAATCATAAAAAATGTTCACAAGAACATTTAACCACTTCTTCTTAATCACTGAATTTTAGTGCTCTTCTTTCAGTCCATTAGTTTGTTACATTCACATATGTTATTTTTGACTGCTGCATCTATTTATTTTTCTTTAAGTTCTCATACAGTTACAATTTAATTCATTTTACAGTATTTTTAAAATTCTTTGTATGATATTCCATGTGAATATATAATTTTTCTACTGGTCTACAGTCTCACATAATATACTAATTACTAATGTACTAATATAGAACATTATAACTTTAGACAAGCCCTTCATTTTCATTTGCTCGTGTTTTGAACTTATAGAGATGCTTAAGAAAAAATGCAAATCTATTTGAACACCACTTATTCTTGCATGCTTGGGAAAATGCACCCTAACTAATCTCCTGCACCCAGTAACATCAACAGATTTCCCACAGGATTTCATCCTTGCAATGAGACTGTCATATCTAACACAGCAGTAAAGCAACTCTATTTTGTCGTTGGGCTGCATCATTAAAAATGACAAGAAGGTCAAACAGTCTCCTATAAAATCTTTCCATGCAGAAATGTTTGTCTGTGTATCCATCTTGAATTGAGGAGCGTAATGTCCCTTCTAGCTCCTTTCTCGGCTTTCTGAAGACAGTGTTTTTCAGAGAACTCTTCAGATTAAAAGCAAAGACATTGATCAGTGGGAAGCAGTTTTCTGGGGTCTTTTGAATGGAGTTATTTATTTTCTTTGGCAATCAGAGAAACATTATTTTAAATAGAGACATACCAATAAAAGCAGTGTAATTTGGACTTTGAGATGTCCGTGGCTTAAACACATTTCTTCATTCATTTGACCATTTCTGTAATTTCTGAATAAGATTTCTATGTCCTTTTAGACATTAAATTCTAGGAAAGTAGTTCACTCAGATATCATGGTCTTTTCTATTTTTCTATATGAATTTTTCTCTACTTTTATATTGATCTATTTATTAACTTGTATTTATTTACCCATGAATGTATTAAATGCTGCCACTTAGTAGATTTAGAAACGAGAAAGTACTGATTTACAGCTTTTCTAAAATACTGAAACACAGCATTCATTATCCTGACATAAAACTTAAAAAGAAATCCCTAAAAATCAATTAATATTGTTGGAAGTAAAAGTGTCAATTACTGGAAAAGATACAAATTCAGTTTAATATTACTAGAGCTTCCCTGAAAAACTTGGGAATGGAAACCTGCTCACATTGTGTTAAACCCATTGTGGTAAACTCTGTTACTTAAATTCTTTCTTCCTAGGCATTAAAAACTAATGTGTGTTACCTAAAGAGCAAGAAATTTTCTTTTTCACAAAGATTGAATTCAACATTCCTTAGAAATGCAGGGCTATATCTCATATTCTCATAATTTTCTGTGAAGTATTGAGCAATTGAACCTTCAGTTTAGTCTGACTTAGGGGGAAATATTCTCTGCTTAACTCCTTCATTATGATACTGACAATAGAAGGATTTAATATCTTACAATTAGACATGTGAGAAAAAAACTGGGCTACCTTGCTCTGGTAGTAAAGCAGCTCCAGAAGATAAAAGAAAAACAAAGACATATGACATTGTAAAAACAATATGGTAAGAACTCAAAAAACCCTCCTACATTGAAAAGCAAGCTTTTCATTTTTGTGCATAAACTGAGACCACATTTCATGATTGAACGTGCTGCAGTTGCTTTTTTCTTCACACCTGAATTTAATCAGTTTGGATTTACTATTCATTTTTTAATCCCAGACTCCTTTGAAAGCTATGAAAACAGCAGTGGATTCCCACCCCTTTGCTACTACACATACCATTATTATTATTATTATTTCTAACAGTTGACTCCTGAACTAATTTTGTTTGTCTGCAGCTTAAATCCATAACGAACAGTTAGTATAGATGGGAAATTTAGCAGAGGTTATTCTTACATAGGTAAGAATTCCCTTACCACTACTGCGGAAGGAGATCTCAGCTTTTGTTTTTTAGTTAATATTTCATTGGCGATTTCTGTGTTTTGTTACCTATTTGCACAAGAAAGGATGTAATTCATAATTTAAAAAGAAAAAAACCTAATGCAATCCTGCAAACAATTGTGTGGCAAGAACCTTATCCAAAAAATTACATGCAAATGGCAAAGGATGACAAGACAAATGGACCAAGACAAGACAAGTTTGTTAAGCCTTGAAAGCCCTACATATCCTATTTTTTGAACTAACTTACACAGGGAGGATGTGTTTCATATCTGACCTTCATTCAGAGTAAAAGTAATCTGCTTTGTTTGCCAGTTGAGGAAAAAGTAGTTTTCTTTCCAATGACCTGAGGAGAGATTCCACTAAGGTGCTAAGAAAAAAGCTTCTACATAAGATATCCAAAAGGCAAGTTTTAAATATTTCTAATTCTTATCTGAAGACCAGGGATCACTATAGAAAGTTATTTACCTTGATCATGAAGGAACAACATGTTTTCTGTGATACTGCAAGCAACTTGGCAAGGCTAATTCCATTAACTGCTCAAAGCTCTGGTTTCTTCACAGAAGCCCTGGGCCATGTTTGCTGAACTTGAGCACTGACACTGCTTGTTACTGAGAGTAGCCTTGCAGGATCTTGAACTGCTTTGACTTGTGTGTGCTAAACATAGTTCCAGAAAATGGATTAAGAAGTAATATCTGTGATTCATCTCTGGTGTTTATTTGCCTAATAGCATGAAAATGAGACGCAGCTTTGCAAGAGGCTATTTGGTTTCAATTCAAATGTGAGTGCTTTAACACAACAGTTAAAATGAGTTGTTTCCATTTTTCCAGATGATTATTTTGAAGACAGAGCATGCATATGTAAAAAAAGCGCCATGTAAGCTTGCTTCTTTCTATCAAATGTAGATAAACACTACAAGTATGAAGGATACATCCCTGCTCCCTAAAAAGTTTTCTTTCTCATCTAGGAATTTTTACTAAAACACTGAGTTCTATTTCTGCAGCTTGTGAAATTTGCCCCAAAATCAAATTTTTTTTTAATGATTAACTCAAAGATAGGAACAACTGAGTTTTTATTCAATGTTTTTGCCAGACTGATTTGCCAGAAAAGTGAGCATCTTATTTTCAGCTTCAGGAAAGCAAAGCTTTGCTTCATAAAGCAGTGCCCTGAGACATCCTCCAAGGACCTGAACGCTTAGACTCAAGGGGTGCTCATACTGCATTTTGTGCCATATTGGGGAAAAAAAAAGGCTAAGATAGCTTTGGCAGCCTAGCTTCAGTAGTTTGAAGTTTCACATATTAACTGCCTCATCCAGAATTTTACAGATGCCTATAGTAAGGTCCATATTCCTGTCAAGTTGCTTCCAGAGGCAAAATGAGCTCATTTCCATTTACTTCAGCTAACACTACAGTCAATAAGCACAGTGTAGCTGATTCTGTGCCATAGCAGCTCTGTGCCAGTCTCCTATCCCTTCCTCAAGGCTTTGTGATTCCGAGGGCAACTGCATCAGAATCCAGCTGAAAACTGAATTCCAGACCTGAATGCAGCCAAAGACTTTCCAAATGCATAACAAGAAATCGTGCCAGTATCTGAAGATCTATAAAATAACTATGGCTAATTTCATGAAGAGATGGTATTTCTACAGAGTTTTAACAATGGAATTTTAGCATCAATTAGGCACCATTTTGTTTTAAGCAATAACTACTGATGTGAGCTGATGTTAGTTTGACAAAGGTTATACAACTCTTTACCATATTCCCAAGCTTCTCTCTTGACAACAGTTTTGCTTGCCTTCAGTATTCTTGCCTACATCTTCTCACCAGAGAAGTTAAGAAGAGTTCTGCCTCCCTGGGAATCCTGAGTTCCTCCAAGAGCTCCACTAACAAATTTTTTTTAATTTGCCTTTTCTTGCTCTCTTAACAATAAGATTCAGATTTCTTTAGAGGTGGATAAGAAAAATGCAGAGACTGGGGCATTTAATGATCATACTTGTCATATATAAAACACATATTTCATTCAACAGAGGAGGAAGGAACTTCCACAGGATAAAAAAGAGACCAAGCTACAATGACCACATGAGAAAATAGCGAGTTGACAGATTGTATTTCAGTTGTTCATTCATTTTCTTTGTTTTCAGAAAGGTCCCAAAAAGCTAGCACATCAGTGCTATATGTATCCCATAAAGACCAAAAAAAAATCCAGAATTCTTATTTATGCACATAAAAGTTCACCTAATATTGATCCTGGTGCTTGAACTAGACGAGTGAAGTAATTAAATATCTATCCCATGGGATTTCTGCAAGACTAACAGTTTAGACAGATTCATACAGAAAATATATTTAACTATTTCCTATTATGGCTCCCCCAAAAGGTTTATTTTTATTTAACAGTTGTATTCTCTCAACAACTTCTCTCTATGAAATATAATTCCTATTTTCTATGTTATAGCCTGTGGTCAATCCTCCTGTGGCCCCAGAAGGAAGGACTGCATGACCTAACAGCTCTTCTTGATTGACAGCATACTTGAGGGTCTGTATAGACCATTTTCCTGCACTGTTTCTGAGTAAAAATGCCCCAAGTCTTTTCTACAACAAATCTCACAAATGTTCCACTTATTTTTTAAATGAAAGCCACCCAAAAGTTTCAGCAGAAAATTTGCCCAAACCCATTTAGCAGTATTATTTTAAAAATGTTTTACAATTTGGAAGATGAGCTTTCACCTTTCCAGTATAAGCAGATGTTTAGGATAGTGCCCAGGGCTACAGGAGCACAAGATCAAGTCTGTATTTCATGTGAGATCAGGCAGAGCTGGTCGTCTCATGCTATTCATTCCTAAAATCATATCTTTTTCATCCCAGGCCCTAATCACCAAGCTGTAGATTCTGTTGCTCATTAAACACAACAGAGTTTTGAAACATTTTTGGCACAAGAGAAGAAAGCACCACCAAAAAAACTCAGTAAGCTACACACTGATTGTTTGCAAAAGCTATAATTAAACTTTGAAAAGCAAAATCTATAATTTCTCCAAACACAGAGAATATACTGTTCAGATTTTGACCAAGGGCTGTTGCAAATTTCTATTTTGTTTTAAGCTTGGTCAAAAATGCACCCTTCCAATGACTCATTGCAGTCTGAAGATGGAAAATAAACAGCCCACTGGAAATCTATCTAAATTAAAATTTCCATCAACAGCAAATGTTCTTGCATCAAAATACTGAAGAAACATTTAAATTCAGTGCTTTAATTTACAAAGCTGTAATCTTCTGTATTCCTTATATATTTTGGTTGTATTGTTATTGCTGTTGTTTTAAAATACGCCTTCTTTGAGCAAGTCTCAACAGGGAAGAAAAGCTGAAGGAAATTTCAAATAGCATGTTAAATAGGGAAAGCAGGTACTCTTCTATTCCCTCAAGGAGCAATGTCAACACCGCCAATAATAAAATTAAAAGTAAATTCCAAACATCCATGTCCCTTGCTTCATTTCTTAGTTCTTGTTGTTATAATCCTTTTTTTTTTTTCTTCAATATTCCTGTAAGTAGAAAAAAGGTTTTTGCAAGCAGAGGAAGGAAAAATAACCCATACAAAATCCATATAAAGTCAGTGGGGGTGAGCAGATGCAGAGAACAGTCCTGCTTATCATGCTGCAGAATCAGGACATATTCCTTCCTCTCTTATATTCTAATTGTCAGAAATATTTTATCAGATGGATCTGTTCTATTTGTGATCTGGAGACAGGCAGCATAACTGTTCTGCCTATTTATGCACTCCGCCATCTGACCATCTGAAGAATAGGATTCTAAATTTCTTCCGTTACCTTATATGTAGGTGCCATGATTAGAACACATCTTCAGGCACCATATGACTGTATCTCTCAATTTTGTATTTTTTAATCACACATTTAAATAAATAGATGGAAATATATGCAGAATTTATTCACCTTAGTTTAATAATTATTTAGGAAGTGTCTAGATAAGTCCTGGTGAAAGCTAAAGTTTTTGTAAGCATTTGCCAATGTATGGTTCCACATTATACCTGAACTAAGTCAAGTATGGCATTTCATTCTGCTTGCACTTCTTTCAAACATATATAACCCAGAAGTACTTACAATTTAGATATCTAAAGTAATTTTGCTTGATCTGTTAACAATCACCTTGTCAGAAACTGAGCAACCTGTACAACACAAAAATTATGATCCAAACCCAGATTTCTACTTCCTTAATTCTTTTTCCTTTAAGCAAATGAGTCAGAATTGCAGACCCTACTTTCTCCTTTAAGAACTGTGCTTTTCTCCTTATCATTTGTAGGTACTGGAAGAACTTCTTAACTTTTATTTGGAATTACACACAGGTGACTTGAAAGGTCTTCTCTTAAAACTTCGCACATACACTCAACTGTAGGCATGCAAATCTGTTATACTGGGGTCCTTAGAGCTTCTATAAAGACCAGAAGATACTTTTGCACCTGAACAGAAAATAAAATTATACAAACAAAATGTCTTTACATTCAATTACTTCAGCTGCTTTTCCTACGAAGTTGTATAGGTACTTCAAAAGAGGAAATCATGTGAAGAATACAGTTGGAGTAAGAGCTAAATATAAAAATGGAAAAATATTTTTAAAGAAAACTTGTTAAAAATAGCAGAATCAGGAATTACATGGGTAATATTACAAAGTTCAAACACATGCAACCAAAAAGTACATTCTGCAGTAGGACAGTTATGTCAACATGTGTGCACAAACTTTTCTATTAATTACGGAAACACAGAGATAACAAAAACCAGGGAGGGAGAAAGGAGTCTTGCATTACCTTCTCAACACTAAAACAGAAAATGAAAAAGAGATCGTCCTTTCAGATTAATGTCTTAAAATGCTTTAACGGATTTGTGTCAAATTTGGTATTAACCAAGTTTTTATACTGTTATAACTTTAGTGTAAGACAATAGTCCTTCAGTTGCTCCAACATAACAATAAATAAAAAGTTAGGAAAATGTACCAACATACATTATATTTACTGCTGTTCCTCATCTTCTCTGATTTTTTTGCGTAGTAAATTCTACACACGTGCACCACATACCACACCCACCACTAAGATAAAACCAAAAGGCTACAGCAGGTCTCTTCAGAGGCTGTTAACAGTCCTGTGAGCTGTAACATGCCTATGGTCGTTTTGGACTCAGTATCAGAGTCTCTGATGTAAACCTAGACAGGCTAGGTAGACTGCAGCAGACTGTGGTAGGCTTCGGAGGATTCTTAGGAATTTACTGAGCATTCATTTACAGCCATTTTATCCCGCTGCACTCACATGCACAATCTGATTACAGATTGTAATGAAGGAAAAATTTCTTTTTGATGTTTAACAGATGTTTTGTGGTTTTATCATCATTAGTATCCCCAGGCTAACTTAAATTATGGCGATCTCTCCTGCAGGCTAAGACTGAAACATACTTAATGCTCTTTACAACCATAACACTTTATTTAGCAACAGGTTAGATCTTGAACTTGGGATTTCTGTGCTGAGTAATCTTTACACCCACAAAGAGCAAAGATGTTGTTTTTTCTCATTGAAGAGTTCTGTTTCCATCTAGAAGTGCTCAAATTGTCTTGTTTAATACATATACCACATTGCCACTTCTAGTGAAGCTATTTTCTACTTCTTCTATTAAACATTTATAAGAATAGCAGCCTATTGAATTTTTGTTTCCCTTTTGTAGGAACAAATGCACAAAGAGAAATAATTCACACTTGCTAGCCAGTGGCACTGCATGGCAAATCTCCCTCCATCTTCTCACAGCCACAGTGATATCTTATTAGATTATAATTATTATTAACTTTATAACTATTTACAAATTGCATTGTTAAACTACCCAGGTACCTGCTATATCCACTTTCCAAATCAAATATATAACTGTTATAATCTATTATTAGAACATAATAGTTGGCAAATAATTTCCACAGAATATCTTATAAAAAATTAATGAAAACCTTCAGTCTGTAAAGTTCAACCCAGATATAAGGTCCAAAGCTATGAGAAAATGAAGGATGAGTAGAAAAGTGTTGCTTTACTCTATCTTTAGTGACAAAACCAGCTACTTTCCAAAATTGATTTTATCTATGGAAGATAAAACCAGAACAAGATAACTTATTGCACATGGCACTGCTCTCAAAGACTATCAGAGGTAGCAGAACACAAGGGCACCTTAAAGTGAAAATGTTTAACCAGGTAATCAACAAATTGCACCAATGGAATCCCTTTAACTTGCAGCTACTCTAGCTGCTTTTCCTACAGAATTCTATTGACACTTTGAAAAGGAACTGAAGTAAATAATCAATTGTGAATGAGCACTAAAACTAAGAAAAGAGAAATAAATTTAAAACACAAAAAGTTTAAAAAATAGCATCAGGAGTTACAGGATTTTCCTACCACCAGTACTAAAAAACCCAGTAGTGTTCCTAATAAGTTGTCAGGTTTATCACAAGATCAGTTAATGCAAATTTCACAGACAGGAAATCCAAGTTTAAAAAAAAAAAATCCTGTATAAGAGTCAGTTCTTCTGTATTTTCACTGGTGAATGAGAAGCATCAGGAAAAATACAAAACCATCAACTAATTAAGAGTGAAAAAAATAAGAACGCAAACTTAAGTCTATACAAGAATCCAGGACATTATGGGGAAGGCCTCATTCCATACAGAAATACAAAAAAACCTCAATAACCAACCTAAGAGCAAATCTCAGTCTCTTTTTTTCACTTAGTATATGTTATTTTGGAGTGGGTTTTTATTTTGGATTTGAGAGGAGTTTTCTTGCTATTGGCCTGTGCTAAGAGTTTCTGCAGTTCCTAGATCCAGTAGGAACAATATTTCAGCCTTCTCCATTGCAGACTAGATTTGCATAAGAATAGAAAAACTGTTCTCTAACCGGTGTGAAAAAGGACTGGAAAATTTGAAAAGCAAACAGACAAAGTGGTTTGGACATTTCAATGAATCTTCAGCTCCATATGGAAAATTATAATTACCGTAAAGCCTGGCAAATTGTGTTTCCAGAACAGAGGATGCTACAAAGTTGCACCTGTCAAAATTTATTATATTTGTCATGCTCAGAAGAAAACAGGCACTACTTTGATAAGCAGTTTGTCAAAGTTTATCTATGAAAAGATAGAAGAATTTATTCAATAATTCATGTCTATAGCTTTTGAGGTAAATAAGATATCTTCAATGAAATTCCAATATTTGGAAGTACCAGGGGGCTGAATTTTTCTTTTATCTCTACTTTAGTAGTTCACATTGGTGAAAAAATGTGGGTTATCTCTTAAACTATCCCCTAAATGCAGGCAAATACACTTGACTTACAAAATTAATTCTAAACATAGCTTACATCAGAGGCAGACAGCAAATCTATGATGCTATTAAGTTACAACTATCGTAATTAGGTTTTTGGTTTGTTTATTTGTTTGTTTTTTAACCAATTGAGCCCTAACTCCAAAAATCTATAATGGAATCAGTTTTTATTGCATTTTAGAATGTTTGGGTAAAGATTAGCCCTTGTGTCATAAATACCATACTGTTACCTGTTAATACTATTAGAGGATGAGATTTTCAATAGAGGTGGGCTATGATCATGCAAACAGTTGAGCTGCAAA
This sequence comes from Corvus moneduloides, assembly GCF_009650955.1. Lineage (NCBI taxonomy): Eukaryota > Metazoa > Chordata > Aves > Passeriformes > Corvidae > Corvus > Corvus moneduloides. Next base: position 31,501,919 of record NC_045476.1, on the reverse strand, counting down.
TGTATACGTAGCTGTACTGACTTCAGGGGAACTTTTACTAAGAACATGTATGTGTGCAAGATATTTTACATCTGTGAGAAACCCATGTGTTTTGTGAACATGACCTGAGGAACACCATCACAACAATACCCATGCTTTCTTCTCACTGTATCTTCTCGCAGGTGACAAGAGACAGCAGCATGGGAGCTCTGATTGTTCTAGGAGCAGCAGCAGGATTACCAATTATTTTCTGCCAGCTACACTTAAAAATGCTATAGTACCAGCAGAATTTCAATGGCATTTACTTGAAGGAGAGCACTAGTCCCAGAAGTGGCATGAAACTAAAAAGAAAAGGGGGAAAGCTCAACGTCTTCACAGCTAATGTTTTCAGGTGTGTGCAGTCTCATGCGTACCTTACCATTTTCTCATGCATTTTTCATACTACCCTATACTTGTTCCGCATTGTCAAAATGTTCTGCATAATCAGAAAAAAAAAATCATTTACATTTTTCATGTATGTCTAAACTTAAATGGACTTATTTGAATTACACTTTTTCTTTCTTCCCACTCTCCTCCTCTGCATTTACCACTTTTTCTTTTCATTCTTTCCAAAATAATTTTTAAAAGTAGCTACAACAGAGAATTTTACCTACGCCCCATTTCTAGGCTTAGCTGTAAATACAGAAAATCAATAGAAAAAGAGGCAAAGAACTGGATTTTAAAATTGTCTTAATAGATTTTGAATCCGTTTATGTGAACTTTTACTTCAACCATTTATACAAAGTGTTCAGAATATTATTTGTAATAGTACCACACTTTCTATGGAAAATGTGTTCTGCAAATATACCCAACAGTGCTTTTTAGAAGACAACTCTACTGCATATTAAAACACATGAATGCAAGAAACAAGAGGCTGTAGGAGTAGAGTACAATCTCATTATTTGTGAAGTCCTATGTGATATGGCCACTCTTCTCAGAGTCTGCTGAACCCACTTCTGAATTTGCCCAGCTCATCAAGGTGCATCCTGCTCTGAAACATGAGTAGAACACACTTCATTCACAATGCAAGTCACTACTTAATGCTCCTTATGATTGTTTTTCCTCCCTGTTTAAATTGTAGAGAAAGGCATTTTGTCTTATTTTTCCCTATGACTTCTCTATACTTCCATTTTGTGTATATGAAATATTTATGTGGCGATGTCATGTATGATTTGAGTCAGTGTCTGCTGAACTGTTATATGGCTCACTGATGTTATCAAACTGAGCAGATTTTCTGTTATCCTGAAACACACAGACACAGGAGACACCATATGCGTTTTTAAGTGCCAAATCTGGCTGTAGGGGCCATGTGAGGGCAACAAGACCTTCACAGACACTGTAAAATAAAATTATTTTAAGAGGGTTATTTTAAAATGTTACACTGGATAATAAAAAGAAGCAGAAGGAAAAATATATTTTATCAGTCTGAATGTAAGCTGTGGAAGAGCTGCTACTGTATTAATTTTTCCTTAGGGAATTTATAATCCACTTCAGTATTTCTGTAGTTGAATTTTTCAAAAAGAACAAGTCACATAGAGCAGAGATTTCTTCTCTGAAAAAATTACCCTGTTTTGGAAGTTATATTGAATTGAGAATTTGCTTTTTCTAATGTTGTTCTGTTGTTACATGACTGTGAGTGGTTGCAAAACTTTTGTGCTGTGGTAAGTTGCTATTCTCAAGATGTCCTAATGCTTCTGGTAGTTTATAGGATTTTCAATAGTGCCTGGTGTTTTTGCCTCCCCAGGTTGCAGTTCTTGAGGTGACACAATTCGTCTTTCATGGCATACTAAGAACTTTCTGAAAATATGCTTCTTTGGGGTGTCTCAAGATACAAAGAATTAATCATCTCAAATCATCTACCATTTTAAAAATTCTCATTTATAACATATTGTTGATTTTAATATGTAATCAAAGAAAATCCTTTTAAAGTACCAGATTTTAAATTCAAGGAGGTCCTTTGAAAACATGTGGCATGAGTGAAACAGTGTTTGCCTCTTTCAGGAAATAGCTAGTGTCCATTAAGGATATCAATTTTCTTACTCTTTTCTCAAACACAATGTCATTCCACAGGCTTGCAGTTCCCATTGGAGTTGACATACATCTGACTTTAGCCTGAGGGTAGCGATGCATTTTACATGTTGACGGCAGCCACACGGATACAAACAGAAATGAAAACACTTCTGAATCTCAGGATACACAGTTTGACATTAATAACAGCAGTCACTGTGTATCTCAAAGTCTTCCCTCAAAAACATGTCACACCCTTTTTAGGTACCAACAAGTAAGACAAGAGCAGCAGTTCATCCATCTCAGTTCGTGATTCACGTTGGTAAATATGAAATTTGAGGGAAAATAAAAGTACTCAAAAGCTCTGTTTTACTTTTCTCCAACTTAGGTTGGATTTTATTGTGTTCTTTTCCCAGCATCCCTCTAATCCCCAGAGTCCTCTCATTACTCTTTTTTCTCAACAGTATTTTGCAGAGAAACTGTGGGACATGGAAGTCTGTACATAATCCACCATTTTTGTGTTGAGCATTTTTATCTGTAGGACACTAAGGAGTCTTAAGCATCTGGGTTCACCTTGGGGTGGCAGGAAAGCAAATTTCCTCATGAGGAAGGTTGCAATGCTGGGGGCCCACCTGCTTCCAAGCTCTTCAGCTCCCCTTCTTCCATCCATGCCACTGCAACCTCACATGCCCTTACACCCTAGCCAGGTCCATCTTTCTAGAAAACAATTTTAGCAGGAAAATCTTCCCAATCAGAATGATTTTTATGTATCTCAAGTTTTTATCTATTGTCTTGCCCTGACTCAGCAGTCACAGGCACATCATGCTTCAGTGCAGCCTGTGAGTTAGAAGATAAAAATGCCATAAAACAAAGACATTACTACACTTGAAAGCTTCCTGATTTTTATGTCTGGCAAGGTCACTTCTGCTTTAAAAGCCTGACCTTGCATCCTTGAAGGCAACGCTGTTCCCCTGTTCTTGACTTCACTAGCAGCAGTCAAGATTAAGCTTTCATGAAGGTTGGTGTGTGCCAGTGTCACATAGCTTAATAAACTTACTGAAGTTAATTTGATGTTCAATAGATGTCTGGGGTCACACTGCATCTGTAAGTAAAGTTGTGGTGTTTTACACGAACATGTTTATTGGACATACCTTCACTTAAATACTTTTTTATTAAATTATTGTTAATTTTTAAGAGTATGGCTTTATCTTTTTTAATTCCCTTACAGAAAGCAAAAAAGTCAAATCAATGTACAAGGCATAAGATCCGAAACATTCATAGGGATATACAAGTGCTGTAAGGAGTAATTTTTAATACATTTAAAGAAAGTTTCTCTGTTTTCATAGTTCAAGAGAGAGTGGAGAAACATAAAATTTTCAAAGGCAATATTTTTAAAAAGATACTTTTAAATGCACATAAGGAACTCTTCTGAAGTAAAAATCCCATATGTCAGCATAGGCTTGTATTAACATCACTGAGCTAAAACAAAAATCAAAAAAAATCCAAAATCCATTTTTTCACTCTCTTCATTAACAGCAATATTGCTTTATGAAAAAGCCTTCATGGAATTCAACTGAAACTTGTTCAGCACAAAGGTTTTGATCCAGTAGAGCAGAACAAAACACCTTCATAACTACTCAGTGAGTAGTCCACTAAAGCTGGGAGAAATCTATATCCAGTTGAATTTTTACTAGATTTTAAACCCAAACCATGCAGAAAAATGGCAGAATTGAGAATTTGCTGTCATCAGCATGAACAAACATTGAAACATCATCTCAGCACTTGCAAGCATAAAATGTGCTGGGATATCAAAAGGGGGAAAGCTACTAGCAAGGTGAAGAGACGCTCTATTTGCAGTTTTGTGGGTGATAAAATATAGGCTCACTTGTACAACTACAAGTCCAGCAGATTCCCTTCTTTCTGGCATATTTTGTTGGGTTTTGTTTCAGTTACAAGTTTTCTTACATTGCGTACAATGTGATTTCAATGAACAAATGCACTTACTCCAAAATATTTTTAGAGAAATTTCCTCTCTCTAGAAACATTTAGCACTTGCAAAATGGACTTTCCTGTCTGCGTTAAGGAATATTGTACTTTATCCACAAAATAAGAGAGGAATAATGTAGACTATCCCTTCAGTGTCCCCTGAATGGGCTTCTACTTCAATATATTTAAAAAACAATGATTTTTTTCATGTACGACATATTCAGCATATGAAATACTTTTGAAAGTATCAAGTTGTTTAACAGAAATTCTAAATGAGCACAAACGTTTCTAGGTGAGCCTGTTCTCATAGGAGCAGCTGAGACAAAAACTCAACAGACAGAGCACTAAGGCTTCACTGAAGTTTTCTTCATCATGTACTCTATTATTTGTTAATTACATGCCAATCTGAGAAAATTCTACTTTCTTATTAATCCTTAAAAAGAAACACCAAAAGAAACCCATCAATTTTCTGCTCAATTTGCCTTTTTGTATGTAGTGCTAAGTGAAAAAAAAAAAAAACAACGTTACAATACAGAAAGACAGAATACAGAATATCCTCATCATTCATAACATCTCATGATGTGGAAAGAAATCTGAGTTCTTTGTTAATCTTCATGGTAATAAAAAGTTGCAGTAGTGTTGCTCTTTTAGAGATATATTTGTAAAAGAAATGCCTATAACAATATTTCAGCCTCTTCAAGATATTTCAGCAAAAACATTGAAACAAGACGTTTCAACAAATTTTCACAACTTTGGGTTTGGACTACATTTTGTGTGAACTTACAGTTTGCTTAAAGTTTATTGCACAATGCTACTAGAGGACAACCAGCCAATGAGCACCTACAGCGCAATGGCTGGAGTTCAACTTGTTAGTAAAAAACCCCACAAAAGCCCTCTGCTGTCATCAACACCTAGTGTGGACACCTGAAGCTGGAATTCAGAGTTAAGCAGTCAGAAATAAAGGCACATGGAGGTTTTAGACAGGGCTGGAACCTACAAAAAACCTGAATGAAGAGATGACTTTGGCCCTGTTCTGGAGGTCTTTGCTAACAAGCTCTCTAAATGTGTTTTATCAGCAGTAACACAAAAGAAAGAGATTCACCCTAAAATAACTCCTGCAGCAGAACAGTGACCAAAGCAGTGATGTCACAAACCAGAAGGTAGATTGACAGAGGTAAGCGTTCAAAAACTATATTGTTGCGTGATGGATGATCTCCATCTCATAAAAAAGTGGTGATGGAAAAAGTGGTTTGCAGTAAACAGAACTAAATGATTTAATAAATGAATGCAAAGTATGTGCAGCCATACATGCTAATAAATATTTATAAACATATTGTTGTAGCTTTATTGCATGAGACACGGTAAAGCTCGACATGCCAAGATCCTGAGACTCGCCCTACACTTTGCTTCAGGTTTCTTATTACTGCTGGGAAAATTTTGAGATATTTCCAGAGAACATTTCTGTCTGTTTTGCCCAGTCTAAATTTTTCTGGCAGCTCTTTTTGTGTTATTATCGGTGAACAGTTGGAATTCCAGTTCATTCATTCCACCGATACCTTTAGAAGCAGATTTGTAACAGCATTTTGTCCTTGCACAACACATTTCTCAGAGACGCCAGCTGCAAATGGTAGCTTTGGAAGTAACTTTGATTTTGCACTGCCACATGTCGTCAGGTCACTGAAGATATGCCTGAATTATGTGGCTACATCAGATCAGTTTGAGGTCATTCATTCCCACTGGACTTTGTGCTGTGTACTTACAGGATGTCTCTAATACATTATTTAAATTGTAGTGTCTAGAAATTCCAGCATGTCCAGGACCATTTAATATTTCTAGATTTATCCTATTTGGCATAAAAGCTTTTGCCACATTTGATGGCTACCATGCTTCTGTTCTCTCTTATACAAGGACAACCTACCATTGCATAGCACCATTCTCCAACATGAGTGGAGTAAGCCCAGAATTAACTATTTAAATTTCATATTTCAAGTATCTTCCTGGGCCTAACTTTAGAAAAATGAACAAAATATGTTTTCCAGCATTTTTCCCATTGTTTCCACTGAACAGCAGCTAAATTTTCCTCCTTTGAAATACTGTTTCTTCAGCAGCAGCTATTGCTATGCTGTTTAAATAGCAGCAAGCTTTAGTTCATAGTATCCTCTTTCTGAATTTTATGCGACTTCTCTTTTGTTTGTTTCAATTTCTTCTATTTTACTTACATTATTTTTCTTCCATCTTTTGGATGATTACTTCTATAGCCTTGCCCTTCTCTGCAGCAATTAAACCCCCCCAACACTTACTGTACATCTCAGATGAATACACCTGGCAGCAGTCACTTCAAAGAAACTGCATCATCAATTAAGTCAGAGCAGCTGAGTCTAGCAATGTAAATAGAAATAGAGCATATGTACATACACCACAAAACAAAAACAACCCCCAATCACAATCCTTTCATGTATTCAGCACAGCAATATGTTCAAATAAAAAAGACCATTAGCGTTTCATTGCTAATGTTGTCAAAGCCTTTCATGGGAAACAAACCTAGACGAGTTTCTGTGCAGCAACCACTCCAGTAGAGCTGGCAAAATAATTATTGGAAGCTGCGGATCTTGAAATTGCAAGCAAGGGAACAGGAAGTGGCAGAATGATTGATTTTCTTTATTAATAGTGTCAGAGATGTTGTTTTAATGCATCTTATCTTTATCTTAACCTTGGGATGTAGTGCAGTATTCACAAAGAGCATTCAGTGTAACTGTATCATAAAACATGTATTATATTAGTGACATATAAGGTCAAGTACTAAAGATGCATAGTATAATAATATAGCCAATATATCAGAAGACAAGTTAATGTATGCCTTTTATTTTTGTCTACACTATTTCATAAAACCAATTTTCTTTTTCATGCACATGATGAATTGCATGTTCTAAAAGCATTCTGACAATGTTTAGGAGCAGCTCTTCTTATTTTCTGGGAATTAGGGGAAAAAAATGATTATTTAAAAATATAACTCTTGACTGCAAGTGCTAACATTCATAAGTTATGTTAAACTATTACTCATTTAAACTGTGTCCTGACAAAAAAAAAGATGCTACTTATGTTTTCCTCAAGAAATGGGGGTTTATTGCAAATTATTTCTTCAAAACTAGCAATAAATGACTACTGTTTACTACTGTTACACTCTGTGGGGTATTTGACTTAGCAGAACAGAGTGCTTCTGCCTCAGTCTTTATTACATTTCAGCTTTGTGCATGTTGCTCTGAAAATAACAGTAAGACAATTTCATGGAACTTGCTGGATCTCAGAATAGCAGTGCCAAGTCTGTATTGCAGCCACTGGTGCCATGGATAAGAACCGTCACTGCAGCTCCTCAGAGCTTTCCCCAGGGTAGTTTCTGTGGCAGGCACTGGCCTTCTGTTCCTCTGAAACACTAAGTTTTATCTAACTTCACCTACATGTCTAAATGAATTATAAACTTAGAAAAAGCTTGCCACAACAGTTTATTTTACCCAACAATGAAAGACATACAGACATAACTTCTCTAGTAATTATAGGAAGACGGCAAGATCAATGAATCACTGCATCTAAGGTCCAAGTGTAAAACTGAATTCTCAATTTTCAGACACGTCAGCTATCTGCCTTTTACTTCAGATGTCCTCCTTGTGAAATGGAGTGTAAGTGACCTATCAGAGTCATTCTGAAGAACAGGATTAAGGAGAACCTGTGGGTCAAGAGGAATTATACACATCAGGGAAACTACAGACAGATCAAAGAGCCCTCAAAATAATTAACATACTCTACTGAATGATGTCACAGAAGTCAAATCCTGACTTCTTAAGTCTAGAATAAAAATATTTTAATAACTGAAAAAGTTTATACCATTAACTTCCTAGTGTAAATGTAATTCTTTTTTACTATTAACATAGAAGTTATTTATACGGGAATTATACTACTGCTTTTCTCCCCTTCTCCATTTCTCTTTTAAGTAAATAAAGGCACCAAACATGTTTACCCACTGTAGAGCAGAGGCAATTTGTTAACTTTTATTTTTCAGTGCTGCCATTCTTCGTGACTTTTGTAAATACATATGGTGAGCACAACAGGATTTATGATCTCTCTTACTGTACCCTTTGAATCAGTAGTGTAGGAATGGGAACAATTTCTAGGGTAAGATTCTTAAGGAACATAGATATTTTTATTTATCTAGTAATTAATTAGTAGCCAGATATTTCATACCGCCATCTCCTCACTTCTTGCTAAGGACAAAATCAGAATTAAAACCAGTTTCTAAAATACACTGAAAATCCAAGAGGCTGTTACAGTATACTATTCTTGGTTTTATAAAATTAATTTCTTTCTCTCTCCTTTTTTTTTTCCTCAAAACACCTCTTCTCCTAAAATTCTGCAATATGATTGCAGAAACTCTTACACAGGATACTAAACTTATCTCTGAACTTCTCAGAAAGAGATGCTGGTCTGTTCACAACAACATATGTACAACTATAGAATGCTGAACTTATATCACCACAATTTCACCAGCAGCACTGTCTGAAGATCAGACTGAGCTCTTGACCTTGTTCCATCCACATTCTGAGCAAATAAAACGTTATGTAAACAAATTAGGGAACAAGAAACACTGTCCCTCAGTAAGACATCCATGTGAATGAACATGTGTACTTACAGAATGCATAGCCAAGGACCGGTAAAAATCTCAAAGATGCCAGTTTGGTACCTTTGCTTTGTTCTGTTTTGCTTGGGTTTGGCTTCCCTCCATTGAATTGATACTACTTCTGAAGCATAAAAATTAATATAGTTGAACAACATTCAACTTCCTAGAGCATGAATACCTGAGTAGCAACTCTATTAGATATTCTACTTTTTTCTTTTTCAACAAGAACATCAATTTTTAAAACTGCTTGCTACTCAAAAGAATAAATGTGACATTAAAAGATGATTTGACATTTGGCTCAAACTTATTGCTAACTCATTTTGGGTGAAAAATTGAGGTGATGAGAACTTTTACTTTCTCTACAGGAATTCTGAGGATCCTTTCTCTGTTCTGAAATGGCTACGAAGGCTATCTATTTCTGAATGTCTCATTACAGAGCAGTAGGAAAGGACTTGGTTCTCAGACCTAAGTTCCTGTCAGACCTCTCCATGTGCAGGTCCATCAGAGGAGTTTCTATATTGGCCAATACATCAGGCTCCCAGCTTCACACAGATGGGATGGTAGTATGAAAAATGAAACCCTCTTTTTTTCTCCCCATAAAAAACTCCCAGAAATGAAGGTCCTGGGGCATGGCCCTCCACAGCACCCAGGACTGTACACATTGCTCATTTTGGCAGCAAAGACTAGATTATCTGAGTCAGAAGAATGACCTTAAATGTATTTTCTAGCGTGAATCTGTTTCACATGGACAAGTGGCATTTATGATCCCTACACAAGTGAAATGTCTGTAAAATGCTTTAAGATCAACAATGAGCATTTAAGATCATCTTAAATGCTTTAAGATCCTGCAGATGCAGGATCTAAGCAGAGAATGAGTGGAAATGTGAGGAAGATACACTGTTTTGAAAAAAAAAATGTAATGCTGAAAGTCTCTGGTTATTTTGTTTTGCATTTATTTGCATGCATCCGTGTGTCTCTACACCAAGGGAGGGAAACAATATCACTTGAAAGTTTCCTCACTGACAGAGGATACAGTGCCAAGCTGAATAAACATCTACCCTCTAGCAGGGACACTCTAAAACTAGTTTACCTGGAATAATTGAGTTTATAATTGCTACTTCAAATAATTATAATAAAAATAATGGTCCTCAGAAGTGATTGGCACTAAACATACTCTGCTATGCTTAGTTGTACATCAGTCATGCATAGCCCTATTTGTCAATTATTAGGGCTGTGATAGTAACTCTAAAAGGTAATGACTGTTAGGATGTTCTTACTGTTCTGGGTAACCTGAAAAGTATAATCAGGTATTTTCTTTGACCTTATGGCTCTAAAATATATACAGATAAATAAAGGATGGGACAGACCTTCCTTGTCCTTCCCATTAGCCTCATTTTCAGCCAGCGAAAGTAAATAATACATGTTACAGAACTCCAAAAAACATTGAAGAAACTTCTTACTCATTTAATCCCGATTTATGTTTAAAAGAGCCGGTCTAAAGCACAAGCTATACAGACAATCATTAAACAAGAGACATGTTCAAGGAAAACACTAGAAAAACGCGAATAGTTGAGCAACTTACTCCAAAGGAGGAAAGCAGGTGATGAGAATGCTTTTGTACTGAGAATGCTTTTGTTCATTTTTAGGTATAAGGTGATCTGAAAGAAGTCCAGTGTGACAAGATGATAAAGCAAACAAGAGCAAGTTCTGAAGCAGGGGAGTACTCCCAGAAAAGAGAAGACAAACACAAAGAAAACCCCCCAAGACCTTGAAACATGGGTAGGGGGAAAAGTATTTCAAATAGGCTAGTGATTGGGGAAATTGGTCTATGAACACCCACTGCAGATTAGTAGTTAAAGATGGATGCCAAAGAGAAGAAGAAAATAAAAGATATACTATGGCATGTACCTTTTATTCTGATCACGGAACCTTTTATTTCATTTTTATCTAACTTCAGCAGGCCCTTACATTTTCTTTTCCTTTTACCTACACACTCTCTTCCTCAATATCTGAAACTGTCAATGTGTTCTTCAAATATTTGTCTTCATTTTAGAGGAAATAAAATCTTTTGTAATGCAGCTTGTAAAAAAAAATAGTAAGTAAGCCTCCTAAGTTAAGACATTTCTACCATTTATTCTTGAATATAGTTAAGTACATGTTTATGCTCTTCTAATTTCTTGGTTGTCATACAGTGCTTCATGCAACAATATTTATTCTATGTACTGTCTTGGACTTCAGCAATGTGTGTATTTGTGGACTGTTGACTGCAGAAGCCATTCTCAGAAGCCAGCCTTTCAGTGTCCAATCTTAATGACAACTGCCAAATCTATAAAACTATGTTACTATTGGTTATATCAAGTCGAGGTGCTGTCAGCGAGCCTTCCACCACTTGCAGTTAATTCATATTAAGCTACATTTCTTATCTAGTTGCTTATTTCTTGAATGCAGTGATCTTTTATATATTCTCTTTCAAGATTCATTGAAGAGCTTTTCTGTTCCAAATAAGTGCCAGAAAATGAAATTCCTTCCTTCTTTAGAAGGAGAAAACATGAAATGTGTGCTACACTGCTGCCATTCATTACTCATTATTTTCTTTAACTTTTTAAATAAACCTTGCCCTCGAGTGTTAATTGCATTTCCATTAAGAAACATGCACAATTCCCTGCCAGCTATTAGCTGTCATGATCAGAAATGAAGACTTATACTGGTTATAACATCTTAAAAACAGTGGAATATTGCCACAGCCAAATTAGCTGATAAGGAATGTAATTTTAATTTGAAAGACAGCCTTTTGTTGTATGGAATGGATGATAAAAGTGTGATCAGATTCTGATGTTGGTTTGTTGCTCTCTTTTCACGTTTATTTGCTGTGCCATCATAAAAACCTCATTTGAAGATGCAATAATTTATCTTAGGAAAGAAAAGATCTGGACTGAGGCACAGTCCTAGTAGACCTAGATTCTAGACCCTAAAATTGTGTCTTGGTCTTTTATATATTTCTATTTTAGAGAAATAAAATCTTCAAAAACACACTGTAACTACAGGCACCACAAAGAATGAACTGTAGTCTACAAACTTTCTGAAACAATAAAAAAAAAATACAAAGGAGAATGAGTTTCTTCATTAAAATATTGTGGACTGCTAATTTGAAGACCAAACTCATTTCATTTATGGAATAGGGAGGGGGGAAAGAAGAAGAGAAAGGCAGAAGTTTCCAAATGCACAAATACACGTTTCACTTTCAAAATGTAAAGGGCTTCATCACTTATATAGGTAACAAAGACTGAGTGAAGGAATTTACCAACCCCCTTTGCCTCCCATCAATTAGAATGTCCACAGCTGTGATGCTTTCCCTGGTAATTGAGTTGTGGCTACTGCTAGCCCAAACAACTGAAGGACAGTAAGACGCCTGGGTAGCTTTTCTGGCTTTAATACCATGAAGAGACCTTAACACAGTTTTCTTGATGCATGAGGTAAGTTATATGAACTGGCCAAGTCCTACATTAAGCTCTCACTTCTAGGGAAGCTAGCTGACAATTTTTAATCTCTCTTATGAGATGACTAATAGGCTTGATTTTTATACTATTATAAGTTTAGTTACAGTTCTTTTTAGATAAAAGAAACACTAGACACCAAAAAGTAAAAAGTAATAGAGCAAGAGCTATCAGTCCTTTGCATCTGATTAGACTAGAAGACCCTTGCACAGAAGCCTGGGCAGCAAAAGGGGAGAAGGAATGGGAAAAAAGGCAGAAGACAGTGTAGGTTTGAGCTCTGTTTACTCACTCTTTACTAAGTTTCAAAGAACAATGCAGTGTAAAAATAAATCAGCAGTGCAGGCATGAAACAACATTAATGTAAAACTTACAGCACAGGTCTAACCTCTGGAAACAAATCAGCTATGAGGCAAATAAACTTTGAAGCCTTGAGTACAATTTAATAAAGAATATTTTAAAAAATTCCAGTGGCATATCTAATTTTTTAAGCTTTCAGCTTAAGTCCAGCTAGACTTAAGAACTTCTGAGTTATTACTTAAATTGTATCAAAAGTTTGGTTTTAAATGAACAGTTACATATTTTATTTCTTAAGTTCCAAGTTCAACTATTAGAACAGAAAAAATATATTTTATCTTGTTTGAATTAAAGGGAAAAAACCCAAAACCACCCCCAAAACCAAACAAAAAGCATTAGCATTTAAGATCAAGTACAGTTCCCTCAGCTCTTCCCCTATTTGCTGTATGCAGGCAAATGATCTGATATTCAGTTACATTACTGAAATTGTTGGATTTTTCAAGAGAGTCTGACTTTTCATTACAGGTCTACAATACTCTCTGCAATTGTGTCTAAATAATTTACTGACATCTTAACCAGCAAGCATCTGTTTGTCTCAGAAACTTGAGAGAAGGAACAGACTACAAACATGAAGTAGCCATTTAACTCAATATCAATATAAATAAAAATATATTAACCTTGATGTACAACAGAGACCTCTTTAGTTTCTAAATATTTTCACATAGGGATAGTATTTTGCTTCATTTCAGAGGAAAGGTTTCTGAAAGAACAGATCCATGACAGTTGTATCGTAGTCTAAATGAAGACCTTTGCTCAAGCTTGCACTCTCTTTGAAGCCGTGCAATTGTTTCAGGGGAGCTCGTTCTGCTCTATTCTACATACACACCATTATTGTGCCAGGATATGTTCCTTAAGAAAGGTTTTATCAAAATGCAGTGGTTCTGTGAAAATCTGTAGTGGAACATCTCCAAATAATAAAGTAGATTATCCCAACATCTCTTAAAGTGCAGCTGAATGAAATAGTCTTTAAACACAATTTTTCTTGTGGCCAAATGCTTTCTCGTCTATGTGATACCATTGTGAGCCTGCCACATGCCAAGGACTCTTGGCATGAGGAATTTCCATTTGAATTCAACTTACAACAAGGTGTTGTAATATGTCTGGATGAGTATACGCTTCTCTAAATACATTTATGGTGCTTTCAGGTTGTAACTCCAACATGTTACTGTCATTCTTTAAAGACATCCTAAAATGAGCAATATGTTCCATGGTTATCACTGTCTAGTGAAAAGAGAAAAAGCTTAAGAGGCACTGGATTCTAGAGAACATAATTGCTGAAGGAACAGCATTGGTCACAGAAAGCTCTGCATATGTTGCAGATAATACCACACAACATTTACAACTCAATTAGCCTAAACTAAAATGACTATGAATCCCATCTGCCTTTTCAAAACCACACTGATCAATTAGAATTTCTTTGAAATCAGATTTCTGTCATCTCAGCTACCTACACTTTGAGAATTAAAAGACTACTAAGAATTGTTTTAATCAAGGACTGCTTAAAGAATCCAGAAGCATTACACTTTGAGAGATTAAACTACAGATAGTTGAAGTAAAGGACAAAAAGCAACGCACATTATTTTAGAACTACAAAGAGTAGTTAGAATTAGAAACTCTTTGAGAATAATAATTAAGAGCGACTTTCCAACCGTTTCCTGCTTATTTAGGAGTTTATTACTTCATTCCTTGTAGATTAAGGAGATTAACATTGTTTCCTTTCAAAACAAACCAAACCTGTTTTCTTTCCAAGTAATCATTCTTTCAATCAATACTTATAGCAGCAGCTTTTTCCCAAGGAAAGCAAAACAAACCAAACCTTAATTATTTCATACATTCCCTTAAATGATCTTCTGAGGTGTTTTTCATTTAACAACTAATTATTTCCATCAGAATTTGGATAGACTAACTAAATACTTTATTTTTTTTATTTCTGTTTGGAAATAAATGGTAGCTACTAAGAATCACTTTTTCCTTTAAGAAAATCTCACTGTTATAGAGAGAACATTTTCCAGTTGAGAAATATTTGTTTCTGTTAATCATCAATCCTACTAATCCTACCCAACAACTGTTGGTTTTGGCAAACCTTTTCTGTGCCAGTGTATGTAGTTTCATTTCAAGTGTGACTTTCTTTAACCTTCAAATACTAGCAGAAATAAAAATACCAACAGATTGTGTATCTATGTCTATCACAACTTAGAGCTTTGAACACAGAATCATAGAATCATTAGGGCTGGAAATGACCTCTAAGATCAACAAATCAACTCGGACCAATATCACCACTGCCACTAAACCATATTGTGGAGTGCTATGTCTACTTGGTTTTTGAACAATTCCAGGGAAAGCGACTCTATCACCTGCTTGGAGAGCCTGAAGATTTTAAATTCCTCTAAAATCCAAGCTACTTGTATCAATAGGACTTTTTTACCAGTGCCCCAGGTGGTGTTTGAAAGAGCTTTTGTCATACATGATATGAGGTTTCTTTATATTGAGGATATATCTTTTTACTAGAGAATCTAACATATTCTATAGAAGAATTTACTATAAGGGTTAGTCTTTTCACTGTGGAACACTCTCTAGTCATTATTTGGATAAAGTTTGAATCAAAAATTACGTATCCACTTAAAGGTATACCTAT
The DNA here is from genome assembly GCF_009650955.1 of Corvus moneduloides. Lineage (NCBI taxonomy): Eukaryota > Metazoa > Chordata > Aves > Passeriformes > Corvidae > Corvus > Corvus moneduloides. Next base: position 31,486,756 of record NC_045476.1, on the reverse strand, counting down.
TTTCTGTTAATAACTAATTCCAATATTGGTTTGGGGGCGGGGTGAGGAGGAATGTCAATATTTTTATACAACCTGCAGTAACAGCTGTCCCTAAGACTTAAGTGTTAGGGTCCCTAACAGTGTCCCTAAGACACAAGCTCTGCTCTGCGCACCATGCTTTTCCCAAGGTCTCTACAACCACCCTACCCTCCTCATGCAGAGTATTTAATAAAATTTATTTCCTCCATATTCCTAGATTTGAACAATAATTAAAAAACCAAAAAAACAAAAAAACCCCCAACCAAACAAAAAAAAAAAAAAAAAAACAAAAACAAACCAAGCCAAAACAACAAACAAAACTTTTACATGCCTGCTTTTTCTCTCCTGTAATATGCCAGCTTTTCAAACTATGAGATCCAGAGAACAATAGTACTCCACTCTCTTTTCTTCAAGACAATCCATTTTGATTCTTCCCCTCAGAGATTAGGCATAAAGTAAATCTGAAAAACTCAGTGTTGAGAGCGCAAATTCAAATTAGGAATAGTTATCTCTTTCTTCCTGTGGTATAGCCATTCCCTACTTGCAAGGAAGTGGAAACAAAACAAAATTGTCCCATAATAATATATTGGTTCCCACATCATCAGTAACGGAAAAGCAGAAATGCAGAAAAGAAAATATCCACTCAGCAGTGCTGCCTGAAGTAAATGGGGCTTCTATCTCCTTATGTGTCTTGTTATCTTTAATTTTGGTTTTCACATATTTCCATTATTATGTTTTTAGTTATTCACCATGGCAGTGAAGTCCTGTTGTTCTGACCAGACTCTGGAGGTAAACAGCAGGAGTTTGGCAATACTCATGAAACATGAATATGTAAAATTCCTGGGCAGGCTGATGCTTCAAAAAATAAAAAGCAACCCCATACCAGAAATCTAGCTGGTGTCCTTTCCTTGAAGGAGTTAAGAAAAAAATGAACCGACAGTTTTACAACTTCCTGATGCTTTTGTACAATCGTATCTGTAAGACTGATTTGTCACCTGTGTGGGCTGAACATGATAAATTGCTTGCTTGCTAAAATTCAAGACTACTGACAAGGAATTTGGCCTCAAAACATTGTTTATTTCCTACAAAAGCTTTAGAAGGTCTTTGTATGTGCTTTGTCAATCAAATATGGGCCAGGAAATCACTGTGCTGAATTCTAATGAAGAGACTAATCCTTTGCAAGGAATGTGCGCACCATCCCCAAATTACCTATCCACTACCTGTGAGTCAGTTGAACTTGAGCTCCTAGATTGCACACATAACTCTGTCATCTAAGGCCCAAACTCATCCCCTTTTTCATAAAAAATTCTCTTTTACATCAATGGCAATATCTCTGGAAAGATCAAGGTAAGTTCTTCATGGTAAAAGTTAAACATATCTATGATTTTTGTTGCAGTATTTACTAGCCAATAGTAAATGTGACAAAGATTTTTACACCTGTTTGGACCATGTTCCTGATTAATCTGAGCATAGATTAGCAGCACAAAAGCCTTGGAATAATACTGTCATGGCAAAGTAGTCCTACTCATTCGAAACAGATATTATGAATATTCATAATACAGAAAAACTAGGCAATAATCTGCAGGAGACTAGAAAAGATGTAAAAGGTGGCCTCCAAAGCATCCTGCAAAACATCTCAAGATACCGGATATCAGGGTACATGAGGGACAGCAGGGTAGCGAGAACGCCTACCACTAAAGCCCCTAATATTGTAAATGCCTTCAGATTAAAAATAAGTCCATTTTAGGCAACTGAAGGAGTGTTGACTGAGCTTCAATTAGGTGTTTTTTTATTTTAATAACTTTCAAAGACTTTTTCAAAGCTATAATGGCTATGCATCCCACATAATTAGAAGATTTCTCATCTTTCTCCTAATCAGCTTGCTATGGCCAAATGATTGATGGTTAAACTTTAAAAAATCAGTGGAAAGGTTAAAATCATAAAGAACATGAACTATTATGAGGGAAAAAAAGCATCATGGAGAAAAAGGATTGGCGACAACAAGTGGTTTTAAATAAGACTGAGGGTGTGGGCTAAGCCAGTTTACCACCTGTTTTTTGCAACATGCATAAGAAACACAATAGAAGACAACAGATCTATTGGCAGAATTACAGGTACAGAAAAAAATTAAAAGACCAGATCTCATCTCTTACATGCAGGAAAATTAATACACATTTACACACGGACACTCTATCTAAAAAGAGGAAGAGGGGAAAACCCAACTGCAAAGTTTTGACCACAATCTATGCACATGCCTAGAGAGAAAGAATGGTGTTTAAGCTGTCAATCTACAGACTTGGGCCAACTGGATAGGAGGTCATTCTGGTCAGGATGGTACAAGAAAGAGCAAAGATAAAAGGTCTGTCTCCTGCTGTCTTTATAGGGAGGCAAACACTCTACAGACAGAATAAAGTCTTTATTATGATCTATGACAGAAGTAAGATTCTCTTAGAATAAAAGGAGTCAATGGCCAGGCTGATGTGCCTTATCTGCGATAGCTCTTTAATACACTGCAGTGGAGCCTGGTATTATGAATCTCATGCCTCAGGAACACTTACATTAATAGTGTGAAATGTCAAATAGCTATCTGCCAGGTGTGAACCGTTAGGTCTCTGTGATTTGGTGCACTCTGATACATCCATTTGATGCAGGGTGCAAATGTAATCAACTTTGATTATGATGTGCTACTGTGGGCACTTTGGGAAAGGCTGATTTATTTTTAGATGACTGCATCTCTTGAACCATTAGAGCTCTCTTGCTAAAAATCACTGCGTAACTAGTACTGGAGGGCCATTGATACATAACCATCATGTGCTATTTCTACATAGGAGGCCTAAAACATGCAGTATTGATGTGCTTCAATTTTTCTGAGGGCTCCACTAGAATAGTTTTATAGCCAGACAGGATGGATAATTTATTAATTTACATAATGCATCTGACCATTCAATGCATCTTAAAAAAAGGAAGGGAAATGAGTATAAGTTGCTCTGGACCAAATGAATGCCTTCACAGATCCACAGGAAACAGTTTTTCTGGCAATTCACTTGGCTTTATTTTGAAAGGACCTTGCAGCATTTTTAATAAAAACTTCATACCTGCTTAGTGGATTACATAAGAGAACCTTGCTGCCCAGTAACTAGCCCATTAAAACTCTCACTAACAGACTCACACCAAGCTGTGAACAGAAGACTGCTTAAGGTGTTGCAGAGAGTGCTGAAAGTACTCTCTGCCAGCTACTGCAGTGCCCCCATGCAGCAGCCTGTGAGCTGGATCACTGGAGAAAATGGCAAGGAGACAGTTTTGAAATCACTATCAGACACCAATCTTTCAGATTGGACATAAACCGCCTGTGGCTGTCAGCTCATCCCACACCCTCAGCTTTCAGCACAGACCTATTCTTAGAGAAAAAGGTGTTGGAGGTCCACCACTATTTGTTCTTTGAGCCTTCCCCTTCTGCCATGCAGCAGAACTACAACAGGTGTGTGTGCCATCATGCAGGGAGACAAAAATACCTGCTCTGCAAGTTGAATATTACTGTATAAAATACTCATAGATCTCTAGGAATTAGTTCATCAAACCAATCTGAGGCTTACTTTTCATCTTGCTCGACTCTTCTATAGTTCGCATTTCAGATCAAGACACAGTATTATATTAAAACTAAGTAAAAGCTCATGTGATTTATGATTCCTGAACCAATCAAGCAATCCATGCTTCCTGCTAAGACACAGATGATCATGAAGCATGTCCATCTTATCTGAAGAGTTTTGAAATTTACAAAGTATTTTTCATCAAGAGAAACCCAAAACCATCTTTCTCTGGACAACAATGAAGCAACAGATTTCAGTAGAACTTTGTACTTCTGTAAAATATTCAATCCCTCCAATTTACTTTTGCTGAGCACTGAGATACATTTGGGGAATGACACTGCAAACTCTTGTCAGGTGGAAGAACACAGTCTTTCTGATGTCTTTCACAGAATAAATACAACTGTGTTTGGTAGAACATGATGTTAGGAAAATTTTGTCACCAAAAGCCAAATCTAGCATGATACTAAAAAAAAAAAAAAAAAAAAAAAAAATTACATTAGTTCTAGGCAGAAGACTCCAGAAATTTTTATCCCTTCATTATTGCTTGGGTTCCTTCTCCTGTTGACAATAGTCAGATTGTCTTTGCTATTCTCATTGTGAGTCCAGCCATGACTTTGTCCAAGTGCTATGATGAAACAGCAAGCTAAATGTGCATGCTCCAAGGCCTCCCAGAAGACATACCCAGATATAGGAAGAAAAAAGTGGCCTGGCCAAACCTCAGTGCCAGAAGCTATCCAACAGAGTTTTCATATGCTCAGTGATATAAATTTCTCAGGACCGGTTTTCCCTTCCCTTTGAGGAGGATGCTGTTGGGATCTGCTTCCCCTTAAATAGTACCTGTAGAGACTGCTGTTTAACAACTATTTTCCCATTTCTGAAGTTTCTTGTCTTTTTTGCATGTAGCTCACTTCTCAAGAGGATTTGCCTACATTTCAATGAAAAAAAAAGTGGTAACAGCTTTTTGAGTAGGTTTCAGATGTTTAGTCTGCTTATATTCTTAAGTCTCACAGTTTTAAACCAATTAAATAGCCTCAGGTAGTTACTAGAGACTCAGGTAGTTATTCTTATTTTGGTTCAGCTATTAATTCCTTCTAGATCACCTTTGTGAACAGGGTCTTTGGGATTTATTATAAATTTTCTTCTATTCTTTTTCAGGCCGGCTCACATTTTATTTGCAGTTACCCCAGTGTTTCAGATAGTGGAAGTAGATTAGTATTAAGAAAAATAAAACTATTTAAACACTTAGTCTGCCTCCTTACAATTCAGTGACTTGTACACCAACAAGAAAGACTGACCTTTACACTATGTAAAGGGAAACCAGGATCCCAGTCAACCTCAGTCTAACTGAGGAAGTAGCCTAATAGGACAGCTGGCACTTCCTGAATCTATTAATGCCTAGCTGACAGCATCCTCCTACAGCTCAATGTTCAAAGCTGTTACTCATTTTAAGAATTTGGGATGATCCAAATTTTAAACCTAATCCTGATTCCCAATGTGTTAGACATTTAAGAAGAGATAGAAACTTTTTTAAGGCATCACCATTCACTTTCTCCTGGTGAAGAATTGTGCTTTTCTTGGAAAGCTGTAGCTAAAAGAATTCAGATTTATCTGCTTTGACAGCCAGCAAACAGCAGCTTGCTCAGACAAACTAAAAGCATGTTTGCAGACCTGCATTAACCACTGATGCAGCTGGCTGCCTTGCACTGTTTCTTTCCTAGACCACTTCCATAGGGCTTGTCCAAAAGAGAAGTTTAATCTGAGATGTAGATGCCTCAGACTATTCAACAATGAAAAAAAGGTACTTAAGGAGTTTAAATTGGAGGTGATACAAATGGCTTGCTGGTTGTATGAAACTGAGTCAGTGTGGCTCACAGGCCAAGGAACTGAAGCAGAAGGTCATGGCAGGGGTGGGGAGAGGACAGGATGCAGCTCCTTTACACTGGAGGGGGAAGAAAAAGGTGAAAGATTAAATGCTACCATAGCATTTTGTCCTCCTGAAGCTGTTAAATTGTCACTTTTGGACAACTCTAAACTCTGCGTTATTTTAAGATTTTATGACTTTGCAGAACAGAAAGGCACCAAAAGAAAAAAAACAACAAACAAGTGTCCTCCATTGTTCTTTTAAAGCTCAGCATGTCAACATATAGACTCAATGTATTAATGTCTCAAACAATCCCCTCCTAAATAAGTAATAATATACATACACCAGCACAACAACATTTTTCAGAGAATCTAAGTTTTGAATAATTTTTGCCATGTCATTGGGGAAATAAGATCTTTCATATCAAATTAATGATGATCTCATGCTGAAAGCTGCTCTTGCTTACAGTTGTGTAGCATTAGGAGTTGGCAAGTGGTTCACACATTGTAGATAAATCACATTCACAACAGTCATTATTGAAATACCTTGCTCATCTCGGCTAAGAACTAAAATCTTGATAATTGTTTTGATATTTTTCTCCTTATTATTTGCAACTTGCATTTTTAAGACTAATCTACACTCAAGCTTGAGTCCCCCTGGATGTAGGTACTGCCCTACCTCCTACTACACGTGGACAGTCACTGGAGTCAGGTTAACAGCAGTCTTTGCAAGCCCCAGTTCCTGGCAATGTGTCTCTGCACAACATGCTACTTCTAAGAAAATAAAAGTTTTATTTAATACATCACCAACCACCCCCAGTTTAGGATTCCAAGTGCATCATGCCAGAACTCAGTGATACCAGTTTTCTAAAATCAACTGATAGGTAGTCAAAAACTACAGCTAGTGGCAATCTCTCTGTAGCCATAATTCCTAAATCAAGTATATGCATTTTTCAAACAGAAGAAGGTACAATTTACTGTCAATAAATGGGTCAGAATATGGATTTGAGAGAGTCCAAATCAGCTCCTCTAAAAGATGCCAATTTACATTCCCCAGGATACTGAGAAACTGTCAAAAAAAAGCAAGTGAAATGAAACATTTATGTTTTCTTGCACACTGTCAAATATCTGCTGTTTCCCATATCCAATATTAAGGGCAACATTAAAGTCCCAGTATTAAAAGAAAAATGGAGAAGCAGGAAGGATCCTGCTTGCTTTGAGCCTTAAGCAGAAACCAAATAATCATCACATTTTCAATCTGGGAGCTCAACCCTTACTGACCCCTGGTATTTATATTGAAGCCACAGCAACTGCAAGGCTGAAAATTTAGGACAAAAACCTAATAATCTTTGAAATGGACTTTTATTATCCACAGTAACACCTGCATGCCTCAGTTTACATCAACTGGCTACAACTGGGAGCCAGCCCACTTTGCTTAGGCTTCAAGAAGGACAGTTCCTACTTGGAAGTGATTATATAAGTGGGCTGACAAGAAAACGTGTGGGGAAAAGACAGCATTATGATCTCCATTTCACAAATGCTGGACAAAGCCAACAGGAGATTTGAAAAAACCCAACCACCTGTCAGGCATATAGAAAGTACATAGATGAGGTGGCTCCAAAATTCAGAGGAGAAGAGACAAAGTGTTGTTTTAAATTTCAGGTTGCAGAAGTTCTTTGGCAGTTTGGCTATTCAGGGTAGAGAGGTGGGACGGGGTGAGAAAATATTGTATGGTTTTCATACAAATCAATGTGAAAACAGATGAAATTGAAGTTTGTTAATTTAGGAAAAATTTCCAAGAGTAAGAGTCACAAAATTGGATGAGGAAAATATCCCAGGCAGTGTGACCCAGTTCCTAAGATTTAGAACTTCTTCAACAATACACCTTCTTCAGCAAGTAGAAAATGAATCTGAACTCACGCTTTTGGCCTCACAGGTGTCATACTGATCACTACAGTATCACCTTATTGAATAATTACTTTGGGGGCATGGTTTACACTAAAAAAAATATTGACAGAAAAAAAAGGTCAGATTAACTTCTTTAGTTGATGATTTAATATCAGTGTGGGAAGTGAGATATTGGGCTGTACTATTTTATTAAATAACTTAAGAAATTTTAAGTAACAAGACTGCCACAAAATCATAGAATCAACTAGGTTGGAAAAGACCTTTGAGATCATCAAGTCTAACCTATGCCCTAACACCACCTTGTCAACTAAAGCCCTACAGCTTGGCAACTAAATTTATTATTGGTAATATTCTTCATTTTTTAAAAGTTGAGCTAGTAAATAAGCAATACTTGCTTTATATTAAAAGGACTTCTCTCCAGGGAAAAAAGAATAAACAATTATCAATCCAAGAAAAAAAAAAAGTGACCTCAGCTGCTCCTCATAAGCCTTCCCCTCCAGACACTTCACCATCCTCATAGTCCTTCTCCTGTACTGCAGATAAACAGCTTGAAGAAATGTATTAAGCAGTATCAGTTTCACAACAACAGCATATGAGGTTATAAGAATGGAAAAAGCAAGAGGAATTGTTTCCATGATAGAGGGATGTTACTAGTGGTGCTTTCTTAATGGATCTGTTCAGCACATCCGATAGAGCAAACTTTGCATATTGTACAGAATTCATTTAGGTTAGCCAGGTCTAAAGAACCTTATGAAAACCTGCAGTCTTTTACCACACTTAATATTGCTGCTGTCCTAAATGCACTTAGAATGCAGGTACCCAGTCCCAGAAGGATGTCAATCGAAAGGAACTTTGAAATCCTCCAATTCAGAGTCACACAACCATAACCTCCCTAGAAGAAATTACGTTTGCAGGAGGTAACAACATGACAAAGATAAAAAAACTGAAATACTAAGAATTCAGATGATTTCTAGAATAGCAGACTAGTGTGGGGAGGGGGGGACGGAAACAAAGATATTTGGGCTGCTTGACCAAGCATCAGCTTGCAAGTTTTGTAGCTTGCCTTTTTCCTTTCTTTAACGTTTTTCTTTCCTTCTTCTCCCATATTGCCACAACAGCAAAGCAGGGCTAGAGACCTGGTAAGGAAACTTCCATGTCGGACCATGCCACTCTGGCAGTCACACTCACACTGCCTATGCTGGGACAAAAGCCCCTTCACAGCGGGTGACCCCACTGAGCTGATGGGTTCCCTGCTTGACTCCCTGCACACACCACTCCCACAGGTCAGACAAGGCTTCCTTAATGGCTTGACCACAGGTTTCCCATAGCAGAATCCCAGACGTTTGGATCCTTCAAATAATTTAATCATGGTGCAGTAACAAAATAACAGCTTGAGCTGGGTGCCTTTGAGGAGGGACCCTGAACAAAGGAAACCCAGGGCTTTTATACCCTCCCAGTCTAAATGCAGGGAAAGTCAGGGTCCTCAGCTCCTGCCGTGTCTCTGAGTGTCCGTCACATGCCTGTGCCACAGGTCCCCAGGCCCTTTGTTATGCAAAGGGTATCACAGCCTCTTGCCTGAGGCTCTCACCACCTAGAGCTCAATCTGCAGCTGGCCCACCCTGCTACCTGCACTCAAGTATTCCTAAACAGCCCATAAATTTAAAGCATATCGCATTTTTGTGGGAAACGCATAAAGAAAGCAGTGGTAAGGGAAGGAAAAAGAAGGAGCCCCCATACACCCCAAGGTTCAGGAATACCTACCTCCAAATAAAATAACCAAATGTCACTTGTACAGAAACAGGTGGTCTCACCCTCTTGTCCAGAGTCACTGAAACTGCTGGGGAGACACAGATTTAAAAGTTCATTGTCTCTGAAGTTTATCACGAGAAAAAAGGAGACAGGACCCACACCGAGCTTCTTGACAAGACTAAGATTCTGTCAACGTGAGTTTGTCCTTCACTCACAAGAATTCTTTGCAATGCCCCAACTCTATGCAACATCAAAATCAAATCATCTCTGGGACTGAGCACCCAAATCTCATTCAGGGACAGTTCTGAATGGTTTTGCCCTATACCAAGTAAAATCATGCACACACATGTACATGCACAGACCCTTAACATTTAGCTCCATGCATGTCATTAGGGATACTCACCTGCTCAGAACTAGGGTTTAAATGCTCTGCTACAGCAAGGTTAGATTACTGAGCATTTTGTGAGATAATTCAGTATACAAGCAACATAGAAGAGGGACTTATCTAAACATAACATCAAGCAGTCTAAATATTTGGTTCCGAGTTCATAAGCTCCTGACAGCAGAGTTATGGTCCTTGTTTGGTATAGTTCTGTACATTATAAAGGACCATTAACAGTTACAGTGCTATACAAATGAAAAATGATGACACAGAACACTAACTGCCCATATTTATGCCAACACATTTAGTCAGAATGAACAAGAAAGATAACTTAAAAAAAACCCACTGAATATATGTAATTATAATGAGCTATTCACAATCAAAAACATGTCCTTATTAAAATCTGTCATCTAAATCCATATTTATTTTTCCCTCTTAGAAAAATATTTACAGTTCTTGACAGTTAATTCCCCATTTATAGATTATGAAGCTGTGTGACCACTCCAAAGCCTGTAGTTAAATATAAGCAGCAGAACACTCAGAAGAAATATTTGGCAATTCCAGTGAACACACAAATATAAGGTGGATATGAAAACAAGACCCCTGTCCCTTCCTACCCTTCCCAGTCAGGGATTCAGAAGATGCACAGAAAAGATGAGAGCATGGTTTAAGGACAAGACAGAAATTCAAAACTCTTTTTCCATCATCTGTCAAGGACTTTCTAGACAACTTGCAGCAAATCACTTTATGTTAAAATAGAGTAACACTATTACCCTGCCTTCAAAAAATTTATTTAATTTACTGAAAATATGAGGCACTCCTTCCACACCACAGAAATACCAATAAATTATACACTGGGAATTCATTCTACCATTACTGATTTCCTTTTCTTTAATTTCTTATTGCCACCACTACAGGTCTGGTCATGAAAAGTGCAAAGCGACAGAGGCAAGCAAAAAGGGAAACTGATACAGCAAAGCAGCCGCAAAGTGAACATAGTGGTGGCCTAGCTTGTACAGATGACATTATTGATTCACTAAAAGATTAGAATTTAGAATATAAATAAGAAATCATCTATCATCCTTGCATCATTTATGACCTCTTCCTTACCCTAAATGGTGGGCTGCTAATTTTCGCTGATTTTTGTAACGCACCTGCCCACAAGGACTCAGCCCAACAATATCTGGTTTTCAGTGGGATTCTCCTTTTTAATCAGTTTTGAGAGCGAGTTTAAATATAGGCACGAGGAAATGATTTGACCAAGAGCAGGCTGTAAAGGACTAGCTCTTTGTGAACACGAAGACAAAGCCTCCCTGGCTATGTGTGACACTATTCACCTGTCCCAAAGCCCTTTTCTGGGTAGCAGAGGGAACTTACATATTCCTTTGTTCTGTAAAACCTAAGCAGAGTACTATTTTGCATTCTTGACAGCATGCTGAACTGCGGCTTAAGAATAAGTGATAATCAAAACAATTGCTGAAAAGTGAGATCACCCCTACTTCTAGACTCTTAGTTCATCATTCTCTGCAATGCTGGGGGAGGGGTTGGATTAGGAATACCCTGACCTTCCAGGGTTCAGACACACACCTTCCTCAATTCCCAAAAAGGCAAAAAAAAATTCCAGAAATAGCATTTAGTAAGCTAAAAAAGCTCTTGGTTTAGACCTACTGATAGCACTTATGTAGATGGATAGATGTCTAATAATTTTTTAATCTACCGCATCGTGATAAAGCGTACATGGGAGGATTCCTAGTCAGAAAAACCCTTGATTCAGCTTTGTTAGATCTTTTACTTACAAGGGATGCCCCAAAGCAGACCAAAAGGCATTTACAATCACATATAGCCTGGTTTTGTTGAAATTAAAATCAGGATATTTCCCTTCTTTAAGTCCTAACTTGAAGTGACTACATGAAACCACACCAAAGTGGAGGCATTTATGAACAACTGCTTTCCTGTCCACAGGGTGCTTGCAGATACATCCCTGCTTTCAGGCTTGATTTGAGTTGACTTACCAACTGTGTGAGCAGCAAAACCCATCCACATTCTGAGACAGCTTAGACAGTTTCTTCTGTCTATTCTGAAATCTGCTTATCTGCTTCTTACACAAACAGGACACTTCCAACTTTTGGCCACTTTTGCCATTTCCTCCAAAATATAAAAAAACCCACAAAAAAAATCTCCCTCCAAAAAAGACTCAGCTACACCAATTACCTTAAGGTAAATAGCACAGGTGCTAACAATTTGACTAAGATTGTTTCCTTATGGGCTCCTAAAGAGACAAACAGCATTTGGTTCTACTACTGCCTGAAAATACTTGCAACTCCAATTTGCATTTCTAAGTGTAATAAAAAATATTCATATGCATCTTGATTGGGGCACTTATTCTTACTTTAGCCTATTTGTGATAAGAGTGAATTTATACATGCTGTTAATTATTCATTTTGAATCTATATGACTTTGTGGAGATATATGTCTCATGTAGAAAACCTAATATTAACTTTACATGAACCTTAATTACAGCCTGAAGATAAACATTACTTATTTTCATTTTTCGAACATTCTTTAGCTACAGTTCATCATATTTAAAGCCCCACTATTAACAAAACTGATCTAAAAGTACATTGGAAAAGGGATTATATTTCATTAAGAAAATAAAAATGCACATTTATAGTAGAATACATTATAAAGAGCAACCCAATTGCATCTAAATAATTCCTATCATACCTATGCTCATGTTTGACTTTCCTAGGCAGAGTTCATAATATTCTTATCATGCTGGCAGTGACTGACTGATCATTTTTATATCTTATATCTTTTTGGCAGTATACTTCTTATAATTCAAAATTCAGAAATGAATCTCTTGACAGTTCTTCCACATCTACTGCTTAATATTCAGCACTGATGCAAACAAATGCAGTGGTAGTTTAGAGGTAACTTATGCTTTATGGCTGGTTTTGTTGCATTCAAAACACTGCTCTTGTTGGTTTTTTTTCTCCCTGCTAAATAAGTACTCTGATTACAGTACTAAAAATGGCCACTGTGAATTGGTATTGGGTTCTTCACAAAACTAAACACAAGCTACTTCATTAACAAAAAGGTAAATAAAAAAAAAAAAAAAAAAGAGGCAGGGGAAAATTATGCAGAAACCCTTGGAAAAAATTTCTCAGCTACTGGTCGTACCAGGAACAACTGAAATAAATAAATCTTTCCACGCTACTTCATTCATCTGAGTTCTTCTTTTTGAAGGCTTAGCTAGTTCCAAAACTAATTCATTTTCTTTATTTAATGCTCTTGCTCAAAGACTGCGGAGACTTTGATAACTGAAAATAGGCTGATATGTATATACATATATATTTAAAACTTTTGAAAGGGTACATGGAATATCGAGAGCCGTGGTGTGATAAAAGGCTTCAATGTTTTCTCTGAGGACTCTTGAACACCAGTTTGCCCAAAGCACCCCCTTCTGGTAGAAATCCATAAATTTGGTGCAGATTACCTAAAGTACCAATTTGCACTTTGCTTATATATGTACAATGACTGTAGTTCTCTTTGGCAGGCTCAGCTTCCTATAAATTCTGAAAATTACGTGGAAAATGTAAATATGATCATATGTGCATCTAGAATTATCAGATGGATTTCAAATATCTTTTATCTTTTTCTCACTAATAGTGTCTTTCACAAACATAAATCTAGCAAAAAAAAGCCATAAAAGATTATATTTCATAAGAACTACTGCTACTCATATATTTTAAAAAAATTAGACTTTTTTTCTGGGAAACCTAACTCACTGAAATATGAAGATTATTTTGCTTGCATTTAGAACTAATTTTTCATTGAAATTTAGATTGTTGGCGTCTTCCTAAAGCATTTCTTCAGCAAAAATAGAAGCAGTATCTTTCCTCATTTATCCTAAAGTTGAAAATATTATGCAGTCTCTACACTAGTGATGAATATGATTAGGTTATAAAGAGCATTCATACTACCAAATTTCCAATACTTAAAAAAGAATCTTTACTTTGATTTTGACCTACAGCTTTTACTGTAATTTTAAATAATTGCCAAAGTTCTTACTTTTTTTTTCCCCTAATGGAAACCTATTTTTCTGTTTTTCAAAAACCAGCCACTTACACTGCAAGGGCTATTTGCATTCACTGTTTATAGTCACAAACTATTTTCATGTGCATGTGGTCTGTAGCATTCAAATTGCAGAAGAAAGATGAGAAGACAGAAGATTCTAGTTCAGCTTCTAGTGAATTCTCCAAAATTAGAAAAGCATCCAATGGATATTTCTTTCTCGGGTCTCTTGACAGAAGCCTTGAACAGCAGCAAAAAAGAAACCCCACACAAACCACTGCTGTTATCTACAGTGCCAATCAGCAAAAAAAGGCAGACAAGTGGGGCTGGGTGACAGCATACACACATCCTGAGCCAGCCAGGCAGAGCTCAGAATATAGAAAAATGAAACTACATCTCTTGAGGAATTGTGCATGGTTATTCCAGAATTATAATTTTTCACTGAACTACTGCACCAAAAAAAAATCCAAAATGAGCCTGAGGTGTGGCCAAAAGTTTAGCCGGTGTTGTTTTAGTCCACCAGTTCAAATAGACTTGATGAGATGAGATTACTTGAGTGAAGATTTAGGTAAAATGTGATACCACCACTTCCTGAATAAGGAGCAAGCTGTCTTCTCTGGGCAAACATTGCATTTTGGGGACAGTATAAAAAGGTTATGGCGATTTTTGACTCAAAATATTTGAATCCCCCATCAGAATTTCTCCAAAAAGCACTCTTCAAAGCTCTCTTCCTGAAATCACAAGTATCAGTCATAAATGTTTCCTTAAAATACTTCATGAAAATAAAACCCCTGACTTTTTTCATGGAAAGTCTCTCCAAGAAAAATGTGTGAATCCTTTGATTAGATTAATTTAAATTAAAAACAAAGTTGATCTTAGCTTCTTCTGGTAAATTAGTTTCCTGAAATCAAGCTGAAATAGTGTAAATGCTTTTGAAAATCATAACCAGCAAATATTTGGACGTAAAATAATGAGAAAACCATTCAAAAACACAAAGCACAAAAGAACAATATTTTAGTCTGAACAACTCTCTCCATTTCAAAACCATGGTCTATCCAAAATTCTACTTGTAAACAGGATTTTGTATATACAGTTTCTGATTAAAGATGAGCATTATCAGAATAAAAAATGTCACATATATTTACATAGACGATTACCCTGCCAGCAATCTTCATATGCCATGCATGTCACATACAAGCCTCAAATTAAACTTACGAGTAGCAGCATCTGACAATGACAATGTGTATTTTTCTATCTGCAGGTTCTCTTTCTATATGAGGAGGTGGAATCCCACTGTGCTGGTAGAGAGACCATTTCCAGTTCATTCCATGCCATAAGGATATGCCAGTAATGTAATAACACTGACAAAAGTGTCTAGAAAAAATTTTTTTTATGAAAGAGGGAACTGAAATTATCCTGTCCATAAACCTGTAGGTGTTAATCCCCAGTAGGGGTCTCAAACAGGAATGACTTAACAACAATATGGTTTATAGTTCAAAAACATTTTGACAAGCATTGTATCTTTAAAGAGGATAAGATACGGTGGATTTCACAATCTGTGTTGTTTCCATTGCACATTAACAAAGTGGGAATGACAGCCTGGTCCCTAGGTTGTTCCCTGAGATGGCAGATTACAGTGCTGCAGGGGTGAAAATCAGAGCTGGCAGAGAACCAGCCTGTTCAATTTGGTACCTGCACCTATGTGTTCATCCCTAGAGCACTGGCAGAGCTCTGCAAAGAGATTACTGAAGCCAAGTGCAGTAGAGCATCAGGATTATGACAGTGTATGCTTTCTAGAAGGAACCTGTTTCAGCAGTCCTGCATTTCAGGATGTGCCTGCAACTGCATTTCCTGGACATGGACAGCCAGGTATTGCAGTACCTAAGGACCCATTCAGGCAATGTTTGAAGGCCGAAGTAATCAAAGTTCAGAGCAGGGAATAAAGTATTTGAGAGACTCTTTAATCTCAACCTCAGAAAATTATTATGGAACTTGTGGGTTATTTCTGAGAATGTGGGAAGGAGACATACCTCCATTCTGGAGCCTTCTGAGGCTAGGGGCAAACTGTTCTTGATTTCAGCAAGTTTTGGATGAGACACATCATTTCCCTGTGCTGCTGATATATTCACCAACTACTGATATTCTCTTGTGCATCTCTGAACTGGCAGACACAGGAAAATACGCTGCAGTGTAGATCATTAAATGAATAGGAATGCTGACATAGAATAAATGCAGAATTTCTTAACTGTGGGAAACTGTAATTGAAAATGCACAGATATAATTAGTCAGCCAGTAACACAGAGGTTTATGTGCACTAGAAGAAATATGTAAACCCAAATAAGACACAAGTACCTTAAAAAAGGCATTTTCTTCAGAAATATCTCAAATCCTACCACCCTTCCTCTGCAGTCTCTCTAAAAACCTAGTCACCCTGAGTGTCTCCAAAGTGAATGTAATCAGATAAGCATGGAAGTTTGCACTGAAGGGCAAATAGTCTGCCTGCAAGGAGTTATTATGCAACAAGATGTTTTAATGTTGTTTTGGAGAGAAAATAATGTTTTCTACAGCCTGTGTTCACTATAGCATCAATAAAAGTATCTGATGATACCATTTGCATTAGGCTTTCTTCTATATGTAAATGTAATCAAGCTGCATTGTATATGGCTAAATTAGTGTTAATTAGCGTTTGCTGAACATTTTTCTGATACATCATCTCAAATGAGCTTTAAAGAATAGGAAGTTATTTGACACTTTTTAGCTCACTGAACCCAACCTAGGAATAACTTCAAGTGTAGTAAATACACTCAAAATAATAATTAGAGATAAAATATCAATAAAAAGTCTTTTGCTTTCATAAGGTAGCCTATCACAGTATAAATGTTTAGCAAACAGAAATACTGAAACCAAATGTTATTGTTGAATGAAGTTTCTGTATTTTCAAACAGTAAAAATCCATCTAATAGGTCTGTGTTTGAGCAGTCTGTTCTTTCACTCATTGTTAGTGAGACCATTTTCAGGAGGAACTTCTACATTCAAACAGAAAGCTTTCACTTCAACACATGAAAATTTTTCCCTTTGAAGCATGCCTTGGTATCTATTGTAACAAGCCTAGAAGAATTTTCTATAATGTAGTGCACATAGGGACAGACACTGGTATGGAAATCAGTGTGACTGCTTTCTCATCTTTGCCACCAATCTGCTCTGCAGCTTCTATAAATCAGGTCTCACCTCTCACAGTTTCTCTCACAACCTTTTCCTTAAAGTGTATTCTTTAAAAGCTCAGTGGGATTACAGGGCAGAGCAGGAGGGGCTAGAGATGAGCTCAGCTCCTATTTATGTCTCCCTCTTCACCTGGCAGGCCTGTCTGTCTCAGTGGACAGGCACAGGCGCTCATTGCCACAGCCCTAGAAACCCAGTGAGAACGGAAGCAGATGCAGAGCAAAGCAAGGTACATGTCATGCCCTGTAACTGTGATTCTGCTCCAGTAAGGAAGTTATTTTCAGCACTCTGAACTTCTTTTTTGTAGATGGTGTCTGCTGTACCTCAGCCATCAATACTAAACTTGCTAACCCTAGAGCAATTTATTTTGTCCTTCTCTTGAGGTGTCAAGATTTTGTTTTGCTAATTTTGTTGCAGCTAAAAAACTTGGAGCTGACCTTGAACTTTTCTATGAGAAAAGAAAAGCATGGGAAAATGAAAAAAAGGTGTGCAAGCACCACAGGAGAGACATTTTCCTTCCCCTTAATTTTTACTGCCTAGGAAACCAGGGGACACTACTTACAGCATATGGGCCACAATAAGGCATACATCAGATGAGGAGTGGCTGAGGCCACTTGGTCTGTTCAGCCCTTAGAAGAGGAGACTGAGGGGAGACCTCACTGCAATCTACAACATCCTCATGAGGCGAAGGGGAGGGGCAGACACTGATCTCCCTGTGGTGACCCATTACTGGACCCGAGGCAATGACTGAAGTTGTGTCAGGGGAGGTTTATGCTGAATATCAGATAAAGGTTCTTCCCCCAGAGGGTGGTTGGGCACTGGAACAGGCTGCCCATGGAAGTGGTCCCAGCACCAAGCCTGACACAGTTCAAGGAGTGTTTGGACAATGTTCTCAGGCACATGGTGTGACCTTGGGGGGTCTGTGCAGGGCCAGGAGTTGGACTCGATGATCCTTGTGGGTCCCTTCCAACTCATCAGATTCTGTGGTTCTGTGAAATACACAAAAATTATGATGATGATCATGATAATAAAAATGCATGTCTCAGCTTAGATCTCCAATCAGTAAGTCTTGGAAGTCTATAGAGCTGGAAGCATCTGTATGATCCCACTAAATTAATATACTTGATTAACAATCAAGCTGAGCTGGGGTGACAAACATCTCATAAATTCAGGACAGGAATTTTTGCTGAAACAATGAACTTCAAGTGAGCATTAAAAATTATTCATGGAAAGGGAATTTTAAATTCAGATTTATAAAACCATGCAAAGGAAAGCTGCTCAGAAACAAATACATCTTTAAATAAGAGAACAGAAAAGTATGTGAATTCTCCAATCCCAAATATTATGCAATTATGAAAAACTGTTTATGAATATCTACCAGTGGAGAAGAGCTTCTAATGGTGTTCAGCAAATGCTTTTTCTTCAATAATTTAGACTTCATAGTTGTCTCCTCACATTCCTTTCAGAAAGATGAAGACATAAAATACACTGAATATGTTATTAGAATTCAGTTAGTTTACTAGGCATAGTAGTTAACAATATAAAGAATTAATTTAGTAGTTTGAAATAAATGATGACTTTTCCCTTTTTTCTCTTAATATTTAATCCTTTTTTCCCACAGTTGTCCATCTCAGGTATTCTAATTTCACAACCACAAAAACTGTAGCGGCTTTGTCTTACTGACTTGTTGCTAGGCTTTTTTGTTGGTTTGTTTAATTTATGTTTTTTCTCCTAGAACATCTTGTTTGGTAAGAAACATTGTATTCCTTGACTGTCTTAAGTAAAATTGTCATGCACTAGTCATACTTCTTTTTTATAATTTATTTATCCTGGAATCAGAGACAAAATGGGGGTTTTTTTTAAAGCCCTCTCCCTCAAAAAAAAAAAAAAAGTCTTGGCCAAAAGCCATATCCTCTCTTCCCTGAAATGGAATATATGTGAATTGGAGGAGAATGCCTGAGAACAGAAATGGTAATTTTGCAACTAAACAAGTTTTTGTTGGAAAATGATGGTTTGTTGAAGTCAAAATTGTATTCTGAAATGGATTAAGAGGATGTATGCACAAGGAGTAAACTTTCTTAAGAAATCTTTGTCAGAGCATGTCTCAAGCCAGAAGGGAATTTTGAAAGGTATTTGCTAGGTCCTAGCTATAAGGCAGGATATGCAGCTTTTAACTCAGATTTGCAGAAACACTGAATCTCCTGCACATTGGTAGCAGTCCTACTCACCTCATTATGGAGTCTTCCATTCTAGCTCCCATTCTGGATTAGTGGAGTTACAATTTGCTGTTACAAAAATTAATGGCACTATAAAGAGAGCTTGATTCTGTAGATGGGGACTAAGCTGTCTGCACGAGAAGAGATCCAGTATTGAGCCTTTGTTCAAAGGCACAACAAAGATTTAGTATCCCTGGTGAGTGTTGTAACCACTAAGTTATTAGTAACTACGAAAAAATCTCGTATTTTTCAAAAGTTTATTGTTTCACTGCCAAAAAAATTCTGAAGCCATCAATACTTCAGCATTTGATTCAATAAGCCCTGATGGAAATCACTGCCTTACGGCTCAAATAACTTAAATAACTTCGGTTGGCAATTGAGCTTTTTGGGGGGGGGGTTGGGGAAAGAGAGGAGGGGAGAGTGGAACTTCTGGAACTGACTATTGAGTTGTGCTGCCTTTCCACTGAAATCATGCTAAACCTCACAGAGAGCAAAACCACCTCCCAATTCCCCCCACTTTGCACTTCAATTGTCACTTCCTGCCTCCAAGCTCTCCCTGCTCCCATCCTTCCTCTCTCTGGACAGGACTTTCCTCTTGTCATGGGAAAGTGTTGCAGTCAGTCCTTTCCACACTGAATCTTGCCTCACCTTTCCAGGTTAAAAAGTCACTCTGCTACTACATTGAGATGGATCAAAAGTGCAAACCAGAAGCATGTCAAAGATTAAAGTTTTTGTGGTTTTTTTAATACATTACCCCTGAAATATTCTGTGAGAAAATTACCTTCTCTCACTTTTCCAATTTCTTGCCTTTGATTATTTGCAGAATGTTTCCACAGCACACAGACTGATCTTTTCCAGGCAGCTAATGATCTGGTTCTTTCTGGTGTTAGTGGCAGTGAGATAAAAGAGGCCAAGATCAACTTAAATGTTGAAAGTAAAAATGAAGTGTATTAAATGTATATTTGACTCTTTTGTCTCAGTTCTGTTTTCAGCCATCCATGCAGAACACCTTTTCTCCATCAAAGGTTTACTAAGCTAATGTGCATAAGGCCTTAAGAGATTTTTTTAAAGTGTCAGCATCTTCCTTGCATTAGGTAAAAACAGAATTTCTTTTTATTGCTGTGAACTAGGAATTGGGGAGAAATTTTAAGAAAGTATTACAAAATGTTTTAATTATTCAAACAATAATGACTGCAGAAGCAGAATTCTTCACAGGCTCTCTCTTCCCCTCTAATTTGAAGGAAATTTCTGAACCTTAGTGGAAACAGAACACTCTCCTCTATTGTTTTAGCTCTTGCTTTTGTAAGCATTGCTGTGTTTTTTCTGGTGAAAATTGAAATTCTTTTTATAGTATCTCCAGCTATGAAGTACATACTTTGCATATCTTTTACAGTCATCCTCTTTTTACAGCAGCTTCAGTTTTAGGTTTTGCTAAGAATGAAGAAAAAATTTCTAAACACCAAGATAGCTGAGCTTTGCAGCAGACTTCCTGAACCTCCATTAATGAAGGTTTTAAGAAAAACTTTATAAATTTATCAGGAATGATGTAGTCCTGATGCAGGTAAATAGGACAGAAGACTTGAGAATTGTATCAGTCAGTCACAGTTTTTAACTATTTGCTTTCAGCAAAATCTGAATCCCTACATGCATTATATGTTCATTGTACATTCCTTCCTGCCTGTATGTCCCAATAGCTGAAATAAGTGAATTCCAGGACTCAGATCTCACTTTTCTGCATTTTTTTCTATCCCTTCACTTTTGCCAAATCCATTAAACCTATTTTTTTCCTACATCAACACTACTCCCTTGTCTTTTATTGCATTTTGAATTGGTCCTTTCTTGGTAAAGTTAGCCATTATCACCACTTAAAAATTTGCAGATTTGCCTTTTCAACTCTTTTTATACCCTGTTTTCTGACTGCTAAGCCCACATTCCTCACTTTTTAAAGCATACTTTGATTGTGGTTCTTCTTTCTTTGTATCTGTCCATCTAGAGAGAAATTGCTTTTTACTTCCTTCACAGTCTATGTAACTGCAATTTCCTTGAGCATTCCACAACACAGCTGAGCACATATTTAGTCTTCAATAGACACTTAAATGTCCTTGAGTTCAGTCAATATAAGCAAACACTCAACCTTAATTAAATAGAAATTATCTTGAACAATAGTTTATTATTGGGCATGTCTATTAGCATGAAAAATCTGAACCATAGAATTTAACTTTTATTTTTCCCTGAAGATTTGGAGAAAAATTTGATGCACTAAGCCTGAAATACAATGATAGAATATTTAGTATGGTGCTATTGACACATATAACTGTAGTTATCCAATGTAATTGTTCAGAGGCATCAGCCTTGGACCATGATATGTCACCCAGTGGTGACCTGCCCTTCTGTAGCAGCAGTTGATGTCTGCATGCAAGTGGCAGTAGACACAGGTTTTTAGGCAGTTTCACCCACAACACCTTTAACTGTACCTGTTTCCAAAGTGTTTTTCAACACTCCTACCAGTATCCTGACCAAAAAAGCCAAAAAATAGAGTCATGGCTCTAGTTTCAAACATTGGCAAAAGTCATAGAGGTCTGTACTGTAATACTTATTTAGACCAATGTATAGTCCAGAAGTGCCACATCCCATACTCATTTATTTAATCAAAATACACCTTTTATTTGTCTTCTAAGACAAATAACCAAGCTGAAGTGTCGCGGGTTCGGTTTGTAACCGGGCAGAAACACCAATTTAGTGTAGTGGTTTGGTCCAAAATACTCATTACTGTTTATCTGCTGTGAGATAAGAATTAGGAGAAATGCAAAACAGGCACCAAACTTGAAAGAATATAAAGAAGTTTATTAACAGACCTAAAAGAAGAAAAAAATTACACCACCTTCAGAACTCTCCTCCTCCCCCCACCTTCCTCCCTTCTCCCACTGACAATGTGAAAAGACAACCCTTAAGATGTTCAGTCTGTTTACCACTTCCATAATAACCTTGTTCAGTCCATTTAGAAAGAGAAGTCTCTTCTTGCTCATGCTATGAAAACAGTATCACAACGAGCCAGCCGCCCACTTCCAAATATTGTTCAGTCCATTTAGGAAGAGGAATCTCTCTGCTCCCATGTGAGTCCCTTCCCCCGACTTGCAGCTTTTCCCACAACTGCTTTCAAGGGTCCACTCTTGAAGTTTTTTGGGGTACAATTTTAAGGTTGAGCCGTTCAGAAACAAAAACAGAGGCCCTTCTCCTTCCCTGGGAGCAAAGGGTCTTCATCATCTTCATCGTTAGGACTATCTCTGGGAGCATCTCTAGGGACTGAGGTTTTCTCCTTTCCCGTTTGGAGCAAAAGTTCTCATCTGGTCCATCTCTCCCTGTCCAAACTTCTCATGAAATTACAGCAGCATCAGCATCTGCCTATCTCAGCGCAGGTGCTTTTGCTTACGAGTTGAACACTCCACCCCCCATATCTTCATGAAATTACAACAGGATACTCTGCTATATCATAGCTTCACAACAGAATTCCAGCTTTAAGCATCTCCTCTCTCTCTTCCCTCAGGTTTTCAGCTCTTCACAGCAATAAAAGGGTTAATCTCACCTCGGCCTTGCAGCTTTGCAGCTGGAATGTTGAATTTTCCTTATCGCAGTGGAGAGGGGGGAGAGCCGAGCCGCTCTGGCTGCCCAGAGCAAGGCAGTGGGGGGGGGGTTCCACGGCTGGAACAGGTCCATCGGCTCCAGGATGGCCGTGGCCCGGCCCGGCCTGGCCCAAGCAGGGCCTGGCTGGGCCCGCTGGCCCCCACACGGGGCCCGCAGCCGCCTGCCCCAGCAGCGGAAACGAGAGAGAGCTTGGAGGGGGAGTTTGTCTATTCTTAAATGTGGATCACAGAGGCGGTCACAACTTTAAGTGGCTTAGAGAATTGTCCATATTCAAACTGGCCAGCTGATAGGTTCTATCAGTTCCCAGAGGAAACTGTAAGCACCCCTTAGCAAGGACATCCCTTCCGGGACTATGCTTCCTAACCTATGACATGAAGTCATAGAAAGATACCTATAACCTTGTCTAAATTCAATAGCAGATGCTGTTCTGGACTACACAGCTAATACCAAAAAGCAAGCACATCTCTACCCTAGAATAATATTCATTGCTCCACTTTTCCCAGTAGTAATTTTTTTCCTTGTCTCTTGCACAGGAGTGTGTTCCAGATGGCCCACACTTGACTGTGCTAAAGGAAATACATGACCAAACAGAAACGACATGACTCTATCAGAAGATTCCAAACCATTTTTCTATGAAAATATCTCAACAATGAAAATGTCTCAATCAGTCTTGTATACTTGTTCAATTAAAGTGAAAGGTTCTCTTTATTTTTCCAAAATGATAGCTTCTCTTTACTGTATGATATAAACAAATTGTTACTTGTACATAAAGAAATTGTATGGACATATCAATTTTACAATGAGAGTTCTTTTCCCAATTTTTTTAAATCAATTTTATGATATTGATGATAAAGACTCTTCTGGAACAGATCATTGGTGTGAAATCCATACTGAATTAAAAATTCAGAATTATCAGAAGAGCTGTTTTCAAAGATCAGCCAAACCTTTGCCTTTTTACATTTCTAAAATATCTTATAAAAATCTTCACATTCCTGGGAAAAAGTCCTTTGGGTTACAAGCTTCATGGTTTGGAAAATCTGAAGGAACAAAAATAAATATGGACTCAGAGAAATGTGAAATATTTACCTGACTTAAAAGAAAAATTTGCTTAAATGGATTTATGGCTAACCAATAGTATAAAAAAAATATGGTTTTAAGTTTCAGTAACAAAAATATTTTTTAATATTTTAGTGTTAATTAATTTTCCATTAATTTCCTCTATTTTAGAGAGTTTAGTGGACCTTAGAAAATAGCTAGTGTGCCTTTTAGACAGTATTAAGGACCAATAAATTTAGTGAGGTTATTTATGCCTAAGCTGTATACAGTTATAGAAAAGAATGTTCAAGAACATGGCCATATACATGCACAAATTTCAGCATATGCTTCTTGAAAATTCTAAATTTTATTGGACAATGTGCTTTTAAGCAGACATTTTCTTAAATTCCTGCTCTTGATTACCTCTTTTCTGCATGAAAAATTCCATTTCACTGCTGTCAGAAAAGTAATTGTATCTCTTACTGCCTAAAGCATCTACTCTCTTCTCCCTGCACTGATATAGTTCTCATCCACATGAATGAAAATTATGCACGTATGGGGCAAGAAGAATTGAACTTTCTTCTGCCATTCCATGGTGAAGAATATGGCAGTATGTGGTATGTATGTATCCCTCCTTTCACTCCCCTCATAGGCTGATGAGAGCTTCCACATGTCCTCCTTTCACCTGCAGACCCTCAAATGCCCTCCATTCTTATAATGTGGGCAGAAGTTATTGGGTTTTGTGTTTAGGGCATTTTTTCTTTATGTGTTACGCACTCAGTAGAAAAAGAAGGTTAATAAGCCAATGCTGAGATGGTCTGCTAACCACTCCATTCATGACTGGGAGAGAAACTTTGCTAAAATGTATAAGCTTAACCATTTCCATTCAATTTATATTTCAGGAAAAAGAAGCAAAACATATCTTTCTGTCCAAAAAAGAGCTCAAAATCTGAAGTACCTTCATATTAATCTGAGTGCAGGGCTAACTTGGAGATAAATTGTGTAAACGTTAAAAGGATGTAAATGTTTAGCTTAATTAGTGCTCAGGAAAGCATGGCAATTCTACAGAATTGTGAAGAAATGTAATGTCATAAACCCAATCTACTTGGTCATCAATTTCTGCTACTATAAAAAGCACCAACACAACAAAAGCACTAACATGGAGTACTAGGTAACAGTAATTATAGGGTATCTTGACTTTATCCACACAAATTAATGGTAGTTTGGATCTAAGCCAAGAATATGAATAATAGTTTGCAGATTATATCTGAATGAAGATGTTTCTGACAGGCATCTCCTAAACAAAACTAAAGAAACCCAGCTTAAGGGAGAAAATTATAGATTCAGGAAGATGAGGCTCAGCATAATCTGCAGTGATTTTAGTTGTGGGAATCCACAGTTAAATTTTTGTTGCATTTTTTACAGTGTACAGTGAAATGCTTCCAAAGAAAAGCCTAGAGATTTGCTTTTTGCAAATAATATTTATATAAGATCTAATACAGAATGCATTTTCTGACTCCAGACTGTCAAAAATTAAAACATAAATGTAGCAAGCAAAATAGTCTATGAAAAAATGAGCAACAGGAATGGACTCCTATTTTTCAAAGTAGAAAAAATAGCAAGCTCTTGATGACAACAATTGATCAGCTGAACTATTTGGCATTCCCAGGTATTTTTTAGTACAATAACACACTCATTTAAGAAAAAGTTTCCTAAATTGCCATTGTTCTCATTTCTCTTTACAATGTAAATTTCAATGAGTTCAAGTCATTAACCTTTTTTCCTCTCAATGACAAGAAGTTATTTCTCTGAAACTGTGGAAGTTCAATCATAAAACTCTACTCAAAGATCAGAGACTCCCTATACAATACATTACCTCAAATGGCCAAGGCAAAAGAAACTATTGCTAGCCCAGCAGTATTCTCAAATTGAACTCAGCTTTAGTGAAAATGAGAGGAAGCAGACAAAGGACAACTTTGGTAGATACAGGAGCCAACTTTCTCTGAAATGACTGTCGATATTGGATGCCCAACTTGAAATATCCTCAGGGCTGCCTAAATGTAAAAGGTGGTACTTTCCTTATGCCAGTCTTTTTAAAGATATCTTAGGCTGGACACCAACAAATTGGTGCCCCAAAATTAACGGCCAAATTCCACACCCCCTTCCGGGATAAAGACATAGTTAAATTCATTATGAAAAAGGTAAATTATTGAGAACTTAATGGCTGTGTTTTGAGACCTTCCAATAGCTATCCTATCTCAGGTACAAGTTCAGACGTGTATATGCTATGCTGAATTGTGCGGTGCCAGATCAGATTTTATTTATTTTTTTCCCACAGTTTGGGTTGGAAAGGATCTTTAAAGGTCACCTATAGTCCAATGCCACCCTGTGATGAGCAGGGACACCCTGAAGATATAAAAGGTATCGCAAGATACAAAGAAGTATTTCAAAAGTATGATCAACTGCACATGATGTGCTAATTCTGAAATGGTTATTACAGCCAGCTAGTGAGTTCTGAATTAAAAACATATTGCTCCTCCTTTCAGGAAATTACCTCACATTAAGTTATATGGAGGAGTATAATAAAAAAAATGCAAATAATGATAGCTCATCTTCTCGGTCCTTTGGTGTACAGAATTCCCTGTGGAAATTTTCCAGGCAGACCATTGGAACCAGCAAATTTTTCTTCTATTCCTTTTATACAAAATTTTAACTATCTGAGCTTTCTCCCCACATAAGAACTAAATTCTTCTCTAGATTTCTCACTGAAATTAATTTACATCTACAATATATACTTAAACAAAGCCGTATGTGCTTAAACATTTCAAAATGTCACATCTAAAATGATACAGCAACAAAGAAATTCAGGTTTACTGTAGAGCAAACAAAACGACATTATAAATTACATAATGTGTAACACAGAGTGGTGTTTAAACATAACTGAATTTAGCAATGAAAGTAAAAATTATCCCTGAATGCTCTAAATTTTTTTTCTTTTATTTTTTACACATTTCGTAGATTCCAACTATTTGTTTCAGAAGCTAGGGCCAAAACACCTTCTTCTGGTAAGTAAAAATTACCTGTCTACAATTTTAGAAGGGATTCTTTGCAGTCTAGTCAACCCTTAATTTCTTTATAGCTTTTAAATTGCATATTTCAAGCATTTAATTCCATTTGGATTATAAGCGAATTATGATCCAGCCGAAAAAGTAATGCAGATCTTCACTTTCAAAGACAAATATATCCCTCAGTATTTGATTAATGAGGGAAAGAACAGAAAGACACACATAATACACCTTAGCCATCCACCTTTCATCTTTTTCTTTCTGCCTTACAAGGGAACCTCACTATAAAAAACCAACCAACCAACTAACCAACCAACCAACTAAATAAATAAATAAAACACAAAGAAATTACCATGAAAGAAGGCTTTACCATCTTGCAGTCACACAAATGAGCTGCCAGCTGAGGTCACTGGCTTCCAACAGTCCTGGCACCTGACCTTGAATGACTTTTGGCAAGCCACTGATAGCACTAATGACATCAAATAAGACATTGCAGCAGTTTTACTGGATCAGCACTTTCACTGATGAGGTGATGTATCTCTTAAGTACTAACTTACAATGGGATGTTGTGCAAATTACTGTTTGCAGGGTTCCAGTACGCAGGGCGGGAGGGAGGGTGCGTAACAGGCATTATGGGCTTACACCCAAAGCATTAAATATATGGGCTGCACTTTCATTTACTATTGAAATGTGGCTATGGCTGCAGGCAAAAAAGAAAAAAAATTATGAAAAATAATAAACACAAAGGAAAAAAATCAGGTATTAAATTGTGTACTTACAACACAGTAATTCTCAGGAGCCTCCTTGCTTCGGGCTTAGTTGTGGGAAGCAGTTCCCAAACAGATAAAAGGCTGTCAATGGGTGTTTTACAGGAAGTTCTGCTGGCTGCCACTAAATACCTAATATAGATTGAAATTGTGTTAGGCATTTTATGAAAGTTTTTTGCTCCGGGTGGTGACTCTTAAGGGACTGATTCAGTGGCAATCACAGCCCAGGCAGTTCTTAGCAGCCAGTTCCATCAGAATTCTCATGGCAGTGGTGTGCATAAATGAGCTCTGCCATGAATCATCCAATCCTAAGAAAGGCTGACATCCTACTGTGCACTAAGTCAACTTCTTAAATTATTTTTTTAAGGGAAACTGCTGTATGAAAATGAATAATGTGAGTATGTATGAGAGTGCACAAGAAAAGATTAACTCTGGAAAACAAAAATAAAATTTCATTGCAGTAACTCCTAGTCCTAACCATATTTCTTTTAATTGCTCATTTCAGGGTTTTATTAGAGATTCACACTGTACAGGTAAGACATTGATGTTTGATATTATTAGAAACTCTCTATGGATTTTAAATATAATTTGTACCTCAAGAAGTGAAAATTATTTCAGCTAGCTAGTTGCAGGACTTGAATTAGTTTGACATTAATTAGACTAGTATTATTCATTAGTTACAGATTTCCAGGCAGCAATTGACTTCACACTTTTTTCCTATAGTGAAGTCTTAAAGCACATTTCATAAAAGACTCAGTAAATTATTTGGTGAAGAAAAACCAGACCTTTCTAACATAGAATTAATCAGCACACAGCACGCTACTGACTGGATGAGAGGATTATCTGTAACAACCTTACAAAAAAGTTATTAAATTGGAACAATTTTACATTAGAAAATGCTGATACAATGTAAAGAAGAATATTCTGCATACTTGCATAATCTAAAATCTAATGAAAGTAAAAGAATAATTTTTTCCTCAACTTTAACTGATGACTTTTTAATTGTCACTTTATCACTATTATTAATTGCAGTGATCAAAATAAGATTTAAGAAATGCTACTGGGAATGTTTAGGAGTAATAATACTCCGATAATGTGAGGAAGCAGAAAGAAGGAACAAGAGAAGAAACCCTGCACACCACTATTCCACTCTGTTTTCCCTTAATGTTAAATGTTGTTTTGACATGTAAGTAGAAGTTATCTACTTAGAACATTTTGATAATAGCATAATAATAGTTAAGAAATAGAAAATATTATGCCAGTTTACTCTTTTCAAAACAAAATATCAGAAATTCTGTTTTACCAGTAAAATTTTACTGCAACATTTTAATTACTATTTAGATTTTATTTTTTTATTTCTGTCAAATAGAAATTTCAGGCATTTTCAGATCAGGTAACCCCTCTTATGTGGCATATCAAGTACTCGTAGGGCTTTAGCATACCATAATTCCTTTGGGGTTTTTAGACTTCAAGATAATGTGTCCTAGTGCTTCAGATTACACCCATGTTGGCATTAGTGTGACTAGGACACAAAATTTTCATCTTGTACTTGATCCACCAACGTACAAAAGTCACTGTGTGCCAACAACCAGCTGCAAAACATAATAGAACTTGCTATCCTCAGAACTGTACTTGTTTGTCAGTCAGCATGTCCCTTCTGCAACCTCAAATACACCCTAAGTATTGCTGTTACAAGTAGCCTCAGATAAGGATGCAAAAATTATGAAATAAAAAATAAATTCTTTCACAACACAAGCTAGTTACCTAGTTCTTACAAGTTTGGATTTCTTGAAATGGATTTCTTCTTCTTTGGATTTCTTGTAATGGATTTCTTGAAGTTCAGTTTCTTTTAGATAAATTTCTCAAACTTCAGACAGACAAGTACAACTGAAAGCCAAATTGCACAAATCTCCAAGGTTTGCAAATTGGACTGAAAACGTTACGGAAACAGATTTCTGTTCTGTGCATTTCAAACTGCTGAGGAGAACTCAGTATTAAAGAGGCAAACTGCAAAGAAAGAAACAGCCTTATTTTTCCAATTTTAAAAAAGAAAAAGTTAACATGACTTGTTTGTTTGCTTGCTTGCTTTAGGATTTGGGAGAGATGGATGGCAGATTTTTGGTTTATCAAACTGAGCTGACTCAGTCTTTATGCTGTTTGTTACTTCTGAGTTGCAGGGACATATTTCTTTCCCTCAGTACTTCTTTGACATGTCAGAACATTAACATACAAGGGAGAAGAAAAATAAGCAGTTGCATTCTTTGTTTTTCTATTGGTTTGTTGTTGTTGCTGCTTTAAATGTGTTTGGCCTCAATTGGTCATCTTACTGATTAATATATTGACTTAGTAATTTAGGGTTAGCTGTCAGTAAGGTTTATTTTATAGTAATGCAACAATTATATTATGCCATCATTCTTTCATATGTCCTAAAGACATGTAAAACTGACAACAAAGGCTTGGGCAATTGCAATCTTTAGAAAAGCAGTTTAAAAAAAAAAAGAAAAAGAAGCAAGCAAAAAAATTCTAGAAAGAGTCACAATAAACTCTGTTAGGAAAATATTAACTTCTCTAGTACCCTCCTGAGCACAAAAAAGCACTTTTCCCCTCCACACCAACAGGCAGTTAACTGGCACGTTAACAAGATACATCAAGACCTAATAAGGCAGCATCATTAACATGATTATCACCTTATTAATAATTCACAGATTGGTAGAAGTACAGTACTTACGGGATTTTAATGCATCATTTTAAACATGAGGAGAATATTATTATAATACTCATTAAGGTGATGTCTGCTGAAGTAAAATTTGTAGCACATATATTTGTATTTTGTTAATACAGCTAAATAGCCTACATCCTCTAATGTAGAAACAGTGCTTAATGTAATGTCTTGCTATTATGCAGGAATCCTTGATTAGGCTTTCAGGGCATTTGGAATTGGATCCAGAAAAAGTCTTAAGTACCTCACTTAAGCAAAATATGGGTGTTTACAACAAAGGAAATTATTCACTCAAAAAAACCCCAAACAAACAAACACAAAAAAACAATAATAAAAACAATTTTCTGTATTTCACATTACAGTGTGGCCTGATAAAATGTACTGTCAGATATAGAAGAGGGATAGAAACTAAGGACCTCTGCTTTGAAGGATCACTTCAGCACAATCAGATTCTTGCAGGTTTATCACTGCTGAATCCTACACTCTTCTCTCAGGGCACTGCTTCAGCCAAGAGAGGGGAAAAAGCAGCCGTTCAGCTAAACCAGGAGAATATGGCAAAGAATACAAAGTGTGGGCCCAAATCCCTTTTAACTTTGTGGAGAAAAAAGTGCCACATCATGCTTAATTTAAAACTATCTCATTAAACTATAAATACATTTTCTACACTCATGTTACACATGGTGAGCTGTATCATTGCAGACTGAAATTTATTGCTTTATTTATAATCACCTAGTGATGGTTTGATGCAAAACCTATTGAAGTTTATAGTAAAAAAATGCATTGACTCCATCAGGCTTTGGATTAGGCCCACAGATTATCATTTGAGAGATCAGTGTGAGAAATTAAGAGATTATCACATTTGGAGATCATTCAGAAATCTAGAAGAGATTGATTATATTAAGAAATAGATTTTGCTATGCTTTGCAACAGTTAACTTTTAGTTGAGTCTTTCAGATTGATAACTGTTGTGGTCAATTGTGAGCAAATGCGAGCAATTACTGGCAAAATGTTTACAACCTGTTTTAAAAAATCACTTTGAATGGGTTTTCAGACTGGGAACCATGTATTGGACCCTGCTGGCTTCAAGGTCTGCTAGTGGGGCTGATTATTATCTCCTCATGCTCTGTTTCCACTTTCAGATAGAGTTCAATCCTAGGTCTAAATGTGAAATATTTATGCCTTATGCAAAAAACCAGTTTATTTGTGTGATGAGTCTATGTTGAAGTGATGCACAGTGGTTTATTCAGTCTCCTCTTTTGAAATATGATGTGGTCACTGCTGTGCTGTAAAACTTGACACTTCTCAGCAAAGGGATAAAGTTAATCAGATAACAGCTAGTAAGATACAAAAATAACACACCCAAAAGTTAAGTGCTGAACTTGAATTAACCAGAAAATAAGCATTTTAGGCATCCAAAAGAAGGGTTGGTTTTTTTTTTTAATTTTTCTTGATTAGAAATATTAAGCCTATGTTACTGTCATCAATTCTAGATGCTTAAATAAGATGGCCAAATCAGTAGTCCAGCTATCCCAGATTTTGATATAGTCAGTGGAATAAAGATAAGTAACTTAGGAGACCAATTTAGACTTAATGTGGGAAGATGCACTGGAAGAATTTCCACATTTATTATGAAGTGAATCTACCACCCCAACTCCAATTTGGACTTCTGAGTTTCTTAAGTTTGGTGACCAGCAGTTAAACGTAAGAAATGAACGAGTGAATTAATAAATTAAATTAATTAGCATTGTTAGAAAAAGTAGCAGATGCTATTTGTACTATTTCATTTGATATAGCTGTAAAGCGGAAGATTCTAAAAGTACAGGAAAAATGAAAATCAGAACTTGAAAAAAACCATAGAATTTAGGTATTTGTGAAAGTCCAGTTTGGCACATTGAGGTGAAGGGTCATATAAGCCAGATTTTGACTGCAAGCCACCAGTTAAAGTAAGTAGTGATGCCATCCAAGACAATTATTACTTCAACTTCAGTGTTGCAAGTTGCATACAATATTTTTATGTGGTATGTGTCTGTATGAATTGATTTACCTATTTTTACTTCAAATGTTTTAGAGCTTTTTTGGTGGTGGGGGGGAGGTTAAGTCAATAACATTCACTTCTGTTTTGTTATATTTGAATGGGAAGTTACAATTTCAGATATGACATTGCTGTGGTTTCGGAATGGCACTCCCCAGCCCAGAGTCCCCCCCACTCCACCGAGAGAGACGAGAGGCAGGGATTCTGGGTTGAGATAAGAACATTTTACTGGAAACAGCAGTGAGACAAGAAAATTAACAGGAGCAGCAGCAATATTAATAACAAAAGTGTACAAAAAAAAGGTGCAGAGCTCCACCTGACCACAGCCACACCATCCAAACTGGTCTCTCCAGTCAGAACCAGCATTACCCACTGCTCCGTTCGTCATGCTTGCTCTTTATATGACACTCATTGAAAGGTAGCAATTGCTAAATAGGATATTAAAAATATCCAGCCAGTAAAGAAACATATTAGATGTTTCACACATTTTAATCAAATGCTACAAGTATTTAATATAAAAAGCAGCAATAATTTAATGGCTGTTCTCATAAAAAATATATTAGCTCTTAATAGAAGCATCACCATTCCTTCATAAATTCACAGTTCACTTTGCCACACAGCTACTGGGTATTTTAAAGAACTATATTATCCTAGCAGTAATTTCCTTCAGGGAGCACCAGAGTTAAAATAAATCAACTTCCCTAAACTAACTTTGGAACCCTAACAAGCAGAAATGGGTCACAGTCATCTCAAATAACTTTGTCCACTCTTATTTTGCCTTTAGGAACCAGATACACATCAACAGGTCTGGAGACATTGCCAAAGAAGATAAACTGGGAGGAATCAGCATGGAAACCTAATTAATATGCCATATTATGAATTGTACATCTGCACATTTGTGTTTTCCATCTGGTTTCCAGGTAGAAAAGTACAGTTCTCCAGGTAGGCCAAAATCATAGGGTTTCACAGGAGGAAAAAAAAAAAAGAGCCCTCCTAATGCTCCCATTTTAATATAGAATTGAGCTCCTCATGTACATATACTCCCAGCTGCATTATTAATAGGGAACACCCTCCAAGTCTCCTTTGTGTTTCAAGAGAGTAGGATGACAAGAGAATTTGTGGATGTATAGAAGAAATAGTTCTAGCACAAACCAATGCACTCCTTACTTCCAGGATCATTCCAATTGTTAATTTGAACAATCCTGTGTACTAGTTACTAAAAGGGGAGGTAAGCAGTTGGCTTCAGGACATTTGTAGGTTTTGCCACAACTGGTGGTGGGCAAGCCCCTCATCACTCTAATGGCAGTTTGCATTTTTGTTAGATGAAGCCTTGGCTTCCTTTCTTACAGGGATTTCAGAGCAGCTCCACCATTTCCCTTTCCTAGTCCCATTTGACATGGAGCTCACAAATGGAAGAAGTCCCCCTCTGGGGCTTCAGGCCCATTCTCTGGTGAACCTTGTCACGACCATTATGTTCTTTATGTCTTTCCTGACCAGCTACCTTGCCTCTGCCATCCTGTTTTGTATCTACAAAACCCAGGTAGAATTCCACAATGTCCTTGGTGGCAAGCTTCCGGGTACAGTACGTAGCTATCGCCAGTATGCACATGTAGGCCTTGCTCAGATGCTTGTCCAATTCAATACTGAGAACCTCCAGAGATGATGATTCCTCAACCTTTTTGGACAACCTGTTCCAATATCTTCCTACTCTGAAATTAATTTTTTGAAGTATTTTTTTCAGAATTTGGACTGTTGTAACTTGGGATTTTTACCTTTTTTCCTACTGTTGGAAAGAGCCTGACTCTACTTTCTCCGCATTCCGCCATTAGATAGTTGAATACCATAGAAACATCTACCTCTCTTTAACTTTCTATACTAAAGACTTTGCAGAACCATTTCTCTGGGCCTCACTTCCTACACTGTGTCCATCCAGACATCTTGGTAGCTTTCTGCTGAAGCAGCTCCAGTAGGTCAATGTCCTTCTTGTGCTAGGAAGTCCAAACTTGCACTCAGTACCCTCCAGGTACTTTTCAGCATTCTTCCTCCAAGATCAGAGCTCATATTTTCAGAGTCTAAGCACATTATATGTGCTTCACATGCAGGGATAATGTGAAATGGGATTTTTAAGAAGGTAAATGCTCCATAAAAACCACCACTCAGTCAGTTTACTCTCTACAAGTGCACAACAATTTTAAAGGCAGAAAAGATCAGAACTGAAAATTAATATTTAGATCATGATTGCAGCAATGATTATCATTAGAACAGTGATGGATGCCTAGGAAATGGGTGAATCAAGTCTGATTTTTATGCCCTTGCTGTCCCTCATAATAACATGAAACCTATTTCCTCCAATATATTTTCACCACTTTCTTGAAGCAAGTTGAAAATAGAAAATCAAATGGATATTCAGGTATTTATAAAAATCATCTCAAACAAACATACAAATGGAAAAAGTCCTCAAAACACTCATTAAATAGTTTATGTTTTTACAACACAAACATAATAGCTTTTAAAACAATTTCTTTTCTCCTTAAATTATATTTAAGATAAAGATCAACATCAAAAGTCACTTTCGTGAATCAGCTTCCTGAAAAATGATAGCTCATTTGCATGCTAATTCAACAAATGCTGTGCTAATGTTTTCAACATTTTTGTTTTTCTACATCTCACAGTGGCAGATTCAACACTGTGAAGCATCCATAAGCATTATGGAAAAGGGTAGATAAAGCTTCTTATCATTGAAAGGTTTGGGATGGAGACACATGTTCAAAGAAACTGAATCAAAATCTAGAACACATGAAGCTGACTGACAAATACACAATAAGGTCTGGTGCTGCAACCTTTTTATCTAGTTCTCAGATTTAGTGGCCAAACATTTGCAGTGGCTTTTTCTCTAAATTATATAACTGTATTTCCCACATTTACACTTCAACAGAGAAAAATGCTTTTCTCCTGTAAGTGATGAATTCTTTTAAGATAGAGAAAGATGGAAACCTCCTTTCTCTGTCTGAGAAGAGCTAATATTGACAGGAGAGTAGGGCAGCAGCATAGCAGAGCTTGTTCTTGGACCAATTTCCATAGCCCCTGGGAATGTACTGTAAAGAATTTCAGTAAACAATTATGCTTGCACAAACAGATTCAAGTTGCTATAAATCACTTCACTTCTTGTTCTTAAACAAAACTATTTAACTTACCCACTGCATGTTTTTGACAGGCTGTGGCAGGAGGAGAGAGGGAGAGACAGCTGTATTGCAGCTTCACTGTCTTGAAAGCTTAAGAGTTTCTAATGCTTTTGTGCCAGAATCTCTGCATACTTTAGACCACAACTCAATAGATTTTTTTTCCCCAGAAGTTTTGTAGTAAACATGACATATAAGTAGATGAAAAGATAGAAGAGCTGGAATTCAGTATGGGAGTGGATCTTGAGATATCCATGACACACTCTTACATAGGTTGAGGCAGGGCAATAAACTGAAGAGGACTAAAAGTTTTGCTATGGCCCAAGATATATCAATGTACCTGAAGGGACGGTGTCAAGAGGATGGATCCAGGCTCTTCCCAATGGTGTCAAGCAATAGGAAAAGAGGCAACAGGCAGAAACTGGAAATTCCGTCTGAGTATAAGAACTTCTTTACTGTGTAGGTGAAGCCAGATTGCCCAGAGAGGGTCTGAAGTCTCCCTCATTGGAGATACATCTGACACAATCCTGTGCCATGTGCTCTAGGATGACCCTGCTTGAGCAGGGAGGTTGGACCAGATGACCCACTGTGGTCCCTGCCAGCCTGATCCATCCTGCGATTCTGTGATAGGTATCAAAATCCCATTACCACTGGATTTATAAGTTTAATACCATCAGGTTGTTTAATACAAACCTAGACATTAAGGAGCACAAGTCACACTGAAAGTCAACAAAACATATACTTTTGTGCTATGCCTTACATTTTAATATGTTTTACTATCATTTCTCCATAACAGAATCACCCTCAAGAAATCCTCCTTCTCTGTCCTGGGTTGCAGTGTATTCTATTACCATCCCCATCAGCTGTTGAAATCAGGTGGGGCAGTGTTTCCTTGCCTCCTCCACCCAGACTATCTTTCTGTTAATTGCCCATCATTGTCCTGCCGCCTGACTCAGAGATAACTCCCTCTGGACTATCTTCTGTTAATGAGCCTAATCAACACTTTGCCTCATGACTCGTTACCCCATTGTGAGATGCTCCACCCAGAGGGAGGAACCAAGCATCCCATCGTGGATATAAGCTGAGGCTGAACACCAGAGAGATGGGCTTCCCACTGGATTTCCAGAGGACAGGAGCTACACAGCCACCACTGGACTTCCAGAGGAAGAGCAGACTGTTTCACTACAGGATCACTGCTTCAGAGGACTGCAGCCACCATTCTACCAGACTGCTACCACCACCCTGCCTAACAGGGTGTCAGGTTGTACCTTGACTCTGTCAGTTTGATAGTGTTTTCTTTTACCTTTTTTTTTCTCCTTTTCTTTAATTTCCATTAAATTGTTATTCTGACTTGGTGCCTCCCACTGGTTTGTTTTCAAACTAGCACATTCTCGTAAAGATTAATGAACTTTTAAAAAATTCATAACCCTTGAACTCAACAAAATCAATTTTGCCTGTCAACATTAATTCAAGAATGGGGAGATATTAAACCTGAATGTAACAAAATATTGGTAGCATCTAAATATGAAATTGTAATTTGTCCTGTTTCTTAATTCCTCTCTTCTCATAGCACTTTTCTTTTTCCCATCTCTCCATTTTTTCCATGTGCTCAGAAAGATAATTACTTCATCTCTTATGCCGCTACAGTGGCTTGAAACATCTAAATAATTTTTAGCTGTAGCATAAAGAAATTAATTCATTTTCCAGAACTGGAAAAATAAGGAACAGAACAGATACCAATTCAACACCTAAAAGAGGATGAAACAGAGCTGGGGATGTGCTTATAATACTGCTGAGGATACTGCTGCTCCTTTACTTAGACAATGTGGAGATTTAGGACTGGCATTGTCTTAACCCAGTTTGTGTCAAATACACTGAAATCTTTGTTAATTTGCCATAAATTTAGTTAGAAAGTACCGTTGTGTGTCAGCATTTACAATTCAATTTCAGGTGTCACAGGACTTTGCTGTCAGATAAATGGAAGTAATGGTGAATAATAACATTAATAGGGAGCAAAGCAAGGTTTGTACAGGAGAGGGTGTTTATAATTTTATATGCTATATATTACTGGAAAAAAAACCCAAACAAATCTATAGATACATACACTTTTTCTAAAATCTGAAAGAGATGCCAAAATTATCAGGAAAATACTTACATTTTAAACTATACATTAAAACTATTTTTTGGGGTTTTACACCTCAAGTTTCAGCATTTTTAATTTTTGCTCTCTGAAGAAAAACATTTCAGCTCCTTCTTTCAGAAGGAAATATTTCAGCTCCTTCTTTCTGCTCCCGAAAGTAGAAGAAAAGCTTCTTGACAGGAAAATAGGTTTTGGGGCAAAAATTATATTCTACAGCAATCTTACACTAAAAGGACAGTGGGAACCAGTCCACTTGACTTACTGCCTCATACCCGTTTTGCAAATCAAGTACCTCCTTAATCTCCATGTATTCTTTTGCAGCATGCAGTAAAAAGCCTTAAATAGTGTAAGAAGGTATTATGATTAAGTAATGCATAGATTTGATCCTTCATTCCTTACAAATGTAGGCAATTTCTTATTTGCACAAGTATGGATGACTTTGCAGGTAATGCTTCCTTGACTAATGATTATTGCTTTGAGCACAATGTCTGTACACCATTACTAGATCCCTAATCATGGAATGCTACTATTCAGCTATAAATTACTATTATGACTTAAATTACACACATACTAGTTAGAGTGCAGTGCAGTTTTCCTTAAAATTTGTACGGTAGATTTCTACAAAAAAAGGAATGCAGTGCAAATAGTATTTTATTTTAAACCTTAGAAGTGTGAAAGTAGGTCAAGTTCCGTGCCAAAAAAATAAGTTGAAAACTGTTTTAATTATATGCTGTAATGCTGCAGAAGACAGTATTCACTTCATAAGTCAACAGCAAAACTGTTGGGTACATTAAATAGTGGTTCAAGTGATTGCTGTAACATTCAACACTTATTCTCCATGCATCCAAACTTCCTCCGTGGCAAAACAGTTGGATGAGATTGTGAACATCTTTTAAATCAAATGTCATTCATCAATAGTAAAACTATGAAGACTATTTTGATGCTAAGCTGTGTATAAGAAAAAAAAGTTTGTTACAATTTAAAAAGAAAAGAATTCTCAGATCAGCATCAACTTGAACATTACAATATGGTATGGATGTCAGTATGCTGAAGATAAAAAAGGAAATATTACAACAGTTGGAAAAAAACCTCTGTCTTCCCATACAAAGTTAGAATCTCTTTGGCTACAAAGAACAAAGTTATAGGGTACCAAGGCACAGTTTAGGCTATTGAAAGATCAGGGGATTGGAAGAAATTATTTGATTTTTGACAAATTGTTTATCTGAAGAGGCTATTTGTATAAGAAGGGGGTGGGAATGCGAAAACTAATGAAATGAATATTCAGATAAGATCAACTTCCTTATTTGATTACAAAGGAATTTTAAATTAAAATACTTTCAAAGTTTGTCTGATAATGTGTTATTGAAAGATGGTGTTCTGGTTTGATTTCTGGTTGATTTTTGCATCATTTTATATCCTTTGGAGTTGTAACGATCAGGTATAATTTAGTAGAAATATGACAAAAAGAACAAAATTCCATGATGTTCAGCAATTACGAGAAGTGGGGAGTAAGAAGGAGGTTGGCTTACTATGCTACTGTTTTTAATTAAAATTTTCTTATCAAGAAAATAGTACAGTTGTACTCAATAGGCTTCTAATTATCTATGCTTGTTTACTAAATGATCTGTTGAATGCAAAGTAGGGGTTTGATTAATTTTCTGACTTATTTCTTGTACAAAAACTGATCTGAAGCATAATGTGCCTGTTCTTATTTGAAAGAAAAGCTTTCTTTCATATGTTTGTTCTAAAAAATAAGTATTCAGATGAAAATTAACTTCTAACTGCCTGGGGGAAAATGTTGTTTGTTGTACAAATTGCCATAAAGT
The DNA here is from genome assembly GCF_009650955.1 of Corvus moneduloides. Lineage (NCBI taxonomy): Eukaryota > Metazoa > Chordata > Aves > Passeriformes > Corvidae > Corvus > Corvus moneduloides. Next base: position 31,447,338 of record NC_045476.1, on the reverse strand, counting down.
CACTCCCAAAGAGAACTTCTAACACAATTTAAAAAAAAACAACACCCAAACCTATGACCATGACATGCAAGGACTCAAAGATGACTTGAGGATTTAACAGCCCACACATGAAGTAAAAAATAGCCAAGATACAAACATGGGTATTTATTTGGTTACACCTTCATTTCTTCATGAAGCAAAAACCCAGATAGTCATAGTATAAACCCCCAACCCTCTCAGTTCAGTCTCAGTCTGGGGTTAAAACCCCCCCTATGAATGTTAAATACATGAGAATAGGCAATTTTATTTACTCTGCACCAGTAAAACCATACCTGAGAAGGCATTTTTAAGTTAGGCAATCAAATTTACTTCTATTTCTGGCTAATTTAACTCTGGTTTATTAGGACATCCTCAGGAAAGACCGTATGAAATGGTTGCTAGCCAAAAGGAGGTGGCTGAAGTTAGCTGACCTGCTTTCCCAAACCCCTGGTTCCCTTACAGTTAACAATCCCCGCCTTAGTATCAGTCAATGCATGCATATCCAGTCCCTGATCAAATGAGTCAGTCTTAAGGGTTCTGATCAGTTGTAGTATCACCTCTGACCTTTATGAAGGGAGATGAAAATTCCTCCTGTGTGTTCGCAACTTCCTTCTCAATCAGTGTCAGCTGGCCAACTCCCTGCCAAAATTCTCACTGAAACATTTCATCCATCTTATAATCACCTCTGGAAAAGTTCCTAGGTCTGCCCTAAAGCTCTCAACAATCAGCTTAAAAATTCCCTATTCTTTGCAACAAGGTCTTTAGGGCATCAACCTTTGCACTTGCACAGAACAAATCTTTGCACTTCTAATAAAAGTCAGCTGCCCCACTGCAGCTAGGATCCAAGCAGGAACCTCAACAAGAAATGGGCAGCCTCTTGTGATGGTAATGAAGAATATTATGCCTGATGATCCAAACTGCAACTCTCATGACCTGTTCCCTTGCTCCTGGAAATTGAATTAACAATGAAATTAGTAAAGTCTCCCAGTGGATTTGGATGTGCCGTTGAGAAGTGGAAGGTTCGTGTCTATTTCTGTGTGCAAATGAATGTCAGCAATCAATTACGTAGATCTCTTAAGTCTTTACTGATCTTAGGAGTAGTCACATAATCCAGCAACAATTTGAGTTATTCATATTGTGAACCTGGCTCCCTATGAATCATTGTGTTCCCTTTAAAGTAAAAGGGGCCCTAACAAATTTTATCCTATTTTTCAACTGAATTCTGGACTCCCTTTTCACCACTCAGGGGACATTTCAAGTGGACATTCCAAGTGGACTTCAACTTTATTACTCCATATACACCAACCCAGAGCTGCCTCCTCAACATTGCACAGCACTGAAGCTATGGGGCAGTAAACTGCCATGTTGTGCTGATACATCTCCTTGCCAAAATAGTCTCCAATGTTTTGTTTTTTAAAACTTACCGAAATTTTGAAAATGTAAGGGATTTTCAGAAATTATACCTAACAAAGATGGTCATAGCAAGTTAGTCAGTGTATGAAACATAAAACTTGGCACAAAGTACAGTAATATTTGACATATGGATGTACAATCTATTTCTGATGTAGCAGTATGTCTGATGGTATTACGATCAGATTATTAAAATTATTAGAGATGCCTCTGCCCAAATTAAGGTGCAAATGAGACCATATGCCAAAGGCAATAGTATGGATTTTTATTTAGCAGTAAATGTGAGGGAGAGAGAGAGAGAGAGAGAGAAAGACAAGGGGGCTGAGGGAGAGAAAGTGACTGTATCCACAAGTGGTGGGGGGAATGAACCCACAGAATTCAAAATCTATTGGGTTTATAGTCACTCAGGTTCAGGTGGGAATGACCAGGTACTTCCCCTCAGGCAGGGAGTTTCACACTGGATGATGTAATGTTGTGGATCTCAGGACATTTTATGAGTCTTTGACATCTTCTGAGATGCTGCAGTTGTCTCTCAGTGTAGTTGAATCAGTCATGACCCATCAGCCAAGATGAATACCTTCATCCTACGTCTCAATGTCCCCATTCAAAGGGAGTATTCATACCTTAGTGATTATGTGAGGAAGGACACTGGCATGATAAGAAGGACTTATTCCACCTCGAAGGATTTACCTCTTATCAGCCTCTTCCCTTATCTGGAAAACAGACTTCCAGTGTGACCAAAATGGGGCTAAACCATCCCTTGAACCTGTTACAAGTTTCAACACTTTCAAGAAAGCTGGTCCTCCAGAGATTCTGTCAAGTGTAATATTAATTTAAATTACAAAGATATTGACAGGCAATCCATTGCAAAATATGAGTAGTTCGGACTTCAGTGATGAAATGTCTTTAACTGAACATGCATTAATAACTATTAAAAATAATGTTAGATGCATATTACTCTGCTAATTTTATGGACTAGAAGTGCAGATGCTTTAATGAACACTAAAGGGTAATTAATTTATAGTTTGTCTGGAGAAAGATGTTGACTAGGATTTCAAATTATCAAAATGCATGTGATACTTCGCTCTCAAAGACTCGGAGACATTCTGATACAAGATTATCATACTCCAAACTATCCATTCTTTACAGATTGAATTTCTAATCAATTAATTTAATTGGATATTATTCTATTTTTTTAAGCTCCAAAATTTTTGTACAATCATCTGATGTCAGCTGAAAAGTCACACTTAACAGTCAAAAAAACCCCCCAAAAAATAACTGACAGTTCTACCTTCTATGTGCCCTTCAAATCACTTACATTTCACGGCTTAATTTGATGCCATTTTTAATGAACAGATTTTGTGTATTCTAAAATTCAATGCTCAGTACCAATTAGATAAATTAATATCTGTATCTCTGATTTGAACAGAATGTAACCTTTGGAACTCTAAATCCTTAAAAATTAATTTGTGGAGGACTCACGCTCTCTAGAAATAAACTTGGTAACTAAAAAAAAAAAGGAATAATTGTTTAGGAGGATTATGCCTAAGTCAATAAAAAATAACCTTGAGTAAGGCTGCTGAAGTTTGCTTATTATTGTGTTCCTAGAAGTCAATGTCTGTTATTTTCATGTTATCTTTTTTCCCCATTCTCAGTAAGCCTATGAGAGTAAGGTCCCTTATTATTTCAACCATTAAATTATTCAAGTCACAGAAATTACACTAGCTGAGGAGTTGTTATTCCCAGAAAATCAGGCTTTAGGTATGAAGTCCATTTAGCAGCCTGGTTGATTACATGTATTAAATTCAATTTAAACAAATCCAGAACAATACAAAGCTTGTATTTAAAAAGCAATTCTGCAGCTGAATCAAGTTCCTTCTTTGAAAATATTTGTGGTGCCTTTCTGCCAGTCAGATTCCATAAATGCTGTTTAGAAATCTAAGGGATATTTTACTGTATAGAATGTGGCTGGATTATTTTAACATGGTTTATGAAAATATTACTGTAGCTAAAAAGAAATTAGAGATTCATCTCTGAAAAATTTTGCTCTCATCTGTTGTGTTATAAACACTGTTTTATGCACACCACTACTCTTATTATTAAAGACATAGATAACCAACAGTCAGATTTACATTTGAGGCTAATTCTTATGAATGGTTTGAATATTTATTCTATTTATATCTACAAAAAAAGTAGTCAAAACAGGCAAGGTGCAACAAAGACTGCAGGGAACTAGGGAACTAAAACAACTCCACGCTGTCTTCTCCCACAGCCTCTGGACAGTTTCCGAGGAGCTGAACATTTTACGGAAGGAAGTCCTGATTCTTGCCCTCACAGTGTTCACATCTCTTCCATCATAAAACATCCCTCAAGATGTATTCACATTTTTCAGCTCTTGATGGATCCACCTCAGACATTAGTATGGACTTGCCTGCCAGAATATACAGAAAGATGCCTGGTTTTTCGCTCTTGCTCCTCTGCCAAAATCAAAGGATAAGAATCTCCTGGAATACCACAGAAGTATTTTCATTTGAATTAGCTGAAATGTCTGCCTGGGGCAGAAGAAAGACGGAAGGCAAGAAGAGAAAAACTTTTTAGGCATTAAACACCAGTGCTGAAAAATAACTATATTCCTCATTAAAACTGACACCAGAACAATTTTCCTTTGATATATATAAAGTTTGCGTGTTATTAGAAGCATTTACATCTTTATATTCTGAATTACTATGAGATCCTTCATAGCTTTATGTTCATTTCTTTCTGTAATTAGAGTTATCAAAGCAAAGCATGGAATACACTGATTTATAAGTACAAACAACAGGTTATACTTGCAAATAATATTTTTCTTCTTGGAAAGCAGAGGACTGTCTTAAATGTATGTATAACAATACAATGTCAATCATACCACTGAAATTGCACCAAAAAGTCTCTGAGAAATTCTCTGCACTGTGCTTATCCATATGGCACTGTGTAAAGTTTGCCAACAAATTCTTTTCACTCCAACAACCAGATTTGAAATATTTGTTGGGGTTTCTCAAAATTATGATACAATTTTATTTATAGTTCAGTTGAAAATTCAGTTTAATATTTTTGTTGTTGTTTACATTTATCTCCTTTTATTCAGTTACTCATGCACTTTTCATATAGCTGCTTACTTGAAAACATGCCATCTTACAACATTTTGGGGGATGCATTCCTACAACAACATGATACAGGGTATATGATACAGAGAATCTTGAGCAACCACAAATGACAATGCACGTACACCCTCATCAGTAAAAAAAAAAAAAGGCCAAATATATCATGATATAGAGTTTGAGGAATATGTGCAGGGACATGACTGATCTAGAAAGACTGACCTTACTCCACTGAATTTTGAACCTGAGTCATGTCTGAAATTTCAGCACTTACTTCTGTATCAAGATCTTTCTAGTTTGGTTCCATCTTCCTTTTTTTAGACTTGGTCAGAAGAACTAAAGGGAACTTTTAGGTCATAACTTTGAGAACAGAATTCTCACTCATTAGACTGTTTCTTGATGTGTCTGGTTTTGTGATAGGCCCACAATCTGAGTGTCCCTGTTTCAGAATGTCAGAATTTATTTCCCTGATCCTCACTGTCTGCAACTGTATTTTTCAGGATTCAACATCTGTATAACTAAGAAAAACACTTCCTAGTGAAATATTTAGGTAATATTTTCTATTCAAAAGTCTGTCTTCACCTAGTGTAGGGTTACATCTTGATTCACTAGACAGGGTTACTTACAATGAGACACATAGTATAGTGAATACTCTACTATATTTCTAAGTTAATATCCAAGATCTATTCTTTCCAAGGTTCTAGCAGAAAATCTTCCTCTCTAGGCAATTTCAAGCACAATGATTCCAGTCTTTCACTTGACTTTTCACAACATTCTTCCAGACAAACCAAATACTGACTCTTCTAAGAGGGAAATATGGTCATAATAAAAACTAAAGGCCTTTACCATCTACTGCTTATGTTCCTGAGGAAAATAGTTAGAAGTAGCAAATTAATTCTCTTTCTGCAAAATAATTTGTCCCATCAGGTCAATAAAACCTATATAAATGATCAACATAAGTATGTAAAACCAGTCCATTATGCCTTTACTTCAGAACAATTCCTTGATACTATAGTACATTTTACTTTGTGAAATGATCATCGCTGCCTTGCACTTCTAAGAAAAGAAACTTTTTCACTCTTTACAAAAATTCCTCAAGATATACACACATGGCATCACAACATGATAAAAACTCCACAGTTTGAGTTACCACATTTCAGATTTAATATAAAACCAAAAGCACCTTCCTTTCCCAGTGAGGAAAAGTAAAATCAGCTCCTATCTCTGAACACTCTTCACAATGGACATAATGGTTTTGCTGACATTTCATGAAAGGTAAATCTTCAGCACCAGAAGAGGAATGATTTTCAAGTTCAGAATACAAACATTGTCTATGTCAGCAAGAATTCTGAACTAACTGTTCTCTATATATATAGGAAACTATGTCAATAGAGACTGGGAGGGGCATTTCTATGAGACTGGACTTAATGATGTAGCAAGTTGTTAAATTAAAAATTCAGAGAACCCCTAAAATCCAAATGAATTTTCTCTTCTGATTTGAAGCAATAGTTAGGACCAGGTCAGAACTGGTCAGGAAAGATTATATTACTTCCTTCTGCCTGAAACCCACAACCATCTTCCTCTAGGCTCTCTAAGGCCATGTTATCTGCTGCTGTATACCCTTCCTAGAGGGAAGATTTAGATTTGATATAAGGAACTCTACTAGCAAGGCAAGATAATCTCCAGCAGTCCCTTACAAACTCAACCATTCTGTGATTCTGTAAATCAGAATCTAACAAATACGTTAAAATTATAAGCAAAAGGATATAAGCTTTAATTTGTCTCTGCACAGAAAACATAAGAATCATTATTAAAAAAAAAAAATCCCAAAACCACAGGTTTGAGTGTTGGGTTTTGTGTTTTGGGGGTTTCTTTAAGAAGTGAGAGAGGAGTTGAGGAGCAAAAGGAGCCATATCAGAAGACCGCTACATACAGGTGGTGAATTTGCCAATCATGTAGAAAAGACGAAAACATACAGTGTTAGGAAAACAAACAAGACTGCATAGTTAGATCTCAGAGTGGCAACAAAACCATTTACATTCTAATAAAAGCTGAGGAAGATGTTTAAAAGAGGTTAACAAGGCTAGACAGTTTAAACCAGCAGGGTAAGCTGTAAATGAGAAGGTCTCTGATCGCTGATCATTGCTGATTTCCAATAACCCTTGAAACACCAAGGAAATTCCAAAAGACTGAAAGAAACTGTGGAGTGCAAATACTGAAAACAATGAAATGCACATTTACAAGCCACTCCAACTAACATTGCTGCTAGGCAAAATAATAGAACCTGATTAATAAAAATTTAAATGCTGTAAATGCAATTATTGAAAATCAACATCACTTTTAAAAAAATCGATCTTGTCAAAGTATCCTGATCTTCTGACAGCTTTTTTTTTTTCTGAGAATACAAAACTGGATCACAAGAAATCTGCAGATATACACATTTCTGTCTATTTCTGCATATATTGAAATAATATGCATTTTGAATTCTGAAGGCACTTGACTGGCAGTCTATGCTATCTTAACCAAGGTTCAAAATTATTATAAATGTGACACTTTAAATATCTCAAAATGTAATCATAACAAAGAAAATGAGTGGTTTCTAGTGAGAACAAATGGAAGTCTGATTTTCAGTCCTTTGTTTAACATCTTTGGTGTTTGAACTCCAGAAAAATGCATAGTCTACGAAGCTGAAGGTGACTAGAAGCTTACATGTCAAAAGCTTGGGATGACTAAGTCGGCTGGTAAAAGAAAACATTAGGCATTTCAATGTGACCATGTTTGAAGCCATGAACTTAGGGTAAAGAACACAGCTCCAGGCCAGGACATTCAGTGCCAGGAGGAAATGTGTCAAAACCCTGACAGGCATGTGACTCGGGAAAGGAAGACAAAAAGGACTGTTCCCCTCTGGTAAATGAGACAGGTTATCTGATGGCAACTGACATGGAGAAGTCTGATGAACTCAGCAACATTTTTTCCTCAAGTTTTCCCTGCCAACTCAATTTCCCACATATGTCAAGCCCCTGAATATCAAGGCAGGGACTGGGGAATGAAGTCTTACCCATTGTAGGAGCAGACCAGATTCAAGACCACCTGAGGAATCTGAACATAGACAAGTCTGTGGAACCTGACAAGATGCATCCTAGGGCCCTGAGGGAACTGGCTGCTCTCTATCACTTCTGAAAAGTCATGACAGTCAAGCAAAATCCCCAGTGCCTACAAAAGGAGAAACATTGCACCCATTTATAAAATGTGTAAAAATGGATACCCCGAGAACTGCCAACCAATCAGCCTCACCTCTGTGCCTAGGAAGTTCATGAAACAGTTTCTCCTAGAAGATATGCCAAAGAACATGAATGACAAGGAGATATATTAGAGAAAGCAAACATGGTTTCATGAAGGGCAAATAATACCTGACAAGTCTAGTGGTCTTCTACAAAGGAGTGACTGTACTGGTGGATGAGGGAAGAGCTACTGATGTAACCAACCTGGTCAATGACACAGTTCTACACAACACCCTTGTCCATAAATTGGAGAAATAAGGGTTTGATGCATGAATTGTTAGATGAATAATAATTGACGAGACAGCCATGCCCAAAGAATGGCTCAAAGTCCAAATGGAGATCCAAATGGAGATGAGTGTTGTCCCTCACAGGTATTGGGACAAATACAGTAAAATGTCTTTATTAATGACCTAGACAGTGGGGTTGAGTGCACCCTTAGCAAGTTTACGGAACGCAACCAAGCTGAGTGGTGCTGTTGATTTGACTGAGAGGAGGGACAACATCCAGAGAGATGTGGACAGGCTTGAGGAGTGGTCCCACGTGAACCTCATGAAGTTAAAAAAATCCAAGCGTATGGTCCAGCACCTGGGTTGGGGCAATCCCCAGTAGCAATACAGACTGCGGGATGAAGGAATTGAGAGCAAAGGAGTTGGTGATACTGGCAGACAAAAACTTATGTAAGAGCCAGCAATGTGCACTTGCAGCCCAGGAAGCCACTAGGATCCTGGCCTGCATAAAAAGCAGCATGGCAAGCAGGTCATGGGACATCACACTGCCCCTCTACTTTGCTCTCCTTAAACCCCATATGAGTCCAGCTCTGGAGCCCTCAGCAGAAGAATGACATTGACACGTTGGAGTGGGTCGATCTGAGGGCCATGGAAATGGTCAGAGGGCTTCTCCCTTTCAAAAAGAAAAGCTGAGAGGGTTGGGGTGGCTTATCTTGGGAAAAAGAAGGCTCCAGGCAGACCTTATAGCAGCCTTTCCATACTTAAAGGGGGCCTATAAGAAAGAGAAATAATGATTTTTTACCAGGGCATGTACCGATAGTATGAGAGGAACACTTTTAAATTAAAGAGGGTAGATTTAGATTACACAAAAAGAAGGAATTCTGGAATAGACTGCCCAGCGAAGCTGCAAATGTCCCATCCCTGGAAGTGTTAAGGGTCAAGCCGGATAGGACATTGAGGAATCTGGTTTGGTGAAAGGTGTCCCAGCCTGTGGTGTTGGGGTTGAACTAGATGATCTTTAAAGGTCCCTTCCAGCCCAAACTATTCCCTGGTTCATTGATTCTATGATGTATAAAGGAGAAAAAAGTAGTAATACAATCTACCATATCACCATAGCTGGTTTGGATCCTTTTTGGCCTTACAAGCTATGAATATGTAGATTTGGGACCATAATTCACTCACAGATTCATCTGACACAATTTTTTTCCATATGTATAAAACATATACACTGTACTGACCTAATGTCTAAAATGGCATTTTATTAATAATTATAAACAGAGTAAATAAAAACATTCCTTATAATGACATTCTAATAATTGTGTTTTGAAAAAATGAATCCTAATCATTCATAATATCTGATTATCTAATTTAACAGGCCAGGATTATGGCACAGCAATTAAGCAGTGAAGGAATTTCAATTGAGTTATTACCTGTGTACCTAGCTTTCACAAATGGATGAATTAATCAGGAATCAATGAAGACAATCTCCCTTAGTTTCAGGCTCAGCAAATTACTCAATACAGTGATCAATCAATGAGAATCCAGCAGAAGTCAGTGGAATCAGTTTATTGCTGGAGGAAAGGGTAGGGAGAGGGCAGAAAGTAGGGAGTAAGATGATTAATAAAATCAGAAAGGAGGCACGTGAGAAATGGCAAATAAATTAGGAGCAGAAGCAAATGGGTGTGTGATCTGGTGGTGTATATTTTTTGGAAGAAGGTTGGAACTGTAATACCTCCTCTTATCTAGAGGGAATTCTGCTATCATTTCTAACAGCTTGGCTGTACCAGGGAAGAAGGAGGTAGGACATTCATCATACAACTGACAGTATGCTCACTAGAATAATTTTTTGGATGTAAAACCAAAGGAAAGAACATTAGAGAGTACAGCTTGCTGCAGCTTGGGAGCAAGTAGCCAGCAGAGCCTGGCCTGAACAGGATATGCTTCTGACTCTGTTTCTCACAGAGGCTCCCTCTTTTCCTAATGCAGTGCAAATGCTGTGGACTGGGCAGGCTACTCCCTGTGACTCCATTCCTCAGCAGAAGAAAAAATAGGTTCCTGTTATTGTGTGGGAGACAACCTTCAGTACATCCTTCTCCCTTTTTTTCCCATAGCCCAGAACAATCGGGTGCCACTAGTTTTAATCTCTGATTATGTTCTTAAAATAATTTATTTTTCTGGTTTTTTTTCTTTTTTCCTGATTTTTTTTTTTTTTTAGGATATTTGAATTTTTATCTGTATCCAGGGAAAAAAATGTGCACAAGCCCTTCCTGTGCTTCACTGATGATCTGGGCAGAGTCTAAAGATATTAGGAAGGCATCTGTGTTTGAAACCTGGGTCAACAGGGTGTAAATTTAAGTTTTTTGTTTTCCTATCTGTTGGTTGCTATTCTAGGACATTTTTTTGTTGTTGTTGCTTTTCCCCAATCACAGTATTCCTTCTATTACCATAAACAGCACATCCCAATTTAATTGCATTTCAATCTGTGTTTCAAGAACTTTACACCAATGATACTTAAAACCAGTAGATAAGATATGAAAACCTAAAATATATTGAGGTTGCCTTTCCTGCTGTGTTGTATCCCATTGCATTAGGCCCATATACTTTTAAACTTCCATTTGTTATGAGAGTAATTCTTCTTTTTCTTCTCTGGCAAACCTTCCATCACAGACTTTCTGCTACCCCTTATGGAAATGGCCCCTCCCAGTCTCCTCAGCTCATCTGCTGATCTTGTATTACCCCACTATAAATTCATTGGGTTCACAATAAATACCAGTTTAAGTATGTAAGATGATTAAGCAATCAATAAGAGACTTTTTTTATCAATATTTAGGTGATTAAAAAAACCCAGACAGTGGCACCCCTCTAGATTTGACACCAAAAAAAATGCTTAAATTCCTACATTGTAGAAAGAGAAAGTAGAAATGTAGCATGTGTATAACTGACTCCCCTGGGCAAATGTTACAAAAAACTAAATGTTATAGCAGAGTTACAAAATCAAACAGAATGTTTATGTTATATTTAGACAGTCATTAAATTTCTACAAGAAAATATTACTTTCCCTTTAAACCGGGACTTAAATAGTCTAGAGACATATCATAAGTGTTCATTCTAAAACATCACATTTGTTTGTGGGACGGAAAATCCTTTGGCTAGAACAGTTCAAGTGCTTTCTTGCTTCTAGGAAGTATTTTTAGCTGCTTATTTTATTTACACATTGAAAGTTGTAACCCCACTTGAGCTTTTACCAATACAAATGCAGAACTGGCAACTAAGTTTCTAGCTATGCTGAATCGATTTTAGTCACTGATTTATTTAAAACGTATTTTTGGAGTGCATACACAGCTTAAAATAAAATATTTGGTAAATATTTCAAATGGTGATAAATATTAACATCAAATAATGAACTATAAGTGTAAATAAGTTTGCCAGTCCCTCAATGGACATAGCATGACCGCTTGCTTAAGTTAAATGTCTGAATGAACCATCTCTCCACCAGGAGCTTGTAAAGCCAAAAAATCTCTAGACTTTTTTAGGCAGAGGAAAGAGGTAAATGTGAATGTCAATATCCCTTTCTGCTCTGAATTATCTGCTGTGCAACCTTAAAGATCCAATCAGAAAAGGCTGGCTACCACTACAGTGAACGAATACTAAGACAATTTCTGAGATAGGAAAGGTCTCAGCTTTGTAAAGCTGTTCTAAAGTTGCAGAGCTATCAAAACCAAGTGCTCAAGTTCTTTGTAAATGTTAAGCATAAGACTTGGGAATTTTTTTATTATATCTATGATATCTCCAAAGTTGGAACTGCAAGTGGCTCAAAAGAATTGATTACTGATTACTGCAATTTTCTACATCACCAAATTTAGAGATTTAACATGTTCTGCAATTAGCTGGTGGTCTCGCATTTTCCAATGCAATGCCAATAAAGTAGCTGAATAAATGAAGTGTGATACAGATAAAATCAATGTTAGTTCAAAGGCTGAAGAACCTTTTAATCATTTCTAGTATCTCATACCAATGGACTGAATCATGAACTTCTCACTGACAAAAAACCATAACCACACTGTTCCTAAAATCTGTGGCACAACTTCCATTTCCTTCAGTGGGAGAAGGCTCAAGCTAATGGACTGCTTTCTTTATCTCACAGGTCTTCCCGATCCTTTAAAGAAGGATCTCATCTCTATGTAGATTTTGGAAATAATGCTATAATTTTAAATTAATTATTTAAAATTTTTAAGACTAACAAATTTTCAAAGTCACTCATCAGTTCATCTGATGAAGAAGACTCATGTTTCTTCTCTAACATTTCCTAATTGAAATGACTGAAACATTTCCAAGTCCATGTGCTTTTGTAAGACGAGCATGACAGCTCTTCAGGACATATTCATGGGCAGGGGAACCTCAAAATTTAACCAGTTATCTTATGTTTGACCTATTAGTCAGTTCACTCAGAGGGAGATCAGCTTCTGCAAATCTAGAAAAAAAAATGCAGAAACTCCCCCATGGCTTGTACATAGTTTGTTTTTGTCCCAAACATTAAAAGTATTACAGTCTTAAAAACTCTTAAATATTGTGATAAATACTAAACAGTAAACATGAGATCTGATATATCTGAAGACATAGAGATCCAAGTTACAATTCCTAAAGAACTTCTACAGGAAAATCTACTGTCTGTCACAGATCCATTCTAATGTGAGTTACTCAAGAAGTGGTACAGTCTGAGTAACTGTAATGTGTTATGCATTATATATAAATAATTTTCTATCACAACTGCAGGAACTGAAATAGTCTCTCATGTGTTAAAAGTACCTGAGTAAAAAAAAAGAAAAAAAGACAGAAAATAAAAAAATATTTCTCATGTCCTTGCAAAAGAAACAGCCAATGTTCAGAAACAAGTTTTCAATTCATAGTCTTTAACTTCACCTTCAAACTTTCTTTCAGACTGGACTACTTACTGAGTTATGTCTTATTTCATATTATTGCACCAGAATTAAAAAAAAAAAAGAGACAAAACAAAACTAAACACACAAGCAAAGCAAAAACAGCCCAAGCAGAAGGCAGTTTTTAAAATAGCAGTTCAATGGCATTTACAATTGATTCAATGCCCACTCACACGAAACTTTGAATCAGACTTGCTGTATCTAGATGAATGTTTGCAATCAGGTTTTGTGCAATGTTGCATACACAAAAGTTAAAGAATCTTTGAAACTTTGGATTTTCAGCACTGACACGGGCTCTAGCTGCTGTCACAAATTTTGAAATCACAGCAGACTGTTTAATACATTTCATTCATTCACATGTAAGTTAACATATTGCTCAAGAAGAAGCCAATTTATTTAAAGAGTCATGACGAGTAACTCAATGCAATGTTGTTAAATAATAACAGTAACTCAGTGCAATGTTGTTAAAACTGTCACTTGTCTGTTGAACATTAATTTTATTATATAGTGATGAATAGCACCTTAAATAATAATACAATTATACAATGATGGATGTAAATTTTGTTCTAATTTATAGCTAAAGTGTTCTAAAAGAACAAAAGAGAAAGCATATGTTTAATGTTATGAAATTCCATGGTCTTAAAAGAAACTTAGGCCCTCAAAAGTTTAGTATATTTTTAAATGCTTTGACCCCAAGGATCAGAAAAATTATTAAATGTTAAATGTAAATGAAAATGGTTTGGTATACTTGAAACGAAATTCTGTGGGACCTCTGAGTTAACCTCAAGACAACGGGACCTAAACGAAGAAATCTTAATCAGTTATAACAGGAAAAACAAAAATTGAATTTATCGGATTTCCAAAAATACCGTTATGTCTGAGACATTATCTGGAAAAGAACTATTCGTGAACCTAATAGGATATATGGCACGTCATACACCCAACATTCAAGCACCATGATCTGGAAGGTAATTCTGCATAGTCCAGAACTCTTAAAAAGGACTTTCTTGTACAATGCCTCACTCTTTCAAAATGGACATTACTCATTTTCAATACTCTCCCCAGGAAAATCTGGGTGCCATGCAGTCAAAGCTAAAAGATGTGCATTTTTCTTTTACATATCTTAATGATTTACTATACATGCCCCCTATTTGATTTCAGCACTGCGTCTTGTAAAATGGGTTCAAACTTCAACTTGAGCAGTGGTATGGGACCTACTAAAAAGTATGACAAGTATCAGAACTAGAAGTTTTAATAGGTCTGTACTGATCAGGTTTGCATTGCATAAAAACAGACACAATCAGAAAAACCCAAAAAAAAGTAGCTGTGAAAGACAATTACTTTTAAAGTGAATTCCTTTCACAGAGAAGCAGATGATCCTATACTGAATACCTTTAACGTTCTTATTAAGTAAAAAGGTTGCTGCTTTGTGTGTTTGGGTTTTTTATAGGAATACAAATGAAAGTTAGTCTACCCATATTCATATTCATATTCATATCATTCCATCTTAGCCATGTAAAAGACTGTAAAGACTAAATTTGTATTTTCCATGTTACTTTTTATCTTGTGATGACCTCTCCTGGTTGAGCTGTTCATTAGCCTTGATTCCAGAAGAGTGTTTTCGTCCCTCCACGCTTAGTAAAAAACATTTCAGGAATATTAAGAATTTATTGCCAGGATTTGAAAACATGACCATGAATAGAATTGACAGTAAGATCTGAGCATTAGTGTATGTGATATTCTGTCACAGTGTATGTTTATTATACTAAAGGATGGGCTTTCAACACCCACTTCATCTCGAGATAAAACTGAATGAGATTAAAAGCTTGCAACACGATCTCTTCTGAATCAGTATTACTGAGTTTCCATTTTAATGACAGAGATAGATTTACTGGCTTTCCACAGTAAACAAACATTTGGGATGCAGTATATTTACATAAGCAATGTCCAATTCTCTTCTTTCTGAAAACTGTATCTTTTTCTATGCCAGCACAAGCAGACTGTAAGAAAATACTGAACAGCAAGCTCATATATAGGGATTTGTAATTCACTGTACACCATAAGTCTTGCATGCTTCCCAAAAAATACTGTGAAGAATAAATTTGATGTCATTAATTACTTCAAAGTCAAAACATAAAGTAACATGGAGGAGAAAATGTAATAGTGGTTGGAAATAAGTTATACATTAAAGTTGCATTTCACACAGGTTTTAATTCTTTTGGAAGTATTCCCAATATGATGTTCAAAATTGACAGAGGGAAGGAAAAAAAAAAAAGAAAAAGAAAGAAAGATAAAAAACTAAGTACCTCATCTTGTCAACAGAGAACAAAATTCTCCAATCCCATTCACAATCAGTTGCATACAAAGTTATAAACAACCCCAGAAAACAGAGCACAGTGACAAAATACAGCACAGTGACCAGTTTGTATAGCGAAGCATGAAGGAGAATAACCAGTGAAGTGGTGCACCAAAACACTGTGACACAGCACTCGAGTTCCCACTGTGGTACCACTTCCCAAGCACCCATAAGGCTTTACAAGAATTTTCAACAATGTGAATTTTCAGAATGTACTGCTATGTGAACAATCCTTTTGTAAAGTTGAGGCTGATGTGTACTTCCAGCTGTATTGTGTTTCCAGTAAACAAATCTAGCTCCATTTCACTTTCAGAAGTGAGTCAGAAATTAAATGCCACTCACTACATAAGGAGTATAATGTATAAGCTCTTGGAAGGTGAATTAATATAGAGAAATCTTTTAATAGATAGTTATCAAGATGGGAATGTATATGAGTAAATTTTAATTAAGATTATATACATAACCTTTATTCCTGGAATTTCTGGTTATAGTAACATTAAGACAACCACTAACTTCTCAACAAACTTCTTTCAAAAGTTAAAGATTTGATTGTTGGGAAATCAGATAACCCACTGTAGGTCATTTTCATGTTAAACTACAGCCATTAGCTGCTGAGTGACAAAAACAAACAAAAAAGCTCTGAAACCCTGTTAGAGAAAAGCAGGGACTTTGTTTTCAAAGAACACATTTTTGACAACCTAAATCATGAATCCTCACCCCCACACATTCCTGTGAGAGCCTGAGAGATGACCATGAAGAAATAATATTGCTAAGAAAAATTATATAGCTGGTCAAAACTAAGAAGTAAACCTCAGGATCAATACTTCTTCTAATTCAAAGGTAGGAAAACAACTGAACATCCTATAGCCTCTGAGACCTAGATAACAATACAGACACTGCTCTGCATATTTGTTGACACACAAGCAAATACACAAGTGCAAGTAAATCCTGGAATAACACTGTTTTGGTTTTCAGTAGGTGATCAGATGATAACAGATAGAAACCCACTGAGAAAGCATAGAAGTGCTCCAATTCCCTAATCATTGCATTGTTCATTCCCGCCCCCAAGGAAACAAACAAATAAATAAATAAATAGAGGGATCCACATAGATCTCTATGCAGTATATACATTACATTCTATGACAATTCCCTGCTTGGTCAGTAGAATCAACCCCCATTCACATGTATACAATCCAGCACATCTATCTGTAACATTTCAGGACACTTCCTTCCTCTATAAACAGCCGATTAAGCCAGCAGTATGATGATGTTTCTATAAAAATGCACTGCCTCATTTCAGTATGCATTTCAAAGATACTTGGCAACTGGCAAATGTTTTACATGGTCTGAAGAGAAACAACTAAACACTTAATTCTGACATCTACTTGCAAAATGTTTTGCTCAAAACTACAGCTCAATTCAATTTTAAAAATTTGATCTAATATCCACTGAAAACAATGAATATGCTGTCATTTTTATACTGATAGCAGAATCAGATTCTGTACAGGTGCTCTACACTCTTCTGGTCTGAAGTTCAGCTTTTCAGCAGATGCTTGATCATTTCTCTACTATTTCTGCCTCCGCTAGGAGGGCAATTGATGGTCTCCTCTAAAATACCTTTGCTCATTCTATTATGGGCAGCAAAACTTCACTCTCAAGAACAGCTGTCCTGGCTCAGTTCCCTCTCATCAACTCACAATCATTCTTTCCCCTTCAAATGAGACAGAATTTTCTCTTGCTGCTCCTTAGTAAAACACTAGTTATGGAAACTGGTCACATCTCCTCTTTTTCCCCACAAAACTGTAGAAGTGAAGTACTTCCAATTGCAAATTCCATCCCTTCTGAAAAAGGTGGGAAAAACCAAAACAAATCAAACCGACCAGCCAAACAAAAACTATCCCCAAACTTTGAACAGCTTCTGGTTCCTTTCCCCCTCTGACTCCATTGCAGAACCAAGATTACATCACAGAGCAGGTCTCTTTCAACTTTCCCCACCAGCTACCACTGAAATCACCAAGGAAGATCTGATGAGGGGCACTGCAAACAGTATCAGACCTCAGTGCACACAGACACATACAAAGAAAAATCAAACACAATCAAACACAATATTCATCAGCAAAGAAATAATAAGTAACCTCACAGAGTTGTGAGACTTTCCCTCCGTCTTATTGCAGAGCTGAAATTGTGCATGTTTCTTAGAAAAGGGTACTTACGAGATGCAGGCAGAGCAGTCCTGGCTCTGCAGCTAATGCTGATGAAAATCCAGAGGAAGAGAGCTGCCCTGCAGCCAGCTCGGGTAACCACAACCATCCTTCACTTCCTGGCTCCCTGTACTCCCAAATGCCAGCCGCAGAAGACCTGCTTTTCTCCACTTTGGCCCCCTTCGCTCTCTCTCCTTCTCTTCTTCGGAGGAGGTGTTGAAGAGGTAAAGGGGGCAGGGCTTTACCTTGGGGTGGAAGCCAAACCCCCTCTTCGTCTGCTATCTTTGGGTTTGCAGCAGCAGGATAAGTCCCGGTACTTTTCTTTCCTTTATTTCTCTGTGTTTGTGCGTATGTGTTTCTGTGTCTCCTTCTCAGAGGAAGGGAGGAAAAAAAAAAGAAGAAGAAGAAAAGCCACTAAGTGTCAAATAACAGGGATTCTAGAGGAAAAAATAAATAATAAAAAAAAAATTAGGAAAAGCAATCCCCCAAGAGAGTGGGAGGAGGGAGGGAAAAGGGAGATGGAGATGAAGGGAAGGAAGAAAGCCGAAAAAAGCAGTTGGTGTTGCTAATGCTGCTGTTGATGCTACCACTGCAGCTGAGCCCTTCTTCCTGTACAGAGGAGCGCTGCTGAGAGGAGCTTGCAATAACCTCCCAGCTCAGATATATATACACAGTGTACACGCACACACAGCCGGGCAGCCAAACACACACACACAGAGGCAGGGAGAGGGGAGGGAGGGAGAGAGAGACACTCCCGCAGCACAGAAGCAGGCTCAGAGCCTCTCTCCTCATGTATTCATCATCTTCCAGCAGGAGGAAACGCTGCCACCAGCAGCAGCAACCTTCCTCCTCCCCGAAAAAAAAAGATGGGAAAATCCTCTCCCCTGCGCTCCCCTCCCCTTCCCTTCGCTTCCTTCAGCTCCTCCTTCTTCCTCTGCGCCCCTCGGGCCTCCAGGACTCCGATCGTCCTCCCTTGCCTGGCTCAGATGCGGAGCCGGGGGACGGCGGCGGGGATCGGGGCCGGGGCTGGGGCGGAGCGGGGCGGGAGCCAGTGCAGGGATCAGGGCCGGGGTTAGGGCTGGGGCTGGGGGGAAGGTGGAGCGGGCCCGGGGCCGGGGCGAGTGCGGGGATGGGGATCGGGGCCGGGGCCGGCAGCGGAGAGGAGCGGAGCGGCGGGGCGGTGTCACGGTGCCGCTGGAGCGGAGGCGCGGCGCCCCTGCTCGCCCCGCGGTCGGCTCCTGCCGCCCTCCCCACCGCGCACCGCGGCTTCCCGAGCTCCAGCCTGCGGGGATCCGAGACAGGTGGCCAGCAGGCAAGTCCTCCGAGCGGTCCTACATCTGGTGGGGAACGAGTGTGACCCCGCCTGCAGAGAGCTGGGGCTGCAGGAGCCGCTAATGCAGATGTTGCCATTCGGTAATTAATTCTCAGCCCGAGAGCGAGCCAGGAAGCAAGCTGCATTGAAGTATCACTGTGGTTTTCACCTACAAGAAATGACGTAGACAACCTGGCCATATCGCAGCCTTATGTTTTAGGCATTTCAAGAGTCTGACTCTTCTTTTCCATCCCTCTCCATCCCTCCTGCCATTGCCCTTAAACAGCTGAACCAAAAGTTATTGCTCACCAGATACGCTAGAATAATGAGGGTAGGGAGTTATTCATGGATTATTTATTTTACAATCAATGAGGCAAAGAAAAATGAAAACAATTATTTCTCAGGTGTTATATAGAGAAAGCTGAGAAATTGAGAGGTATAATTTCTTTAGAGGAGCCTCAAAGCAGGGATAAATTATTTTCAGTGACTAATACACATGCTGTTAACAAGTACCTGCTGTTATTTAGTGACTGTGATGAAGTGGTTAAGACCGTGTGTAAGATGAGGTTTTCAGGAAGGCCTTGGGATATTAGGATCCTCCATCCTGTTGCCTTTCAGAGGGAGTACAGTGCCTATCTTTTAGGTCGCTTTGAAAGCTCATCCATACGTAATATGTGATATCCCAGGAGAGCTGTGGCCTAGAGGTTTGAGCACAGCCTAGGACAAAGCTTAAATGCCAGGCCTGGGAAAAGTGCTTCTGTAATCTTGCCCAACTGCCTTAATTTTTCCTCCTTGAGGCTTTTCCTCCCTTGCCTTATCCATATCAAGTATTAATACATTAATATTTCAAATGCTTTCACAGAAGTAATGCCAATATGTCTACAGCAAATGTGAAATGAAAAAGTGCACTATGAATGATTAGTTTTATGATACTTATCTCTGTTTTTGAAAGAATAAATATTTCCATAGAGACTCTGTTACCTCTTCCCTGCATCATCCTGAGCTCTCTGCAATGCCCTTCCCTTTCCTTATAACCCACAGATACATTTTGATGTCCAGTAATCATTAGGATATGTGAGTTTTTTGGGAATTAACTAAGAATCAAATATTAATTAGTGTCATTAAATTAGTTCAAAATTGCCTCTTTCCATAACTTTGTTCTTGTCCATGTCTTCTATTCCCCTCCTACACAATTTTTTAAGTTTGTAACCTACATTTTCTTTACTTTAGCTTTCTTTACTTTCTTTTCTTCAACTTTACTTTCTTCAACTTTAGCTGAAGTTATAGAGCTGAAATAGTATCACAAACTGACTGCATATATTAATAGAAAAAGAAAAACTTCTGACTATGACATGCAAAAATTTCTACCACTCTCATTCTGAGTTCTTGAAACCCTTTTGGTATTCATTGGCCTTTATAATTCACTTGAATAAGTGATAAACAGCTTCTGTGAGTAAGTACTTAAAGGCTCAGCAGACCATTTTTCAAACAAAATTTCTGCTTCTTAAGGCTCTTCCAGTAAGCACAACGAAAAACATACTCGCACATCACCCATTCACACTTCTATACATCTATACCTGCATATGACCCAGCTCATGAAGTCCTCCACAGGACAAAAACTTTGACTTCCCTTGACTTGATTTTAGTTGTTCAAACTTCACGCTTGTTTAACATGATGATTGGGGTCTTCAAAAATGTACTCAAATTGATCATAAGTAGGTAGACATTTAAAAAAACAGCCATAAGGGATAAGAAAAATAATTCAAAACAGGAAGATTCAGAAGGCTGATTGGAGAATATCTCAATAATGGTGATAGTAGAAAATTTTGTTGTGGTTTGAGACAGAAGAAATGGCACAGATTACTGCATTTTTCCCCACCTCAGAATAGGATCAGTCCTTGAAAACTGCATCAAATATTTAAACTATATAGCAACAGAAATGAGTTGTGCAAGGGTAATGCAATTATTTTTAATATAACCACAACTGAGGCCTGCAACATCATTAACTTTGACTGATTCTGTCACACAAAAATCATTACAAAGATCTTCAGGCATTCTTTAGTTCTATAAAACAAGCTAACCATATATATACACTTTTTTTTTTTTCCTGGAGCATATTGTGAAATATTACTTTACATGATTCAACAAATCCAAGTTGAATATATTAACCTTTGCAATGAAAACATGGTCAAATTGTGTTAGGCCACAATATGAAGCTATTAGATGCTTCTACTTTTTCTCCTAACCTTTCCTTTCCAGAGCGTAAATGTGACGATGTTTCTAAGCAAGCGGTGAGACACACCTGTGGTCTCACCAGAGCAACTGCAAGCTTTAGCACCCTTGTCCTGCAACCGTCAAGTGTTTGCAGCTTGGGCCAACAGGGACGTGTACTCTATAGGTTAGGAAAGTGTCATAGCAGACTGGGACAGACACACCAGCCAAGAGGTGCAGAAGGAGGATCTTCCATCAAAGCTACTCCCATAAGAAAATTAAGTGTTCCTTGTTTTTATTTTTGAAATCATAAAATATATAATTGCTTAGGTTGGAAAAGACCTTTAAGATTGTCAAGTCCAACACTAGCCCAGCACTGCCAAGGCCACCACTAAACCATGTCCCAAAGTGCCACATCTACACTTTTAAATATTTCCAGGGATGGTGACTTGACCACTTCCTAGGGCAGTCTGTTCCAATCCTTGGCAACCCTTTTCATGAAGAATTTTTTTCTCACTATCTGATCTAAACCTCCTCTGTTGCAATTTGTGGCCATTTCCTCTTGTTCTATTGCTTTTATACTTGGGAGAAGGGACTGATCCCCAACTGGCTACAACCTCCTTTCAGGGAATTGTAGAGAGCGGTAAGGTCTCCCCTGAGCCTCCTTTTGTCTGGGCTAAACACTTCCCTCAGCTGCCCCTCAAACGACTTACTCTCTAGACCCTTCACCAGCCCTTCTCTAGAAATGCTCCAGCACCCCAATATCTTTTTTGTAGTGAGGGCCACAAAACCAGCCATAGAATTTGAGGTGCAGCCTCACCAGTGCCTATGATCACTTCAACACTCCTAGAGCCTTAAAAAGTAGAGAGATATCTCAGTTTACTGGTGAAACCTCCCTGGCAATTAGTAAGACACTACAGTGTTAAAAGACTCCAATTATTACAGCTGTACACAAATTTTATTGAGCTTAATGGAAATTGTACACGCATATTGATGAATGAATAGATCATTCTGAATTTACTAGAGCTGTCAAGCAATGTCTGCTAAATGGAATTCATCCTGGATAGAGCTATATGTACAATATGTGAATGTCAAGAAGGAAAACACAATGTCAGAAGGCTAGAAAAGATAATTAAGAATTTTAAACACTGGCAGGACTGAATGGCATTCGATAAAGTGATCAGTTGGGGCCACAGAAGAAAATGAGCCGACTTGAAAAAGGACATGCAAGTTTTGAATTAATACTGGAAAATAAACAGCAAGTTTCTTTATGCCTAACAAACCACCATTTTAAAATAGTTTTCCTTTTATATTTTTGGTTGCCCCAGCCCTCTTGCATGGTATAGAGCTCTAAAAATTATCCATAGCAGAATTTCCATGCAAGTCTCTAGAATGTTAAATATGAGGACTTAACACAGGAAAGCCAAATGCAATGTATTTCAAGTTATGACCAAACAAGGCTTTATGATCACATGCACAGAATGAAATGCCGGACAATGGACAGCTCTATGCCTGAAGGAAGTCTCAGGTTTATTAAGAAAATGGGGTTTTCTACTGGGTCTGTTGATACTCATGGGTATTTCTCTGAGTGAGAAAGAGATCACATGAAAATTGGGATCCATCTGCCTATGAGATGCTGTAAAGACCTGAAGAAAATATTTATTTTCTAAGAATGCAAGGAAAGTCCTTCCTAATCTTAATGCAGCTGAAAAGGAAGATGAAGGTGTATTGGCAGAAAAGAGACATTATCTTCTTGCTTTACGCAGCTAAAAACATAGCATTATAGTTTGAAGTGAGTGCATTTTGGCTTGACCATCAGTTAATTGTTGTAGTTGTATTAAAACAAGCAGATAAAAGAAATGAAAATATGTATTTATACAGACATCAAAAGAAATTAAAGATGTTCAGGAGCTTTCAGCTTCATGCCCCTCTATCTTTTGTAGTCTAACCATGTGCTTAAGACAGCATCTACCTTTAGAAATTTCTTTTGTAGTATCTTGATCTCTATTAATCTACACTGCATAATGAAAAAAATTGACAAACAATTATGAGGAGCAGTTGAGGTCACTTGGTTTGTTCAGCCTGGAGAAGAGAAGCCTCAGAGGAGACCTCATTGTGGTCTTCAACACTGTCAGAAGGGGAAGCAGAGGGACAGGTACAGATAGCTTCACTCTTGTGACCAGTGGCAGGACCCAAGGGAATGGATGAAGCTGAGTTGGGGTGGTTTAGTTTGCATATGAGGAAAAAGGTTCTTCACCCAGAGGGTGGTTGGGCACTGGAACAGGCTCCCCAGGGAAGTGGTCACAGCACCAAGCCTGACAGAGTTCAAGAAGTATTTGGACAATGCTCTCAGGCACATGATGTGACTCTTGGGGTGTCCTGTGCTGGGTGAAGAGTTGGACTTGATGATCCTTGTGGATCCATTCCAACTCAGCAGATTCTGTGATTCTAGGGTTAAATAATTGTCTAGATGCATCATTTAAGTCCATATAAAGAAAGAAAAGGCTTGCTAAAAGAAGATATCTTTTTGCTAAACCAAACTTCAAATTTCATTAACATAACAGTGTTATAGTTAATTCCTTTCCTCGCCACATCTGGTCTCAGTTTTTCTTCTTAATTCAGTTTGGACCATTTCATAGGCAATCCATGGATGCATAAGAGAAGGTCTATATTGAAAAAGAACACAGAAAGTGAATTATAGTAATATTTTCAAAAGCTATTGCAATTATGTTGAAGATACTTCAGTCACCTTTAAAGGAGAAATCAAAATCAATCTGGAACATTTCCATCTGCTATTTGTGGGGCAGGAGAAAGGCATCCTTTCACTAATGCACAGCCTGCAAGGTAAATGCCAGAGAAGAGACTGTTGGCTCTTCTTAGACTATCATTTATGTCTGGATTAAGAGACTTCATGTGACTTGAAGGCTTTTTCAAGACAAGTACATAGCAACACTTTGGAGAATACAGTAAATACTTCCACAGTGAAGTAATATTTGTGAAAAATTAGTGTATTTTTAGTCATATTTTAATGCAAATTAGCAGCTGAAAACATGGGAAAGAGCCAGCATAATCTAACACAATTTATTCCCTTAAACTGACAGTGATCTACAGCCCTCATCTTGGGAACTTCTTTGGGAAAGGTTTTGGAATAATTCACAAGTAGTAGCTTTAAACCACTGCTTTACTTTAAATAATTTGTGTTACCGAGAATATAGCCTCATTATCTACTCAATACATATTTAACAGATTGGAAGAGGTTAGCAGAGTAATGGACTAAAGTTACTGAAGCATTTAAGCATTCTGAGTAAATATATATTTGCCTCCCTCTTATATTGTCCACATCATTCAGTCTCAATTACCACACTAATAAACCAGTTATCTTCATCTCCTACTACAGATAACATATGGATACTTGACCATAAAAGTACTTTAAAATACTACCATGTACTCTATCTCATATAAGAAGTATCCAGAGTCCTCTTGAACCATGTTATAAATTCTTTCTTACAATTGATTGTGGTAAGGTACTTGGTGCTTCAGTTAAACAGGAAGCTCCTGTAATTCTTTATTATGACTCAAGAACTGCCTTTTATTAAGTGACTACAGTGCATCTAGTACAGAGCAGGGTGTCAGTCATGGCTGAAGCTCCTCCATACTACCCAAATACAATTATACTTAAATGCATATTGCTTTGCCTGTCTGCACACCTGTCTGTCAGATAATTTCCTATGTATCCTGTGTGTTCCTGTGTTTTTCTTTCTTTCTTTCTTTCTTTCTTCCTTTCTTTCTTTTTCTTTTCTTTCTTTCTTTCTTTCTTTCTTTCTTTCTTTCTTTCTTTCTTTCTTTCTTTTTCTTACTTTCTTTATTTACTTTCTTTCTTTTTCTTTCTTTTCTTTCTTTCTTTCTTTCTTTCTTTTTCTTTCTTTCTTTCTTTCTTTCTTTCTTTCTTTCTTTCTTTCTTTCTTTCTTTCTTTCTTTCTTTCTTTCTTTCTTTCTTTCTTTCTTTCTTTCTTTCTTTCTTTCTTTCTTTCCTTCCTTCCTTCCTTCCTTCCTTCCTTCCTTCCTTTCTTTCCTTTCTTTCCTTCCTTTCTTTCCTTTCTTTCCTTCCTTTCTTTCCTTTCTTTCCTTTCTTTCTTTCTCCCTTTCTTTCTTTCTCCCTTTCTCCCTTTCTCCCTTTCTCCCTTTCTCCCTTTCTTCCTTTCTTCCTTTCCTCTAAGCTTCCAGTTTCTAAAAGTCTGTCATTAAGAGCATCCATTGTACGAAGATTGGCAACCTGGGCACTTTTTAACAAACTGAAATAATTAGATGAGCTTTGTGCTAACTTTAGGAAGCCGCTTGCTGTGGCTACGCAAGCATAGTAACTCCTTGGGCTTTAGTGGAGTTTCTGAGCTGTGCAAGGGCTTCAACTGAGCCTAGCCAGATCAGATCAGCCTGCAGCTCACAGTGGAACTACTCTATCTCATGCCTTGAGGAATGTTCCCATTCACCACTTGGAGGTTTTCGTTACAGCCACCAACCCTCCTACTTCAAATGGAATAATAGGCAGTGTAGGTTTTTGGTGAAGGAGACCGTGTGTTAGCAGGTGTGATGTTCTAAAACCCACTATTTGTGTTACTGTCATATTGATAAAAATTGCAGCTACTGTACTACTTATGCCCTGAAAAAGAGGTGGGTTATTCTTTCCTTGTTCAGAGTAGTCCCACTCCAGTCTTCCTGGTCTTCTTTCAGGTAAACCAGTCCGCAGACTGCAGTAGTATACAATAAAATCATACATGCATGTACAACAAAAGTGCTCACACAGATATTGTGAGCACACATGATTGCCCTTGATATCACAGTAGCCATTTTGAAAGGATGAAACTGAGAATGAAATTACTTCTGTAGTAGTAACAAGGGAATGAAGTCAAAGTATAAATTATAGGGCTGTACCACGATCTTTTTTTCCATCCTTCCTTCCACACTGAGTTCTCAAAAGCAAACAGGAAGCCTTATTAGGAGGCACACAGTATGAAGAGCTCTCTGATGTACGAAGCGACACCTGCGACCACCCTTTATGGTGTGCAGCCTCTCAGCAGATTTGATAGTGCAGAGGTCTCTCATAAAAACCACTTCAGCTTAATTTATAAGCAGCCATGTTCTCATTTTAACATCTCTAGATTTTAATCTATACATTGCAAAACAGCCTGGGTTTATTGTCTGGAGTTAGGAAACATCTAATCAAATACACGATTTTAAAGTCTTTTCTACAATCAATAGTTCAACGCAATACACTCTCATGTTCCCTGCTACACAGCAGTAGGAGAGGTGCAGCCAGACTGTCAGCGTACACAGCAAACTAAAAGAGACCATAATAACCCTGTATGTGATGACATTGCAACAACTACAACAATGCACTCTGAATGTGCCATCCACTCTTGTGTCACGTGAAAGACTTTTTGAGCATGTTTCCTCTAGTTTGGAGACCAGAAGTCTCCCTGACCAAGGCAGGAGGGTTTTAAAAAAAACACTCCAAAAATTGATCTGGTATTAGAGACCACAGAATTGTGAAGAAGCCTGTGGGTAAGCTGCCCTTTTTACATATCACGGGATTGAGTACCAGCCCATCATAGAGTTCTATTATCTCCTGGAGCCCAGAATATATATCACTATGTATGTATGTGTAAGTACCACTCACTCACACAAATAAAAAATTAATGTTATTTGTTTAATAAGTCATGTACATATAAAGCAAACTGCAAATATCTATTATAGAGAACAAGCTTATTATTAAAATATGCTCTGGATAGTCTTCATTCATAAGAAAGCAAGACTGGAAGAGACCACCCAAGTCATATCAGTTGCCCAGATTTATCTCCAAGGTAAACTCCCTTTTCCTCTCAAACACACATCCTTCTCACAATATTAAAGAAATACAGGGTGACTTGGAGATACTTTCTGTGAGGTATGGCTACATAAAAATCACTTAGCTTTCGGACCCTTTCCAGTTTTTAGAAAGTATTAAACTTTTAAAAATACATGTATTTTATAAGGGACATACTTCTTGATCTTATCTTATTGTCTTAGCTCATAATTAAAAATTAGGAAAACTTACATTAGGTAGACCAAAGTCCTACGATAGCGGGTGAATTTTTAGCTCTAAATGCATTAGTAATAAAAGGTGCTTAGACTACTGTAAATTACTCACTACAATGTGGCATTTAATAAATGAACCATAATTTATTCTCCACAGCATCTAAGGATTTCAAAGCATCATACAAATATTGAATTAATCTTCCCAACAAGATAAGTAAATATTATATTCATGTAAAGAACAAGAACAGGAATCTTTGCAGTGTCCAAAAGCACCCATATTCCAACTGTTGCAAAAAAGATTCACTGGCTCTGAGACCAAACACAAGATTTTAAAGCCAGACAGACAAATCAGCAAGAGCTATGCCTCTTGTCCTATAGGGCAGGTTGCCCTATCAAGGCAAGTGAACTGAAAGTGCTCCATTAGTACTTTGATGGAGATGGCAGAGAGTACAAGAGAGTATGAAAGATTTAATCATCAGAAATGCACTCTAAGAGGGAAAGCCAGAAGAACCTAAGTGGAAAGTACTTTAAAAGGAATCAAAGGAACATGATGACTGCAGCTAACAAGCTAATGCCTTTTGCTACCCATAAAAAAGCATGATAGAGTTATAGGTGAACTAGATGGAACTAGTAGTATAAATGTTCATAATTTACAGAGTACACACATTTTTGTTGTGCATCATTCAAAAGTGATAGATAGAGTGTTATTTTGTAGAAATTTCTGCATTTCGTAGAAATTACTTGAGTGGAAAGAGGAATTTAATAGAACCACTTGTAACTTTTGAACACTGAAAGATCTTCAGTATCCCAGCCAAAAACCTTGAAATATGTTGAAGTCTGTAGGGCTGTACTCTGCAAAAGAAAGATGAAGAGCAAGCTATTTTATTTCCACTTTAAAAAGACCTTTAACTGTGGTAAATATTTAGAACCAAGAAGAATGCAATCTCTTAAGAACGAAAAGGAATGCAATCTAATTATGAGTGCTGCTGTGATAAAAGCACTGAATCCTACTGTTTCCAACTTCATGTGGAAGTAAGGTCTCATTGTTCTGCCCACAGACATGCCTGCTAATGTAGGAGAATTTTTTATGCAAACAAAAGACTGAAACACTATTTATACTCACCCATCTTACAGCAGCAATTTAGTTCTTTCCACTTCTACCTCTAGCAAAGACCACTCTATATGAGAGTGGTAGGATATGTCATTAACATTCTGAAAAGCTGTAAATACAACAAAACCTATTTTCTAGGTGCTCTCCATCCATATAGCCACTTCTCCATCAGCTTGTGGACTCCTTGCTTAGAGGTTGTGCAGCAGCAAAATTTTAACCCACTGTGCATCAGTTCCAGGACATGTCTCAGTCACACTTCTTTCAAGCCAGCTATCTGCAAAAGTGACAGCTCTGATGATGCTTCAGAAGAACCTACACCATTTATAGATACACTCAAAGGGGATATTTTGACAACTCAGATTGAAAAATCTGTTCCTCCCAGAACAAGTGCGTCTTTTGTTCATTAGTGTTCTGTTCAGCTCAGTTTACCTTGGTTTTATTTCAAACCTTGATTGCTGTAATATTCGCTCTGCTGCTCAGCCAGTAGTCTATAGAATTCCAACAAGTAAATGGTTAGAAGGAAAAAAAGGATAGCATCTTTCTCACTCACAAATCAAGGAATGGTTCAGCTGAATATAGACATCTAACTTTGAACTTGTCACTTTAGTCTCCCTTTACTCTTGACAGAGAGCTAGTCAGTATTGCCAGTATCATCTCAGGTAAGAGTCATATTACTACTCTAAACTAGACGTTTACACATGATGAGTCAAGCACCATTAAAGTTCCTCTCCTTTAACTACAGTAAGATCCTTGAGTACCTGGCACAGCTGCAGACAGTGAAACATGGGCCTCAGAACAGAAGCATCCTGTGAAGAATTGTGAAGCAGCTTGCATAGCAAGGTGCTTCAAGTGCCGTAGCCTAATAAGAATGGTCCAGATTTTAAATTTGCTAGTTAACACCAAGCCTAAATTTTTTTAGTTAGACAGAAATTACATTAATAGCAATAATAATTATAATTAAGAAACCCCAAAACTCCACAAAAGTAAGGAGACTTCACAAAAGAAATAGCAGATATGAAGTAAAAATATGATCATTGGACAAATCAAAAATACTGCATTTAGCAGTAAAAATAGTATGTACTCTATGGTTTTGCAGCCCGTAAAAGAAACTAAAGGAGAAAGGCAGTTGTGCTGGCTTTTCCTTGTTTTTCTGTCTATTTTTTTCTCTTTCATTTTATCATAGATGTCTAGCTTCTAATTGAATCTAATCATGATAGCAATTTAAGAACCATCAAAATGAAGGAATTCCCTGTAATTAATGCACATACTGGGTGGAAAAAGCATTAATATGGTCATTTTTGTATGGCTTGGTCCCACTTACAGTAGCAGATTTTTCATTGGAATAAAACATTGCAAATCATCTAAATGAAGAAAAAAAAAGGCTTTTTTTTTTTTTTTTTAAGAAAATAATCTATTCAAGGAGATCATGTGTGCTCTGCTACTAGCTTTTGCAAAAAGTTTAATTATAATCTCTACTTTACTTCCAAAATGGGAACAAAGGAAAATTCCTTGGTCTTTGCCTCTTCTTTCAGAAACCCAAATGTCGTGCTATACCAGTCTATGTGGCAGACTGCTCTCTCCTGAAGAGGTCTTCCAACATTTCCATTTATTTATCATCAACTCTCAAAGTAAAACATAAAAGAACTGAAGAAAATAAATCCTTGGCTCTGAGGAATTGCTGAACAACAAAAAAACATAACAATTTGATTCCCTAACTAGACTCCAAAGTCAACCCTTCCCTGCTGTACTGACAATTATAGATCAGAAGAATTTTCACTTCCCTGGATGCACAGTAAACCCTTCCTTCATTTTCTGGTGACAGGCTAGATGTGCTCAGTCACTTCTCCTTCTCCAGCCTATCCAAGAAAAAAGCAATTAAAATCTTGTGTATGCATATAAGGATAATACTCATGGTATTTCCAAATTGCTTTGACAGCTGGGAAAGGTGTTTGGTTGACATTCGCTGTTATACCTAAACAAAATCACAGCTCTTTACTCACACTAAGCCAATGCTTGCTGTACGGAGCAAGCATTTGGATCGGTTTGCCTTTCACAGTCTACTCTGCCTTCCTTTTATTGTCAATGGCCAAGTCCCTCACTGGCTTCATGGTGAGCTGGGCTCAATCTGTGATCCTGTAGAGCTTATATTGTCTTGCTTATATCTTACTGACATAGTTTATGATAGTGCTCGGGAAAACGCTCCATGATAACTGGCTGTCTAGCTCTATTCTCCAGTCTCTCTGGAAAACACACACATTTCTTACTTGGTCAGCTCCATCTTAACATTAAGCTTGATTACTGAATAAGAAGTCTGCTCTGTGGATCTGTCACTTACTGGCACTGAGAAAAACTGACACATATCCAGACCCACCATAAATTTAGTTACCCAGAAAGTAATAAGGCTGATAGATGGTGGAAAAATCCTATAAGACCATATGCAGAACAATCATTTCCTGATAGGAATCAAAGACCAGAAATCTATCAATTTCAACCCCTTCTGGTTTCAAGAATTCCACCTTAAAATTTCTTTTTTTCATATTATTTTTCCTTTTGGAAAATTGAATCAGAACATTCTAATGATCAAGAACCTTCTTTGAATTTTCAGCCAAAATATCTTTATGATGGCTTACATGCATTTGCTCATGTGCTAACATTTCCCTTTATCTAGAAATTGTTCTTAAGTCCCAGGCAGATTAATACCAAGACAAATTGTTAAACATTTAAATGTCTGGTTGGAATATGGGTGGAAAAATGGGCTTAAATAAAATGGGCTTATTACTATTTATAATAATACAGGCACAGGTGTCTTTTCAAAGACATCAGGGGGAAAAATGGGAGCCTTTGGGGTTTTGTATTGGTTTGACCCTAAAAATGTCAAAACAGTGATTATGGTTACAATTCAAGAAACACAACAGCATGTACACTTATAGAAAAGCAGAACCGCACTTGTACAGAAAACCCTTCTTGTCTTTCTGGAAATTAACACAAACTGGTTTAACTCCTCATATGTCTTAATCTTATCCTCAGCAGAAACTGACACTTTCTAGGTAATTTGCTTTTGTGTAAATTATCATGCTTAGAGAATGATGCTTCAGTTGTATGTTTCACATGAGAACTATGCTGTCTTCCTGTTACACAAAGTTCTACATATATCCTTTCTTAAACATCTCAGTCCACCCTTCCAGGGTATCCAATCAACATTTCTGTCACTACTATTCATTTCAAAGGAAGACATTAGTATCGGGTAAGGCATGGTGAAAACAGTAGGATCAGACTTTAATTTATTTGGAAGCCAAAACTTTGTATTTTTCAAGTGTCAAAGTAAAAAACTTTTCGCACAGAATTCAGCTTTCCTGCTCCTGAGTGATTTATTAGTTCATGTAGGTGCCTTAATATTTAGAGCAAGGGAGAAATGACTCCTCTGACTCATCTGGTCACTGGTGGCATTCACCTTATATACATGTCAGCTAGGGTCTATGGACAAGAGAAATTCAATTACTACATGGTAAAGCAGGTAGAAATGTAAAATTTTATGAAAACTCTAAAAAAAAATTTTGTATTGTGTTCAGTAGTTTTTTTCCTGCAGTTTGCCTTAACTGTACCAGAGCATGAACCTCCCAAGTAAAAGTTTCTTGAATTACTCTGAGTAACTGTGTTTTCCATGAAAACCAGAAACAAAATTCTTATTACACATTCTTGGCAAAAATACTTTCATCCTGTTCTGTCACAGAGGATGGATGAGGGATTGCAGCCCCATTCTACAAATGTCACTGGGGAAAATATCCATGAAGTATTTATGCAGTAAATGACAAATTTTATCTTACTTCAAAATTATAACTTTTTGTGTTGCCAGTGCATGCAGAATTTGGTATATGTGGAGCACAGAATCTGCTCATAAGCTCTTCTTCCCTGTTCTTGCTATATTACATATATATTTATTAATACATTAAGGTACCCGTATTTATTGCGGATGTTCTGTGCAACCACAGGTAGGAAAGGGACAGGGTGAGAGGTTATACAATTTAGCCTGTATCTCAAGTCTCTCAGATAGGATTTGACTCCTTTCATGACAGCGATAGAAATAATCATACAATTTTGTTGTGTCTTCAATCTTCACGTAAAACAAACATGCTCTCCCCTCACTAAAAAATGATAGTATTGGAAAAGGATATGCTCTCCATACACTGTAATATTGTTGATTTCTCATCACTTTTAACTGTGTAAACTAGAGGCAGCAAAATGTATAATACATCTGGTCATAAACCTAGGTACCCTACTAGAACCAAGCAGCCTTTGGTGAGGAATTAGGGATCTGTGTTAGTTTCCTCCTGAGAATCATCCTAAGCCTGCTCAATATGGTGTCCAACAATTCTGCATCCCCAAAAGGATGTTTCTTTGTCCACGGTTCACCAGAGCAGGAAAAAGTCCAGACTAAACCAAACAAATCCCATAGCTGAAACTGTTTGAATAGATTAGATGTTTCTGTGAATTGCCACATACAGGTAGCCAGGGTGAGCACCAAACCAGGGCTGAAATGAAAAGAGGAGATTTATTTCATTACCTCTCTAACAACGCCGGGCAGCAGAGACACACGGGGATGCAGGCTCCATTAGGCTCAGGTCATCCTAGGGGCAGGGGGGGCACAGAGACCCAGATCCATTAGGCTCAGTTCATCCTCCTGGGCAGGGGGGGCACTGCCTACCCCAATATATCAAAATGCTCCATGCATACACAGTTTATCACAAGGTTGTGCTTCCATAACCTCGGAGCCTTCGATCTCACTCTCCCAGCAGGAGGCTCAAGCATGTCTGTAAGAGTATGTTATCTCTACACAGGCACTCTACTTTTTGAAACAGGCAGAAGATGAACACCACTAGATATAATAAATGGAGGTTTCTCACCCTGAAATTCTTGGCATTCCCACCTGCAAGGTCAGTTGAGCACATTTACTGTCCTCCTCACCATTCTTCCATTTTTAACCATTTCCTTCCAATACTGTTCTATTACGTCAACTGCTTGTGACTAAAGATTTCACCAGACACAGAAGTGCAAGCATTTGAGAAGGTGGGCTGGATTTAACTCAAAAGCATGTATATGCTTGTCATAGGTTAGGAAGCTGAGTCTCAGAAGTGATGTTCTTCTAACAGCTTCCATGACCTGATAGAACATATCAGCTGGCCAGTTTGAATATGGACAATTCTCTAAGCCACTTAAAGTTGTGACCGCCTCTGTGATCCACACTTAAGAATAGACAACCCCCCCCAGCTCTCTCTCTCGTTTCCAGTGCTGGGACAGGTGGCTGCGGGCCCCGTGTGGGGTCCCGTGGGCCCGGCCCAGGTCCTGCTCGAGCCAGGCTGGGCCAGGCCATGGCCATCCTGGAGCTGACAGGCCTGTTCCATCTGTGGAACACTCCCCCACTGCCTCGCTGTGGGCAGCCGGATCAGCTTGGCTCTTCCCCCTCTCCACTGTGTTAAGCAACATTCCAGCTGCAAGGCCGAGGTGAGATTAACCCTTTTATTGCTGTGAAGAGCTAAAAACCTGAGGGAAGAGAAAGAGGAGATGCTTAAAGCTGAAATTCTGTTGTGAAGCTATGATATATCAGAGTATCCCGTTGTAATTTCATGAAGATATGGGGGGTGGAGCGTTCAACTCGTAAGCAAAAGCACCTGCGCTGAGATAGGCAGATGCTGACGCTGCTGTAATTTCATGAGAAGTTTGGACAGGGAGAGATGGAAGCAATGAGGACTTTTGCTCCAAATGGGAAAGGAGAAAACCTCAGTCCCTAGAGATGCTCCCAGAGATAGTCCTAAAGATGAAGATGATGAAGACCCTTTGCTCCCAGGGAAGGAGAAGGGCCTCTGTTTTTGTTTCTGAACGGCTCAACCTTAAAATTGTACCCCAAAAATCTTCAAGAGTGGACCCTCGAAAGCAGTTGAGGGAAAAGCTGCAAGTCAGGGAAGGGACTCACATGGGAGCAGAGAGACTCCTCTTCCTAAATGGACTGAACAATATTTGGAAGTGGGCAGCTGTCTCGTTGTGATAATGTTTTCATAGCATGAGCAAGAAGAGACTTCTCTTTCTAAATGGACTGAACAAGGTTATTATGGAAGTGGTAAACAGACTGAACATCTTAAGGGTTGTCTTTTTATGTTGTCAGTGGGAAAAGGGAGGAAGGTCGGGGGAGGAGGAGAGTTCTGAAGGTATGGTATTTTTTTTTTCCCTCTTTTAGGTCTGTTAATAAACTTCTTTATATTCTTTCAAGTTTGGTGCCTGCTTTGCATTTCTCCTAATTCTTATCTCACAGCAGATAAACAGTAATGAGTATTTTGGACCAAACCACTACAATGCTCTACACATTGACTGCAAGGAAATGTCAAAAATTTTCTTTCTGTGCAGTGCTAAAACCAATTTCCCCCTAGTTTACTAGTCACCAAAGAGTAGTAAAATGAAAGGGGA
The DNA here is from genome assembly GCF_009650955.1 of Corvus moneduloides. Lineage (NCBI taxonomy): Eukaryota > Metazoa > Chordata > Aves > Passeriformes > Corvidae > Corvus > Corvus moneduloides. The sequence goes on along the minus strand of NC_045476.1, from coordinate 31,412,609 downwards.
AAAAATTACTAGTAGACACCCTGCATCTTGCAGACATCGATGAACATTTCCAGCACACATCTGTTGTAGAGTGAAAATTCTCCTCTGACAACATGCAGTGTATGAGCAAGACTCTGTACAAAATGATTGATAAAACTAAATAACTTCTTACTCTCATCAGAAGTAAATAAAATTAACTGTTGCCATTATCTTAAAATATGTTTATATAAAAAATGTTAAAAGCGTTCTGTTTTATACAACAAAAGGAAAATTGATCTTAATGGATCACTAAAACTTTAAAAATTACATCTTCTACAACATGCCTACTTCTGTTCTAGTCATCCTTACTTACACAAGTGTTTCTGACATCAATAGGGAATGCATAGGAATAAAATTGGTCTAGAACCATCTATCAGTCAGTTCTTGTAAGATGTTGATTTTTCTTATTCCTAGTGCAATCTGACTTCTCTCAGGGAAGTTTCTTAAATTGTACAAGTAAAAGAAGACTCAAATGTTACTGTTATTTATAAAACATATACATGCCTTTTGTCTGCATGCGTCCCAGTGGATAGGTATTGAACTCTATTACAATGAAATTATAAATTTTATGTGTTCCATTTATGACATCCCCATGTCAGTGTTTTGAAATGAACATTGTGAACTGTCCTTTTGTCCACTTCTCCCATTTTTGCTCATCCCAAGCATTAGTGACATACACCATATCTTAGCTCTTTTTTCTCATTTCAAAAGCAAACTTATTAAGACATAACAATTTTGCAGAACACTGGGTGTGGTATCAATGGAACAACAATATTGACAGAAAATCTGAAATATCTACTACTTTATAGTCCAGAGTAATCAGATAGTAGCAGGTTTTGTCAGCACATCACTGCTGACTTCAGTTAGTCCATGAAGATGGTCCTTACTGTGGATAAGTGTATTGGCATATGTTCTCAACAAATAGAGAATGTGGATCTCCATTAGAGATGGCTCTTTTTCCTCTTATAAAAAAATCATTCAAAGTTAATCAATTTCAGTAGAGAAAATTATAATCTATCTTGTGTTATTAACAAGTTTGACACAAAAGAAAGGCAATAAAAATAAGCTGCTAATGGAAGTTTCAGATCTTCGAATGTAATTCTCCAATTCCTTGTCACTACTTTAACACAGTAGCAGTGAGAAGTTGTTCTATCAGGAAAAGCATTGGCACTAAGTAAGGATGCATAGAAAGCTGCTTCATTTATGTAGGAAACTCATTGCTACATCAAAGAAGGCACGTAACATTGTGGCACTATAGAATCAAAATGTTTGACACGCTCTCTATCCATTGTAGCAACTTTTCCTCTAAGGCTATTACAGCACCAAAGAGCTGATGCACATAATCCTAAAGAAAAAAAAAAAGAAGATCAGAGAAATTTCTCCCAGAATGTGGCAAGCATATGAATGAATTACCAGGAGCAGTAAAAAGAAATACTAAATTTTCCACGATTGTCCACGGGGTGGCGTGTGAGCCATGTAGTGTTACGAGCAGCAGTACTGTAAATTCACAGTTCTGTCTTGTGCGCTGTACCGAACCTATCTGATTGGTCTGGGGCCAAATAAACACCTATAATTATCCAGAGTAATTCACAAGCAGGATTTATTTTCCGGTAAGAACTACTTTCATTAGTTAAGCTCCCTAAAAGTGTTCAACAATAAATCAAGTTCCTTACTACACTACTGGCCACGATGATTTGAGCATTAAATTTCCCCTAAGTGTTCTTTTTCTTTGTGATAATTTCCATTCTTGGCAGTATTGCATCCATCAGAGCTTTTACAGTTGAACAAGTAAAGTTGTAAGGACAGAAAGGTCTGACAAATACAGATACAGCCAGTCAGAACACAGAAAGAAGAGCTTCCTAAGTGCTCTATAGCTTGGATCATAACTGATCATAAATTGCTAATCACAAATTGGTAAAAGAGATCCCTGAATTTACCTACTTCAATCAAGATGGAAAGGACTAATATCTTCTCACAGTCATTACATAGATATGTGGCTGTGTACACTGCTTTCTGGAGAACTGCAGCCATTAAAAACAACAAAAGAAATTTTTAAGATTAATTATTGCTTGCTAATACAGTGTAGCAATAGGAAGGAAAGAGAAGAGCCAGAACTGTGGCTCTAGCCCCTAGTTTCGTCTAGGCTGAGAGAAGTATTTCAAAGGCATTCAGAAACTTCATTTCTACCATAGCAATTTTCAAACTGCGCCCCAGCATTGCTGAGAGATTTTAAGTATATTTTGCAAATTTCCAATGGGAAAAATAGTGGTTTACTGGCTTTGGTTCTGAGATGACAGCAAATAGTTTCACTTACCACACTTGAGTTTCTTCATCAATAAAATCATTTGGGATTTTTATTATCCTCCCTTATGAAACTGATCTCAGCACTGAATAATTCCAATAAGCAGTATTATAATTAGTCCAGATAGAGCAATCCTTTCTATGAGTTAAATACTGCCAGTTAGCAGCATTTACTTTTTAGAAAGTTCTCAATTCTGAATATTTCCATAAGTCCTGTTTCTATGATACTGGAAACCCAACAGTCCAAGCAGGGTGATGAAATTAATTCTACAGTTGGGAATAGAATAATATCATAAATATTTATCATTTATTATTTTAATATATTCTAGGGGTACCTAGTAAACACAATAAATGTTTCATAGTAGTTAACATTTTAGACATCACATTATTATAATTATGACAGTTAAGTTTTAAGTTGTTTTTAATTTTTTATTATTGCATATGCACTTCTGTCCCTGCATGGAATAACTTGGTCCTCAGGTACTGTTGACAAGGTTTTCTCCCACAATCTCTGTACCTTAACTATTTTTTCATCATTTCTGCTGCTTTTATGGTGTTGGGTTTGGGATTTTTGTCCCCTTCCAATTATTTCTGTAAACTTCCATCTCAGAAATCTACACTCTTATTTTATTCTTTAGTGTATATATGTAAGATTCTCTACCAAAGACATCTTCTCATTGGTATTAATGTTCACCCAACCAAGGAATCTCATTGTTCTTCATCAATTCTCTACCAAAGAGTTTCAAACTACTACTGGTAACAAAAAATTACAGATATCATGAGTTGAAATTTTTGCAATCAAATTAATGGAAATTATCTGTTGTTTTGTTGGGGTTTTTTCCCAGGAAAACCAATGCTAGTGCTTTTGAATGAGTGGTTTTCCTGAAATTATACGCTCTGGAATAAATAACAGAAAATTACCACTAAAACTGCAGAAAAAGAGAAATCCAGTATTAGCATTGTGCCACATTTGTTTATACAGCCAAAGAGATCATGGCCTCACTCTGATGTGTAAATCACTGAGTAACTGATGATTACTTGCCTCCTATAAAAAGGCATTTAAATAAAATTTAAAATCTTAGAGCCTACTTGAAAAGTATCTTTTCTTTCTCTATTTCCCATAGCTCAAATAATATAATGAAACCTAATCTTTGGCTACAAGAATGAATAAGGGAGGAGAAAGATCCCCAGTTTCCTACAGTGGCTGAACCTCTCACAATGTGCTACTCTCAGGCCTGATTCCTCCTTTTGTCTCTTTGAAGTTAAAGGTAATAAATATCCTTTAAAAAAAAGTAATGAGCACTTCCTCATTTCTTGTTGAGTTTCAATTTCATCTTCTGTACTTCTGTTGCCTTCTGTTTTAGTATATGATGAAAACAACATTCAAACAGACATAAACTTCCTGATTTATTTGGTGACATCAAGTACTGTAGTCAGACAGTTTTATACTATGGACAGCTCAGAGCTGACTATTCCCTATTCTCAGCTATCCCTCTTAGCATCACTGTGTTTTTACAAGAGAAAATGATTCAGATCAACTCTTCCTAATGTGAGCTGGTTAAAAAATATGCATTCAAAATAAGAAGACCAGTTAGTTTTCAAAAATGACTAGATGTGTCCCTCTCCAATCTGTGGGAGTGAAAATGACACCTTGAAAAGAGAGACCCTATTCTTTCTGTTGTTTCTATCATTTGCAAATTGGTTACATTAGCTGCACCTCAGGAATGATGATTATGGCCTCTTTTGGAAATACCAAGTACTGAGTATCAGTCTCGCTGTGAAGACCGATGCTTGTCACATTATTTCAAAAGAATAAAACAAATAGCACACAAATTCATTTTCATAGGTGCTACTTTTAAAAGAAGAGAAAACCAGCAGCAGACCACAAGCAGAACTCTGATGGTCAACTGTTGGGGTCTCCTCCCCTGCCATGGAGCCCTGGGAGATGGGCCCTGGGGGGGAGACACGGGGTTTCCCTGCCCCTGGTCAGCCTCGTTCCCATTGGTTGGTTTGTGTTCCCCTGCGTGGCCAAGGACCCTTGGGTCCCATGACTGGGGTTCCTGAGCTGAGCCCCGGCCATGCGGCTGGAGAAATAAACATCTCTGAAACATCTACCACGAATCTGTCCATATGTACTTCTTTTCCACGGGACTCCTGGTTTGATATAGGCGTGTTACAGTAATCCCCGCTGTAACAAACTGGTGGAGGAATGCGGGCAAGACACCGATCCCTGAGGAAGATTCGTGAGTAAAATAACCACTCTAGACCTCTCTTCTCATCTTGGTTTGGATATTCTCTCTGTACTATGGAAGAATCGTGGGAAATGGGGCTCTCTGAGCCACAGAGAAAAATGTATCTAGAAGTAAAAGGAATCCTTGAACAACAAAACAAAAAAGTAATGCAACCGGGAGATCTAGAACACTTTTTCATCTGGCTTTTCAAAAGGTTCTCCTATATTTCTCGAGACTTACTTTTTGATATCGAACCTCCTGGATCTTGTCAGGGGTGTTTCTGGGACGAGATCTGGGATAAAGTATGGGATCAAAGAGAAGCTTTCTGTGCATACCTTATAATCAGGGAAGCTCTTGAGGAGCATTTGTATGGTCCCATTACCCCTAAAGCAGAAGATCATACTTATCCCGTGGCCGAGGCCGCGCAGCCGCCATCCCGGGAGCACATGACTGCAGCCGTGCCAGCAGAGGTGCCTGCGCTGGATGCGCCCGGCCCCCTCGGGAGCGCGCGCCTTATCGCGGACCCCATCCCCGCCTCGGGGTCCCCGGCCACGCGGCCGCGAGTGAGGGAGCGATGCCGCAGGCGCCATGGGTGCCGTGGGCCACGAGCAGCCAGGAACCGGGCATCGGCGTGGCAGGTTGCTCTGAGCACACGGCTCGGAGAGCCCTGTGGGGGGAGAAGCGGCGGTTTCCACAGCGACACAAGGAGCTGCGCAGCGCAGCGCCGAGCCGGAACGGGGCCGCTCTCAAAGCAGCGTGGAGTTTGCGGAGCGGAACCGCTCACAGGGCACGGGGCCAGCGGCGATGGCAACGCAGGGCCGTGCAGAGCCCGGACACGCGCCGGAGCAGCGCCGCTCGGAGAGCGCGGAGCAGCTGCAACACGGGGGCCCGGCCGAGACGTCGGAGTCGGCGAGGCGGCGGCCACGCAGGACCGGCAGCCACGACGAACACGCAAGCACGTGATAGGAGGAGTTGTAGCCACGAAAGTCACAGGAACTGTGAAATGGTACAATGTAAAAAACAACTATGGATTTATAACACGAGATGATACAGGGGGAGATCTATTCATCCATAGAACTGCCATTAAAAGGAATAACTCTAAAAATTACCTGCAAAGTGTAGGAGATGGGGAAGTTGTACAATTTGATATAGTGCAAGGAAAGAAGGGTTTTCAAGCAGCAAATGTTACTGGGCCTGGAGGTATTCCAGTCAAAGGCAGCCATTATGCACAAAATTATAAACAATATCCATCCCAGCAATTTCCCTACCCACAGCCTACTTCCCCCTTTTACCCTATACCCAATATGAACCCCTTCCTAAGTTTACCCTATCCCCAGTTTATTCCTAATCCGTTTTTCACCCCATGGCTTCCCTATACAATTCCATTTCTCTAAAATTCCTCTCCGATGCCGAGGGGGGGATGAAAAGAGGGAGGGAAGAAATTAAACCCTCTCCTGCCTCAGTTTCCCCACAAAGCACGCCCGGAGAGTTCTGTCTCCCTTCTGTCAGCCCTAAGATGTTCCACAGAATCTGTTTGGACATTTAAAGACTCAGGAGGGTGGCTTGTTTTGTCTTGAAACTGTTCTTGTTATCCAGTCGTTTTCATTCTCCTTTTATTAAAATAAAACGGGTGAGATGTTGGGGTCTCCTCCCCTGCCATGGAGCCCTGGGAGATGGGCCCTGGGGGGGAGACACGGGGTTTCCCTGCCCCTGGTCACCTTTGTTTCCCATTGGTTGGTTTGTGTTCCCCGGTGTGGCCAAGGACCCTTGGGTCCCGTGACTGGGGTTCCTGAGCTGAGCCCCAGCCATGCAGCTGGAGAAATAAACATCTCTGAAACATCTACCACGAATCTGTCCATATATACTTCTTTTCCACGGGACTCCTGGTTTGATATATGCGTGTTACAGTAATCCCCGCTGTAACAGTCAACATAAGTTATTTCTACATTTTTTCACTCTCTTCCATTTTGTTCCTTAGCATCTTCACTCTAAGTGCCACCCACCAGGAGCACTGTCTCAGGTCACAATGTAAGACGTAACCAAAAGTATGTGTTCTATCACCATCTGTTAAATCCAGGTGGGGCAGTGTTCTTTGTCTCTTCCACAACACATCCCTGATAACTCCCTCCAGAGAGATATTTTTCTGTTAATGGGCTATCAAGACTCACTGCATGACTCATAAAATTACATCATCCCATTGTGAGATGCTCTGCCCAGAGGGAGGAACCCAGCATTCCATCCTGGATATAATGTGAGGTTTGGAGCACCACAGTCAGCCCTTACTTGCTGGATTCCCAGAGAACAAGAGCTACATAGCCACCACTGGAGCTTCAGAGGAAGATCAGACCCTTCCACAGGATCACTGCTTCAACAGAACCATATCTATCTCCTCAAGAGGACTGCAGCCACCATTTAGTTGGACTGCTACCAGCACCCTGCCCAACAGGGTGTCAGTTTGTATCCTGACTCTGTCAGTGCTTTTGTACTATTGCATTTATTTTTAATCTTCCTATTAAATTGTAGTTCTGATTTCAAGTCTCTCACTGGTTTGCTTTCAAACTAGTACAAGCACAGATGTTCAGGTATTGTGGATTCCAAGGAATATCTTTCTTCATGATAAATAAATTATAGCAAAGTGATCAATTAATGTCTTTTGAGAAATTATATGTGTGAAAAATCACTCAGGAGGTGGGAATTTAAGGGATCCATTATTTACCTTAACCACAAGGTAGTTATTCCGTTCAAATACAATGGCTCGTAAACAGAATAATGCTCTGATGGAGGAGTCACCAAAGAAAACTATGCTTGGGACCACAGAATGTGCAATGTTCTTGAACTCACAAAAACTGATAGAAAGAAAATCTTTGAGTTTACAGTACAGATACTTTAAAGAAAGAGCTCTCTCTCTTATTTAAGCTGGCATCTTACAAATGCACAGAAGACACTCAAGAGTCCCAATGCTACTGATTATCAAATGATCAAGGGGTTTGGGGTTTGTTTTTTTTAAAGCACAAATGTAAATATACCCAAAGAAGCTGTGTATGCCCCATCCCTGGAAGTGTTCAAGGTCAAACTGGATGGGGCTCTGAGCAATCTGGTTTAGTGGAAGGTGTCCCTACCCATGTCAGGAGGGTTGGAACTGGATGATATTTAAGATTCCTTCCAACCCGGGCCGTTCTATGATTCTATGAATCTAAATCATACTTTTTTTTTTCTCAGCTATAGCAGTATCAAAATAATTGGGAAAGAGGATTCTGAGCAGGAGTTGCAGATGATGAAATTCCAAGAGGACCACACACACTTATTTATCTTTCAAACACTACTCTGTCACACTCCAAGTTTGGCACATCATGCCTAGGATGGGCAGATGGTTTTTCTAAAGAATTGCATTCGTAGTAAGATAAAAAATAGCTATTTGCTGAAATGATGTTGAAGCCAAAGCACCAAGTTTTACATTGGATGAAATCACAAAATAACCTAATATTCAATATAAAATATATTAATTGCTTTGATTCCAAATGGAATAAAAAGAAGCCAGAAAAGAAACGAAGGCACTTCTATGTCAAGCAGAGAACAATTTATCAAACAGAATGAAAATACACAGCTCTCGGGTTCTAAACATGATCATGATGGTCATACTGGGACACACAGTCTCCTCTTCCTGTTTGTTTTTCATTCCATAAAATATTTAAGCTTGCCAACAACTTCTTGCACTACAGCCCCTATTACAAGTTGATTTCAGGCACTGGTGTACAGTGGAAATGCTCAGTATTTTGCTTTCTTGCTTTTTGAATCCACCTGGAAAAGGAGAAATCAAGACTATTTTTTTTTTTTTTTTGGGGGGGGAGGATTAGCAATTAATTTCCATGTGTATGTGGCATACTCAGCACATAATATACATGAACTATTCCAGGTCTCCATAGGATACTGCTGGCATGGCGCCTCTGAAGGCTAAACTATAACACATCCCAGCTGTGGGCAAACAAATGGCTTTGGCACTTACCAAAAGATTTCTCCTGATGGAAAATTTATTATTGTCTTTTTTGTTAAGCACAACAAAATGTTATAATGAGGAGCACTGAACAAAATATTAATTAGGAAGTGCTGCATTGGTGCAACACATTCAACAGAGATGCTATTCAACCACAACAATCTCTTTATCTGGTTATGAAAAAAAAAAAAAAGATTAGTTATTAAAATGAAACAGGGAAGGAAAATAATGTCACTAATAAAAAAAAAAATCAAGCGGATGACACATTGGTCAAATGCTGAAAGTGAGGGGAAATTGTTTGTAATTTCCTCCCATGTGCCCCAAATTCATCAAGAATTACTGATAAAAACCCTGCTCTATGTTCAGTGTTGGAGTTATGGAGGCGAATTCTTAGCACAACTCTTACACTGCAAGTTTATCTCTCCTTCAGATGGGAAAGGTCCACAACCAAGGCCCACAGAATAACCCTCTGCCAGTATTTGCACCACTGAAAGCTTGTCTATGTCTGCAGAAGAGAAGTAGAAATCTTAGAAATCTTGTTTCTTTCCTTGCCCATGAGTGGAACAAAGGCTTTTGGAACAAGCCCAGGTCTTGTCTGGTTGAGATATATTTGTGCTGTGAACAGTTCCTGCAAAGCCTAATATACCTAATACAATTTTCCAAGACCCAAATACCAAAACTATTTAGTGTAACTTTGAATGGAACAGCAAAACAATGACAATGGTATGCTTTAGCCAGGTACCATGTTCTTGCAATTGTACCTCATGGGAACAATTTAAACATGAAAAGAGCGGGCACAATGAGTTCCTTTAATTACTCTAAAGTCTATATATATGTAGAAAAAAACATATGCCTTTTTTCCCTTCAGTAGAATTCTATCCATATCTAAGCAATAAGATCAGCCTGTATGTTCATCTTTTGCAGAATCAGGACTGCAGCTTTCTAAATCTCAGCAAGAAAATACAGGAAGCAATTGTTTATTATTTCATACATGTTGTTAGGGAATAATTGACATGGATTTAAGGAAAAAAATCCTAATAAGATTCATGTGTAGAATTTTCATTTAGACTGTTTAAATAAGTATAATGAAAAAACTTTTGCAATGAAAATGTAAATCATTCATCGTATATTTTGGACACATAAAAAGATGCACTTTGATACTTACCAAAAGTTAGAGAAGAAAGTTAACAACTGAGAAGTGGCATGTTTGAAGAGATAGAGCATGAAAGTAAATAGTCTCTTAAAACAAAGACTTGCAGAAACGTTTCAGAGAGAGCTGGGGAGGAAAATGGCACATTTCTAGTATGATTCTTACAATAGCTAAATGGGCTTAATTAGTGACACACAATAATTGCTGTTTTAAGAGACATTACATTGTGTGCAAAATACATTAGAAAATTGCAGGGCAGATTAAAGCAATGTAATTGCATCATAAATACAATACATACTTTTGGAGTACTGCAATTCTAGATGGAATGGAATGGAATGGAATGGAATGGAATGGAATGGAGTGGAATCTTTCAAAGATACCAAGGATGAATGCCAAAGGAGGAAAAGAGCTATCAAAGTGCAAAGAAAATGTTGGTCAAGAAGACACAACAATTCAGTACTTCTTTCCGAGAAGACCTCACCATAAGTGGTTTAGTAGGAAATTTCTCTTGGTGCATTGTAAGGAATGGTGAGGAAATCCTGAATGCTTTCTACATCTCTGCAAAGCTTCAGACATCAAACAGTGAATGTATAGGGTGCAAACTCCCTTATTTACATAGTCTGAACATACAGATGAATTTTGGTGCTAACTTACAAAATGGCAGAGATAGTACCATCCTTACTCTTTCAGGACTTAAAATACTAAATCCTAAAGGAAAAAAAGACTTTTTAGGGCTTTAGATAAGGTATTAACTCCTTCCCACTAAGCAAGGCTAGCAAATATCTCTCAGAAAGATTGAAGTCAAAAATAAGTTGTGAAAGTTTGGCTGAAGCATGTTTACTATCCTGTATAAACATGGCCAATGGGTGTGCTTAATAGGGGATTCAAACAGCTTGGTTTCGGTGGGACAAGGGGGTGTGATGATGAGAGCAGCAATGGGGTTTTTTTCCCATCTGGAAGAATTATTCCTTGCCTGGCTGTACTTTGAGTGTGGACCCAAATATTGTAGGTCTGAAAATGATCAACCTTTCAGGCCCAAGGACCCACCCTGAGGACTTACCCTGGGAGTCTACAAAGCTGCCTCCTCTTTGATGTGGACCCCTGAAAAAAATCTGGGAAATTAAAATAAAATTCCATTTCCACTTTGTAACCTCTCTGTGTCCTTTAAAGTGTTTTTTTTTTTGAGCTGAAAACCCCCTGAAACATCAAGCAAGAAACAGGCTCATTGTTATTTGACTCACAGTGAGTGCAGGGCATAGAATAGAACAGAACAGGACAGTTATGTTCTTCCCAGAGTTCATCATGACAAACTACAACCCGGGTCTGAGGGCTCCACCCCAGAGAGCAGCTCTGCAGTGCAGGTCCCAGGCCCACCCAGGAGAACGGAACAGAGATGGGCACACCTACAGCAGGGCTCAGGCAGGGACTGAAGGTCCCAGGCAGAGCTGGGACACCTCCCCTGGGCCCTTGGCAGGAGATGGTGGGGGTGGGGGTCCCAGAGGAGGGAGACACCCACCCCCAGGACCCTGACAGAAGGCTTGCACTACTCTTATGCTCAGTTTAAGAGATTGGTGATTTTCCACTTGGTAGGCAGCGTATTGGGCCACATGGACCTTCCTCTGAGAGAGTGCTGCTGTTCTGGGTCTTGTGGTTGTCTTGGGGTGGCTTTATGATGTGTATTCCATATCGCTGCCCTGTGCCCTGTGCTAAACTGAGCCTGAGAGGGGGAAGGAAAAACTGAGCAAAACTTTTTCAAAGCAGTTTGCAGCTTGTTCAAGGTCACACAGAGATAGCAACGTTTGTTTCTCCCAGCTGAGGCAGGGGAGGGAAGAAGCACCCGGCTTGCTGCTCCCAGGTCAGTTTTTTGGCCAGCTCTTCAGCTTCTTTTTCTCCAGAGAGAGACTGAGAGTTGAATTTTTTTCCCTTCACTGGAATTTCAGATTTTGTCCCTTTTCTGCTGGACTGCTTCAATATCGGAACACATCAGGAGGACTTTCCACCGAGTACAGAGGGCCTGGCCCTGGGCCAAGCCCCAGCTCCGAGGAGACCAAAGGGAGGACTCTAACACTTTCCCAGGTTTTTTCTCCACAGCGAGAGATTTTATTATTTAGCATTATTATCCTTTTCCTGTGTGTTTGTTAAATAAATAGTTTTTATCTCTTTCACTTTCCTTTGAGGAAAATTTATTTTCCCCGAACCTGGTGGGGGAGGGGTGGTGACCTGCCTTCTCTCAGAGGATATATTTCTGAATTTGGCCAAACCGGTACAGTGGTTTAGTATGTTTTTCCCTGGAAAACAGCTCACACATTTTTAAAAATGAGTATGAGGAGAAAAAAAAATCCATGGGTAATGAATAGGTACTGCTTACCTCCAAAAATTTTTAAAACTTTTAATTCAGGAGCATGTCCTGCTTGAGGTGTGGGGTATTGCCATCCTGAGGAAACCTAGAGAAATTGGAGACTGTCAGAAGACTTTCAAAAACTGCACTCTACACCTGCTGTTTGCAAATTTGCACAGATGGTCAAATGATCTCAAGATGCTCTCACCCCCAACAGAAGGAACATACCTTTATCACATGTGGTGACAGAGCCAATGCCTTGGCTGGGGCACGTTTATGGCTACTCAATCCCTTCTGGTAGTGCAGGGCTGGGGGGAAGTGTCGTCAGAGATAACCTCAGCATGTACTGGTAGGGAAATGAGTGAGGGGAAGAAGAAAGGAAGGGATGTGAAGGGAAGAAATAGTTCACCTGGAAAGGGCCTACAACAATCATCTAGTCTAACTGCCTGACTACTTCAAGGATGACCAAATGTTAGAGCATGGTGTTAAGGACATTGTCCAAATGCCTCTTAAACACTGACAGGCACAGGGAACTGACCACCTGTGAACTTTCTGCAAAGCCTGACCTCTCTTACAAAGATCATACAATTCATATTTCCTCCTGACTTCCAAAGTTCAGCCAAGCTGGTCTTCTGACACATTTTCTTGACTTAGGACACAACTGGATTGCCTGATCCTATGCTGTTGAAAGGTAGTTCTTCAAAACTGACCACCACACATGGGCACCTTAGCCTGCAGATTCCCAAGGAACACTGCTAACTAGCTTTCTGACCAGCTTTGAGTTTGCTCTCTTGAAACCCAAGACATCAATTCTGCTGACCTTTTTGCTTATCATACCAAAAGCTCTAAATTCAACCATCTCAGGATGACTGTGACTCAGACAGTCACCTACCATTACATCTCCCATGAGTCCTTCTCTACTCACAAAAAAACTAGTCTAAGAAGGCATCTTTTCTTGTTGTCTTGCTGAGTACTTGGGACAAGAAACTACCTTCCACAAACTTGAGGAATTACAGATCACTTATTCATGGCAGTAGGTTTATTTTTATTTTCCATCCTGTGTTTAAATTATTTATAATGACATACATTATTAACTCCAAAACTTATCAGGTGACACCTTATGAGGTGGATTATCTGCTCTCCTGAATGGTTTTTTCAATCTACGCAAACAAAATATATCCTATCTGCATATTCAGCAGAAAATATTTAATGCAGATTTGAATTCAACTACTTCTTTCTGTTGATCTGCTTTCCACTGAATTTTGCATTCATCAGCTCTTTGCATAGCTCCTTTCAATGGGTTTGAAGAAGAATTACACAGAAAGCATTTGAACTATCAAAGACCTCATTCTTTTTCAGTGGCCAAACTCAAGCTGACTCTTCCGCATCCTTGGTATGCCTCTGTGCTTTCTCATTCAAAATACCCATGCTGGGGTCAAGGTGTAGAGAGTAGATACCCAGAAATACTAATTTAAAATATCTCTCTAAAAATTACTTTTACTTTCATGATCTTCCCAGCCTTACAGCCCTGTCCAGCTGAGAAGCAAACCCTGCCTAGTGAATTGAAGTATACTAGCAATAGGTTTGTTTTCACATTTATCCTCCTAGGGGGTCTTACCAGTAAACTATAGGAGTCTAGTGTTCCTCAAGTGAAATGCTGAAAGCAAATGAAGTGCTGAGGCCCTACAGCTTCAGGAGCCTGGGGTCTAAGATTGAGTTCTGTTTTAGAGCGGGATTTTGTACTTGTATTTCTTGCTTCCAAGCAGATTCCTCATGAACAGCTAGCTCCATGCGCTCTCTGAATGAATATTTATCTGTTTTCTGCAGAATGGAAGAGCAGAAATGGGAGAGAAAAAATATTTATTAATACTGTATTGCCCATGAGAAAACTAAAGTATTATTCTGGAAGATGAAAGACTTACATTAAAATTCTCTTTCTGAATCAGTGAGAGATGGACATGAACTTGGGAAAGAGTTTGGATTCAGCTTTTAAACTTCAAAATCGACTACTGACATGGCTTCAGTTCTAATCTTGAATATATTCCCTAGTTAAGAATTGTTATCACCTGTCTGCCCTTCAAGTTTTGCTGGCAAAACATGTTTCCCTTTCAACAATCAGTCTCATGCTGCTCTTATTCTGAGCAGGCAGTTCTCTGGTCCTTTTGTGAGTGGAAGAGCGTCTACCAAAAGGAAGGTAAATGCCCTAAATCCAGGCATAAGCACAGTGGGACATGGGATAGAAGAAGTTTCGTAACTGAAGATCTAAACAACCAGTCTATGGGGACAGTTTACCATTCTTACTGTGCTTGAAAAGAGAGTTTCAAAGTGGGGATTATCTAGAAGATATCTGCTTGGAGCTGAACAAAGCCAGCAGTTCTTTACCAGCATACATCTCTTGGAAAAGACAGTTTCACAGAAAGACCAAATCAACTCAGCAGCAACAAGTTTCAATCTGATTCTGTATTAGCCAGCTTTCCCTGCAGCATGGCCATGGATAAAGTAAGCAAGTAAGAAAATTCCTCTGAGCAAGCAACTATCACCCAGAGGCTAAACCTCCATAATGAGGCCAAACTCACTGACTCTTATCTCAGGGAGATCAAGACCGGCTGCCAGTATAACCCATTTGTTATTGCTCTGGTAGACCTGTTGTGATTGACCTGCATGTGTATTAGCAGCCCAAAGACACCTGTTACTGTCAAGTTTACAGAGGACAGACAATGTAAACTACTCAGTGGCAGTCAGAGGCTTTAGAGGTCAGAGTAAAGTGCTGGTACTTTGTCCAGTTCTGAGACATCAGCTTTGTTACTTTGAATCTGTCCAGCTTGCTTTACAATAGGCATTGTGCCAGTAGGTAGCTGTGAAATGAGCTCTGCATTCCTTCGTAGCCACGCATACCAGCACTAACAGTCTGTTCTGTGTTGCCATGGCTAGACCATTTGGACCATGTCAGTTTTCTGCCACAAGGTACTATATAGATGACCCTTATATATACTACCCTCTCTCCTCTCCTCTCCTCTCCTCTCCTCTCCTCTCCTCTCCTCTCCTCTCCTCTCCTCTCCTCTCCTCTCCTCTCCTCTCCTCTCCTCTCCTCTCCTCTCCTCTCCTCTCCTCTCCTCTCCTCTCCTCTCCTCTCCTCTCCTCTCCTCTCCTCTCCTCTTCTTTTAAATATTTTAGCTTTTTCCAAATGTTTAATGGCAGAATAGCATTTAGACCTACTGAAATATGTCAACATACACACTTCAGTACGTTTATGTTTTTCAACATAAACATACTGAAACAATTTCAGCTAGTTGAAATCTCCTTTGAATGTTGGACTCAGGTGTGTGGGATACATGTTCGCCTTCCAAGGATCAGCCATTGATCAAAAGTTTATATTGAGTTCAGCTGCCACTGGTCTAGTCAGGCATCCAAGTGCAAATGGAACTTAGCTGAAAATCAGATATTTGTGAATAACTCTATTACTCATCTCTTAGATAGAAATCTGCTATCAGTACAACTGAATCATCACCATCTTCCATAAATTTGCATAAAATTTTGTGAATCTGTAACTCCTTGCAGTCGTCAAATTTATTTGAAAGAGGCTTGAGGGTTCAAAGACAGGCTGGATGGTGGATAGCAAGGGTCACTGCAAAAATCTTTCTTCAGTAGGAAACCAAATGAAAAGATGTGTGGGTTTTGTGGTTTTTTTTAGATTTGAGTAAGAGTCCACCTATTGGTATGAACTTATCTTGGATATTGGTCTGATGGATTCCTCTTTCATTTTTGCTCCAGTTCCTGGCCTCCTTTGTTACTAAAATCTACCCTCTGAGTCATAATAAATGTTGTCATTTAGAAAATAGAAAGTCTATCTATTATTTTTCATCCATAATGCTTGAAGGTTTAGATCCCGCATGAAGAATTCATTTCAGTGTAATCACTGGGAGTGATTGCTTGTTTCCAACTGCTAAAGCAGTAAGAACTCAGGTCAATCAGTTCCACCTACAGAGGGGGATGGAGGGATGTGATCAGGAAAGGAAGAAAAAATTAGCTCTACTGTCCAGGAAGTACAATGATAATACTCCTGGCAAGGCTTCATGGCAATCGTAATACTCCTGACATCATACACCACTGGGCATGGCACTCCTGAACACTGTGTTATGATTTCATCTAAATTGGACATATAGAGAAGCTGGATAAGGCATTTGCAGGGTGCACTCCTTGCTGTTAAAGTTCATGTAAAAAGTAAGACAGGCTGTTTTGCACTGCCCTCATAAAAGTTTCATTTTTACTATAAAAATAAAAGGGGAAGTGGGAAGGGATGAGTTTCTTCACTATTTCTGTCACTTTAATGTCCTTATCCCACAGAGAAATATTTTGCTCTCCCTGCTCATGCTATGCTCCACATTTATGCATAATGTGTCACAAGGTCTTTATTTGACTTTTTATACCTCCAACCACATATTTAATAATAAAAGGGGTTTTCTTTGGCAGTGCTAACAAAAAAGAAAATACAACTTGGAGGTCTTAAGTCAAATTATTTTATAAATTAGAGACAAAAAAAAGCACAAAGAGAATAGAAGAGATTTTTCAACGAAGTACAGACAAGGTAAATGTTTGAATACTATGGTCCTTATTTATTAGTTTGGTTTCATCAGCTTTAACAGAGCTAGATCACTTTACAGTATCCAACTGTAAAACATAAATAACATTAGTAGTCCTTTTTTATTTTTCTAAAGATCTTTAGGAGTCATGTCTTGAACCAAGATGTGGACAGTCACCTTTCAAAACTTTCATTTTAGGAGAAGAGGGAAGAAATAATATGGAATGCAAATAAAGGTTATAATTCTTATTTATAATTGGAAATATATCTCATTGCTGACTATGACATGGTTAACGCTGAGCTGTGATACTGTACTTTGCTGGTACACTTTATTGAAACTATCAGTAGCACTTATTGATAGAATTATTCTTAGAAATAAAAAAAAAAAATCACATTTTTTTTAGCAAGGAAAGGGCTACAACAGACACAAGAATTTTTAGAATACACACTTCACTGCTTTATACAAGAAGAAACTGCCTTAGGCAGATCCATGTAATTTAACACAACATATCCATTATCTATAAAAGAGTTTGATCTCAAGATTGGTGAATGAAAATTGCAACATTTACACTAGTCAGCAACTAAAACAGCAAATCTGTTATTATGCATTTTACTAACTGCCAGACACTCCTTTGCTCAATAAAAATTATCAAAATGCCCACAAATCAAAACCCTAAGAAACTCTAAATAGTTGTAGAATTATTACTATTTGCCTAAGGATAATTTTAAAACTAGCACAATGGGTTGCCAGATCTGAATTCAGCTTACTTCAGGCAAAAACTATCAAATACTGCTATGTAAAGAAAACACAAACTATAATGTCTAAAACAAAGGCACCAATAATATGGCATTTTCAAATGGCAACATTAAACCAAATACATTAGAAATACTCAGCCTAAATTATATATAAAATTTAATCTTGCAAACAAATGTAGTTTAATAACTATTTTGAAAGACCCAGTCTTGGTCCTTAGGCATTTCAGCATATTTTTTAAATCATGTCAAAATTTTCAAATATAGATTCCCAAATATGGAGACCTATACTTACATGTAGGGTCACAGATAGCTTATACTTTCAATGCTGATATTTCCTGCAGAGTTGGCAGATCAGTTCAGTACCTGTAAACCAAGGGAATTTTTTTTAATACGAGGAGATGCTGTCATGTTTGCAGATACTAATATGTAGATGATTCTGAGGTATCTTAATCCAGATAAAAATTAAGATGCCATGGGATCAAAATTCTCTTCATAAGTGCTGTTCTACTGAACAGGAATTCTGCGACAGTTTTACAGCAGCTACCTGAAACAATATTTGTCCTTTAGTTCGCCTCGCAGACTCCGCACAGCTCAAGGACTCTGGTTTGTAGAACCTAAATCTATAGACAACAGAAGTCAAAAGAAACCTTCTCCTTCACTTTAACAGCTATGAATTCATGTGTTTTGGCTTTTTTTTCTTTTTGCTATTTTATCTACTATAATTTTTTGGGTGTTTGCTGTAACCATGTATAAAATTAATAAATTTAGTAAGCAATGTATAGTGAAAACAGTATGCTGAAACATAGGCCATATGATAAATACATTATCGATACAAACATTTTCATAAATTGAAATTATCAGCTTTTATTAAATTAAACACCACATTTCTATTACTGTTAATTATAAATGTTCAGCAAATACATGCAAAAGGAGATTATACTGTATATATTATATGTTTCATCTCTAAGGGTAATAAAATTAAACTTATGCAACTTCTTTGCCTGATAAAACTGCTAATAGTTAAAAAGAACATGAGAAAAGCTGAATTGTCAAAACACATCTATGTGCTCCAATAACCTCTAAACACTAGGGTTACAGTGGTGTAGGCTTCCCTTGCACTTGTCAAATAATATACATACATTGCCAAGGAGAATTGTGAACTATTGACTCTAACCCCAAGTAATCTGTTACAGATACCAAATATATTCTATTAAAACACTTTGAAAATACAACAAAAGATGGAGTCTCGAAAATTACTTCAGATTTGAGGGAGTAATTGAATTGTAATGCTAGAGAGAAAGTGATAATTCAGGTTTTGTTGAACTCTGTTGTGGAAAGATGGCTGGAGGTAAAATTAGAGGAAACTGAGTAGTTATACTCACATCCTAACAGAAGTTATAACGGTATGGGAATTATAGGGTGAAATGCAGTTGCTGCTTCCTAGATGGAATGCAGTTGGCATGCTCAAATTCCGTGATGATTCCCCACACCCACAATCTGCAACTTTTAGCACCTGCTAAGGGGGATGGAATGAAGTGTGGAACAGACTGTTTACATCCTTGCGGAGAGGGGAACTTGATGGGACTTTGCAGCTGATAAACTGCATAGCACTTGTCAGTCAAGGTGGATAGGAGAAGATGTCTTGCTGCCGAGCCAGCAACAGTGGTGAAATCACTCTCAGATGAAATTGGTTTGGTTCATTATAACCTTAACCTAATTGCAATATTAATGCACACTTCCATCCCAAAGTTACCTACCCACAAGGTACAACCACCCCTCACTGAGCATGTGCTCTATACTTTTATCAACTAGACCTTTAAGAGCAAAGCGAGTGAATTTTACGCCAATCAATGACAAAGATTCTTTATTTTACAGAATTTAATTTATTTTAATTAAAAAGAATTTTACACCTTCAGTATGACTATGACATCAAGCTCCACCTACACACAAAGAAATGGTATAAAAGTAGGTTGCAGGTGGAAGAAAGTCAGGAAGACTCCGTTGTAGCTACTGGGATCAGCTGACAGCCTGAACCTGTGGCGTCCTCCACCGGGGCCCCTATTGGGTAAGAACCATACTCTGTGCATGCTGAATAATTTTACCGGGGATTAGAGCTTGTCTGTGCGTTGCTTTGAATAAGTTTTTGCAGTCAGATATTATCACTGACAATCCTTGAATCTTAACCTGCCACAATTTTCTATTAATAAAAGGCATTACTCTGTAAAGAGTCCTTCACCGATGCTGGCAGTGTCTGGAAGTGGGGAACATAACTGAATAAAGTGGAAGACCCACTGAGGAGTCTCCTTTATGCCACTGGTGTGTGTCCCTGAATAAGTCAGTTGAAATGCCCTCCAATCCAGCAGGACTGCTCAGTGAAGGGTCCCACTAATGGAACACTGACAGACTGGTTGGGCACAAGGGTCTTGGCTTTCCTGGAATGCCGACAGATCAGTCAAATACTAAGAGTAGAGGACATCTCCCATTTTCATGTGTCATTTGATGAATTTTGATAGCTATATTTTAATGAAAGCTCACAGTTTTATACTCATATACTATTAGATTCAGTTTTTGCAGGCCCTCCTTCCTTCCAACTGCAATAACAAGGCAGGCCCTACACATACCCAAAACCCCTACACAGCCTTTCCTTAGAAGGTGTCAAATTACATCCTCCAAAATCCACTTCTATGAAACAATGGTATTGCTCACTCATGAAAGGGTATGTTGTTAGAAGCAAAAAGATTAAAAACCAACAAAGCCAGTTCATGCCCTGGTTCACTTATACATTATCGTTTCCTTGTTAAGTTTTAGCAAGCTGCCTCTATTAATGCTTATGCATGTTCACAGTGGCAAAAATCTCTAACCCTCTTTGTATCTGAAAACTGGTTTAAAGCTGGACAAATCATCTCATGGTGTTTCAAAGCTAAAAACTGCTGAGATGTCTATACAAACCACGTGTCACAATTCCACTTCATGTGGGAAGCCCAGTTCTGCCCCAAGCTGAGGGCAATGAAGTAACATGTGATAATAAAATCTAGACTGGATGGTATTTTCCTCTCTCTCCTTCCTCTCTTCAAGGCTCAAAAATTGCATTTCAGGTACTGCAGGTAAGACTGTCAGCAAGCTCACATTTAGAAGAAAAGATGTCTGCTCACAAACAAGGTGTTCTGCCATGTGTTCACTATAAAAATCAGTTGCAAAAATGATTTTGCAGATAAGAATCATTGAGAACGGCTCCACAGTGTGATTAAAACTTCTCTTGTGTAATGTTTCTTCAAAAAGACCAGAGAAATCAGTATTTATCATAGCAAGAGAAATTTCTTTCCTCCTTTTCATTATTTTGTCTCTGAAATATGTAACATATTCATAGCCCTGTGGTAATATTGCAGCTTATGGGCCTCATTATTACCTCAGCTGTGTTTTCCATGGACTGCAACCATGGAAAGGAAGGTGAAAAAGCCCTTGTATTACAAGCCTGGACATTTTGCTGTCAGAGGGCATGGGTATCAAAGATGCTATGGAGAAGGGCAGGTCAGGTTAGGGGGCTGGACACAGGTTCCTATGATAATGGTTGCAACTGTGTACAGGGGGTAGAGCAAACTTATAAAAGTGCATTATAATGCTTCTTTCCATCTTCGCATTTGTGACCTGGCTTTGAAGCAGAATATTGCTTTTTTCAGAGAGACAGGGTGTACCAAATAGCAACTTCTGATAGAAAAAGCAGAAAAATGAATAGGTAAATGATAGATGAATGCTCTCAGACAGAATT
This sequence comes from Corvus moneduloides, assembly GCF_009650955.1. Classification (NCBI taxonomy): domain Eukaryota; kingdom Metazoa; phylum Chordata; class Aves; order Passeriformes; family Corvidae; genus Corvus; species Corvus moneduloides. The sequence goes on along the minus strand of NC_045476.1, from coordinate 31,391,479 downwards.
TACCAAAATTTTTTGACAAAATGCATTTCTTATGAGTGGATGAGGAACTCCCACTTGTCAAAATGAAAAACATTTCACAGATATATGTTTATTTTGAAGAGAGATTTTTTATCCCAGAAGTAATGTCTAGTCCAAATGAGAGAAGAGACTCTTACCAAGAATTCAGTTTTTGTGACATTTGTGATGGTACAGTAGATCAGTATTTCTCTTGAAACATTTCATGAGAAGAGGTTATACAGGGAAATAGTTTTGAGGATAAAGGGGCCACTAACTGCTGCTCTTACGATGAAATGACTGCCTACGGCAGAAGAGAGTATGCAAGGTGGTCTGTGCTGAGCAAGCACAGAACTGAGACACAATGTCTTGCATTTCCTGTGCCTACCTCAGAAATTCCCTTTTTATGAACGGAAATGTGCATGCTGTGTAAGGAGGAATGAGCTCTTGGACTCTTAGAGATGCTTAGCACAGGCTCATGGATCATGAGCCTCGCTAAAGGTGGCCATTTAAAAAGTCACCCTTGCTCTTAGCAAGGGCAAGACACATCTCACACTGCTAGTGAAAAGCATTACACTTGAAACTGCCGGGCTCCGCAGGGGCTGCACACTGCATGGGTGAGAAGACAGAACATAAGCAGGATTGCTACAAAACTGAGTAAAAGGGTGAAATATTCCTATTATTCCAGTGAAGACGAGCAGCTGCAATACATTCCTCTAAAACAATTAAACTGAATGTATTATTCTCTACACATTACCAGCCAGAAACAGAGTACTATCAGGTTTCCCAAAGATATACATAAATAAAAATTCCCCCCATTTTTTTATTCCATTAAAGCAGAAATATCACAGCAATGAAAGTATCCATGTAGGGTTATCTTAATTAGTATTTTCAGTTCTCAGAAAAGAGAGAACTACTAACTCAAATAAATATATTTTCAGTTAATTGCTACTGCTGTACAACAAAGAATAAATTTTTGTGCTTTTACAAGCAGAGGTGAATTTCTGAGGCTTATCTTTCAAATGAAGTACATTTTTTAATCAAAAGCATCTCATAACTGCTGTTTGCAGCTTTTATCTCACTGCTGCTGTACATCACTTTATCTACTGAAAAAGCTTGCCCATTTTGTACAGCAATATGAGAGAACTGAAATTCAAAACATATAAAAATCTCACAGTGTTATTGTTCCATTAATGTTTTGTATATTAAGTAGGAACAATACCAGCAATGAAACTTCTATGCTACTATGATGGAAATAGTAGGGAACCTTTTAGTAGGTAAAATCCCAAGAGATTTTACTGCCACTTACATTCCCAAAACACAAAGTTCTGAGGGGAAAAAGTAAATATTTCCAGAGGTAATACTAATGTTGTCATTAGTGGAAAGCAAAGGTTTTTCAACATCAAGGAAATATCTTTTATAAAAATAATGTTAATTTTTTTTTATTCCCTTAGAAAGCAAAAGAAAATTTTATTTCCTTAAAACCCACCACCATCAAATCATTGTAGTGTTCCATTCACCAATTTTGATCAAAAAGATGAAATAAGACTGTCTCTTTAGCAGAGGTCATGTATCTTTTACTGCCTCCATCTTAAAACAACACCAGTGAATGGAACTCAGTGTTTTTTTCTAAAGGGCTTTTAATCATTCTTATAAAAAAAGATAGAATTTTAAGACCAATATTTTCTTTTGTTCATTTCTTCTGCTGTTAATCATGTCCCTGTTAGTATATCAATAGTTCATTGTTTATTTTCTATTCCTTAAATCACTTCAAGCTGTGAAGTCTGTCCTTGTCTAACATAATATAGGGAGAAGAGTGCAAAGACTGGTGCTAAGAACACCCTTAACAGGGGAAGAAAGATATAATGTGAGAATCAGATTCTCATTTTGATATTTATTTTGAAAAAAATAGGCATTCCCATAGTACTCCAGAGAGCAGCCTCCATCCTCATTCACTGAATAATGCTGTCATGAGTTCTTGAGCTTGCAGGGACATACAAGCCTTGGAAGGGAAAAGTTCCTATGTTGCTATCATCAAGGAAATTCTGCAATTTATGTTCTTTACAATATAGTCTTAATTCATATTTTGAGCTACAGTACCTTAACCTTTGTACTGTGGATAATTTCTCCACAAATGATTTAGCCTACTGACCATTTCATATGACTAGCCATATATCCTTGTTTGGAAAGCACAGTTTTCAATAAATTTAATTACTTTGCCCTACGGCTTGCATGGGAAAGGCTCATGGTAAAGGTGCAGCTATTAAATAAGTGCAGCTACTAAACAAGGCCAGCTGCTATTAAAATCTACATAGTAAAGGTGAAGCTACTAAATTAAGGTGATTACAGTTTGAAGGTGTTTCTAGATGAAGACATATGGGTAAGCTTTTGCACCTGTAGTGCATTTTACCATACACAATGTTGTAAAACTTGTGTGAGTGGCTCAGCAAGGTGTTTCCATGTCTTAGCTGTTACAATGTCATCTTAAACTAATTCCTACAAATATGAAATATATTATTGTTAAAATTTTAATCCATTAGAAATTCATTTAAACACTTGACTCTGCAATTCTGAAATTCATTATGAATCTCAAAATCTCTACTATACTTCAAAGTAAAAAATCCCTTTAAAAATTATTAAGTATTTTTCTAAACTGTATTGTGAATGGCACTCATAAGTAGAACACAAGTCCTAGTGAATTGCTGGTAGCTGGCTCCTCTCCAGTTTTCACAGGCTGTAGCACTTTCTAGCAAACTGAATTCATCCACTTCCCATAGCACTTGGTTTATATCTTCTCAAAACCACACTTTACTCCTGGTAGTCATGAGATAAAAGTCTGTGTGTGGCTTCTCATTTCATTGTACCAAAATAACTGTTCTTGCAGCTCACCAGAGCAGTGTTTGTACAAGATGCCAGAGTTTCTGTGCAAGGCATGATGCCTTTGAAGGGAAAAGTCTCCAAATACATTGTTTGTATCAGTTGGGGGAGCCAAACTTGGCATAAACCATACCCCTGATGGATGCATTTGGATGAGGCTCTGAAGCATATTCTTCCATCATCTGTGATCAGGTATTCTCTTTGAGGGAAGTAGTTGAATTGCTTTAGAAGAAGGTTCAGAACTTAATTAGCATGTTAGCAAAGTGTGCAAAGGTCTGGGAAAATGGAATAAAGAGCAAGTCAAACCGCACCTGTAGGAACATCCTAAAACGATGCAATATGACTATCCTTTGCAGAGCAGAACGCTCTCATTAAATTGCTCATACAGAATAACATTCTCATTATAAAGAACAGTTTGGGGGTCTATCACTTTTCTATCGTTAGCAGCTCCCAGAATTTCCATTATTTTCCTGAGATACTGTGGTACAGATGGTTAAGTTCCCTTCAGCACTTCCTTCAGACTGTAATGATATTTTACATCTGGATAATCTAATAGGAGTAATAATGTAATATTAATCCAATTTGAAATTCACTGAATTATTCTTGTTGATTTCAGTGGACTTTGAATGATAATTCACAAATGACCAAGAGGTGACACCAGAGTTTTGGAGACCAGAGGATCTGTCAGACAACTACCTACATTTTTTTCAAAATCTCAGGGCACTTCAAGCCATAATGTCTGAAAGCTAGTTTTGCTGTGATCCAAATTGGATTTGGTGCTGTACTAACACAAGATGCTTTGAAGAGGTACATGGTCTTTGCAACCCATATCATTTCACATGTGTTTCATAATCATAAAAATATCATTAAAATAATAATGAAGCATATTTATTTTATCAATATTATTCTTTCTTTCCTTGATCACAGGCAAAGGGTTTTTCACTTGTAGATCTTTGTGGCAAGATCCAGAGTCAGACAGGGCTTTGAGGAAGTTTATCTAAAATTTTTCTTTATGATGAATGTCCTAAAATATAAAATTACTTTTATCAATGTTTTTATTAACCTATAAATTGGAATACTTTACTTTTTAAATCAAGACAGACATTTCAGACAGATTAGGTACAAAAATCTTTGTCTTCTCAGAGTTTCCTTGCTTCAGGTTTTCTTGTAGCACTATAGAAGGTTTCTGAGATGCAGCAACTTCTGCATTGACTGTCTCTGCCACCTCCAAGGTCTGTCTATCTCATCCCTTCTTTCAATAGTGTTTTCATAGTTGCAGGTTGCCAGTGCATTTCTTTACCTCTTTATCTGCCTGTGAGCTGTCTAGTCTCACTGCTGAAACGGAAGGCTCATGTGGTCCTCTAGAGCAGCAACAACCTGCCACCTCCTTTCACAAGGATCTACATCTTCTGATCACTCATCTCTTATAAATAAAGAAATAAACAGGTAGATATCAAATATCACAATCTGAATGACTTTTTTTGGGTTTTGAGGAAACTAAACCTTACGATATGACTTCCAAAGAATTTATCTGGCAAATACCTTAAAAATAGATGATGGTAGTTTTCCTAAGGGCATATGTATGTTGTTAAAAGATTAACTTATTTTTGGAAATCAGTTAAAGCTCTTAGTTCCTCTGGATTTTCTGAATTAGGCTGTCTTAATCTATATGTATCTAAAGATGGCTTTTTGCTACCTTGAGTCACAAATATTGCCTAAAAGGTGGCAATATTGTCATCTGTCTTTAGGTTGCTTCGCAGTTTGAAAGGGAAAGGGAGGAAAGCTGAAGGTAGTACTACTGAGATGACTGCTGAAGGCTTTCAGTTTCCCTCAGCCTTCAGAAATTTCTGCAAATTTCGTGGTCTTTAGAAAGCCTGGCTGACACTGCTAGAAGCCATGGCACCTCTGACAGATATCGGGGAAACATGCTCCGAAGAACATGAAGAACCCCTGCTGCTTAAGTAGTCTTGCAAGCTAAAACTCTTACAGCTAAAACTCTTACAGCTAAAACTCCTGAAGAAACAAAGACATTATTCAACTCTGACATGATCTTCTTAACAGCTATACATATTTGTTCCATATTAAATACCTACCAGATTCTCCTAACATTTGTGTACCATACACATCTTCTCCCCTCGTGACATTCTACAAGTATTGGGAAGCACAATAGCAGTTCCTATATGCATGTATATTCTGGGTAAAATACCTTGCAACTTTCCTAAGTAATTTTTTTATGTAACAAGGTTAGCTCATAAGACTCTCCAAAATATTCAAAGAACTATAACATTGTAAAAAAGGCTTTATTTCCAATGGTCTTACAAAACAGTCAGACTATTATGAGTAAGTAAAACAATATTAAATAGGGATTTAAAAATCTTACCTTTTCCAGACCAGTAAGTCACGTTTCAACTGTACTTGATTAGTTTAGCACCTCAGAAATACAACATTTAAATAATTTGATTGAAATATATGTCTTTTTTGAGACTTTCTACATTCCTTCAGATTTTAATAAAAAATAAAACCTCAAACACAGGTATTAGTTAGCACTTCTGCTATGTCCAGGCATTCTTTTACTAAAGTAACCCACAAAATCAGAGAAAAAACTCCCCAAAGTATTAAAGTGTGAAGTGACTGTTGGCACAGCAAATTTAAGAGATGAGTACGTGTAGGTCAAAAGATCCAGGTCATGCGGACAGCAACAAACTTTATCATAATAGAAGGAACAATATGGTTAACAAATGAAATTTATGATGGTGTTGATGAGCTTTAGGGCTCAAAACTGACATTGGCCCCTTAGTATAATGCAAGCTAAGATCTGATATCCAGTATATTTATTTCAAATGTTTTTCTTTACTCAGCTGGTTTTTAGGACTTACCAGAGCATATTGAGTTGTGCCAACTATGCATGTTTTGTAACAAGATGACCTTCTAGCAACTCATAATGAATTTAAGTGCAGTTGTAATAAGAATATCAAAAGGAGTTTAAAAGTCATGTTTATAATCTTTTGGTGAGGCCACAGACTTCATTATCATAATGTTATAGCACAGATTCAAATCAATTTCAGTTATATGTCTAATGCAATCTCAGGCTCACAACCAACTGCTTCAATTATTTTTTTAGTAATGTCTCATCTAAAATTTCTCTTTTTCTTCCTGTTAGGCCCTTTCCTTTCACTCAAAACAGACATATATAAAAGGAGAAAGCAGCCATGGAGTTTCCTGAAGAGCTACCACATTTCCTCTGGTATTACAGCACATCTGCTTGAGTCAGGGCCAGAAATGACATTAAGTTGCCATACAAACTCAATGGTAAATTTGTTAAGTGTTCTCCTTTTGGCCAGAAGGGAATTTTTTTCTTTTTTCTTTTAATGGTTAACTACTAAACCTGTGGCAAACAACCCACTTCTTTAATAGGGATCCTTCTCTTGAAATTTATGTATTTGTAGCCAAATTATAAATCTGTGGGCTAAAAGACATCTTCCTTAACATGGCCTTTACTCCTGGTACAGAAGAGCTTTGAATTTCAAACATGGCAGAAGGAACAAGCTCTTTTTTGGTGTACCTTTCTCCAGCTAAGAAGAAGGGGGAAAAAAAGACTGCTATCTCATTATGTGGAACTATACTGACAGTGAAAAGAAGCTAATTTTGAAAGCATTGTGAATGAATTATTCTTTCATAGTATGACATCTTCAAAAATACACCTTGTGTTTGTTCTTAACAGAGCTAAGAATTCAAATCACTCCAGGAGATCCTGAGCAACACTCAGACTGGAATCCTGTATTTGGGGTAATTCAACTCTGAATTTTCATTATTTCTTTCCAAGAAATGCACTTACATAGTAATTTGCTGTTGTTTTCTGGAACCTACTGGAAAATGTCAATTTGAGAGAAAGAGCCATAAAACAGATCCCCTGGGTAAATTATGCAGCAATACCAAAATGTGCAGCACCAATTGGGGTTGAGATAGGTACAGAGCATCATACACACACCTTACAGTAGGGTACTGGGGTAATGGCACTGCATACATGGAGTTTACAGGCAAACAAGCACAAACTTCTCCCTTGCCTAGGGCTTTGTTTCAGTTCACTGAACAAAGCACTAAAAAGTAATTACAGTCTTTTTCTTGGAAATTGTTTCAGACCCTCCTTGGAGGTTTCTGCTTCAAAGCCATTCCAAATTATAACAAAAGAAAGTGGGCTATTTGCCCAAAGTTTGAGAAAAATTACATTTAATAGCACAAATGTGGTTTTTTTTGGTTTCTTCTCATATCAGGAAAGGGCAGCCAGGTTTGTTTGAAGTGTTATGTTCAAGAATTGCCTTCTTCCTCCAGATTCTGAGTAAAAGACAGCTGGAATCTGTCCTGACTAGCCTTATACATTACCATTAAGGCAGCTTCATCTCACACTGTTCTTAATTTCTTAAGCTGAAAAGGTAGAGAAACAGTCCAAAACTTCACAGGCCACAGATCTATTCTTTCTTCTGGTAACGCATGATGTCTGCCTCTCAGCTATGCTGCAAGGAACAGAGTCTGAAACAAAGACAAAGCCAGTCCAGAGCTTTTTTTTTTTCCACAGAATCTTAGAAGCCCATCAATACTTCTTCCATCAATAAAATTCTTTGTGGAAAGTATTGCCTGTGAAGTTCTACTTTAGGAAGTAGGGAGATGTGTCTTGCTAGTGACTTATGATTCACAGAATTAAAAGAAAGTCAAACCAAAAAATTCTAGAAAACAAACCAGCTGAAATATTACTGGCATCATATCTATTATCCCTTCTACTCAAGACAATTACATCAAATCACTAAAAAATAAGGTGTTGAAAATACTGATGCCATGTCAAAACAGAGTTAAAGCTCTCAACTCAAAAAGAACATATAATTTCTAGCTTCTCTAATTCTGTGTCTTGTGTTCATTAACAGTTCTTTTATGTAAAATATAATTCTAGATGGTACAGAATCATAAAAAATTTAAAATTGTGTTATGAATAAAAATAGAAGAATACATGCATTTTCCAGAAAAAGAATAATAAAAGTTATCAGTAAGACAAAGATGGAAAAAGAGTCACCAAATTGAGAAGTAACTTGACTTAAGTTAATAATTTTATATTATGATTAAGTGCTTCTGGTCTGTAGAAAACTATAGCACTGTCACAGGTTTTGCTGTCATGACAACATGAACCAGACTTATGCCTGTATAGAAGTTTCTGCCCCTTCTGAGCTCCTGTACGTATTTCAATTACACTGCAAGTATTTGCAGAGATGCTGTAAGACTTTTGCAAAAATCTAAGTTACTTTTTGACCGTTTGAAAGTTGTTTGCCCTCACAAACGTTCATGACCTGAAAAAATAACTTCTACTGGATGCATGAAGAGACCTAAGAGAATCTCTGTCTTACATAAATCAATTCTTGTACAAATAAATAGTAGTCAGCTTTCCATCTTGTCTAGTGACTATTTCACTCCTTTTCTCTAAAGGATTTGGTTTTGGTTAGATTTTTATGGGCTTAGACCTTGTCTCTCTATATTACATATAATCTTCTCTTTCCATAGTAAATATTTATTTCTTCTTTAAAGGAAGCTGGTTAGCACTGGCAATCAGGGTTAAGTTACATCATGTGGTGTTGAAAATATTTCAACAACATAATTACTCCAAATTGAAGTAACTTCTCCCATTTATCTTAGCTTGAAGCATTTTTGTTAGAAGAATGCCATAATGTGGTTCTTTTCTTCTCTGACTGTGTGGCACTGCCATAGTGCTAGGCTAAAGTGCCATTGATGGATTTCCTCCTGTGCTGCTGTGCAGCCTTAGCTGTGATGTTGTGCATAGACAGAGTTCAGAACCAGTTTAAAATTATGTCAATGACTGCTTTCTCTGCTCAAGAGGAGGTGGTATGAACCCATTTTGGGGAGACGAGAGGTGGAGAAGCGGCAGAGGCAGAACTTCTGGCATAAGTATTTCTAAATGCATAAGTAGAGACTGGTAGTTCTGGTCCCAGAGTGGCATCTCAGGAAGCAGAACGGGAGCAGTCCACAGCCACAGCAAAAAGTCACAGTCCCACCTAGTGCAAATGCAAGTTTGGTAAAAATAAAAAAAGGTTGGACTAATATAAACTGACTAAGGATTTAACAAAGGTCAGCTCTGAGTTATATTGAGCCTTAATAAGAATGAAAGATAGCTAACAGACCAAAGGATTGGATTAAAATTTTTCCACTCCATTTTGTCACTGGGTTTAACCAGAATTGACTCACAACTGATTTTTATAGTTCTGTAGCAACTGAAATTGATTAGACATATGTAAATAAGATTTGGTAAGACAAACACTTTTTTTGGTTGTTCTGAAACCACTTAACAGAGTAAACAATAGGGTCAATATATTCCATCTCAGGTTTAAACATAATTTCTACTTGACAAGAATAAAAAGGAATCTACATTTTTTTGAAGCCAAGCATTGAAAGAATTAGATTAGAAGTTAAAGAGCACAGCACAATGATTTAAAGGTTGACTGGGATTCCAAATTGTATTCTGTGTTTTATTACGTATTTGAAAAACTAATTATAACTAAAATGTAACTGATGCCAGAGGAGGACTAAGAATGTTTATAAAATACTATAATTGAATTATCACCAAGAAATTAGTGTTGTGAGATGAGAAAAATCATTATGCAATATCAGTGTGCTATCAAATGTGTGAAATCTAAACCTTTTTGGAGTTCAGAACATTTCATTTCAGCTACCTAGTAATTCACCTTTCAGCATTAGACACCATTATTGAATGATGAGGACTGTAATAGATGTTGAAATGTACTGCAGTATTCTATCCAGGTTGCTGCACAAAGGCATCTTCCAGACATTTGGACTATGTGTGCTAACACTCTGCCATATCTTCCCAAAGCTTATTTAATAGTCTGGTGTTTAAACTATCTCAGTGATTTATTGCAGTGTTAAAACTTATATTTCTTTGACAAAACATTACTGGTTTTAGCACTTTCTTTGACTCCCTGTAACTGAGAATATTAGTGACACAAGCATAATGTCATATCTATCATCTTTTAACAAAAATGCCCCAAAATTTTTTAGTTATCACCATGGCACTTGACATATTTTCCATCAGTATCTTCCCTCCTTCAAATTCCTTCACTAATGATTATCTTCTCCTCTATATTAAATTTTTTATGTTTCACTGCACTTGCAAATTTCTGTTACCATTCCTTCCTACAATACATTTTTATTGGCTAGATACATTATTCCTTTACATGATTCCACCTCTTCAAGCCTGGACTGTAGATTTTCCCACTGCTCCTTAATTTCAAAGAATATTCCAGACTTTCCTCACTTTGCTTAGATAGTTTTCATACAATTTTGTAGGATATCTGCATTTTTAGTACGGTTTATTTTTTAATTTTCCCAAGTCTCCCCTGTAAGTTCAAAGTGTGCCACATTACCTAGCAATACAAAATTCAATATAAAATTGAAAAGACTACTATGCATTTTACATCGCAGCAACAGTGGAGTTAAGAACAAGATTAACCTTTCACAGGTTCTGGATGTTTTTCAGCCTCGTCTCATTAGTCTCAATAAAACCAGCTATGAAAGGCTGAGTAATCCTGTAATCACACTGAAAAGGATTTCAATTTGCAAATTATCAGAAAGATTAATCCTGAAGACACAATACATGGTATCCGAAAAGAAAAGAAACTAGATCAAGGAAAGTGAAGCTGATTGTTTTACACTTTAGTTCCCCCTTGAATCTGGAGACACAATCCCTTAATAAAATATTCTAATTTTTCTAAAGCATGCACATGGTGAAACAGAGCAAAATTCTACTTCTTAAATTCCTTTAAAACCTCAGCAATTTTCCCCATATTGTTGACAAAGAAACATACCCACGCACAGTAAAACTAAAGCTGATTGCAACAGGACAATGTGGCTTCCTGATATTCACCAAAATACATAACTGTGGACAACCAATATGTTTTGGGAGAGCAACCCAGGAACAAAAAAGCCTCTCATTTAAGAACTCAGATAACTATAAAAAAGGAAACCTTGGTCAGCTAATAGTTGTTAGAGTCTATACTGGTCATCACACAGAGCTCAGAACCTGAAATCTGATTTCTCAGACATCTCTCTGACACCTGATGTTTTCTCCTCAGAAGTATCAGCTCTGGTCTATCAGGCTTTGCAAAAGCTGTTTCAGCTCTCAACTCATATTCCTACCTCGGTGTTTGCTATTTTGACAGTGAAAAATCTCAACATCATTTGGGTGTGTTTTCTCAACCTATGCTGAACAGCTGATATAGTAATAAAACTACTAAAATCAGTGTTTCCCTATATGGCAAATTAGACAAAAAAGGAAGTAGGTGATGTTTTTAATTTGAAATTCCACCTGAAACTTCACAAGCATTGCTTTGAACTTTGCCTATGTAAATTTCTCGTATGGAAAATGAAACAAATATTTTTCAATTTGTCTTATTCCACTTGGTCAATTTATTAGCAATTTTGTGATTTTTAAAAAAATTATTTAATAGCTTAGGCTATTTCAGTTCTCCTGTGTTTGCTATAGATTTTTTCTTTTAAATTGCCATTTTTCCTTCAATATGAGATAAATTTGTTTTAGGATGGTACTGGAATCACTTTTCCCCCATTACTTCATATATTGTAAATAAGAAGAAAATGCTTTTTTACTGCAGTCAGTGTGTAAAGTCTCTCTGTTTGCATTTTGAATGTTAGCTCATTGTCAAACACCAGAGCCAAAAAAAAGGGTTTTCTGAGGAAATCAGAGGTACAGTAATATTACGCCAACAAAAAAGAGGCATGAAATTTCATCAGTCTTATAGTGCTATATATTTGGCTCAATTAAAACTTTCACCAAGCTAATCTGATAAATAAGCCGTAACTGGATTACAGGATACAACAATTGAGAGCTCTGAAAATGGAAGGTGCTGTATGAAAACTGCTTATTAAAACCCCAGCTCATTTATTTGTAGGTGGAACAATTACATTTTAGAAAAGGATGACCAAAATTCTGTATTTTACTCCTGTCTTTATCTGTTATCAGCAGATAGCTATGAGTAAGACCAAAAATAGCTTAAGCATCAGTCCCATTACTTTTTCGTTGTGTTTGGTCAATAAAACAAATATTTCTGCACATAACCTGGTGGAATATGATCAACAGAAGGGACTCAACACACTGGTTGGAATTTAAAGTCATAAACTTTGAACCTCCTTATAAGAAAAGTAAATCCACTTCACAAAGGCAAGAAGCATCCCAAGCAGACTCTGACACTTCCAGTATAGTGTGACCAACCATTCTGAATCATTTTAGAAGAAAAAAAAAGCTATTAATGCTTCCCTAAACTCCACATTAGGAGAAGTGGATATGCAAGAAAGTACCCAAAGGAGAAATTAATAAAACTGGAAGTTCTTGTACTTGTTTTATTAAGAGAGAAAACACTTTAAGCATTCTTATATCAGTTCTCTTCCCTTTTCTGGGTTAGCCTGCAGATTTTGTTCGTACTTACCAAAAGCTTGCTGAGTTCTCTTCAATTTTTAGAGCAGAAGATCTATGAATAGGGGAAGACACAGCTACAACCACACTTTCAACATCAATATTCCACCTGTGTTCCCTGTAGATGGGACACTGATGCAGTTTGTCTCATCACACACTGAATTTTCCCTCATGGTGGATGGTCATTTAGGAACAATTATTAATTCCAAATACTCTCCAGCCTGGTCAGCATACTCACTTCCTTTGTACACACACTGTAGGTACTTTGTTGCTCCTCTCTCTCATAAGAGAAACATCACCCTTAAGAAATTCCTGGCTTTGGCAAGCAGAGCTCTCCTCCATCCTGCCTTTCACACTGCGTCATTAAGTTGGGCATCTGCACCTCAGTGAGCTGCCATGTTGTGGCTCCAGAAAGACAACAGCTCTGGGATACAGCAGTTAATTCTGCTTTGATGTTCATTGATTATTGGCACTTGTTCTCCTGTAAACACAGAGATTCCAGGAAGAGCTTAGTTTTGTATGGCAACAAAGAAACTGAAGTAGGTCAGAGTCTCACAGATAATTTCTATAAAATCTGATTATAGATATGAGTGAATAAAACTTACATATGTCACAAAAAAGCACCAAAAAGCAATCTAACAAGTAGTCCAACAACAGCAACCACAATGCAGTGAGGGAAGAATGAGTTATATAGCATGAGTTTGCAATGTGGCCAAGCCTACAAAAATACAATTTGACTTTTATTTTATTTTAAAGAACAAAGCATATACCTGTATCTATGTGGTGCACACATGTATGTTGACTATAAATATATACATATTACATGTATAAAGTCATAGAAAAATATAGGTGGAAAGGGCCCGTCTGAGGTCCTGGCCCCTTCAGAAACTGTTCAAAGCGCAGTTAATCTCAAAGTTGGAGGAGATTGCTCAAGGCCTTGTCTAGTAGAGATACACACAATAAAGCGAATTTGCAAAGTTCATAGCCAACCACTCACTGAAGTTATTTTCTTTCAGCAGTTGATTTTTTCCTTCATATTAGAGGGAAATAAAATGTATCTGATTCAATTCAATAGGATACTGATGACTTCTATAAAGGGTAAATGAGCAGATTCTGCATCAGAAACCTGAAGCAGTAGAGTTTACCACCTAGATCATTAACATGAGAAACAGAAACATATATTTATTCTAGTGTGGTTTCTGTTTCTGGTTGTTCTTGGTTCTTGAATAAAACTCATAGCTGGATGAGGAAAGTCTGCAAGGAAAGTGACAGAAAAGATGTCAATATTCAAGGGTGAAAAAGGTATGAAGAAAGAAAACCTATTTCTTCAGACCTTAAAAAGTTTCTTTGAATTTTGGCATGTACCTGTCTGACGAGGAGTGACTTAGTTTTGTTTTCATACCACGGGTATTGACCCTCTCTTTTCTCTGATCCTCCAGTTGGAAATCTTGCTAGTTTTAAGGAAAAAAGAAATAAACCCTCTATGAGTGAACAGCCTATTTAGTATTTAGCTGCAAAAATGTGAGTCCATATTAAGGAGCTCACAGTTCTGAGAGCTCACACATTTAAAAATCAGGGTACCCTTGGAAGTGACACTGAAGGAGTTAATACAACAAGCAAAGAGTAGTGTCAATGACCACGAAAAATTACACCAGAAATGCAGATGGAATAAACAGTGTCTTCAGTCCTGTTGAGACTGCCCTAAGTGATGTTTTTTCCTTTGGGTTTTTTTTTGTTTGGTTGGTTGGTTGTTGTTGTGTTTTCTTCATTTGGGAAAAAAATTAAGGAAAAGAAACTTTGGCTGCAAATGGTCTCACTCCTACACTGGCTTAGTACAAGCATTTAAACAAAAGATCCCACAAGTTTTTAGGTGGACGATATTAATTCTCAGAAACATTCCTCTTCCTTCATAAGTCAGTTTTCTCTCGAAAATCATCCACTTAGAGAAATTGGAACAATTTTACAGTAATAGATTGTCCTGTAGCATTTTTGTAATAAATTATTTCCCTTCCCATGACATTTTCTCTTCTTCATACCCCAGGCATCTATTTGGAAATTTTAGAAGGAATGAATATTTCTTGTGTACTTCAGATGATTTTCTGCAGGCTTTGTTCACTCCACTCTAGACAACAGAAAGAGCCATGATAGAACCATTGTAGATGGAGATACATCTAGCTGTAGACAAAAACTCCAGACTCCAAAGATGCTAGAATGCTTTCCCCAGGAATTATACAGCTAATTTTTTTTCCTATGCATATTCTAAGATTAAGGCTAAAGACTTCTAAAAGCTTGAGAGTCCCTTACTTTAAGGATGCTTTAATGACTTTATAGCCTATTCCTAAGCAAGGAATCATTTTTTGTCACTATAGATCTCTCACAATCACTTGATATTTTTGGCACCTGAAGTGTAAAATCTGCTGCTGACCATCCAGACAGAGCACTTTTGGAAGTTCAAGACCTATCTGGGCATATCTGGACCTATCTGGGTTTACCTTTGACATGTTCCTGATTATATTCAAAAGAAAAGCATTTATACCAACAGTTTTCACTGTGATAGTTTGCCACAAATTTGGAGTCTCAATAAAAGCCAGAACAGCTCCCAAAAAAACCTATAGTAAAAAAAAAAAAAAATTCAGCTGACTTCAGCTCTTCCAAGTTTTACATGAATGATTGTAAAAACTTTCTTCTAACTTACCCATTTCAAATGCCAAAATGAGTATAAATAATACAGAGGATATTAATAATATTTACATTCAGCCCTTCTGAAATGAAGCCAAAGAAAGAAAACATCTTGTTCTAATAACATAGATACAATCATCACCAGTCTGTACAAATATTGGAAACATCATGCATTAGTCCTCTTTGGTGATTGAAAATCAAACAAATAACCAGTTATATTATCCATCAGACCATATTATTAAATAATAATATATGAACTTGTCATAGGTTAGCAAGCATAGTCCCAGAAGGGATGTTCTTGCTAAGGGGTGCTTACAGTTTCCTCTGGGAACTGATAGAACCTATCAGCTGGCCAGTTTGAATATGGACAATTCTCTAAGCCACTTAAAGTTGTGACCACCTCTGTGATCCACATTTAAGAATAGGCAAACTCCTCTCCAAGCTCTCTCTCGTTTCCGGCGCTGGGACAGGTGGCTGCAGGCCCCGTGTGGGGGCCAGCGGGCCCGGCCAGGCCCTGCTTGGGCCAGGCCGGGCCGGGCCACGGCCATCCTGGAGCTGACAGGCCTGTTCCATCTGTGGAACCCCCCCCCACTGCCTTGCCGTGGGCAGCCGGAGCGGCTCCTCTCCACTTCGATAAGGAAAATTCAACATTCCAGCTGCAAAGCTGCAAGGCCGAGGTGAGATTAACCCTTTTATTGCTGTGAAGAGCTGAAAACCTGAGGGAAGAGAGAGAGGAGATGCTTAAAGCTGAAATTCTGTTGTGAAGCTATGATATAGCAGAGTATCCCGTTGTAATTTCATGAAGATATGGGGGGTGGAGTGCTCAACTCGTAAGCAAAAGCACCTGCACTGAGATAGGCAGATGCTGACGCAGCTGTAATTTCATGAGAAGTTTGGACAGGGAGAGATGAACCAGATGAGGACTTTTGCTCCAAACGGGAAAGGAGAAAACCTCAGTTCCTAGAGATGCTCCCAGAGATAGTCCTAGAGGTGAAGATGAGGAAGACCCTTTGCTCCCAGGGAAGGAGAAGGGCCTCTGTTTTTGTTTCTGAACGGCTCAACCTTAAAATTGTACCCCAAAAATCTTCAAGAGTGGACCCTCGAAAGCAGTTGTGGGAAAAGCTGCAAGTCGGGGGAAGGGACTCACATGGGAGCAGAGAGATTCCTCTTCCTAAATGGACTGAACAATATTTGGAAGTGGGCGGCTGTCTCGTTGTGATAATGTTTTCAATAGCATGAGCAAGACGAGACTTCTCTTTCTAAATGGACTGAACAAGGTTATTATGGAAGTGGTAAACAGACTGAACATCTTAAGGGTTGTCTTTTCGCATTGTCAGTGGGAGAAAGGAGGAAGGTGGGGGGAGGAGGAGAGTTCTGAAGGTGGTATAATTTTTTCCTTTCCTCTTTTAGATCTGTTAATAAACTTCTTTATATTCTTTCAAGTTTTGTGCCTGCTTTGCATTTCTCCTAATTCTTATCTCACAGAAGATAAACAGTAATGAGTATTTTGGACCAAACCACTACAGAACTGAAACAAGACAGACTCTATTCTTCATTACAAAGTAGTAGTTTCTTTATTGAATATCACACAGTGGTGAGAAAGAAGCAGTTATACATGTAAAAAAAGATGGAGCCAGAAATCTGTCTGAAATAAAAAATTGCCTTGGTTCATGGCAGTTATTGTCTCTGTGAGCAAGATTGTCCATTTTAATTGCATTTTTGGCTGGATTTTTAAATATGGTGTTTCAGAAGTGATTGATGTCAGTTGCAGCACAAGAAAAGGCAGTGTGGTACTTTAACTTGTGAATCTGATGGTTCAATGGCCATGTGTCCCTTGAATTCTCATAGAGCAGAATTCAATTTCCTGCTTGTGACTGGGAAATGTATTTTCTTTCAGAAAAGTTCTATTGCAACAGTGAAATGATTGACATGAATTCATGATGAAGCAGTGCACTACATACACTATTCCTATAAACACTATGAAGTGCTATGCTTGCCTTTAAAAGGTATTAGCAATAACAAATATTTGTTTTACTGAAAAGAAATGAACTTAACACTTTTCTAATTAAAAATTGAATGAGGGTTTGTGGTTTTAAACAAATCATCATCTACTGGGTATCTACTTTTCTAGAAGAAAAACAAAGTATCTAACTTAATACAGAAAAATTAAAAGTAATTCATGCAGAAGTACCGCAAATTCCATTTTCCATTATTACAAAAGTATGAAGCACCTTGGTAAATTATTACTGTGTCTAAGTGCCCTTCAGAATAAAGTATTTTCTGATGTCTCTTTATATATAAAAAGCTTGACTATTAGACCTGATGCTGTTGTGTGCCTGACAAAGGCACTTCCAAAACTTCTTTGACTCTCCAGCAGTTTAATATGAATGTTCTAGCTTTAAAATGGAAGTCTCTGTAAAGCTTGACTACTCAAAGAAATATCCTCATGCTAGTCTTTGCAGTGAAAGAAAAGGCTTAGGTAGGTGTGAACATACACATGGGATGAAGACCTGGCTGTATAAGTAGCTGCACAGACAAGGTTTTGGTCTCTGTGATTGTGGGACAGTCTTTGAGGAATGAGTACTTTGACAAAATGGGGCAAGAGTGTTTTTGCAAACAGTCTTGTTAACCTTTAGAGAAGAACTGTAAATTAGGTATATTGGGGTAGTGTTGTCATAATCCAAAGAGGAGGCAAGGTTTAGGAGAGTAAAAAAAGCTTTAGGGCACCAGAGGAAAATAGAACTCACATCTTTTCATGCTTTCTCTTCTCTACCCTTGAGAAAACAACACCACAGGGGAAGGAAAGGCCACACTTTGGGAAACACATGGGAGCTGCAGAGGTATGACCTCATTAAGCTTACAGAGATGCAGCTTGGTAGGTCTCACCAGAGCACTCCAATGAACTGATGCATGTTTTTTCAGGAGAGACAGGCTGGAAAGACAAGGAGGAAGGGTTTTGCTGTATACAAGGGAATGGCTGGAGTGTGCAGAGCTTTCACCACTGAGGAAGTGGTGACAAGTCTGCTGAGAACTTATGTTTAAATTTAGAGAAGAGACTGTCATGGGCAGCACAGGTTTGTGCTGCAGAAGAAAAAATTCGGGGCTAAATGAAGCCTGTAGACAGCTAAAAGAAGACTTGCAATCACCAACTGACTCTCCAGGGGTCTACATCTGAATGTCTGCTATAAAGCAAGCGAGCTGGGCACAAACAATCCTGCAGATTTCTAGTGTATGTTTAAGATAATTTATTGTTGCAGGTCAGCCATTCAGTGAAATACTTTCTTGAAACTATTGTTCACAATCAGTAAATATATCATCAAAAATATGAAAGTCAAAGACAGCCTTGGCTGGTAAAATCAAGAGACTGTGCAGTTTAAAATCAAGCAAAGTAAGGTGAACAGCAGAATCTCAAATTTGGATTGGAGGAGAGCAGATTTCTGCCTATTCAGGGACCTATTTGGTAATATCTCATGGGATGTTGCCCTAGAGGGCAAAGAACACCAGAAGAACCAGCTGATCTTCAAGGACAAGCTCCTCAGAGCACAAGAATGGCTTGATCTAATGTTCTGTAAATAACAGAAGTGTTACAAAGAGCCAGCTTGATTCAACAGGAAACACCGAGTTCAAATATAAAAAAGCAGTTCACAGAGTAAGAAGTTGGAACAAGTTACCCAGGAGAAACATAGAGTGCTTGCAGAGATTATGGTGGAAATGTCCAAAGCTCACATGTTGCTCCAACCAGCAAAAGATATAAAGAGGGTTTCTGTAGCTACACTGGAAACAGAAGAAAAGCTGAGGAAAGTGTGGGTCTGCTGCTCAATGGGGCAAGTGACAAAGTGACATGAAAAACTCTGAGGTGCTCTCCCACAGGATCTGTAAGAATGTTTGAGGAGCTGTGAGGGCTAAGGGCAGACCATAAAAGTGTAACCAGTGGCTAAAAACCACTTAAACTATGATACAGTCTAATTTATTCTCTAGTTTTTATAGTCTTATTTCTCTTGCATGCTTTTATATTTAGGATGATTATATTATCCAAGTGTCACCTGTGACAAAAGATACCTAGTTTTGACACAGTCATTCTGAGACCCAGGCCAAAGGGTCCAAAGATTCCTGTACTTCCCCTTTCTGAACAGAGATTCTCTTCCAAAGTTTGTCTGATATACTTATCTATATTTTTGAACCTATCTATGTTTGGAAAGTAATTAAGCATTTTTTTTTTTTTGCAGCAACAATGAATCTAAGACCACTAGTGTCTTTGGCATTTCTAGGCATCATTTTAAAACTATTAAATAATGATCAGACATAAAGCTTTGTAAACTAGAAAATGTTTGGTTTTGAAAATTACTTTAAATTATATTAGTTTAAGTTATTGGTTTTCTTTTTGTGCTTCGTATTTGATATATCCCCTGAACTCACTTTGCTACTTATGCTTCATTTAATTTTTAATTGCTACCAATTTTCATAGCTGGGAAGGTAAGAGGTCAGTTCATTTTTCCTTTGTTGAGAAAGCAGGAAATGTTTTCACATTTGAAGACTGGATTGTGCCTTTCCTTTCTTATCTTCACCTCTCCGGAAGGCGACTGACTATATCCCTTTGTAACTCACACATCATTGTGCAACTATTGATTTCAAGGATTCCCTAAAAGCAATTTCTCCTAATTGAAGCACACCAAGCTATAACTTCAGCTGTATTAAGTTTAAACACCTTTTGTACCATGTAAGTAGCAAATATTCCTCAGGAACCTTTTGGTACTATACCAAACCCTTCTTTATTATACTAGGTTTGGCTTGCTGTCTCACCTTGAACATCTTAAACTTCCTTAGGGATATATCTTCCCTCAAAAGTTCCTCTGATGTACTCTACCAAGATACATAACACAGTGCAACTTTCCAAGTGTGGATGCCACCATGTGCAACTATAAGCATTTGTAAGGAAGTAACTCAGATAAAAGACAGAAAATAAACCACACTGAGGCACCTCTAAACTTGTTTGCCTGTACCCACACTAGAGTTTCTTTGGGTACAATTAATATAGTCTCAAAAATAGAATAGGTACTGCCTGAAAAGAGTAAAGTTATTGTCTGGTTCCTGAAATTTTGGAGGTCCTTGGTGTTTTCATACTTTTTCATTGCTTCTATATACTTTCCCCACTTTGTGTTGTTTAACCTGAGGGCTGTTAAATCTCACTGGATGTTAATGAATCCTTTATATTCAACTTGGTCAAACAATATCATGAGACACAGAGGGCGTATGAGGCATACTGCTGTGGACAGCTTGAACAATTCCATTTACCATGTACCTGCCTTGTTTTACCACACATCAGCTTACCTATGGTAGTGAGCAATTGATGAAATTAGAGTAATTCACCTATCTTTGAAGCAAAAAATTCCAGATCAGTTTAAATCATTACAAAGGTAGTGATACACTCAGCTTAAACAGTTTTAAACTCTCTGTACTCACTCTGCAAGAGCACGTAAGATTACGCCTATAATTGTGTTGTTTTTCATCAATCTACTCACCCGCCCTCTCTATAACGATGAACTTTCACTTTATTTACTCTGCTTGGACTTTGGCAAATTTCACAGCATGAGTTATTAGACCAATTCTGCATACCATTCTCTCTTGCATCATAACCCATATACATTGTGTGTGACGAGTATTTGGATCTTGTATTTGGTTTTAGTTCTACTGGTTATATAAGGTTATGTAAGAGATTTCTTGCCCTGGGAATGAATTTACTTCTAAACCACAAACACAACATTTCTTATTTAAAAACTGTTACCAGGCACTTCAGATTATTGTGTTGTTGCCCACTGTCTGTTGTAAGTCTCCTCAAAATCTATGCAAAAAATACAGATCATATTTTTATCTTCTTTGAGGCAACTAAAGAATTAAAACACTTTATTCAGAGTGAGTTTGTATTCTTGGAGCCTATATGAGTGCTCTGACCAAGAAGACAGGGGAGCTTCTTTTTCAGCAACAGTGTTTTTCTTCCCCAGGAATATTTTCAAACTTCCAAAGAATTTTCAAAATTCATCTCCAAATTCACTCATCTTGGACTTCCCCTTTTATTCAAATCATTCTCACAGAGAATTGCCACTACCTGATATTGCTTGCCAGCTTGTCTCTTGCACCTCTCTTTCTTAGGAATAGCTGAAATGGAATATTTTTCTCATTGAAGAAAATGTTCTTGAATAAACAGTTGTCTCCTTCTTTGTCCATTTTTACTTTACTACTTCTTGTTCTCCTGTTAAAGTCACCATTTTGGTAACACATTTTTAAACATTCTAATAAATACCATGATTTTTAAAAAAATTATAAGAGCAATATTTCCTTTTGTTGTGGAAAATAAATACTTAAATATGTTTATTTTTTAATATGACTCTTGTACTGTTTACCAATATTTTTATCTTTGAAAAGAAGGCGCCTGAAAAATCTTTTGATCATTCAACCCTATCAGTAAAAACATTTTGAGTGTGCATCACCTACATATATCGATATAGATTTTTTTATAAACCGTACACAGGCATTACTGTGCTTATGTATTATGTACATTAAAATCTTAAAAAATCTTAAAAAAAAAAAAAGGATGAGATAAAGACAAAATAAATACCACATGGATTTTTAGAAACGTAATAAAATATATTTTCAAAATATTTTCTTCCCACATCCCAGCAGATTGTCTTGCACAATCCCTGAGATGCACTCACCCCACTTTGGAAATCACTGGTTTAAGTAGCTTGATTATCAGCACTGAAACAGGTTTATGCAGAGCCTTGAAAGTTGCCTTTCTTGTTTAAATTTCTTTTCCTACCTTTGCACACAATATCAAAAAGGGCTCACTAGAATGTTAAAGGTTGCCTGTGGGAAGAAAAATATTATGGCGCAAGTGCCTGTATATCTAATTGCATTTTTTAGATTGGATATCAGAGCATAGAAAGAATTGGTTCTGGTATTATCAAGCCTATATTGTCACGAAGGTGAAGAATGGTTGGCTGAAGCACAATACTTCAACACAATCATGTAAGTCAGTCTTTGAGAGGCATCAGAGAGGAAAGGAGCAGTTCTGTCTGAAAGAGAAAAACAGAAGCTTTGAATTTAATGTTTATGGGATTACTTTTTTTTCTATCTAAACAAGCAAGGGTGTCTAACAAATATTAAGGCAAGAACACAGGGGAGTGAATCCAGGATGTTTTGGAAGGTAAAAGGGCTGGAGGCTTCTATTTTCCAAACAGTCAAAGGAGCAAGTAGTGTTCCCAGGAACTGAGGAGGGGATAGAATGTGTACTCTAGTAGCTGTAAAGCATTCCAGGCAGGCCTCTGAGATATACAGAATTTATGTCATGGTGATTACCCATTTAAAATCTAATTCTTGTTAAGACAGACACAGGTGACGTTTGCTTAACCTCTACTGTGAGAGTCAAAATGCTCTTTGAACAACTAGAGATTTAGTCAAGGCCAAGTTCTGAGTTACTACACTGAATAGATTCTGTGCCAGATACAAGGATACAAATTATGTCTGAGATGAGAACGGAGTTGAATCAGCCATTGCCATCATCCCCTTAGATGATGAGTTGCTATCCAATTTAGTATTAGAATGCAGTACTCACAAAATTACCTCGCAATGAATGCAGAGGAGAGGAGGGAATGAAGAGGAGAGCCCTTTTATAACTCCAATTCTGCTTTTGCTGTGAGGGCAAGCAAGTGAAGTTTTTTCAGGAACCCCAGCTGAGACTGAAAGCATAGAAAAATGCAAAAATTAAGACTACCAATATGCTATACAGTTCATTATACAATAAAAACTGTGTAGTGCAATATAAAATAAAAGCTAAGGGATGGGGAAATAGCTAATTTTCTCCCTTGAAGGATGTATCTTCAAGGAGTTCTTAATAAGGCAGGATCTAAATATTAAAATAACCATTGATTTGTATAGGCTGTAGAGTTTTTTAATATATTGATTTAATTAGTCACCATTGAACCATATTTAGAAGATAAGTGAAAGCCTCTAAAGACTTATTTATTGACACCATATGGCAATTCTTAAAAGTGATGTTCAAATTATGTATAATGAGCCACATAAAAAAAGAGGATGTGCCATAAAAAGGACTCCCAAACAAAAACGATGCTATTGTTGAAGAATATAAGTTTTAATATGGGATTTTAGAATCTCTTCCAGAGATGAGGTGCCCTACAGCTGACTGAAAATATTTGCAGATAGTGTTCATATTACATGATGTAGCTGCAAAAAGCACATTTTTATGATGGATTAGAAAACTACGGTAGGAATAGACAGAGAAGATGAGTCAGGGAGGCATGAGAACCTGATGGTGATACCTCACTGGATGACATTCTGTTCTTCCTGAACTATTTGAGAAGTCCAGGGGAAATATTTTTCCCTCAGTTAATTTTTTTCACAGAATCTGTACCTCTTTACGTAGCTCATTCTTCACCTGTCTACCTTTGACACAAGCAATTTCTTCTTTGCTGCCCGGGTACCACCTGGGAAAACACTGACAGTACAGGCCACAGACTCCTTAATCTGTGCATAATTTTTATGATATAGAAGCTGCTGTGGCAGAATCATTAAAGAATTTCTGTCCCTAAACCGCTGGCTGGCTGGAGGGAGCATAAAACCTCCTGATTTTTGCTAACAAATATCATGGCAGTTATGGCATCACACTGTGAATGGCATATTGAACTCATCTGTGTCCAAGAACAGGAGATTAAGTAACAGTATAGATCCTCATGAGCTCACTAAAGAGGAGCGTGAATGAAGAGCAATTGTTCCTGAAGGGACTCGAATGTGTTAAACTAGTATTGCTACACCTGTATCACAAAACTCCATACTAATTTTTAATGGCAAGTCATAAGGCAATTCCTAACAATAATGCTCAATTACAGGCCAAGGCCTACTCAGCCCATGCAGTCTTGGACTGAAGATGGTCACTTTGGGGGCAGTACTGGAGGTGGACAGCCTATTTTCCAAGCAAAAACTGGAACAGACTGGAGAAGGTGGGCTCCAGTGAACTGAGCTTCTACTCTCTTCATTGAGTGTGTAGCTACATCTAGGCGAATTTTCATTGAAAAAGAACTCCCACATCACTGACCCCAGGGCTATTCTTTCCCATTCCCTGCACCAATCAAATTCCTCCAAAGCAGTGTGTTTCCACTCTCCAGCAAAGGTGTAGTACAGGTGTTTAACATGGTACCATAGTCCTTCTCCCTTTCCCCAGTCTCATAAACAGCTACAACAGTTTGGTTAAAAACACCTAAAAAAAATTTTGGCACATGGGCATTTTCAATTTGAATAGTTTAAATGAAGCAGAATTACAATAATGTAGAGACAGGATTTTAAAAGAGAAAATATCAAGCAAGTTTTACTAAAACCAATGTTATCTAGGTCTACCATTTGTGATATGGAATACAAAACCCAACCCAACCCAAACCAAAATAACAAAAAGACTCCAGCCAGCCAACCAACCAACCAACCACAGCAACAGCAACAAAAACAATCAGTAAGCCTAGATCTGGATCATAAATTATCTGGCAAAACTTGCTCAGTTAAAGTCTGGATCTGGCTCTGCTTAGAGTATAGACCTAGTAAAGTTCACCAAATAAAGTCATGCTAAAAAGATGTTATGAAAGGCAGAGTTGCTGATGCCCCAGCTGGCCCATTTGCCTGATACTTCTCACGTTTCTGAAAACACTTAGAGCTCTTGTCCTAAGAGCATTGAAAAAATTTGAAAGAATAAATGGCTTGTACACCAGTGATCCTGTGGAAGTGCCTTTGGTGGTCCTGTAGATGTCTCCCCAAATTTGGATAACTTTAGATCTTTGAGGAAATAAGACAGAGTTTGTCCATGTTCAAAATATATTTTTGTTGCATTTTAGTGGATGAAGTCTAAAATAATTCTATCATTACTGAAGATGCTTGACTGTACCAATGTTCTCAGGCCCGAACAGGATAATATGCAAGAGCTTCCTTTACAGAGAAATTACGTATTTCCAACCCAGTGTACAAAAAAAGGCTGTCTGTGCCCTGTACCAGGTATTTTATCTAGAGCTAATTTTGAAAACAGAGTTGAGTACAAGCATTCAGCTTTTTGTTCAAATTCAGAGAGTATAATGGGTGGCTCAGCAGAGGGAAGTAGACTGGAACAAAGATTACACAGAGACTAAGATTCATGTGGAAGGGAGGCAAAGACCAAAAAGTAGAGATGAGATCCCAGGATTTAGCTGGTAGAAGACAAACTAGTGAATGTACAACAAGGAGCTGAGGTTGGTAATCAGACCAAAAGGGCATAGACTCTGTCACAGGACTGGTATGAGAGGAAAAGATAAATACATTGAGAAGCTATGACAATATGAAGGAAGTAGACAGAGAAAATTGTGCAGGAAGCGTGATGGAAGGGATAAGGAAAGAAGAGCAAATTGGAAACATGAAGATGAAAGAAACAAATTGGATTAGGTGGATGGGATGAGAATTCAGGGTGGGAACTTTAACAGGAATGTTGCACAGTCTAGAGAGTCCATGTGGAAAGAAAACAAAGGGTAGTGAGATGGATAAGGACCTGGCTGAAAAGACAGGAGAAAAGAGACTATGGCACATCTAGAAGTCTGTTTCATAAATAACCTGAACAAGGTGGAAAGATATAACACCTAGGAAACCTTATTTAACTCTGGCATTTCCTGACTTATAAATAAACAACTCTTTAGCTTTAAAAGCCATTGTTTAAAATAATTTTCATGTGTGCTTGTGAGTGTACAAGTATTAAGTAAAAAATAATGAGGAAGAAAAGATTAACCAGTTTGTGTGTTTCAGACCTTTCCACCTAAGATAAGAAAAAGACTACAGCTTAAGCTATATAAGCACATTACACATGTTGCTGGGTTTTATGTGCCATTTTTACTTACAATTGTTTATTCCAATAGACATGCTATGCAGCTTTTCTGTTGCATTAACTATATATATAGTTAATATATACCTATATATATATATGTTAATCAAATAACTGAATATATATATATGTTAATCAAATAACTGAATGGTTTTCTTTTGCTATGAGCTGAAACTCAAGTATGTCTTCACTTGCCATAGTCCATGATAGTCTTAAAAAACTCTTAAATGAGAAATGAATTCCATTCATGAACATACACACCATGATGGGCTGCCAACATAAATCATCCCGCTTTATATTTCACATATTTGGCCCATATAGCTTTTTTCCACCTTATTTTTCAGTTGTCAGTAGATTTGTAAGATGTCTTACTTGGAATCTTTTGGATCTCCTCCAGTGATTTGGGATCCCCTAGGGTATCTGGTACAGATTGATTTATTATAATAAACATTATGCAGTTTACGCCTCTGAACAGCCCTTGCTGTAGCAGAGTGTTTGCTCCAGCAAATGATTAATAACAAAATGGGTTCACTGTACACTCATTGCCCACATACTTGCAGCTATTGGAATGATATAGCATTACGAGTTCTTATGGCTAACCAGGGGCAAAAAACATCCTTCTTTCCATTTCCACAGCTACCTCAACAGATAACACTGAGAGCTGAAAGCAAACTGAAAAAATTGAAAAAATCTGAAAATGAACCAGAAAGCAGAGAACAGAGCACTGAGTAGACAAATGTATTCAGTTTCAAATTGCTAATAATTTTCACCCACTTTTAACACCTTATTTCCCAATCCTCCATTCATTCACCAAAAATGTTTTTACCTGAAGCTTTCCAAATGACTCCTCCATTTAATAGACACTTGTTCTAATATTTTGAAACCAAGAGAAAGTTTTTCTTACTAGGGGTATTTTCATTTATAGGTAATTTCTTTAAAAATATGTGCAAATTCTAATGAAATGTCTCTTCCTACATTATACAGATAATAGAGACAAATTTATTATCTGTAATACAAAAGTGTTATACAAACAAATAAGCAATATAAGTCACAATATATTTACATTACATTTCCAAAAAGTTGTATTTTCAATTTTATTGATTTTGACTGTAATGATTACTTTTTCATTGCAGAAAATATTTCAGAACAAATTTTTCCGCACTGAGGTGTAAAGGCACTTCAAATGTACCCCGAGGAACTAGCTCAGCTCTTTCCAAAGCCCAGCTATTAATATTCCAGTTTGTTGTTAGGTCCAACATGCCTGAGAGGTGGGGGAAAAACATTTGTTCCTTTTTTCCACAACTGAGTATCCAGTCTTATGGACTGAGAATGTGCCCCGTGAACAATGTATCCGAAAGAACCACAGTCACTGCCCTGAAGATTCTAGAGTCCAGAGACATGAACAGGACAAGAAAGCAGGCAAAGGTAGAAGTAAAGGAAGCACTGGGCCTAGCACAGGTGCATGTGGTTTTATCACATAGTTTCTCAAAGGACTGCTGACTCTAGCCCACAAAATATGTCTTTGCATGTTACAGAAGAGCAAGGTAGCACAGACAGTTTAGCAGTACCTCCTTGCATAATGCAAGGACACAGTCCTAAAAGCATCTCAGTCTGCTAGGAGAGGTACTCAAAAAGTAAAGGCCTAGATAAATGTCATTGCACTGATTTTATATGGAAATATAGGATCTATTTTCTTACTTAAGAAAATAGATTCACTGATTTATTTGGGATTACTTGCTCAGGACGGAACAGCAATAGGTAGAGCTCTCTCAGATAGAACCATTTTGATGATGGGGTTTTAATCAGTCATCTGAAAGGCTTTGATTATTCAGTGTCTATAGGCTTTTACCAAAATGAAACATGATTAGTCTAAACCAATGGTAAAAATTTAAAGAATGTTCTTTAAGGTAAGACAGAGCTATGCAATATGGAGAAAGAAGGAAGGGAAAATACTTTATGCCTCTGTTATATATTAGGTCTACTATAACAAGACTCACAAAGAACTGAACACTACCACACTTCCCTCTCCATTCTCCTCCCATTCAACACACATTTTTAAAAGGCTGTGAATTTGTGAACGTTCAGGTCTTTGAAAAAAATGAATACTAAAGTTTGAATCATAAACTCGGGTACCTTCCATCACTGCACACATTTGCTAAATTGGTCCACTTAGCTTTTAGACTGGAACTGAGCAAAACATAATGTTATACTACATATTAAAAATTAGTGCTGGGAATGCTGCCAAAAGCCATACACATGCTCCACTGGTACTTCTTTGAAGATACTCTCTTTTTCTTCAGAAATTCAGCGTCATGAATTTTGATTAATTTCTTCTGTTACAACAGCAGTGAAAACCTTAAAAATAATATGACCAAAGTTACAAAGAATTTGAAAGAATAGATGAGGTATGGGAGCTTCCCCAATAACCTGGCTAGATATTAGAGCAACACCTTGGACAGTGAGACCCTAGCAAATCAGAACTGCCAAAATTCAGCCATGATTGAGCTTTAAAGCTGCAGTAAAGTGTTACTAAGTGCAATGTTCCTGGCACAGCTATCACGGCGTTTTACACAGCACCCTCATCCACGGTTAGGGGAGACAGAAGCATTCACTAAGGGATGGATCCAGAGTGACGAATCTTCCCTCCTCAGACCATCCGCTCTTCAAGACCACAGAGAGATCTTTTAAAGGAGATGCAGTCTGTCTGTCCATCCACCTGCAACACCCTTCGCTGCCTTCTGTCATACGTGTTTGACTGCGTGAGAAATCCCTGCAACCCAGCAAACACACTGTCTAAGTTTGACCATTTCCACATGCCTAATGAAGTAGTTTCACTCTTTACTTATGATTAATGATATGGAGCTTTCTGCTTCCCAAAATGCTTCTTCACAGTACTTGTGGTAGGGATAAAATCACAGATAACATAAAATAACATGGCTAATCAAATTCACTATTCTGCACCAAGAGCACAAAATTCTCTACCTGGTATTTTTTGCAAAAAGGCATCATAAGTAAATCCAGCAGCTAAATCACAACACACAAAGCATATCGAAATGGGTACAAATTTCCTGACAAGATACTGGTTTCAAAGGAGCCTGAGAGCTCATTTTCTCTCTTCATGCCATAAAATAACCATAAATTTAGCTTCCTAGAAATATTCTGATTCCCAGAAAAATTTCCCCAAAGCAAGGACTATATTATGATGTCTCTAATGTATTGCATCAGCAAGTTTCAATGCTTTCTACAACAAAGGATAAACAAAACATGTTTATCAAGTCACTACTTACATAGAGCACACAGTAGATAAATTTTCCATCTGCTAATTCTAAAGCAGTGAAAACTACATTTCTGAAGTCTAAATGAATGGCATTGAAGTGCTGAGGAGAGGGCAGTCTAAATAACTGTCCAAGTTTGGTGCTAAGTAACTTCAGCACTTTTAAGAGTTTTTCTTTCCTTTTAATTTAAAAATAAATGTGTAAAATATTCCATAAACAGTAGAGGAGTAGGGACATGTGCTACATAATTTCAAGAGAAAAAGCAGAAGATGCAAAAGCGAGAAAAACTTGTCACAGCCCCCACTGTTGTTTTTATCCTTGTGTCAATTTAAGCATAAATGTTTAAGTTTTCAAAGTTAAATAAGCACCTTAGCTATGTTATTCTCCTTAGTTCTGAGTTCCACTGAGTTCCAGTGTGTGTCTAGATGTCACAATCACCCTTGAAAATCCTCACATACAATAATTTCAATTCTGAAGCAATTTTACTCTGAGTCCATAATATGAAAATGCAATCAGAGTATGATCCTTCCACCAGATTTTTGTTTACACAGTATTATATGCTGACTGAGAATAAGATGATAATTTGTGACAGAATTACCTGATATTTTATATACTTATACTTTTCAGAGTTTTCATGATTTGTAAGTTTCCAGCATGAGGCTACAGGCAAAATTATAAACTGGGACTAAAAAAATATAGATTCATAACTTTCAGTGTCCCAGTTGCTTTTTTTTTAAGAAGAAAAGAGCGCAAAGTCTTTAAGTGCCTGTTTGATTTATTTGTTCCTCACAGTTATATGCAATTGCAAAAAATTTTTGACCTTTTTATCATTCTTATTATTCCATACAGAATACCTGAACATGCTCCTATTGAGCCAGAGAGGAGTCTGCCAGTTCTTTCAGTCAAATCATATTGAGGAATAGACCTAGCAGCAAGTTTTGATATTGAAAATATATATTGACACTTCGACTCATCATCATTTCTTACTGAACAGTGCTACTAGTAATCCTTACTTGTTTGTCTGAAGGAGCTTGTCAAAGCCAGGCTTTAACAACATTGCTTTTATATTGGGTCTGTCTGGGATGAAGTTACTTTCTTCACAGCAGCCTGTATGGTGCTGCGTTCTGGTTTTATTATTCTGTAAATAGAAATTATTGTTGTTTCTTATTTAGAAAAGAAAAAGTTTAAGTGAGAGAAAAGGTGGGGGGATGGGGGGGAGTAGTTGGTGTGGTGGAGTAAAGGAGCGTGTCATCTCCTTCCTGCTTCCTGCATTACCCTAGTATTTCTTGCTTTCCTCACACTTGTGTCCAATCTCCAACTTTTAGTGCATTCCTAGCTGCAACAAACTCTACAAAGTCCTCTTTGAGTCTTTAGGAACAGTATCATCTTTCTATTTATTGTGAAATTTGACTTGGTATTCAGTGAATTTTAATTCTTATATCTCATAATCTCTGCTCTTAGCTGTCTGCATGCAGTGTCCTCTCACAGGGTACATCTGAAATGCTTAGGAAGAAAACAGGATTGACTCATTTATTGTCTTCCTGATTAACTGTTATTTAACTGCTGTGTTTTCAATCAACTCAACTAGGTCTCTCCAGAACAGGTACTGTCCAGGCACAACTTGGGGAAATTCCTGAAAGTACTGCCAAAAAGTAACATGGACAACCATGTACATCAGTTTTGGCAATTGACTATCCTATTACAGTACCTCAAAAGGCTTTACAGACCTCATGCAACACATACCTGCAACTTCATGGTAAAAAAAATACCACTGTCATGAGCTGCAGCACAATCTTAAAACCATTCAGGACACTTTGAACTGGAAACGTCCCTCCCTGCCTCGTACCCTACCCCACCTCCCCCCACACACACTCTCAAAATTCAGACTTGGGGACAGCTGCACAAATTCAGTATGGTGTGAAGAAAGGAATCTACTCTAGGAGTCTGCTCTGTGTGTACCAGTCAGTCTGAGCATGCAGTCTTGAAGATAGCAAGAGCTCTAGGATTATCTTTTCTTCAGTAGCAAAGACAATCCTTTCAGACTGTGTGCCTAATCCACCTTTGTTTCAGAATGTGGAAGTCTTAACTTATTTAGGAAAACACAGTAAAAATTCCACAATCAGCTACAAACAAACAAGTAAAATAGATTCCATCTGTCACATATGTACAACAGAAATATATTTCATGACAAAAGAAAACAATAGCTTTTAAAACCCATTATAATTTGTGGAGAAAGGAAGTGGTTTTAAAAAACTATTTAAGGGAAGAATTCTTTTGCACCAAAATGCCTCCCCCAAAACCTATTTACTTCTTTCACAGGTTTCATTTTATGGTAGTGTTCATATTTGAAATTTATCATAATTTTACAAAGTGGTATAAGTTTTATTTGGGCAGTCTTAGGTCTTTATATGGAATGAAATCTTAAAAGAAAATATACTGATAACCATGCATTATTTCCTTCTTTACTTTCCCTTCTTTTTCCTTGTTTGATATGGGGTTAGTTAATACACACAGTCTAGGAAAAATGAAACATTTATTTTCTTAAAATGTCTCTTACTCTGGAATTTTAATACTAGTTCACTGTTTCTGGATCATGCAGCCTAAAGATGGCACTGAACCTTCCAGCCCTGAAGAATCTGCAGGCAAGGCACAAATGTAAGTAGGTGAGTACTTCAGTCCAGGGGTTTGGATAAAGAACCACTGTGCTGTGACAGTTTAAGGTGAGAAGACCAGTACCTTGTATGATTCATCTCACTGTTTGGTTATGTTTGCTGTATTGACACAGTGAAATATTATCACCTTGTAGTGACTTTAAGTTTGCTGTTATGGAAGAAAACAGGTTTTATAGGGGAATGTTGGCTTGAAACCCATATTTGTGATTAATAGGCATCATATTTTGGGGGAGCTAAACAAATTGAGAGGAGTATAGTCAAACTCTGAAAGAGATGCAACTTTATAAAAATTGTGTTATACTCCTGCCCTCTGTTTCAGTGTTTATCTTCCATAAAAATCTACTCTTCCGCTATGTAAGATTTATTATTATGTATCACCTATTCAGAACTCGTTGAATCAGGGTGCTTTTATTACAGACAAAGGGATGATTTCTTCATTCTGCACATAAACAAGCACTCTGATCAGCAAAGCACTACATCTGTACCATCTCTTACTCTAGCAGGATTTCTGCAGAATCTTTATTTTAAAAATGCAACCAAAACTTCTAGAGTCAAATATGCATCTCACTAACCAAATGCAGAGCTTTACATGCATAAAGACTTCATTTTAGCACTGCCAAACAACCTCGACGGAAAAATATGGCAGCTGGTGTGGGGTCAGTAGCTCTGACCGAGGAAGCTGTGGCCGGTCCAGAGAGATGGTCCCGAAAGAGATCGTCTTCCTGAGGCCCAGTGTCTTCCCTCAGCTGCTGGCAGGAGGGCCCGTGCAGAGGCTGTCTGTTGGGGTCCCTCCCCTGCCATGGAGCCCTGGGAGAGGGGCCCTGAGGGCACAGACACGGGGATTCCCTGCCCCTGCTCAGCCTCGTTCCCATTGGTTGGTTTGTGTTCCCTGCGCGGGCAGAAGGACCCTTGGTCCCGTGACTGGAACAGTTCCTGGGCAGAGCTCCGGCCATGCGGCTGGAGAAATAAACATCTCTGAAACATCTAGCAAGAATCTGTCTGTCCATATATATTTCCTTTCCACGGGACTCCTGGTTTGATATATGCGTGTTGCAGGATCCCCACTGCAACAGCTGTCAGCTCTTTAGTGATTATCAGCTCGTGATTTCAGCTCAGCTCTGCAGGGCAGCCTCCAAGCCAGACCAGGGAGAGAGAGACGAGAGGCCCATATAGCTGTTCTGCATGAGGTAGCTTTATTAGTCTGGCAAAGGGGAGGCCAGGGACAAGTTCACTCTCCCCCTTGCAGGGGCAGAGGGCTAGCTCTTATAGGGATACAGGGGGTGGGTGTCAGAGGGTAAGGGCCAATGGGTTACAAAGGATCTGCATAGGGTCTCCCAGAGGATTCTGGGTTTGTGTTCTTCTCGCCGTAACTGAAAGTAGCTCCCTTTCCAGGGGAGTTCTGCTGAGAGGTTAAGCACCCTCCTTATCTCAGCAGATGTTCCTCCAGGGTGGGGGCTGGGCATATCCACAGAAAAATATAGAGAGTTGCACAGAGATGTGTAGGTAATGTGGTAGAGCTCACTATTTACCCAGTACAAAGCTGCTCTTCGTGGGAAACACAGCATGCAGCAGCCCTTGCCAACTGAGTCTAGAAAAATGACTAACCACCTGGATCCACAGTCCAATCCATATTATATTGCTGGTGGTGAATCAAGAGAGCAGCAGCAGGACTGAGACTCTGAAGTGGCACTAATAACACTGCAGTGGGTTCATTAGTAGTTTGCCTTTTGGGTGGCACACACTTGCCTCAAGCTCTTGTGAAAGATTCATAGATGTAATATGACCTGAAGCAGAGGATCATAAAATAATGCTTGACAGCCAGCATTTAATTTGTCTTTTTTTCTAAGCCTTTTGGAAGAAGAATTACACTAGGAAATTGTAGTCATTAGGAGGGAAGTCATACCTAATAGACATTTGGACTTTTCTGCTCTATAATTGCCATTCTAGACAGTAAAGGTGGTCCATACGTCATCAATTTTGTATTGTTACCAAAAGGAAATCACTGCTAACAAGTAAAAAGGAGAAAGAAGATAAAAATGGGAGGAAAATCAAGGATTTTGTGCTTTAAAAGTTGAATGGAGACACTTCCATTTGCTACCTTAACTTTATGAGTCTGGCAAGGAGCTTTCATTCCAGGAATAAAGTGTAGATCTCATCCATATTAGAGAAAATCCAATACTGACAGCATTTACCCTAATCTTGGTGCTGACTGATCTAACTAAGAAATTGGCACCTAAGAAATTGGCACCAAGAATACCTTCTAAAGAAGTAAAACTCATTAAAGTTCTTCCTTCCCAGTATATTTGTAACTTACCAAATACTAACTCCACGCTACAAAAACCCATTTGAAAAGCAGAAAATATGCCAGATTTCTGTGTTCTTTGAATAAAGGTTTTGTGACTTCATTCTTACTGAAAATTGATGCACATGTTACTTAGAAATTAATCTAAGAGCAGCACTGGCAAAGGCCCTGTCTCTCAGTGGATGAGTTCCTGCTGACCAGCATCATTTAACATGAGGCTCAACCAAATACGAGCAGCCAGCCCACACTGCTTCAAGCAAAACTTTTCATTATGTTGCCATTGTTTTGTTTCCCCAACCAATCATGAACTCAATGACAAGAAATGTTCCTACTTGTGCAGCACTTCAAATACTCATAACGCCAGGCAGGGGGGATTGGAAC
Organism: Corvus moneduloides; assembly: GCF_009650955.1. Classification (NCBI taxonomy): domain Eukaryota; kingdom Metazoa; phylum Chordata; class Aves; order Passeriformes; family Corvidae; genus Corvus; species Corvus moneduloides. Next base: position 31,356,903 of record NC_045476.1, on the reverse strand, counting down.
TAGATAATCTTTAAGGTGCAAATCATTCTGTGATGATTCTATGATAACCCATCTAGGAAAGTGTATTGACCATACTTAGGTATTTTTTTCTGACACTGTGACAGTAACCATTCAGGTTCCTTATGAAAATTCTACAGAGAATTCATCATCATAGCAACAACCAGTAATAGGTATTGGTGTCCCGCCAATCTGGTGCTAAAACATTTTTTGTGTAAAGGGTTTTATCCTTAGAATATTTGTCACTCATATCATGTTACAGACCAGAAAGATTTTTGTATTCTTTTGCTTTCTTAAGTCATGTTTTTATATACAATTAGGATGTCAAAGGTACACCACCAAGCTTTTGTCAAATGTTCTAAAGAGTGCATCAAAAAATAACAGCCTTAACCCTGGGTTATATATTCACTCAGTAAATTATATGCTCCTGCTGAAAAAAAGAGAAGTCTCCATAGCACAAAGAGAACATTTACTGAATTCCTTTCAGCAATTTCAAAATTGTATAGGTCCTGCCATTCAAAATGATCACACCTAAATAAACTTCATTATTTTACGCTTACAAACTGTCATGGGTTAGCAAGCATAGTCCCGGAAGTGATGTTCTTGCAAAGGGGTTCTTACAGCTTCCTCTGTGACCTGACAGAACCTATCAGATGGCCAGTTTGAATATTGTGACCGCCTCTGTGATCCACACTTAAGAATAGACAAGCCCGGGCAGAGCCCGCTCCCATTTCCGGCACTGGGACAGGTGGCTGCGGGCCCCGTGCAGGGGCTGGTGGGCCTGGCCCAGGCCCTGCTCAGGCCAGGCCAGGCCGGGCCACGGCCATCCTGGAGCCGATGGGCCCTGTTCCACCTGCAGAACCCCCCCCAGACCTGCTATTTGCAGCCGGAGTGGCCCGGTTCCCCCTCTCCAGTGCAGCCAAGATTCAGCTGAAGCTGCACCGCTGTCCAGCAAAGATCATGTGACCAACAGCGATAAGTGAAATTCCAGCTGCAAGGCCTAGGTGAGATTAACCCTTTTAGTGCTGTGAAGAACTGAAAACCTGAGGGAAGAGAAAGAGGAGATGCTTAAAGCTGAAATTCTGTGATAAAGCTATGAGGTATAAGAGTACCTGTTGTAATTTCATGAAGGCGTGGGGGGGGTGGAGCATTCAACTTGTACTTGTGAGCAAAGCACCTGCGCTGAGATAGGCAGATGCTGAAGCAGCTGTAATTTCATGAGAAGTTTGAACAGGGAGAGACGGAAGCCATGAGGACTCTTACTCCACATGGAAAGGGGAAGACCCCTGTTCCTAAAGATGCTCCCAGAGACAGTCCTAGAGATGAAGATGAGGAGGACCCTTTGCTCCCAGAGAAGGAGGAGGGCCTCTGTTCTTAGAGATGAAATGCTCCCAGAGATGGGTGAAGAGAACTTTTGTTTCTGAACAGCTCAACCTTAAAATTGTACCCCAGTAATTCAAGAGTGGACCCTCGAAAGCAGTTGTGGGAAAAGCTGCAAGTCGGGGAAGGGACTCACGTGCGAGCAGAGAACCAACCCGGGCGGCTGGCTCGTTGTGATAATGTTTTCATAGCATGGGCAAGAGAGACTCCTCCTCCTAAATGGACTGAACAAGGCTATTATGGAAGTGATAAACAGACTGACCATCTCAAGGGTTGTCTTTTTACATTGTCAGTGGGAGAAGGGAGAAAGGTGGGGGGAGGAGAAGAGTTCTGAAGGTGTGGTATGATTTTTTTTCTTTCTTTTAGGTCTGTTAATAAACTTCTTTATATTCTTTCAAGTTTGGTGCCTGCTTTGCATTTCTCCTAATTCTTATCTCACAGAAGGTAAACAGTAATGAGTATTTTGGACCAAACCACTACACTAAATTGGTGTTTCTGCCCGATTACAAACCAAACTCTACACAAACTAAGACTGCTGTTTTAGATAGACACATAGCAATATTTTCCAAAGGGACTAATGCTGAGATAAAGTAAAACTATGCCAGAATCCTCTTAATATGACAAGGAAAACAAAATAAAACAATAAAATTAGCACCAACTCTCTTTTCTAGAATGCTTCCCCCTGTAGGTAAGGAAAGATACAGTTATTTCATATTTATTCACCTTTCTTTTCAGTCTATACATAAGGTAGAGCCATTTAGTTATTTCTTCCTGCAGGGAATGGAAAATATACCAGTAGTGATTACTTTTTCTTAGATTTTGTTAAGAACTTCCCCTGAATATCTCCAAAAATCTTCCTCTAATATTTTCTTACTTGGTCTTTCATTAAAAGGAATCTTTTGACAAAGTTAGCATCCTATCAAGCTTTTAAGCCAATGTCTGCTACCTAGTATAACATGAAGTTTTGTAACCTCATGTTTTTTATTTACTTAAAGTTCAATATGATTAAGTGTACTATTCTGCCTCAAAATCTCAGGCAAAAATATTTAGCATCAGATTTTAAGAAGTCTGTAGATATCTACACAAAGCTTTGAAAATTCTATTTTTTTGCCTGTGGCTTGGAGTCTTAATACCTCCTTAAACCTTTAATCCCTGGGTCTAAATGCCCCTTTATGGCAGAGGAGTAGTATTAGGTTTTTACTTCCTCCTTTACAAAATAGGTTGCTGTAAACATAAATTAAGACTGTGAACTGACCACTGCTCAGATACTGGAGGTCTGTAAAATGCACACAGTCGAATAAGACCAACATGTAAAACAAATACCACACCCTGTCAGCTCTAATCACTTGTTAAACAAGGTGTCCCAGAAACATTAGCAGTTATTCTTTAGTTCAGTGTCAAAAAAAATCAGATGAAAAACCACCAAGTAGTTTCTATGCTTTTCAAAGTCAAAAGCTTAAACTTAAGACTCCAAGCCCAAAAAATTAATTTGTAGTTAAAAATGAACACCTGAGGCTGCTCCCGCTGAACATGTGCCACTGAGACTTTCGCATCTAGCAGAAATAGTGAAAGGATTGGAGGAAAAAAAGAAAAGATCTTTACACACAGCAAAGATTTGCAGTGGGGTATTCTATTCAGCGCCACATACGGCACATGCATTTTCACTGTTTTATTTACAGCTCTGATTTCTTTTGCTGCCTCTTTCCCTTTTGAGTTCAAAGTACTTTCATTTTCTTGTAAGCTCTATTCTTAGCCAAGAAGATTTTTCTAACAGATCAGTGAGGGTAGTGGAAGGGAATCACCCAAGGTTGACAGCACGTTCAGCATTGCTTAAGCTTCTGTTACTAAAGTAGGTACATCTGATGGCCTTCCTGTCTTTTTCTTCTAGTTAATTAAACCAGCTTGATGTGCACTTGAATGTGGGAAACCTCAAGACAAAATGGTGAGGTAATGGTGCAATATTAAAGCTGTGAACTTTCTGTCAGAGTGAGATTTCTGTAATTATTCAAACATTGGGAGAATTTATTTACCTCATCCTTGAGTCTGTTTGTTTCCTGCTCATTTTTCCTCAAGAAAACCACTACAGTTTCTCAGTTGCTGCTGTGCTCTGTCACTGTATTTATACAATGTAAAAATACAAAGAAGTATATTTCTGTTTGGGGGTAGGGGGGAGACCCTGTACAGAAAAAGCAATATGGCAGGTCCTTTATATCCAATCAAGCACAAGTTACCTGTCCAAAATCCTAAGATTTCATTGTCCGAATGGACATCCCACAGACAAACAAAAAAACCCACCTCCAAAACCCAGAAATATTTTCAGACTTGCTTAGATTTTGAGAGATTTAACTCCTCCACATATAGAATTGAGTCATATTTAATAATGAAAATAGTTACAAAGACAAAAAGTTAATACGTGTGATTTGCTTTATGCTTTTAAAAATTAAACTCAATTTGATCTTGATAGAGATCAAATTAATATTTTTGGTCACTAAAATTTGCATTTATTGTATACAAGCTGCACATGACAAAATCATTCCTTTCTCCTATAGACCAACAACAGCACTGCTGGGCCATCCTTTACTTTCTTCAGGGCCTTTTATTGAAAACTTTCCACAAATATTACAAAAATTAGTGTTCTGAATTTGATCAAATACCAGACTCACGACTTAACCTCTGCCTACATACAGATTTTAGAAGTGGTAACTTAAAAAATATGAAGTTTTTATTACAAACCAGGATAAAATCTCATGCAGAAGAGGGAGAAATCAAGGCTGAACAAGTGACTGCATTTGCAGAAGTTTTTGACTTTTGACTGTCTGCTATCAATGCCCACCTACTGTAATTTAAATTTTAATGAAGCACGACTGCTGCACTTAAATATATATCTTGATAAAAGGAAAAGGACTATACTAAAAAATAGCAAGGACAAGTGGTGTTTTCTATGATGAAAATTATGCTATGTAGTTTGTGTCTCATGAGAAGAAACTCATTTCAATACATAATTTTAAATTTTTTTTGGACTAACCTGTTTTGACTGCACAGAACAACATTAAAGCCCATCGAGATTCATGAAAACATATGGAAAGGCCTTCTGGCTTTAAACAATGTGGTTAATCCAGAACTTCATTCTCACATGAGGAAAAGTAAAGAAATTGACTGATGTGTTAGTCTTCTATTGCACAGTTTTGCTTTGGTTTTTTAAATTAATATGCTGAATGAAGTGCTTCAGAGGGTAGAGTAATCAGGGGAGTGGAACTGTAGTGTGAAATACACTATGATTTACAAGGCACTGTAAGGGAAGAAAGAATGATTCATGCTTTCAAAAGCTGCCTACTGCATCCTCAGAACTACAGCTACAAAGTACTCACTTCTGTGAAAAATTCCCCATTCTCCGTTATATCAGTGACAATTATTGGCATTACAGCAGCACCTACAGGATCCAGTCAAGACTGGAGACCCATCGGGCCGAATGCTTTTTGGGAATGTAATGCTAAGTGAAATAGAATAAATAGGCTGGACAGACAGAGTGGGAAAAAAAGAGAGAAGATTGAGTTCAGTTCCTCAGGGATAAGTCAGTGAAAGACCTAAAGCTAGAACCCATCTGTCCTGACTGCCATCCACAGGTTCATTAGATCATGTAGGATTAGATTATGTAGCCTCTATTTGACACTTTTTATTATGTTAGCTCACCTATATGAAATAGTCACATAAATGGCTTAACCCACATTTAAATACCTTTTTTTTTTAACAGATACATTTATATCCATTTTTACACAGAGAACATCAGAACAACACCTAGTTGTGTGTAGGAACATAATTTCTAAAAGATAGATGTCATTCTTTTTCAGATGTATTTTCCAGTTTGAAAAGAATCCTTGTATTTTTCAAAGGGGTACTGAACAACTTATTGAATTTAAACTATCACCAAATTCATTAAAAGCAATTTTAAAATTTAGCAGTTTATTTTATATCACTGGAATATCACAGGTACTTGAAATAACACGTAGTTGTCACTGCAAAAAAAAAAAAAAAACACCAAAACAGTATGAATCCCAATAAAACACATACTCCTACCTGTTTTTTCTTGAGATGCTGCTGCCAACTTGTATGCACAGCCAGCATATGTGCAAGCTTGTCAATCCTCAAAGGCATGTCTTTGTTTTTATATAGGAAATTATCACATCTCGCACTTTCCCAAATTACATGTTGCTTTAAAAACTGACAGACTATAATACAGAATTTCACTTCTGTTTTTAAGTTTCTCCCTGACCAAATTACCTAGATTGTCCTGGAAGCTAAATCAATTTCTTACCATTTCTATGATACTGTCCATCAGCATTTGCCCTATGGAAAAGGTCTGTCAAGGAGTGAGTTCTGAAATTGACTCTGGAAAAGCATAAAGTTAAATCCCAAATTTACATGGTACACTTCTGTGAAAGGCAATAAGACTGTGCATGGCTTGCCTTCCAAGAGTCTCTGAGCAAGCTGGGTCAGCATTCAGGCTGCTGAAAACAAGAGAGAAGGTGTGTAAAAGAAACTTTACAAAGATCACTATCCTCTGATTATGTGGTAGTTTCAAACAAAAAGAGGCCACACCAGGACCATCTCTGCAGACATTAAGCAAACTTCTGTGATTTACATAGCAGAGCAGTAGAGATAAGACTGTTGGTCATATAAAAATATGACACTGACTATGCAAATTATTATGGTTGGATTTGTTGCTAATACAGTATCTAAATATTGCCAATGCAGTATATAACATAAGCAGGTCTAAAGGGTTATAATACAAGCAGGTTTAGTTAAAAATGTACAAGTTTATAGTCTTTGGCCTTACAGAATGCACAGTTTCAAAGCAATAGAGCACCTGTGGAGCTACTTTAGGAGTTTATCTCCATATGTGACTGGATCTTAGTGGTTTTACTCATCTGTCCAAAAGTAAGTGTTGCCCATCTTTGTGCTGGACTTACCCTGCAGGTATCCCTGCCACAGTGGAGGGATCTGCCTGGAGGCTGCCTGCAGCCTTGGGAGACCAGCTGGCCTGGCTGGCCCAGTCTCCAGCAGCATTTTATGCCCTTTTGTAGGCCAAGGTGTGCCAAAGTCAATTGTAATCATCACAGCTCCCCCATCTCTGGAATGTATTAATTATGCAATCATCCCAGCGTGCTTCTCCTGCAATTCCTACCTGGCCATCTTATCTTAGGACAGCTCCTACCCAGGAGCACTTTATCTTAGGGCAAATCATATTGCCCATTGGAGACAATGCCAAGGGAGGGGACAGGGGAGGAGGCACGTGAAGACCTGACTATCTTTCATCACCGTCACAACTTAAAAGTATTAAAACTTTTGGGTTTAACATCATGCTATGCACTGTTATCATAAACTTCCACTCCACAGCACAGCAAACTTTGGATGTCAAAGAGAAAAATGTCCTATTTAACGAGGAGCTGTTGCACTCAGCTTATTTGACTGATTGTACCTTCTTGCTTATATACCAAGGCAGCTTTAAAACCAGAGCAACTGCCACATACGGCTTTCAAATCAAGGACATTTGCATTTTGGGAACAATCAATTAGTTCATATTCACCTCATAATTTTGTGTCTTCTGTATGAAAATAGACAGCATAATTGACAAAAAGTAATTTAAAAAGGAATATAATCATTAGACATTAAAGAGGGTTTTTTGGTTTTGCTTTTAAAGACTGACATGGTTTATATCTTATTCTAAGTAGGAATTACAAGGGAAGAATTGCAACATAAAGCATCCCATCATTCAAAATGGAATCTCAACAAATGCTGAAGGAAAACTTTACTTACTTTCCAGGATTACAAGGCAATTTTGCACAGTAATTTTTCTTTTGCACTGTGATGCTCCCTTTTTTTTATTGTGGGCTTAAACAATAAAGATTTGCCCGATTCTACAATAACCAATTCAGTATGCTATTTCCAAATGCAAATTGTAATTTTATATTTTCCTTTTTTTACTGTCACATCCAAATACTTTTTCTAATGATAGCACCTCTACTGGGATAAAATCAAAACAATACCGTTTCTATTGCAATTCTATTGAACACTTTTATAATAATGTCAATTCTAGGTAAAATGGAGAAAAATATCCAATGAAAGGCTGAAGTTCTGGGTAAGAGGGCATTTGTATATCAATTATTTAAAGAGTCTTATTTTATTCTTTTTCACAGTGTGTACAGAGGGCAAGAGAAAACTGCACCTTGACAGCGGCTACCACACAAGTGAAACACTTCACAGGTGCTCAGATGTACACATTACATCTTCTTTGGCAAGATCTTTACTGCCATCCTTGGCAGCTCAAATAAATCTCTCTTCACACTGAATGTGTTATTCAAGCAGATGTAGATACAAAAATGCTGCTAGCAAGGATTTTCTTGCTATTTTCTAAGTCCGTGAGAGACTTTTCTCTCCCACAGAAGGGGTAGCAGAGTTATGTAAACAACGAAACACCTGCAACCTTGAAAAGTCTTGTTTATGGTACAGTTGAAAAATATTTTGACAATGGATGTTTTAGGATTTTAGCCAATCACCCCCAAGGATCCTTTATCCAATTAGACTATGAAGAAAAAGTCTATAAAAGATTTTGTAAAATAATTAAATAAATCAATCTTGCTGCACAATTCCTGCCTGTTGGATCTTCTCTCCTCCTCCTCCCTATGGCTGCGGGACATGGTGATATACCCTAGGGCCTAGGCCTCCGGTAATAAACAGATACCATATGAGATCAGTAGAACAAGAACACGTGCATAAATACTTTTGATGTAGTATGAAATGTTATCTCAGTACTCACCCACCTCTGCATACACATATAAGTACAATGCCTAAATAGGTTCCAAGAAAAATCCTGTAATTTTATTGCTCTGTTTAATGACTAAATGTATTATAAGGAAATACTCCATGAGTAGAAGGAATGGACGGAGTTAGTAGAGATTTAGAAATATTCCTTTCTAAATGCACAGGATGTATTTTTCCCATGACTGACTCTGGCAATAGAGAGAGATGTTTTGCAATCAAAAGGATTGCACTTAAATCCCAGTCTCTAAAATACTGATATTATTCCAGTATTCCTTAAAATATAAGACTAGGAGTGAGATCTGTGGAGAGTCTGCTGTTATATATGCAAAGGCACTAAACCTACTATAGTCTTTTCATGTGAGAGACAATATTTCCAGCTAAAAAATACCAGAATAATAAAATGTAGAGTGAACTCCATCTATGTGCCAGGCAGGTGTAAGTTTTGGTCTACACTTTAGCCAAGAACAGTTCAGAAACAGGGAGTAAAGAAACAGGCATTCTACTAATAAGTCTCTTCAGCTATGTTTCTTCATTTTCAAATGTGTATAATATAGTTTCTTTTGACCCCATATCAGATGAATGGGATTTTCCATTCTGGCAGCTGTCCAGACAGTTAACATACCACCTGCAACTGGTACAATGAACAATGTCCTGTGAGATCAAATGCAATGGTGCACTTTTCCACTTGTGACTGATTCCCTCAATTTTTCCTTTCTGACAGTCTTGATTTTTCAGACATTTCACAAAGTTCCATGCTCTTCACTGCTCTCTGGGACACATCCCAATCTCCAGAGAGCCAAAAAAAGCAAAATGCTAAAGGAGAAGCAATCTTCATGTCCTGTGGTGAATCTGCAAGCTGAATGCAAGATAACCAACGTACAGAACAAGATACCAGAGCTAAAATGAGGACATCTATCTTGTCTATACTATTGACTGGCAGACAACTACTTCAGTCTATAAATATTACCCACCAGGATGAGCCTAATTTGAGCCTTCCCTGAATTGCAGACAGATTGCACACCAGGTAACTCTCCCTTACTTGGAATAGATCCTTTGTAAGTGACTGACAGCATGCTGAATTAATAATAATAAAACATTACTAATCCAGGTAGCTACTCAATATTAATTATTACAAACTTTGTACAGATAAATCTATTAGACATAAACAGTTTTCCAAGTCTGAGAGTAAGATTGGACCTGGCCACACCTAAGCTCCATAAGGAATTTAGAAAGCAATGGGGTGCATTCTGAACCTCAGGACTTAGTGGTAAAGGTCTTCCTCATTCTTTTGAATCTGTGGTCATAAAATAAAAAGTTCTTCCATAAGGGTTTTCTAAAGACCTGCCTTTATATCCACAAGAGGGGAAAACCAAAAGGAAAATCTTTCCTGGATGTCCTTATGATGCTGCAAGTGGCTACATGAAATTAGTTCTGGGTATATATAGACATATTTCCAATTAGAAGAATCATCGATCAGAAAACAGTTTTAAAATCTTAATCATGGGAAAAAGGATGAACCAGTGCTTTAAATTTAGAAAATATATACGATTTTGAAGTGCAGTTCTGTTTTTCCTCTTCACCTTGAGCTGATTAAGAACTCCTGAGAATGCAAGTACTGGAAGTGAGACAGATAATGAGTAATGTGTTATAATTTAAGACAGCGTAGAAGGCGTAGATCTACTGTCTGTCAATATCTTTACTCCAGTCAGAATTGTTCCTACTTTGTAAAATTGCACTGCTTGAGAAAACATAGAGTTTAGAAAGAGGTAAAATTAATCTGAGGTCATTTTTTGGGTGCTCCTGCCTCCTCTATTGGGCAGTCTGAGTACAAACTCAAGTTACTAAATCAGTACCCAAAGTTTATGAAGCCTTTCAAACTGTGCTTAACTGCCTTGCAGCAGGAAGACTTTGTTTCTAGTGTCACCCACTGCAGAAGTACTATATTGCCTTCTGAAAGCCACAAGTTGCATAGAAGGTTGGATATTAAAAAAATTACCCTTTGTACTTGAGAACAGATCCTCTCCACAGCCAGTGAATCGCTGGAGTTAACTGGCTGTGAAATGGGAAGTTGCAAGAGGGATAAGGGAGTTGGAATTGTTTAATCAGCATTTCGCTAACACAGACATGGAGATCCTGTCATTCTATTTCAACTGTATGATATCCATGGATGATGGCACTGTTGCCCCTGGGCCTCATATCACAATACTCTTAGAGCTGTTAGCACTGTCCTCCAAATTCCAAAATTGGTATAAATTTTAAAATAGGACAAGGGCATCTTGGTTTAACAAGAGACAGGGAATACACATTTTAACTGTATGCACTTATAAGCAGTGGAGTCCAACTAAGGACTACTCAGCACTTGACCAACAAGAATTACATTCTTTCTACTTTTCCTGTGTATCTGCAACAGAGAGACCCCAGCAAACTAAAATTTTTGTTAGGCAAACAAATTCCTTCATGCTGTGAAGACACTGACAGACTGTGGTCCCAAGAGACTTCACAAAACACCAAACCCATTTGAAGCAGATCTGTATAGTAAAGGTATCACCAGACCTATCAATCACATCACACTTCACAAGTATGATCAGCTATGAAAAGAAGCACCAACAGTCCTGTTTTCTGGGCCCTGAAAAAGCAAATGTGATTTCAGCTAATGAGACCTATGTGAAGGCATTATCCAATCACTACCCCAGCCTAAGTGCAATTGTACAGAAAAGAGCTGTACATTTAAATATGAAGCTACTTTAAAAATAAAGGGAAACAGCTCTGTCTCTGAACTATTTTCTACTTCATATTCAATTTTCAAAGATTTCAAAGATTAAAAACCAAAATAGACAGCTGCCTACTGTCCTTTTGGGCATGCAGCAGCAATAGGATCTGCTTATGCAATTAGTGATAGAAGGAGGTGGAGAAATAGATGGAGGAGCCTCCAGTTGCATGGAAGTTGTAATTCATAGAAGGAGAGCAAGACGATCTGTTCCCCTTAAATCTGAGTAAAGATTCTTTATTTAAGAGGAATTAACATGATTCAAAATGTTCCAATCAAGTAGTTGTATCTCTTAAACTAAATGGATATAAACATTACCAAGTGCTATTTATAGCTGCTTGTCTTTCTAACTCAGTTCATTCTATGGAAGCATTTCTCCTGACCTTTAGCCATTGTCTGAATATCTCTCATTGGAATTGGCAGAGCAATTTTTTGGTTGCTACTGTATAAGATAGACAAAGCACTAGCCTGAAGCACTTTCTGACCTTTAACTGCCATATTAATATCTATAATTGGAATTGAAAGACCATTTAGGCTGAATATCAGCACAACAAAGAAACTTGAACAGTTATGATTATCTCATTAAAGCCATGGGCCATATAAGCCCCCTGAGAAATGGGGCAAGAGAAAGGGTTCCAAGGATTAGCCCCATTAAGCTGTTTTTCCCAACCTTACTTTGGCAGTTCTAACAAAGACAACAATCCCAGTTCCTGTTGTTTGAATTAAATGTTTGATTCAAGTGATTTCTAAGTTCATGCTTCAGAATGCCAAGTCACTGTCTGCAACAAATCAAATTATTCAGAATCACGAACCATTGAACCGTATTTTCAAAGCTGTAACACCAAAGTCTGTTACAGTAGCAATTGTCAAGTTGCACTACACTTTGTTTCAAGAAGTTTCATCTGAGATTTGCAGTAAAACTACCTCCTACTCTCTAAGGACATGGAAGAATTTAGGGAATTTTTTTTCCAAAATTTTTTGAGTTGCCAAAAGTTTGTCTGAGTCCTGTCCCTCCTCTAATACAGCCTATGAATACAGCAACTTTACCTATAACACTGGTGGCATAGGTTTGCTACCTGATAAGCAGGAGTTTTATCTGTGTCAGGTGAAAGTGCCTGATCTCTCAGAAGAGATAAAGATGGTTGCTATTTATCAGTGATTACACACTATACTTGCCCCACCGTGTTCTGCGCACTTAGCAATTTTCTTTATAAGTGCACATGGATGAGAGAATAATACCTTTTTTTTTAAATACAGTTTGTTCTGCACTGTCCATAGCTTTTAGCTTTTATTTTGGTTCTCTAGGTGCACTGTATTTCAGGCACATCAGCTAGATGGGATGGAGTTTTGACAAAGAATCCCATGATGAAACAACTCCAAGAAACTCTCTGAGAAAGGTTAAGACACCTGAGGTTGAGTTTCCTGCTTGGGTCTCTGAGAATTCACGTGTTAATTGAGCAAGTGGACATGCAAGAGCTCTTACAGTAACAGATTTGTGCCTCCATCTTTTCCATATGCTTTTGGAAAGTGTCCAGGACATAGCACGATTTGTGACTTGTGAGGTCTTAATAGCCTACGCAGCTTCAGGCACTTGCTATTATGAAGATATAGCACTTCTAAAGAGGTTTTCAATAGTGCTGTCTTCAAGCCTACCTGCAGCAGCATGCTTTCCCTTCTTCTGCTCCTACACTGCCATCAGCACTGGAGGAGTAGGAGTCCTATTAGGGTATGGGGGGTTTAAATTTTTGTCTGTGAACTACCATCCACTTCTTCCAGCACGTTGTCATTCTGCAGATTTGACAGAAATATCAGGAAGAGATTAACATGCAGGAACAGAACTGATCCCATTTACAACTACAGCTGCCTCAGATCACATCCTATGATGTTCTTTCCAGCACTGCTGACATTTTTTAAGCTCCCTGGGATGTAAGAAAGGTATGATTTTATTCAAATAAAACAGGTTACCAGAGACCACATAGAATCATCTAAGGTATCCACTACTCCCTGTTCTTGCTAGTCATCAAACAGATATGGAGATGCCCTTGTTCTGCCCAAAGGTTATTTCCTTGGTCTTCAATCTTGGGTCAAGGCAGTTCCGTTGTCTAGAGATTAGATAAAAGAAAAAGGGTAGGTAGGGGAGGGAAGCCAAGAAAACAGGCAGGAACTCAGAAGGAGTAAGGGCAGGAAGGGCAGGAACCAAAGCAGGCACCAGACTCAGGTCAGGAGTCAGAGTAGAAAGGTAGAATAAACATTAATACTAGAGCAGAAGCAGGAACTAAGTCAGGTGTAAGGACTTACATGGACAGCCAGATCAGGAGCAGGGAAAACTTGCTCAAGATAAAACCTTTAGAGTCAGATATAAATGGGGGGAAAAACCTCAAATCAAACCAAAATAAAACCACCATCATAAGCCACAGATAAGTTTTTAACTGAAGTGTGCTGCACCCCATTAAATACCCTCAGGAATTTCCACCAATTTCCCTATCAATATCTGTCCGGTGTGAAGGCCTTAGTAACCATCCTGCTGAGAGTTTAATCGCAGTTCATAATCCATTGGCTTTAACTTCACAAAAATCTGGTGCTTTTACACCACTGAAGAAAAAAAAGAGAGGAGAGGAGAGGAGAGGAGAGGAGAGGAGAGGAGAGGAGAGGAGAGGAGAGGAGAGGAGAGGAGAGGAGAGGAGAGGAGAGGAGAGGAGAGGAGAGGAGAGGAGAGGAGAGGAGAGGAGAGGAGAGGAGAGGAGAGGAGAGGAGAGGAGAGGAGAGGAGAGGAGAGGAGAGGAGAGGAGAGGAGAGGAGAGGAGAGGAGAGGAGAGGAGAGGAGAGGAGAGGAGAGGAGAGGAGAGGAGAGGAGAGGAGAGGGGAGGGGAGGGGAGGGGAGGGGAGGGGAGGGGAGGGGAGAAAGAAGAGAAGAGAAGAGAAGAGAAGAGAAGAGAAGAGAAGAGAAGAGAAGAGAAGAGAAGAGAAGAGAAGAGAAGAGAAGAGAAGAGAAGAGAAGAGAAGAGAAGAGAAGAGAAGAGAAGAGAAGAGAAGAGGGGGAGGGGAGGGGAGGGGAGGAGAGGGCAGGAGAAAAAAAGAAAAAAGAAGAAAAAAGAAAAAAGAAAAATGAAAAAAGGAAAAGAAAAAAAAAGGAAAAGGAAAAGAGAAAAGAAAAGAACAGAACAGAAAATAAAATAAAAGAAAAGAAAACAAAAGAAAAGAAAAGAAAAGAAAAGAAAAGAAAAGAAAAGAAAAAAGAAAAGAAAAAAAACAAAAGCATGTTTCTGCAAGTACAGCATAGGAAGTCTTAAATTGATCTCAAACAGGTTGGAGGAGATACTGTGTCTAGCAATCACATGTAGGCCTTTTTTAGTAAATTTTGGCTTGTTCTGCTGTTTTCATCATAGATTCATCTTTGGAAGCACTATAATTTTCAGGAGCAAAAAAGGAATTACATATGTTGTACGATAACATAATTTCCAGCTTTTAACGGCAGAGTGATTAATTCAGCCAGAGGAGGTGCTACAAGATGCCACTCTTATTTCAAGTAATCAACAAATAACAAGCAAAGTCCAAGGTTACTGCTGGTTCAGGCTTGAATAGGCACTGAAGTTCAAAATAATGCTGAAACTGCTATAAGCCTGACAGCGTATGGCCCTATTTTAGCAGTGCAGAACCTCATTTACATGGGTTTCAACGCCGTTCTGAGAGCTGGTTGAAGGGAGAGAGTGAGTGGAACATGTCAAACATGCCATGAGTAATGAGGTCTTTCCAGAGTATATTGGTTTTTTCCGTGCCTGAAGTTAGTTGCATAGTCACACCCACACTGAAATTTCGGTCAGAGGAAATCCTTTTGCAGTCATCTAGGCTAAGCACTTCTCATTAGGTCTTTTTGTCAATGAGACCAGGAGGATAGAAGTGAGAGCTCTCACTCTGAACAGTGACTTGAAAAAAGAACTTGTATGGTGTTCAGTAAGAACAGATTCATCTCTTAAATCTATGATGAATGTAAGCCAACAGCTAGAAGTTTACACTAGAATAGGTTTCAGCAGTTTTTGATGTTTGCATTGGCACAAGTAAATTTTTGGATTTTCACTTCCACAAGTGTTTATGAAATGGGAATTTTATTTCTACCGCCCCACAAACTAGGAATTACACTTCTGAAATGGATGCATCACTTTAAAAGAAAGTATACCCATGCAAAACCAAAGTTTTCATGCTAGAAAGACATGTCCCCTGACACAAGTTTGAGACTTGCTCTTGCTGTCCCTATTTTAGAATCCCCTGCATGATCAATATACATAATTACTATGGATTTGTTTTTGACAGTAATCAGAACAATTTATAGCCAATATAGCAATTTTTTCCTGGATTTCCAGTTTATTAATTTGGACTGATAAATGAATCAACAGTAAGTTGGAATGAGAAAATATATGCTGATTATGCCATTTGCTTTCCTTTTTTTTACTGTTTCCCTCTCCTTCCTAAACTCAATTGATTTACATCAGAGATTAATTTGGCCCACCTCATATTTCAGAAATCACTTTGATGATTGAAGAAGACATTAAATGTGTTTAATTCCTTTTTTTTCAAACACCTTGGTGGGACTCTTTCTTCAAGGTGTAAAAATTTATCCCTAAAGCAAAATACTCTTAATGTTGACAGCATTAAACTTGGGGTTTTCCCCCTTTCTTTTTTACATCTCCTGAATGTATGGTAAAAAAAATCCCAAACTCAAAAACACGCTAAATTTTGTTCTCATGATATTTAATATTGGTGCAGTGGTATCACTTTAAACAACCATTAAGTAATAGATCAGAGAGGATAAAAACATTTTCCAGCCCCCTCAAGCTTTTAACCTTTAGGGCTTCCTTGAGGGGAAAATGCCAAGCTCACAATTATGCATTCTCTACACAAAAAAAAAATGCCCAGACATTTACCCACAGAAACTATGCAATACATTAAAGTTACATTAAGGTCCTTAGCTTTCCTGTTCACTAATTTCCCTTCTCATAACTCCCCCAGACACACTCAGAGCCTTTCCCAGGCTCAGCAATCACACTATCTTCCCCAAAGGCACATTCATCAGCAGATTAAGCTTCCAAGCCGTCAGTAATGTGGCTGCCCTATAGATTCAGCGTGGTAAGTAAGGAGAAGACTGATAAGTAATCAACAAGTACAGAACAACACAGGATTAGTGGTCAGCTTTCCACCCAGGGAGAGGTTAAGGAGTACCCTGCCTTATGATGGATAGAGGATTTATTTTTTCCATTTTTAACAGAGAAGGTGATAGGAAGCTAGAGTCAAAATAAAAATGATCAGCTGCACAGAAAGCTTCGAGGGGGAAAGGTAAAGGGTGGGAGTTGAAAAAAATGTTGCCATTTCTCTATTAAATGCAGAGGAAAGGCTTTTCTTTGAGACCCCTCTGGAGGGCTGAGGTTCCCCTTCGGATTTGGCTACTACAGCAAGAGATCTTTATTCTGTTTTATCCTAACCCATACACCAGCTATATGATGGTGTATAGCCTTTGGCATGTGAAAATGCATGTGGAAAAAGCAAATAGAATAAAACAACATGGACCTAGACAGAATTCTTTTCCATTGCATTAAAAAACTATGTTGAAGCTCTGCACTGGAAATCTTCCATTAGAAGATACAAAAGTAGTTAGGATATAGTTGGGTTTGCTGTTAAGTACCATTTTCAACTAAAAAAGTAAATTAAAAATTTCCTCTTGTACTGCTTATGCCAATGAGAACTCTGTCCTTAACTACTTTTCTCTACAGCAGCTACTTGTTTGCAATTAATAATCTTAAAGACAATATGTATCTTTATTACCCTGAGTAACTATCAAGGACTTTATTGTCAGGCACAAACAATACAAAAACATTCAAACTACTGGGTCTTCTTGTCTTCAAAAGCAGCGGGTGAAAAATGCCTAACCTAACTCACATTTGTTCATATTTTTCTTCCTTAATTAATTGCCAAGACTAAACCCTCACATTCTCTGATACTAAACAGTAATCAGATTTTAAAATACTATACACATGATTAAAAAGAGTCATATTTTAGGATTAGTTTATTACCAAGAGTGAAAAACTTGACATATTAATCTTTACCCCAGAAAAGTCATTCACCCACACACAAATGAATGTGTTGATTAATTGTGGAACAAGTATAAGTTCCCTGCATGAAGGTTATACCATAAAAGATGTTTCATCTGCATCTGAATTACTAGTGCATCACTTAGCACCTCTCTAGTGTCTGGACCATATGGCTTCAATTGACAGCTGATGAAATCAGTAATTGTCCTCTTGCATTAGTCATTGGTTATATTGTTGCTTAGGTTCTTAGCGGCAGAAGGAGAAACTACCTCCCTATAATGGCCTTGATAATGTACACTAAAATTGAGCCAAAGCCAAAACCTCCTCTTTGCTATTATTATAGCTGTCCTGGAGGTAGGAAAGCATGCAGCAACATGTCTACTAAAAACTGAACTGCGGTCCAAAGTTATTATTCACTTCTTATGAAAAATGGGATCATATTTATTCATGGAAATGTCTGGGGAAATCTTATGTCAGATGGACTTACACAAGGAATTCTCACTCTCTTTTAACAGAAGAGATCTGTTCTGATCAACAAATAGCATATAATGAACATTGAATTATTAACTGTCATCATGAACAACAAAGCTCAGACACAGTGAAAACTAGGAAACTATAATATCTGGATAATAGTCTCCGGCTTGAGAAATTCCTTCCACCCAACACACACATTTTAAAAAAAGAAAACAGGTACCAAGATCATGGCAGTATTACCCCAAACAATATAGAATGTCCACAAATTAACTCTTCAAAAAGGAAGGCATTAACTCTATGAACTGTAAAACCACAGTCCAGGGCCCCCTATCAAAATAATCCCTCTTGTCAGTGTAAGAACCCATATATGTATTTATTTAATGGATGTACTGTGAAAATTCCAAAATAGGTGAGCAGAATCTGTCTAAGAAATTCTAATTCTATTCCTACATTAGCCATCAATATCAAAGATGTGATATATATTGTAATCAAGTTCCAGTTCCAGTTTACTAATCTAGTACCAATTTATTTTAACAAAATCAAAACAATGAAACATTGTATGTTTACACATTTGTAAACATGAAGTATTTTTAAATAGCTGCTTCTCTTTTCTTTGTCAAAATAAAACAATTCAAGTCAGTTTAACTCAAAGCTGTTTTTTAAAATACATGAGCCTTACAGAAACCTGAATTCACCATTTTTCCCTTTTCTCATAGAAATAAAAATATAAATTTTCTAAAAAAATAGCTCTGTGCGGAGGCTGGTAAGTCTACAGTGCTGGGGGCAAGGAGAGTCCGCTGGTGGGACAGTCCCTGGTACCAGAGAATCCTCCCGAGGTTGAGGTGACCAGAAAGGCTTCCCCCAGAATGCTTTGCCCTACTGTGTCGATATACCTCAATTCTGCTCCCTTGGTTGGCTCATCGCCCCTTCACTCCCTTGCTGCTTTGTATGCTTCATGTCCTAGAAAGTTCTCCACTCCAGGTTTCCCCCATTGGCCTTTGCCCCTCGCCACTCCCCCAGAGCTTCCCCACTGGTTCTCATTCCCTAGTCCTGCCTTTGTACCGCCCCCGTGCCCTCAGACCATTGGTCTCTGATGCTCCCTCCGCTCCCGTACTTAATCCTGAGCTCTCCATTGTTCCGTGTCTTTGCCCCTTGATCCCTTCGTGGTGTGGATGCAATAAACTTCCGTCCTTGGAACTCCATGCAGAGACCCTTCCTGCCTCTTTGCCGTTGACCCATATTACTGAAGCTATCCATGCGTGTGTGCGTGCACGCCTGTGTGAGTGTGTGTGGCTGATCCTGCTGAGCGGCTTTGCTTTGGAGACACTTTTGGAAGATCGCAGCACCTCACGCTCCCGCACAGAAGCCACAGAGAGCTCAAGATAGCGATAGCTCTGCTCAAAGGTGGTCAGGAAAGCACTCTAGCAAGCAAATAACGACATTGTACAGCCAGACTGTATTTGGCCCTGAAGTCCTTTATTGCTTTAAAACAATATACCAACAGCTTATGTCTGTTAGTAAAGAAAAGCTCTTAAGAGCCCTTAAGATAGGTATTCACCAAGTGATCCACTGGTAAATTGCAGGCTTTTTGGTGTTGATTACTGCATTAACAAGACCAATCACTCAGGGAGCTAAGAAAATAGCTTAGTCTCCATAGATGTTTCAAATGTGCATCTCTGGTCAGGATTTTTCACAAGTTTTTCTTACTAGCAGTAATCTACTGCCATTGATTTTATGACACTGACCTCTTCGCTCAGAGCGGTGTGAGACCACCTGCTGCTTTCACATACTTCACAATTCAGAACAGCTGAACACCCTTTGGAACTACATTTTAGCAAAAAACACCTTTCAAGATGGGTCTGCCCATTTCTTTCCATGCCATGAGTACTTAAATGTTCAGGAGCAAGACACAAAAATACTGAGTAGATCAACTGTCAGAGTAGCATGCCCCTTGTTTTCTGCTAGTCGTGTATTGTGCCATATGTTCTCCCTTTTGATAACCAGATTTTAACAAGTTATAGCTGAACCTCTCCACACGTGAGTATAAGCAAAATCTCCTGCCCTGTCTTCCTTGCATATTTTGACACGATCATCATCTTGATTTCTGTTATTCTTCCTCTGCTTCTGCCTTCTTTTCTTTTGCATAGTTTTCTGAATGTCTTAGGTAGGAGAAGCACATCAGGTTCTGCAGGCAATGAGCATTTCTCTCCTCTGTCAGGTGACATTTTGTAACACTCTATTGATGCCTTTTCCTGGTCTTAAAATCAAGACGCATATACGGTTAGAAGGGGAAAAGGGATTTTTACCTTGGTATTTATTCTTAAGGATCCTTAGGTGTACACATCCAGGTCATATGCATTGAGATGTACCCCACCGAGTCTTTCCCTGTGTCTCTGTGTCTCTCTTCTTCCGTGCGTCCCCCCCAACATTGGGTATAACATTATAGGCTTTACTAATTAGCATACCTATCAAAGATTCCCCAATGAGAGGTTCAAGTGAGCCCCCCCTCCCCAAGGAGCCTTCCCCTGGATGGTTCTATCTTGGTTTACAGAATATGTTCTGGAGAGGACCTTGGGGTCTGGGGCACACTGATCCCTAGCTACGAAGCTTCTAAAATGTTTAGTCTCTTAGCTTAACAAACAAGTCCAAGAATGTAGGCAAAAAGCACTAGGAATACAGAAGCTGTAAAAAGGTATAACAGGTATAAAAGAAAAGGCAAAAATCTTCATGGCATCACTATCACTGGACATTTCCCCAGAGGCCTAAAGACCCTGCAACAAGTGAAAACTAGGCTGCTCTGCCCATTATAATGTGCATAATGCACATATCTACACCAGCCTGGTATGACATGACATCTACTGAGCACTTCGGGTTTGCTTTTTAAGTGGAGCACGTTCTTTCTTTCTATCTTAATAGTATTACCGGAAATCAGTTTGGTTTTAAGTATTACCGGAAATCAGTTTTAGGAAAGCAAAATTTTAATTTATTTTCACTAACTTTAAGCTTTGTCATGTATTACAAGCTGTGTTCTCTCTTTCAAAGGCATTGTCTCCTTTGTTGACAAAAATGTAGCAGTGTAACAATGATAAATAATACCTAAAGTTAGAGATGCTTACAGATCCCAGATAATCTACTACTTGGGTATTCTCGCACCCGTAATTATTGCCTGATGTTCTCTTCAGTAAGCGCTGACTGCTTTTCAGTTCTAACAGACAGGAGTTGGAAGTTTAGATTATTGTCCTCAACAACATCAGCTAGGTTCTTATATAAATTCTGAGGTATCTATTCTTTGTGCATCTAGGTTTGGGCATCTACTGTGTAGATGTGCAAGCAAGGAGCCTTGATCAAAAATCATCAGAATTTTGGAAGCTTTCAAAGAAGGCCTCAAAGTTGAAGGTAAGGTAAATGCATTCCTGTGTAATCCAATCCTTTGTACCCATTTCCAGATCACTAATCTCTACAGTGTTTTTCTAACTAGTCCTGTTTATGATGTAGCTCATTCCTAGGCAGCACTGGCATTTCTTGCTACATTTGTATGTTAGAAAATATACCTGTTAACAGAAGCATATGCTATAGAAAGATGGAAAATGGCCTCTGCTGGAATAGTCTGGCTGCACATTTCTTTCTGAGAAAGAAAAAGCCACAAAACATAGAACTGATCAAATTTGGTTGTATGTTCAGTGTTGAGTCTGGGTGATCAGAGGAAGGAAGTTTATGCATAATATGTCAGTATTCTCCTCTTCCACTGATTAATTAAATTAAACTAGTTTATAATCTCACATTGTATAGATATCTGTATAAATTATTTATTTATTTTTATTGGCTGTGCTCTAGGGAACATTTTATACAAGGAATTCTTTATTTTAGAACTGTGGCAAAATTAAGAAACTTCTGAAATTATGAATTAGGGCACTTTGTGTCTTTTATATTTTTCTAGAGATATTTCAAAAACAAGTGAAAGGCCAGAACAATGATTTTTTTTTTTTTTATTTAAAAGATTATATGAAACTTAAGAAAATGTTGCTAGTTTTATGTACAGCAAAATGGTTCTTATTCTATGTCCAGCTTACTCAGGAAGCAGAAAGGCAGGAGAAAACACTATTCCTACACTAACCACTATTCCCCTACCACTAACATTTCTAAACAGGAGAGATGAGAAGGAATGTTTTTCCTTTATTGAGAGTGACAGAAGTTTCTGTATTTTTTCTTAACTTCCATATTTACTATCTCATTAATGACTGACACTTTGCAAAGTGGATGAGTGAAGACAAGCACTTAGACCCAATAAACAAACACTCTCCAAGCACCAGTCTTGAAAAATTCTTATTGTGCCAGGACTGGATCTAGACCATCCTTTGGCTGAGGAAGGAACCACTAGACTGGAGCCAGCCGTAGAGGAGGCTGCTGGGAGACACTGCCCTGTTCACACAGCCAATGCAGCCCTGACTCAGAAGGACAAAACCCTCTTAATACTCTCTCACTCTATAAAAGCCAAAGTCCAATTCAGCCTTACTTTAAAATGATGCTGAAACAAAAGTAGAAGCTACAGATCACTTATTTGAGAAGCTGGCCAGATTCCTAAATACCAAGAAGCATGTTGCGCCTCCAGGCTATGAGTTTTTCTGGTTTAAAAGGAGGATGCACAATCTCTTGTCTTTTCCAGGAAGAATATGTTCAGTGTTGCAATCTTCTCAGATTATTTTTGTGTTTTATATTGAATAGCAATAAAATAGCTACAGAAGGAGATCATTATGTTCTCCTTCCCAAAAAAAGGACCACTGAATTTGAATCACCTAGTTTTACAACTGGATAAAGTTGGAGATCCAAGAATTTTTTCCTCCCAGGAAAAGGTTAGTTTGGAGAGACAGAGGAAAAAATCTGTTCAAATTCTACAGCAGTTGACAGTAAAGACAAGATAAAGGAGTTATCAGTCATCTATGTCCATAATTCTTCTTATGATATTTTTCATAATGCGAAAGTTAAAATGCGCATTTTTAAGTGGCTCTTTCTGTTTTAAAAACTAATTTAAAGGAATAAAAATTACTAGAAGGGTTAAACAATTGGAAAATTTCAAGTTTAGTTTTGGATTATATTAAATACTTAATTGATCCAAGTAAGTGTATTAATTTAATTGCCAAATTCTGATTTGGTTTGACCTTGACTGATTTTCTAATTTTTTAAATTCAGTGACAAAATGTTTAAAAAAATTAAAGAAAAAGTTAAAAAAGAAAATCTACACACATTGCTCTCTTAGCTCTAGAGGAAATTTTATATATTTTTGTTTACTGAATGAAGTAGGAGATAAAAATTATTGGTTCTCAGGCTCCAGACTCACAGCCTCAATTTATTTTCATCACTCTTAGTGCAATCCTGAAAAGAATTAATCCCTTGGTGATTAATGGAAAGAACGAATTATAAATCTGACAGTTTTTTAAGACTGAGGCCTTTATGTAAATTATTAGTAAGTCTTAAGAGAACATGTGATATTAAAATATATATTTATCATTTTGTGTCAAAAGGAATTTTAAAAATAGAAGTCATTATAGTTCCTTAATTCTGCCTAATGATACTCTATTTTCTAAGGGAAAGATCAGCATTAAAGCAGGGTGAGAGCTCTTCTAAGGTCTCTGAGGCCAGCTCTGTGTTACCTTTGAGATATTAAATGGATAAGGGGGTTTTTTGACAGATGAGTATAGCTCATATTCAAATATCTGCTTGTACTTGATTCCCAATCATTACTAAATTTAAAAACTTATTTTATGACTACAAAGTACATGACCACAGGATTATTTTCTTTCACTTTTTGTATAATTATCTCCTTTTTCCCTTTCTCTTCTAGTTATCCCCAATCCTTAAAATCACCCATATATTGCTATAGCACACTGCATATAGCACTGCTCCACATGTCCCTCCCAGGAAATGAAATTTCAAGGTAATCTCTTCCATGATAAATAATCCTAAATCTCCTAGTAGCAATTCATTTTCTTTAAAGTTTTACATAGTGGCTAATTTATTCTTTTTTTTCACAAACAAGGACATCTGGTTCTGTAGATGAAAGAAAGTAGATTCTCATCCCATAAAAAAGGTCCACTTTGTTATTTTGTTAGTTCTTCCTTTGGAAGATGGCAGAGATCCAATGATAATAATGTTCTTTTGTTTTTAATATGCTAAATGCTACAGAGAGCACTGCAAGAAAAGTGATTTCTCAGCAATTTCTTGAGATTTCTCCTTTCTTCTTAGACTCTCCTAAGTACCTCCTCTTCACTTTTCCAGGCTGCCTTTTGTTATACCAAAATATTCTCAGTACTTCCCTGTGTTCTAAAAGAGCACATTTCTGATGCTCCCATTGTACTGTTCTTATCACCAGAAACTATGCTCATCTAACCCACTTTTAGAGTAGCAAACTCAGTGACACCCTGCAGACTCTGATAAATCTGATGATCAATTTGGCTTTCTTCTGGAGCTGGCATCTTGTATAACATCACCCTTCATCTATGTACATCTGTGGTGAGTAATGACTCCAACACATGGGAACAGACTGCTACCTTCTGTCATATGGCAGAAGGCAAAATAATGATACTACATAAGGTTAATTTCAGCTGTGCTCAATACAGAATTTCTGCTTTATGTGTCTAGAATAGTGCATTTAGAACCATGTATGTGGATGTGCGAGCGCCATTCACATTCATTTTTCACTAACTGTGAAACTTGAAGGCACTATACAGAAATGCTGAGGAAAATCATCATTTCCATCCATCTGAGAATCAGCCCCAGATTCAACTAAAGAGGGAGGAACGGTATATCTTAATTTAAGGCTTGCTGCAATACCCACAGGAGAAAAATTTAAGAATTTTCACTGAATATCCCAGATCCATAGCCTAATACAAACTGATCTGCCACTTTGAAGAGCCATCAGGTTCACTCTTCAAGACTTCCGTTTCCCCTAATTTCTCCCTTCTTGTTGTTACATGCTGAAATGAATTCAAAAGTAAATTAACAAAGTGCAGCAGTGACGTTTTGAAGTGATGCCAAATATGAAGTAGCATAAATTTAACAGTTTTCATTAACACAAGAATATTCACTAAACATTTTTCTATATTAGAAGAAATATTCTGTGCTATAAAATTAAATCTATCCTGGCAGTGACCCACAAATAACCTGTTTCTATAGTCCCTTTGCTATTCAGCTAGGCCTCCTGGTGGTGCAGAGCTGTCGTTCATTAATTTTACTGATTGCATAATGAGAAGAAGTCATGCAGCTTTGAATATTAAAAGCTGTAGGTCGATTAATCACCATTTTGAAAATAAAGAGAGATAAAAATATAAGGCAGTGTGAAAACCAACAGGAAATTTGTATCTATTATAGAGGAAAGGGAAATTCACCTACTGATTCACAGAGTATCATATACTTGGTTCAGTAAGTGGACTGAGTAAGGGCAATAGTTTTTGTTGGTCTTGAAAGACCATTTACAAACTGAGACGTTTATCAATGTTGGAGCCAATGTCTACAGTTACAACAAAGCACATTTTGAAAGATTGTCTGGTTACAAAAGAAGCTTAAATCCTTGGAAGCACTCTCCTAATAGAGTACAATATTCAGACCCTCCACTAGACCTAGCCAATCATGCCACTGATTTGCTAATACTGTTATGTTTTCTGGACCATGTACCAGGGAAAAACACAGTAATGTCCTCATTGTTCGAAAGCAGACAGCTGTACGTTATTGCATGGCACAGGTAATGCTGTTTATCTCAAACA
Organism: Corvus moneduloides; assembly: GCF_009650955.1. Lineage (NCBI taxonomy): Eukaryota > Metazoa > Chordata > Aves > Passeriformes > Corvidae > Corvus > Corvus moneduloides. The sequence goes on along the minus strand of NC_045476.1, from coordinate 31,331,629 downwards.
CCCACCACTACTCAGCTATTCAAATTTCTCATCACCTTCTCAACACGCTATCAGTAAATACCACTGAAAATAGTAAATACCACTTTCCGTAGCATCTGAAAACTTCCACTTTTGGTTTTTATGAGACCGGGAAGACACATTGATTAGCTGGGTCTTCAAAGTCTTTCCACCAACGTTTTTCCAACCTCCACCTCATCCTTCCCCAGGAATAAAAGGTCCTTACAGCAACACAGGCTGGAGAATGTGCTGAAAAGACCCTGGGAGCCTCAGGCAGGCAGCTCAGCACTCCTGAGTGAGTCAGCAGCATCCCCCAGCAGCAGAAATGCCCAGCAAAAATGCCAACAGCACCCTGGGCTTCACTGGCACAATAGTGAGTAAAGTGATTATTCCCCTGCTCGTTAGATGACACATAGGTTAGACCACACACAGGTGATCAAGTGCAGGGACTTCCCAACACAGGGAAGGTGTTGACAAACTGGAACAAGATCAGAAAATGGACCCCAGGGTAATTGAAACTCCAGCACTTGCACTATGAGGAGAGGCTGAGGGATCAGGGCTGGTTCAGCCTGAGGAAGCAGTAGCTCCAGCTGGGAAGCCATTAAAACACAGTGATCCAGGGCAGGGCATGAAAGGTATTAAATTAAAGAAGAGAAGCTCGGAAGCAAGAGACTATTTTCACCATGCGAACATCCAAGCTTGGTAATAACTTGCTCAGATGTTTTTTTGTAGGCCCTATCCTTTGAAGTTTTCCAGAGTTATGTCCTGAATACACAAGAAAAATCAGCTAATGTGATGCCACAATCACAGACAAGCTTGCATAAACAAAGCATCTCATTTAAATAACCACTTAGTGAACAGGTAGAGGTGCAGCAGTGACTTTGGCAGATTAAATACTCCAGCTAGTTGTAATAAAATTTAGTTTCAAACTTAATACACACTATTGTTCAGAACTGCAGTTAGAGTAATAACCAATTCCTAAACTTGCATACTCTAGCTAGTAAACAACCTCTTTATGTCATCTGGTTTTATTTAAGTAAGGGAATTACCTTGCTTAAATGCATTTGTCTCCCTTAAATATCTTTTGCAGAGGTGTATTCAAACATAACATACATAAAAGAAGAACTAGGTGGGTAAATGCGTGCTGCTTTACAGCTATGCCTTTGTGGTTGTCCCCCTAATAGCTGTTATCCAAGCATTGGTATTGCAATCCTCCAGCAGCTCTGACCTGGCCTTTTCCTAATGAGTTAGAAGAAAGGATACTAACATTATAAAACACACTTTAATGGTATTTATGTGAGGCATATGCAACTGAACAAATTACTTTAGTTCAGAATGTTTACAGCTTTCTTATATCTTACTTTCAAGTGCATTTTAATCTCTGCAACATATGGCTGTGTATACGTTCATGTGACTTGGAATCCATTTTAGTTAAATTCCCATAAGTTTGAAAACAATTATAAGAAAGATACTGTAGATGCACAGAGGGAAGACAATACCACATGTTTTAGTACTTGAAAAAATAGGCACATGAAGAATAATTGATAAGAGTTACAGATATGGTTCTTTGTAAATAACTTTGAATATTCAAGACTAAAACGTCAACTGAAATAAAAATGCTCTCCCAAGGACACCAGGATTATCTCAGAAAGAGCCAAAATAGGAATTTTTCTAGAAAAGAAACATATTCATCATCCTAACTTTAATATAACAATTTTTAAAAGTATGTATAATTCCTCCATTATAATTTAAGCACTCTTAAAAAGACTAACTTCAAGCACAGTTTGTGCTAGTAAAAGCATAAGCAAAGAGACAAGACTTTTTGAAAATTGCAGAAAGATGATCTTCACAACTGTTGATGGAAGTATTCTCTCATGAAGAATTTTTTTTTGATACAATAACCTTCAGCCTGGCAAGTCTTAGATTTCCTTTCTTCCGCCACTTTTTTTCCTTTCTCTGCACTGTTCCTGGTTGGGAATATACTTGACAACATCCTGTCCCACCTGTCTTTCATGCATTTTTCAACATATGTTGACCCATTTCTAAATAGTTGTAGACAGATCAAAATCTGCACATTTCATGTCATGTGTTCATGAAAATTTTATGATCTCTATTTGTACAGGTATCCAAGCTTTAGTCAAGTTCCAAGGTTATTTTTCTTGATTTTGGCATATTCATACCTAACAGTATTTGAGTAGGGAAACTGTGCATGTCGATGACTTTCCTTGAACTGCCCAGACTGTTGTACTTTTACCTCACGTGAATCATGGAAGAAACACAAGAAGAGTAGAAGCCTAAAAGGGAGAAAGTCCCACAGAAAATTTACAGAAATTTTGAGGAGGTGATGTTCTATTACTACTACCATTAAATGCATCAGAAATATTTCTCTGCTGAAACAATTCAGGATGGTGCCACTACACCTTCAGAAAGCTCTTTGATTTGTACACACCTCTGTGTTGCAGGCATATAAAATCAAATGTCTTCAGCATAGAGGAAGATAAATAATCAACTTCATCTGCTGCAATTAGAGCTCTTTATTCATGCACTGTAATTATATAGCCAACACCACACTGTGCAGAAGGCAATCACACGCCACTGTAAACAGAAACTATAAAGAATTTTATCTGACATTTTTGTGTTTACTTGTTTTGCTTGCTTCTTTCTCCTTCCTTACCCTTATGGGAAATTTTATCTAATTTAAATAGGATTTAAAGATCATTGGCTGTGAGTTTAAAGCAACATATGTTTATATTTTCATACAGCTAATTTATTTTTTCTCTGCTTAAAAACCCTGCCAAAGTTGTTATTTTTCAAATAAATTAATTCAGACAATGATTGTTTATAGTGAGATCTTCTGCTACAAAAGGCTACAAATTGAGACTAAAAAATATATCAATAACAAAGCTTCAACTGTTTCTATACTACTTATATATTATCAAACAGAAGCAAGGCTAAAAAAATTAAAGTAGTTTGAATATGAATAAGGGAAAATACTTTGAGATGCAGAGGAGGCCGCATCAACTTTACTGGGTGTTGAGATCTCTTTCCCTCAAACAATACAATGGGATCAGGTAATCTTCTGGTCAGCTTCAAACTTTCTGAAAATTTGGCTATTTTTGGGGAAAAGAATAAAGACAAACATATCCATTTCTTTATACATGTTTAAAATGTAAATCTGGACATGGATGAATAGATATTATATTTTTCTAGTTCAATTAAAAATCAGAGTTTCTATAACTAGAAAAGGTGCTTAGGCTTGGCATTTGAAAGAAAACCATACTTAGGCTAAACAAGTTAGCACAGTTAAATCATTTGAGTTGAGTCAATGTAAACCATCCTAAAGTCACTTTCCTACAACCTGTTTCTTTTGAGCTAGAAAGCCAGAGAGGACTACTATGTTATATCATCAATTCACATTTGTTTGCAAGTTTCTTTTAGGAAAAAAAGCAATCCAGGTCTTCTTTTTCTATCAAGAGACAATTTCAAATACTGACTCTGAAGAACTGCTACTATTCTACCGGCTAGAAATATCTAGAATGTTGCTAATTGCTAAATCCTAGCAATATATTATTTAGTTTGGTTACTGAAAACTTGCAAAAGCCTTAAGTGAATTCATTGGGAGCGCTAGTCCATCCATTCCAGCCAGATTTTTATAAATATTCCAGGATGCCAGGTAACGGGGAGAGTGTGCTATAACAGTGACTGTATCTCTTTTTTCTTTTCACTTCTGCAACTTTCTGTTGATTGATTGAATTATGTAAATGTATAGATATACGTCAATTTGATTGTCCAAACAATTTTTTAGAAGAAAGTAATTTGATTTAATAATAACTACAGTAGCAGTGGAACTAGGAATAACATCTCAAGGGATTAAGTCCTTTTCTCTTCTACTAGAGATGTTAAATGTTAACTGTTTACACGAAATACCTGGAAACGTATTTCCATTTCTCAGAGACAACTGTCAACCCTAAACAGAAGCAAAGGGAATACCAAACACACTTCAAACAGGAAAGAGGGCGATTAAATAAAGTTTTAAAGATTTGAGCTACCCCTTTGCAAAATATGAGCTTGCATTCAAAATACAAATTGCAATGCTGACTGGCAACACTAATTACTGGGGAAATTTTGATCACCTCTTTTCCTAATTTTTAGGTATTAAGGGGGTCCTACAGTGAGTCCTTCATGTTTTGTTTATTCAGGCAGATTAACAGAAATAATGTAAAATGATACACAAATTCATTTCTCTGTATCAAGTATCTTGTATATATGCTAAGGGTGAAAATTTTAATTTCTAGGAGGAAATCTCTTTTTCTGCTGGTCTTTCTGTGGTGCATTTCTCCAAATACCACTTTATTGTTTTTACTTCCTTCCACTTTTAGCGATTTTTCTTTCCATTTCCCCTCAGTCAAAGAACAGTATTGAGAAAAAGAAACCACAACCCATTCTAATTAAAACCCTCCAACAACATGAACTTATTCTTTGTTACTCACATGAAGAGCAAGTGAAAAATGAAAAGTAGAAAGATCATTATGAGGTTAAGATATGACATACAGACCCAGTTCTGCCATGTATCTCCTGAGCTTCTGTTAGCCAGTCAAGTCACTTGAGTTCTCCATGCTCCAGCTGGTTTCACAATGAGGAATAATATTCTTTTTCATCATCATTGCTCTGATCTCCTCGAAGGTTCTCTCCTCTCTCTAAGATGCTTAGCATCATGGAGTCCAGTCTTTTGACATTAACAGCAGTCATCAGAACACTGAAAGTCTCAGAGAACTCTGAAGAATTTATATTTAAAAACTTCAAAAAATCTTTTTTTATAAGTGTAATAATTAAATAGAACTTCCTAGACCTTAAGACACCAAAGTTTATCCCATTCTCTCTAATATGTTTAGAAAAGTTTGTTGCCTGTCTGTCCAGTATTGATCATCAAAGTAAAATCATGTATTTCTTTGTCCTGTAAAGTGAATTTCCAATTAAAATTCAACAGTGGAATCCCATTCAAAATGGATCTAATATAATTTGAAGTACATTAATTTGACTTGGTTACCTTTTTTGTTAATTAAACTGATGAGGCAATTTATTTGCTCATTCCAGACCTGACATTAACTGACATTTCATGTGACATCCGCTATTTTTATGTTAATTGAGTAACTTTTGATTTGTATATACCAAGTTGATTTGTGTAGTACATAAGTGTCAAGGAAAAAAAAGTAATATCTGCAAATAATAAGTAATCTAAGTGATTTACAAGTAGAGTTACTAGCATTTTGAGCACAGGTGGCTGTTTATTTTTAGATTTCCCAAGGACTGTAGATGAACTGTCACTCCAAACTGCTATTTTTAATAGCATTTTGTAAATTAGAAATACAGAATGCAATGCTGGCTGTTTCTATATTAATGACACTTCTAAAAGTAGAGTTTCTTTCCACCAGTAGTTCTGGCAGAACTAGGCCAGTAGAACCAGTCCTTGAGATTAAATGATCACTGGTAAGTTTTTATCTTTATGACTATTTGATTTTTATGAAAGAAATACAGGCTTTAAGAGTTTACTTCTTTGAAGCAAATATTTTAATCCACTCTTGCTTGGAGCATGTGGAAATTCCTGTAGTTCATTGTATTTTAAACACTACTAAACACTGCAGAAATAAAAATACCATGATAGATGTAGCAGATATTTCCTTCAGCATAAAATTTGGTATATCCATTATGCTTGGGTAAGATTTTAATGGCATAATCATGGGCAAAATAAGACTAATACAGAATAAAGTAGGTCTTTATTCTGTATTAGCAACTGAGGAGCAATTCCTCATTCTGGTTTAAATTTGCAAAAAAAAAAAAAACAAACACCAGAAATAAATTCTTCCCTTTCCCAGCTTTCATGAGTGTGCTTTGTATTTGTTTCTCAGCTGGGAATTCTGATATGATCTCTGTTATATGGTCTCTATTTCAACAGTAAGTGAAAAGGCTTTTCTTATCTGAGCCACCCTGGGAATTGCCTCCTGTTAACATCTTTCAGGATTTTTTGGTCATGGGAAAAATCTTCCTGTATCCAGATTTCCTTCCATGTAAAATCAGTTAAAACCTTGTAGTCATTAATAGGAACATACTGAAATCTCAGCCCAAATTCCCACTCTTCGTAAAGGGTGTCATAAAATTTAGGTAGTAACAAACTGCAGCAAAAAACACCAAAAAAGTCAAAACTAAAATAGTATTTTAACATAACAGTTTTTAAAATTGTAAATTAAATTTAAAAACCTTACATAGCATGAGAAAAATATACATCTATTTCCACTAAATAATAGAGCCCTGATATCCCTGGGAAGCTGAAGTAAATAAACTAGTACATATTCAATATATACTTTATATCAATGCCATAGTTCATTGGAGCTTTCAACTTTGATGTATACAGATTTTGAAGACAGTGCCTTAAAGTGATTTAAGCATATTGTATTTTCACTCTATTCCTTAAATGACTGAGGAAAGAGTCAGGATATGTGGCCTTTATTCAAATTAGGAATTAAACATTTAAAATTTAAAGACTTCTCTCTAAAGTATGCTGGATTCCAAACTAGTTTCCTGCAACCATTTTAGTATTCCTAAATACTAAAAATGGTATACTTCAGTACCACTGAAATTCATAAAATTTTTGCAAAGAGACCACAAAGAATAAGGCTATGTGATTTCTGCCCAGCCAAAGCATGTTGTTTTAACAGGCATCTGGAAACAAAATCCACACACATGTTTACTGTGCCCTTATTTCATTCCTGACATTCTTCACCACACACTCCCGATATGGCTGTCAACTTGTCACAATGGAAGATCACATCGTAAAATTTGGACTATAGAGAAAAACAGTGATTGCAAACAGGTCAGTCTTAGATTCCATAAAAGCCTGCAGCACCTTTTCTTCAGTGACATCAAAGGAAAATCTAAACCTTAATTAGGCCAAGGAACAGACAGCAGCTACAGTAATACTTGGACCCAAGACAAGGAGTAAGTGAATTGAGAAAAATCTTAAGATTGGCCTAGGGTATCTAGCTCATTGATTTTAGTCTGTGTAAAGAAACAGGTTGCTAAGGACTTTGAATATAAGAGACAAAAATTGAAAAAGACAGCAGTTACCCATAGTTGATACATCAAATTTCTGAACCTGCTAAACAACAGTTCAGTACTCCAAATTTTAATAAGTGTTTGGCATAAAAAAAGATAACAGTGCTGAAACAATTTGCAGAAGGATATACTTACATGAGCAATTTCTCCCTTATTTTGGGGAATGCTACAATCAGCAAAGGCATGCAAGGAATTCCAACACTGGAGGAGAGCTGAGTTGTCTTGGATTGTATGTATGGAGTTGTAAGTATGGGAAATAAAACAAGGTACAAAGATGACATAGAAAAGAAGCTGCTGGCCAAACCAAATTTTTTCTTTATTCTGTCAGTGTGGGGTATCACTAGCTAGTTAAAAAACTAATTTCACTGCAGCCACTTCTTTTACTTATCAATAGTTCACCACTGTCGATTTTAAGCCTGTCCAGGTAACAATTTTCCTTCCTATGAAAAAAGATATTAGAAAAGGCTGACATAAATATCAGTACAACATCAACCAATTAATGAAAAATTTAAGAGCAACTCTTTCCCAGAGAAAAAGTAGAGTTCTAGGGTCATGCAATTACAGCACTTACATTTTGTTCTGGTGAAGCTGTTTGATGCATTTTCAAACATGTTCTAAAAAACATGACTCTGGAAGTTATTTGGGTTTGGGTTTTTTTATCTGACACTCAGGAGCTGGTTTTGACAAACAGAAAAAATAAAAAATACAGTAATGGAAGTGAAGGGATAGGCATGGAGCTTGAGGCTGGTTTGCCTTTTCAGTCACTGAATCTTCCCTCCCATCCTATTCTGCCTGATCAGTCGTCTTTCTCTCTCCAGCTATTATCTAGCCCAGTGTGTCTGTTCCACCATGCTAATAACTCAGCTTTTCCATTACTCATATTTGGCCATGGGTAGAGAGGACTCTATTTATTCTGAGACATTTCTTCCTATCGCACTTGTGGAATGAAACATGAAATATCGATGCAAACAGAAAATGGCTTTTTCTTGTCTCCATTTTCCATTAATTTCTACATTTTGCTCATAGCTCCTTTCCTCCTGTCCTTTTGCCCATTTTCTCCTTCACTCAAGGTTAGTTGATCCTATTTCTAGTCCTAAATTTACCACAATCATCTGCTTCTAATGTTCTTGTTCTTCCACTAAGTGTTTTGAATTAAAATCCTGAGACCAGACTAATTTGCTCCATGAAATTTGCTATATGTCAGTCTTTCTACTTTTCAAGCTGTAATACACTGCTTTCCAATTTTAACCTGGTCTCCAACATGTCAGTATCTTTTTCTTTCACTTGGGTTTTCTATACAGAAGTGTGATCTTCTAGCAAGAAAAGTACAGAAAAGCCATGAGGAGTTATTTGATTTGTCATTTCTCTCCTTTTCCCATTCTTCTTCTCTAACTCCTTTCATTTAGTTACAGAAACACTCCACTATCACTCCATGTTTCTCTCCTCAGCTTTCTAAGCCAACTCAATCCTGGTTTATTTCCTCTTACTCTTTTCTTTCTCTCTTCATACAGAACGTATGAGCCTTACTTAAAATCCTTCTTAGAACTCCTGAGTTCTAAGAGTGCTTAACTTAATTACGGACTACATGCTTATTGATTAACCCAAACTTATCATTATTTATTTATTTACTTTACTTATTCATAGATTTTATGTTATTTTAAAATCTTGTCTAGAAGCTGCAAGAATGAATCAGAAAGCAAGATGTAAGTACTGAGAGCTTCACAACACATTTCTGTGCTTAATAAGTTTAAGCACCCATAGAACACCGTTGTGCCCACTCACCTTGGCAAGTCCCTTGGTGTTGCAGTGGGGATCCTGCAACACGCATATATCAAACCAGGAGTCCCGTGGAAAGGAAATATATATGGACAGACAGATTCTTGCTAGCTGTTTCAGAGATGTTTATTTCTCCAGCCGCATGGCCGGGGCTCTGCCGAGGAACTGTTCCAGTCACGGGACCAAGGGTCCTTCTGCCCGCGCAGGGAACACAAACCAACCAATGGGAACGAGGCTGAGCAGGGGCAGGGAAACCCCGTGTCTGTGCCCTCAGGGCCCATCTCCCAGGGCTCCATGGCAGGGGAGGGACCCCAACACCTCACCCGTTTTATTTTAATAAAAGGAGAATGAAAACAACTGGATAAACATAACAAGAACAGTTTCAAGACAAAACAAGCCACCCTCCTGAGTCTTTAAATGTCCAATCAGATTCTGTGGAACATCTTAGGGCTGACAGAAGGGAGACAGAACTCTGAGCATGCTTTGTGGGGAAACTGAGGCAGGAGAGGGTTTAACTTCTTCCCTTCCCCTTTTCATCCCCCACTCAGCATTGGAAAGGGATTTTTGGGGAAACAGTTGGCAAAAGCATGGTTTTGTGAGGGAAACCATGGGTGAAAAAACGGATTGGGAATACACTGGGGGTAATAGGACATAGGGTAAAAGGGAAAGGTGGGATTAGGAAAGGGAGACTGTAGGGGGGGTTTACAAGGGAGATATTGTCTAACACGACTACGATTTTTTGCATATATACTGCCTTTTACAGGAACACCATCAGGCCCAGTGACCTGCGATGCTTGTAACCCTTTTCTACCTCGTATAATTTTGAATTCCACGACTTCTCCATCTCCCAAGCTTGGGATGCATTTTTCAGGGTTATTCTTTTTAATAGCAGTTCTATGCACGAATATGTCTTGCTGGATGTCACACCTTGTTATAAAACCATAATTTTGCTTAACATTATACCATTTTACTATCCCTAAGATCTTAGTTACTATGATCTTTTCCTTTTTCCGAGTGGCTGCTGTTTCCTGTCTCGCTGCGTCTTTGCTCTCTCTTTCGGTCGCTCCCGTGTTGGAATTGTTGGGGCTGCTGGTGCCTGCGTGCTCTTCCCGGGGTCGCGTTTGGGGCTGTGCGGGCCGGGCCGGGCCGCGCTGCTCAGTTCTCCGTGCGTCGCCTCCTCTGGTCGCAGCTTAGCTGCCGATGCCGGGCACTGCACCCACATCTCGGCCGGGCCCCCGAGCGATGACCCCCCCGCGCCCTGCTCCAGCGCACGTCTCGGCTGGGCGCGGCTCCGTTCCACCACCACCGCCGCCAGCCGCCACCCGCGCGCCGCCCCTCTCGGCCGGGCGTTCACGGGGCTCGCTCCACCACGCGCTGCGTGGGGCCGGGCGGGCACCGCCGGGTCCTGCTGCTCCTGCCGCGCCTCGCTCCGCCGCCGACACTGCGGCTCGCATGGTTCCGCCCGCACGCGGGAACTGCCTCGCTGCTGCTCGCAGAGCGCTCGGTGCACGTGGCCTGGGCCGCACGGACCCTGCGCCAGGCTTCCCTTCGCCAGGACACAGCTGACATTGCTCAACAGTCTCGGTAACTAAATAATATTCACGAAAATATTCTTCCATCGGCATATATTTTGACTCCAGTATTAACTGTGTCCAAACGGTTTTCCAAAAGCCCTTCGTAAGAATTAAATCCCAAGAAACATAGAAAAAGTTCCTAAACAACCATGCCAGGAAGTGTTTCAGTTCTTTTTGAGCTTGAATCAAGCTAAAATTTACAAATCGTTGTTCAAGAATCATTTTAAGTTTAAGATAAATGTCCATATGCGGCTCTGAGAGCCAAGAGTCTTCCCACGGTTCCTCCATAGTTTAGATATGGAATAGCAAAGCAAAACCAAGAAGAGGAATCCAAAGTTTCCAGGGTTTACTCACACAAATCAGTCGCTTAGGGATCGGGGATCGTTCTGCTCACAAATCTCCACCATTATGTTGCAGTGGGGATACTGCAACATGCATATATCAAACCAGGAGTCCCGTGGAAAGGAAATATATATGGACAGACAGATTCTTGATAGCTGTTTCAGAGATGTTTATTTCTCCAGCCGCATGGCCGGAGCTCTGCCGAGGAACTGTTCCAGTCACGGGACCAAGGGTCCTTCTGCCCGCACAGGGAACACAAACCAACCAATGGGAACGAGGCTGAGCAGGGGCCGGGAAACCCCGTGTCTGTCCCTCAGGGCCCCTCTCCCAGGGCTACATGGCAGGGGAGGGACCCCAGCACCTTGGCACTGCTTACATGACATGTATCAGCTCCGAGTGCCCCAATTGAAAACATTACTTTAAATCCGATATCATATTTTAAGTAGCCTTAAAACTAAGCGTAAAAATAAGCAAAACCATACATTTTAAGTGCAAAAGAACCATTGAAAACCAATAGGATTTATAAAGCTTAAACCACAAAATAGTTTGGAAAATTCTTATCTGAACAGAAACATGATGAACAGCTGCAATTTCCAAGATTAAAATTTCACTTAGCACGTTCTGTGAACACCCAACTGATGCAATACTTGGCCTCTTAAAATACATTAAGAGCATGTCTCTCTCAATAACATCATCCAACACTAATCATACAGTGATCGGGGATTTTCTCAACACACAGGTGTAGCTTGGAGAGCAGAGTTTTAATTTACCATACTCCTTGTTATTGCACTTCCAATCTTTTCCTAAATAGACTGCCAAACACAAATGAGAGTATCTCATCATTTGGCACCAGGTACAACAGACCACTAGATGTTGGACTGAGGAAACCAAATTCAATGCCTTTGTTCATCAAAACATAATTTAAGGTAGCATTCTCACCAAAACCTCTAAAGTAGAAGACTAGTAAAACTGTTCTAGATGATCGAGAATTTAATTTTCAAAAAATTCTTGAGTGACCTCAACTGCCCTCAGATTTTCACAGAACATTCACAGAACGATCTTTTCCATGACTTAATTGTATATGTCAACAACTTTTTTTCCGTTTCCCCTAGTCACAATCACAAGATTGTCTTGTTTCTGGTTGCAGCTTGCTGTACCTGGGGGTAGAAGAAACAGTTCCACCATGCTCGAAAAGATTGAAGTGGGTAGAAAACATGTAACTACTTTCTGGATTGGCTTCAGTATTGCATCTATAAAATCTATCACCCATCTGGCATTGAGTGCTGTGCCAAACCACTAAGCCTAACACTCTCCTTGTAAACTTGTCATTATCCTTCTAGCTATTCAATCTTAAAAGAAGAGGTGGAAATCTTTGTACGGAAAGACTGGTGTACAGCAGAGCATCTAAATGACTCAAGCTGATGAAAATTGGAAGATTAGCCTTTTATTGATGTATGTGTAAAATAAGACTCTTCCCTGAACACTTTAATTATTTATATGTACAAAGCAAGTAAATCTATTACAATTCTCTGACCTATTCAAGACTTCTCTTAAAGACAAGATACTCAGCACTCAGACAAAGACCTGAACAAATCTATACAGCTTTGAATATGGCTCTGTTTTGACTCTGTAGTTGGACCAGATAGTGCCTAAAGGCCCTTTACAATGTTTTAGTTTTTTCCTTCTTATGATTCTTACTCTATAGTACGCTGCTTAAGCTTTGCACAGGCAAAAAAATGAACACAAAAAGACAAGGAAAATAAATTTTTATCAAGAGGGCTAAGATTGTTCAAGGTTAGCGAAAGAGAGTATCTTACAATGTAACAGTTTCCTCCATGACTCAAATTCCCCCTTTGCACTTCTGCCGCCATAATGGAGTAAATGCCTAAGGACAAGACGCAAGGAATTATTATTATAGCCACCTGTTAAACACAAAGTATCTGCTTCATTTTTGAGAAGAATATGAATTCAACTAATGAAGTTAATCTGATGTTAATGATTTACAGGAAGTAGATTCAGAATTCATATCTATAAAGCAAGCTGTTGATAAGACATCTCTGTAGGGATCCCTGTCTTTAAGATTTGCTCTTGTACACATAACAAAATCCATCTTCACACTACAGTCTGAGGCTTGTGAGGATAATTTCAGTAGGATTCACCAGCATATAAAATATTATTTTAAAATATAGTGATGCGACTCTGTAATTGATTTGTAATTGCTTTGTAATTTCTTCATAGAATCAGAACTCTCCCTTATATTCACCAAAAAATAGTAGCTATAAGTAGCTGTTACTTTCCTATACAAGAGCAGCTTGTCTTGAACTTTTATATAAAACCAGAACCCTGAACCTCTGTAGAAGACCTGATGTTATTATGGGACTTATTTGAAATCTTAACTGAAAATAACATTCAGTTCCTGCTATTTCTCAGATCTTAAGATCCTAAAATAATGTACAACTTCATGGATCTCATTCAAATTTAGAGACCAATAGCAGCATGCCTTTTGCAAACATAATTAGCATATCTGCACCTGATTTTTTCTTTTACTTTTTGGTGTAGGACAAACTATTACCAGATTTTCTCCTCCAACTCCATGTTTTTTTGAAAGACAAGAAAGGCAATACAGGATTTAATGAGAATGAATATACTGTAATATTTCTAGAGCCCAAATCCCTGAACAGATTTTTACTTAAATACTAGTGCTGAATTTTGACATTTCTTCATGTTCTAAGCATTCAAAGAATTCTGATGAAATGACAACAGTAGTGAACATAATTTAAATTCATTGGCAAGGTATTATATTTAAGGTTAAAAAAATAGCCACAGGGGTCTTTGCTTTCTGGGGACAAGCATTTCGATAATATATTGAATTTTAGCACTCAAGGCCATATTCTGGCACACTCATAAGAGGCTCTATTTGTACAAAGTTATTAATCATCTATTTCTATGTACTTTGCAAAAGTGATAATACATGACTACTAAGTAGCACAAGTGACAAATAGCATGTTGTTCTCTATTCGCTGCTTATATTTTTAAGCACCTTCATTGCTCATAAGAGGTGGCAGACTGACAGCCTTGCAGGATATTTGTTTTCTGTTATAAAGTATAAGCAGGACTGTGGCAATATGCTTTTTCTTTTTGTCCCAACAGTGCCCTTCTGAGGTGCTTGCTTTAGTGATCGTAGTCACCTGTCATTTACATCAGTTTAAAGGAAATTAATCTGTGACTGTGCCAGGCTGGATATAATCTTAGTTTGGCAAAGATGGTCTAGAAACAAATTTCAGGGTTTTGCCCATTCAGTGATTGAGCTTTCTTGTCAACTGTAAAGACTTCATAAAGCCATCAACGAAAGCAATGATTTGCAGTCTCTGTCCGTGTTTTGTTCTGGAGACCTGATCTTTGACATCGGTTTTGCTGTTCACCTATTCACTTCTACCTCGAAGAGAAGGGTCCCAGTACAGATTATCCAAACCAAACAGAAAAGATTTTAGAGTTTAGATGAGTAATAGTGTGTGATTTACTTATATGAAGATAAATTTCCTCAGTCTAATAGTAACCTCCCTGTCTTCAAAGTGTTGTTCCTACCTAAGTGCTGCAGATCAGGCTTGCCTCAAATGAGATGAATCCCAGTGAGATAGCCATACAGCAGTGCTGTAGGAATATTCCAGCCTTTATCTATACCTCATGAGGTGCTATTGGCCCTCACTTTATTATAATGTGGCTCCACCAGAGGCAAAATTCTAAGTAACACATTACTTCTTGAAAGCACAGAAAAGTCTTGCACAAGACGAAAAAGCTTTACACTTTTTCTTTCAATTTACTTTCTCCATGAAAAAAAAGAAATTTAATTCTTCTGCCTTCTCTCTGTCCTTTCTTCCAAAATAAATGAGTAGCAGACTAAACAGTAAGGAACAACACTGTTCCTACAGAAATGATGGGCCTCTTCTTCCGGGAGGAGCAGATCAGATCAGCAAACAGATGCTGCCAATACACACATGCAGACACAGAAGTTAATACAGTTTATTCCCTTTTATAAGCATAGATTATTTCTGCATAGAATCCTATTAACCTTCTCTCAGAAGGTTGACAGCAACCCATTCACAACACAGATTGGATGCTCCATAAGGAATACAGCGGGAATTCTCTATGCCTTATTATTTGTGATGCTTCTTGCATCATCATATTAGGCTAAATCAGCATTTTCAGGAAACAAGGGTAAAAACTGAGTCATGATGAAATCCTCCTCAGCAAATTCTTTAGGTTTGTCACAGGACCGCAGAAAGATCCTGTGGGGAAACATAAAAGGTGGAAAAGCTCTTAGGTGTGAGAAGAAGGCAGGTTTCAGAAATAAAGCAAAAAGAGTTTAGGAATCAGCTCTAGCTGTGAAAACTTGAAGATAGAAGAGGATACAATTATATAGCAAGCAAGGACATTAAAACAATGGTTAGAGTTTTTAGGTTTGGCTGAAATAGGTTTTGAAGTTGCAGAAAATATGCTTAGCAAGATAGGTAAGTTTAAGCTTAATAATGAAATATTGTGCATTGTTATATAAAGGCATAACAAGCAAGTATTGTATACAACAGATGTACATGTGCTGTTGAGGATTGGTTAAAACAGTTGTCTGTAATTTTTAGAAGCATGCTAATTGGCTAAGAAGCTTTTAAGAATGCCCTGTAATCAGGAAGTCTCTGGATGCCTGTGATGGTGTGAGCTTTGTACCATCTCTGTCTCAACTCTGTATGTGAGATTGACAATGGAATAAAATAATAAAAAGGCTGCTGGAACGCCTGTCCAGGCTCCCTGTCCCATTTGCTTGATGAGAACGCCAACAGATCCAGCCTCTGAGGAGGCTGAATCACACTCATCTGCAGTTTGAGCATCCTCGGTTTTCATCTGGGGATGTGTCTTGGCAGGACAGCTTCACTTATGCTGAATTTCACAACACTGTAGGTGAACAGCTCCTGCTTTCAGAGTTCACACAGGCATCTCTCATGACTGAGCAATACTAGTTAGCTGAACTCACTCTTTACTCCTCTCTGGATAACCTATTTATTAAGAACCCAAATAATACTTGGAAAAATGGAAGAAAATACAGATACATACCTTTCCTACATATTTCTTCAGGCTTTCTGAAGTACTAAATCAATTTACAGCAGTGTGTAAATTTTGTATACTATAATCAATAATGCTTAAAAAGGTCAGCACTTTTTAGTGCTTAAGTAACTCAAAAAAACACTTCAAAAAACTACAAGACTTCTTGTAGAAAGATGAACTTGGTGATTACAGCCATCTCAAGGAAAAAACAAAACATGTTTTGCTAGTTCCAAAAAATTTTACTTAAGAAATAGTGTAACTAGGAGCTACTGAAAATTAGGTCTTGTATAGTACACTGTTACATAAAATGACTGACATAGGTACTCCCGGACTGGGCATTTTAGATAGACGTGTGGCAAGCTTATAAATAAGTACACCAGGAGCTCCATGCTATTAAAGACATAGATAAATCATTTGCTAGGGTTCCAAATATACACAAATGATGCTTACTTTGTGATGTCCAACTGCAGAAGGCAAATGTGTTTTCTACTATAATACTCAAATATAAATTATGTATCAGTTAATTCCTATGGCCTCTAAAATGGCAGTTCACACCCTGGTGTGAACTCTTAGGGTTAAGCAGAAGCCATCATGGGGTACTTTTCTTCTTCAGTTTTGATGCTCAGCCATGGTTGTGACCATGTCTCAAACACTGAATCACACAGTATCTATTTCAGCCTGCTTAGTTAATACTATTAGTTAACCACTGTACTGTAGTTAACCCCTGAAGAATGATTTCATCTTCCTTCTGTAAAAATATTACAACAACTGATTGTTGAAGTGCTTCGTTTGGTTTAGCAAGCCACAGCCTTCTCGGGAAGTGCTGTGGGGCTGCTTAGGACAGAGCGGCTGTTCTGCTCTTCCGCAGTCCTTCTGGACAGCCCCACATACCTGCTCCTGCTAGCTGTTGGCTCCACAACATGGTGACACTAAAGGAGGTGAGAAGGGTCTCTCCATGTGCGCCCCTGAGGACCTTTATTGTTACATCTTGTCCACGTGGTTCCCAGGGGCAGTGAGACCTCATGGTCAGGGAGTAGGGGGGTTTTCTCAGGGCCCAGGCGTGGTACGGCAGAGTTGGGGTACAGGAACCAATAGGGAGAACCAACGGGAGTGGCCAGGGCTAGGGGCAGGGGAAAGGGGGGGAATACAGCACCACAACTGATATAAGAATACATCTCCTAATCTAAAGCATCCAGACTTGTGCATACAATTTCTCAGGTTCAAATTCATTTGTGCTAGATTTATCTCACAATCTTCTTAATAAATATGCAGTCTTGTTCTACCTTTCCCTTACAGGCTGCAGGAAAACACATTCTCATGACCTTGAGATTCAGTAGAGCCCTCTAAAAGCAGCAGCGGATGAACTTCTGTACTACAGTATAAATTGGTATGTTTCGGTTTTAGGAAACATACTTTAGGAATGAAAATTTCAGCACACAACAATTTCTCACTGAATAGCACTTTCAGTCTAGGAGATTGAGCAATTTTTTCTGTGAACTTCAGGCTAAATCCCATGGGTGACACTTTCTACATACTTCCTTAGAAATTACTTTTTCACATAGGCTTATAAGGTCACCACATAACTTTCAATGTAAAAGTTCAAGAAAGAGGTTTCAGTATCTTTTTTTAAGGTTAAAGTTAGGATGACAAAATTCTACTGTGAAAGAGAGCAAGTTCATTCAAGTTAAACATTCAAATAAAAGCAAGTTCTGCAACCAAGCAGAAGGAAAGGTAGAAAATTCTATTTGATGTAAGAATTGAAGGCAGTCCTGGTCTCTGCACACTCTCTTCTAGTCACCACTGAATATTATTCTGATGTATGTAGAAGACTGATTATTTTATTGAAGTAATTAATCAAGTAATGACTACACTTGTGTGTTCAATTATAGTCTTTATGGTTGATTAATCTTTATAATACATGTCATTACTGGCTCTATTTTTTTCCACCCAGGGCAAAGAAGGCCAATGTAAAAAATGAGAAGAGAGCTATAACAAACTTGTATACTTAGAAGGTATGGTAACAATGTTAAAGACACATTTTTCAGTGTCAGAAATATTGGTTTGCCTACTGAAGCTGAAAAATAAAATGCACACTTGCTAAACATACAATTCCTTTGCAGGAATTTGATTTTTAGAAGTTAGAAAGCAGGGGGTTTAATAGTCATAATGTACTTAAGCTTACCAGAAACAATAGGGGAAGGAAGGAAAAGAGAGAGAGAGAAAGAGAGAGAAAGAGAAAGAAAGAGAGAAAGAAAGGAAAGAAAGGAAAGAGAGAGAGAAAGAGAGAGAGAAAGAGAGAAAGAGAGAAAGAAAGAGAAAGAAAGAGAGAAAGAGAGAGAGAGAGAGAGAGAAAGAGAGAGAAAGAGCAAGAGAGAGAAAGAAAGAGAGAGAAAGCAACAGCAAGAGAGAGAGAGAAAGAAAGAGAAAGAGAAAGAAAGAGAGAAAGAGAGAAAGAGAGAAAGAACGAAAGAAAGAAAGAAAAGAAAGAAAGAGAAAAAGAAAGAAAGAAAGAAGAAAAACTTTCTATTTACCATCTGATTTTACATTATCCATATTTGTTTCAGTAGCTTTGATTAAGGTGAGGTAACCTTTTCTATATCAAATGTTGGACTTATGGATAGAGAAAAAAAATAGCATGCAGATACAGCCATTTTCACAAGTGTGAAGGAAAAGGAAAAGCAAAACAGAAAATTCTCTCACCAACACAGCCAAGATGGAAAAAAAGGAGCGTAAGCTCAAGAAACCATGATGCTTCTGTCACTGTCTTCTCCTACCTGCCACTGAATAGATAAGGAACTAGCTGAGACAAACTTTGTACTATTTCGCTACCCTTTCCTTTCACTCAGTTGTACCTCTCCCAGTTGATGTGAAGTCTGCCTTCAGTGTGTTAGCTTAATATCTAACCTGTCTTTTTTCTAACTGGAGCCTCATTCATACTTACAGATAACTTAATTTGACTAATGGCCATAGGAATATGGGCTGAAATTTGCATAAACACAACTTGTCCAGCATCATCACCCATCCATATTGCAGCCACAAATTTCACTGCCTTCCAATGTTGCCCTTCAGTCCTCTTAGCCCTCCAGGTCAGTAGAAGGCATAGATCTTTAGACATCTGTTCTAAGAGGTGGCAGATAACTGAGGAGATTCAGACTGTCCAGCAACAATAAGGCAACAAGTAATTAGACTCCAAGGAAAAATGGTTGCTGCTTTTTCTAAACCCCTATCCACCATACAACTTAAATACTATTATCAGGTGTCCTCTCTTCTCACTACCAATTAAGTAAGAAGAGTAAAAAAAGGAAAAAACCATCAGTCACACAATATCATGTATTATCAGACAGTCTTCCCGTACAAACATTTCAGAAAGCTGTGGTATTTTTGTGTTTAAGATGGGCTAGTAATTTCTGTAGGTGCAATTCCCGAAGGAGAAAAATGGGCATTTATCAGTGGATGAAGATTAAGTAAATAATTAAGTACGTAATCAAGATTCTTTCAGTTAGAATCACATACTTTTTCATGGAGAAGCTTATTTATTGAAGAATGAAATTTTGGGTTGACTGAGCCCTGTGAATTGTACTGGAGCTCTGGAGACCTTCAGAGCCACTTCTGTATGTCTCTGCAAAGATCTTTGACCTTATCAAGGAAAAAGACTTAATTTCCTCCCACCCAACATTCCAGAACAGCATTTTGTGAAGCACAATTTCTGTCTATCTATATGAGTACATACACTTGTATCTTCATTTCATTTCTGCTCTATATTGTGTAGAGATGTTCATCTCCCATATTGATATTGTCTTACCCTGTAGTTATGTTTAACATGGAGTGGTACCCAAGAGAATTAGTCCCACAGAGAGGTCAAATTCCTCAGGACAGCTCTGATGCATGGCTCAGGGAATCTATAACCTGTCTGTGCCTTTCTTTGTAGATGTACATGTGTAGCCTGGTCCATGCTGTGATAATGGACACTGATGGATGAATCAAATACTTTCTTCTACTAGCAGAGGTGAGTAAGATGTCATCCCTCCTTCCCATCAAAAATTAATTCTCTGCAAATGCACATGAGCTGTCTGATACTTGTGAGGTCTTTAATGTTTCACTATAAAACAGGAGCATATCAAATGTACTGTACAACATGCAACAGGCTCCAAAACTTCTTGGGATAATAGAGGTGCCAAAGGGTGAGTTATCACAGTGGAGGTACACCATCTTTTCCTGGGTTCTCTCTCTGCCACACTCTGTAGTCTCATTTTCATCAAGGGGAAGAGATTTTTTTCCAACCCATATGTTCATGACAAGGTTTGGCTAGCACACCCATCTAGGCATTACAAAGAGTCAATGTAGTATGTAGGCTATTAGTAAGAGATTTGCAGGATCTTTTAAGACACCCAGAGAGCTTCAGACTTTGGGCTAAAGACCTGCAATGCAGTCCAAAGTCAAAGATTATTATGGCTCCAGAATGAATGAGTGTTTCACAGCTCCTTGCAAAACAGTATGTAATTCCTCTCCTAGAAAGCTGTGCTTTAGCATCTGCCAACTTAAGAGTCGAGGGGATTCTGTCTTCCCCAAACTTGCATCTCCTGTGGAAACACACTGCTGTTCTGTCTGCCAAGTCTGTATAGTGCTTGACAATGAACATTTCAAGGGACAATTATTTTCAGCTCAGGAAGCTGTTAGCCAAACAAAAGGTTTACAAGCTAAAAAGATGTAATAAAAAATGAGCAGGTATTCACCAAAGCAGAATTATTGACCTCAAAATTGAAGCATGCTGCTGTCATTACCTGTAAACACTAATGGCTGAATCTACCCTGAGATTTACAATGTATTGTATTTACTATTGGAAAAGAAAAGTAACTTCAAAGTATTAGGTTAGAAAAGTTACTTCTTCAGAGTGACACCCTGATGTTGATAAGTGTTCTCCACCTATGATAAAAATTGTGTTTATTCAGCTTACCAGTAAAAATTAATATTGTTCTCAGACATACAGGATCAGTGAAGCTTATGGAGAGGGAAACAAACAAACAAAAAAAATACCCAGTATCCTTCTGCTTCATAAATTATAAACAACAACAGCCTGATAATAAAAAACATTATGATCAGGGTCGTCTTCATGTTGGCAATTTCAGAATGACAGTAGATAGAGCCAAGAAGACAGTACAGTTTGATTTTCATAAAGTAGTCTGACCCTCCAGGGCTAAGAATATAAGAAAACAAATGAAAAATAATTTGTAGCTTTGCTGCTAAACTAAGCATGACAAGGAAATAGTATAGGATGAATGTAACCTCAAAATGTTACATCTATCTATACACCTATCTTAATGCATCATTTTCTTCTACAAAGAAGAAAGTCCTTTTCAGCCTCTGTCTGACAGACTAGATATCGAATTGCTACAATTTTGAAGACTGCTTCTTTCATACTCAAAATTTCTTCTGCAATGTAATATTTTAGTTTTATCTACAGGTTAAGCCATTGTACAGACAAACCTCACTAGTATTTAATTTGTTGAGGTTTCCTTTTAGATATAACAATGCAACATTTTTTTACACAATCAGGATTCATTTGGTAATGGTGTCCAGAAAAATCACAGTTGTTTCATTTGTCAGATACTAGCATACTGTGAAAATGAAGGTGCTATTGAAGGTGCCTTAAAATATGAGCTCAATTACTTTTGCAGTGTGCAGATTAAGGTTCTATTTATACTGCTTCTTAGGGTTAACTTTGAGGTCATCCTCAAACAGCATTCTTTGCTTTTCCCCCTATGAGTAGTGAACTTCAGAGCCTACACCTATATGTTTCATATGATACTGTCTTATTTCCACAGCAGGATGCAACTGCAGTGTGCAGATTCCTTGCACATTGCAAAACACAGCCCTTCCCAAAAGTCTGTTTTTTCTTCCCTGTATGCTTATGGATAATAAAGAGGAAAAGGAATACAGAGGAACAGAAAACAATTTGAGAGTCTGGAGTAATGGTGGCAGAGATTTTATGCTGAAGACTAGACGACACCAGCACATTTCAAACAATAGGGCTGTGCAAGGAATTGGGGTTAATCTCATGCCTAGAATTTAACTCTAACTTCTATGCTCCAAGTAGACAGCGTGCACCAGTGTGCTTACCTCTGGGAGATGAGCATATAGGTTTAAAATGTAAAGATTATGATGATGATGATGATGATGATGGCTTTGTTCTGCAGGATATATTCTTAGCTCTCTCTTAATTCAAATACAAAACTTGCTTTGACTTCATTTGCATGAATAAGAGCATGAGAGACATTTGCAATAGGAGCAGTAATTTGCATCTAAGCATATGGATGCTCATATTCATAACTTATGTGACTTTTATAGCTGATGGTTTCTTAAGTAACAGTACTAGCATCTAGCTACTGTCTGAATTTTGTTAATTTTATATTTTTTAATATGTCTAGGCATTCTGGCTGTAGAGAAAACCCTGAAAATGTTGCAATGTCTAAGTATTCCAGCACACACTACATATTCTAGGAAATAAGAAGCAGCCCAGCTTTATGAAATATACTCTTTGGCTCACTATCCCTCAGCCCCCACACTGTTTTTAAAACAAAGACCAGTAAAGTGATATGCACTGATACACACATCCAAGGAACCCACAGGTGAACACTTCTGCCACATGTACAGAGTGAGGTAAGCACATACTGTTGACTTTGCAGACACTTTGCGGATTAAACAAAAATAAAAAAAAATATTATACTGTGCCCAAAGATTTGCAAGTTCTTGTATGTCCTCAATATATCCTGAACAAGTACAGGATGAGTGCCCAAGGCTGACCACTGTTATTCCTTCCTAAAATCTTTGCCAGATTCCTTACTCCTTTCTGTCTTATACTGCAAAACTTCATCACCTCCTTTTATGTCTCTCTCATAGTGTCCATGATGTCATGATACTAAGTTCTGGTAGTGCAGCTAAAGTTATCATATTTTGAATATTCATGTCATTTATTTACCAAAGTGTGTTCCCACCAGCATGATCATATACCTTTTCTTCCCACTGGTTCAATTAATCTCTTCATTGCATATTATCAAATTTCTATTTCTTGCAAGTTTTGGACATAACAAAGAAGGTGCAAAAAACAACAACAAAAACCCAACCCAAGATATTAAAAGCTTCTGAAATATTCCTAAAAATTTACTCTGACTAGAATGGGCAGCTATAGCATATTTCAGTACATTTATATAGACTCCTTGCTCCTCTAAATACCTTTCAGATCTGGGTATCTCACTGTCATCACTTCTTCTTGATATTCCTTTATATTTACCATCAGAAAAACCATGAATAATGCAAATAACAAGGTCATCTCACTGAAAATGCCGAGTTATTTAAAGTCTACCACAATAATCCTCCTCTTCCAGAAAGAAGATTTTGTCATTATTAGTGTCAACCATAGGTCATTTGAATATAAGACTTCATCAATGTCAATTAAACTCTATGACCTTCAGTAAAAGAGTAGAATCAAAGTTAATTCAAATGCTAACAAATACAATTCCTTTCATCATTTAAACACTAGTTTTATCTAAAACTATTTTTTTCATATAATAAAAGTAATGGTCAATTTCATCAGAATATTTTCTGATGGATTAAAGTATTAGATTTAAAATAACTGTAAATTATTTGTTCTAATTTTCCAGATTAACAAAGATTAACCACAGGTATCTGTCCAATTAACCTCTAAATGGTTATTTGAATGCATTATAGTAAAATTTTTGACAAAACTATAATTCTTTATTGCAATAATTAAATGTGTTTTCAGAATTTAAAATAATTTATGTTTTTATGAACAGTGCTATTTAAGTTATACCAAATTTCAGGCTCTTTGTACAAGACTTCAGCATAATTCCTTACATAAATCAGGTTTATGAAAACTGTCTTGCTTCTGGTATTTTCTTGATAGTAGCTTGTATGGGGCTGTGTTTTGAATTTGTGCTGTGGAAACAACGTTTATAATCTAGGGGTGTTTTAGTTACTGCTGAGCAGGTCTTGCACAGCATCGAGGCCTTTTCTGCTCCTCATCCCACCAGCACTGGGGGTGCGCAAGGAGTGGAGAGGGGACAGCCAGGAGAGTTAATCCCAACTGACCAAAGGGATATCCCACACCACATGGCATCATTCCAGTATATAAAGCAGGCAAAGAAGAAGGAACAGGAGGATATTCAGAGTGATATCTTCTAGGCAAGAATTTGGTCTTAAATAATGTTTTTCAGCTGAGGATGTTTGTCACTCTAAATTTAGAAGCCAATTCCTACAACCAGTCACCCTCCCGGATAACAGTTTTTATTTCACCTCTAATTTTAATTCACCTGCATTAATTTTGGTTGTGGAATTTTTTTTCTGAACTGTCTTTACATTTTTCTCAGTCCCTTTAGACTTGTTTAGAAACCTTTATTTCATATAAAATTCTTCCACCGGGTTTGAAACTTGCAACCTAGATTTAGCTATTCTTCAAGGAATGGGAAGGTGATGATATTTTTGAGATGCCCAAGCTATGATGAAAGACATGGTCTGAGTAAGAAGCTGGATTCAGCTATACTGATTTCTTAAAAGTTATTTCCAGCAAAAGGGAGAAGGGAAAATAACTGGGAAAAAAAAAATATATATATGTAAGTTCTCATTGCTTCTCCTCAAGATAAGATGTGAATGCTATTTTAAACATGAAAAAAAATATTTCACTGTTACATTTTCGTTATGCTCCTTCCTCATATACTGACATTTTAGCTTACCATCTCTCTGTTTCTGTTTCTAAATAAAACTTTACATGACAGTTAAAAATGCAACATAGATAACAGTTGCAGCTGCAACTTCACTGTAACATGACAGGGAAAGGTACCACACCTAAGTGCACAGATTCTTTTTGTGAAACAATCTGGAGTGCAAATCTAATGACCAAAAGCAGGACAAAACATGTGCAACCTTTATTTCAAGAGAGGGTAAAAGGAACCATTGTTAGAAAGAGGCACTGAATGACTGAAGCAAGAAAGCTGTTGAAATGCACCCTGCTTATCAGTACAGGATCTGACAATAGCACAGGTCACTACTGTGCCTGTTTACAAACAAAGCCCTCTCATTAATTGAATGCAAGACTGTTGATCATTTAATTTGAACAATTAGGATTAATGTGCACATGCATAAGCTATGAAGCTCATGTATAAGAAAGATTTGCTTTGGGATTAAACATTGCCCAGACCTGTAGAAAAGAATTCTATGCTCTGTACAGCTATAATAGGTTCCTGAAAGCTTGGCCAACCACGGGAAAGTGCTTGTTAAATTTGTTAAAATAAGGATTTATTGACCAATAATGCAGATGTCTACCTCTTAGCTAGCCACCTTGGGCTTCCTTTATGCTCACTTGAAAGAAAGTAGTATTCCTGTAGAGTAATTCATCTGAGTGTAGATGTCTAAAATAAAGCAGATGACTCATTCCCCAAAAATCTGTAGTTTGTTCTTTGTTCACAAAGGAACCCAAAGGTATCTAAGAGACAGATCTCTACATGTTTCTACAATTTCAAATGTCTAAACTAGGTGAGATGAATCTCACCTTGTCTGTGTGTCTGGGTGAAAACTCTCTTTTAGTCATGACTCTGGTATTAGCACTTACAAAGAAGGAAAAAACAATTTATAACTAGGGTAATAAAAAGATACATTTAAAGAGGAGAGACTGGAGTTTAGATCATGTTCCAAAAACTGTGATGAAAGTGTAGGATATGCTGGGTTTAGGATCTACTCCCATGATACAGCCTGAAAAATTAAGGGTTGGATGAGAGCAATGGTCCTTGGCTAGGAATACTATGAAGTACTTGCAAGCTTATTGCCATAATCATATAGAAGCTTGAGAGCAGAATCATAAGAACAGAAAAATTCAGAGATAACTTATGTGCTAGACAGACATAAGCATGGAGTTTCCTTTCTTTTCCATTTTTTTCCCATCCCTATTCATCCTTTTCTTAGATTTTTCTGGATTTTGTATTTATGTATTTCTATTTGCTTTCACCTTAATTTAATTCACAGCAAGAAATGCTTGGGATAAGCAGCTGAATCCTAAGGTCATCCATTCCTTTGAACTGCTAGTCACTGCTGTTTGAAATGACAATCCCCAAATATTTGTTTCCAAGGCTGCCTGAAGTGTTGTGTGTCTTTAACAACTTGCATAGGCTAGCTCGTGTGATGGTCTGCTCTCCTGTACATTATCTTGGACAATTAAGATCCAGTGAAGTGGTATTTGCTGGCCAAATTACTCTGAATTGATCAGCATGTTAATTCTTATAGCCAGTTCTGAATTCATAGAATCATAGAATGTTAAGGGGTTGGAATGGACTTTAAGAATGAAATAGTCCCAACCCCCCTGCTGTGGGCAGGGACACCTCCCACTAGACCAGGTTGCTCAAAGCCTTATCCAGCCTTTTCAAGATGAGACACTGGTCACAACATGGACAGCAGGTGTGTTCCTTCTAGACGTTACGCAATTCTGTTGTCATGGCACACAGTGAGACACAGGCAGAGGCTAGCTAGCTCTTGCTGTGTCCTCTATTACACTTCTCTGAATTGTCCCTTACACATGTTTCTACCAGGCAGATTTTGCAGTTTTGGCAGATGCTTATTGAAGTAGCAGCTTCAGCCAAAACTAGCCTTTCATTGCCAGCTGGCTCTAAATGACACTAGAAAGGCAGAAGAGAAGTAGGTACTACCTAAGACAGAAAAGAATCCTTCTCTTGGAAAAGTTTTGTGCTGTGCAGCACCACTTTTGAACTCACAAAACAAACTATAGCTAGCTGGAAAGGAAAGCACTGTCCTCCTAGAATTATCCTACAGGATTACAAGTGGGGAAAAAAAACCCCATTTTCCTGGAGATTAGAGCAGGGCTCATTCCAGAGCTGAAGAAAACTGTTTTCACAGTTTGGAATAAGAAGACTTACAGCTGTTGTGCTTAGATATTTATCTCTATATATGCAGTGAATTGTTCTCCTTAGAGTGGGAACTCCAAAAGCTGAAGCAGTGCAGCACCAATACACCATATTGACAGGCTGGGGTAAAAGGAGCCTAATTTCCATCTACTGAGGACTTCATTGTCCAGCTGAAAGGAGCTGAGACATTAGATACTGCTGACAAACTATTGCTCAAAGAATACTAGTATTCCTTTAGAGAAGCACAGTGAGAAGTGGTCAGTCTGGCTGACAGCCAAACTGACTCATGGGACAGTGAAAACAAACACAACCTGGTTGCATGAGAGCATTTAAACATGGGGTGACATCCAGTCATTGCTGATACAGCCAGACTCATGTGGTAAGCAGGCAAACCTCCCAGTGATAAAATCCAGCACAATGGGACCACTCCTGGTGGAAATATTTTAAACCCATATTAAACATAAAACAATAGAACAGTTTAAGTTTCATTAAACTGTCAATCATTTCCACACCATTCAATTCTTTAAGGCAGAAGAATTGAGAGAGGAAAAACAGAGAAGTAGAAGCAATTGCTTCTAAATATTTTAATATTTATTTCTTTTAAGGACAACTAACATGAGCTCAAGAAGAGAAAGATCTGTTAGTCAAACTATAAGTTTCAATTTACAGGAGTATAAAAATGAAAAATGAAAAAAATCTAAAGACAGCAATTTTTAATACTTCATTGCATAGACAAATAGTGGTTGGTATTCTTGTTATAAACTTTTTTTTATTTTAGTGTTTCTAGTGTTCAATAAAGGACAAAGACAATAAGCCTTACAAAACATAAAAAACTTCTACATGAGCCCTTTTAGTGCAGCAGTTAAGCTACACAGTCAGGCACTCTTACTCAGTTTTTTTTCTCTTCCTCCCTACAGCTTCATCACAAGAATATATGTGCCATTACTACAGGACTTGTGAGATACATGCAGAAGATTTATCTAATCAAGAGACTGAAAATGAACGGACAGCACACTAAAAACCACCACTGTTTTGAAAGGGGAGAATTATGCTGCCACAGTCATTTGTCATTTTACTCTTGCTACAAATATGTTTGGGGGCTTAACAGTCTTTAGTTTAAACATATTCACATTATATTTTTAGTTTTAATTTCCTGAATGTTCTCTGGTAATGAGATTACCCTATTGCATGTTTTCTAGGCAGATTTTTTTTGTCTGCTACCTAGCAAATCCTATTATTTCTTGCTTTTCATCCAAGACATATTACTGTGTTTATTGCCTTTGCAAGAGAATGGCAATTCAGATTCCAAAATTGATAGATGTGTGCACAGGTAGTATTGCAGACCTTGCGCTCTGCTCTGTGTCATAGTAAGCTTACTTTTCTTAGGGGATGGGAAGGAAGTGTCTGTGAACATCATGGGGTTTTCCCCCTCCTCTTTAAACTTCAAAGTTAGGATTCTCAAATAAATGTTAGACTGGAGTATGGATAGAGTGGTTAAAAAATAGCATTACATTTTTACAGCACTCTTTGAGAGTGGCTTTGAAAAACAGTCATATAATTCTACAAGCAGTGAAGCCATATTTTTGTTCTTGCCAAAGGACAGTCCTTTCCAGGCTATGGCCCACACTGGCTGATATCTGATACAACTGCGTTGACACCTTGAGAGTGAACATTCAGTCCAGTTCAGATATGTGGATGCAATTGCATTTCTGTCAAATTAACCACTGTACATGGCATTCATTTTTATGCTGGCTTCATGCCAGCTGTAAGAAAACAGGTGATGTCTTTTCCTAGAATGAAGCTTCTGGACAATACCTGATTCTGCATAAAGTGTATAAGTTGAAGTAAATAAACCAATGCAGTTGGTTTTCTCTGCACTGTTGATCCCATAGTCAGTTTATACCAGATCAGCCTTTAACATCCTAAGAATGCAGTTTATATTATCTGGAGCAGGAATCTAAAATTGTCTTGATTTCATCACAGATTCACAAGCTCACTCTGAAATGCAGTAAGAAAAGGAGAGACTGATTCCTTCTTTCCTCTGCAGAATGGTAATGTATATTATTTTAATTATTTACCAGAGGAGCTTTGCAATAATTCCACTGGAAGGCAATTTTTATTCTTTATCTTTATAAGCAACAATTAATATTGTCAAGAAAACGAGTATATTCAGAGCCAATAAAAATCACAGCACCAGTATGAAGATGTTGTGTTCTTAGAGTTCCCAAAGTTGATTACCAGCCTTCAACAGATGAAACAAAAAAGCTGCCCATATTAATTTAGTTGGCTGGAATGCAGAGGTCTAACAACCTTGCAATGAGAGACTGAGAAGGAAATGGAGACTGCAGAAAGCAGCATAGATGACATTAGGATTTATTGATTCATCCTGAATACTTCTTCTGGAACAAAAGTCTTCTATATACATCTTCAACAGTCAATTCAGGCATGAAAAACTGGTAAAATATTTCTCTCTTCTGCAGTTATGGCAAAGCATAACAGAAACTGATGTTTGCTAGAATAGGCAATAATTTTAATATGCTATATATAGTAATATCTTTCTATGTGTGTGTATGTTACAGCAGATATATGATGCACTCTGTTTACATGTACACCCTTGACCACGCATAGGTCTCAAGTTTATTACAAACATTAGGGTATTGTGCAAGTTGCTGCTTTTAATCCCTGCCAAATATAAGTTAACATACAATAATTCTGTATTTATATACTAATTTTTGCCTGAGGATGCCAAATCAAACTGAAAAGTCTAGATAAAAATTTTTCCTCTCTTTTTCTCCATAGAAAAAATGTGACTGGATGGACCAAATGACCTGGTCTCAAACTATATTCTTTATGCTTAAAGTGCTTTGTGGCATAAGCCCAGCATAGCTAATAGATGACCTGATGTTCCAAGATAAAGATTTCAGTCATAAACTTTCTCCTCCACTGCAGTAGAACCTTCTACCATAAAGACATAGCTCAACTGTATAAGACAAGACATTCAGCAGGGAGGTGGTTCAAAACCATGAAATAGTTTCGCCTAAGAAATAAGGGCCATTATAAACTTCAATGTCTTCCATAAGTGTAAGAAACCTTTTTCTTCATTAGCCTTGAACACCCTTTAGCAGCATTTCCACTGGGGGGAAAGAAGGGTCCCAATCAAAATATATTTCAAAATACTAAACTCACACTTCTCAAGGAAAGAGGGTAAGGTAAAAAAATGATGCAGTACACGTGACAAACACAGACCTAATTGCTAATGGACCTTTAAAGAACTTGTATCCTTTGGTGATATAACTTGCTCTAAACCAAATGGCAAAGTCAGAACAGCAAATTTTTGGTTTACAAATCCACCGGTGTGACCGTTCCAGGATGTTTATATACTGTCATGGGGATTCAGTAGGAATCAAATGTACCTCCTGAGTCCACCTGCAAAGGGATCAGTTCTGGATCTACTAAATTTCCCAGAAGCTGAGTACTACACGTGAACTGATTAGGGACATCTAGCCTCAGAGACACAGGGGGTCTTTACTTCCCCTGAGCCTGACACTCCAACCAGAGCTCAACAGGATTTAGTTTACTGCTTTATGCATGTGTGTGTATATACAGAGAGAGAAAGACCATATCTACTACCAGAACATGTTCTTTCAGTCACTTGTATTTCTAATGGCTGACTCAGTATTCAAGAGCATTGTGTTGCATGCCACAATGCCAATGGTTATCCATGTTTCTTAATATAACAATGAAATGGTGATTTACTCTGTCTGCTGATATTCTTTATTAGGCAGCCCATACCAGCCACAGTGTGAAATCAGAACATCTTTATTTTCACTATATATATGTAAACACTGAAAGCAAATGTCACTGTTGTTAATGCTTTTGGTTTTCAAAAACTGTTGTGCCAGCATATCCCTGATCCTGATATTATCTATGGAACAAATCATAGACTAAATATGCTTTACTTGCAAACATATGCAACACAGCAGAAGAAACTTAAGATAAACCAAATAGCAAACAAAGGGGAGTGCAATTTGAAACACAATTATCACCGGTACTCAGATTCTTAAACAGACATCTAAATCAAATGTGTGGCCCTAGAGTGACAAAAATGAAATTATTAGTCCTTCCTTCCAGCATCACACTGATTCCAAGAAGGGGAAAACCCAAATTCAGGAAGATAATTAACTTGCTAGTTCACATCTAGATTTCCATCCTGGTGAAAGGAAAAGTTGGGAGCCAAATAAGAACTAGTCTTGCTGTATCTGAGCCTTAGGCACAGTCAGCAAAAGTGGTTATGTTTTAGCTGATCATTACTTTCCCCTGATAAATTGTAAATGCCAGTGCAATGTCTCCTAGTCCCCTTCAGTACAAAGTCAAATATATTTGTTTTATCTGCTGCTGCAACTAACTTCTGACCCCATTCTTATATGCATGTTTTATTTTACACACTGAGTAGTTCCACTGATCTGCATCAGCACTTCAGAGACAGGATATGGCCTGAGAAACAAAACTACCCTCACATTTATCATATTTTCTTTCTTTCCTTAAATAATTCAAGTAAAATAACTCTTTAGATTAGGGATAGTTCCACTCATGTACACACATAATATCATAGCAATTTTCCAATGAGAAAGAGAAAGAACACAAAGGGGAGGATGAAGTTTCACTGCGAATATGAATGACCATGCATTTTCTTAACAGCTGATGCATCAGAAGAACAGCCATACTGCACCAGGTGACACTAACAGAAGACTGAAATTCTGAGAGTCTCCTTCAGTAAATCAATGTCTTAGCAACACCATGTCAAAGCTGCATTTTTTTGTTTGTTTGTTTGTTTGTTCAGGTTGTTTGGGATTTTTTTTGTTTTGATGAGGTTTTTTGTTTTTCTTTAGTGAGTATAATTATATCCTTATTAGAGCTTATATTAACTTAGGGAAAAAATGCATCCCTTCTTTCCCAAAGAAGAAAAAAGCACACCCAAAACTGATTCAACTACTCCAAAATTTGTGTTCTCCCTCAAACAGGTTGTCTCCTTAAAAACATACACAACAAAACACTCTAAAATTTATTGTACATCAAGATGAAGTAATTCAACCATTAATTGCTCAGAATCTAATTAAAATACTTTCATCTGTCTTAAACATGTTTATTTCATTATATGGCTTATTTTATTGTGGGCTACTCCAACTTTGTTAGTGCTCTCTGTCAGTACCGACTTCATATTAACAAATATTTTTTTCCTGATAGAGAAATTTATCCAGTGATAAGAAAAGAAAAGGAAAAAAAAATAACTCATAAACGCAGCATTATGGTTTGGTGTCCATAGCACTTTACTGAGTTCCTGTCGAAGAGAGGCCATTTGTCCATTCATAGAGGTGTTGCAAGATTAAAAATGCAGTGTCTTTTTCTGTATTTATCTGATACATCCCCTCGTCCTTACCCCAGCTAATTGCTTCTTAATTGCTACTTCTTTTCAGGGTGGTATATCACTGGTACTCCTGAAAGCTTTTTTACTTTTTAACACAAAAATTTTTTGTAACATGAAGCCAAATACAGGATTGTTTACTGAGGCAAAGGTATTCCAGGTCATTTACTCAGAGGAATGCTGTAACATTTAGATACATACTATCCTCTTAAAAATTCATCCTCTGAGCTTATTCTTGTTTTGCCATCCCTGGATAATGAAAGGCTGATGTTATTGTGGGACTTCTCTCCACCATTTTCCAACAGTCTTGGGATTCCTTGAGTTTCCAGTTAACTGGAAGCTGAAAAATCTTGTCCCAGTTTTCAAAAAGGGTAAGAAAGAAGACCCTGCTAATTACAGGCCTGTAAGTCTCACTTCAGTGCCTAGTAAAATTTATAGAGAAAGTTGTTCTGGAAGTTACAAGAAGTTATGAAAAACACCTAAGAGGCAACGCAGTCATGGGTCATTGCCAGCTCAAGTTCATGTCCTGCTTAACCAACTTAATTTCATTTTATGATTAGGACACCCACCTAGCTGACCAAGGAAAGCCAGTAGATGTGGGGGTTTGGGATTTTAGAAAGGTTTGGATAGTGTCTCCCATAGTACACTTTTGGGCAAAATGTCCCACGTACTAGTCCACAGACAAGTGCATAATACATTGGATGAACAATTGGCTGTCAGGTTGTGCTCAGAGGATTATAGTAAATGGGGTTACATCAGGCTGGCTGCCAGTGGGCTTCCCCAGGACTCAATTTTAGGGACAGCGCTCTTTAATGTTTTTACAAATCATCTGGATGCAGGAGGTGAGTGTACAGAAAGTAAGTTTGCTGATG
The DNA here is from genome assembly GCF_009650955.1 of Corvus moneduloides. Classification (NCBI taxonomy): domain Eukaryota; kingdom Metazoa; phylum Chordata; class Aves; order Passeriformes; family Corvidae; genus Corvus; species Corvus moneduloides. Next base: position 31,298,517 of record NC_045476.1, on the reverse strand, counting down.
ATACTGAACTAGGAGGACATGTGAACTTCTCAAAGGCAGGGAGGGCTTAAAGAGACCTGGATAGACTCAAGAGTTGGGCAATCACCAACCATATGAAATTTAAGAGCAAGCGCCAGATTCTATACCTTGAATGGGATAATCAGGGTTGTATATACAAACTGGGTGACAACAGGCTGAAAAGCTGCCTCACAGAAAGGGAGCTGGGGGTCCTGGTCGATGGCAAATTGGACATGAGTCAGCAGTGCCCTGGCAGCCAGGAGGGCCAGCCGTGTCCTAGGGGGAATCAGGCACAGCATCGGCAGCCGGGCAAGGGAGGGGATCGTCCTGCTCTGCTCTGCTCTGCTCTGCTCTGCACTGGGGCAGCCTCACCTCAAGTGCTGGGGACAGTTTTGGGCACCACAATATAAGGAGAACATCAATCATCAAAGTGTGTCCAGACAAGCACAGCCAAGATGATGAAAGGTCTTGAGGGCAAGACTTAGGAGCAGTATCTGAGGTCACTTGGCTTGATAAGCTTGGACAAGTGAAAACTGAGGCATGACCCCATCATAGTCTACAATTTCCTCAAGCGGCAGATAAGGAGATGCTGATCTCCTCTGTTGGGTGGCTGACCATAAGACATGAGGGGATGGAATGAAGTTGCATCAGGGGAAGTTCAGATTGGACATTAGATAAAGGTTCTTCACTGAGAGGGTCACTGGTCACTGGAACAGGCTCCCCAGGGAAGTGGTCATGGCACCAAGCCTGTCAGAGTTCAAAGAGTGTCTGGATGATGTTCTTAGCCATATGATTTAGTGTTAGTTGGTCTTGTAAGGAGCAGAAAATTGGACTTTATGATCCCTTTCAAGTGGAGATATTCTGTGAGTCTATGATCTGTGCAAATCTCTGAATCATTACTTGCTGATAAAATAAAATTATGACATTATGTGTAAACTTGAACAAGAGAACATTTTTTTCTGTTGTTTTAAACATCTTATATTGAGTTACCAACAGCCTTTTTTTTCTATGCTCTACTGAGTTTACAATTTTGAAGTGTCTCTGCATGTTTGAAAATTAATTCAAAATGAGGGAATAACTGGAACAAGGCAAGTGGGACCACAGTTATGTCCTTTCTGTTGCAAGTTTGCAACACTAATTGATGTAGTTAGCTTTTCTTTTTCCCTGGGCCCTATCTCTGCCTGAGTGCCTGTTTTTCTCATGTCCCAGTATTACATAAAAATAAAACTTTTATTTAAAGAAAATGAAGTGAAGTTTCTAACAGTTATGTTCCAAGAAAGAAAAAATTTAAAATATACCTGTGCACTTATTGGATAAACCAGATTAAAAAAAAGGCAACAAAGAAAATTATGCTTGACACTAGGGTATTTGATTGGGTTTGGGGTTTTTTGTGTGTGTGTGTGTGTGCACAGAGGTTGAGCTTCTGAGTGACTCAATATTTCCAGTTAAGAAACTATGACTACTCTGAAGACACAGCTTCTGTCTTGCCTTATTGCAACATATACTTTAAATCATTTTTCCCAGTTTTGTTTTCAGTTCTCTTGTTTCTGATAATTGCAAATGATTCAGCTTTATCCTTCTGAATTCAGACTATTTTCAATCTTACACAGCGCTCTCATTTTTTTGATTGTTCTTCCAATCAACAAAGTTGTTTGGCAAAAAATATCTTCACTTGCCTTTATGAGACATAAAATGATGGAACATTTCTATACCTTGATTCAGTCACCTCAAATGTTAATAAGAGCAAAGTTATTTCTGTCATTGGCTTTTTTTATTTTTCCTCAAAAAAACCAAGAGATTGACTGTATCTTGACTGTTCTTTTTGCTGTATAATAATATTATTTTCACCTATCTAGATTGATTTTGATATAAATACTCATTTATAAGAAAGAGTGGAGGAAATAGTAAAATGTACTTAGTACATTACAGAGGGGTTCTTTTATTATGACTTTTTAGAGCAAAAAGGGTATTTCAACAGAGCTTTACAACATATTTGTTTAAAATATCCTTACTGGATTCATAGTAAGTTCAGGCAAGCTTTTATATAGTTAAAAACTATTTTTCATTAGCATAAAGTTGAAATTTACATTTACATGAAGATATAATTTCATGCTTTAATTTCTTATTAAGAAATACCTAAAATTGGTTCAGTATTTTCATTTCAATTCAGATTCTGATTTTTCTGTTTGTTAATGAAAAGAAAAATTGTAACTATTTCTGATGTGTCACTGGTATGTAGTACTCGAATTGAAATAAGCTTTGCATTAAATTTCCATAAAATAAAAAGAAGTCAGTCAAGGACCTAGACCTGCAAATATCATCAGAGTTTGAAGGATTAAATCCCTGTCTTGGTGTGCTGTCTGAGCTCAAAATTTAATGGAAACTTTCAGAATTTAAAAATGTGCACAGGGAACTATATAATGTATATAATTAAAAGGGAGATACTTGTGAATGGCAGGACCCAAAGTTCTGTCACTGGCCTATTTTATCATTTTTTAGAATAAAACCTGATGTTAATATGCTGACTGTATCTTTGACTTATCCAGAATTCAGTTTAGTATCAGTAACTTGCCTTCACAAAGTCGAAGTAAGGCTTGGGATGGCTGACCAATTTGCCACGTGCAGTTTTCCCTCCAAGGGCATGCTACAAATGTGTCTTTTTTGCTAACTGTTCAGCTTTGGAGCATTTTATGCTTAACAAATGTATGTTCTCGTTTGCCTTACACTCAGGCTTGCAAAGGACAGCAATGCTATTTCAAGCCAGTTTGAACATTATGCAGCCAAGACTGGGAAAGGCAACCATACCAGACCCAGCAATCCCCAGCTGATATTGAGAGATTGCATTGTCTAAATTCGGTGATGTCTGCTTTCCTAACCATTCTCCTACCTCTTCTTAATCTTTGTTGTGCTATAACCCCACCATGCAGCTGCTCGCTTGCTCTCCCCCTCCACCCTGACGGCATGGGGAGGTGAATCAGAAAAAAAAGTTAAAAACTAGTGGGTTGAGATACAGACAGTTTCATAATTGGAAAAATTAAAATATAATAATAATTATTACTGTAATGAAAAAGAGAGAGAGAGAAGAAAAACCCCAAGAAAATTAAGTGATGCACAATGCAATTACTAGCCACCTACTGACTGATGTCCAGCCTGTCCCTTAGCAGGGATTGATGGCTCCTGGCCAGTTTCCACCCAGTTTATATTCTGAATGTGGTATTCTGGGGTGTGGAATGTCCCTTTGGCCAGTTTTGGTCAGCTGTCCTGGCCATGTTCCCCCCAGGTTGTTGTGCACCTGCTTCCTGGCAGAACATGGGAAACTGAAAACTCCTTGACTTAACTCAGCGACAACTAAACCATCAGTGTGTTATTATTCTTGTACTAAATCCAAACCACAGAACTACACCAGCTACTGGGAAAAAAATAACTCTATCCTACCTAAATCTAGGACAATGTCAAGTTTTTGGTGAGCCTCATCTGGCACAGTTTGGTCTTGGCGTAGGGCACAGAAAAGAGGCAGGCTTCAGATTCACAATGATTTTACTAGAATTTACATGTCTGTTAGATGTTACAGTTTGAAAATGACATAACGTTGAGTAACACAAAAATACTGTCACAAACACTGCAGTAGTATCAAGAACAAATATTTCTGAAGTGCTCAGTAACCTGTACATGCGGATCTCTGACACCACCATTAACACTGATGTCAACACCAGTGCTTAATTGCAGACTACTAAAGGCTTTCTACCACTTCTTTCCAAAGTCTTCTCCAAAAACCCTCAGCCTCACACTACTTAATCTTTCTCTTTACTGGCATATTATTCTTCCCATTATTCTCTTCCCCTTGCCTTTATTAAAAAAAAAAAAAAAAAAAAAGAAAACAAAAAAAAACCAACCGAGACAACCCACTTAGTATGAGGAATGTATAATTTCTTGGCATTTACATATTTTCTCTTCCAAACTGGATTAAAAAGGAAGCAGGTTCTTACTGATTTTATTGAGTGTTTTCTTCTTTTTTTTTAATGGTGAACTGAAGTAATGTGATATTTATTGCCATTACTCCATTCATTCAACTTATGTTGACTTCTTAATTGTTTTTGAAAATTTGTTTTATTGCTCAGGGATATGCCATCTAAAACAGGAGCAGGTGACAAGTATCTTTTGATGCAGTATGTTGAAATGTACTGTTAGTTTATGTAGATTTCTTCTTGTTCAATTATAGGAATAAAACTAAATTATGTTTACCTTACTTGCAGAGTTGGAGATTACTAAACAAGACTGAGTTTTCAGTGTTCTAAAGATAGCTTTCAGATAGCTTAAGCTTTTATTTAACTTAAATTTGAATTTTATTTCTGCCTTTCTGAAAACTCACCATATCATATTTATAGTCACTTTTCTATTAAGAACACCAGTCTAGGTCAATCTCATAATATTATATTAAAGCCTGATGTCAAGTAGCTGAGTTTCTTTTAAGAAGGCTTTGTTATCTTTGAAAAAGGCACAGAACACAGAGTTCATAGAACTATAAAGAATCAAGCTGGACATAATCAATGCAAAATGTAAAAATACATATTCAAATGCAAAGTGTATTTCTAACAGGCAAGTCCTTTAGGACAACTGAAATGGAATGCTTTCATATCTTAAACATACTTTTATTATGACTTAATCAGAGCAATTTGATCTCATAGTTACTGAAGCAGGGCTCTTTGCAAAACTGCAACTACTATTCAATTATTTTTTGTCCCTCTGCATGACATTTTTTCCATTTTCATCAAGATTTTGACACAGGTCACTTAAAATCAATTGCAGAAAAAGTTTTTGAGAGACGTTACAGACGTTCATAAGCTCATTTCCAAACTTTCCATTATTTTTCTATATATTAGATTGGTTTAAAGTCAAATGTGTTTATGTATTTTATTGAGTCAAGAGTTCAGTGAGAGTTGCTTGGGAAATAGAAGGCACATTGAGAGCAAAGAATTATTCATTGTGATACTTTTAGTGAATGTAGCTAGGAATATTAATACTGGTGGTTTTTTGTTGGTTTTTTGAGGTTTTTTTAAGGAGGAAAATTAAAGGACTGAACAGTTTACTGAATGGCAAATTAAGATGTCATAGCAAATGCTGGATGTGTACCCCCAGAGCTGTGGCCACACCCATAGAAATAGTTTGCAGCAAAACCAAAACCATATTTCACTTCCAAGGTATTCCAAATTTCAACATGGAGTTAATTATTACAATTTATCTATAAAGACTTTATAAATGTATGTTTGTTATTGACTACTCATAACGTAATATTGTCTGCAATCGCAAACCAGGAACACAGTTTCCCTGCACATGCTACCAAAAACAAACAAAAAGACAGCTAATGCCACAAACAACTCACTATTTTAATAAAAATGCTGAGGTTGCTGGCAGCTCCTGAGCTACGACTTCACCAGTACTCTGCTCCAGGAAAATGGAAAACAATTACTTGCCCCTGATACATTTTAAATATATTTTTTTCAGATCTTGATATTAGTCAGAAACTGCAGAAAACCCTAGTGCCTAATATGTTTCCAATAAGTGAGTAGTTTATGACAACCAAAGGCAGCTTTTGAAGATAAGGACGAGAAAATATGCTTACAGAACCAGTGCATGTCACAGTCTCTTGAAAATGAAGTGCACTACGGCAGACATAAAAGAGCATGCTGTAGTAAGACAAGCTGTAATGAGTTCAGTGTGTTAGTATGCAAGTTATGAAAGATTTTTCTTCTTTAACACAACATTTTTCATTAGCATTAGTCCTTGAGGTTCATGCCAACCTTTCGTTGGTGAATATAAATGATGGAAAGCCTCTAGGAAAGAAGGAAATCACAACTTTTTCCTTCTTGTTTGAATTGTTGTACTACACAGTTTTGCACACATATAAAGATTCCTGATATCACAAACTGCAATCCTTAAGAATTTTTGACTGAAAATGAAAGTAATGCAAAATCAAATTTATTTCCACAAGAGCTGCAGTAAAATTTTCATAAATAAATAGATTTAAGAAAGAAACATCTATGTAAATAAAGACTGTGGTTTTAGTGTTAGTTCAAAGAAAAGTACTCTTTGCAGATCTTATAAATGAAAAGGAAAATCAGAAAAACAGGGTTCTTTTTTTCTCAGAAGCAGACATTTCAGTTAATATATTCAACTAAAAATAATGTTAGCGACAGAAAAGAAGAAATGTGATGGAGCATTTCTAAATCACCAGTGGCTCTGTGCTGTTTGTCAATACTGTTCTGTCATTTTTGAAAAAGCAGCTCATAAGGGTAAAACTATGGCCTTAGAAGCTTCACTGTGTCCAAGCATGGACCAAGCAGCCAAGAAGACAACTCCATTTACAAATATGCAGCTGGTGTGGAAGGATGATTTTGTGCCAAATAAACCCTTCCTTTAGGAAAGTCATGAAGATATCCTCAAGCTTCCTAATTTGGAATTTTCCTTACACATATTGGAAAGATATTGCTTTTGGGAATATATTTTTTTTTTTTTAATAAGCTTCAATTTATGTTAGAAGAAAGAACCAGTAACACAACATCAACCTCCCAAAATGAAAAGCAACTTTGAAAATCAGTAATATTACAGAAGCAGGATATGGAAAAAATGTCCTTCATTTTATGTACAGTTATTCTGAAGGAGAAAAGTATAACATCTAATGAGTGAATTATATATAATTTTTTATTAATTATTTGTAAGAAATCTTTACTAGACATAAAAGAAAAGGGTGGAAATATGTCTATTATTGTTTTTCTTTTATTTTGAGAGAAGGACAAAAATAAGCGAGCAATTTACTAAAAATTTCATCACTATTTAGAAAAAATATCTTTAATCTTGAGGCTGTGGCATACTTAATGAAAAGGTCATTTAGGAAATTAGAATTAGCTGGAATCAGTTCTGAATCAAAACCAAATTTGACTGGTAGATAACACATCATTGTAAGCAACATAAGCCATTAATTTTAACAATGGACTCTCATGACAAATTCCATTAAATTCTCCTAGAGAACTGGAATCTATTATACTTGATCTACTCTAGGAATATCTTCCTACAATCTTTATGATTGTCTCGCTAATTCATATCTGTCCATGGTAATATTAATAATTTTTTTTATAACAAATCTGCAAAAATATGCATATTTTTTTGTCTTCAAATGCCTGTCTAAAGCACTCAAAACAGCAAAGATTTTTTGTAAACTCTGTAAAGTTCTTGTAGGCATAAACAGTCCCATTAAAGATAACAGGCTTGGTTAAAACTAATCCTACACTAGACTGAATCTATGACTCAATTTTCTGTAATGTGAAATACACTCCCCCAACCTAACCACCTCCAAGAAAATTATCAGATATGAGTTAACTCTTTTTGTCTGTATTTCTTTATGGGTTTTTTTCCTCCTAATTATCTTTCCACACCTTGTTCTATTCCTAAATTCCTAGTAAAGAAAAAAGTAAAGCAAAGATTCAATCAACAAAATAGTTAGTTGCCACTTTATTTCCCTTTTACTTGCATGCTAAATCGTCATATATTCCCTTGTCAGAATGCTAGCCCCAGAATGCTGACACCTTGGGTGCTACATGGAAAGTCAAAGAGGAATCATTATTTTCCTGGTTACTAAATTCTTTTTGTAATTTAAAACATCAGTTAATGTTTTCACTGAGATGCTGAAATCAGGATGTTTGAACAGTCACAAGGTCTTGATGTAGCGGTGAAGGTGGCTGCACCTACTCTGTCTCCTGAAGAAAACTCAGACAACCAGCTGTGGTGGTCAGGAACCCAAGTTTAGCATGTAACTTTCAGTCATGGTGAGAACCATGATTCCCTTGTTTTGTCTTTTGCATGTTTTCCCCTGATTGGTGAATATTTTGTCTATCTTGTTTTATGTATGAAGTTATGTATAGTCATTTTCCTTCTTCAATATGTATTAGTTCTAGAAAGTTCTTTGTTCCTCAATGCCACATTGCATCCTTCCCTGAGTCCCTCCTATGTGTTGTTCCCATTGGTTCCCTTCCTGTCAATCCCACCTGCTTTTCTCTATCCCATTGGCTGAGATCCCTTTCCCCGCCTATTCTGTACCCAGTATAAGATCCCTGGACCCTCCCAAACAATTGGCCTCTTCGTCCCTGTATTTTCACGGGGAGTAAGCCTGCGTGGAACACATACAGAGAGTCCCCTCTCTTTACTTCTTTGCCTGCGTGCCTGCCTTATAGTGACAGAAGGATACAGCCCCTTTTGGGTGAGGAGCTCTACCCCGTTTTCACTGTGTGTTGGGCACCGAGTGCCACCTTCCAGAGGGGTTTCAGCGTCGACCTCCGGGCTTGTTTGTGTTGGCACGCAAGGGGTAAAACCCCCTTCTGCCAGCTCCCAGTGGCCCTCCATCTTACTACAGTAAAAACATTCCCAGAAGAATGAAATTAACTAAATGCTCCCAGGTTAGGAATCCCTAAGCTGCCCCAGTTTGTTGGTGGCTAAAAGAGTCTTCTAAAAGTAGCAGCTTTGAATTGGCCCTTTCCTTACCCCTTTTCCACACCTTTTTTTTTTTTTTTTTTTTTTTTTTGACACTGTCAAGGGAAGGATTCTGGGCTAGAAGAATGTTTGGTTTTGATCAATTCGGAGGTTCTTGCATTATACAGATGTCACACAGCATCTTAAGGTCTATGTAATGGCCAGGGCTTCCAAAAAGTTGGTAACTGACCGGCCTGATGGAAAAGTTGCTATTACTCTGCTGTAGCCCGGAAATACCCTGCTTTTTATGAAATTGTGGAGCACTTTGTACAGCGGATTCCCACTGATGGCCAGCCCTGATTCCATTAAGATACCTGCCTGCAGCACCACAGATCAGCCCATAATGAAACAGTAGGGGTGTGATCAGGAATCAGCAGTCAGAGTTCAAATGAATGGGGCACTTTGCGTTACTTTGACACTGGCAGGCGAGTAATAATTACACGTGGATCACAACAACAAGGTTTTCTCTGCAAGACTGCTTAACTTTTCACTCAACAGTCGCAGAGCTTCTGATCTCACGACATCAGCCAAGGCTTAAGGAAGAAGAGGACAATAAAAACCACAGTGGTAACAACAGGAAATAAAGAAACAGAAAATTTAGGCTGGATACTCAGCAGGATTACAGGCACTGAAATCTGAAGCAAGAAATTGACCTGCTGGCCTCACATAGTGAAAATTAAGTGAGAGAAAAGACAAACAAATGCCAGAGGAGACTCCTTGACAAGAAGTGATGTAGGTATGTTGATAGAGCTTAACCATCTTTTTATTATGCTTTTCTAATCAGATTATTTGATTACACATGGAACATACTGCAATATGTGTTTCTTTCTTTCAAATGCAGAAACTCTTTAATGTATGCAGACATATATGTACACACATTGTATCTACAGGCCTGAATTTTTTTCTGTCATCTTCTTAGAAAAAGAGATTTTTTTTTTTTTCCTTTACCTCTTCAAATAGAAGCTTACTGACTAATCATCTGTCTTGTCTAACCTATGCAAATTTCATAGTGTGTCATCTACTGCTGGGCAGTGCAATACCTCTTGGAGCTGAGCCAGTCATAAACCCTGCCCTGAGGAATGAAGTTCTTTACCAGAGGTACAAAACCAGCTTTTATTTGTGTGCAGTTAACATTATAGACTCTAGCTGAGCATTTCTGAGAATAAATACTTGTTTGTTTCTCTGAATGCATACATGTACTTGAGCAGTAATCAAGACTGACTGATAGTTAGGACTGCACCAAACATTGTACCTGAATTATTTTATCTATTCCTCCTCCCAACAAACAACCTACAAGGGCTCATATACAAGATAATTGTTGGGACTAAGAAAGAAAGATGGCTGTGAACAAGAAGAGCAAATGGAAAACAAGACTAAATGTAATTGATGGAGTACATTTTAGAAAATTTGGCATGGAGTGGATATTCAAAATAAGCATGTCCAAAACACTGAGGAGATGTGGGAAGAGAGTTAGACATCAAAAGACTGTGATACAAGAAAAAGCTATAAAGAAGACTGCTCTAGTAAAGTCAGTTCTGCTGTGAAGTAGCTGATCAGCTCTACAGATACAATCTCTTTTCTTCCAAGAAGATGAAATTCTCTTTATTTGAAATCCAACTTCATGTAGATGAATGGAAAAGATCAAGGAAGTAAAGCTGTCTATTTCAGCATGAGTTTAAACTGTTCAGTGAAGGTTAACACCAACACTTTGCCTTTAGATTTTACAAAGCTATAGTGTTTGACTCCCTCCTAATTCCTAAGATTGTAAAATCTACCAGTTTATGTAAACCTGTATTGAAATAATAGCAGAGAAAATAATACACACTTAGGGTATCATCTTTCTATTGTAACTGGTACTAGGTTCACAGTAAACTAGCACAGCCCAAGTCCCTTCCAAAAAACGCACAAAAACCATTTCAGGTCATCATGAGTATTATTAGAATAAAGATACTGAGAGAACCCTGCCTGTCTGATATGGATGTAGGTCTCGTTACCAAATATTCTGTATCATTACAGCCAGAATCCAACCATACAGCAAGACTATTCAGCACCCCTTATCAATTTTTTTCTTTCTACTTCCCTCTGTCTCAACGGTGTATGCAATTTTCTTTCTTGTTATTGGTATGCAAATTCACCTGCTCCCAAAATAGTTCTCTTGAAAGACTGTTATTATATTTGAAATGCAAGGTATGTACACCCACTTGTCAACTGCATGAACTAGCTGTGGCAATTATAAATTCCTCTGAAGGGCAACAAACATTTGCCATAAATGGAAACTAAATTAATTCAGGCATTTGCAAGATACAGACTTGGTTAACCTACCAGAAAAATTCATTTTTCTCATATATACCATAAGCTTGTCACCTTATTTTTTAGAGATGCTTCAAGACCCTTCAAATATGAACTCTTCTGGCAAACACCATCTGTCATTCTCTCCCATGAGGGTCCCACATGTCCTTTTTTTAAATTTTTCTTTAATGTCAATCATCCTTCATATGTCATCCATCACATAACCAAAAAGAGGGTTTAGGACCTCCAACAGGAGACAAGAACATGCCAACATACCCACTTGTAAGACTTTCACAACTCAATCCTTTGACAGCCTTATGTACACCCAAAATGAGGGGAAATAATGTTAGAGCTTAAGCTTTGGTCACATGTGCACTCTGTTGCTTACATGAGGAGAAGGAGAGACCAAGGTGCTTAAAGGAGCACCTAAAAGTAGCTCATAACACGAATGTGAGTGCCACTACGCTAGTTTTTAGACAGCTCTCACAATTCAGGGGTAGCAGGTTTCATAAAAAGTGAAAGATGCAAGGGAGAAGTCCTACCTAAATAATTGTTGCCCAGATGTAGAAAGAATTTGTTCTCTATTAATATCAGAAAGGGGTCTGTCCATGTGAGCTATTGAAGTGTTGCTCTACTAAAGTGCCTTCAGTTTCCAACTATTTTGGAAGGACTTCAGGATGGCCAACACCACACAAAGATGAAAAACCTTGTTAACACACTGTGGGCAAAGAATCTCATGGGTTGTGAGTTGGTGCAGAGAAAAGAGTTATAGTGAGCTGATAAGAGTGGATGTGTTAACTGTTCCAAGGAGCAGTCCTGTCTGGTTGTAATTTATCCTGCTGTAAAATGTGGCCACCAGCTTCACTGTCAGTGCAGTTGATCCAGTTTGGCCAAACTTAGAAATGTGTCCTCTGAGAGAAGGCAGGTCACCACCCCTCCCCCACCAGGTTCGGGGAAAATAAATTTTCCTCAAAGGAAAGTGAAAGAGATAAAAACTATTTATTTAACAAACATACGGGAGAAGGAAAATAATGCTAAATAATAAAATCTCTCGCTGTGGAGAAAAAACCTGGGAAAGTGTTAGAGTCCTCCCTTTGGTCTCCTCGGAGCTGGGGCTTGGCCCAGGGCAAGGCCCTCTGTACTCGGTGGAAAGTCCTCCCGATGTGTTCCGATATTGAAGCAGTCCAGCAGAAAAGGGAGAAAATCCAGAATTCCAGTGAAGGGAAAAAAATTCAACTCTCAGTCTCTCTCTGGAGAAAAAGAAGCTGAAGAGCTGGCCAAAAAACTGACCTGGGAGCAGCAAGCCGGGTGCTTCCTCGCTCCCCTGCTGCAGCTGGAAAAAAAAATTGCTATCTCTGTGTGACCTTGAACAAGCTGCAAACTGCTTTGAAAAAGTTTTGCTCAGTTTTTCCTTCCCCCTCTCAGGCTCAGTTTGCATAGGGAAGCGATATGGGATACACATCATAAAGTCACCCCAAGACAGCAGTGTATGAACTCAGCTCTAGGAATAACACTGTGTGATATTGTGAACCATGATGGTCTTCTCCCAGGCAGGCATCAAATGAATATTTTGGTTTTCCCCTTCTCCCAGACCCAGGGGATCGGCCTGTATTGAAAGAGCTAAGTAAGATGATACATCAAATAAACATGTTCGTATCTAGATCAAAAGCAGGAATCCATTGCTGTGCATTTAACATGAATAATAATGGAAAGGAACAGATATCCAGAGGAAAAAATTCACGATTGAGGAAAACGCATAACAATTTTTCTTTGTGCTTCAATTTAGATGGAGAAGCAGACTGGCCCTGCTTTAGAGCTGCATAAACTCTGGTGGAAAGCTGTGATCTTGCAACATTGTCCCTTGAATGTTTCCTTAAATAGCGCATCTGATATTCTAACTAATAACTGGCAACAGACTGGAAATACAAATACCTTGGCCTCATAACAGTTATGATAAAAGACAACCATCTTTATTATTAAAAAACACACCAAAAAAACCCAACAAAAAGCAACCAACCAACCAAAACAAGTTAAAAATCTCAACTCACTCATATATTAACCAAAGTCTGTAGCAAAACCTGTCAATAATCCTGAATCTTACTACTTGTTCTGCTGTTTCTAAGCTTGTGAACGGGTTGGAGATATCCAAATACTTGCAGAGATAAGTAGCACTTCCTCATGGGATTAGCAGCAATACAGTCACATAACCTGACGGGCACTGACTCCCAAAGTGCTACTACATTCTTCACAATTCTCATCTATGCTTCTGGATGTGCACTGCAACAATCAAATGCTGATACCCTGAACAGAACTGGATGAAAAGAAAGTTCATTGAGAAATTAATTAGGCACACAGCTTTTTTCTGAGACTAGCAAAAAGACAAGGCTGCCCATCTGCTTACTTTTATAGCCTAAGGTTCATGTCTGGAAACTAAAGCAATTCCGTGAGTATACAGGTTGATTGAAAATTATTATGATGAATAAATAAAAACATTTAAATTGTCAAACTGCTTAGTATTATGTTAAACAGCAAGTCATCAATTTTTCCACCTGTTAGGTCATCGAGCAAGAATTACTTGCATGTCATAGGTATGCACAGTTAGTCTGCTAAATCACATAGCTCTTTTCTGAGCTATGGATACAAACTGCTCTGCCAAAGCTTCTAATTAGTAGCATTCGTGTTTGCAACAGGCATACATAAAACATCTAACACCTACATTAAAGTTTAAAAACATTGACTACACATGCAGAGCTCATCCATTTCTTAAACCATCCAGAAAACATCTCTTACCAGTACTTTGATATGCAACAGCTAGAAAAATTAAGCTCTCATGCTAATCAAAATTTCCTTAATTTTCATATTTGGGTGGTTGTCCTAATCACACATTCAAAACATAATCCTTTCAATGAAGAAAATTATAATAGCTAACCTAAACCTGGTGCAACTTGAGGCTGCTTCCTCTTGTACTATTACTTGTTACTTCAAGAAGAGACGGACTCACACCTAACCACAACCTCCTTCCAAGTGGTTGTAGAGATCAATAAGGTCTCCATGAGCCTCCTTTTTCCCCAAACACCCTCAGCTCTCTCAGCTGCTCCTCACAGGACTTGGGCTCCAGACCTTTCTCCAGCACCGTTCCCCTTCCCTGGACAGTCCAGGCCCTAAATGTCAGTCTTGTAGTGAGGGGCTCAAAACTGGACACAGGATTTGAGGTGTGGCCTCACCAGAGCCCAATATAGATGGACAATCAGTGACCTGGTCCTGCTGGCCACACTATTGCTGATACAGGCCAGGATGCCATTGGCCTTCTTGGCCACCTGGGCATACGCTGGCTCATGTTGAGCTGCAGTCAACCAGCACCCTGAGGTCCTTTACTTCCAGGCAGCTTTGCAGCCACTCTGTCCCCAGCCTGTAGCACTGCCTGGGGTTGTTGTGACCAAAGTGAAGGACACTTCTTGTTGAACCTCATATAATTGGCCTTAACCCATCGATCCAGCTTGTGCAGTTCCCTCTGTAGAGCCTTCCTAACCCCTAAGCAGACAAACAGTCATCTGCAAACTGACTGAGGGTTTACTCAATCCCTTATCATTAATGAAGGTACAGAACTGGCCTCAATACTGTAGAGCCCTGGGGAACACCAGTGATGCGTGCTGTTATGCTGGGCCACTAACTGGAGGTAACTCCTTTTACCACCACTCTCTGGGCCTGGCCACCCCGACATTTTTTCATCTAGGGAACACTACAAGTCTTTTGGAAAAATATTCTTTCACTGAAAAGTTTGCCTTGCCGTTTCTAAATGTGAAGTGGGAGACTGGCACTTATTTATTTCACCACCAGCAAGAAACTTTACAGTAGCTAGAAACTTAGTTATGGTTTATAATACAGCACTAACAATTACAATTTTTGCATCAGTTCCTAAGAATGTCAAAAGACTGCTTGATCAAAGGCAATCTTTGTCCTGTGGATTTTTTTAATCCTATGTAATCGCAGCTTAAACTAGGTCTGTGATGCAACTATGACCTTGGGAGTATGATTTTGGTCTAGCGAATACTCCTACATATATTCAAACACCTGCATTACTTACGTAAATAATCTCATTGCACAATTTTGCACAGGCTTTGCATACCAAATAAATATAAGTTTTCCACTGATTTTGGTGGAGAGTGGTTCAGTGGCACTGGCTAAAGTTCTGTTTTACTTGAAGATTTCTTCACAAAAGAGATATAAGAACTTATTCTAAACCTGTGCTGCATCCTATATGATTTTATTTCATGTCTCTTCAAAGATGACATTTTACCTTCTGTAATAGATTTCTAATGTAAAAAAAAATTAAAATATACATATTAGATGTATGATCCTTAGGAAAGATTATTTAACACACACCTGTCAAATATACTCATTCTGCACTACACTCATATTGGTGACCTTACAGGTATTTTGTATGACTGTGGCAGGTTGTGACAACCTTCCTGTGTGCATCTTCAAGCCAGTCACTACTGGTTACTCTCTGCTGTAATGGATGAGCTCACGGTATACAACCAGCTGCCACCATGGCATAAGTGTGGGGTCACAGTGCTGCAACTGGGTTACTGTGGAGGACTTAGAGTTCACAGATTCCTGCCTGCAACGCATATCAAACACATCAGGTGAGCACTACGCAGCCCCTTCTTATCACATCTTCTGATGTGCCAGACACGTACTGCCATCACATGTCCTGACATGGATTCTCACCTGTCTGGGAGTACAACGCTTCAGAAGTCTGGTTGCGACAAGGGTCAGAAAGGCAGCAACTGAATAAAAAATAATGGAAATGCAAGTCAGTTGAAACTGCTGCTAGAAATCTCAAGTTTAGCAGTTCCTCTGTGTCTATAATACATCACTTCTGAATCTATGTCTATGTTACACCAGAAGAGAGGCTTCATATAAAAGGTTTAGGATTTTTTTTTTTTTAATATTTACAAAAATAATAATAACAACAACTTTAAAAACCCAGCATGAAGCAATTGCTCCTCGAGTCTGCCTGCAAAGTATGGTGGGTTTGTTAGCTACAAAACTAGATGGGTATGCAATACTATTAAACTCAATTTAAAAGATAATAACTCAGCCTCCAAGAATCAAGAAAAATAATAGAATTTATATTTAAATAAGCCTCATCTCTTTCAGCTTGTGTAGCCTGTCTGCTAGGCACTGATTTGCAGTAATCTGTATTCAGATCTGGATCAGGTTTAGGTTCAGTTGCTATGGCTCTCTGCTTTAAGCTCTCGTTACACATTCACCTCTCTCTCCCATAATCTTTTATGACAGATTTATTGTTAAAAGAAACTAAATTTGGGGTTTCTGAAGGCTGAAGAACAAGCAGTACTTTCCTTGCCCCTTATTAAAATCAGGCAGGGCTGTATGCAGAGAGGACAAGGAAGGACACACACCATGAGACCTAAGGGTACATAGTGTCCAAACCTGTCTGTGCCTTCAGTGAGGTGCAAGATGCATTACCTTTGCAACCCTACATAAACCAAGCTTAAGCTTAAACATAACCACGACTCCCACCTGAGGAGCATTTACCTCCCACTGCTGTCTGCCCTTGCTCCTCCTGGAGAGTTTTGCCATTGGCTTTAATAAGTTGGAAGTTTCACTTGATGACATGAATCTCTCAGGACAGATCTTGAAATACTCAGATCCAGGAGAAGCAGTGAGGTCAACTAGCATTTGAATAAATATTGGCAAAACTATTTGTCCATTCCTACCATTATGGAATACACATACTGAATTTCTTAGTTATAAAAAGCACTCAGAAAATTTCATCCTTTTTATAAAATGTCAAACATTATCCTCCAAGCTTTCATCTCTGTTGTGGAAATCTATTTGTAGGTAGAAAACCCATAAAAGAAATGGGAAGAGATTTTGTACCTGTTTCTCCATCCCATTGCCTCTTTCTTATAACCACAGAAATCCAAGGATAAAATAATTACCAGGACACCACAATGCCAATACT